>NC_050589.1:4904204-6219204 GCF_013368585.1 Megalops cyprinoides | reverse complement strand
TAAATTAGCTAAGAGGAACTCACACTTGGCACAAGGAGTGATGACATGCTGACAGCCTAATGAGAACAAGGGTTCTCATCTGTTTCTAGTCTGGGACTTCGGCGTGACAGTGTCTCGCAGTGACAGAATTAAGGACACTGGATGTCTACACCCTGTGAGAGGTCGTATGGAGACAATTTGCAGATGTGGGCAGCAGTGTAGCACAGTGGTAAGGAACAGGGTTTGTGACTGAAAGGTTGCTGGTTTGATTCCCCACTACGACACTGCTGCTGTACCTTTGGGCAAGGTACTTAACACAAAACTGCCTCAGTAAATATCAAGCTGTATAAATGCATAACATAAGTTCATAGGTTACAGTTTTTAAACTCTTTAAAACTCTTTTAAACTTGCTCTGGACAAGGGCATCTGCTAAATGACAATAATGTAATAAAATTTAATATGCCCCCCAAACCATACACCCCAGGCTTTACCCTGTCTGTCCTTTTTGCTATGACCACCTCAGCCCCACCTCCTCCCCTACCCTGATGGTGTTGCCATGACCACCTCAACTCCGCCTCCTCCCCTACCCTGATGGTGTTGCTATGACCACCTCTGCTCCGCCTCCTCCCCTACCCTGATGGTGTTGCTATGACCACCTCTGCCCCGCCTCCTCCCCTACCTTGATGGTGTTGCTATGACTACCTCTGCCCCGCCTCCTCCCCTACCTTGATGGTGCTGCCATGACCACCTCAGTCCCACCTCCTGCCCTACCCTGATGGTGTTGCTATGGCTACCTCCGCCCCGCCTCCTCCCCTACCTTGATGGTGCTGCCATGACCACTTCAGTCCCACCTCCTGCCCTACCCTGATGGTGTTGCTATGGCTACCTCCGCCCCGCCTCCTCCCCTACCTTGATGGTGACGCTGCGGCCGGTGCTGTTGTCGTGCATGAAGACACGCAGCATGTGGGGGATGAGCTGGGGCAGGTAGAGCTTGAACTCGCCGCCCAGGGCCACCACGATCTGCTCAATCAGCAGGATGATGGTGTTCTGCATCGGGTTGTTGGGGGTCCAGTACTCCTGAGGGACATCGGGGCACAAATCAGTACATGAGCATGCACTCCAAATTCCACTGCATCTACAGAGTGTTCAGATACATCCACACATCAGCAAACTAGACTGCTCTCCATCTTTCAATTACATTTACATACGGTGTTCATATACATCTACGCATCGGCACATGAGACTGCTCTGCATCTCCATAAGCATGTCAGGCACGTCAGAAAACAACCCTGCACTACACTTCCTAAGAGGGGAAAATACATTTATGAGTCCACAAACAACACCACGTTTCTCATGGGAGATCAGACACCTTCACAATACATTTCACAGGGAATATAACGCATGAGTTTCTCAGCAAAGACTGCACACTGCATCCAGCAGCTGTTGATAGAGAAGGATGCAAAACCGCCTTAACTGACACACATCCGTTTTTGTTCATTATGGGAGGGGAAAGTGACCTATATTGCTTTCCATCCAGACGGCTGCTCCCGCCTGCTCAGAAATTTTTTACGAGCCGTGCTGGGTGCAACCGGTTCATGCTCGGTACCAAACGCTACCTCATCATATAGAGTGGAAGAACTGGAGAACTGGGTCAAGCGGCCGAGCTTCAGAGTGACACATTTCGAGTACCGACTAATGGGCTCCGCAGGCCCAGAGGGGAGGCGGGGGTCGGGGGGGGGCGGCTTTAAAGCCACTTCACCTGACACCACTTGAAAGAGCCTCCGTTTTTGGGACAGGCGGGAGAGGGTCTGCTTGTGGACTGGGGTGTCTGGGATTGGGGGGGGGGGGGGGGGATTCAGGATAGGGGGGTGGCGATTGAGGGTCTGCTTTTGGGACTGGGGGGGTGGGAGAGGGTCTGTTTGCGGGACAGGGGGTGGGAGAGGGAGAGCTTTCGAGGGCGCTCTGTAAAATCGCCGCTCGCCTCACCCCTGGTCGGGGTGTTCTGTCATTGGCCCGCATTGCGGCCTCTGCTTTCCTGCTCTGGGATCGCTCTGCGCTTGCTGGAGAGAGAGACGCCAGTGCAATTTTATATGATTGCGGCCCCTGAATGGCTATTCCTGCTCCCCATCTGGACGTATGGGGGCAGACAATAAACAAAAGAAAGAGTCCTTTGTTTTAATTCTCAGCGGGGCTCATAACCGGGTGTGCTTGGGTTTTACACTGTAAATCAGCTTGAACTGAGAGGGTAAAGGTCCAGCTGTCTTTCAGAGTTTCTTCAAGGGCTTATAATTGTCTGTAAATCTCAAGTGTGTGTGTCTCCTACAACAAGGGCGTTTTTGCTGAATGGTGCTTCAATCACGCGCACACACGGACACACAGGGTATGCAACTAAGCAAAACCGGAGTCAAAACAAAGGCCTAGATACTCGCAGTGATGACAGGAACAGCTCAAACCCAAATGAGATTAATACAGGAAAGGATAACATCACTGCTGCGGTAACAAAGAGAGCGCTGTCATTCCTGGTTCTGTTTCAGGGGTTGAGAGGGAGGCAAGGACCAAGAATGCACACAGTCGCGAGCACAGCTGTTTCGGTGCTCCGGGTGGGGGGGGCGCGTACTCACTCTGATGAGGGTGAAGATGTCGTCCATGTAGGGTCGGATGTGGATTTTGACGAAGCACACCAGCATCCCGAGCTGCTGGAACAGAAACTGGGGGGGGGGGGGGGGGGGGGCAGGTAGAACAAAAAACAAGCGTGATTGCTCGCGGGTCGCTTTGAGTTCAAGAAACTCGATCTGGGGATGAGGTCGATCCCTCAGTCTGGTTCTACGGCTAATCCACTCCAGTGCTCCTTGGTCAATTCCAAGTTCAATTTCACACATTCAGATTGCGTTCCACGTTCAAGGTCAGAATTTAAATTAGAGGGGACTGACTGGATTACCAACGCCAGGACTGAAGCCACTCAATCAACAGTCGACCAGCGCAAAGTACACCGTGTCTTTTGGGCACGGTCCTCGTGAAAGAAAAAAGGAACAGCAAGCATCTTATCCTCTAAATCGCTGCATCTGGCTTAGTTTTTAGAACAAGTAAATATTTATGCAGTGACTGCCACACATACCTGGTGTAATTTGCTCAAACATAATAGACTTAAATCTATTGTTCAGATCTTACCTGCTGGGTTTGAGAAATGACCATTGTTAAGACTGGGCTCAATCTGTTCCATGGCTCTTTTCTGATGCAATAAAACGGGTTCGATTGGCTTTAATAAAACTACATTTTAAATGTAAGGCTTCAACATCTGATTTAGACAATATGGCAGTAGGTGAACACATATGGTGACTTGGAGTAAAATCTGAATTCTTACCATAATAAGGGAAAATCAATTTAGAAAATGGGCAAAACCATGTGTTTTTAAACTTGTTCTAATTACCTTTTGTATTTTGTTCACATAACCTTGGTCACAGAGCCATTAAACATCTGAAAATGCTTGAACTACTTAACATTCATCAGAACATTCATAAAATATGCTCATTGTTAGATTTTAAAAACAGTATAGGCTTTTTTTCTGCTTGTTATGGTAATTTGAGTATAATTTCAAGTAGCCAAATTAGCCAATTAAGCTCAGAAATGCTCTGCTCTGTTCTGAATCATTGCAACTTCCAATTACACCCAGGTTTTACCAGTGAGCCTTGCACATAATGCTTTCACACTGTTCAGCACAGCCAGCTACCTACATCATTGACTATAAGCACTCCTGATGAAAGACAGTCTCTGCAAACATAATTATAGTTGGCAGGATGATAGATTAACCCCTGACACCCCTTCCCCCACGGTTTCCCTGGAGCCGGGGCGGGGGGGTTACCTCTCGGATGTTGGCGTCGCAGACGCGGATGACGTTGAGGAAGGTGGGCATGACCTGGGGCAGGAACTGCACGCACTTGAGGCCCAGGGACTTGAAGATGAAGGTGACGGCCTGCACCACCATGGTGTGGTGGTTGGAGAGGGAGGGGTCTCTCAGGATGCGCATCAGGGTCACGATGGCCACCGCCGGGTAGAACTCGTCCAGCGGCAGGTTGCCCATGTTCACCAGCATCTCGCTGGTGCTGTAGTCCGCTGGGGGGCAGGGGCACATTACATTACATTACATTACATTATATTACATTACATTATATTACTGGCATTTAGCAGATGCTCTTATCTAGAGTGACTTACATCAGTTACAGGTTTTTACAATGTTATCCATTTATACAGCTGGATATTTACCGGGGCAACTGCGGGTTAAGTACCTTGCCCAAGGGTACAGCAGCAGTGCCCCCGTGGGGAATCGAACCAACAACCTTCTTGTTACAAGTCCTGCTCCTTAACCACTATGCTACACTGCCGCCCAAGGGTACAGCCACTGCAGGGGTACGACCTCTTCTACAAATCAGGGCTCTCACTCGAATTACATTAATAGCTTCCGTGGATTTTAAATGTCATTTTAAGAATGTTACGATGAAGCCTTACTTTCATAGCTGCAACTGCTAAATCCCTGTGAAATTGTGACACAATCGCTGTGGGAGGAACACAATGAGATGTTTTGTTTTTCCAAAATACTTCAAAATGCTCCTGGCAACAGATGCTAAGTCAATGCAGCCAATTTCTTAGCAATTTCAGCTACATGACATAACTATAACTGATGGTAAGTCACACGATGCTAGCGAGCAAGACGAACACGATGTTCTTCCTTTAAAAGACAAAAGGATGATGAGCATTGTTGAGGAAGGAAATTACAAATAACCAGTCTGACTGCACTCCAAAGCATACTGACATGCCAGCTGTGCTACCTTCACCAGTTCCTCAAAGCCCTGCGGCTGAATAACACTCTGATCACCACAAGGTGCCTCCACCTCACTGTTTTTACCATTATTTTTTAACAAAATAATCAGCAGTTGACCTTTAACCCTTGCAATAACCAAATGCAAATGTGCAACAAACAGAAAAAAAGTGTACGGTTTTGCTGCAGCTCAACTCGCGGCTCCATTACACAACAGTTAGTCAGTGACTCCATTTCCTGTGCTGATTACAGTTGGTAAACAATGTGGTTCCTATGAACCATGGTGGGTTAAACCAGTAGAGTCAGCTAGCAGAGGGCAGCACACGCTTTTACATTACATAATATAGCGGGCATTTAGCAGGTGCTCTTATCCAGAACGCCTTACATCAGTTAGAGTAATATGTTTCTACAATGTTATCCGTTTACACAATTGAATTTTACCTTGCCAAAGGGCACAGCAGCAGTGCCCCGGCAAGGAATCGAACCGGCAACCTTTCGGTTACGAGCCCTGCTCCTTAACCACTATGCTACACTGCCGCCCTATAGGTAGCGTAGCTTTTAGTAGAGAACAAGAGAGGAAGAGGAGGAGGAGGAGGAAGACAACGGTCATCTGGTGAGTTGGATTTCACCGGCACTCATCTGCAGCTGGTGGGAGTGGGGGCGCGGGTGCACAAACAGGGAGCTCCGCGGCCCACCCTCAACCGCCCCGCCCTCCCACCTCCACGCAAACTGTCCTTTCATCGGGCGCTGTTACAAAAACAGGCGTGCGATCCCAATCCGGACCTTTCCGCCTTCCCATAAACCCCACAATCAGGGAAATTCACCTCTGAACTCTGGGACTGTGGGAGAGACAATCTATATGAACCGTGCAGAGCTACGAAAACCTGCCCAGAAATGACTAACGCACAGCTCTCATCCTTCGGTTTAAACAGCGTGGGCCGAGAGGACTCTGAACTGCACAGCGCTGATCTGTGGGATAGATAACCATGGAGAGCCAGAGGTTGCAGTCACATGAAAGCTCTTTGTTTTCAGTGGCTACGCTACAGGAGACCTCAGATATGCGAGCCGTCCCCAGTGACACATTGCAGACCACCTGGTCTCTGCTCGAAGGCCAGCTGCGGTCTGGGAGATTCAGATGTCACGTATCAGTGGAGGCTGTTTGTGGTCACAGTCAGACCGCGGCACAAGGGCAGCACGGTCCAGAACTGACCTTTTCCCACCATGCTGGAATTTACAGACCCAGCTCCATGGGGCCAGCCAACCGCCTCCAGGCCTGCACCGCGATTGGCTGCCGCAGCTTCACTGCTTCATTAGACACGGTTTGCAACACAGGCCCCCTACCACGGCACCCAAAACTTCTTCCAAACGAGCTTCCTGTAGACCAGACGATCATTTACCCTCTTGTTGTTATTCCGTAATAAACGGGTCTCTCTGAGGCTAGCGCTCCCTGTAAAACGGAGCCACCCTGAAACCCAAGAGTCCCAGCCTGTCGGTTAACCGGCGTGAAGAACACTGGCCTCTCATGTACTACAAACAAGAACAATGTGAGAGGAAGCATGTGAGACACCAGGTAGCCAGTGTGAAAGCAAATGAAACACAAAGTCAGGGGTTGCCAAGGCTATGTCGGTGGTCCATCGGCACGCCTCTGCTGAATTAAGTGTGACATCACCCCCCACCCCCCCCCCCCCGGATCCACACGTCCCCTCCTCTCCGCCAGCCCAGCAGAGAACTCAGTGTTCCCCCCCCCCTCCCTGGTTCTGACACAGCCCCAAACAGCAAGGCCAGGGGCCAGAATGGTGTTAAATGGAGCCCCCCGGCATTGAGGCCTTCCCAGAGTGCACCAGCTCCCGCTCGGTCAAGCGGCGCTCGCACCAGACGGTGACCCAGACTGTAACCGCACACCTCGGCGGGGAGATTTCTCCGCTTCCTGCCTCCGCCTCCTTATGAGGCCTCGCTGCTAAAGCCATTAAAGCGCCTTGCGGGAGGGGCTGAGAGAGGGAGGGGGGAGCCTGCGTGTTTCCTTCCCAAACCATCATACCTGAGGCGGAGCAACCAAATCTCCCAGCGCCCCTCACACCTGCTCAACGCCGGTAATCACGCTCGTCTTTTTCGAGACAGGTAAACGCTTTTCGTCTGGGGAGGAGGCGGGCCATTAAACTACCGCAAACCCTGGCACACAAAAGCACCCTGCTCTGACAAATTGCACACTTGAACGTATCCTTTTATTTTTTTGTGATCTTGTCTAATTACACCTGGTAAAGACACCTTCGTAGCTCATCCAGACGTAATAGTATCTGTATGGGACCTGCAGGGCAGGTGGGAGCTATAATTATATCTCTCAGTGGGAGAATGAATGGTATGTCTGTGCCACAGCAGGCTAGTAATCTCGATCCTGGGAAAACCCCGCTAGTTCTGTGGCTAAGTGTTTTCCTACGTAGCAAATTCCTCCGTTTTACCATGGGCTACAACAGGGGATTATGTAAGGCCTCGACATGGAAGGCGGGGCCTCGCGTTTGAAATGGAGAGGAAAACAGGCTGAAACCCCTCCCCGACCGATCCCTGCCGCTCCGCTGACACAGGGGGGTGGGGGGAGGGGTTCCCCCCTCGAGGAGGAGCGGGGGGCACTCACCTGAGTCCTGGCTGGACTTGGACTCAGACAGGCTGACGGCGGAGGCGTCGCGGGATTGGTCGATCATGCCGATGTTCACCTTGTGCTTGTAGGGGTCCAGGGCACCCAGCAGGCCGAGCACGCGAATGGCCTGGAACACACAGGAGCGATCCATCAGGAGGGGTGGGGGGATGGTGAGAGCGTGGAACGATCCATCAGGAGGGGTGGGGGGTGGTGAGAGCGTGGAACGATCCATCAGGAGGGGTGGGGGGATGGTGAGAGCGTGGAACGATCCATCAGGAGGGGTGGGGGGTGGTGAGAGCGTGGAGCGATCCATCAGGAGGGGTGGGGGATGGTGAGAGCGTGGAGCGATCCATCAGGAGGGGTGGGGGGTGGTGAGAGCGTGGAGCGATCCATCAGGAGGGGTGGGGGATGGTGAGAGCGTGGAGCGATCCATCAGGAGGGGTGGGGGGTGGTGAGAGCGTGGAGCGATCCATCAGGAGGGGTGGGGGGTGGTGAGAGCGTGGAACGATCCATCAGGAGGGGTGGGGGGTGGTGAGAGCGTGGAGCGATCCATCAGGAGGGGTGGGGGGTGGTGAGAGCGTGGACCGATCCATCAGGAGGGGTGGGGGGGTGGTGAGAGCGTGGAGCGATCCATCAGGAGGGGTGGGGGGTGGTGAGAGCGTGGAGCGATCCATCAGGAGGGGTGGGGGGGTGGTGAGAGCGTGGAGCGATCCATCGGGAGGGGTGGGGGGTGGTGAGAGCGTGGAGCGATCCATCAGGAGGGGTGGGGGGTGGTGAGAGGGTGTAGCGATCCATCGGGAGGGGTGGGGGGGATGGTGAGAGCGTGGAGCGATCCATCAGGAGGGGTGGGGGGTGGTGAGAGCGTGGAGCGATCCATCGGGAGGGGTGGGGGGGATGGTGAGAGCGTGGAGCGATCCATCAGGAGGGGTGGGGGGTGGTGAGAGCGTGGAGCGATCCATCAGGAGGGGTGGGGGGTGGTGAGAGGGTGGAACGATCCATCGGGAGGGGTGGGGGGTGGTGAGAGCGTGGAGCGATCCATCAGGAGGGGTGGGGGGATGGTGAGAGCGTGGAGCGATCCATCAGGAGGGGTGGGGGGTGGTGAGAGGGTGGAACAATCCATTAGGGAGTGATGGGGGGAGTGAGAGGGTGCGATGATGCATTAGGAGTGATGGAGGGAGTAAGAGTGATGGAGCATTCCATCAGGAGGGGCGGGGGGTTGAGGTGAGAAAGTGGAGCGTTCCATCAGGAACATTTGGGGGGGGTGGAGGGATGCAGTAGGAGGTATTGGGGGACTGGGGAGTCATTCATCAGGTAGGGTTCGAGCGGAAGTTGAGGCACCCATCAGGAAGGATTGGGGGCAGACACCTGTCTAACCACATGAACTCCCTGAAACCCCACGCAAAAACCCCATTAAGAAACACCGCCATCCGTCACGGACCAATCGGTGCGGCCCACCGCTGCGTTCTCTCACATGTCCACGGCAATGTCTTTAACAGGACTGATCGTCTGTACTCTCACAGCGGCCGTTTATACTGTGTGCGACAGACTCTGAGAACATCAGCGGGCGGTTCTGCATTTTCACTCACACCAGAGCAGCAGAGGGATCATAACCATCAGCACCCAGATCATTTCCAACACTCCAGCATCAAATAAGATGCTGCAGAAGAGTGAGGCAAGGACACATTATGTCATTTGTTTACGCGTTCTTAGAACAGGCCCTGGCTCAGAGCAACTTGCATACCTTAAAGTTCTCATTTTATTCTCACGATATGAATACACACTTAGGCGATAATTCAGATTAACAGCTTTTCAAAAGTGTACAGCAGTGCCTCATATAGGATTCAAACTTGCAACCTTGCGGATCCAGTGACTACCACCCATACTGGAGCTAACGCAGTAACGATTAGCATTAACGGTAGCCCCTGACTTGCATACCTCTCTCCGGATCCCCTGGTTCTGCTCCGTCTTCAGGAAGTTGAGCAGCACCTCCAGCAGTGAGGGGTACTTCCGGTAGGGCTCCACCACGTACCCCGTGCTGGCCACCTGCTGGCCCAGAGTCCATAGCGCCACCTGGTGGGAGGAGGAACCGGACATTTGCTAGAGAGATCAACACGCTTCCTCCCACAGGCTCAAATGACCAGGGCCTACATGGCTGTTGTCGGAGAGACAGGCGCTAAATCACAGGGCCTTTATGACACACCTGATTAGAAACACAGGATAAAACAATACACCAGGAAACAGGAGACCAGCAGCAACGTGAGCATTCATACAGAAACATCACTGCCTGGCAGCTGATTTGTCTGTCAGACGCCATCTTGGTTTGACTTTCTAACTCCATCTCGGTGGACTGGGCCAGACAATAACATTGAGAAGCGTTCCTTCCAGCTTTTCCAACAGGCCGGTCTTTTGCCAGACGGCCATATGCACTCCACACTGCGAGCTTAGCGCTCGCATTGCTGTGGAGAGTGCTTCAGAGTGCTGAAGCAGACTTTGAGTGAGAGTGACATGCACATGTACTCCAGTTTACTTTCTGAATCCTTTCTGTTGGGCGAACTGTGAACATCTGGACCCCTCATGACAGAAAAAATTACTACAGTCAGAATTCTTATAAGTCCAGTGACATTCAGCAGTTTTAGGATGAAAATTTCCTTCATAGAAGTGACTGGCCTTGAGCAATTATGTGATGGTGTATGTATTACAGGAGTGCATTCTGGGATATATTTGCTGAACACAACAGGAATGTGTGTTTGTACTGCTCATTTTACAGGCAGCTGAACTCTGATGAGGTCATCAGGTGGGAGGGGGTGAGTACCTGTCTCTTGGCCAATGAGGACGAGTCCTGCAGCATGTCCATTATGATGGGGAACAGCTCGTCCATCCATTTCCTCATCTCCAGACCGCTCACCTGCAAGACACACACACACGGTTTCACAGCGCTCTTTACCTAACACACACGCACACAGAGGCTCAGAGCACTCTCTAACACACGCACACAGAGGCTCAGAGCACTCTCTAACACACTCACACACGCTTAGGCATGACCTCAGACATCTTCCTCTAATTTCTCTCACACACGCAAGATTATGGCAGCTTGCAGCTTTCTGTCCTTTTAGCACCGTTACACACACTGATCTCTGTTTCCTGTCCCAATCTGCCCATGTAACACCACTCTCCCTGCTCTGGAATCTCCACCAATCTGTGTGTAGCTTTAGCCCAAACCCTCTTTACAGTGGAGTCCCCCACTCTCCTTCTCTGCTACACAGCTGTCCTGAGCTTCTGACCTCCACCCCCACCCCCAGCTGTAGATAACATTCCTCTCTGAGCTTCTATGGTCAGGTCAGCCAGCAGGGCCCAGACAGAGACTTATACTCTACACAGAGATACTGCAGTCAGGTCAGCCAGCAGGGCCTGAAATGAACCCGCCAAAGTACAGTTAGCTGCTACATTTACATTAACATTTATTCATTTGGCAGACGCTTTTATCCAATGCGACCTACAAGTGAGGTAGAGTACAATATAAGCAAAAAACCATACAGGCCAGTAAGGGGTCTGGGCATGGCTTTACACTCTATACTGAGCTTCTACAGTCAGGTCAGGCAGTAAGGGACCTGACCCGAGCCCACTACAGTACACTGAGCTTCTACAGTCAGGTCAGCCCGTAAGGGACCTGACCCGAGCCCACTACAGTACACTGAGCTTCTACAGTCAGGTCAGGCAGTAAGGGACCTGACCCGAGCCCACTACAGTACACTGAGCTTCTACAGTCAGGTCAGGCAGTAAGGGACCTGACCCGAGCCCACTACAGTACACTGAGCTTCTATAGTCAGGTCGGCCAGTAAAAGGCCCGGTCTGAGCCCAACACTCTACACTGAGCTTCTACAATCAGGTCAGCCAGGAGGGCTGAAATCAAACCCAACACTAAACACTTTTACAGCTGTTACAGTCGGTAGGACGAACATCGGGCCCTGATCTGAGTCCGGCACAGTACCCTGAGCAACTACGGTCAGGGTAGCCAGCAGGGTCTGGAGGCCTTACCTGAGCCAGTTCCCCGATGGTGGCCAGGACACTGATCACCACCCCAGGGTTTGGGTCTGGGTCCTTCAGCTTCAGGATGAGGGCCTGGAAAGAAAGGGACCCGGTCATGACACACCAGCACCTGTGAGTAACAGCGGGACAAGGCGGTGAACGGGACGGGGGACGGCAGGCGCACCTTGAGGATGGGCTCCATGTAGGGGCGTATGAGCCGCGGCGCGTTGGAGACCAGGTGGCCCAGCATGCGGGCGCTCTGCTCCTTGTTCCTGCCCACGCCGCTGTGCTCCAGCTCGGTCAGGATCTGCAGAGGAACACAGCAATGTACATTACATTAAAATACATTTTTGTCATTTAGCAACTTACAGTTCTATATTTATACTGCTGGATATTTACTGAGGCAATTCTTGCCCAAGGGTACAGCAGCTTTCTCCCAGCGGGGAATCAAATCAGCAACCTTTTGGTCATGGGCCCTGCTTTTTACCATTATGCCAGACTGCTGTCCAATGTAAAACTAACTTTTAGCACACTCCATTCTACATTGAATAAGAGGTCAACTTCCCAAAATAATACATGGCTGCCATCTGCTGGTGGAAATGTCACATAGCACATCCACAGCGCAAAACTAAAAGCTTTGACATGTCATGCTACAGGAATGTCGGGGTGGTTTCCGTGGTTACCTGGATAAGCATCTTGCGCAGGAAGGGCATGACGAAGGCGGGGTTCATGCTGCTGAGCCGGCCGATGGTGCAGATGGCCAGCTCGCGGATCTCGAACACCTCGTCGTTCAGGGCCACAAAGAGCGCCTGCAGGTTCTCGGCCTGGGCCAGGTGGGCGTCGAAGCGCTCGTCCAGGGAGGCCAGCACGCAGTAGCGGATATCGGGGTCTGGGAGGAACAGAGAAACACGCGGCGTGATAGCACTCCACACCTGGGCCAAATCCTGCACTACCCTCTGATCATTACATCAGTGTTTAAAGCATTACAGGCCACCAGCCGCATCACCCCACGGCCTTCACTAGCCTGATGGCTGAGGAGAAGTGGAGCTAAGCTTAGGTGAAACTTAGATGGGAAACCTGCTGGAAATGGTGTTAATGGGCCAGCAGGGGGCAGATTCCCCTTTTGAGCTACATAACAAAGCAGTGCCACAGCGAAGGGACAGGGACACTGTGCTGTAGGAGGTGCTGTCTTTCCGTGAAGTTAAATCAAGATCCCTTCTCACTTTAAAGAACCAATGGCACTTATCACAAGAGTAGGGGCGTCAACCCAGGTGTCAGGGTCAAATTCCCTGAACTCGCTGTCTCAAAGTGGCCAGCAGATAACACTTTTTGGCATACCCCCACCCCCGTTCCCCCCCCCCGGCTGTAAAGGCTGCCCACCTGGGTCGGTGATGCCCACGACCAGCAGCTTGCTGAGGACGTCGGCCACCACCTGCACCGCGGTCTGGCTGACCACGTGGCCGTGGCCGCTGATCAGGTGGATGGAGGGGGTGAGCAGCCGGGAGCAGGTGCGTGCCGCCTCCATGCGGATCTCCTTGTGCTCGCTGTTCAGGAAGTGGTCGGCGCAGTGGCGCACGAACTGCGTCAGGGAGTGCCCTGCGGGAGGGACGAAACGGGGAGTCAGTGTAGCATCGCTGCCTACAGGGCGGCAGTGTAGCATCGCGGTTAAGGAGCAGGACTCATAACCGAAAGGTTGCTGGTTCAATTCCCCACAGGGGCGCTGCAGCTGTACCCCTGGGCAAGGTACTTAACCCAGAATTGCTTCAGTAAAAATATCCAGCTGTGTAAATAGATAACAATGTTCAAAAAAACCCCGTAATTAATATAAGTCACTCTGAATACGAACGTCTACTAAATGCCAGTAATGTAATGTAAAGCGACTAAATGCAAATATACAGAGGCAGGGCTTAGTGTTTCACAGGCATCAATTCCTGCTTCCACGCAAAATTCAAGGTGTGAAATTCATATTAATATATTATCATGCGCCAGATGAGTTGAAGTGCTGTGTTGAATGAGAAAGAAAGAGACTATATGCTGCCCCCCCTGTGGACAGTAGAGGTAACTGCTCAAAGGCAGGATGCTCTGAGGTGTCGTCTCTCACCTTCGAACTCGAAGCTGCCGAGGGTGCGCAGGGCCAGGGTGATGCTGCCCACGTCGCTGGCCTCGGGGATGTTGGTGAGGCTGGGCGATGCCAGCTGGTGTGCCAGGCCCTTGGGCATGCCCGGGTGCCGCAGAGGCTTGTGCATCAGCACCAGGGACAGCATCTTCAGCAGCCCGTCCTGGATGTCCTTCTTCAGCTGAGGGATCTGCCGGCTCAGGTCGTACAGCACTGCGGTGAGCGCCGGGCTGCAATGGAGCACGCGGATACCACAGCGGTGAGGCAGGCGCGTACGCACGCACGCGCGCACACACACACGCGCACACGCATACACACACGCGCACGCACACACAGACGCATACGCGCACACACACACACGCATACACAGACATGTATGCACACACACACGCACGCACACACTCCCTCACACACACAGACACACACACCTCAGCCCCACAGCCAGCATGGGCTCCAGCAGCTCCTTGATGTCCTGCTGGATGCTGGGGCCCATGGCCCGGGACAGCATGCTGATGCAGGTGAACACCGTGGCATCCACCTGCATGGTCTTCTGTCTCCTGCACAAAGAGGGCAAAGGGAGAAACCGGTCACCTCTGGCACAACAGAACAAGCACAACAGACCAAGTAATACAGGTTTGAGCTTAGCCTCTAAGTGCTGATGATTCCCACGATTACTGATAATAATGATAATAGCAGCATCTTTATTTGTACAGCACCTTAGCTATCATAACCGCTGTAGAATAAAAATGTAAACAGAAAATGTAGTGGGTTGTGGTTGAACCTGAAGGAACAAAGGAATGGCCCTGTACATTAGAGAAAGAACAAAAAAGCACAAACAGTATGACAGAAGAGGTTTTAAAAACAGATAAAACAAATGGATAAATAAAACTGCCATTTTATTTAATGGCTTAAATAAAACAGAACTAAACGGGTAACACTTGATTAAGAGCTGAATCTGCTCTGCTGTGTAGTGAGCTGAACTGTTAAGAGGTCCTTGGGGGTGTTTACTTGTGGGCAAAGTCCTTGGGCGGCAGCGCGGCTTTGATGATCTCAAGGATCTTGGAGAGGTAGGGCTGGATCTCTGTCCGCACGGCAACCACCAGCAACCCCAGGGCCTGGAAGGCGGCGGTCCGCTCCTTCTCCTTCTTCAGACAGCCCAGGAGGTGCCCCATGGTATCCGACAGGTACTGATCTGCAACAGGCGCAAGCGAACGGGAGCCGTCCTTACAACCCGAGAGAGCGAGACCACCGGAATACCCCCGAGAGGAAGGCCTGGTCTTCCCTCAAACATGCTTTCGTGAGGAGCAGGGAGACTTTCTGCAGCACCTTTTCTTACAGGCTTCAGCCATGGTCGGCTATGCCATGAAAAATGCTATTCTGGTGAACTCAGGCCAGCAGCGCTATAGTACGTCATTTACATACAGATTCCATTTTGAGAAATTCAGGAAAAAAATGAGGAATTGTCTGACTCATCTTTTCAAATCGAGACATTATTCAGCCACTCAGTCATTATTCAACTTTCTGTTGAGGGAAAATTGCGCTCAAGATCAAGAAGATGGGAACTGAAAACCTAAGACAGTACACCTTGAGAGGCAAGAACTTCCATACAGTCAACCACTGAGACCTCTCTTCCTTAAAATGAAGTACAGAATGTCACTGTCACAACTGAATTGTTCACCATTGTAACACTGAGGAAAAGCTGTACTCCAATTCAGACCATGGATCCAAGAACTTAGGCCTGTCCCATGCCTAACCACTCTATCCATTGAGCACATTTTTACACAATGCCATGTAGCTCTTCAACGTTACTGTGGCAGCACGATGCAAGCTAACGTTACTGTCATGGAACATTATGTGGCACCATATGGTACACACTGTGATTATGTCACACACATATGGCACACAATATGAATATGGTGCACACATACAGCACACACAATTAATTTTGCAGATGCTCTTATCCTAAGCAACTTGCAGCATAGTAGAACATAACATTCAACTCTATGTTCAACACTATGTTTAACATATGGTGCTTCCATAGATCCCTGTTTGCCTGTATGTTCACTTCAGTATAACACAAGTATGCTGCCCTTAGGCACACTGGCTGCGGGCAATAGGATTTAACTGTTTCATGTTTAGCATTTTATCTGGTAGGGAGTAAGGTTAGTTTGGGCTTTCACAGCAGCCCTGTGAAGGTGTGTGGCTGGAAGGCAGTGAAGGTAAGGGTGAAGGTAAGGGTTAGGGTGAAGGTTAGTTTGGGCTTTCATAGCAGACCTGTGAAGGTGTGTGGCTGGAAGGCAGTGAAGGTGAGGGTGAAGGTAAGGGTTAGGGTGAGGGTGAGGGCGAGGGTTAGTTTGGGTTTTCATAGCAGCCCTGTGGAGGTGTGTGGCTGGAAGGCAGTGAAGGTGAGGGTGAAGGTAAGGGCTAGGGTGAGGGTGAGGGCGAGGGTTAGTTTGGGTTTTCATAGCAGACCTGTGAAGGTGTGTGGCTGGAAGGCAGTGAAGGTGAGGGTGAAGGTAAGGGTTAGGGTGAGGGTTAGTTTGGGCTTTCATAGCAGACCTGTGAAGGTGTGTGGCTGGAAGGCAGCCAGGCGAGGGAGCAGGTTGAGGATGGTCATCTGGATGAGGGGGTTCTTACTGGTCCTGTACTTCAGCACCCAGCGACACACCTGAGGGAAGAGAGGCTTGTAAACCTATACACACACGTGTACACACACATACACGCACGCGCACAAAGCATGCACACGAACACACACACACATATACACACGTGTACACACACACAGGAACACGCACACACACACACACATATACACACACTCATACACAAACAAAGCATGCATGCTCAAAACACACACAACACATGTTACACACTCACGCACTCACACACACACACACACACACACACACACACACACACACACACACACACACATAGAGACACATAGACACACACACCCCCACACACACCACTCTGGCCAATTCCAACTCCCCTCACAACTCAATGACCTCTCTCAGATTTCCCAGCACGCATTTGGGCGTAAGCGGGAGACAGCTCGCGGGCGTCACCTGATCGAAGCGCTCCTCCATCAGCTCGCGGCAGTAGCGGCTCTCCACCAGCGTGCTCTTGGAGGGCACGGGCGTGGCCCCGAAGCTGAGGAAGCCCTGCGGGGTGCTGTATCCCAGCAGCCCCAGCAGAGCGTTGGACTGCTGCGGCTGCACCGACTGGAAGCTGGTGAAGGGCGTGATGTGGCGCGGCTTCGTCCCGAAGCCCATCAGCTCCTTGCAGTACTTGTCATGGACCAGCTGCTGCTGGGTGATCTCCTCCATCTCCTCACGCATGCGCTGGGGAGGGGGGCGGGAACTGGTATCAGCCGGGGTGGGAAACAGTGGCTTCACTAACCCCAACAAGGGGTTACCTATCACATTATCAGCCACTCACAGATTGCAAACGATCAAAAGACAGCAAAGTCGGCTGTTTGGTTCATACAATGACGGACGGCACATGGTATCTCCACACATACTGTGACATTGTTAAATACCAGAAGATATGGGGTGGTAATCAGCAGTCAAACATTAGCAAAGGAACAGTTCACTCAGACTTCACTCACTGTACATTGAAAACTATTTCTCTGCCATTGTTGAACCAAAGTCACAGCTCCGAAAATCCACAGCTCAACAGTTCAAATAGGAAGCCAGAGCTCTTTAGCAAGGTGAGGAATGGTCACTGTAGTGACAAAACAGTCCTTGATTTTACATTCCCATAAATTATATAATAACAGCATGATTCAGATCAAACCTTTCACAAGGCAAGCATGGTTTGATTACAACCAAAGAGCAGAAGGTGATTTAGTTCGATTCCCACTGTCTGCGTGTTGATTTCTCTCCTCTGAGACAGACAGGCGCAGGGCTGGCCTCACCTCTCCCTCCATGCTGCTAATGCGGACCAGCTCGTTGAGGATCAGCAAGGCTCCGTGGACTCTGTCGTCACGGTTCATGCCTTTCTCTTTGGACAGGGTCTCATCGAAGCCCTTTTCTGCCTCCTCGAAGGTTTGCTAAAGGACAGCACACCAACAGTTCAACATCAACCAGTGAAGTTATGAGCTGCACTTAAATCAATTCTGGAGCTTGCTATCAAACACAGCTTGCATATGATGCACCTGTGCTATAGCGTGTCTGTTGGTGGGGAGATGGGCCAGCTTACCTTGTACCACTGCGGTTTCTGCATCTCCTTGGTCTCTCGCTGGGTGGTGAGGATCAGGCAGGCCCTGAGGGCGGAGACCGCACCCTCGCGAATAGCCTGCTTAGAGTCCCACACCGCGTAGAAGATGTTGTCGAAGAAGGGCTGCACCTGCTGGAAGAAGAAGGTGGGCGCGCTGACCGCCAGCTCCCTCAGCACCAGCACCTGGGAGGGAACACAAATGCACCAATCAGAACTCCACGCTCAGACCGCATTAAGCACAACACCACTGCTATCTAATTCACCAGGCCATTCAACACATTGCAGGGATATACAGGCAGCTGTCTTTCATTTGAACTGATTACTAAGGCTTACCGAATGCACAGTAATATTACAGTCAGACTATCAGAGAATCTTCCATTTTACAAAGCAAAAACCTGAGCAAAGCAGTCATTAATGAACTGAGTTTGCGGTCAGAGAGGCTGCAGGTTCAGGTCCTTTTATTTCCTTGTTTCAGTGAACTACCCAGTGGTATAAAAGAATACCATGTCAAATTTAAGCCTTGGAAAAGTGTGTCTAGATATATGGTTTGGCCCCAAGAGTTTGTCTTTCTGAGCTTCTGCGCTGATCATCATTAAAAAAAAAAATACAGCCAAAACTTTTGTCTCTGAACGGAGACAAAGCCCCGGTTTCCATCTCCTCACTCACCGCTGCATGGCGCCGGCCCTCGTTCCTGTCCGCCCCCAGCCACTCCAGCGCCCTCTTCACCTCGAACTCCACGTACTCCGCCGTGAAGGTGTCCCCCGCCATCGACAGGTGGCCCATGGCCTTGGAGGCCATCTCCATGACGACGGGGTCACTGGACGGCAGCAGGTTGCGCAGGTAGTTTGCGAAGCGGCTGATTCGTGTGGCATTTCCCCCTTCCACTCCAATCAAGCTCACTGAAGACAGAGGATACAGAATGCAGACCATACTGTCAGGAACAGGGCTACAACCGTCATGCAAAATGTGAATCCCTCCCTCCCATCCCTGAACAAAGTTTGAGATTCTGTGCTTTCCTGATAATAAGAGAATCAATGTCCCCTTTATTTTAAAAGATAAAACACTACATTATTGTCATTTAATAGATCCTCTCATCCAGACCAACATACACAGGTTACAATTTTTACATGTTACCCATACATACAGCTGGGTATTTACTGAGACAACTGTGGGTTAAGTACCTTGCCCCGGTGTACCGTAGCAGCCCCAGTGGGGAATCAAACCAGCAACTTTCCAGCTATGAACCCTGCTTCTTATCACTATGCTACACTGCCGCCCACGCTACAAAACACCACAAGGCTTGTTACATTCCCTTAGTAATTACATTATTGTTTTGGTATGCAGACTATTACTCAATGTGCTATGTTCTGACGTTTGGTCCTCTGCAGGGAAGAGCTACTGAAGCTACTATGCAGGGTATGGCTGGGATATGTGACAGGAATGAACTAATTGCTGAAGTGGTATATGCAAACAGACGACATTTGTCCTCCATTAATGTTTCAAAGAAACAAACGTGTATACAAACTCACCAATAGCAAGAATTCCACCTTTCTTCTCGTTCACGTCTGAGCTGGAAACCAACTCAAAAATGTGATGGTTGAGCTCGTCGTAGAAAGTGGTCGCCTCCTCTTGGCTCAGCTAGGATTCAACGCGGGAAGGGACACGTTATCAAAATTAAATTAAAAAGTTTTTTTCCTCCCAAATTCAAGAACACCTGAACAGGTTGTACCACGTTGGATCACGTGTATTGTTCGTGACTGTTTCGAGACGGGTATGTACCGATCGCCGGGCGCCTGTAAACAGACAGTGTTTGTTTTTACCTCCCTCAGCTCCGTGGTGACGTAGTGCTGGAGGTCCTTCGCAGCTTTGGCCCGGGTCTCCTCGTTGCGGCTCTTCAGGCCGCTGACGAACTGCTGCAACACCGTGGCTGTCCCGGACATGGCGGCAGCGGTAACGGGAGGGCACCACTGCCCACCAGGGAATCTATGCAAAGGGAAGCACCTAAGTTTCAAAGGCTGTCATTTTCCCAAGAGCATCTGAATCTGCCCGTTATGTCTGCATACAAGTGGGTGGCTAGTTCGCTTACTTGCTACCTGGTCTAAGTTGCCTGCACTGCAAATATAGCGTGAACAGTTGAAGAAAAGCCGGGTAGAAAATACAGCTAGAAAGCTGGCTACATCACGAATATTAGCTGGCTAATTGCTAGCAGAGTGACTAAAATCTAACTGTAATATAGCTAGTTAGCTATCGACAAATGAAATACATTAGCCAACTAGCTAGCATCCTACTAGACTGCTTCCTCCCCGGACTGGCGTACCAAAACCACGTGTTTTAGCACTGCACGCAATTAAAAACTGATGACATGAACCATTATCGATAACCGTAGCTATCTACACTGCAACTGCACTGCGAAGCTTTTGGGAGCCACGCCATGATGGATAAAAATGATTTCGAAGAGGTTCTGTCGCTAGGTAGCTAGCTAGCTAGCTAGGCAGCTACATTGCATGCAATGGCTTCAAAACATCAAGCTTGATATACACGTTCCACTGGGGTCAACCAAGAGTCCGGCCACAAAATGCACTGCAATTCATGAACTTTAAATGACAATTACTTAGAATTATTTAGTTAATAAATCTTACTCTGGAATCTATATATTGAAAACTGGCTATTTGGCAAGCTGCGGAAGACCAACACTCATCTTCTTCATTGAAGCTAAACAGTTGAGACAACCGAACTAGTTGTGGGGCGGTCCCTGCGCAACCGTGCAGTGAAAACGTCCTTCATTTTATCCAATGACGAATTGATTAAGTTGATTGACAGAAGAACTATCCTATGAAGATGACACACTTTACAAACGTCAGAAAAGATGTGGATTCTGTTCAATAGCGAGGATGGTCGTCTGTAAACTCTAAACCGGCATGTCCAATCACCAGAACGCCTGACCAATCACATGGTCAAAATGACCAATGGATAAACTACCATGAGATGTTGGTCAGACACTCTCAATCTGCAAGGTTTAGGAGTCACAGGCTCAGTTATGACCGATAGATGGGCGTTTGTACAAATGTCATTCCCACGCTTTCCCCGTCACCATAAATCCTTATCACCAAATATGCCCTTAACTTTAAATTGTATTTTAGACTATGGCAGTGTTTCGCGACGTTTACGTTAGACTAGCTCCCCTCCTTTCACCATTTCACCTTACACTCTTATGGTATTACTGACTGGTTATTTCACTATGTTATTGCATTTAGTTTAATTTTTATGGTAAATTCCTCACTCATACCTTAAACATTATACCTTTCCACCCATTTAATGTCCCCATACAACGAGCCCATCTCCTGCCATACAGTTAACGCTAAACGAAGCTCGGTCAGTACAGTACTTTGATGGGAGACCTGGAAAAACTGGTAGTTGTTTTAGTGAACCAGCAGAGGGCAGTCTTCCTTTTGCAGTGAATACAAAAACCAATGCCCTGGTGCAGTGACCCCAGCGGACACTATACTGCAGGAGACGCGACATTTGAGATAAGACGGTAGACAGAGGTACTGACTGGCTGCTGTCATTATCACAAAAGAACAGGGGTTGCACAATGTGCTGACCATACTTTCAACGTGCTCATGTAATTTTCTGGCTTCTCAAATCCCTCACTGTTCACCTCAGCTGATGAGTGGTGACTGTACTCCTGCACAAAATGGCAGCCATGTGTCACCCAGGTAGATGGTAGACATTTACATGGTAGTTTCTTAATGGGAGTATTGTCTTAATCGGGTTAATATCGGAATTTTGTTGTCCATGTAAACGTACTGATTGATTTGGTAGCGGCTGAGGTGAGCCAATCCGCATCACTGCTTCCCATTCACTGTAGAGCGCTTTTAAGATGCCTGAAAGGGGATGTGAGGTGCTTTAAAGCGTGTTAAAACCTGCTACTGTGCCATCAGTTGCTGCAGTGTCCTCCAGTTACCTGTCAATATCGCAAGGTCTGGCCGAAAGAATCGTAGAGAACTTCCAGCACAAACATGTGAAATCGCTCTACGGCGACTTAAGTAAGCAAATGTCTATAGCCTATCGGCTGGAGAAAATACAAACAAGGCCAGTATATGAGATAGCGTACTGATAGGCTACTGCAGTTTGAGCTTTGGGGGGCGCATTCATGTGTTTCTCGAACATGTTCGTTCTGCAGTGGGAGGCACACTTTTATCACCAGTGTTCGGCAAATTTGTGCGCACCTGAGAGACCGGAGTCGTTTGCTGAATGATGCCCGTGTGGCCCCGTTGGTATATGGCGCAGCCCTCCAAAATAATAACAAAATGCCCCAACCTAGAACAATAGATCATTAATTTCATTACTATCACATTCATCCTCCACAAGAAAAAGGCCAAAAGGACAAACATTTTTTTTTCTCAGCTTGAACAGCTGTTAATGAAAATATTACAGATCTTGCGGCGATCTCTCGATTTTTCATCGGTGTTAGAGACACAGCTGAGGACGGTATGTCAAGGTATATAAATGCATCCTCTGCCAACAGATTCTGCATATGTATTTGCATATGTATGCATATGCATATGTAGGTATTCCATTTCATCATTCCCGCACATTTGGTTAGGCCATCTTTATTATAACACAGGTACATAAAAGTGAAACTGTTGGTGGCAAAAGTGGGGGACAAATCCTGTATGATATGTAGCAAAGGAAAGTCGTCTAACTAGGTAACTAGCTGCCTGGGTGTAAGGTTGGGTAAAACCCAAGTACATGCACTCTGTAAGGCACACTTCAGAACCCTATCGTAGTCAATCGCACCAGATTTACAGATTTACGTCTAGAAAACAAGGCTTCCATTTTTATCGCGTTAAAGAATCACTGGCTTAAAAATTATTTGGAAATGATTCAATCTGAATAAACGGCTAAATCGTTTTTAACCTTAAATATTTTGTTCACACATATTTGCAGTATATTTTTTTCATGTTCACAAAACGAAATGGGTTCTGTTTTGAGTCGTCAAAATGACCACAAGGCGGCCCCATTCTACAGGAAAATGAGTTAGATTTGTTTTGACTCAAACCGAAATTGATATCTTGGTTAGGATTTTTTTTTCCCTCTGAAGTATTCTTTGCATAGGGATTTTTTAAAATGTTAACACCTCAGTGATTAGGGTCGATCTGTCATAGTTTGTATCTGTTGTTTTATGTATCCTTACATTCTATGGGTACCACAAAAATCAAACTATTTCAGTTAGTGGTGTTCATAAAACTTCCCTGTACCAATGATGTTGGCGTGTCT
Organism: Megalops cyprinoides; assembly: GCF_013368585.1. NCBI lineage: Eukaryota > Metazoa > Chordata > Actinopteri > Elopiformes > Megalopidae > Megalops > Megalops cyprinoides. The sequence goes on along the minus strand of NC_050589.1, from coordinate 6,196,137 downwards.
GGCGACGAATGCCACTGTCTACGAGGGCAAGCTGTCAAAACAAAAGGCCAACAATTGAACCAAGGTGTTGAAACAGTACAGTTTATCCTGTTCCTCGACGGCCTTGTTTGTCCCCCGCTGAAAATGGCAAAACATCCCTCTCCCCACAGATCTATCCATCCCTGATTCGGTCACGTGGCGCAGTAACGTAATTCGCTCCCGATTCCATCTTCAGCAGACCGAGATAATTGACCCATTAAAAGGCACAGACACTGAGCGCTGGGGGATGGCAGGGCAGCCGAGGTTTGTCTGGATTTCTGTTTTTCCTCGTTACTCAAATCCAGCCTTCCCCTGTGAGCCCTGCACATTCGCTCTGCGCAGCTCGTGTCTGGAGCTTCTCAGGAGCATAACCCACAACCAGAAGAGACATCAGGAGGGGTACAGTCAACGCCATCTCTGGCTGAACACAGCTCCTTTCAAAAGTGCATTTCTCTCTGACATCCTCACCCCTCGTTTCTCCAACTTATTAACTTCTGAAAACTGTCTTAAGTAGATTGAAGCACAGATATAAAATAACCTTTCGGTCCGCTGAAACGCGGTGATTGCTAAACAACGAAGCCAAGAAAGAACCGACAGAGGAGAGTTAATAATTTGTGACGAGCAAATAACAGCAGTCTGACTCCTGGCTCTCCTCCTGTAGTATGAAATGAAGATAAGGTTTCCAGAGAAGAGCAAAGCTGTCATCACCTTTAGGGAAAGAAGAAAATAAGCTCCCTCCAACGTCATTGCAAAAGCCCTTAGTCATATGCCAAGCCTTCTGTGCTGTAAGTCAATTAAGGGTAATAGACGGCGCTGGGGCAGAATTCGACTGCTCCCTTATCTTGCAGCTCTAGAATGTCCCTGTGACAGAGCAGGAATGTGCACAAACAAGTCCCTTTGAAACCCTGAGCGTCTGCCTTCAGGTAGAATGTTGGTTTTTGAATTTCCAAGGCAGGTAAAACCTCCACAACACTCCACACTTCGATCGGAGTGAATGGCACGTTCGCCTCAATTCCACAGTTTTGAAAAGGGGCTATTTTGTTGATTAAGTGTAAAAAAAAAAAAAAAAAAAACTTGCCTATGTCAAATTTCACAGTCAAAAGAACTGAGGCTTGAAACACACTGAGAAATCTGTAATGCTCACGCACACAAAAAGGAGAAAGGACACGACCCTGCTTATAAAACAGTTCCATATTTATTGCAAAATATTTTTTACAGAATACAACTGAAGAAAAAAATACAACAACATAGGAGGAATGAACAGTAAGGCCAACAGCAGAACTCGAAGTGCTGTACAAACACAGACAGTAACCTTTTTGTTTAAATAATCTTTTAACTTACTTTTTTTCCAAAGCAAACCTCTTGTACATTTCCAAACGCCCTTGTTCCTCCGCGAATTGTTGCCTTAAACCAGTACACCGACCACTCGTGGGAACACACCCTTTTCGGTCTATGGACACCAGATGACCTAGCTGTTACATATACAAATATGAGAGCTTAAACACAGGTATGAAAACTTTTTTTTTTCTGTTCGATTAACATATTAATTAAAAGAAATAAATTATGTTTGGCTCCAAAACATTCAGTAAAATGAAAATTAACACTTGAAAATAAAGTCTGCGATAGTCATTTTTTAATTTCGGTTGGACCTTCTTTTCAAGTTTTATAATACTGCAAAACTTCAAGCACGGTAAATGATTCCCCCCATTAGAACAGTTACAAATCAGCAAGTGTCTCATCTTTATTTGGGCTTCCTTTAAAAAAGATTGCAAAGAAATCATCATAAATCACCTAAGGAATGGCGATATAACATAAACAGCTTTGTGGAAATTCCCACAGGCATAAACAATGTTCATATGGGAATATTGTGTACAATCATTCTTCTGTAAGAGACCTCTGAACACTGATAGTACAGGAAACTGCATGTCCTCCACTCCCCCAAATCATCATCTCATCACAAGCTAACGCATGTAGCCATTCTGCTGGGATACACAGGCATTCCCAATCTTTTCATACTGATAAGTCTAGTTTTCACATTACGTATTTTCATATTCCAGTTGCTTAAGCTTCTTTTTTCAGATCAGAAATCAAAACATTGTAATGTTCAAAAGCTGACACATTCCCCTGGCCCTCCGACACAGCGCAAGGAAATGGTAAAATAAAATAAATAAACCTTGCATGACCTTGGAAGAGAACTGTAACTAGTGCGTGTGTGAAGCTCTTTTGCTCGTCCTTGTTAGGATTTGGCACTGGTGCAGTCATGCTTCCCAGAGTAAACTGTCCTTTCCATCTCGTCCTCACAAACCTTCCACAAAAGGCAGAGTATAACGGTTACGTTTCTGACATTCAAATGTACATCTTTAATTTCGGCTCTCCCAAACAGGGAGCCACAAACCCACCCACCCCCCCTCCCCATCGCACAGAGTCCACCATACAAAATTAAAATTAAGATGAAAATATATATATATATTTATATTTAAATGCTTAAGCCCTTCTGAAACAAAAACATTAAAAAGCCTGACCCATGAATGGGAGATAAATGGGTTCTGAAGGCTACACAAACCTGATGATTAATTAGGATGAAGACGACGGGCGACTGGAATGAGACTAGCCGGTCTCTAAATACCTCAACTGTGATGTGAAGCAATTCAGGACAGATACACACATTACACATATTTTGCCCTTCTGATTCAGTATTTACAGTACGGCATACATTTACAAAAAAAAAAAAAGAAATCTGCGCTCAAAGGCTGCCGAAATGCCTGCCTGATCAGCCTTGCGTTCTGTGGCTGAGAAAGCCGTGGCATACTCGTCTTCACTGCCTTATTCAGCTTTGGTGCGTTTTCATGTATTGCAGTTTGAAATAATATGACTTTCACTGCTGCTGCGTTGAATCCAAACAAAAGTTAGGGCCTCCCCCAAAACTCGGGGTGCCCAATATGCATGATGCTGATTTGCTCAGATGGGGGGGACACTGGTTACGTGAGCACTGCCGATTTGACCGCTTCTGAAACGTATAAACTCCGGTCTCAGCCCTGCTCCATAGGACCGAGAAGCTAAACGGGATACTCCCACCACCAGGAGTAAGGTGTGGAGACGCTGCATTCAGAGGAAAGACAGACGTCGGCGCTGTGAGCTGGAGACGCATGCGGTTTGTTGAGTTTCTGCTGAGAAGGTGGAGGAGAGAAGGACCTGCACTGTGATGTCATGGCTTGGGACAGACCTGCGTGATTCGGAGAGCTTTGTCGTCATTCTGTCACGACACAGAACCACTTAACTCTTACTTAGGTTTAAGAACTTCAACGCCTGTGTGGGAGCAGAATGAGCATCTCCTCATGTTTTAATCCAAAGTGAGACTTCAATGGCTGCATTCCAGGCCAGGACCGAAAATAAGAAGGACCCCGTTTGAAACAAAGGCCCAGCAAGCATCCAAAACAGAATGTCAGACCCAGGCATTAAAATAAAGAGGTTTGGACTTTTTTTTCTTTCAGGTTCTACACTCTCGGAGAAGCCAGGGGAGATCAGACCGATGTTCGATGCAGGACCCTGAGTAGAGTAGAGTATATGGGTTTGAGTGCTTCAAGCAGAATCACTTCGAGCAGATGGCTAAAAGAAAATGATTTCGTTAAATAGGAAAATGTATATTCAGACAGAAATAAACAGTACTCATTAACTGCTACTTAAACACAAATAATACACACCCATTATCTTACACTATACACATTTGTGTATATATGTATGTATACTTGTGTGTGTATGCATATATATTCATAACATATGCATAAATACATACACACACACATATATGTCTATAAAAGGTATATCTTGTTGACATTCAGCTACTGTGTGACACATGAAACTGCCATAGCCTGTTGCGTGAGGCTACTCTAGTCAAGCAGCATAGCATACACCTGGTTCATATGAATCAGTGAGAGAGAGGAGACACAGGTTCGAGTCTGTGCCGTCAATCTCCAACAGGTAACACAGATTACAGAAACCATGAGATTGTTAAAAAGGTGAGGACAGAGGAGATGGGGGAGAGACGAAAATCAGTTCTCTTGACCTTTGTAAACAAGATGTTCAGGGGGAATAAAGAGGGGGAGTGGGACATGGGGGTGGGGGTCACTGCGAAAATTAAGCAATTCGTTCGGCCCCCCCTTGGACCTTGTGTGTCTGCTGGGGGAAGGCCGCAGAGAGCTGCAGTGGCTCCGAGGGTGGTGATGTAACAGATGACTCCCGGGAAGTTGGGAGAGCTTCCCGGGCCCCTCGCCCGATCCTCTTCCGGCTCGGCTGCAGGGTCACGGGGGTGACCGTGAGAGTGGACCCGGAGTCCTCTGACGCAGTTCCCGTGGGACAGAACCTCCCTTACGACGGCAGACCCACACAGCTGCCCACTCCAGATCAAATGCTGTCCCCTTCTCCAAAAACTCCTGTCAAACATGTCTCCCACGCGCTCATGGGTAGTGTAGTTTTGCGGGGCATCGGCCTGCAGTCTGAACTGCATGTGGGCTGCCCAATGGGACAGAGGAGGCCAGTGGGGCGGGGCTGCTGGTGGGGTGGAGGAGAGGGGGCGGGGCAAATGTAGATGAATGATGGCGGGCAGGGTGTGATCGGGGTGGGGCGGGGGCATGTTCGGGGGGGTTTGGGGGGGGGGGGGGGGGGGGGGGTATCCCATCAGACGAATAACTGGATCCTCTCGCGGATGGTCTGCCGGCAGATGGGGCAGGTCTTGAGGGCGGCGCTGCAGTCGATGCAGGAGGCGTGGCCGCACTGGAAGACCAGCTTGATGTGGTTGTCGATGCAGATGGGGCAGGTGATGCGCTCCTCCATCTGCCTGTAGCGGGACTGCAGCTGCTCCAGCAGGTTGTGCTGCTCCGAGTTCTCCGAGCTGGGGCTGCAGTCCACCTCCGTTTGGTCTGCAGGACACACATTCCATCACATCACATCACATTATATGCATTTAGCAGACGCTCTTATCCAGAGATAGACAGAACATAATGTAACCATTCAATTTAAATGAGCAACAGACTCACAACACTCCCAGACCAGTGAGTGTGAGCGTAACACCATTCAAACCCTACCACAAGTTAACTTGTGCACTCCGAGAAAAGCCAAGTGTACACGTACACACACACACACACACACACACACACACACACACACACACACACAGGCCATTATACTTGACTTAACAACCCAATTACTGCTTCAAGTGAAGAGTCAATGGTGATGGAGGAGTGATGCTTTGTATATTACTGTACGCCGCCACTGATTTGCATAAACTGATCAAAACTTTTTGCTGAGGGGTGTAAGTACCTTGGCGGATTTTCTTGGTGATGGTGACCTGGCATTTTATGCATTTCTTCATTCGATGAGCACACTCTGCGGGGGGGGAGAGGGGGGAGAAAGCACTGAGCACAAGGCAAGGACCCAGTATAACAGACCACAATGAGAGACACGCACCCACAGAGGCAGACTGACAGACACAAATACACAACCACAGATGCGCAGAGATGCAGGAGACACAGACACGCACACACAGTGAGAGATACATTTATCAACATGCAAGACCATACACACACATACACAGGCAGGCAGAGACAGAGAGAGAAAGACTGATAGACTTGAATAAACACAGGCTGACACAGAGACAAAAACACATCCACACACACACACACACATACGTAGACAGACACACAGATACACAGGCAGGAAGATAGAGCGAGAGAGTGACTGGCAGACATTAAACACAGGCAGACACAGAGACCAAAACACATCCACACGCACACATTCTCTGACACATACGCACGCACACACACACACATCTACACACACTCACACACACTCACACGCACTCACACACACACTCACACACACACTCACACACACACTCACACACACACACACACACTCACACACACACACACACACGCACACACACGCACACATCTACACACACTCACACACACTCACACACACTCACACACACACACACACGCACACACACACACATCTACACACATTCACACACACTCACACACACGCACACACACACACACACACACACACATCTACACACATTCACACACACTCACACACACTCACACACACTCACACACACACACGCACACACACACACCTTCGCAGGCCACGCTGTGCTGGCAGGGGGAGAAGAGCACGAGCAGGGCCAGCTCGGAGCAGATGAGGCACTCGCTGGGCCCCGGCAGGGTGGGCATGGCCAGGTTGGTCATGGTGTTGGGCGTGGTGTGGACCCGTCGCAGGCTGCTGCTGCTGCCGCCCGTGCCACAGGTGATGGCCTGGAGCTGCTGTAGCCTGGAGGGGACACAGAGACGGGGGGGGTCACCTCAGAAATACACCATTCAGAAACACATCACATTATGTCATATTATTGTCTTTTAGCAGATGCTCCTACCCAGAGCAACTTGCACAGGTTGCAGTTTTTTACAATGTTATCCATTTACACAGGTGGGTATTTACTGAGGCAATTGTGGGTTAAGTACCTTGCCCAAGGGTACAGCAGCAGTGCCCTGGTGAGGAACTGAACCAGCAACCTTATGGTTACGAGCCCTGCTCCTTACCGCTTTGCTACACTTCCACCCCAAGTGGACCCACCTCCTTTGGTGTTTACTGAACGTGAATAACGTAAAATGCAATAACACTACAGTGTGAATGTACTGGTGATGTTTAAGCAATGCAAATTGGGAGGGATGATTGGCAATAACATGGGTAACAACCCCGTGTTACTCCAAACATGACCCACAGGGGGCGCTGAACCGCTGACGCAAAAAGGACGGGGGGGGAATACCTGTACTTGTCAGAGAAGCTCTTGATAAGCTGCATGACGGCGCTGTCCGTCACCAGGTCCAGCGGGCTCTTGCCCTTGTGGTTGGCGTAATTGATGTCGGCGCCCTCCTGGGCCAGGAAGCAGGCGATGGCCGCGCCCACGTTCAGCTCTGCGTTTCCCAGCAACCCCGAGCCGTTCAGCTGCGAGACACAAACGCACAGAGAGGGGTCACATGACCTGTCGGTCTCTCCACGCTTTAGAGAGAGCGCACGCCCGCTGAGTTACGGAAGACACTAATATGATAAGAGGATAAGACAGGGAGAATATGTACAGTACAGTACACCTGTACAGTACCTGCTGTACCTCAAAGCAGTGCCCCTACATATTGCCTAAAGTCCTAATAGCCGATCAAAGCTTTTCATAATTTTTTGTTAATAAATATATTGTGGATCATGAAGCATTCTATCAGGTCACCACTAGATGTGTTGCAGTGTTTGAACAGTTTGATAGCTAATTATTCGAGCAAAGCAAACACCTTATCAGCTCAGATGAAGAGCTTATTATCGGATTCAATACTGCAGAGCTAATCTATAATAATGTTACATCATACACAGGAACAGTGGATGTTGTCATGCCACATTGCGTAATCGCAACGCCAGCACCCAACACAAACACCTGCAATCCAATTTCATATTGCGTCGTGTTGTTGAGTGAGTCTCGTTTAATGAGATTCCAGCCAAAACTGTGGGTCAACCATTACAAAAATAGGGTTATGAGCACGCTATGTGTGCAGTGTGCACACGTGAGAAAACCTGCAAGCGCAGGAGCCCTGGGATTTGGGGGGTGGGGGGGTCAGGGAGTGTGTGTGCGTGTGTGTGGGGGGGGGGTGTTGGCATGCTCGAACGGGACGTGCCAGAGCTGCGGTTCCAACAAGGCCAAATCAAATCAGACGCAGGCGGCGTCCCGCGCAAACTTGCTGACAAGGTGGATCACGGAGCAGCCACCTTCAGAAGGGCAGTGGGGGTTTGGATTGTTTTTTTTCTCTGACGGGGGGCTGGCGGCTCTCCAGCATGGCGCTGCCGGCTCTCCAGCGTGGCGCTGCCGGCCACCGCAGTGTGCGGGGAGGGGGGTGGGGGTGGAGGAGTGTCGTTTCGGGCACTCACCCGTGTGTAGAGCGAGGAGCCCTCCCCCTCGGTGGCTGCCATGGTGGCCGCCAGCTGCTGCCGGCTCAGGGCGACGTGCATGGCCGTGTCGCCGTCCTCGTCCTCCACGTTGACGTCGGCGCCCTCGGACACCAGCAGCTGCACCAGCTCGGCGTGGCCTTGCGTTACCGCCAGCTGCAGTGGCGTCTGGTTGCGGTTGTTGCGAATGTTGACATCGCAGCGGCCCTGGGGGGGAGGGAAAGGAGGGGGGGGCGGGTGCATTCGCATAGGTCAGAAGCCTCATATTACATTACCTTACATTCATTTAGCAGACGCTCTTATCCAGAGCGACTTGCACCACTTTACATTTACCTTTATTCATTTGGCAGACGCTTTTATCCAAAGCGACTTACAAGTGAGGCAGAGTACAACACAAGCAGAAAGCCAGGTGCACAAAAGAACAGAAGTGACAAAAGAACAGAAGTGTATCCATTCAAGTTGAAAGGGCAACAGTATCAGGCCAGGCTAGCAACACTCTCTCACTATATCAGAACACTCCCTCAAAACTCCCTCACCACATCACAACACTCTCTAAACACTCCCTCACTATATCACTAAGCTGTGCTCAGACACACCTGAACCACACCACAGAGGGGAAAGTGCTAAACCCTTACTGGTTCATTAAATCCTTATCGGGGTGGGCATAAGCCTGAAGTAGATCAAATAAAAACCCCAAAGGACAGTAGCTGCACTCCCACAACTACTGGCGTAAGTCCAAGAATATTTAAGAAACCATTTGATTTATGTATTTTTTTTAATATTCAACATTTCTTCTTTTAACTGTTTAACTGTCCCTCTGTTTTGTGAAGCATGTGTGCTGTATGCTTGAAAAGTCTTTAATAAATAAGGATATTGTTATGAAAGAAAAAAAGCAGGTGAGTGCAGGTTCTCTTCTGTGGACAATGCCACGGCAGCTCAGTGCAGAGGGCTGTGTGCCTTTCATTATCTTTCCTCAATCCTGTCGCTGACCCAGGAAACGTTCCAGCGACACAGATTAGCCGATAACAAGCATGTTGAGCAGTTAACAATGTCAACAATGTACTCGCAATCGCACTTGTCAGTTTTGCTTTGTATTTGCAGTACTGCCAGCCTCTGTGCAGGCAGGTCATTACCTAAAATAAGACCTGCTTCTCAATTAACTGACCTGGTTAAATAATGGTTAAACGGCTAGATAGCGAGAATGATTTATTTACATACACCAGGACATATAAAATGAAAGATATGGCTTGCATTTTTTTGGATTAAAATGCAACTGGAGGCCAAACTTAGAGAGAAACTCTGATGAATGAGATAGACACATTAGATAGGTTAAACAATACGACAGCACAGCCGCAGAGGTGACTAAATGTCACCCAAATGAAACAGGATTACTCATGGCCCTCGTCACAAGGCAGGGGAAATACGTCAGCTGCCACAGGACAGCAGGCGGTCAGGGCAGGCGGTTGGCAGGACACTAGCCCTGCGATTTCAGCCATGCTCAGATGTACCTGAGGCCAGCGGAAACACCCACGATAAGCCCAGGGGTGAACTTGACCGAACGGAAAGGAGATATCAAGTCCTCGGATTTGGAAATTGCCCTTCTCTGATCACTCTACTCGTACATGTAAACATTACATAAGTGAAATAAATGATGCTGTATTAATTAGTTTCAGTCTTAGCCACTGAGCCTGTTAACTGTTTTCCGTACATGTAAAATGAAACCAGACATCAATATGACTAATGGCTTAACTCAATTTGCCTGCCTGAGCACATATTTTTGTGGCAGCAAAGGTTTGCAGTTTCGGTCTGCGAGATCGCAACACATTTTTTATATTTTCATAAAACAGATGTCCATTTGTAAAAGCCATATCTAGCCATCTCTGCCTGAGCTGGGGCCTGTTTCAAGTTAAGTGTCGTTTGCAAATCCTGTTTGGGTGACATTTTCCAGGTTTATTAATGTTTGTAAATCTAATCCAGCTTTATTAACTTAGGCCCAGTTTCTGCAATGACTCTGTACTGCAAGTCCTGCTTCAGCAGTGTCCTACAGCTATCAGCAGCCAGCCCTAATCAGATAGCTGAGATTTGAGGCCAAGATACTTGACCATAGAAATGGAAATCAAACAAGATTAGACACTGTACAGCTACACTGTAAACTAAAAACAGTACATTATAGGCAAGCGCTGTACACACAAATAATGGTTGAAATATCAAATGAGGAACAAACAGACCGGCTAGCGCTTACAACAGGCATTCTGTCTGGTACATTGGTTAAAGCGGACATGAATTGCATAACATTTCAATCCTGCTACTTACACCTCTGAACTTGTGAAATGAGCAAACAGTGGTTGCTCAAACACATTTCTTGTATTATGGTGTGACCTACTCTTCAGCCCTTTGTTTTGAGAGTGTCGGCTGTCCCACCTAAGGAGGGATTTGGGGGGTGGACGAGGGGCGTGCCTAGCTCTCGCTGCCCTCACCTCTTTGATCAGGATCTCCGCCACGTCCCGATGGTTGTTGAGGGCGGCCAGGTGGAGGGCGGAGAAGCCGTCCTCCTTCTTCACATCCACCAGCTGGCGCGCGCGGGCCAGGATCTTCTCCGTCGCCCTGCGAACATGAACACACGTCATGCCATCAGACGGGGGGCGGAAACGGCACGCGCGGGGCTAAAATCCGTCAGAGGTGGGAAACCCAGCCTTAGGGAGAGAATGCTTTTTCATGACGCCACAGTTGTTCAGGAATATCACGAGCAGAGGTTTGTGTAAGAGCAACTTTCCCAATGTGAGGAGAGAGATTAGAGGGAGATTTGGACAGCTGACCTTAGGGTGCGGCTGAACCTGCATTAAGGGATTTTTCCTGCTTTCCACCATCTCAAAATACCCACTTCTTTGGCTTTTATAGGCGAGAGTACAGCACTTCCAAAGCTGCTACCCTCATAACTCTAATCTGCATGACACTTGGCACATGCCATACCCCCCCGCCCTGTTTTACATAACATTATTATCACTGAGCAGACGTTTTTATCCAGAGCAACCTACAGAGGAGCCAGTTTTACACATTATCCGTTTATACAGCTGGATGTTTATTGAGGCAATTTTGTATCTTGCTCAAGGGTACAATGGCAGTGCATCAGTGGGGAATTGAACCAGCAACCTTTTGGTTATGAGCCCTGCCACTACACCACACAGCCAGTCCCACCCCCACCGCCTGCTGACATTCTGAGGGAGATATGAGGGGTGAAAGCACAGCGGCAACCTAATTGCGTGAGGACAATTAGAACATGAATTTTTTTTAATAATCTATCCCAATTCATTTTCCATTCACAATGCTCCCTCATTAATACTGTGACCGGGATGACCGTAAAACCAGGGCTGCCTCCCTCTGCTTAATGTTGTGTGAAATTGAATGCGGCGCTCGCGAGGTTGCTAAGTGCCTGCTTTTTTTTTTTTTGCATGGGGGCCTGTTTACGGCAACCAGCGCTAAGGGCACCGCGGGATGGTCTCTCTCTCTCCCCCAGGGTACAGTGGCTAAAAGAAATCCAGTTTCACAGCAGTCTCATCCATTTCCTGGTTTTCTTAACCCTAACCTTAACCCTGGGGTACAGTGGCTAAAGGGAATCCGGTTCCACAGCAGTCTGATCCGTTTCCTTGTGTTCCTAAACCTAATCCTAACCCATTCCACAGCAGTCTGATCCGTTTCCTGGTTTTTCTAACCCTAACCCATTCCACAGCAGCCTGATCCGTTTCCTGGTTTTTCTAACCCAAACCTTAACCCATTCCATGGCTGTTTGATCTGTTTCCTGGTTTTGCGGGTTGCTAATAAAGAGGGACGCTGCATGAGCGCTGTGCTCACAGGTGCGGACAGGACATTGTGGTTCACGCAGCCCGATCTTGAACCTGAACCCGCCGTGCTGCATGCCTCCTGAATCATCTCCCCTCACAACTTCCGGGCATGACTGATGGTGGCAGGAACCAATCCCATGCGCTAACACCGCTCCAGGACCCTCCTCTGCCATCCTGATTGGCTGGGGATGGGCAAGGGGCCAATGGGGCCGCCGCACAATGAGGTTCTTGTGGCCGTAAATCTGCTGAATGATGTTTTTTTGACTTATCACATGCAGCATGTGAAACAAATCTGAAATAAGACATTTAGGAACGCTCCAAACTCTTGCTGTGCCTCAAACAATGGCTCGCTTTCATTTGGCGAATTAAAGTAAATAACGTGAAATGCTGTCTTCAAGCGTTCACTCGCAGAAAAAATGCGAAACGCAGCAGCACTTATGAGGGGGAGAACACCCTGCGGTCCTTATTAAGGCATTATTTATGTGCTTCGCATAGCCCGACGCAGAGCTGCAGAAATTTTAGTTTGGGGGTGTTATGCTTCACTGTCTTATTATACGCCGCCTCGCATCAGTGGGAAGATTGTGTGTGAAAATGTCCCCAGAACTGCGGACGTGCCCACGGGGGTGACGGGGTCATTCCTACCCGCAGTGCGGATGGCCGGGGGGTGGGACAGCTGCTTCCCTCTGTCCTCCCTCTAGACTGCACTCCCACCCCACACACACACACACACACACACACACACACACCCTCCATCCCTCAGCCCTGGGCTCTCCTCCCCCCCATCCCTGCAGCACTGTGAAATTAAGTCTCTAATTGGCTTCAGCTCTGTCACCCATCTCCTCTGCCTCACCTCCACTGTCTCAGCATTTATATCATCATATAATCACCACCAGGGACCCTGCAGAAGGGCTCTTCCCTCTCATTGCATTTATTCCACCCTTATTATTTTTTTCTCTCCCTTATGAATACTGAAAAACACACGCTAATCTTGATTACACTCCAAGCGTCACCCTGCCAGAGCTCCGTGCTGTAAAGCCTTCCTAAACAAGAGCAATATCCTTCACTAAGTCGCTTTCCTGTTTTTTTTTCTTTCAGGCATTATTTAATGTGCCGAAAGGGTCCTTTAAACTTCCGGAGGAAGAAATGCAAGGCGTTTATAAGAACAGTGAGCGCTCAGCGCATGAATTGAGACCTAATCAAAGGAGACCACGCATGAGTGCCTCTTGGAAACGTGTTGATTTTTCTTTTTGGAAACGGAAAAAACGAAAAAAGCGTTAATTGAACAGCTATTTAACGACCCCAGCACGTGTCTGCGTGAAAAACAGCAAGCGAGACATGCTTCTATAGAGAGGGTGAGGGAGAGGGAGAGAGAGAGAGAGAGAGAGAGAGCCGTGTCTGGTTTTGTGCTAGGGAGCTGCACGCTGGCTTTGTGTACGTCGCTTATAAATCTGATGCAATTCGTTTTCTGCGGGTTATGACGTGCAGAAAGCAGACCCGGCTGCCGTGTGATTGGCCTGCTGGCGTGGGGACCGGAGCCTGGGGATCGTCTCCGCGGTGACAGGGACAGAGATTACACAGGTCAGGAGGCAGCGAGGGGGAGCGTGTCCTTTTTAGGCTACAGGAGGCATTCTCTCCCAGTCTGCAGCTGGGGAGCCATCGCATCGGCCAGCCTGCCCAACTCACTCCTCTTCCCAGGGATTAGAGCCGGACCAACATCCTCTTTTTCCATCTCCCTCAACATAAAATAAATTCTTTCCTCAAAAATAAACAGGGCACTCATTCCTGTCAGAAAGGGGGACGGAAATCGAACAGAAATTAATCCCAAGGTCTGGACGAAAATAAAGACGTTTTGGACAGATGCTTGTACACACAAACAAAGCCCTATAAAAATTTCGCCATGGGCACGAAATGGCAAAGGCCAGCCACAGAAGCCCCGTCTCACGCCAAGCGTTCTGAGACCGCGGTATTAAAAGGCGCGGGGACCGTTTTACTGCACTCTGCATTACAGCGTCTGTTAACCGGCAGCAAATGTCAGGCCTGATGAATGCTCTAGCCGGGACGCTAAACTCCGGCACGGCACATATGACACTTGCCAGAACGGATCGGCTGTTTGGTTTATGATCTCGCGCCACAGCCTGGCTGATGCTTCTCTGTCCCTCCATACAAGGCCGTGCTGTCACGGCGTGGGGCGGGGTTAGCGCTCTGTGGAGGGGCCTCGGGGTGGGGTTAGCAGCAGGTCTGGAGGCTGCCCCCCAGGCAGTCTGTATCAGCTCTGCCAATGTGAGGACTGAATCTGGGTCACCACTCTTTCAGAGCTGGAGGGAGGCCCAATCCAAGCCCGGACGGCCCTGGTTTGTCCTCTGAGGACGTGAGTGGGGACACCCAGGTGACCCCTGAGAGAGAACCAAAGGGGTAGAGTGCTGACCATGCCTGGTATGCCCACATTCAACACAGCGTCAGGCATTCTGGTGTCCAGAACCGGCCATCCAAACGTGGACCGTCATCGGTCATGTGATCAACCAGGTGGAACTCAGACGCACTATACTGCACAGTGAGAGGGATCCTCCTCAATCAGGCGGGGGGGGAGAGAGAGATCTCTATTCAGGGCAGGGACGTAGTGTGTCATATGCAGTTGGTGCCATATTCATGCCGTCATCAACGGGCGGTGAGACAACTCTTCAAAATTTCCTGCAAAGTTCCTCAAGACAACACTGGGGACACTCATTAGGTCATCTGAAGCAGCCAAGGCGGAGAGATTTCAGCGAGAATGAGAAACCCCCGGAGCACTCAGCGCGAACAGAGGATCATTCGGCCAGATCCCCTCTCTCCCCCGCCCCGGCGCCGAGCCACGCGGGAACAGACGCCCGGCGTAGGAGCCCGGCGCCGCCTGACTCAGAACTGTACTATTCAGCGAGAAAAACCCGTTTGCATCATCGCGAGGGATATTCCCACTCATAAACGCCACGGTGATCGCCCCTGGGGAGAGCCGAGAGTTCACAACACCCCTGCACCGAAGTCATCGCTGGACAAACAGAAAAGTTTTCCTTCTACTACTGTACAACTGCTTCATGTGTGTCTTCTGAGCAAGCTGTGTTTCAGGCCACTCCTGACTTCTGCCGGAAATGACACGTTTAGATACTTTCCGCTGTCCTGCCCATTTAGAACATACACATACTTTTTTCCATGATTGTGAGAGAATTCGTATTAAAATCAAATGAACAAACACTCAGTCAGTCACTGAGTCTAATAATCAAGAGAAACGGCTTCATTTTCAGAAAATTCCTTGGTGTAATACAATGAACGCAAGTCATTTTTAATGCTACTCAAGCACATAACGATATAACGCGCACGTTATAATGCTAGGATTAATTCACTTCTAGAATCCATCTGGAACAGAAAGTGCACGGACAAAGTAGAGCCTTGTGAATGAAGTGTGAAGACGCTGAGGATTGTGGGTACTTACAGCTTGTTTCCCTTCAGCGCTGCGTGGTGCAGCAGATTGAAGCCGCGGTTGTTCTGCTGGGTGAAGTCGATGTTGGGCACGACCGTCAGGATCTCGATGATATTGCGGAAGTCTTTGGCGATGGCGTCGTGGAGCGGGGTGTCTCCATAGGAGTCCTGCAGACGGAAGGGCATCTCTGTCAGATTAGCTCCTACCTCTCATTAGATCGCCCCTGTCAACCTTCCATTTGAGGGTCATCATACCAAAGCCCCTGTTCCCATTCAGTACACAAAATAAGCACATTGTTATCACTTTACATTACATTCATTTTTTTAGCAGAGACTCTTATCCAGAGCACCTCTCCAGCATGTGATGCATGTTCTGTATATTTCCTATTTATTTAGTTCCCATGTTATGACTTTCCGCTCCACAGAGAGCTAAGGGCATGGGCCCGCTGCCAGCACAGGGAAAATCCCGCCTCTTTCGCTGAATTTTGTTTAGATCAGCTCATAAAGCTTGTGTGCCACGGGTTCCTGGAAACAAACATTAAAAGCAGGAAGCGAAATTAAAGCTTTCTATTTTTAGGCCGGCACCGCTAGAGGAACGCCCTTTTTCTTTTTTTCGAAAGAGTGGCGCTTTCTTTGTTTCCGAATCCGCAGAATCCACTTTCTCCTGGCCCCGGCTTCGCAGGCCGCTTTCAGAATAATAAACAAATGAGTGGGATCCAAACCCAGGCCGAGGACATCCAAACGAAACCCGGCTAACCGGAGCATGAAAGGCACTCCGCCACAGGAAGCGGGACGGGATCGAGTTAGCGTTACGCGGTTGCTAAACCTGGCTGACACTAATGAAACGGCAGGAAGGTTCCCGGCCTCATCTGCACGGCAGACACGCGGCGAGGGGGCCCCCGAACCCGGGACCGGCGGGCTGGAAAGGATCTGGAGCGGCGCGGCACGAAACCGCACTCCTGCAGGCTGGCCTTTTACTTCAAGCAGGCCTCCTCCCCTCTTGCTACATTACATTACATTACTGTCATTTATTCATCATTTAACAGATGCTCTCATCCTGACTTACACAGGTTACACATGGTATCCATTTATACAGCTACATTTTTACTACAGTGATTCTGGGTTTAACGGTACAGCGGCAGCGCCCCAGGAGCGAATCGATCCAGCAGCCTTTCGGTTGTGAGCCCTGCTCATTACCACTATGCTACACTGCTGCTCAGGCAGAGAAACCTTCCTGAACCCAGAACAGAGCTAAGCCACGCAGCCCCCCTGAGATTACATTACATTATTGGCATTTAGCAGACACTCTTATCCAGAGCGACCTACATCAATTCCTGGGTTTTTACAATGTTATCCATTTATACAGCTAGATATTTACTGAGGCAAGTAGCTTGCTCAAGGGTACACCAGAGGTGCCCCAGTGGGGAATTGAACCAGTCCGGCTCCTTAACCACTAAGCTACACTGCCGCCCCATCCAGCCTATGAACAGACTGGAGCCACGCAGCCCCCCTGAGACGGCCATGACACAGAGAGGTCTGAGCGCTGCGGACAGGCCGGGGGTGGGGGGGGTGTGGGAAGGCGGGAGAGGGGGCGTGGAGCAGTGCTCCCTCACCTGCAGGTTGACGTCGGCGGTGTGCTCGGACAGCACGCGCACCACCTCGGTGAAGCCCTTGTTGACGGCGATGTGCAGGGCCGTGCACATGGAGTTGTTGAGCAGGTTGACGTTGGCGCCCTTGCTGAGCAGCAGATGCGCGATCTCTGGCTGGTTCCTGCACCGCAGCAGAGAGGAGACAGCAGCTGCGTTACCACAGAGACCCCGGGGGGGGGGGGGGGGCGGACTGTCAGCCAGACCGCGATGACATAACGACAGCAGAGGTGTCAAGCGTTCTCTTGTTTTTTTTTTTTTTTGTTATTTTTCTTCCCATTCATACATAATTATGATAATACCAGTTATGAAAATGGGATCAGCAGCCAGCTTCACAAGCCCTGAGCTTCCGAGATTAACGAGGAGGCTGGGGGCTCATGCATAGGAGTGGGAGAGGGGGTGTAAGTGGGCGTGGAAGTGGAAGGGGGAGTTGGAGGGGAAGGTGGAGTGTGAGTGGGAGAGGGGGAGGGGGAGGGGGAGGGAGACTGGGAGTGGGCGTGGGAGCAGGCATGGCACGGCCGCTCACCCGAAGGCTGTGTAATGCAGGGCGGTGTCCCCGTCCTCATCCTTCACCTCGACGCTGCTGTTGGCCTGCAGCAGCACCTTCACCACCTCCATGTGGCCCTGGTGAGCCGCTACCTGCAGCGCTGTCTTCCCCTGGTTCTTTATGTCCACCTGCGGAGGGCACACGCACAAGCACACACGTGACACACCTGTGATACAATCACGCACAGGCACACACCTGACACACCTGTGATACAATCACGCACAGGCACACACGTGACACACCTGTGATACAATCACGCACAGGCACACACCTGACACACCTGTGATACAATCACGCACAAGCGCACAGGCAGTACATGCGCATGATAACCACGTGTAGACATCATACACAGAAACGTGATCCAGACATGCACACAAGCTGAAATCTCTCTCTCTCACTCACACACACAGACGCATACATGCATACATAAACAGAGACAATACACTAAAACTGCAATATGCTGCAGTACAACACGCTGCATTAAGTACACGTACAGCACAGACACACACCCGCTGTGTTATGGTTTGGCACTCTCTTAATCCAGCACTATGTGGTCTGTGCCTCTTACAGAAGACAGGGATAGATACAGACTTTCCCCCATCATACTGAGCCAGTGTACACAGCAGAGTTTCCAAGTAGCTGTCCCAACACACACACACACACATACATACACAGAGCTGTCAGTGGATGAGGATGGGATCGCAGAGTTTGCCTTCTGTTCGGACGGTTGGATCAGCCAGGAGCTTAGCTCCTCTGAGCCCAGCTGGGCCGAGATCAGTGCAGGGGCAGGCAAACACACAGACTGTGTGCCCCCATCTCATCGGACTCAGACAGGCAATTACAGTGCAGCCAGACTGCCAGTTCTCCAGAGAACATTAAATCGTGTACTTTCAATTATGCTACACTGTATTTAACAGGGATCTCTCTATCTTTATGTCCACTGTGTATAAGAACTACATTTTTCTTGAATTGAGAAAAAAAACATAAACAGATATTGGTTTCTGACAAACAAAATTGAAGTTACCAACATGGTCTTTATGTAATGTTCAGTCATAGTCAAAAGACTTTTGAATGTTCTCTGGCTGAACTGTGCCCTGTGTAATACAACCCAGGAACTGATGCTCACAGGAAGTGACGCTCACAAGAAGCGGCGCTTACAGGAAGTGGAACTCACCTTCTCGGGATACTTCTGTACCAGGTCCCGCACCTTGGCAGCGCTGCCATGCGCCGCCTCGATGACCAGCCTGCCCGGGTTGTCCTGTTCCGTCGACTGTGACAGCAGCTTCTCCAGGACCGAAATGACAGTGCCTGAGCAGAGAGAGATAAAGAGAAAGGGACAGAGAGAGAAAGAGACGGACGCTTAGTTCGGAGCCGGACTGACTGAGAACATCTGTTTACTCTGTGCTTTAGCTTATTTCAGTGCCCGTTCGGTGAGACGGAACAACCCGACAGTGCGTTTCACTGCTTTTCCACCCAGCAGTGGATCAGCGGAATGAGTCAAAATGCCACCCTTTCCCATCACACCCTGGATCGTGCTGTCTTTGAAACGCGTGTGAGGACAGGAGGAAACCCCGAGGGGCCCAGTCACGAAGGAGGCCCCCAGTGCCACCCAGTGCCACCCAGTGCCGCTGGACCGGAAGCATCACATGACCCACGCAGTGACCAGCAATGGAGGAAGTGAGCACAGCCAATGGGCAGCCAGGTACCAGGGTGCAACATGCAGAGGTGGGCGGGGTGAAATCAGACACCACATACACTCACACATCCCATGAAAATCACAGCGTGCAGAAGTAATTTTTCAAAAAAAAAAACACAGGAAACCAGCAAGCCTGGCAGCTTGATTAGCGCTGACGCGGCCGAGAACGAGCAGACGCCGCGAGCGTGCGTTGCGGCTGGCACGGAGGAGGCTGAAAGAGAGAAGACATGAGGGGGAGAGAGAGAGAGAGAGAGGGAGGTGAGAGGTGAGAGGAGGGCGGAGGGGAGGACGGGGGGAGGGTAGGGACATACAGAGGGGCTTGCTGGATGAGGACGCGTGATTGCAACGGCGGGAGGAGCTGCAGCTGGGACCGTCCTCCGAGCCCTTACTTCCTGATTCGCTGGGGTTCTCGGCCGTCATCAGGTTGGCGTCCACCTCCACGGGCTGGGCGGAGAGGCAGGCGGGGTTGAAGGTCCAGGTCTGGCCCCCGAAGGCCACGCGCAGGTCGCCGTCGGCGTACACCTTCAGCACCTTGCCCACCTGCCCCAGGGCCTGATGGGAAGGGGGAAGCACAGCGGTCAGTAAGGGGGGGGCGCAGGGGGGGGGCGCCAGGAAAAGAGCAGCTCATCCGGTCTTAGAGCACACCCTCTAAGCCTGAGGCATCTTGCGGGCTGCCTAAGAGCTGGCGGACAGAGACTCGCTGCCTTTATTTGGAGGTGAATAATCTGCATGCTTTCACAGAACTGCTAAGCCTTCTTCAGGGAAACACCCTCGGCCAGTGTTTTTTTTTCCGCCACACCAAGACCACCCGTCTACTCGGTACGCTAAAGAGGCAGGCGGTCTGCCAGACAGACAACAGGTACTTTAGAACAAAAAAAAAAAGAAAAGACAGCAGCCTGTGTAAGTCAGAGGTCACCAGCATACTCACAGGTGCCATGCTGTCTGTCCACTCGCCATGGCCCGCCTGCAGACGCTTCACCGTCTCCATGTCCTCCAGGACGCGCACCAGGTCGCCCACCCCAAACGTGTTCACCTGTGGGGGGGGAACGAGAGAGTGGGGGGAGGGGGGGGGGAGGTCACAGCGATCCTCAAACGGATGTCAGACAGGCCGCGAGACGGCAGGATTACTCTCAATCCTCCGTCCCTGTTTTGCAATTCAAATCCACTCCAATTCAATCTGGCCTATTCCACTTTGGCAGAGAGAGGCCTCCGCAATGCTGGACTAAAAAAAGGCACTGCAGAGAAAAAAAAAAAGAGCAGCGTGTAACAATGGTGGCGATGGCTGTCCAGGTGCAGTTTGTTTGGATTACTGCTTTCTCAGAAGGGAAGGAACACTCTGCGGTGGCACACTTCAGACATATCCTAGTCTGGGCAATGCACACGGCCACTAATATCCTTTGTTGCTTCCTGTACGCTGCACAGGAAAGACTACCGTGTGCCAGAATTGTCAGGCTGCTTGTAAAAATACACCGTTACATCGCCGTCGCTGTTTCCAGAACCTTCCGTGTAACTGTCGCATTGTCTGTGCGCAGGACAGCGAGCGAACTTGGAGGGTGACAGTGATCTCTGTGTGAGCGGCCTCTGCAGAGCACCCTCGCCCAAAGACACGGCAGCTGTTACCCGCCGGGGGGGCGCGTACCCATGATCCCCCGCTCCCGAGCTGCGCCGTCTGCGGCGGTCACTCCGGGACGACGGTGGCGGGGGTAGCGATGGCTCGGCCTGCCGCCCCTCCTCTTTCACGCGGGGGTCTCATCAGCATTCCGATTCCGAGCGCCGCTAATGACTCCACTCCAGCTGGAGAGGCGCTGCTCGCGACATGCGCTCTGGACCGCTCCGGCCCTCTCGAGTGTTTAACGTTTTGACAACCTTCCCGCCAGCGCACCCGTGGGATGAATTATTGATTTCCAAACGTAACTGTTATCGTGCGCGGAGGAACCCGAGGGGAACGGAGCAAATTAACTGTTAAAATCGCGCCGAGTCATTTGAGCTGTTATCAGCGAACGCGTGGCTGCGTGCCACAGACTTTCTCGCTGCTGGGACATGATGCAAGCCGAGTGCAAGGCCTCCGCAAGGGACAGCAGTGCAGCGTAGTGGTTAAGGAGCAGGACTTGGAACCGAAAGGTTGCTGGTTCGATTCCCCACAGGGGTGCTGCTGCTGCACCCTTGGGCAAGGTACTTAACCCACAATTGCCTCAGTAAATATCCAGCTGCATAAATGGATAATGTTGTAAAAACTAGTAAGTCGCTCTGGATAAGCTAAATGTATAATAATAATAATGTAATGTAATGTGTTGCGTTCCGTACCTTAGTCAGAGCTCCTGGGTGGAAGGTCCAGCGGATGTTATTGCTGTACTGGACCCTGACGTCACCCCGGTCCGTGATCCTGTGCACAGTCCCTATCCTGCAGATGTACTGGAGAGAAAAGAGACCGTCCATTTAATCCTGGCTTTACCGCACCCTCCCCAACAACCCCCCCCCCCCCCCCACATCCCCTCCATTCTCCATTCATGACCTTCACTCATTCCACCGGCTGCACTGAGTGAAAGTTCGGAGTGAGAGAGGAAAGAGGCGGAATGCTGGCTGCCGTTGATAAACAAGGAGAGTTCTGCCTTGCACAAAACGGCAAACCAGCTCACGCCACCTCTATGCTAGCATCAGTAACGCCCCGCGTGTTAGCCAACAGTCTGCTCTGGGACTGGAAGGTACCAACATCCCTCACCTCTCACACAAGCAGACAATTGTATTTATCCAGAACTGTGGAATAAAAAAAAAAAACACACACAACAGCAATGGACCATGAGACACCGGTGTAAACCTCTATAATTCAGACTCCTCTCGATGAGAGATAAGCATCCTAAAGCATGATCCAGGCCAGTGTTTTTTTTTTTTTTTTGTTGTGAACAGTAAGTCAAATAAATGGGAAGCGAGGCAGAATTTAACCGCCGGCGCTGCTTCCAAGTTGCTGTGTCCTGGCAGCGGCCAGGGTGCCTCTGGCAGGGAGCAGACTGTGCGCCACATAAATACACTTGCGGGATCATTTTGCGAGGCCTTTTATCTCTGGAAATGCGTTCCCAAATGTTTTCCCCTTTCCCGGGTAAAGCTGTTTACTCAGCGTTCCTTTGGAGTCAGAAGTAATAAAGATGATTTGGCAGAAGATTTAAGTGGCCCTTGGAGTGCTGCTTTAAAATTTTAAAATTTCAAAAAAAAAAAAAAAAACAGAAGTAACTTGAGGGGCTGAGATTGGAAAGGAACGGGACAAGGTGAGGTGTGGGAGGAGTGGTTTGGGAGAGGTGTGGGAGTTTTCTTTTATAAAAAGACAGAGACAAAAGGCTCAATACAAACAGCCTTTGCTCCTCAGTACCATACCTCTGCCATTTTGGGATTCCAGCCTCCATGGCCTTCCTGCATTTGCCTGAGGATGTCCACCTCCAGCAGACACTTGACCTTGTCCCCCTGCTGGAAGGTGTGCCCATCTGCGCTCTCCTGTCTCTGTAGCTCCGCATGTTCGCCTGCACACACACACACACACACACACACACACACACACACACACACACGCGCGCGCGCGCACACACACGCGCACGCACACACACGCACACGCACACACGCGCGCGCACATGCACACGCACACACGCACACGCACACACACACACACACACACACGCACACAGATCAGAGACAGGATCAGTGGTTTTGCTTGTGCTCACAGAGGAACAAACAGATGTTCTCATTAATCAATTAGGAACAGTGAGGCAAGCAGCAGAGCCTTTTGTGAGATGCACCAGGGAGGAGTGAAAAGAGAGAGATGCCAGGAGATGCACCGTGCTCTCGGTCCCTACCTAGCTTCGGAAGGTGGTCCTTGTAGTAATATCCTCCTGCTACGTCAGAGACGTATTTGAGGTCCACCTTGCCCTTGTGGCCCATTCTGTAGACGTTGGTGGTCCCGTTGGACCAGGTGACACTGGCCACGCTGCGGCCCGATTCCGTGTCCCAGCCGCGGATGTCCACCACCTTCCCAATCTTGCCCTCTCCTCCTGACCGTACAGACGGGAGAGGGTTATAGCACAAGGGAGGGCAGGGGAGAACTTCAGCATAGGAGGGTTATAGTCAGAAAGGGTGGGAGAGAGTTATAGCAAAGGAGGGTTACAGTCAGG
The DNA here is from genome assembly GCF_013368585.1 of Megalops cyprinoides. Lineage (NCBI taxonomy): Eukaryota > Metazoa > Chordata > Actinopteri > Elopiformes > Megalopidae > Megalops > Megalops cyprinoides. Next base: position 6,172,801 of record NC_050589.1, on the reverse strand, counting down.
GTGGGAGGGAGAGGGTTATAGCACAGAGAGGGAGGAGGAGAGCTACAGCAGAGGAGGGTTATAGTCAGGAAAGGTGGAAGAGAGTTATAGCAGGTGAGGGACAGGGTTGTTGCACAGAGAGGGAGAGAGAGTGTTACAGTAGGGGAAGGTGAGGGTTATAACACAGAAAGGGACGGAGACAGCTACAGCAGAGGAGGTCTGTAGTCAGGGAGGGAGACAGTTATAGCACAGGGAGGGAGGGAGAGGGAAGGTGAGGGTTATATCAGGTGAGAGTGGGAGAGGGTTATAATAGGGCAGGGAAGGACAGGGTTATAGTGCAAGGCGGGAGGGAGAGGGCTATATCAGGTAAGAGTGGGAGAGGGTTAGAGTGGGGGAGGGTAAAAGAGGGTTATAGCAGTGCAGGGTAGAAAGGAGTTATAGTGGGGGGATAAGGGAGTGGGTTATATTGGGAGGGTGGAAGAGGTTTATAGTAAGGGAAGGTGGAAGACTGTACTAGTAGGGGAAGGTGGGAGAAGGTTTTAACCAGGAAGATGGGGTATCTCAGTAGAGGCTTAGCATGAAAAGAGTTAAGAAAGAAATATGAGCATTAAGGGAAAGGTGCATGGAGCAAACACCACTCTGCACAGAAACAAGGAAAAAGAGAGATAAACAGCAGATAGCCTTCGCAGAAAAGCCAGAGGATTTGAGGGTGAATGTTCTCTCGTCATGTGCCCTCACGCACAGAGCCCAACCTCTGGGTTGTTTTACTACGCCAGGCGCAAAAAAACAAAGCAGCCACTTATGTGAGCCTCCTTCTAAGGGAACCAAATCTCCAGGGAGAAACGCCAGGCACAAAGCGTATGTACAGAGGACGTCTCCAGGCAGCTTTCTAGAACGTTCCGCGGAGTAGCACATTGCAGAGAAGGCAGGGAGAGCGTGGGAGATGCCTGTGGACTTGCCTGCGGAACAAGTCACAGGACACCACCCACTCACTGTGCTGGAGGCTGACTACGCTCCAGCGCGTCAGCAATTCACAAAGCATGGCAGTGTTATCAAAGAGGGTGTTATCTACTGCATGAAAAAAAAAACACCATTTTAAGCCAAAACCCCAAACGGAGAAAACACTTCAAGAACACTAGTGACAGAGGAATTAGACAAAGGGTAACTACTTAACACTTAACCCCTTTAGAACGAAGAAGACGGTGAAAACGAGGACACATTCCCGACAAGCGGCAAAGATGTACCAAACAGAACATTATGTCACTGCAGTTCAATTAATAGGCTGTTAAGCCCTTCTACAGCTACTTCTGTCTTCTAGTAATTCAAGCTTTAAATGAACATCGCCTGCATTGTTCAGCTTCTAATTTAAATGGGCACTGCCAGCTACACACACCTTTACACACTAACATACAGGTACACACACACTAGCTTACATTTCATTATGAAGACATAGGCACTACACATCCTCACACACTAACTGGCCGGGGCCTGTCATGTCCTGAGGAGGGACAAAAACGAAATGATTGTCTCCACCCAGGCCCCAACAAGGAGATCACATTTTCCTGAAAACACCGTGATGAAAACCAGGACTCCCGCTTCCTCTCAATATTTAATCTCTCGCAGCAGATAAAAGGAGAAACTGGGCTTTTACAGGCTTCTTCGGCGGACGTCAGCTCGCCTTCTGATGAACGCTTTCTTCCTCTGGTGTTGCTTTTCCTGAAGACTGATAACCTGTGCTGCCCAAACCAAACCACTTGATCTCAGTTTTTTTTTTTCCCCCCCACACAGATGTGGAACCGAGGCTGGTCTCACTGTACTCGCATGCTCTAGGGTGAGCTATCAAACAAAAGCACAGCAATGTACCAGCTATTTCAAACAATGTAGAGGTCTGCCATCTACCATGAGACACAAAGCAGCAATTGCTCCATCTATTCTGGTTCCAACCCCTACTGAGCTGAAGCATCTACACACAACACAGGGGGAGCAGGTACACAAAGACGCATATTACCACGTCACAACCCTAAAACAGCGCCACATACCACTCAGACACCTTCTCTGTCTGTTACACTCAACAGAGAGAGCACCTCAAAGGTTACAGACAGCTTTTAAAGGTGTGAACAGACCTCCCACTGCGCAACGGAGCGTACAGGTACAGATCGATGACTTTGACCCCCCCAAGGTTTATTTCAAAGACAGCACGCGGACATTTTGACTCATTCTTGAAGGGTTGTGGCCAGGAAGTGAAAATGAAAGGAGCATCGTTTTAAAACCTGCTGACCCCCAAAGGTTCACACGCTCACAGCGGAACACACAGAAACAACAGCTTCAACAGGGGCAGTGCGAGGCCCAGTGTCGCCCACGAGAGGAAGAACCAGGAGGAACCAGAGTCTTACCACAACAACACCTGCAGCCTTCAATTATTGCTAAGACCTTATTACACAAACCGTTACATTTCAGCGCCAGCTCATGCTTCTTTTGTTCTGTTATCTGAGGTGCCGAACTTTAATTACGGGTGAAATCTACTGACTCTTGACTCTCTTTTTTTAAAAAAAAAGTCTGTGTGAAAAGACAGGAAACCAACACAGCGGAGGCAAATGATGAAAGAACAAAATGAGGTTCCTAAACAGTCTTTAACCGCGGAGGACGCAGACTGGAAGGGTGGCGAGTGTGACGCACCGGTACAGAGAAACAACATGGCAAACCCTGCGTCAAACGTAATGAGCCTCTGCTTTTCTGAGGAAGTCTTTCACACACATCTGTTTACCAGATTCTGCAACACACTTCAAAGACTAATTAAAAACTCTAACACGAAGAAAAATGACTCACACCTCAAGATGAAGGTTACTGAATTAACCATGTAGCACCAGACTAGCTTGTTGTTGCTGGCTTTTTTTTTTGTTGTCCCAAACCTGTAGCCTGCTTATGCGTATCTGTTAACACGCATGTGCAGCCTGGTACTTTGGAACCAAAGTCACAGCTGATGTTCCCTGAAGAGGAGAGTAAAAAGGAAGCTGCACTGATCTGGTTCGACTGGATCTCACGCGTTTGGATGGAGCTCAGAAAGCATTCATCACCATTTCTCTCACAGTCCTCTCACCCTTTCACGCCATCCGCGCTGGAAAGGGCAGGGATGAGTTGATTTGGCAGATGAAAACATGGCACAAATGTCACCGGCAAAAACACCACCAGGCGCTTTGGCGTGCGCCGTGACGCCGCCGTGAGAGAACCCAGGGCCGGGACCCGCACCCGGCACCTCCCCCCCGCCCACTCACCGTCTTGGTTGCCCCAGTCCCAGTCTGGTCCGCGAACCACCTTGACCCCCTGGAAAATGCCCTTCAGGATGATCCGGGAGAGGTTCTGTCTCGGCGCCAGGCTCACTCTGCAGAAACAACACAAATTCAGTGAATCCAGCCCACAGTTGCCAAACACCGCAGCTGTATGGTACTGGCACAGAGAATATGCTTCACATAGGTAGGAGTTATCTTGCATCCAGAATATGGCTCATTATATGGTCTCTGGTGAGACAGACACGTTTTGTCACAGGAAAAGTTAACCATTTCATGTCCATATCTCTCACTGTATCTCTCACCTCTCCCAAAATCTGTTCAGGTTAACGAACAGATAATATTGAGAACATCCAGTGTTTGAGAAGCAAACATCCATGAACAGCAATATATAATATAAAATATGTAAATGACATACAATGTACAGGCCACGTAGCCATACATAATGTTTTGTATCAGGTTATCCAATAAGAGAATGAGAGGAGTGACAATACAGCCTAAATTAGCATCCCTTCAGCGCGGACAGGGGACACACGCAGGCCCTCCTGGCTTAACACTTTCAAAGACAAACATCGGCAGACATCTTAGACAAGCACGCACTTCTCTCGGTCAAAGCTGCAAGGGCTGACAGGTTTAAGAGAAGATCCTCACGGGCTACAGCAAGCACTGACCCAACACACACAGAAATAAAAAGACTGCCAGGAAAAATGAGCTGTGGCCACTGCTCTGTGGCAACTCATGCTAATACACTATGGTAATATGATAACATGTATTTGATTGCTGGTCTGAAAACGAATGAAACATGGTTTTCGATGTGGATCACTAGCATCGGGCTAGTGAGCACTGCCTGGGTCTGAGAGGCAGTAAACCCAGAACACATGGAGGTAAAACCTATGCATTTACCCAGACGGAGGCGTCAACAATCACACAGATTTAGCGGCCCAAATTACTTCCCTTGGACATGTTAATGAAGGCAATTATGTTTCCATTTTGTGACACGGAGCAGTGACACATTCTAGGTCTTGCTCTAGCCAACAGTCACAACTACAGGGAGTCAAAGAAACTTACCTGATGGTAAAGATTTGGTCTGATCTTGGCGCAAAGGAACTGCCTATTCCCATACTTTCTTGACAAGGTCAGTATCCAGCTTTCATTTCACCATGAGTACGGCGCGACACTCGGACTTCCCGTCTCTTATTAGAGTGTTAAAATCAAAGCAGAGAGCACGTTTCCTTGCAGCAATCTTCCTCACATCCAAAGAGGAAGTGCTACAGCTGTAGTCCTTTGTCTGCCTTCTGTGTCATTTTAGTTTTTTTTTTTCCACCTCTTAGAATTGTCCAGGAAAAGGCTCCCAGGTGACTGTGTCCGTGTTAGGGCTGGCCCCCAGACCCTGTGCTACAGCATCTTGGCTTGTTAGTGGCTTAAAGCAGAATACCTCTAAATCCTGACAGTGGGCCGTCTGCCTTGGCCACACTCGTAAGGAGGCGCGTGTACAAACCCAGGGGGGTTTTATCTAATCCCCTTCCAGCAGGCAACTTGAGCCTCACGTCGCCGGGACACCTGGGGGAAGCTGGAGTCAGCCAGAACAAAGCTCGCCTCTCGTCTCCGCCCCAGCAAACTCCATCCCACGAAAAATTCCCACGCAACCCAACCCAGACCGGTGTCAACACTGAGACTCGACAGATGTCCACAGGAACGACTCTTCACCTTTAATCCCCATCCACCGCCAGGCCGCCTAAGGATAGCGAATTATTTATAGAAATCTACTTTCAGGGGCTATTGTGCAGTTCATATGTCCACGACTGGAACTATGGTGGTGACCGATTTTCCACGTACTGCCAAAAACAGAGTCAAAAAAAATTAATAATAACTACTCAAAAAGCCGAAGCACTTGGCCAGAAATAGAAATTATGAAACCCCAACTGCGACAGGCTCTAGGCTGTTGAAATGAACGTAAACGATAACCAGACTAATAAAGGAAAACATTGTTCACCGATTTCTTCACCATTTTTGTCCAAGCATTTGGCTTATAAAACAGTACAGGAGCTGCTGGTGAGGGACACAGAATAATCTTTAAGAGCAGTTCCAGATGCACCCTCTTCCCCTGAGTTGACTCTGACGCAGATGGTGGATAGGCAGCTAACCTGGTAACCCGTCGACACGCAGGTCCTGACAGGCCAGAGGGTGGGCTAATCTAACGGGGGGAAAAGTTTGAGCAAGTGTGAGGAGAGAGATGGGCACAGTGAGAGTCTGACTCCATCCACAGAAAGTGAACTTCTAAACTTTCAAGGAATCTGCACAGAGCTCAGGGGTGATGAAAATATCTCTAAATGTAACTTACAAGAATAAAATACACCGAGGAGGTTTCATATTTGTACTGAAGTCAATATATATAAGAGGCTATATCACAGCCTCGGATTATTACAGTTGCCCCGCAGTTGCCCAAAGACCTGGGCCAAAACCTGAAGTAAAGCTGGCAAAGGCTAAAACCCTCACTTTATTTTTGCACTAAATCTCTATTCCAGGATATGACCTCACCCACGTGTAGAGGTGCTAGGACAAACAAGAGCTGAAACAAGCCCACTGTTGGAAGACAGATCCAACAGAAAGGGAAGTCACATGGTATCCTAATCACCACTGTGTCTGCATCTCTGAAACACCGTTGGAGAACTGCAGCGTGGATCACAACAAGCACACACAGATCTCCACGTCAAATATAGTTAATCCCAGCAGCATTCGAGATGTTTACTTCAGCCGCCCGACGGCCCGGAGAAAACAGTGTTACACAACTGTTTTTTCCCAACGATTACTGCAGCAAGAACGTAACCTGTTTGTTCGACTTTTAAAGATAAAATGTGATACCTCCCCTGGTCTGGATTAGGTAACGTAAAAGTTTATGGGGAGGACAGGTGGAACAGACTGTTTCATCTGGTCTGGGATTAACCCCAACACACAGTTGAATTCGAGGTACTACAAAGATGCATTAAGTGTAACAGTAAAACACTCGTCCGTGACTCTACATATCTACATACCAGGCTTTAGTTTTTAAATGCCACTCCAGAGTGTGGCACTTCAGAAGCCCAAAGCATCTGTAGCAGCTAATATGATGGTTCTCTGTTATAAAGTGTAATCCCCATGTGTACGTCCATGTGCAGCCTCAGACCTGTAACACACAGCGTTAGGGGAAATGCTCGGGAGTGATATAAAAGGAATACATTATGCCCCGGACTATGAGTCCTGCATGTTGTTTAAAATTAGCTGATGATGGGGGGGGGGGGGGGGGCAACAATGCAATTTTGTCCAGGGATTAAATTCATGTGGTACGAGGCATAAAATGCTGAATCTAAAAATAAAATAAAAAACAAAAAAATAAAAAAAAACTGAAAATACCAAAAACACAGCACCCAAAACCAAGGGATTCATTGCACAAATCTGACACAGTGCAGATATAACGACTGCATTTTATTTGAAGTTTAGATGATAAAAACTAAACTAACAGTCCTAGTCCTAGTTTATTATTATTTTCAGTTTACAGCAGAGCTGGCTGTATCTTTTGTGAATTTCTCAACCTCAACCATAAACGGGGTGGTATTAATTCACTTTGGTGCTCAACATAGCAAAACAAACTGTGTGAAATAAGGCCAGTATGAGAGCAAGTCAAGACAAGCTGCTCTCATGTATGCCGGGGTGTCCTGTCGGCTATTGCTGTGGAAATATATCAGTCATTGCAGAGACCGGACACTCAAGGGGATATCCCCAGAAATCACTGGTCGCAGGGACTTGATTTTCCACGAACTGCTGTTACTTTGGCAAGTTTCCAACAAAGACGCCGCTTTGAACAGAAATGTGAATATGTACAGAGCATAATATCAATCCATGTACCTTTTCAAAAACTTTCTTTGATTTAAGACACTAAGGCTTAGAAAAAGAAATCTGTGCTCTAACATGTGGATCATACATATTTCACATTGTACGGGTTCAGACGCATGTACTGTCGTGCTCTTGACCTTTTGGCATGCTCAGGCTTGTTATTAATTACCCTGCTCAGGCGTAACACAGCGGTACCCCATATGGGATGTGTTTGATTTTTTTTCCGAGATGCTGACATGGTGGTGGCTATGCACGTGTACAATGCTTTTTACTGCTGCAAGGAGGCAGCATAAGTAATATCACAACGTAACGATTCTTCTTATGCTGGGAAATGTGTGTAGATATCATTACCCTGTAAAGCAGGGTGTGATGTACATTACTTCAATTAGGCAGTGCCCCCAGCACAGCCTCTGAGCGTGCTCTTACACAACGCGTCTTTCTGTGACGTCATTGGCTGAAAGGGCCTGCAGGGCACATTCCCGATCGACCCCGCTGGTCGATACCGCGGACGCAGCGACAGACCGGGGAGATCTATCACTGGCTGTCTCCTCCTGTAAATCACAGATTCGTTTATCAGATTGCCATACATCTGGAACATCTCAGCATCCCAGAATAAGCCGTTCCGCTGGATTTAATGCCAGGTATAGCCTCACGCGCTGCACATTAGGGCGAGATTAAAGCTGGATCCCAGTGGCCGTCCACATCTATAATAGGAAAGCAGTACAAGGCCAATGTAAGAAAAATAAAGAGAGAAAAAAATATTACTCTCATTTTACCCTCTCTCTCTGAATTAATGCCTTGGAGACAGAAGCTTAAGGAACTTTCCAAATAGCAATACTAATGACAAAAATCCACCCATCTAAGTACTGTTTAACTACTGCTACAGATAGCATACTACATTCAGTTACACACACATACAGAGAGCACATAAAGAGGTTTTAGTTCAAGTAACTCACTGAGGTACACAGAGTTTGGCCAAAGCAAAAGCGGCAACTGAAACCAAAGGAGAGACCAGAAAGCAAAGGAAGGAGCAGCGTGTTAAACTAGCTGGTTTGAACCAGGTCGGAGATCCAATCCACAAAGGGACTCCATGTCTTTCTGTCTAAAGTGACAAAGTGCAAGCCCCAGCACACAACCTTTGTGTGATCAATGCGGCTCTTTTTCTCTCTCCTTCACTGTTCAAACACAAACATTCAACACAGCTACCGGGTGCAAACAGATGGTCAGGAGCAGGGCACATAACCCAGTGGTTGCTGGTTTGGTTCCCAGGCGGGGTAGTGTTGTCATATCCTGGGGCAAGGTACTTGACCCGAATCACCTCGGTAAATATCCAACTGTATCAATGGACAACATGTCCACATTGCAACTGTAAGTCAACTCTGGGCAAGAGCGTGTGGCGAGCAAAGGTAATGTTATGCAACAGCTTTGCAGGAGAAACAGCACTCCAGGTAATGCATCCGAGAAGCGCAGATATCGATTTCAGGAAGGATTGGGTGTTAGCCGATTCCACTTCCTTGCGTGTTAATTCCTGCCGCATTCCTTGATTAATTAACCCACAAACAGGTCACCTCTGTGCAAGAAGGCAAGAGATTCATTCCTGCTCTTCTGATATTAGTGAGATCTGAGCTGCATGACACACTTTTGAGTATTTTCTTTTCGACCAGACACTGACAAGTGGAACAAAGCACCCTTCATCTTTACGTTGGCCAAATAAGTATCCAACGTGAGACTTCTTTCATGTGAGACGATCCCTTTGTTGCCCGAAAATTGAAGCACGCCACACTTGCACGGCTGCAACAGAAACCCTGCGTGGGGATGTATTGCACAGCCGTAGCCCTGGCCTGGCCTGCCCTGCTCTGAGACGGAGAGGGGGAGTGAGAGAGTGGGAGGACTGGCCCAGTTCGCTCCCAGCTGGGAGCCTGTGTGCATATCTCCAGAAGGGACACGGAGGGCAGCCTACCGTCCTGGATGAATAAATCCGGCTGACACTCTCCCAGGGGCCTGGCACACACACAAGTGTGTACACACACACACACACACACAGTCACACAAATGCACATATGCGCATATGCGCACACACATGCAAACACACTCACACAAATACACACAGGGACACGCACACACACATGCATGGACACACACAAATGACAGGACTTGTGTGTACATCTTTTTTTCTTTTCAATCAACACTTTAGATGGTAGATTATGCCAAATTTACAGAAACTATATGGATGAAACCTTTGGAAGAAAGCTGCAGCCACAGAGGTGACAGACTACCTTTTTGTAGAAGCAAACACTATTCTATATGTAAATACGTATCTAGCAATGAACTTCTGGTTTCCCTGTGGAAACCCCCTCATTTGATCCAGGATGAAGGCAACCTGCTGACAGTCAATGCCAGAGCAGATAATGAGCTTCCAGTCCTGCCCCACATGGGATGTCAGGCCTTGCCCCAGGACTTTATTTCTTCCCAACAATGTCAGCGACCACAGTATATCTCTGAGAGCCTTGAGATATGAATGACAGATGTGAGTGACAGATCTGAGTGTCCCGGCGGAGGTGTGTCGGTGACGTCATGCACGCAAAGAAGGAATAGCTCATACACTCGCAAAGAAAAGAGGATTAGCAAGCCTTTGCTCTGCTCCACTCCCACCCCCTGCACAAACCCCACACAAGCCAAGGACCCTCTCTGCCCCCTCCTCAGGCAAACCACTGATGCAGCTGTCCTAATTTCCTACCGCGGCCTCCTTGGGCCTTAAGCTGCTTTCTCCCTCGTCTCAGCACGGGATGGCTCTGAGGAAGATGCACTGTGCAGCTGACAAGCCACCAGCCACTTCAGGATAACATACGTGCATAAAAATCCAGTAATGCAAAAAAGAAACGTTGGAAACCTTTACAGGAAGTCTTTCTATCAGATGGAATCCTGCCCGTGTTCTCTGGAAGCCAACAGCATACAGCTGTTCCACAATTCTTCCAAAAATGTGTCCATAGCCTCTCACCTGTGTCTGAATCTGATCCTCATCCCATTTATCCTGCTCATCCTTTCAAGAGTAGCTAACACTACGCTCCAAATCAGTGAAAAATGAACCCAGTAAGAAATATTTAGCATCATTTCATGGCACATCCTGCTCAGATTCACTAATATTTTCATATGAATGGGTTATGGCACAGCCACAACCTTTAGTTTGTTAGCTTTGTCTACTTCATAGTTAGCTGGCAAATATGTGTATATGCTGGTGCTGTGTGACTCCTTTTGTCATTTGTGATACTAGTTAGCTGAGCAAATTGTTTGTAATCCAGCACAACCATTGCAGAAATATGTAAGTCTGTCTGAGGAGACAAACTTCAAAACTGTATCAAGAAAACCAGGAAGCATCCACCTGGCCACAGAAGGTTAGCTAAGCTTCTGCAATCTAAAAGTCTCCATACTTTCACATTTCTACATCTGCTATCTCTTTGACAGGTTGGTAGCTAGTCACAGTCACTGATTTTTATCAACAGTGACAACAGTGAAAAGTGTACCATACGACATATTAGGGATTTATGGGAACCGATGCTTGGCTCCTAAATTATTTAACATATTGCTCCACAGTGAAAAAGGCAAACAAATGCTGAGGGAATCAACAAAAGGAAGTGCTCCTTTGCAAATCCTGTCATGCCTTTCCAGACGACAGCAGGAGGCAGAAGAGATGACCTATTCAAGCCTCCCCGACGGAAGCCAGCCGAGACCAGCTGGAGTCACATGCTAATTCCACTAGCTTTTACAGCACCACCTCTCCGGCTTCTCATAGTTCACCATTCACCGCTTAATTTGTGAGTGTGAATGGGGCATTAAAGTGAATGAATTCTCAGGATAGACACAGAAGTGCCATCTCATAATCAACAAAAAAGTCTAATTAAATTCCTCTCCCTTTTTTTTCCCCCTCGTGGAACACGAGCTCAATTAAATGAGGCAGAATGCTCTCAGAGAACAAAAAACATTATTAGCGGCTAGAAATATTGTGATCCTTCTGCTCAACAATCAACGCTATCCGCTAATCTTGATTTAACAGAGGGTTTTACTAAAAACGGCTCTTATGTTTATGCGTTTAAGATGCTTGTGCATTATGGAAATTAACTGCATAAACTTGCCTCACTCTCAACCACTGACTGAGGAAATGATCACACAATCAGTTCAGGGGGACAGCAGTGTAGCGCAGTGGTTAAGGAGGAGGACTCGTAACCAAAAGGTTGCTGGTTCGATTTTCCACGGGGGCACTGCTGCTGTACCCTTGGGCAAAGTACTTAACCCACAATAGCGTTAGTAAATATCCAGCTGTATAAATGGATAACATTGTAAAAACCTGTAATTGGTGTAAGTCGCTCTGGATAAATGCCAATAGTGTAATGTAAGGTAAAGGGGGATGCGAAAAAAAAAGCAGTTCCTGTGAAGGGGAGAGACATGTGAGAGGATTAGTCCTGGATTGACCACCGCCACTTGCATCCCTGAGGCTGAGCCGGGATGAGCGTGGTTTATGTGAGGTGAACGCACAAAAACCAAAACGGTCTCCTGCCGTGACCCCGAGGGCGAGAGGGGTCGAAAGGTGCGACATCGCCGGACTGCCCGAGACGCGGAGGATGAGGATTACCCCAAAGTCTACGTGCCGGGGGCCTCAGCGTATGTGTGTGTGTGTGTGTGTGTGTGTGTGTGTGCGCGCGTGTGTGTGTCCAAGCTGATTATCCAACCGGGGAAGTGGCTGTCGTCGATGTTGTTGTTTTCCTGCCCTCTGCAAACATATGGGCGCCCATATGCCACGCGGCGCATCCCCGACGCCCCCCCCCCCCTTTACCTCAGCACCCATATGTCACCCCGTGTGTGTGTGTGTGTATGTGTGTGCGCACCCGCGCGCGCCTTCAGCGCCCCACTCACGTACCCGCCACGGGCGGAGAGACACTGGACACCGGCCACTTTATGCGGGTGGAGAGGGCCTTGCAGGCACCCATATAAAGATATGTGACAGGGAACGAAGACGCAGGCACAAGACTGACGCTTTAACAGGCCTTTCTTGGATCTCTGTGGGAATCCTTAACTGATACAAGGGAGGAAAACAGGTGACATTGTGGATGTGACTCTCATGGATCTATTTTATGGAATTTGATTTAATTTTTTTATAGATCTTTTTAAAGTCTTTGCAGCATAAGAGATTTCGCCTTGCCGTGTGAGACCCGAGATTAAGACGCTTCATTGACAACCGCATGACGCAACGGAGCAGGTGGCTGGAGGCTTTCGAGTGGCGTTTCCTAGACAAAGGGGAGGGGTTGGGGGGGGGGGGGGGGGGGGGGTCATAACCGGCCCCACCCAGGGAGCGTGTGCTAGAGCTTAATGTTTATCTTAGGCCATGGACAAATCACCGTGGACACGAAACTGAAGTGGAAGGTGACCAGATGACTTCCTCATGGTGGTTTCCCACTGCTTGTACAGAATAGCACAATCTCCACAGAACAGCCGGATCTGAGCTGTCTGGTCCTGACTGTGGCATGGAAACATAAACACATCAGAGCACCTGTTTGGAGAGGGAGCACGTTCCTGTTTTCTTTTGCATGTTGAAATGGGCAAATTCAAATAAGCACGACCATTAAAGTAAATGCGAGCCAGTGTATTTGCATTAGGAAGTGATGAAAGCCAGCGCTGGGATAATTCAATAACATGAGAGAGTACTGTGGGAGGGTCATCGAGGACTCGTGAAAATGTCATTTCAGCAGTCAAGAGGACAGTTGCCGAGCAACGTCTGGCCTGGAGGGTCACGCACGACATGACCGGGACACGACAGTATCACGCTAACCCTGTGATTACGTGAGCTTGGTAAACTGGAGGGGTTCCAATCAACGATTAGGACTTACACAACAACCAGGATCCACCTCAAAGGAAACAACACGTTATTTTTGACAACGTGCTGACCAAACGTCACTTAACACCGCTGAACACCGTCTCTTGGACCTGCAAAAAAAAAAAAAACACAATTCTCTCCATCCGTCCCTCCTGCGTCTGAAGAATGGCTTTATAGAGTTAGCAATCTTTCTGTGACAGCAGACAAACTCTAAGCAAACAATACAGCGAAACAAATGGCCCGGTCAGAAAGAATGCGGTGCAGAGAGGACGCCTGCTCCTCTCAGATGGAGCAGGGACAGCTTAACGCGGTGCAAAATCCTGTCTCCTCTGGGTGAAATATTGTCCTCTGCACCAGCACCTCCACAGAGATATGCATTGTTTCCCATATTAAATGACCTGCCAGTGTCTGACAGATGGGAGGTGAGGGCTTGGGGGGGAATTGATGGTGATCAATAGGTCGATTTGAGGACAAAAGCTTCCCTTCCTAGCAGGCCCCATGCCTGCATGAAGGACACCTGATAAAAATAAAAATACAGGAAGCAGATAGAGCTGTGTTCCTGCAGTACTCTAATAAAGTACCAGTCAGAGTGATTATTTAAAAGCATAAATGAGTCTGTCGATGCCGAACCTCAGCAGAAACACAAGTTACCTCAACACACGTCACAGGTTCTTTTATGGGACTGACAGTACAGTTGGGAGTGACTGCCCAGGATGGTAGTTAGGTGGTAAACGCTAACAAGCTCATTTCACATCCTCAACCATTCACCTATTAGCCTGGGTCTGGGTCGTGACCTGAGGGGGGATCCATAAACCCCAGGACACACGGGACAGTCACACAATGTCCAAAAGATAGATGACACAGATCAGAACACCTGCCCCCCGCCACCCCCTCACCCCAATGACCCAGGAGACATGAGGCAGTACTTTATGACTAGCAGTGTAACACACAATGCCCTGCTAATATGAAGTCATTGCACCTGGCCACAAAATGGCTTCCACATCCTACCCTATGGTTTGGAAGGAGGGACTGCTGAATTATCACTGTATGCATCTAATAAGGGGGGGGGGCTGCCAGTGAAAGGGCATTAACGCAACCATAATCACCCCTTTTGAACTGGGCACCTGTTGATAGTCTTCTGGCTTTCAGAAATCCTATCCTCCCCCCAATAATGTCTGTGGCTTCCTCTGGAGGAAGAGGGGGTTGTGCAGATGGCCGTCAGCTGGCGAGGGAGAGATGTCTCCGCGGGAGGTCTCCTGTAGCCTTAATCTGCCCAGGGACTGCCCTGCCGTGCCCTGCCTTGCAATGCCCTCTGGATGACCAGGACACACAGACATGCACCGTCATCTCCTCCACAGGCACGCATGAGAAGATCTCATAAACCCCGGGACCCTGAGTGACTTCACGTCATAATAAACTTTCCAGGTTAACTAAGAACAGACCAATTAGGGGACCTTGGACAAAAGAGCACCCTGCATAATGCAAATAGGTCCTGCTGATTTTTTGGTGTTACCCTGTACAATTGGAAAGTATGTGCATTGCATTGCAATGTAGGAGGAAATTCACCAATATGGTGAATTAACTTCTACAACTGTATATCTTCTAATTATCACACAAGGCAATTAATTAACCAATAAATTGAACCCATTCCTTTCGCTGAGCAATTTTTGGTTGTTTTAATTTTAGGAAAGGACATATCTACTGCTGATTTAACAGTACAAGTCAACACTACTCTCTCTCTCTCTCCCTCAGACACACCATTCTCTCCATCTGTATTTATGAAGCACCGGCCTTGGGCAGTGTGATAATAAGTGAAAAGAGAGGATAGAGCCCTGGGACTTTGAACAGCAGGACTGCCAGTCTCCTCTACTTACCCACTACACACACTGACACACACAGACTCCACAAACAACATGCACTATACACGCCACAGGAAGGACACAGACTTCACACACAGACTACACAAACAGCACTCACTACACACTACACACACACACACACACACACATAGAACAAAAACACAAAACACGCTACACGCGCCACATGTACAATATGCCCTATACTAACACACACACACACACAAAGAGCGGCAATCCGATCACACAAAGAATCCTCACTGGCACCTGCACAAAGAGCTCCTGTTTACATCAATCAGATGCAAAACACTGACCTTGCCAGCACAGTTGCTCAAAACAATATTAGTTAATCAATGTGTCAGGGAGCTGGCAGATTAATTTGACAAGTCAAAGGCAAAACGGAAACCTACACTTATCCTGCAGGGGAATGGGGGCCATGTCAACATCAGAAAGTGTACAATTTGAATGTCCTTTCAGGCAGTGCTCTGGCTGACACAGAGCTCGGAAGTAACGCAGCTCCTGAATGACATCCAGTAACCTTTACACACCTAACATTTCTGTATACTTCTTTACATTACATTAGATTACATTTATTCATTTGCCAGATGCTTTTATCCAAAGCGACTTACAAGTGAGGCAGAGTACAACACAAGTGAAAGCCATACACGGAGTCAAAATATTAGAAGTGCTGCATGGACCAAGTTTCAAAAGTTGGCCAAACAAGGTAAAAGCTAGCCGGTAGAGACACAAGTGCATTAAACCATTACATTTTTTTAAAGAGTTTGTGACATAAGAAATGGCTTTTGGTGGTAGTGATTCAGGCGATCAGGTGAGTAAGGAAGAGCTGTGTCTTCAGATGTTTCTTAAAAATAGTGAGCGATTTGGCAGAACGGATGAAGTGTGGAAGGTCATTATACTTCTGTATATTCTGATATACATGAGGCCACTGCGAGCAAAGTCCCTGCCTTTCCTGGTGCCTTTATCTTCTTTCCAGTGTGACACTAATATAACGTAATGGCGGTGATAAAAAGGGGGAAGCAGCTGCGGTTTCTCTCATACGCTCCTCTCTGCGCGGTGATAATGATTCATGGTGACATCTGGCCTGCGCTGTTTTTTGGGCAGAGCTCATCGGCAGCATCCTCTTGGAGAGGGTATCGCTTCGCCCTCCGAGCCAGCGCAGGTGAAACCCGCTCGCCGTCCCCCCGGGGGGTGGGGTGGATGGGCCTGTCCGGAAAATCGCCCTTCGCGGTCAGACCGCCAAATACGCAAAACACAATGAGCGGGATGGCGCCGTTCCCCACCCCCGTTTTGATTGTTCTGGCTTCATGCGTCCCCCCCCCCCCCCCCTTGGGTAAGGGAAAAGAACATCCCATTAAGGGAGGATTTACGCGGTGGCGAGGAGCGGGGACGTTAAATCCAGCGATAATGAAGACCTTGAAGAGCGCGCACGCAAACGGGCGAGGCTGGCAGGGGTGGCGTCTGTGACCGTGGAAAACACCACGGAATTCTGGGACTCGTTTCCTTCATTAGATCGGTTTGCAGCAAGAAAGAGGTTTGGCTCTCTCTCTCCCTCCCCCCCCCTCTCTCTCTCTGTTTCTGCCTCTCTCCCTCTCTCCACATGTCATTTGGAATAAACGGTGTCCTCAATCAGAGAGGAGAAGCGCCAAGAGGCTGCAAAGGTGCCGAAATAAAGGTTTGTCCTTTTCTCTTTGGCCGACCGCCCCCCCCCCCCCCCCCCAACCCACCCCTCCCCATCTACCTGTCAGTTCCTTCCTCTCGCTTCACGTTCGCAGGTGAAGCTCCACACCCCCCGGGGGCCCCAAAACAGCCTACCCGCACGCACACCACGCCACACTGTTTCCACCTCACCTGGAATTCATTAAACAACGATCACAAACATTATTACTCACACATCACCTGAAGAAAGATTACCGCAAGCGACTTTATTTCTTTTTTAAAAACAAAAGTAATTAAAACGGCTGCTCTCTTCAGCGCACGCCCGTTAGGACGGCATGATACGACAACATCCCGGAGCTCTCTCTCTCGGTCCCCACGGACCCGCTCCTCCCGTTACTCTGCCGCCGCCGCGACAGGATGGCGGGGCGTTTGATCTTTGCGTGCGGAGGCCTCGCTGCGCTCCGGTGCGGGCCCCGGTTAAGCATTCCGCAGAAGTGGTGCTTCAGGGCGCGCGTATCCATCAGCCGGAGTGGACATGAAAGGCCTCGGTGTCGCACCTTATTGAGGGAGCACGCTGCTATCGATCCCTGTCCCAGTCTGTGATTCGTCAACAGCGACCACCCCCCCACCCCACCCCCCCCATTTCCCCTCTGCCCACCATCCCCCAGGACACATATATCTCAGCTGTCTGAGAATTTATCTGGCTTCACCGGTGCTTCACACAAAAATCTGTGCTTTTTCCATGCAGCCTACTATTCCATTAAAATATAACAGGAGCTTTTTAAAATATTTTACTCCTATGTACATGCTAGGATGATTTGTGCGCTGTATTTTTCTCTTGCTCTACGAGTATGCTAAAACGATTAGTGCAATTTGAAATTTCATTGCGTTTTAGCAGCCTTTTGATGTTGACTAACTGTCACATCAGCTGTTCTTGGACTTTGTTGTGGTTGCTGCCATAGTATGAATTCAATTCTTGCTGCGTTGGCCTTGAAATTCTCCCTTAACAAGCACATCTTTCAAACAAATAAATAAATACACAGAAAGAAGAACAGGAGGAAGAAGATGAATGTCCACAAATGTCCAGCAATGTGTAGCATAATGGTCAGGAGCAGGGCTTGTTACCGAAAGGTTGCTGGTTTGATTGGCAGCTGGGTCACTGCTGCTGTACCCTTAGGCAAGGTACTTAACCAAGAGCTGCCTCAGTAAATATCCAGCTGTATAAGTGGATGACATGTAAAAACTGTAACCTGGATAGGAGCATCTGCTAAATGCCGATAATGCAATAAATTCATATGTTGACTGCCTTTTATCGAAGGCATCCCACTGTCACAGTCCCTGCCAGATCTTTCCACGATACTGTATATAAACAGCTCCAGGAACAATGCCTGAGTTAAACAAGAGTCTGATGGGGGAAAAAAACCCCACTTTCAAGGAAGAGATTAGATCACTGTGCAAGCCATTTGATGGAGGCCGTTTTAAAGGTTTAATCTGATGGTGATTATTTTAGACTGCCTGGGGTATTAGCAGGTCTGTACTGAAAAGGGCCGAATACAAACTGGGCTTCTATGACTTTGCTACTTGCAGGTGTTCCTGTCCCCTATACCTATGCACACAGCGTTCCCTGGGACTACATGTGCCTCACATACACCTCAACCACACGCTACTTCGCAGAACAGGAAGGCAATCTGATTAGGTTTAGCTTTCCCAAAAGCATCCGAGGCAGAGCGGCAGACACCAGCTGGCCTTCCTACATTAAGCAGGAATTTGTCACATGCAGCACACGCAGGGGCAGTGTGAGAATTTATTTATCATTTCCCCCCCAATTTCTGTTCACGAGTTCGAGGACCTGATCGATTCCAGAATGCATGTTAAAGTAGGGAATCGTGGGATATTCTCCTCGGCTGAACTCTGCGGTAACCATAGCGCCCACCCACTCTGGCAGTGGCAGGGGGGCGGGGGGAGGTAGGAGGCGGAAGGGGAACTCTGTTTGACTGGGTCTCGGAACGGAAAAAAAAGAGAACCGAAATAACGCGTCCAAAATGCTGACCTAGTTTGGGAATCCATGGAAAAACAGAGTTCCGTTTCGCCTGTATTTACTCTGCAGAGCGGTTGCCGATGGATACGGCGGGGCGGACAGGGAGGATGGTTATGAAACTGGGAAGGCGAAGGGGAATTTACAGATCATTAGCCGGGCACAAAGAGGGGGGCGGTGCACGCACGCCTGTGCCGATTGTTACAAACCGCTCCTTTGTCATTCAGGACACATTCGTTCTGCTGGGTTCACAGTAACGTCTCAAAAGCCCGTTCTACTGAGGGGAGTTGATACACCTCTCAAAATCAGAGGCCTGTGTGGCGCCTCTTGGTCTGACAAGCCGAACGCCTCAGAACGGGTTTGCGAGAGTGTATGAAAGACCTGCGCACCGCGTCGGTCAATTGTATAGGGATCGATTTCCCACCCGATCCGAACTGCAGGAAACAAGATTCCCTCTGGGTCAACCGAAAACAGCCAGCTCTTTGTTTCTCTCTTACACCCCCCTGTCCCGGTACCTGGTCACAGCAGGCGGGTTCTGAAACGATGACTGACACATCACGGACGTGTCCGTGTCAAGAGGAGTAAATAATCTGTCAGACGGACGTCAAATAAAGGCAAACAGGGGGATCTGATTGCCCACTGTCTGCACTTACAGTGAGGATCTGTACTGCAGCTGCGGGGGACGCTTACATAAGCACAGTTTTTCGGGACAAATGGCTGAACTGGACAGCCTCTCCACTCAGCCTCCACTCAGACTGGGACTAATGACATCGCGGGAGACGATCCATAAAAATCAAACAGCCAGTCAGGGTGAGTGCTCTCAGCCGAGATCACCCAATTAGGACGTCTGGTCAGGTCGGGCGGGGACCGGTGCTCTCTTGATTGCTCAAAGGGGAACGGCCGCGGTGGCCTGATGCGGCGGGCGGAGGACCCCTGTGGAGAGCTCCGCTGGGAGCCGGGCCTTCGTCTCCGAGGCCCCAGGAAGAGGCACGCGCTCAGAGTACCTGTGTGGTCCTTTCGGCACGGAGTCCACATTAGCCGCTAACGCGCCGCTCGGGAGTGGACTGATGCAACATTGGTCTACAGTTTGCTAACCCTGCCCCCTCAGCCGCACGCAGCCAGAACTTCATGAGCAGTTCTCTCTCACTTTGACAAACGATACAGTGGGAAAACTGAGTGGAGGCTGTACCTGGGCCAGTGAGCCTGGTTTCATGAAAGTTAATCATTAACTGCTGCAAAGTGGCCAGATAAAAACCCTATCTGCATCAGAGCAGGGACACAGACCAGTCAAGTTATACCAAAAAATGTATGCACCCCTCTACTTAATTATTGTAAAATTTCATCCAAGTTAAAAAAACTGGCAGGGTCATTTCTTGGGCTTCTTTCTGTTTAATGGTGCCCTCTGCACTAAGACTGTTTCAAAGTGATGCTCCTGGGAAATTGTTTGTGGCCTTGAAGGGCTTTTTAGTGTGAAGACTGTGTTTTTCTTGCTGTGGTGAGCTCGGCCTGTTTGTGTGTAATTGGGATATGAATTATTTATAAAGGGCGGGTGGGGGGGGGTAACCTAGCCCCGCCGCAAAGCCGCCTAAAAATGGGGGATGCATCCATCTTGCCGTCGTTGCCTCGGGGTCTGATGGGGAGTGTGTGTTCCCCCGCGACTGGCACCTAACAGAGGACATCCCTGAGCCAAACTCCAGCTTCCCACAGAAAAGAAAATCAATCAGGACTCTGGGAGAGGGATGGGAGAGGGATCTGAGAAGAGCGGGGGGCGTAGGGGGTGGGGCGTCAGCGTGAAGTGGAGTTAGTAACCGCTCATCTGCCGAGGGGGCGGGGCAGGGTGGTCTTCCACGTTCCGTGCACGGGGGAGAATGTAGGCTAGACCACACCAGACACCAGCGGGAGCCACGGGGACCGAAATCCCCATTGGCACAGACACACAGCGCCGGGTAGCTTTAATATCGCAAAAAAGGCGGGACTGCGAAGTAGTCCCTGGATCAAGAGCAGACGGCCAACACGATGTGTGCATAAACAGCAGGGACCCTGCAGCACATAGACCTTCATATAGTCGACAGTGTAGGTTCAGCAATGGATCAGACCTCTCACCATACTAGGGAGTATTCACTGGTTTCAGTGCTAAGGGACTCTGTCTGAGGGGCCACGCCCTTTCTTCTGGTCCCTCTATGTAAGCGGGAGACAGGGCCTTGGGTTAATGTGTGAGTCGGGGCTGAAATGGGTGACACTAGTGCAAATGGAGACTGCAGCAGCACGGCAAACACAAATATTCCCCCAGGAGTTTGTCATGTCCACGTTAAATCTTCCCACTTACTGTCTCCACAGAACAATACACAATGTTAGAGCTAATCCCATGACTGTCTTTATTACAGCACTGGTAGCGGAAAAAAAGCCCCTCATTTTGTAGTTTATTCCTTTGCTAATAACAACAAGGCCGTGCCTGTTATATACAGTCGAATGGGTTTCCTCTTAACAAGCCTCGTTAGGGAATTCAGCTCTTGCGATCTTGACAGCTATTCGAAATGTCTTTTCATCTTCAAAGTGGCTCCTCTTGCAAACATGAACATGAACACGCGCGCGCACACACACACACGCACACACACACACACACACACGCACGAGCACAAGCATACACACACACGCACAGAGAGAGGCACGGAGCACAGATAGCGAGAGTAGCACGGAGAGGGATTCCAGTGGGTGTCAGACAGGAGGAGGAAAGGACAGCCTCTGAATGTAAAAAAAAAACCCTCCGCTCTGTGCAGCCCTTTGTGTGGAGCCTCTCACTCTCCCTGACAAACTGATGAAGGGGGAGAACTGCAGTCTCCATGCCTGGCATTCGGAGAGAGTAAGGGGGGGTTCAGAGGAGCGGAGCATGCGTCCCACGGGACGGATGGGTGGTGGTGGTGAGGAGGGGGGGGGGTACTCACGGCTGAGAATGCGCCGTCTCATATCGCTCGAAGGCGTGGCTTAGGTCGTGCTTGTTGTTCATGTAGCACTGGGTGCACAGGTCGTAGTCGAAGCAGACCTTACACTTCCAGCGCATTCCCATGATGCCGTGCTTCTTGCAGCTGTCACAGATGATGTTGGAGTGACGGACACCTGGGGCGAGAGAGAGAGATGTATGACAGTCCTGTAAAGGTTCAGCACGAGACATTACTGCTCATCATCACCGCCTTATCCCTGGGACAAAACACTGCAATTTGCCCTCAAACAAGTCACAATTTATATTAATAACCTTTCACTTATATTATATTAATAACATTTCACTTATACCAATGGAGAGGAATGGAGAATCTCTTTTAAGAAATGGATAACGTGCAAGTGTTGCTATGAGAACAAGCACATTAAAAAAAATCTCAAGTGCACAGTGACCCCAAACACGTTCACAGCTATTTATTGTTAAATTACTTAATGCTGAATGAGCCTCTACCCCTTAATCTTACACTCATTTCATCTTACTATTAATCCATCACATAAAAAGCTAATTGTGCAGGGAGGGAGGTGGTGTAAGGAGCCCGTCTGCTCCAACCATGCAATTACTCACAGTAACGAGAGCTTCTTACCGACTCTCAGCCTGCGAATAACCCAGTCAGAGGCATCACAATTATTATGTGCGGTAATTCATTTTTGGTGGGCCACACAGCACACACAGCAATGTTGACTACATTCCAAGCTAAGGCAACCCTACTCAGTTATCCAGCTAAAAATGATTAGAAAATTGATCCACTTCTGAGAACAGTGTGACTAGGTTTTGTTGGCAGAGACGGCACAAAAAAATGTACAATTTCTTTGTGTGGGATTCAGCACCCTGGTGATATGCTCGCCTGAGGAAGAAAAGGAGAGAATGGCAGACACTGGCTGTGCTTAAACGGCATACAGAGGGAGTGTTTCATTTCTTCAAGCGCTCGCTAGGTAAAGCCATACTGGGAGCACCACACTGACGCGGATACTCTGAGAGGCAGTGTATCTGTGAAGGGCACAGTTTCCCCTTCCTCCCTCCCTACCCCCAGCCCCACCCCCTACCCCCCAGCGTGCTCCATTAAACCTCAGTGAAAAAAAAACGCCTCCCTTAATGATGAAATATGTTCATGAATCTGGCATTTAGTGCTGCCAATATGACTGAGGTACGTGCAGTGCCCGCCGCCTCCTGGATTCTGTCGGAAAACAGAGCGGCCCCCCAGGGAGGGGCGGGAAAATGAGCAGGAAGGGAAGGGTGCTATGCGGGGGCATGGCAAGCCAAGCGGCTGCGGCGGCACAGGAAAAAACAGCACTCTCGCTCCCCGTCCGGACCGCTGGGGGGGGCTCGCCGGGATTCAGAAACGTCATCTCCGTCAGGGAGAGCCCCGATCCGTCTCTCATGCGGTGACGGCCGGGCCACCTTCAGCGCGGTGCTCCGCCACCCGCTGCGATCCCCGGCCCAGGCGGCAGGACCTGCAGCGTCAGCATGCAGCTGCAGCTGCAGCTGCGCGGGACCCTGTGCGCACCCCCCTCCACGCACGCCCCCCTCCACGTGCACCCCCCCCTCGCGTGCACGCAACCCCGTGCAGCGACTTCGGCTCCTCCTGCTGCAAGGTGATCCGGGCTCCGCTGACCGTTACACAACACGAGGCCTGCTCTCTAACTCCCCACAGCAAACTTAAACTACACCTCCGGTGGTTCCTTCTTCTGGTAAAAATCTTCCCTGTGGCTAAAGTGCCTAAACAGACATCAGGTGCAATCAAATTATAACAGGCTTTCCAAGTTCAAGGAATCCCGCTATCCTAATGGGGTTTCGCTCTTCTTTTCCTTTCAGAGGCAGCGGTAATGTTTGCTAGCACTGTAGAAGGTAGCGTCAAATTCACCAAAGGTAGCGTCGTGCAGCTCCCCTGTTGAGTTCAAAACATTGTTTATTTCCTTTTTATTTGTAATATAGAGCCTTCTAGATCACAGGATATTGGCCATTGTTTAAAGCCAGGCACGAGCACACTCGTGGAGGAGGTACCCTTTAACAGACCACAATACATGTTTATTTGTCCTTGAAGCACCGCTGTTTCCTCATGGGCTCGGCAGTAGGCTAGCACTATAAATACATCACTATTCAAAGTTATTTTTACATTAACAGATTACATAAGGACATTCCTTAAAGGTTACTGTTGTGGTTTTGGCAAATAGCAAATCATGATATCATCCTACTGTGATCTGATCCAGGATGCTTTCAACTGCTTTGCAATTTACACAACATGCTTGCTACAAGGAAAATATTAATAAATAATGAATGATGAAATAATGAAAATGTCACAAAGTAGGAATTTTCCTGTGGGGTGTGCCTATAATGATAATGCATTATCAGTTCCTGTGCCTTTTAATGCACTCAGTTCATTCAGCAGACATACCATTCATGGATTATTCACACAAAGACAACAACTGCCATACTGCAGTAAACTTACACTGCCTTTGTAATTTAGATCCATTAAGTTCAAAAGCACAGGCTGAGACAGTCTGGCTGTCTCCTGATTCATGGGATTTCATTACAACAGTTCATTTTTATGAGAAATCAAACAGGATCACAATCAGGTGGAAAAAAAGAACTCTACAAGAACTCCATGATGGCCACAGACAGCCACTGAACCAGGTAAAATACCCCATACACGAAAACACAACTGGCTGGGTTCTGTAAAAATGCAAACAAGGCACACTGCATTATATGTACTGATTAAGGCTTTAATCCATTTGAGATCATTCTGTGTGCTTCTTGCTGTACCATTTAGCTTTGTTCGCGGCTTGACGCTTTGTAAGATCTCTATCTGACACCGTACCCTCGCACAACCTCCGCCACTCCCAGAATGCCTTGCTCCCCCTTCTCTGCAGGTGCAATGAGACCCTTGCTCCTACAGCCTCACCACGCCGTATCGTAATCAGCTGAGACAGACGCCCAGCACGGATGCTGCCTTCCCAGCATGCTCCAGCGAGCCAAGCTCCAATCGGCAGTGCTTCACAATGTCGATGCAGAGAGCCAGTTTCTCCTCCGTTTGTTAAACCGTTAAACGCCGCTAATCCACATCTAATCTGAGGAGTAACTTTAAGGCGGCTCGCCGTCTCCACGGATTAACATACCTTTGTTTTTTTTCTCTTGTTCTTTCTTTTTTTAAAATTGTTAAATCAATGAGATCCGCTGACAACCCCGTGTGGAATTCAGTCTTCACTAAGCGCTACAGCAGATAAAACACACTGGATGTGTGTCTGAGTTATATTGTGTAAGAAATGCAAAAACATTACAATTGCTCATAATTGATTGATCATGGGGACAAAAAACACAATGCGGTTTCATTAAATAGAGCCCTTAAGTTGTTCTCTCAGTAATGCTCTTTCCTGTGGAAGGCCAGATGACCAAATGGGGAGGGGGTCAGGCAGGAGATCAGGCAGGGGGGGGGTCGGGGAGGCGGTCAGGTAGGGGGTCGGGCAGGGGGTGGGGTGAGCGCTCACCGATCTGGGCGTTGTCGTACAGCAGCAGGTCGAAGGCGCCCTGGTAGCCGGTGCGGTAGTTAGTGCGGGTGCCGCTGTCCCACTGCACGACCACGGTCTTGTCGGGCGTGGTGGTGCTGCCCTGCCGCCCGATCTCCACCACCGTGCCCACGTGGCCCTCGCCGTCATCCTGGTTGCCCCACTTCCAGTCGACGCCGCGCACCACGCGCATGCCCACCTCCATCCCGCCGCGCTGCGCGGGCCGGCCCGCCTCGCCGCGCTTCCTGGGCCGCTGCTGGGGGGCCGGGCGGGGCCGGGGGCAGGCTGGGGGGATGGAGGGAAGGAGGTATGTCTCTGAAGACAGCTCAGGGGTGACTGGAAGACACACAAAAAAAAAACAAACAAAAAAAGGATAAGGCAAACAGCCAATAAGCACTGAGCTTTACCAATGCAACACATCCACAAAGGCAAACAGCCAATCCCAGCACTGAGCTTTACCAATGCAACACATCCACAAAGGCAAACAGCCAATCCCAGCACAGATTTTTACCGATTCAACACATTCACAAAGGCAAACAGCCAATCCCAGCACTGATCGTTACCAACTCAACACATTCACAATGAGAAGTGATATAAATTTATAGGATCATTGTTCCTATTCAATTTTGCTCCCTAAAAAGACTATTGTCAGGGTCTTGTATTGAGGATTTTATGGTCACCTGACCTGAATTAAGTGGGAGAGGCTGGATACCTGAGAATGAGGTGCTATTGGGTGTCCTCCCCCCCCCCCCCCCCCCCCAAAGTAACAGACACACAAAGTATGTCAGTGAGGTGCCACGGTCCAAAGCAACACAGCACCGGATGCAGACCTGCTTGGTCAGTGCTGTGTTTAGACCGCAATGTCAATCACTTCAGTACAACAGCCCCTTGAAGCACTCAGAATCTGTGCCGCCCCTTCTGCCAGGTGCAGCCTGCCTCACACCTCTCCAAGCACTCCGCCGCCCTTCCCCCGATCAGCAGCGCCAGCAGGGGGTGTACACTTTGATGTGGGGGGTTCACTCCACCCAAAGGGTGTGCCACATTTGTCTGTGGTATGGCACCCTGCCCCACCCGCCCCCCTCCCCACACACATACACAGAAACACACACGCACACATTCACTACACATTCACTGACGCACACACACACACACACATTCACTGACACGCGCGCACATGCACACACACACACGCTGCTCTGTCAGAGTGTCAGTTACAGAGAGAACTTCTCAGTTCTGAATTCTCACAAAGAATAGCTGCTCATCACAATTGTCAGTAAAGCTGATTGGACAATCTTCATCGGCCTCACTTCTCCCTTACCTGCTCTGCCCGAAACAGCAGCAGCTCTGCCTACGCTTGGATACTTACATTTGGAAGAGGAAGTAAAGCGGTCACACACGTACGCCTTTGATCACCCCTCCATCCAGACGCCTCTCTCCCAGTTAACTGAGGGCACGTGCAAAACGATCTTCCCGCAAGTGTGAAACTCCGCAGTTAAAAAATGTTCTGACTCACGGAGGCTCTCATTAATTGTTTCCTCTTTTTAGGGAGCTGTTAGCCTGTTTCACACTCACAGTTTCCAAAACGCAGGGAGGACCTGCTGCTACAGCCCCGGCCCAGTGCCCGCACTGTTACCTCACCTGGGCTCGGGGCGCCATGCTTCCTGCCACACATGCAGTTCGACCCAACCCCCACGCACCTTTCAGCGGAGCGGCCACCCCCACGGAGCAGCAATCTGCAGCCGCGATTACCACAGATTTTTCCAAATAAGCAGGGTGCTGGGAATTAGGGTTTATCCGCCACCACTCTCTGATTTTAAACGATTTTACTGTTTACAAGCAAGCAGATCCAGGCCGGTTTCACATGATCCCTGCTGGGCCCAGAGAGACCTGAACAGGAAGCGCGAAACCCCATCGGCCTCTCGGGGCTCCAGCGGTACGAATCATTGCATCACCGCTGAGGCAGAGCAAAGTGTGCCAAAAGCCACTCTCGACGTGAACACGCCACGGTTCGCAGTTTCTGTGCGAGATGAAACCCCTCGCCAGATTATCTACATTCGCCACAAACCCACGGTGGAATATTGCCGTAATACTTTTAATTGCTGAGATTACATGAGACCAACGCTTAACAGCATTAGTTTTCATGTGGAGCCGCAGACATCGGACGAGGGATTTGCCGACGAGGACAGAGCAGGGCAGCCAGCATTTTTCACTCTGACGGCGCATCGAATCATATGACAGGCAGTTTCTCTTCCTCTGAGATGAGCGTGTGTCATTACCCGCTCTGCCCCTGCGAAAGCATGGCCCTACAGCACCACGACCCACCCGCCGCTGCCCGCCCTACCTGCCGCCTGCCCTACGCCGCCGCCCGCCGCTGCTGTGATTTTAACACATCCCAGCCCCTGTGACGACTGCCGCGCACCCACATTCATTGGATTCATTGGAGATCGGATTCCCACCCGCCGATTTCAACTCACCATTCCAGGGTGCATGTCACGCGCCTGGCCGGCGCTTCGTTAAGAGGGAAGTAATTAAATAAAGACATAAATAAAAGGGGGTGGGGGGGGGCAGGGGTCAGGCGGTCGTGAGAGAAAGCCGTCATCGAGCTCTTAATTACACGTGGCACGTGGGCGGTGACTGAGAGCTCTGGGCATGGATAGAGCAGGTAATTGCAGACATGCTGGAAAAAACAAGGGCAAGAAGAGAGCATGCAAAAAGGCAGGCGCGGGGGGGGGGCATCCTCACACGGCGCAACGCGGGGGGGGGGGCAGAGCGGACCGAGCTGCAGCGGCCGTCCCACGCAGACTCGCTCCTCTCCGCGGCGTAGCGCCCAGGGAGGGCTCGGCAACAGCCGCATGGCTTTTCTGCCTCGTGTGCAACGCTCACGCGAACGAAAGCGCCTCGGTTAGAAGTATTCTGAGAGCAATAAAGACGTTTCCCACGCCACAGGAAACAGATATTATTAATAACGCTATAGCTCTTTGAACCTACTCATTTGAAGCAGCAGAGGGAAAACACACAAGCAGCACTAGAAGCAGTCTGTGTGATTACTTTAACTACAGTCTTTTTAGTATTCATAGACTAAAATGTAATGTCCCTGGTCTGCTTATCAGTTGTGTAAAAATCATTCTGCTGCTCATGCCTGTTTCTGGTTCAATATATGGCAATGATCCTAAGCGGGCTGCAACATTTTAACAACCAAACCTAACAAGGCTGGGAGACATTTGACCTTAAAACACTCACAGGCCTACAGGCTGTAGACAGTCTATAAATGTCACCAACCTTTAATGATTATCCTTTTTTGTGTGTGGGTGTCCTGTTTTAGGCCACCTGAAGAGATATAAATCAAATACAGGTGTTTTTAAATGAGCTATCACTGTAGTATTACCTACAACAGAGCTAAATCCGAGCAGATTCATAGGTTTTGCAGCCAGCCATACAAATCAGCCTTGAATATTCCAAAAATTGACACATCGTACCCCTTTCACTGTTCTGCACGATGTTACAACTTACACTTCTTTTCTGTGGAGATTCTGTAGAGATTGGGTATGGCTAGCTACTTAAAAGACGAGACGCAGGTGACTGGGATATAATGCTGGAAAAGTCAGGCTTGCAGCTCCGTCACAGGCTGTCCATGGATTAAACTATCTAGTCTAGGTTAATGACATGAGCACTTAACCAGTGTATTTGACCAATACAATGATAATGTGAGCAATTTTAGGTATAGACAGAGTGTAGGCATACTATGTATATTAATACTGTGAAAACTTCCCAACCATGGGGGAGTTAAACGCTTTTGCCTACATTCACACCAACACCAACACAGTCCTAACTGATTTTATTCTAGATGCTAGCATTCATTCTCTCTAAAAAGAGAAAACGTGGGTATATTCCATCAATTCCATTAATTATGAGCCATATAAACCAATTGGACTTTTAGATTTTTTAGCCAGCTTTGTTAAAGAAACTGGAAGCCTTTATCTTTCGCTGGATTTACACTATGGTATATAGTTTATATAGCAGGTGGTCTAGCATTTAAAACCTCACTGGCTAAGCAATCATTTACAGAAGAGCAAACAAGTAACTGGCCACAGCTGACAGCAAAGCTAACCTAGGAGCGCACAGATGGAGAAAGGAAAACAGCGCATATTTATTTAGCCTGCAGTTAAAAAGCCCTGTTTGCATGTGAGCTCAGAATGCTTCAAAACCCTCGGTACGGAACACACTGGCCACAATAATCTGTTTCTGACTCACCCCTGCCAAACTTGCGCAGAAGTTTGATAAAATCCTCTTCATCAGCGAAAACAAGGTACGAGCTGTTGCAAATCATGGTTTGCGTTTCCATGGGTCAAAATGAAGGGAATCGCAGAAGAAAGAGCAGAAAAAATGCATGAATGAGAGATCTGGTCAGCGTGGCTGATGTAGTCTGTCTCCACGGCGACGGACACCAGACTGGCACACACAGCTTCCCCTGAGCAAAGGGGTCTCGCTGCAAAGCTTATCTATTGCCTCTGCTCCTTCCTGTGCTTTTATTAAGCAGCCAGACAGTTTCTACGGTCGCCCAACCCTGACCGGTCAGCCACTGCCGTTTCTGGACCCGCGGCTCTGAGGTAAATATCGATCGGGGGGGCTGGACGTGGCCCAAGCCCTCCTCCAGGTGCCCGAGGGAGAAGCCCAACACCGCCCGAGCATCCTCTGAGCTCACAGTCGAGAGAAATCTCACTGCCCCCCCCCCCACCCCGGCCCGGCTGTGCCTTCGCGGGAAGGGGGTGAATCAGCGGCCGGCTGAATCACCGCTCAGAACATCCCGCCCGACGCGGCCCCTTATTTCACACGAGCAGATGAGTTCTGGCCTAATCAACACTCACAGCTCCGCGAGAGTGTTAAACGCGATCACTCATTCACACGGGAAAAAAAACCCTCAAAGAGACGGAAGACAGCGAGGGACGGAGGGACTGTCCCTTCAGGGGCTTCTGGCGCTTGGCAATATCGATAAAATAGCAGCCAGTGGCCCAATAAAAAGAGATAAGGCTTTAAGGTAACTGTTAGCACAACTTATCTTCCTGTGGAGATAACGAGCGCGCCGATACCACAGTGCCCACGGAGGCAGTCAGGTGTAATGAATGAAGAAATGAATAATGAATGGCTCTGAAAAGATGAGTAAAATTACAATAAAGCCACCTGCTTGGAATCATTATATCAGAATTCTAATGACAGGCCTGGCAGCATGGTTCAAGTACAGGTATACTGGAAACACAGATATTAGCACGGTAACTAAACATACTTAATAATCATATTAATACTCACTGTCTACAGGCTGAAACCCCACTCCCCCTGTACAGCTGAAAGCACAGGAGTGCTGCTTCCCCTGAAAGGGTTTTTAATAACAGCATGATTCACATCATGTTACCAAGCTGAACAATGGGTGGTTTGGACAGGGCTGGGCCACCTGGGGAGGAATTTAACAGTCATAAAGCCCTCAAGGAAGAGATGGCAACAATGCATGTGAGAAAATCCTTCTGGGTCTAGATGTTCTGGAAAGAACACTGGTATGTGTGGGTAAAATGTTCAGGACAGAGCACCAGAACTCTGAGGGCTGAGCCGACCACACGACCCCTGAGAGACAGTCCGATCCGCTCCTGAGTGATGGTCCTCTGGGTAAATCAGAGCGGTTCCCCCTCCAGCAGGGGTGAGGTGCACCACAGAGGCTCTCTCTAACACGCTCCCGAATCAGCGCTGTGGGTCAGCACCGCGCTCCCCATGGACAGAGGCGAGCGAAGACCCCGTTGCCATGGCAGAGTGGGGCGGCCGGCTCACTTTCCCAGCGGGGGGGAGGGAGAGAGGGGGGGAGCGGAGCGTCAAGGTTAAACAGAGCTCAGCACGGACACCGCAGCTCTCAGTATAAACACACACCTCCATTTACACAAAGGCAGGCACACACACACACGCACAAACACACACACACATACACACACCTACATTTACACTCACAAGGAAAAACATGCACGCACACACACACATCCCCATCTACACAAAGGCAGTCAGGGCATGCAGAAACACATGCACACACGCACCTGCATTTAACTCACACTGACAAACATGCATGAATGCACACGCACACACACACACACACACACGCACACACGCACGCACACACACACATCCCCATCTACACAAAGGCAGTCAGGACATGCAGAAACGCACGCACACACGTTTACATTTTCACAAAGGATGACAGGTACACACACACCTCCAATCTACACAGGCAAACACACACACGCACATGCGCAGCCACATTTACACTCACACATGCCCACAGGCACGCACGGACATTTCCACTGAAACAAAGATCGACAGAGACACTTTGACACTTACACTGGCACAGAGTCAGACACACAATTCTCTCCATTTACACTAGGAAAGATAGACACAAAACTCCATTTACACATGCGCGCACACACACACACACACACACACACACACACAACTGCTCACTCCCCACAAAATTCCAATGCCTAAACCAACTGGTTTGGCAGAAGTTCTTTAAAAGGTTGAAAAAAAATATGAAATACCGCTGACAGATTTATGAAGTGTGATTGATAAAGGGATTATCCCCGATGGGATTTAGAACAGAGACACGTTATATCTCACAAAAAATGACGGCAACCATAAATATCATTTTGAAGGCAACAGTACAACTAAACCTGGTAGTCTACATTGCTGCAGTGCGGTCACACAGACGGCAAACAGGGGTCCTGCTCCAGTCTGACCACCTCGGAGGGGACGGCTGTACCCCTGAGCCCAGACAGTGCACCCTGGACACGGCCAAAAACTAGGCCACGGGGTGGAGAGCAAGTCGGCGCAGTGTGGGAGAGCCGTGAGCCAAAGTAGGTCTTATCAGGACTGGAACATGCCCGGGCCTTCCTCAGCCTCTCCCCAAGGGGGATGGGTAAGAAACACCAGTGCTAGCTGCCAGCGCTAGCCCCTTGCGGTAGCCGCCTGTGTTAGCCGCCCGCGTTCTCCACCTGCGTTACCAGGTACCTGTGTTAGCTGTCAGTGCTAGCTGCCTGTGTTAGCCACCAGTGCTAGCCAGCAGAGGCCAGTGCCACCCAGGGCTCTGCCTGCCAGCCAGCCATCTCTGCAACAGCCCACGGGTGTCTGACCTCGACGTGGGCCCCAATTACACTTCACCCTGCCCACACTCTTAACCCCCTGCACAGACGTTAGTTTTTCCGCCACACTTCACAGGTTTAAATTTAGAAGAAAAACAACAACACTTATAAAGGAATGAGGAAGGGAGAGCTTGCGTGGGAGTAAGCCACAGAGGTGCTGGTCATCTGCACGCAGCCTCCGCCCTGGGCAAACCACCTGCTAAGACGCGTCCTTGCCAATCTATTTCTGAAGGCTAAGACGGAGCGGGGAGGGGGGTTGGGGATAAGCAGCTCTCTTCTCCCGAACAGATGGACAGCCTGGTCACACTGTGGGGATTCCTGGGGGGGGTGAGCTGCTGCTGAGGGCCTCTCTGCGAAACCTGCATCATCATCGCCATCGCCGTCTCCCACCGCATTTCGAACCCTGAACTTCCGAAACGGAAATGAGGACGAGGGAAAAATATGGGGGAGGTGGAAGCGCGCGTCTGTCAGGACCGATTTAGCTGCCACGGCGCGGCCCAAAGCGCGGAGGTGAGGTACTTCTCTGAAGTAAGAGACAACACACAAATCCAAAAACATGCACCGCCCCCACCACACACACCAAAAAGAGAAGCCATACCACTTGTTCTCCAATTGACATTTCAGCAGACTTTGCAGTGAATAAATTCAGTACAGATTCTGTGACAGACAGACAGCGGCATATAGGTGCACTCTGCACTGTGAAAGGGTCTGCTGACACTAAGCAAAGTGGGCTCTATCAACAGGGAGGCTTTAAATAACCATTTTCCTCATATTTCCTACCTTTACATTTCCACTGGTGACACTTGATATATATAGATATAATAATCTATGTCACTCTATTGACTGGCAGTAATCTGAGTAGGACTCAAAGAGTAAAAAAATAAAACATCCCTGAAGAACGGGCCGGTGCTTTCACAGAATGCTTGAGTTCTCTTTCACTACCACAAGATTGGCTTTTATTATAACCAGTTGCTGTCTTTGGCCTCTCAAGGCAACAGCGACAGGCACCTTGGCTTAGTTTGCACTGTTTATGTACAGTTACCGCTGTCCTGTAGGCGGGCTTTATCTGATGTCCGCTGCTTTCCCACTGTTTGAAATTATCAGGACGGTGCCTGGAACCACCGCATCTGACAAACTGCGGTTTCAAGAAAAGTCTACACCGGACTTGGACAAACACATTTGCCAAGATCACATCAGCCATCTTGGCAAAAAAAAGGGAGAATCTGTGCCCCGAGGCTCTTCACCGGCGCCCCCCCTCACCACCCTCCTTGCTTTTTTATTTAATTTCATCGGACCGAATTGAAAAACAGTGTTGTGGGCACACCATGTCTCCCATTCCAATTAGCTGGTGACAATAGGCATTCTCCCGGGAAGGGACAGCTGGTGCGATTTAAAGGGACAGCTGCTCTCCTTAAGCATGAGGTTCGTCTCACCGCACTTCTGCACTGGTGCATGTACACACACACACACACGCCGCCGATCACACGCGCACACGCACACACACACACACACACACACACACACACACACACACACACACACGCACACAGCCAATCACACGCATGTACAAATACACACACATGCACACACACGCACACACACACAAAACCAGAGCAAACAGCGGCGGAAAAGAGCAGCCTGATCACTTTCAAGAGCACTTATCCAGCGAGCCGAAGCCCCGCGATACACTGAGCGTAATCCTCCGTGTGAGTCCGTAAGACCACCGGCGAAACATCGGAATCAGACAGAAAATCTGGGGGAAAATGCCTTCCTGGACTCTGTGGCCTCGGCCCATGACCTCGGCGTAATACGATTTAAACGGCAAGCAGATTT
This sequence comes from Megalops cyprinoides, assembly GCF_013368585.1. NCBI lineage: Eukaryota > Metazoa > Chordata > Actinopteri > Elopiformes > Megalopidae > Megalops > Megalops cyprinoides. The sequence continues at coordinate 6,138,737 of NC_050589.1, read as the reverse complement.
GTCCCTCTTCTGGGTAAGAACACACAACATTAAAAATGTCCAGCCATGTGGAAAAACTGTACTAACGTACCCTTTAACAAGTCCAGATCGTCAATCGATGTTACAAAACGCCCATCGAAGGATGTTCACAGCTTTGCTTTATGGGATCAACTGTATGTCACAGCAGCAATATCTTGTTCATTTTAGTACTTATTAAAAATTACTTTATACATATTAGCTTAAATCTTTATTCCTTCATACTGATTTAGCAAACACTCTCTGACCTGATAAAACTTCTGTTTACGATTGGTGACCCAAACTGACTTGTATGACACCAACTTTCACAGTGTCCAAGTCTTGTCTAAGGAGGAACGCTCTACAAGAGACAATTATGGGTTCTTCACCAGTGGGATCACTGTTCTTCGGTCCCTCTCTGATTAAACAGTCATCAAAATTCTCTGGTAGCAACAGTACAGGTGGCCAAGGCCTAAATATTCTTCTTTCCAAGTCCTCCAACCCCACTGGTTTATGGGCTAAGCATACTGGGCTCCCTCTGTCTATCCTGTTCATTACTTGGTTTCATTCCAGGGTAAGAATTGATCATTTCAACTGCAATAACATGTAAATGTCCATTCAGCCCAAATTTCCACATTATGCCCAAAAAGTGCCTCAATTTTCCAGTAAGCACAAACAAATGAACAAAAGAATAGAAAATTTTAATTCTGATGTAAAATTATATATGTTTTCTAATTTACTGATACTATGTTCAAAAACTTATAACGGAAATATTGGTGCGGGTGAGAACAATGAGGTTAGCCAACGAGGTCAATATTGGAGAATAAGGTTGGTGCACACTGGATCACACAGCTACTGCATCATTTTAGTTAGTTTTCAAGCTCCACCATACCCAAAGCAGAGAATACTGCAGACCAAGGAAGTCTCCTATTAGTTACTTCTGTTCTTGATGTACATACAGACCACCCTGTAGTGTCCCAGCACTGGCACAAGGGATGTCTGGAAAGAAGCTGACAGCCAACAGTTTTGTTTTTGTGTTTAACTCTATTGTGAAATCTTAACCAATGAGCATTCAGAGAAAGACTTGTTGACCAGTAGAACTGAACAACTGAAAAGATTTGTTTTTACGACATGAAACCCACAGACTGACTGCAATTTCCTCAGATCTAAAGTCTGAGGACTTTTAATGAGAAAACTACCCAATTAAAAAAAAAAACAAGCGACTGTCCATTGTGCAATAAACAAGGGCAATAATTTCCGAGGATCTGCACCTGCCTATCCAGGGGAACCAGAAAGATTATTTTTCCGAATTAAATTAATGACTAAGCTCTCTCTCCGCCCATTCCATTTCAAACTCTAGTTAGGTTATGTTTGCGCATTTAAAATAAAACTCATTTCCAGACCGAGTCTGAAAATCATTACAACAGGCTAATTGAGGTTATGATACAATCTGTCATTTCCGTGCTCTCTACAAAAACATTAAATGCCAAATTTTGTACGGGCAGAATTATATAAAAATATATTAAGTCATAAAAAGTCTTAACTTGCCATGAAACTACACTTTATGGATTATTCGAGTTTCCCTAGACACTTGTCATTTTACAAAATAAACATACCACCAACGGTATGGCAAACATTTTGCATATTATTGCCAACATCTGGGTAACATGACAGTGACAGCAGCACTTTACTGAAGACAATCTCCACCAGAAAAGGTCAGGCACTGACCATTTGTTTTTACTAATCAGTACCCCATTATGTGATATTGTCCATTCATGCACCTCTCTCAACTCTAACATTTGTCAAGCATGTAACATCAGCCGGGTAAAAGTTATCTCAGCATCCACATTTGAGACCTTAAGTGTGTTCAAAGGCTACTTATCACAGCATGACCACATTGTCCATATTTAGTCGGAAACTATGTACCAACATGTATACATGACCTTGTTGTGGTTGTATCAAATAAATAAATAAATAAATCTCAAGACTTAATAGAATTTGGGCAAGACATTAGCGCTGCATTCCTAATGGTTCCCTTCGCCTCCCGGCAACACTGATCACTAATCATCGTTAAGCCGGTGAGTACCTGAGCAAGCTCTTTGCGTGACTCGCTGAGTAAGGACCACAGATCAGTGTTTCTGAGGAAAAACGGCGGTTGCTTTCGAATGAAAAAAAGTACCTGTACTTAAATACCATGCTCCGTTGGCCATGACGTTTGACGTCCGCTATTTATATTTGCTTCAGACCTCCACTTAAATGTACGGCTATACATGTTTAATAGGAGTTTATGATACAGTGCCTCAATACAGTTGACAGTGTGGTGCGGAGGTTAAGGAGCTGTTGAATAACAGGTAAGGCATTGCTGTTCTATCCTTGAGCAAGTGACTCAAGTTGAATTCTGTAAATATCCAGTGGTGTACACGGCAAATTTGAGCATGGGAAACTATATAATTTTTTTGCAGCGTCTGCTAAGCAGGTACAAAGGTATAAACAACGGTAAACAACGCTACTTTTGCAGTCGCAATTATGCTCGCTCCCTATGAATACCATGTTTATTCAGAAAATTAGATGTTTGCAGTGATATTGATTTTGCATTTATTAGAAAGGGAATAACTAAAGATCCGCGCAAACATTTCATCGGAAAAACAAAAGCGCCTTAGTTCACACCGTTTGTGATAAAAATCATGTATGTTTCCGTCACGCTTCAAAGCCTATGTCGCCAAAGCATACACCGCTCATGGTGCTGGCCCTGAGAGTTACTGCAAGTTCACTCTTAGTTCTCCACGTTGTTCCTCTTTGGCTTGTGAATTTAAAAATATTATTTCCCAGAGAAGTACCAATATTTCTGCATTTTAAAACGTGATACATTCTGATGTAAAAACACTAACAACAACAAAAAGCATTTCCGATTACAGCTGCCCAAGCTAAAGCTGACATTTTAGGATTATTTTAGGAATTATTCAAGTTCTGCCTTTTTTCATCTTTATATTTATGAACAAAGACTGCATCACATTGGAACCGTTCTCTGTTCTCGAAAACAATTCAACGAATACAACATAATTCCATTGACCGATCTAAGTAGTCGTCGTATGGAAATATTAATGCATAACCCACTGTGTGTTTATGTGTGTGTGAGCAGACATAAAAATAAACCTATTACCCATGAGCTTCAGACCGCTGCGTAGCATCTTCACCAGGCGTCTCTCCTCTCTGTCTAACATTGAATGCTTCCTCCGCTGTACGCTGCTGGTCTAAGAAGGCGTAACGGGGCCTCGCAGGAGCACTACCAGCAGACTGGTCCGCAGGTGACTGAACCCGTCTCAACAGGTCTGTCCTATCTGTGTTCGTGTGAACTTTGCTCTTTGTTTTGGAACTAGCAGTTTCTGCTCTTTTTTGACTAGGGGATGTTGCCCAAGGACACACCACGCAGGCCTGCCTACACGTGACGTAGTTACTTAAGTTGTTATTTATGTTTTAGAAATCTTGTCCACTGACAGCTAGGTCGTACGTCATGAGAATCACTGATATAACAATCACCCTTATATAACAACCAAAATCTATTAGACATATTTAAAATGTTGCTATAATTTCAATCAACTGCTTGTAGAGCCGGGACACAACACGAAAACGTGATAGTAATTTTTCACCCTCACTGATCAACGTAATAAGTAAACATAATTATACGGTGATGCACTGATGCAAAGTTCACGGATTCCAGTCCTGTCACTGTTATGTCTTATCTAGCCTCTGATATTGTCACAGACAATAGGTGCAATCAATGCATCTGCACTGAACAATACGGTTAGTTGGTCAACTTCCAATCACATCTTTGGCTAGGTATCTGAAATGACATTAAATAACTACATAAATAAAACTAGAAGAGTTTATTCATAATCCATAATGACTAACTACCTAACTGGATGACGCTTTACAGGCCCACTAACAAGTTAAAAAAACAATGCTCACTAGCAAACTAGTTACATTCTGGAGCAGCAAACTTTTGTCAAGGCAGAGAATATGATTTAGCTTGTATATTAGTCCACAAATAGGCCAGTAATCAATTTTTACAATATCTCACAGATAAAAGAACAACTATGTTGGGGCTCCCAAGCACATGAATTTACCTGCACACTTCAAACATTCAGTTACAAGTTGTACTTTAGTAACCCAGCTACTGTGTAAGACATGTGAGCACAGCATCAACTGCTGCATTGTTTCTTTGTATTACAGTTGGTTGGGATGTAATCCAAACCAAAAAGACAGTTCAGTACCTAAAAGACTTTATCCAGATGTATATGAAATAAGAAAAATGAACCTTACACTCCTTATGTTTGTGGCCACTGCTTATGAAATTGCATAGAATGCAGTTTTATAAGCGTTTTATCTCATAGTAAAAAAACAGAATTTGGTTTAAACGTTAACCACAAAGTTTATTTGTGGGCAGTCTGATCAAGTCTCAGAAATACCTAACCAAAACTTTGACCCACTCATTAACCAAGAATTAGAAACTTTGGAAAAGGGCAGCTGGTTGGACCCAAAACTGTATCCTGAAGGTTTTTGTCTTCCGGAATGCTCAAAATTGTGTTTTAATGTCACCCTTGAAAAATTTTCTGCCCTCACGGGACACAGTCTATGGGTTGCCCAGCATTTTCAACAGAGTTTGAGTTAGTCCCAGTGGTCACCATAACATATACTGCAAAACATAACTGGAGAGAAAATTTTTTAAAGCTGTATCTGAGCAGGAAGTTAGAGTTACATATTTGCCTGTGTTGATGAATGCAACAAAAACACCACATCAGATGTAAAAATGATGCAAAGATAAAATTATGTCAAAGTGCCACATCAGTCAGATGAATCAGACAGTTAAAAACCTTTGAACCCAGTCAGGGTCTGCTGCAAACACAAAACAAAACTAAAAACTACAGCTGGAGTCCCGTTTCAGCGTGAAACATAGCAATTACCTTAGTGCATGAAAAAGAATGGAAATCATACATTTCATAATTGGATCAATCATAGGTGAAAAGGGGCAACAGTGTGGTGTAGCAGATACGAGCAGAGCTTGTAACCAAAAGGTTGCTGGTTCAATTCCCCAGCGGGACACGTGCTCTTGGGTAAGGTACATAATCCAAAGACTCTCTGCTAATATCCGCCTGTATAAATAGATAAGACATGAAAACTGTAAAATATGTTAAGCCACTGCTCTGGATGCTAAGCGACTGTAATGTAATTATAAAAGAAAGTTACGTATTTTCTCAACATCCTGCATGTTACACTTGTCAGTTTCATCTGTTTCTGTGGATTTCCTTTTCACTTTTTTGTAGCTAATGCCTGTGTTGCAACCCGCAAAACGTGAGTTTTCTTAGTTACATACTGATGATCACATATTCCACTTTATACATTTCAACAAGACAGAAACTGCCAAGGTCATGAAATTCCGACCTCAGTTTGTGCTCTGCAGTAACAGCTACATCTTTTTGTTTGACAGTTGTAAATATCTGTAAATTACTAGCAACTAGTTAAATTGGTAGTTTGCCAGATAATTCATACTGAGAGAAATGTTAAATAATAAAAGACTATGGGAAAACTGCTCTTGCATTTAAAAAAATTAGCTAGTTCACTAGCCCACTAAAATCATTATAACTTGCTGATTGTAATCAAAGGATAGCGACTAAACTTTCAAGATGTGAGGCTTGACTGACAGTAAAAACAAACCAAAAAAATATATTTGTGTTAAACAATAATGTAAGCGTTAAAAATGACACCTTACTGTGGCACTGCAGGAGAACTTCTGCCCACTACTTCTTATCCACAGTAGCTGCTGCAGCCATTTCAGTTTGACCACAAGGTCTTTTTGTCTTTCATTTCAAAGCAAAACTAAAACCAAGGAAAACACTGCTTTTTTTCAGTTCCTTTACCCGTCTTTTTCGTTATTATTGGCAAATGCTCAACTAAAAGTTCTGTAAGGGCAACAAAAAAGAAGCAACATGTAAACTTGTTACTTAAATTTAAGATGCATACTGCAGGTGGTTTCAACAGAGGCCTACAGTTGATCAGCCTTGGTGCTGACTGCTGCTTTTGGTGACACTCAACTATGACTCATAAAAATGGAAAATGAAACTCTGCAGACAGCCACATTTAGATTTACCGTAGGTGGTCTTATGGAAATGGTCACAAGTGTGACATATATTATTCTGTCTGGCAATACAATATTTTGTCTTCCTCGTTCCAGTTTCTTTCCCTGTGTCTTAAAACCATTGTAGGGTACTATCTTGCTACTATCTTGCATGACAACTACATTTGATAGCCAACTAGGCAGCTACGAACTTAAGCCATAGTCACCTAAATTTTGACAAGCCGACACCTCCAAAACTTGAATATTTTTTCTTTCTTGAACAATCCAGTACATACTTTAAACAGTCAAAACTGACAGCTGGGAAGCCAAGGCTGAATGTTCTGCAGTTAGAAGTCTTCCAATTGTGACACTGCCAGGTAAACAGCTGTGAAACTAGACCTTCGAAAATTCTGAACGAAATTAAGTCCCCGCTTAATGTTACAACAAAGAAGCATGTCATAAACATGGAAGAGGAAAACACTGAGAGACAGCTGAAATTAATGTGAAATGCAGGTTAGGCAACAAAAAAGCAAGCCCAGCTAAAATCTGTCCTTCAGATTTAAGGATAAGCGATTCGGAAAACAGACTTAAGTAGAGTCCCATAGAATTTGTCTGTGCCCTCACAGATGTTAGATTCCTTTGCTTGCAGATGTCCTACAAATTACAAAACAATCACTGTAAACAAGCTTAAAAACCTCATTTAACAAACAATAAACTTGTAAGGGGGTGCACAGGGATTTCTGTATTACTAATAGTAAATCATTTAGTTTTCCCTTGCTACCCTGGTATCTGTCTCATGGTTTAATCCTACCTCCGTTCTCTTATTCATGCTCATAACACAGTGGAGGAATCTGCTTTCAAAGTTCAACTTATACAGAAATTGACATCTGGGATTTCTCCACCAAGTTTTATGAAAATTAATTTAGACATCTTAGATTTACATTCTAGATAAGCTGCTATATAAATAAAACAATTATAAATCAGAAGCACCTGCTCGCTGGGATGGATTCCTGCAAAACACAGCACTACGGTAACTGGATCTCCAATGTCACGGCTACAAGAATGTCCCCTTAATACCTGATGCAGTTACGGGATAGATCCGTCATATACTGAATTCTTTATCTCTTATCTCTGTGTATTCATCACAGTAAGCAGAAGAAAGGAAATGCGTTCATCTGTCTTGTGTCTAAATTACAAAGCACCGTTCTCTTTTCAGACGATCCCTGTAAATACAACGGACACAGTGCCAGTGCAGCGGTTTGCTGTCCTGCATCCGAAGACACGGTGGACTGCCACACAGACCGCTGCAATGAACTTGTGCACAAAAACGCCAGCTATACTGCGTTTATGAAAACGATAGCCTAAGAACTATGCCTGCTTTTCCAGTGAATAAAAAAAAAACTGACAAGATATAAACATTGCATCACCTGCAACAGACATGCAAACAGTGCTGTAGTATACCCCCCAAGCAAAAAAATAATAACCCAGTCTAATAAAAAAATGAATAAAAGCCACCTCTGATGTAGCATGACTACGTTCGATCCGCCACGGTGAGTCTCTTTTACCTGTTGGAATCTGCGGGTGCAGCACGCGATGTTCAAGACACCGAGCAGGAGGAGGCGGAGGAGGAGGAGGAGAAGGTGGCCGAAGGCTCAGACCCTCCGCGAGACGCTGAGCACCAGTCCGACCGCGACAGCAGCACCCTGTGACGGTGCTCTGGAAGATATCCCGGGGGGAGGCGGAGGGTGTGTGTGTGTGTGTGTGTGTGTGTGTGTGTGTGTTGTGCAGTAGCCCCTCTCAGAATTGAAATGAGGCACCCAAAGCGCCGTGTTCCAGGGCCGGATCAATCAGCACCCGCGGAGGGGAGAGGAGCCATGCGCCCTGCTGCCCGCTGCTGCTCATTTCTGTGGAAAATAATAATAAAAAAAAAAAAACCCCACACACGCACGCGTGAGAGAAAGAACGGAGAGCGAGAGAAAGCCGTATAGCGCCAAGGGATGCGGTAGGCATTTAGTCCATTGTCCGCCTCGTCAGAGGGGATTATCTGGGAAGGACGGGGGAAAGTGGAAGCAGCGCATTCAGGTCGGCACACGCGCAGGCTGACGGGCTTCTGTCTACGCTGCTCCTGCTGCTATTTCCGTCTCTGGCAAACCCCAGTGACACACACACACACACAAGCACGCACGCACACACACACACATACACACGCGCGCGCACGCTCAGTCACATGCGCGCACGCACACACACACACACACACGCTACGAACTGCACTGCGCTGCCTCACTCTCCTTACCCAGGGACACCTCGCCGTGAGAGGGGAACAAGCAGACAGAGCAGGAAAATCTCTGCCATGCGAAACAGAGAGAGAGAGGCAGGGGAGGGAGTGAGATCTGTGTGTGAGGGGTATGTGTGCGTCGGGAGGTGGGGTGGGGGGGGGCATGTGCTGATGGGGAGGGACTGGGGGGGGTGGGGTTGATGAATGACCACCTGCCATGACTCCGCTGCCTCAGTCCAAATCTGCCCTGGGTCCCACGAGCATGCAGGGGAAAAGGGGGGGGGGTCTGTTCTGAGGCCCCCCGAGGGGCAGGAATAAATCTGGGTGCAGCTGCGGGAGGCGTGGACGCCCCTGTCGCCCACACCGCAGCCCCCATTCGCCAGCAGCCAGCCACAAGAATCGCGCCGCACTCTGCCGACGCAGCCGTCAGCGAGCGGGAAAAAAAAAGACTCCCCACCACAAACGTGCAGGTCAGTGGCACAGCCACAAACTGGGCAGCCGTGGTGAGACAGGGGTTTCTGCACTAAAACTGAGGTGCATTCGGCGTGGTCACACACCTCAAACAGAGAGGGACCTACTCCAGATTCAGATCTTTTTGTTTTTTTTTTAATTCCCGAGAACAACCATGCCGACAGCTCACCGAAAAGCACGTGCTGGGCTCCCCTGTGTTCCCGTCCCACCATCATCTTAGCACTTCTAAAAACCACTGCTTCTTTCAACCAGATGAAACTGAGATTTCAAACATTTGTTGCTTGCTAACAGCCCTCACATTCTGCTGTAATTTATGAGTTTAGCAGTGAACACACAACAAAGCAACAAAAAAAAAAAAAGTACCACATTTCCCCAAATAGCTTCTCTGTAAATGCAGAAGCATGCATTAATAGCTCTATATATAAAGACACCGAAGACATGTGTCGTTGGGCCAGGCTGCTACGTTCAGCTAGCCTCGTGCAGGGCAGATAAGCAAGGAACACACAAGATTGCTGCTGACTAACTTCACAACTTCTTGTTTCCAATGAAAGATTTAAGGTATTTGTTTACTTTTGGACCATAGCACCTGTTGAAACACAGAGATAGGATAGATCAATGTCACGAGTCTAGAATAAACCTAACCCTAGCACTGTTTTTTCTAGAAATGTTCACATGGGTTTGTTAGAGAAATAAGACCTCCTGGACTCTAACATAACCCACACAATGACTGGTGACGTAACAAGCTGTTTAAAGTTCAGCATCCAGGGGGTTCAGTGGGTCACAGATTCTATTCTCAGTTGAGGGACACTGCTGACCACTCTTCATGTTTGACACAGTCCTTAATATTAACAGGAAAATATTAACAGGACAACTCTGAAACATTTGGGGCAAAAATGTCAGCTAAATGAAGGAACAGAATAACTTCAACCTGTCTGCTGAATGACCCATGCAAACGGTGATGGCTTGTGCTTCAATCTGTCGGGTCTTTGTGCAGTATCTTGCCTCCTGGGCCACATCACAGAACTCCAAACCCCATCTTCCCTGTCCTCAGAGCTATCAACTCAGACCCACAGCCCAAAGAGGCACTGAAGCAATCCTAGGAACCACTTTCACACTTGTAAAGAGATGTTACACCAGACTAGGACCATGTAGGATCTGAGCTACAGAAACAGAGGCAGTAAAAGGCAGCTCTCTGTCTGAAAGAGTAGAAAGAGAGGCGTCATTAAGGAAGAGGCCTACTCCTACTTCTCGCATGTTACATTTTTGCCATAGCTGCTGTTCTGAGAAAAAAAAAAAAAAAACACAGCTTCTATTACAGTCACGCAGTAAATATTGCCCCAAGATACTGCCACTGAAAGGAAATGGCAGGGCAAGCCATGCCCTCTTTCCTAAATGCCAAAACATGAGCCAGAAATTTTGGAAGGACCCAACAGATAAAAGAAGATTTTTTTTTTTTGCAAGACACTGCAAACAAGTGATGTATTATTCAAGGAACTGCAATTTGTTAAATGTGAGATAAAATCTGCGTAGTGCCAAGGTTTCCCAGCTTCTGGGCTACTGCAAATTCCAGGTTTTTCTAGTGAAGCTTGCTGGAGATTAACACAAAATTTTAATCTGGTTAGTGGTTAATGGTTAGTACTAGTTAGCTAGCTAGCTTCTTCCACATTAGTTGCTCAAGACCAGATCTCACAAGCAAGGATTTTACAAAATATCTGAAGTTATGCTGCACACATCAGAACACTGTACAAACACATTACAGTATTCATGAAAAGGACAATCATCCTCAGGCAAATGTTTTCCTCAAAATGCTAAACTGTATTGCACAGCGAGTTTGCTCCTTTTCAAAGCCACACCGACAAAAAGCCTAAATGGGCCCAGGCAAGCATTGTGCTCGCAAACACAGTTCACTTTTCATTACTTCATCCCACACTACAGTGTTTTTATTTTTTTTTCTTTAGTAGATAGCTGCTGGTCATTGCATTGAGCTTTGCCATAAGTTTTTCAACAGGGGAAAAAAACAGCTAAGTGTCTCCAGACTGTCAAATGTAACCATTTTAGCTTTTAGAATTAGCCCTCTGTAGACATGCTTTTTATTACTTATTTTGCATTAACAGTTCTATTCACGCACACAGAATGGAAATGGCCTCTGGTTGAATGCAGCTTGGGTAAAATGACCTGACCTCCTCGCTGCTTTTTACATCAGAGGATGCTGGACGCTGATTCATTATCTTATTCCTTGAGAGGAGAAGCAGGCTTCCAATGAAATCTGTGTATGCAATTCACACAGCGTCTCTACTTTGAAGGAGACATGATTTACAGAATAATCAATAGCATAATCGATCGACGACATGGTGCTCGCTATCACACCTCCAGTGTTTTTCTTGCTTTCTGGCTTTCCCCATTCCCTGCAATCTTAGGTTGTTGCAATATTATCGCTTCCATTTTCTCAATTAGCATATAACTGTTTTTTTCCATCAAAAAAATAGGGTGTTTTTGGATGCTTGCATGAGGGTTTTTTGGGATGCCTTGGCCGATACTGGGGGAAAAGTGTGAATGGCAAAGTAAAACATGTTCATGCCAGTAAAGCTTAGTGTAAAGAAAACACGGGGTACTTTAGCAGCAGACAATATGTAGCCCCCTGGAAAGACCACAGTGAATAACCCCATGAGGACAAGTGGAAATGGCTGAGTGATATACTGCATATCATTCCCAGAGCACTGCACAGTAAACATGGATAGGATATTTTGAACATGGATAAACTGCATTGTGCTTAAACACTGTCCTATCAGTGAAAGAAAGAGACCAATAGTATGAAATTAGGATTTCTCTATTCTGGGGGTAGGGATGTGAATCAGGAAAATGTAATCTTCTTTATCGTTGTCAACCCCTTGTTCAAGGGGATTTATAACGCATTTATCCTTTAAAACCTCATACACACTTCTGTTGACCGATTTCCTTTCATAGTAAGACCAGCATCTAAAAGATAAAGCAATGCCCTGATGCCATTGATAGCACCATCACATGAGCACATTAGCACAGCATGTCACACGACCAAAAGATGGTCACACCTCTGTGCATGACTTGAACATTCACCAGAGAAATTATGCAGGTGAAAAAGTTGGTGAAAATTATGCAGGTGAAAAGGAAACATAACCTGAACCTGCACTAATTTAATGACATTATGCAATTATCCTGCGTGAGTAACACAGTTTACAGTTTTTACATTATGTACTTACACAAGTAGGTATTTGAGGAGGCAATACAGGTTAAGAACATTGCCCAGGGGAGCAACTGCATTGGGCCACTATGGAATCATATGGGTAGCCTTTGGGTTACAAACACTGCTAACTGCCACCACAGAACACTGCTTTTCTAGTTATGCTTCACCAAAATGTTCCATCAGTGAAAGAGGAGTAACATCCTCCCGTAAAAAAAAAAAAAAGATGATTGTAATGGTCGTCCATCCTGTTCTTGCCATTCGAGAAACCCTCAGCCATCCTCATGTTTCACGTCATGAAAATATGACAAGAATCCTCAGTGACAAGATCTCCCAGATAGAAGCCCATGTTTACATAGGTATTTAAGTTTTTTTTTGCATAAATTGTGTGTAGCAGTGTGTATTTCTTAATTTGCACCCACCTAAAAACAACATTTGGAACCAAGATTGTTCTTTTAAAGGTCTTTGAAGATTGTTAAAATATGCATATGTACATTCTTCCCTTCAAGGAGCTAATTACTTTACTACTTTCATGAAGGACAGTGTTGTCTGTATTTGACAGTCAGCAGCATTAGCACCACCTACAATGGGTTTTTTCCCACCCTTGACTGAAGATATTTTTAGTATAGCCAGCAATCTTTTCTGACAGCACATTTAGCTTCAACTGGTAAGGTTAAGGAAGCTAGACTGCATCAGGGCTGTATATTTTAACATACATATAAGGCATTCCCAGCACACAGGACCACATCGAATGGCATCACGTAACGGTTAAAGCAGGAACATTGTAGAGACACCAGCCATTTTCCTTGCACTGGTGAGACACGTCCAATCTAGCAACACCGCTTCCAATTTGAAAGTACTCCAAGTTCTGTTGTGTTGAGAATGGACTCAGCAATGACAACAGAGAGAAAGGTCCATAAAACTCAGGAGGCTCTGGCCACTGAGCTTCATTTGCTCCGGTAAAAACTGAACTGCAATTTCACTGGACAAACCCTACGGCAAAGAGGATAAAAATGCCAGAAGTGGACCAGTGTCTCTCAGTTAACTCTGGTCAACGCTGACCTCATGCAAAGTATTACCTAAGCGCATCACTTTTGCTCACATTTATATACATGAGTTACAAAATGCCATTCATGATGCATGGCATGTTGGCTCAGTCATGCATCAGGTCTGCACACCCTGCAGCACTATGATAATGAGGAACTATCAGAATCACACACTTGGTGTTAAATTATTCCCCCCCCACCCCGCCTCCCCCCATACCCTGTCTTCTGCACACTCCTCTTGCACATTCTCTCGTTCGCCCAGTCTCATGTGCGGCTTCATACTTCCCCTCACAGAAACAACACAAACAATGATGTCAAGACTTGAAGACTCAAACTGGATGGAAAGCCCAGAGATATCCTCATTATACAAGCAGCATCTGCTTCCAGAGTTGAGGTGAGCGGAGCAAGTCATAGCCTCTGTGTCTGCATATGCATTCCCTTGTTCGCACACAAAGCATTACTCGGTAGAGGTTATACAAATGGAACCTCTGGGAAATGACAAATAAAAGCTTTTATCAAATCTTCACAAGAAATGAACAAGTAATCTACCAAACAGGGGCAGTTTGCTTTCATTTTCATCATGTGTTGTCTGTGTCCAAGAAGACTGGAACTACTGAAGAAGCAGAAACTCTCCAGACGAAATCCCCTATGTGTGTTAAGAAAATAATTCTACAAAGTAGTACCGACTGCCAGGTAGCACTGACATTCAATAAGATAAAGTAATTACATAGTTGTATGAATCTAAGTCAAATCATGAGTCAGGTTCTTGGCTAAATCATTGATTGAACAGGGAGAACACGATAGAAGGGGATTTCTCACTGGCGAACAGAAACCATTCTAAAAAAATTTAAAAACCATGGGTGAATCTTCAGCAATGAACAAATGGTTGCTTACACACGATAATTATACGCTTACACACAAAACTACCCGTTCCTTTTTCACTGTTTTTATTTGTATTTGTAATGACATACTGAGCACTTACTTTTGAAAGAAATTGTGTGAGAGGTAATGTGACTTGCTTTTTCATACAGAATCTTATGAGACCAGATTTTCCCAGATAAAATACCATGAATAATCCATCCAAGATCAAATACTATAATCACATGTCATAATCATGTATCATAATTACACTCAGTAAACAGAACATTTTCGAAATGGGTCTACTTAGAGGCAGACGTGATGAGGGCATTTCTATCACTGCTGCTAGTTCTGATAGCAGAGCTCACCTTTAAAGGTCTGGACCTTTTGTAGGCTAGGTGGTACTAAAGTAAATTGGTTTCAGGAGTAGATTTTCCAAAAACTGAATACAGTTTTTGTTGTCATGTGTGTTGTAGTGGCATAAATAGCAAAGGAAGAACTCTGTAGTAACTCCTCTCATTAACACTACCGCAACTGAGGTAGCACTGCATGGATTTTCAACTCACCTGCTACTTTGTGTAGATTTGGAACTTTGGTGAACACATAATTTATGCAGAACAGAGAAACGTTACAACATCTCAGCCCAAGACAATGTTTGTAGCAACCCTTGTTGTTCCTGGCGGACAATCTGAGGATGACTTTTTCTGCCATCAGTCGAGTCAGGTTATTTACTTTATATATAGAAATACAAGAAGGTCCATGTGTGATATAGGTACCGTACAGTAATTTATTAAATTATATTACATTATTGTTATTTAATGTATTCCCTTGTTTCAGTATCAGTATGAATGCTGAATATTTGAATGCTGCTGTTATGTTTATAGACGTAAGCCAAAAAATATGTATTAGCATTTGCAACACAAAAATTAAGGTCTGACAGGGGATTTCGTATATATAGAGGAAAAATTGAAGTGGGAGGGCTGAATTTGCAAATTGTTCCACTAGACAATAAAGGTTTATAAATAAGATAACGCTGGTAATATCAACACGAAACATCAATTAAAAATCAAAATCAAACATCCATAAATAAAAAACATATATCTCGTTGGGTCGACTTTGCTCACTTTTAGATCACGAACAACACATACAGTAGCTGGACTAGTTAGCTAATTCTTTAAGGTCTAAGATTTCACCCATTAAGACAATACAGATAGTGTGCACTTCTCCTATACTGTATTATTTACCTTCATACGGTAACATTGATCGCTGTTAGTTATACACTAACACTATAGTTTCACAGGTCCATTGGGTGTTGCTGTTCCATCAAAACATGACATATTATAGATAGCTAGCCAACAAATTAATACTGATCACATAAGGGTAATTGTCTGCCAACTAACAAACGATGTGAGATACACATATACACAAGGAATTATTGTTAACTACTATTCTTGTGCAAATCACAGTTACAGCAAGCTAGCTGCTTCAACGCTACTCCAGTTAGCCAGATAGTTAGCTAACGTTAGCTACCTTGCTCCTGGCTTATTATTCAGATGTTGAGCAAATACATAGATCGCTGGCTACGCCACTGTATTTCACGGTAATGTCACTTGCTAGCTATCGTTGCTGACAACAGTCATGCGTGTCACAAAAATAACTTCGCTAGCTAGCTACCCCCCACCAGACCATCTCAAAACGTTGTGTTAAACGTTAGCTATCCATCATCAATGGGTACGTCTAGCTGGTTAGCACAATCTATTAACACAATTTTCGTTAGTCACAGTCACAATCAGCATTTTAAATTTAAAATTAATATGGATAAAGTATTGACGGGGCGTGACTAACCTGCTTATGAGGCTCCTTATTGTATGTTTACATTTAATTCCATGCCGGTGCACAAACCAAAAATAAATCGACAGCTCTCTCTGCCATGGCGCTCTGAGGCGGAAGTTATTGAGCAGTATGTGGGGAACCCAGTTAGCTAGCTTGCACTCCTACTGTACGTCACTTGTGTTTTTTTTTCCTGTCATATGCATTTTTTGAACACCTTTTTTTTGATATGCGTTACACTTATCCTCATGCACGTGGATCCAAAAAAGTAATCCGTAGTTGTAACTACGCCCTGTCATTATCTAATTTAGTTGTGACGGTACCTGCACAAAATTGCTCTATGCAGGTGTCTTGGCAATATACTTTTGAAAGATTAGTTAGCTGCAGGGATTTCCATGAGTGTCTTGGCTCCATCTAGACACCAACCAATGTGAGTGCACATTTCAGTGACGAAATGTTTTTTCCTAGTTAACTATAGTTTGTTAGGAAATTATTCTTAGGCCTAACTCCGGTATCGATGCTAAGCGCTGACCCCCAGGAAACTGTCATTTCACTTGCTTGAGAGGTACTGTCGGTATTTTTTTTTTTTTGAGTGAATCCGCAAGGCTTTTACGCGATTCACATTTAACGACGCCTATTCTTTTTGTAATACATTTTGTGTGTGTGTGTGTGAGAGAGAGAGAGAGAGAGAGAGAGAGAGAGAGGAAATTTCTTTAGATTTATTTGGAAACCTTCTATGTTTCTCCATTTTGGTTGGTAATCTGAAAACAAATACTAATAAATTTAAAAAAATAATAATAAACTCCTTTCCTACCTCTCCTTTCACTGCTATATTTCAGGTGCTAGTAAGTGCATATAAAGTGAAACTCAAAACTTCATTGCTTAAGGTCAATCTTCAAAAAGGGGGATGAGTTGTTACAGGCAACAGGGATCTCTTTTTAGATTATCAGCTTCTGGTGTTATGGCAGAGTGACAACGCCTAGAAGGTGAATACAGCAATACACAGAATTCAAGTGCTACCTCCTGTAGCCAAAAGCCACAAAGGCCTGCGTGATATATTTTGTGTATGTTTAATGGTTGCAACCATGGCACAAAATGTGTTGTTTCAACAAGCTCGTTGACCTTTGTCATGAGGGAGAGTTCATCTTGATTAACACAACCAGCTAACAGTTAAATCAACATTAAGATATTCAGCAAACTATTTTATGTGTATTGCAGCAGAAGGAATATAAGCAGACTCTGTGTTGGTTTGAATGTATCCTCTTTTCCCTGTAGTTATTTCCAACTTATTTAAGTATTGCGTAATTGATGTTGGACAACGTCATTGGATAACTGTGATAGGCTATTGGGCAAAATTTATGCTGTACCTGTGCAAGGAACTTGAAGTTATAATCTCTTTGGTGATTTTTAAAATATTTTTTCCCTGTAAATTGAGAATAAGAAGCCAAGTTATGATACTGTGACAGACATACATGTACATTGCTCCATTGTCATGATCAATTCCCTAATTCTGCTCCATAAATGTGCCTTTTCAGTGCTTACTTCAAGATGGCCACAACCTTAGATAGCTCTCTGTTGTTCAGACCTACAAGGTTCATTTCTGTGATACAGACATTTGCAATTTTCCTTTCCTGTAGCAGTGTCTGACTCCTGCTGGGCCAACTTCTCAACACAGACATTAACGGAGGCGTTAACCTCCTACTCCCAAGGCAAACAAACACTGACAGGCAATATTTCTTCTTGAAGTGTTTCAGTGACACGGTACAACATTAAATGAAAGATCATTCTTTCAGCATATTTATGAATTTTACCCCCAGATATCAAAATAAATGGGCATGGGTAAACCCAGCCATATTCAATAACATGAGAAGTGAGTCAGGAGAGTAGTCTCCATCCAGACTGAGGTGTACCTGGAATGCACGTAAACTCAGCAAAACCCCCGGCCATGTTGAGGTGCAGGTGGATGCAATTTCTTATTTTTTCCTCTTTTTCATTCAAAGAAACAATTAACACAAGATACAGACACACAGTTTTCACCTCCACGCTAAGGAAGTTTATAAACTTGTCTGATACAAACATTAGAAATTTTGTACACTGCTTCAACAGACAACAGAACTGATGCGTAATAATATGGAAATTTGTAGATTAAGGAACGATGACGTAAGGGCGTTTACGATTTTCACTTCTCTTATGCTTTGCCTTTTTTTTAAACTAAGATCGCTAACTGGCTAGCCAACCACCCAGACACTTTGCAATCTGCAGTTTTATGGTTTATTCGCAAACAATGCATTCTCAGACTAAACTGTCTAGTCAGCACGCTTAGCCTACTTTAGAAAACGCACAAGTAAGATAGCTCTGATGAATGAAACGCCTCCGTTTTTATTTCAGGTCTGGCTGTCTAGCTCCGACACCTTGCAAGTTTCGCGAAATTACCGTATGTAGTTGTAGTTAGTAAGCAACATACTTATCAGAGAGGGTAAAGGAATAGTGCTCGGAACACTACTACTTCTGCGCCTGCGTCAATAGAAGTGTTGCGCCGAAAAATATTTTTCTCTTCTGCTAGCTAGCTAGCTAGTTCGCATATCACGAAAAATCAGTTACTTGTACCGTTCACTTTTCCTATACATTAACTTGTAGGATAGCGCCTTCTGCTGACACTAAAGCCGCGGTTTTACTTTTCCAATACCTTAACGTGTGAAAGCTTACCAAACACAGGGGCAGAACAAATATAATGGAGTTAAAACACTAAACGAGAGTAAAACGTAGGTCCACACGAAAGGCGACAACCACCCACCGTCACATCTAGCCAGTGCTATTAAGCCTTATCAAACTGATCTCGACGAATGTCTCAAAAGAGTCGATGGCGGCGCTCCAGACGCAGCCTCGTCTCTGTCCAGCAGTTTTTAACCCACTGCCCGTTCAACGGGGGATTTCAATATTTCCATACAAATCTCTTCTCATTTACAGTAAGTCTTCCGGTGGCAATCATTTCACTTGTTACAAAACGAATGCATTCGAACCATTTTAACAAGGATTTGCAATATCATCGGTTGCACCATTCAATGGGTGCAAAGAACTGGCCATGTCAGCAAGCCTTAAAATCGACCCATCTGTCCAAACTTTTTTTAAAGAACAGAACACAATCTGTATGAGTGTAAAAAAATGTATTTGTAAAAAATACATCAGCGATTTAAGCACGTTTATTTTTTTTACTCCAATCATGTAACTGTATTATCAAATAATAAAACAAATCTGATATAAAATACATTTGAGGGCTACAGTTGTGAACTGACGCAAACAAAACAAATTCTTAAAGTTTTCTGTCACTACTAATATCTTCCACAGATGAGTACTGTCCAGCACCAGCATTAGGTAGCCTACAAATAAATGTGCAGGAAGAGGCACTATATGGCACCTGAATGAAAAATTATTCTGGCTATTCTGTTCAACACAATTCTCAAGGGATCACCTGGGGGGAGGGTTTACTTAAAATCAACAGAACTGATTTTTGGTTTTAAAAAAAAGCTTGTTTTTCCTCAACATGTCAGTTATGTAATGAGAAAAAAAACTGGATTATCATTTTTTTTTCCAATGTACACCTCGCAAAAACTCAAATGTCATTTTCAGCATCTGCTCATAACAAAACATTTATAATACTTACAAAAATACCATTAAAACTGAAAAATGACAAACTCACAATATTAACAACTGACCCATATCAACTGATAAACAAAACAAATAAGAGTAACAAAGGGTAATTAGAATTTTTAAATGTGGCAATTGTTCTCAGACAGATTAGTGCATGACAACATGAAAAAATATCCAAGTCTGGCAATTAATAATAGATAATGTAGTTGCAAAGTTATTATTCTGTCATTACATCTGACAGCCTGTCTGTTTTGGACCTTAAAATATATTTTATTATAGCAATCACAATTTGCAAGAAAGTAATTTAGCCAATTTTGCAAGTCACTGCCAAACAAAGTATACCTAGTCTTGAAGTAAAAGACTTATTTCACATACTAACGGTTGTATAGGTAACATTCAAATGAACTCATATTGAGTCAGTCAATTCATTGCTTCTTTTGAGATAAAAATCCTCAAGCCCAAATTGTACAGGACCAAAAAATCAAGGGTAGCCATACTTCTTTCTAAATAGTTCACCTATAATAATGTTAAGAACACAAGGATCCACTGACCAAAAAAAATCTCCCCAAATCAATTAAAATTGCCATGTTTGAATCCCCCCACCCCAACAAAAGTATGACCAAGTATTATTAAGACTCAGACAAAAAAAAATGACCAAATTGTAGATACTGTGCATGTCGAAGGGCACTGCAGCATGACCACCATCTTTTATTACAATGTATTCTGAAAAGAAGAGGTATTGTAGCTTCTTTAATTTGTTAATAGGCAGTAAGTCTCTAACTTCTCTTGGGGACATCCTTTACCATTTCAGTCTATTGATTTTGTAGTTACTGTTTCTAAAATATAATCACTATAAATAAATAACTTTTTGTGTTGACTGTTTCTTAAAATAAATTACTGAAGTCTGTGAAAATGTCAGTGGACCCCTGTGGAATTGTAGGATTTAGTCCTTGTGTGGGAGAACTTTGGTCATACCCTTTTAAAAACTCAGAACATCTGTTTTATCTAATACAGGGCTATGTTAATACTTCTCTTATAACACATTACCAGCTGTATGTGTAATATTAAAACAATGTCAAAATCTTAAGGTAAACTATAAAATTTGTTCAATACTTGTCAAGATTGTACATTTGTCATGATGTATAATTTACATAATAAATTAAAGCCCTTAAACTGCACAAATAAATCACAATAAATACTTTAATGGACATAAACTATTGGGGGGGGGGGGGGGGGGGGGGATATTACAACAAAAAGAATAATAATGTGGATTCACAATCGTGGTAAGCTGCCCCGAGGTGCCAGTATTATTCCAAAGACATAGAAAAGTCCCATAAGGAGGTTGAGTTTCGCGGTTTTCTGTGGGATCTTGGAGTAGCACTGGCTTCGGAACTGCTTCTCCAACGGGAAGGCCATTGGAAGGGTGAGCAGGGGCAGGGCCATGCTGATGGTGTAGCGGGTAGCCAGAATACAGAAGAGGACGTAGGGGACGAAGAGCAGCAAGTTGAACAGCACATAGGACAGCGTGGGCCCGATGAGGATGGCCAGGGTGACGATGCCCGCCTGTTTGTCCGAGTCCATGTCCCGCGTGTTGTTGCTGTGCAGTATGGCCTCTGTGTTTAGCGCCAGCGGGACTGCGTAAACCAGGGGCAGCACGGAGAGGTGACCCACCTGCACCGCGTGGGCAAACATGACCGCGAGGGGGCCGAAGGTGATCAGGATTACCACATCCCCCAGGGCCACGTATTTCAGCCCAATACCTGCAAAAGGAAAATAAAAACAACAATCAGTACTGTTGATTTGTTGTATTGCAGGATTCACTGACTGACACATGTGCATCATTGCAAGGTGGTTAGATTTCCGCCTTTATAAATAAAGTTTACAATAAAATAATTCAAAATAAGTCAGAAATTTATGGTTAGGGTTACATGTAGTGAAATGCTGTGAGTGTGCAATTAAACATCACAAGTAAAGACCACAGTGAGGGAATGTTTGTGTATGAGAGTAACAAGGAAGTGAAACAGCAGGATGGTTGAGAGACATGGCATGCAATTCACCTCCGGTATAAAGGAAGGAACTGGAGAGGCCCCCAAAGTAAATCAGGGCCAGATGTTCCAGCTTCAGCGTCGAAAGAAAGTACAGCAGAGTGGCACACAAGCACCCGAGGGAGTAAAGCACCGCCCCGAACATGACCACGTCCTGGGGCTCCAGGATCTGATCCACCAGAGTCCTGTCATCGCTCTTCTTGTGATCGATCCCCTTGGAGAAATCGTAGTAAGTGTTCACCAGGTTCCCCGCGCCGTGCACCACCAGCACGGCCACGGCACACACCAGCAGGATGACGAAGTCCACCGTGCCCTCAGACTTGTAGGCCAGCGCGCTGCCCAGCACCACGGGCGTCAGGGAAGCGCTGAAGCTCCAAGGCCGCAGGGCCAGCACGTAGGCGGCGCATTTGTGCTTTATGTCCGTCGCCACCCGGGCGATTCCTGAGCTCTTCTCCACGTGGTTGCGGTTCAAGCCGTTGAGCCCCGCGTCCTCTCTGGCTCCGTTGTGCCCGTTGGACCCTGCCAGGATGAACGTCTCGGCCTCCGCCATCCCTCTGACAGGGCACTCTGGAGAACTGTCAGCCCTCCAAATAAGTGAAATGAAAGTAAAACTGCAACAAGAAAAAAAGGGGAAAACCACTCAAGAAAACAGCTAATTAGTATGGGTTTTTATACCTAGGCACCTAATTGACATTTATTTGTATAAATGCAATCCAATAAATTAGGAGTGGAATACTACAACTAATGCACGAGGTCTATAAGGTTACTGTAGGCGGTAAGCTCCTGCCCTTGAGTTATGTTCGGTTTAGGAAGAGTAGAGTTGAAATGAATAAAATGGGAGTGCTGATTAGCCTTCATCTGCCAACCCCAATATAGAGCAGCTATCCGGCTAGCTAAGTACTAGTTAGCAAACGGATTGCCTTAGGTGACTCACTAGCTAGCGAAATCAGGGGGTGAGTTAACCAGCTCACTGAAAGCTTCCTATCTTATAAGTCCCATTGCATAAACCCATAGGCCCCTCAAACATTTAGCTAACAGTGATGTCTTCATATTTTACTTTAGCTAGCCAGCTAGCAAGCTAGCAAACGAAGTGATTATCGGAGATTATCCCCTCGGCTCAGTGCTACCTAACTAGCTAGCTGGCTAGCTAGCTAATACCCTAAACAAGGAAGACAAACATTATAAACTTACCAACACGCGTGTTATCCTAAATAGTCACTTTCGCACATTGAGATATCATTGTTTTTGTCCTCACATGACCGTTATCTGACAACGGGACTATTGCTGTTATCATTAACTTCCCAGTCAGCGAGCTATCTACGTGTCAAATCCGAGGGTAGACACCGCTACACCACCACCTGAGGGTCGCCATTTTGTCCAACCCTCCTTAGTGTAACAGAAACTGCGTCCGGAGGAAACATATTTCCCTTTCATTAAGATCCGACAGTTACAAAATCTGTTTCATGATGTAACGATAGAGTGGCGTGTGTCAGACCACCCAGCGTGTGTTCGATCATCATCTTGGGGGCGTCTAGGACATTGCAATCCGCTTGCATTATGCACATGGTCATATTCTCAGAAGTCTAGGCTTACTAGCGGAAAGTTTTCACTTAACTGAAAACATACAGAACCATGTCATAACATTGTGGATATTAATAAACGTAACGTGCCAATCTATCAATTATGTAGGCCTACCTCGATCAATGCATTTAATTAAAACTTAAATTGACAGCGTGAGGTTGTGCAGATATATTTTTAAACATCGTTGATATTTTTTCCACATATAGGCCATAGCTTATAAGTAATATTTGCACAACCATGCGGTGCATATGCTTGTAATCTAATGCTATTCGGCACTGAGGGACGTGTGTGGAGCACCTGCTATGGGTGGGGCATGTTCAAGCGACGGTAACGGGTATACCATTTCAATTAAGAAAGAAATCATTCAGACCAGTACTGGCTTTTCGGGGTACATACAGCAAAACATTTGTTGTTGATGATGATGATGATGATGGTAATATAGTACAATAAATTGGACCATCTTTGTGCATAACACTTAATACTACACTCCAGCCAAAATCATGATTTGATTTTTCCCACTGACTATAAAACAATTGGCTTGTGTTCTTTCACGTGCTGAAATGAACCCATACAGTAAGTGAAACTAAGTATCTCAATATCTGTAGCTGGGAGACAAGTTCTCTACAGCAATCCACATTAGGGAAATTGAATGACTGGATCTTTTTTGGAGATCTAGAGCAACATATCTTAATCATTATATGTACATCTTCCCCTGAGAATATTTTTAAATTTTTGAATTTTAGATCCTTTATAGCCTCTACAGAATGCAATGAAACAGGAGAGGAACATGCATGTGGTCTCTTGCTATGCACTGTGGGTTTGTGCAGAGGCCTTAAACAAGCAATGCAAATGCCCGAGTAACAAAACACATGAACTTTAAATGTAAGGCAGACATATTTGTGATAACGATAAACGATTCTGTCCCTACAGGCACCCCCCCATCAGGTGACAGCCCCCCTTGTTTGGATGTTTGGCTGTTCCTGTGGGGGGCTTGTAGACTGAACAGGCTCTGCCAGGTTTGCTTTGTCATCGGTTAGCTTAATCACCTTCAAACCATATCCTCTGTGGGGCCCTCTCCGACAGCCTCTAGTGTTGACCTCTTCCTGACCACCTTTGTGGTGTCAGTTTCCACAGATACTGTACCCAGCAATCCAGCGCAGTTCAACCACACAGGCTGAATCCAGGCAATTTGCACCCTTGCTCTTGACGCCTGAAGAGTGGCTGGTACTTCCCACATGCTTCTTCTCATACTTCTTCTAGTCTCTCCTCCCACGACTGCTATCTGCTCAATAAAGACCACCTGTATCGTTACTTTAGTCCACAGAATAAATTGTGGCCTATGATTTGTGATAGTGATCTTCTCAGGGGACTGAGGTGTTTAGACATCTACAGTATTTACAATCTGAACTTTTCCTGCTATGGGTTGAACCCTGCTGCTTCATCTGTTTCGGTGCCCTGATACTTTTTATTAAGTGTGGTCCTTGTATTTGTTGCTTTGCCTTTTCCCTAGACGTTTCTAGGAAAGTTGATAACAATCTTGACTTCCAAACCACTATTCCTACTTGTGGATCATCCACAACGTCCCTTGTTGCTGCATGTAAGAAATCTGGAACTGAATGAAAGAGAAAGTTCTCTCATCCATATTCCGAATGTTATCATGAGAGCAACTTCTGTCTGATATAATTCTTTAACTGACAAACACATTACGATAAACTGGAGCAACAACTCAGGGTTTTTCTGAATGAGGATCAACCTTCTTTCCATTACTGAAAATTGTTAAGAGCAGCAGAGAAAGCGTCTTTTGGGCAATACATATTTTGTCCTTAAACGCTCCATTCTGTGCCTGGAACAGCCATGCTTGCAATTTCAGCCCTACAAAGGCTGAAATATTTTTAAATGGATTTTTCGCTTTAACAATGCGGGACTGACTTTTGTCCTGTCGGCCAGCTGGCATTTGTGTACTTTAGTAAAAGTAACCTTTTGTAAACTGTGACGAAAATAATTTTGAGCAAAAAATGGTTTCAGTTTAAAATGGGTCCAGCCGGTTTCCTTTCGGCTTAAGCTTGACAAGCTCTGACCTCCATTTAAAGTAATGTGATACCGCTTGGCAGTCTGTGCGGAGGAGCGCTCTAGCAGAAAGTTGAAAAAGAGGGAGTTTTGGTGCAGACGCCAAACTTGAAAAGCGCTTTTCAGGCTGAAGTGGAGCCGGACTGTAGGTTCTTTCCCACTAAGACCTACATTTTTCCCATAAATTTCATAAATTCATTATAATAATAAAGACCAATTCAATGGTCATAATAAATGGTGGCGAGTTTCTTAGTCTTACTCTTTAAGGGAAAGTAGCTGGAGCCTTTGCAGCGATGGAGTGTCAGACGTTCAGAAGTCATCAAAAAGGCGACTCCAACGTTATATTCCTGACGGTGTGTGTGATCGTTGTCTTTTTAGCAGGGATGCAAGAAACCGCGGCATTCCCCACCTGGAGGTTTGAGGTAGGGTGTGTCTGTTGCAATTTTTGCGTGTATTTTTGTCTTCTGTTTCTTTATCTTGCAATGTCGTGCCATGTCGATTATGGTGTATTTATGATTATGTGTGTCTGTAGTTTAAATAAAAATTCCTGTTTTACATTTACAGGGCATTATTATTTGTTTGAATGTATCGCGGAGGAGATGCTAAATATAATTAGAAATTGTTATGTCACTGGACGTTCAGATTTTGTATTCGCGAGGCGTACTCCTAATTTTAGGAAGAATATCATTCCTTTGTGGAGTTTTTTTTTTCTCTTGGTGACCAACCACAGTCAAGCTATATTACCGAGGCAGACGATGTCTTTTAAGTTTTATAGTACTGCAGAAATCCGGCAAGTCCTCTGAGATATAGAAGCATGCTTCCGCTGTAAGGTCATCGCCACTATTCGACAATGCACTGTACAGCACCTGCATCTTTTCATTTGGAAAAAGTCCCATTAACTGTCATTTTAAGAATCCTTTTATTATTCTTTTTTTGTGTTTATACGCACTTTAAAACAACCCTCTTCTTGCAAAAGCTTTTCCTGTGGATCCTGTACCAAATGGATCTACTCCCAGAGCACCACAGCTAGACACTCTAAAATTCATTTTAAAAAGTCACCCAGTGGCTTGGGCAATGTCTGTTGATGTCATTTATGTATAGTTTAATGAAACGTTTTTAATAATACATCGGGAGCGGCCACGTGACACTCCAATTCAGTCCATGCAATTCAATTGGTGGAAAGCCACGCCGCTGTATTTGAGGATAAAGCCAAACCAATTGGCTGCATTTCATCTTTGGGGCAACAGACTGGTAATGTGATACAAGTGGAACCATGGCCTACTTAGACCCAAAGCCTATTGAAGTCTCTTCGAAACCAAGGTATGGTGCTGTGGCAATATCTAAAACAAAGGCTTCTATGCAACTAAGATGCTTATTTACACTTTGCTTGAAATAGCTAGATTGAACATACACTATGAAGCAAAATGACTACACTTGACATACCAACATGATTATTCAATTTTAAACTGCCCAACAAATGTTTACATAAAAAGTAGTTTTACGTTTTTATAAATGTATAATTTTGATTATGGTCAGTGCAGTTATTTCAATCACTGATTTTTTTTTAAAAAAGATTTTTAAAGATTTTTTTGCTTTTGTGCCTTCTGTGAGACTGTATGCCACCAGATAAATGAATATTTTTAGTGAAAAGAGTTATTTGTGAACAGTACTGTTCTACCCACATAAAGTAAATAGAATGGCCCAGGGATGTAGCTAAACCTACTTCTACAACAGTGATAAATGCCATTAGCTAACAGATGCAGTAGGACAGATTCTTTTATGTCATGTGATCCAATTATGTCACTGTATGAATTCTACTGATCAAACGTCTATACGTATTTTGTAGGTGTTTACACTTAAAGTCATTATTTGTAACATTGTATGCTATCAAAAATACCTAGTCACTGTCAATATCCATTCTCTTTCTAGTAGCATGTCATTATCACTGATACCTCTCAGCCTACTGATACCGTACCGAATAATTCTTTCACAGGATCTTAGGTCATTACTATATCTTGCTCATCGTTTGACAGAGCTTTACATTTGTAACAGATTGTGGGTTATTAGTTGGATTTTTTTACTTTGGTTCTGTTTGTCAACTCCAGCAATAAAGGTATTTATATTTAAAAAAAAAACAACATATTTGAGAAGAAGATACCCTTTTGATACTTTAAAACACATTTAACGTTCTAACAAATAGAAAATAACAGGCTAACTGGATGTCCTTGGTTTGTCTTCAGTTAACGCCCATCTCCTTGTAAAAGAGCTGGATCCAACAGGAAGAACAGATCTGTTTGATTTATATCAGAGTGAGCAGTTTCTGCAGTGGTACTGAACCATTCCCGTGGCACAGTGACAACAGAATTCAATACTGACTTGTTTGTTGTATGAAGTTCATGTGATATTTCTATGTTCCAAGAGAGGCATTCAAAAGGGAAGGTTGGGGGAGGGGAGGTAATATCAGTATTGCTGTTATGAATTTTGAATAGGCTGTCTGATAATGGTTAATGCCACTGTATCTTATAATTTCCCTGTTACACATATTGTATCCTTTCTGCCTGTTTTTATTTCATGCTATAGTTGTCATAGCCATTATGTACTGCACAGTGCAAAGTACTGTTATTCATAAATAATGAATTTTACTCCAGAAAATATGAGGGTCAAATTCATTCTCAGCCCTTTAGTTAATGTTTTGTAAATTATTCTCTGGCATGGATTTGACTGACAGGGTGCTTCCTGTAGTGTTGTATGAAGTTCTGGCACTTCTGAGAGGGAATTCTTGAGCTTCACTCCAAGCAGAATTGCTGTAGATATGGCAAAATATATTTTGTTTTTGTTTGCAAACTGCTTTCTTGATTTCAAACTGCAAATGTTTGATTGGATTGAGATCTGTGGTTTGAGATGGCCAGTTGAGAACATTTATTTTGTGCTCAGTTGACCACTTCTGTGTAGATTTGGATGCATGCTTTGGATCATTGTCATGCTGGAATGTTCATTTTTGGCCAATCTTAAGCCTTTTGGCAAGGGGAACCGGGTTTTTGGCCAGATGGTACATGGTGAAGTTCTATGGGCCTACAGGACCCATAGATGCAGATAAATGGCAAAACATAACAGACCCTCTGTGATATTGCACCTTGGGCATGGTTTCTTTTTTTATCAATATCAACACCACCTTGATAAACACAATGCTGATGATCATTTCCAAAAAGCCCAGTTTTCATCTGACTATGTGACATGCTTCCAGCTGTCATTCAGATGTAATCTGGCAAGTGGCCAATTCAAGTTGCCCCTTTATGTGGCTTCAGAAGAGGCTTCTTTCTTGCAAGTGGGAAATGGATTTAATATTCACACATGCAGCTGAATGGTTATTTTTGACACTTCGCTCACCAAAGATGCCAGTTTGATAGACCCCCCAGCTTTTTCCTTTGTATCATGTTTGCCAAAACAACTTAACTCGTAAGAATGCTGTTCCCAGCCAGGAATATGTATGTTTTCATTTATAGCAAGTTTTTGTTCCTGTTTTGTCAATGGTCAGAGAGCACTGTGTGTATATATATATATATATGTTATATGTTTAGCTCTTATGGCATAAAAAGTCATACAATTGGTACCAACTACATCTGAGCAAGCATCAGTGCCAAATATAGTGCTGAGATTACAAGTGTGTGCCTAGATCAACATGTAAGTGCAATATAATTTGCACAACAATATCCACAACAGAGGGACTATAGTATTTCTAAGACAATGCTAACACATACCTTGAAACAAAACTACCACATATATTATTGCATATAATCCTGTATCCCATAATACCCTTCTACTACACCAGACACTGTACTACAATACAGTACCCTGGAGAACACTGAAAATTGAGCGCTTATTAAAAACAGCTGTAATAAGTATTATTTAAAAGTCAGTGTGCCCAACTCACATTCTTGATTCACATTCCTTTTTATTACTTCTTCAAGTCTTGTATGCATCATACCACTATGTACACTGTGTTTACAAATGCAGTCAACTAAGAAAGCCTAAGAATATCACAATGTGGTGTCTTACTGATTTTGTAGGATGGATGATGGTGTACTTACATCAAAGAGGGGCAGAGTGGCAGGGAATTGGAGAATCAGGGAACATTTTAGTACAATCATGTGGTGCAGTTCATGTTTTTGTGGGTTTTGGATTATAGTGTAGGGCAAGAAAAGAACACTCATTACTCTGAATGAGAGAGATAGAGAGAGAGAGAGAGAGAGAGAGAGAGAGAGAGAGAGAGACAAAGAGGCAGCGACTGCAAGATCACCACAAAATTGTTCTGAAAAAGTGTAATTGAGACAAAGATTTAGATGGACTTTAATCCAATTATCAAGGCAAGGTGATGCCAATATGCTAGCCATGCTAGGTGGAGCGTTGGTTGAAGTTGACAGCAACTGTCAATGAGAAACACTTTAACACAAGGACTAATTGGGTGGTCACCACAGCCTCATAGTAAACTTTATATACAACCATTAATGTGCTTTGTGATTTGTAATTTCACATCCAGTTCAAAAAGCCATATTTCTACATATGTGGAAAAATGGTTCGCAAGGGGTAGCCAGTACTGAGCAGATTAATCAGGAGAGGCCTACACTGAAGGCCTCATCTGGCTACATCGCTCACCGGGCTAATCGTCTTGTCTCTTGTCTCAAACTGGAATGAACAATGGCCTGCAGGATGCAAAAAAAAAAAAAATGAAAGGACGTTAAGCTAGGAGTGAGCAGTCGGAGAGAAATGAGGCCAGATGGTGGTGCTGGTCCCTGAAGGAAAGCCGATCTGCTTCTGAGCACTGCCTCTGCTGAGCTTGTCTTGGACTTGGAGCACCTTTTTCCATTTTCACTTGTTTTCCCTAGGAAGAAAACCTGCCGCCCGCTGCCAAGACTTTGGAGGCTTGGAGCAGCGTGCGGCAGCTCCTGGTGCACCTGAAAGGGGCTGGGGTCTTCGTCGGTAGCTCCGTACTGTAGGCTGCCATGAGCTCTGGCCTCCTCCTCCCCGGGAACGCCCGTGCTGACCTCTCGTGTGGAGGTGGCATTCCTCGCAAATTGCGTTTCCTTGCCTGCTTTATCAGTAGCACGGGAAGGCTTCCCTCGCCTTCCTACAGGTCCTCTGCTTCTGGCCAGAGAATGTGTCTGGGCCTCAGCTGCTGGCAAAGCCCCTTCTGTTTTCCTGAATATTAACAAAAAAAAAAAGAAAATATTTTAGGAATGCAAATTATATATACATTCAGTGAAAACAACATCACATTTTAAGAAACTGGGCTTGAAAAATAACTGTCTGGGAGGAGCGTGTTACAGTGCATAATAACAGGTGGTTATTAACGCATATATCTGTGCTTATTTTGGAAGATATTGTTGAGCCAACTGTTTCCAGTATCTGTGCAGAAGATTTAAGTTTACTCATTCAAGCAGTTACTGGAAGAAGGGCAAAAAACCCCGCCTTCACTACTGTATTGTCTGTATTGAGTTGGACAGCTCTGTGCTGCACTAATGACCCACTTTGGGCTCTGAATATACTATTTCAGTGTCTGTGCAAAAACAAGTTTGATTTTACCGTCAGGTTTGGATTAATTTTTCACATCATATGAAAAAAAATAATGTGTCATAGAGCAGATATATACACCATCAGCAAAGTTTCTGGTGAATGTTAGTGTGAAGACATGATGGAGGCATTGACTCAGATCAGAGTCATAATTACAGCTGACTGTCTGGCTTAAACTGATGACCACTGCCTTTCTGGGAGACCATCTTGTCTTTTAAAGCAATTAATGAAGTAAAACCAGCATTCCTTTTATGTATCTCAAGGCTGGCTGTCATGCCGCCTGAAAATATAGTTAATATTATGTTTTAAGGTGTTAGTTTATCTCAGCTGTACAGTTTATTTGTGTACTCTGTAACCATAGCACCCACTAGTGCATTCTGGGAAACACAGGAAGTAGGAAGCAGTCATGCAGTGATCAGCTACATGCGATCTCGCAGCAGTCTCCAGCTTTCTTTCCTCGCCTTTCTTTTCTCCCTTCGGCTCAGGCAACGTCTGTGAGTATTTTATTGTGTAACATTGAGTTATAAGTTACAGTATTTATTGTTGTTCATCATTAAGGCAGCTAAGATGATAATTAGCATGAGCAAGCCTAGTTAGCTTCATTAGCCCCATTGTGTTAATATATGCTAGGCTTAGTTAGCTCTAGCTTGCTACGCTGTTGTTAGCATGGGAATTTAATTGTATTTTGTATACTGTGTTGCAGTTTCACAATATGCCAAGTAAAACTTCATGGAAATGAACCATCGGTCTCCTGGAGTTTCTTCGGTGTGTTTAAGCTGAGTGGAACCTAGTCCATGACAGTGAAAAGACGGCAATACAGCTAACGAGGGACGCAAAGATTGCCATTCTACGGAGCAACTCAGTAACAAGAGATAAGCGGCTAACACTACAGCTTCGAGTCAGCTTCATATTAGCTCCCTTCTCCTGATATTAAAAACGCAGTGAGTCACAATGTCACAACGTAGCAACAATACTAAAGAAAATGGAGATAATCAGTCTGAGGCTGTACGCTCAAGGAGCAGTCACTCATCTGGTTCATCGTCCAGCACAAAGATTAGCATGGCCATCGCCAAAGCAAAGGCAAAAGCCGAAGCAGCGCAAGCTAGAGCGGCACATTCACAAAAGGAAATTGAACTTAAAGTAGAGCAAGCACGTATTCAAGCCAATCTTGATGCGTTAAAGGATGAAAAAGAAAAGGATGCTGCCATAGCAGAAGCTAATACTCTCGTGGCCGGTTTACAAGATATGGGCTTTGAAGTACGCAGTGAGGCTAAAAGCCTGGTTCTCCAATCTGTCAAAGACGAGCGTATTGCGGCCTACGTGTGGGCACAAGCCAGCCTATGCAGCAGGGCTTTATCTGTTGAAAGAGGGAACGACAATGCTTCGCTAACCCTACATCCTCCACCTCTTCAACCAAACAACGTTATCCCCTCAACACCCCACCCACTCAATGCGAGTCAAACGCAAGCTGCTGCTCCTGCTGACATTAAGCCACACCAGCTTCCTCAGGCTTCGCAGACCAGTGGGGCACCGCCACAACAAAGCTTCAATCAGCCCCTTAACTTCTCTCCAGATCGTCAGCTTTGTGGAAGACGTCCGCAACAGAACTTCAAACAGGATCCCTCACCTCCTGCGCACCAGCCCGTTTACAGGATGTCTTATGGAGCTAGCCATGATGATTCTGCATCCACTGGAGACCTCATCAAATACCTTGCTCGCAACCACCTGGTGACGTCAGGCCTCACCACATATGATGACCAACCAATGAACTATTGGGCCTGGAAGTCATCGTTTCTAAATGCTATCGCCAATCTAGACATGTCCGCCGCAGAAGAACTCGACCTCCTCACCAGGTATCTGGGGAAAGAGTCGGCAGAACAAGTTAGGCGCATAAAAACAGTCAACATCAGAAATCCAGCCACTGGACTGTACATGGCATGGGGGCGCCTCGACGAAATATACGGCTCACCAGAGGCCGTCGAACAAGCTCTGTTCAACAAACTAGAAAACTTTCCAAAGGTTACAACAAAGGATCCACAGAGACTCAGGGAGTTAGCCGATCTCTTGTCAGAGCTACAAGCCGCCAAGGAAGACGGCTACCTCGCAGGCTTGTCGTACTTGGATACCTCCAGAGGAATTAGGCCTATCATTGAGAAACTCCCATACAACATACAAGAAAAGTGGCTTTACTTCGGTACAAGATACAAACAAGAACATTCTGTTAGTTTCCCACCTTTCTCCGTGTTGGTAAACTTCATTTCCTCAGAAGCAAGAGCTCGCACTGACCCAAGCTTCAACCTCTTCATGCAAGTTCCTGCAGAGAGGAAGAACAAGTGGGAAAGGCCCGCAAAGACATCCGTCTATGTTCACAAGACGCAGGTCTCAGGAGCTGCTAAAGCTGATTCTAAAGAAAGCACAGAACGAATCGATCCAAACAAACATTGCCCTCTGCATAAAAAGCCCCATCCTCTGAGGAAGTGCAGAGGCTTCCGCGAGAAGAGCATAAATGATCGCAAACAGCTTTTGAAAGAACATTACATCTGCTTTCGCTGTTGTTCCTCCACAGAGCATCTTGCAAAGAACTGCACCGCAGAGATAAAATGTACAGAGTGCGAGAGCACCGCTCATGTGACGGCACTTCACCCCTATCCACCTACCTGGAAATCTAAGTCGTCCCCTTCCACTTCAGAGGATGGCGGGGAGGAGGACAAAGCGGATAACCAGGAGGTCAAGTCGACGTGCACTCAAGTATGTGGTGAAGGATTGAGCGCCAGAGCATGTGCTAAGATCTGCCTCGTCAGTGTGTTCCCTAACGGACGCAGGGAAGAGTCCAAGAGAATGTACGCCATACTGGATGAGCAGAGCAATCGCTCCCTGGCACGGTCAGAGTTCTTTGAGGTCTTCAAGATCTCCGGGGGCTCTTACTCATATACACTCAAGACCTGTGCGGGACGTACAGAGACAGCGGGGAGGAGAGCCAGCGGTTACACTGTGGAGCCAGTGGATAAGAAAGTAAGCATTCCTCTGCCTATACTCCTCGAGTGCAACCAAATCCCTAATGCTCGCACTGAGATCCCTACGCCAGACGCAGCTTACCATCACGCCCATCTGAAGCACATCGCCGACAAGATTCCGCCTCTGGATCCGGACGCCAAAATACTCCTCCTACTGGGCAGAGACATCTTACGGGTCCACAAGGTCCGAGAGCAGATAAGTGGCCCAGGAGATGCACCGTTTGCTCAAAGGCTTGACCTAGGATGGGTCGTCGTCGGTGACGTGTGTCTTGGAGGTGCTCATAGACCACTCGAGGTGAGAAGTTACAAAACAGCCATCCTAGAGAGCGGTCGTGCGAGTCATCTTGAGCCATGCAACAACCACATCATAGTGAAAGAGGTATTTGGTCAAGCACCTAAACATCAACATTATCCAGCACCAACTTCCATCTGCAGCTCAACGACGCTCATTGGAGACTGCTTGGGGCAGACCGTCTTCGCTCGTACTCCAGACGACCACAGACTCGCCCCATCCATGGAAGATTTGGAGTTTCTGAGGATAATGGAAGCTGGGTGCTATCAGGACAGCTCCAAAAGCTGGGTTGCACCATTACCCTTCCGGTCGCCGAGACAGCGGCTGCCTAACAACAGGAAACAGGCGTTCGACCGTCTCGTCTCACTCCAGCGTTCATTGGAAAAACGACCACAGATGAAAGCTGACTTCCTAGAATTCATGGAGAAGATGCTCAAAAAGGCACACGCAGAAGTTGCACCGCCATTACAGCCTGAACAAGAGTGTTGGTATCTGCCCCTGTTCGGTGTGTATCATCCGAGGAAGCCGGATAAGATCCGTGTAGTCTTCGACAGCAGCGCTTCATGTGAGGGAGTATCGCTCAACGACGTTTTGCTCACCGGCCCTGACCTTAATAATACCCTGCTAGGTGTCCTTATGAGGTTCAGGAAGGAGCAGGTGGCGATCACCGCTGACATCGAACACATGTTCCACTGCTTTGTCGTGAAGGAGGAACATCGTGATTTTCTCCGCTTCCTGTGGTATAGGAACAACGACCCTACCTCTGACATCGTGGACTACAGGATGCGGGTCCACCTTTTCGGGAACAGTCCCTCTCCTGCCGTTGCAGTGTACGGTTTGCGACGGGCAGCTAAGGAAGCCGAGGCTGACTATGGCAGTGACGCAAGAAGATTTGTTGATCGTGAGTTTTACGTTGACGACGCTTTAAAGTCCTTCAGCACAGAGGAAGAAGCCATCAGCGTTCTTGGGCGAGCGCAGAAGATGCTTGCAGCTTCTAACCTCAGGCTACACAAAATTGCTTCAAATCGACCTGCAGTCATCAAAGCATTCCCGTCCGAAGATCGATCTAAGGACGTCAACAGCCTAGATCTTTTCGTCGATGATTTGCCCATCCAACGCAGCCTTGGATTGTCCTGGGACATGCGTACAGACACCTTCATGTTTCAGATTGAGGACGACCACAAGCCGTTCACCCGCAGAGGGGTACTCTCAACTGTGAATAGCCTCTACGACCCGTTAGGGTTCCTCGCACCCATCACGGTTCATGGGAGACTGATACTCAGGGAACTTACCACGCAAGCAGAGGACTGGGACTCACCTCTTCCCAAGGACATGGAGATCGAGTGGACTCGATGGAAACAGTCACTCCAAGATCTAGAGGGTCTCCACATACCACGTCCTTATACGTCTTTCTCCACCTCAGGTGCTCTGAGAAGAGAACTCTGTGTCTTTGCAGACGCATCAGTCAAAGCAATAGCAGCTGTGGCCTACATCAAGGTGACAAGCCACCAAGAGCAGACTGAGATTGGCTTTGTCTTCGGGAAGACAAAGTTGGCCCCTCAGCCTGGTTTGACTATCCCGAGACTCGAGCTCTGTGCGGCAGTACTCGCCGTTGAGATCGCCGAGATGGTAGTCACAGAGATGGACACAGTATTTGACAACATCACCTACTACACAGATAGTAAGGTAGTATTGGGGTACATCCATAACCAGTCAAGAAGATTCTATGTCTACGTACACAACAGGATCCAGCGAATCCATCAATCACCTTGTTCTGGTCAGTGGAAGTACGTTCCAACGCACCTCAACCCAGCTGACATCGGGTCAAGAACCGTGACACCAGCTTTGCTTAGCAGCACAACTTGGCTCAAAGGACCAGCCTTTCTCCATGATGCATCTTTGCATTCATTTGAGCTTCAAGAGGCTTACAATCTAATTGACCCTGACACCGACACGGAAGTGCGTCCTCAGGTGGTGACAAGTCTCACTCAGGTTACCAGAGACGTTTTACACCCACAACGCTTTGAGCGTTTCTCTAAGTTCAGCACTCTCCTCACAGCCGTAGCGCACCTCATCCACATAGCTCGTTCCTTTGCCCACTCTACCCAAAAGGGGTGTCAGGGGTGGCACATCTGTCGTCCTACAGAGGAAGGGTTGCTAAGGGCCAAAGTGTGCATTGTGAAGAGCGTCCAGAATGAGTGCTACACAGAGGAGCTTAAGTGCATCAACTTGGGAGCCAACCTTCCATCCTCAAGCAGCCTGTGGAAATTGCACCCCACCACGGACCAAGATCAACTCCTGAGAGTAGGAGGCCGGATTGGACAGTCAGGTCTGAGCGTGAACGAGACTCACCCCATCATCGTTCCTGGCCGACATTATCTCGCAACCCTGCTTGTGTCACACTATCACGAAGCAGTGAAACACCAAGGGAGACATCTAACCGAAGGTGCCATTCGAGCTGCAGGGTTCTGGCTCGTGGGAGCTAAACGCTGCATCAGCAGTCTGCTTCACAGATGTATCACTTGTAGAAAGCTGAGGGGAAAGACCGAACATCAGCAGATGGCAGCCCTGCCAGCAGAACGGCTACAAGTAGCACCTCCTTTCACCTATGTAGGTGTCGACGTCTTTGGACCATGGGACATCGTCTCACGCCGCACAAGAGGAGGAGTCTCCAACTCTAAACGATGGGCTGTGATGTTCTCATGCATGTGTTCAAGGGCAGTTCACATCGAGGTAATTGAGACAATGAGTTCCGGCAGTTTCATCAACGCCTTAAGGAGGTTCTTTGCAGTCAGGGGCCCCGCAAAGCAGATCCGCTCTGACTGCGGAACTAATTTCATTGGCGCCTCCCATGAGCTGGAGATGGACAAGGCCAATCCAGGCTTCAACAGTGTGGAGAAGTACCTGGATACACAGAGCTGCACCTGGGTATTTAACCCGCCCCACGCGTCCCATATGGGCGGCGCGTGGGAACGAATGATTGGCATCGCCCGCCGCATTTTGGACTGCATGCTGCTTGAGCAAAGGAAGTCTCACCTGACACATGAGGTTCTGATTACTCTCATGGCCGAAGTAGCTGCAATCATGAATGCTAGACCGCTCATCCCTGTGTCATCGGATCCGGAATCGCCTCTCATCCTCACCCCAGCAATGCTCCTGACCCTTAAGACAGGGGCTGCACCACCTCCTCCGCCAGGCAGCTTTGAGGAAGCGGACCTCGTCAGAGAGGAGTGGAAGCGGGTTCAGGGCCTAGCAGACATGTTTTGGAACAGGTGGAAACACGAATACCTCAAGACATTACAGCTTCGGCACAAGTGGCAAGGAAAACGGCCAAGCCTCCAGGAAGGAGACATCGTCCTCCTGAAAGACAATCAGGCAAAGAGAAATCAATGGCCTATGAGCATCATCACAAAAACCTTTCCAGGGGAAGATGGATTGGTTCGGAAAGTTGAAGTAGAAGTCGTCAAGGATGGAACCAGGAAGACTTTCTCCCGACCCGTTACAGAAGTGGTTCTTCTTTTTTCTCCAAAGACTGATTCTGTTAAGTAATGTGGGTTCTCTAAAGACCCCAAGCGGGGAGTGTCATGCCGCCTGAAAATATAGTTAATATTATGTTTTAAGGTGTTAGTTTATCTCAGCTGTACAGTTTATTTGTGTACTCTGTAACCATAGCACCCACTAGTGCATTCTGGGAAACACAGGAAGTAGGAAGCAGTCATGCAGTGATCAGCTACATGCGATCTCGCAGCAGTCTCCAGCTTTCTTTCCTCGCCTTTCTTTTCTCCCTTCGGCTCAGGCAACGTCTGTGAGTATTTTATTGTGTAACATTGAGTTATAAGTTACAGTATTTATTGTTGTTCATCATTAAGGCAGCTAAGATGATAATTAGCATGAGCAAGCCTAGTTAGCTTCATTAGCCCCATTGTGTTAATATATGCTAGGCTTAGTTAGCTCTAGCTTGCTACGCTGTTGTTAGCATGGGAATTTAATTGTATTTTGTATACTGTGTTGCAGTTTCACAATATGCCAAGTAAAACTTCATGGAAATGAACCATCGGTCTCCTGGAGTTTCTTCGGTGTGTTTAAGCTGAGTGGAACCTAGTCCATGACACTGGCAAAGGGTGTTTTTTTTTTCATGATCTCTCCCATATGTACACACTCAAGGTCTCCGACATTCCCTCTGCATTCTAGGTTTCCTGTCATCCATAATTCTATGGTGCTTTGAGACTTTAAAATGTTTTATAGTCCTCCTCTCTTATCTCAGCTGGACTACTTTCTACGTACCTGCACACTTTTTTAGTGAGTAAATACAGGGAGCCCAAAGGACATACAGAGCAGTCTTTTATTTGAAATGCTAGAGAACTGTCAATCCCTTAGCCTTGACTGAGCAACATTGTAAGTCCGTGCCTTTTTTTTCAGCTTTGTAGCCCAAGGGGAATGAGTGGCTGTGGTATTTAGCGGGTTCATGGAAATGAAAACAACGATATTATTTTAAAAACATTGCCAGAGACAATATGTCTCCCCGCCAGACTTAATTAAAAAAACAATCAGTGCATGTCCATCCTTTATATAGCACGGCTGTACTCTGCTGACCTGCAAATTCCCACCAAACACAAAATAATCCAGGATTCACAAGATGAGAGGGAAGGCTTGTGCCCAGTTTGTAGTAAATAATTGTTGTTCGTGTTCATTTTCTCAGAATATCGTAGCCATTCTGAAACATTTAGTCCCTGTTACTGAAGCAGCCACATAACCTGAGAAGGTTCTCGCTGCCATGCTATAGGGAATCTTATTTACCTGTTCCCGAAGGGATACAAGAGATGAGGAGATCTGCAGAAAGCACCTTGCTGTAATGCTGGACAACAGTTTTACAACAGACAACTTCCTGTTTCCACACAACGGGATAGCCTGGCATGAAACTGCAAAGCATTCCTTGTAAACAACATTCAACATGGTCCATAAAAGTGTGGTGATGGGTAACTGAAAGAAATCAATTTACGTGTTTTTTTTTTCTTCCCGAACACAATGGGTTTTCTGTTACACGTTCACTCTGGACATTGAAGAGTTTATTGTGTTCCCTCTGGAGTATCTGAGGAGGGGATGCAAAAGTCTTTGCAGGTGATCTAATCTGGTTTAGAAAACAAATTTAGGACATTTCACTACCCCGTGCCCCTTCCGTGAGCTCGGAGTTTAGAGTTTTATCTCTATGACAACAAGCGTTCTTGTTTGGTGGAAGAATGCTTGAGGTTTTTAGACAAGATGGTAAAACAGCTGGGTGAAAATGCCTGAATGTGCAAGGTTTGCAGAGAGGCCTGTAGTGAGTGACTGCACAGGCTTGTAAAAGCCTCATGCTAACGTCCTTGGTATTTTGAGCACGGGCCAGAACAGATCACTTCAGCCCATTCACCATCTAAACACTGGCCCCATCTCAAGGTATTTTTCGTAAGTCAAAATAAGGACAAGCTCGTTTCATTTTTCTCTTTCCCCCATGCATGTTTGAGAGCGCTGTCTGGGTCAGGAATTTGCCACTTGAGAAATAGGAGCAGTTTACTTTCCCCTTGGACTCCAGATGCCGGCTTTACCTATTCTGATCTGCTGAGAGTCCATTTATCTTCTGGTTTATTCAAGGAAGCGTTCCTTGCTGTCTGACATTCTACCACATATGTTTTAAAACCCCCATTTATTTTTGAACACGTGTCAGTTTGCCTGTCTCTTGGATGGGGTTTTATTTAGTTTTTCTGAGTTTTGTTTGACTGGTAAAGTTCTTTAAGTCGTAAATTTCGTGATTTTATGAAGCATTAATTCGAAGCATCAGTTTTTCTTTGAACACCCACCAAAATAAACTCAGTTTGGAGAAGGCTGTAGAAGGTTTAGAATGCTCCAGTTTCAAATCACTGAGAAGTAAAAATAAGTGTAAAATGTAATATTGAAAAAAAAGAGGAAGTTTAGCAGCTCTGATTGACATGGTACTGTTCTTGGCCAGTTCCTTTTGATTAATCTTAGTTTTTTTTGTCCAAGGAAGAAGCTCATCCCTCCGGGGTCTTGATGATTGCAATTCGTAAAGACGCTCGCTTTCATGTGCTTCACCTCTCCCGGAACAAGCGCTACACCCTCACTCCAGAGAAGCTGAAATGGGACAAATTCAAGCTTACTTACAAGTAGGAGGCATGGCTTTGTAGTTTGCATTTATCATCTGTGTGTGTGGGTCAGAGTCTCAGAAAAAAACTGGGTTTAGATCTGCTAATTGGATGCACGTAAATGTTTGCCCCAGAAAATAAACAGTTCCTTTCTTTTTGCTTAATATCCCGACACATCTGTTTTTCCACTAACCTCGCTGCCATTTCTGTGTAAGTTAAGCTCGCTTAGGCCTGCCATGGATCCAGAGTGTTCTTAATATACCGAGCAATGAGAAATAGAGACACTAGGATAAGATGAGAAACAAATGCTAAAAGGCCTTAACCTCTGCTTTGCCTGAATGGCTTTTGCTTTAAAATGACCTTTTCAAGCTTGTGGTCCCCAGTCTCAAATGACTAAACTCAAATAAAGGGTTCATTTTTTTTAAGGCCCTTTATAAATGCTGATCAGATAGAAGGTATTGGTTTCAGAGGCTTGTGTTCCAGCCAGTCCAGCTCACGGCTGTTCCATTCGCTCTGTTGAGGTTGTTGTCATTCCCTCGCAACCTGATGAATGTCACCGACGTGCGGAGGGGTTTTGCTAAGGCGTTTGGCATGTGGAGCGACGTGTCGCCCTTCAGTTTCCGAGAAGTCCCCATCGACCAGGACGCCGACATCAAGATAGGTGGGAGATTTTCACTCAAGGGATGAGAAACGCACTTCTGGCCCTTACAGAACTACAGCCACTCTGATAAATATGATGAAGCAATATTTGCTCTCTGTGTGGCTTGTGAAGTTACACAGCCCTGTGCTCCCACTCGTAGGTCAAAGAATGAATTATTTATCCTGAACTTGCAAAGCTAAGAGTATGCTAGAAGGTTCACTTTTGAGAGAGAAAAAAAATAAGCCAGACAGGCCTTTGTTTGCTTGGAAAGCCATGATCTGTCCTCTGACCAGTCCTCCAACTGTGCAGAGAATTTATAATCCTTCATGAGAAATGTAATCC
Source organism: Megalops cyprinoides (assembly GCF_013368585.1). NCBI lineage: Eukaryota > Metazoa > Chordata > Actinopteri > Elopiformes > Megalopidae > Megalops > Megalops cyprinoides. Next base: position 6,097,600 of record NC_050589.1, on the reverse strand, counting down.
TTCTTCGCACGTGTTGATCGTTTTCGAAGTGTTACGTAATTCCTGTCATGCGAGTTCCTTTAGGGGTTCTGAGGTCTTCTTCCATTTGTTCCAGCGTGAATACTCCGCAATACTGAGAGTAATTACTGCCTCGACAGGAGTTTGAGAGATTTGTTGAGGTCCCTCGCAGGCAGTGATTTACAGTTATGCGGAGTTAGAGAGCTATTAGAGAATATTTCCCACAGGAACTGAAAACAATGCTCTCTCTGGCAGGCTTTTACCCCATCAACCACACAGACTGCTTGCAGTCCTACTTGCACCACTGCTTTGACGGCATCACTGGCGAGCTGGCCCACGCCTTCTTCCCCCCGAACGGGGAGATCCACTTTGACGACGACGAGTACTGGATTCTGGGAAACATGCGCTTCAGCTGGAAGAAAGGTAAGGGTTTCGGCAGTGTCTGAGCGGCTGCTATAAAGGACCTGAAGACGCGTCCTGGAGGGGTCTTTAGGGTGTTTAACCTCCATTTTGGGGACTGCCTGCAACCCAGCAGTGTAGCGTAGTGGCAAGGAGCAGGGCTCGTAACTGAAAGGTTGCTGGTTTGATTCCCCCCTAGGGCTCTGCTGTTGTACCCTTGGGCAGACCCAGAATTGCCTCAGTAAATATCCAGCTGCATAAATGGATAATATATAAACATTGTAACCAATGTAAGTCCCTCTGGATTAGAACATATACTAATGTAACGTAATGGATCAGTAGTGAGTTGTCACTGTGCCTGTGCAGGGGTGTGGCTGACAGACCTGGTCCATGTGGCGGCACATGAGATCGGCCACGTCCTGGGCCTGATGCACTCTCTGAACCCCACGGCCATCATGCACCTCAACGCCACCCTGACGGGACGCAAGCTCATCACGCAGGACGACGTGTGGGGCCTGCACCGGCTCTACGGTAGGCCGCAGAAACCTCACCGCGACGGCAGCCGCTTAGCCGCCACTAGCCGCTCCGCGATAAAGGAGCAACGCCGTCACAGCCCGTTCGCCTTCTGAAATGAAGCGAAGCCGCACCAGCGCTCCGTGCCTGCCTCCCCCCCCCCCCCCGTTTTTCGACAGCCCCGTCTGATTCATGACTCCTCTCTCCCCTTCCAGGATGTTTGGACAGGCTGTTTATCTGTCCCGCCTGGGCTCGGAAGGGCTATTGCGACAGCAAGCGCAAGTTGATGCAGAAACACTGTCCGTCCAGCTGCGATTTCTGTTATGGTAAGAGCCGCTGCCCTGCACGCCTGAGTGGAAAGACGACATCTGCCACGGGGGTTTTTTTTGGCCCCGTCGCGCCGTTTGTGGCGGCTTCACGTGGACACAGAACGGCCCACGAGGGCTTTTTCGAACTGTCACCTTTGATCCTTGTGGCTAGTTAGACACAACTGAGGTGTGTGGTACGTTCTAGTGGGCATATTAACAGGACAGCCTCCAGTAATGTCTCTCTGAGCCTCTGAATGGGCACTGTCCAAGTGAATGACAAAGCTTAGGTACGCAGCCTGTGCCTGGTGCATCATTAGGACACTCCCACTCTTTTTCCTGAGGAGGCATCTATCGCAACAATGGAAAAATTGCTTCTCCCTAAGTCTCCCGCTTCCTTTTCACAAAGCCACTCAGTCATTGTTATGGGTTGGTTCCCATTTTATTTGTAAAGAGCTGTAGACCGTGGAAAAAAAGTATAAAGGATAAATTCCCTAGCCTGTAATCTGTTTCTCATTGTTGATTGGGAGAAGTCGGGAGTGCTATGGAAAATTCCTGTGTGACTACAAAGCATTGGAATCTCAGACTGTGGCTTGTGGGCTAAAGGCACAGAGGGTCAATGCTGGATTTGTGTTGGCTTTACGAGAACGGATGTAGGCTCAGTTATCTAACTTCCAGTCAATCTGGATGCAGACTATCGGTTTGCACTAAGAGAGCGGCTGAAAAAGACGCTGGAAACGAGAGAAAAGTCCAGTTCTTTTTGGTAACCCAGATGCATTGCAAAACCTTTGCAGGCTTTTTAGAGTCGGCTAAACCAGACCTTACCAGAGCAGAACGTCCCCTTGACACCATCGAGAATCACACGTCTAACTTCCTTAAGTGGCAGAGGTCTTCTCCAATGGGAGGCGTGGCGATCAGGGGTTAACGACCTATGTAATGGATGGCGGTGGACTGGCGGTGGGATTGACCTCTCGCTGACCTCTCCTCTCTCTCCGCACAGAGTTTCCTTTCCCCACCGCTGTCCCAACCCCCATCCCCCCCAGGACCAAGCACAAGCTGGTGGCAGAGGGCAGAAAGCTGACCTTCCGCTGCGGGAAGAAGGTGGCTGCGAAGAAAGGCAAAGTGTAGTGAGTACCCATCACTTTTCACTGCCCTCCCTCACCGATCTTGGGTAAGGCTGTCAGAATTCAGTGACTAACTATTTATTCATTCCTAGAGAGCCACTCAACGTACAACGGTGCAAATTTTATTTCACCTATTTCACCTGCTGTGTGAGTGTTCCAGGCTGTAAGTGTATTAGCTTATAGACTATGAGCATATCTGTTATCTGGCTAGTGAGACATTTGCTGACCAAGCTGGTCAAGACAGAAACCAGTATGACGATCAAACAGCAGTGTCAGTTATCTTTAAATAACCCACACACATAATGTTAGCTAGATTGCTAGCTACATGGCCTTAGATTGCAGTAGATTCATTGAAAACATTGTTTATCACGATGCTTCACTACTTTGATAAGCGGTCATCATCTGTGGCAGTGCATGTGTGGTTGCTTTACCACTCACTGTTTCGGTGTGTCCTCAGTCATTTTAACTGGAGGAGCAGTACTGTATTGTTCTCTAAGATGGGTTGCTTGGCCTCCACAGCTGGTATAAAGATGGGGAGCTTCTGGAGTTCTCTCACCCCGGGTACATCTCCCTGAAGGACGACCACATCAGCATCGTGGCCAACGCCATCAACGAGGGCACATACACCTGCATCGTGAGGAAGAAGAAAAAAGTGCTCACCAACTTTTCCTGGAGGGTACGGGTACGATTCTGAAGGCACAGAGACATGTTGTCACACTCACCTCCCACGGTGGACAGACCGAGACCTCACTTCAGCTGGGCACATATTTCCAAAGCTAAAATAAAAACTGCAAATGATTTATTTCAGGTTACTTTTTTTGTCAGTTTTGTAAATGCAATTTTTTTTTACGTGCCAATTAAACAATTTTATTCTGTCGCCAACTTGTGTTTTCATGGTTAAATACTCCACTTTGAAAGGCAAAAGTTTTTCAGGCAAATGTTTATCAGGCAATTCGTAAGCTGTTTTATCTTCGTTTTTTGCCTGTATTTGGTCCATGTCATCTCTCTTGATGAGTTCAGATGGAAAATGCTTTGTTCCATAGTGGAATTGATAAGAATAATTTTAATAGGAATTTACATGATATTGCATCAGGAGGAAAAAAAAGTTTTTTGAATGCAATGTCTAGCTAATAAAAGTAAATTTTTGTTAATTCATAGGTGCAACTGCAGGAATTATAAAACCTGCTGAGGACATAGCCAGTCAACAGTATGTAACAGAGTCAAAAAAAACCTGAATGGAAAACCTTACAAATGGATGGTTACATTGAGAACAAGTCCTACAAGAGATGAGTTCATTGCTATCATTTTTACATTTCTCATGTAATTAATGTTAATTTGAGCACCGTTTCCTGAAACGTGAATAGAGCATGACCACAAACACATAAAATGAATGCATAAAATGAGTAATATTTTTAGGTAAAATGCTTCATTGGGCTCTTGCTTGCATCGGAGCCTCTGTGTTTGGTCTACAGAGGACATCTTCAAAACAAACTTTTTGGCATTGCACAACCCCTTGGCCCACACCACTATTTTCCCCATTGTTGACACGTCTGTTCAGTTACCGAACGTCACATCAGTGCCTCATTCAAAGGTTAAAATCGAGCAGCAGACGATGTTCAGAAATACAGAGCACCGCTTAAGTGTGCTGCCGTGCCATTTAATTTCATTTGTTCCAGTTACAGACGCCAAGAGGATGAAGTATCACAACAAAAGGAGCTAGATCCCGGGGTTTATTCATCTCTTTTTGGAAAGCCGAGAGCTGATTGGTTAAGTTCTAAAAATGCAGAACCCTTCCCCACCCCGAAAAAAGAGAAAATACAGTGGTTCTTCAGCAAAAAGAACAAAGTGGTGTGTAATCCTGTGAGAAAGCAGCAAGCCAAGTATGATATCATGTTTGGACCGCTGCCTTTGAGTTTGATTCAAGGCTAGATTTTTGTTTTTTTGCTCAACTTCTCTTTTCTAGCAAATTTCTTTCCTTCATATTGAATCCTAACAGGGCCGGACGAACACATATATATGTGTGTGTATACACATAATTACACAAATAACTTGTCATAAAATGTCATGCTCGCTACATAGTTCTGACAGTATTCAGAAAAAAAGCGAAAAAGAATGAGAAACAGGTTCCAAACAAACTTGAGAATTTTAATTTTTTAAGAAATACATTTTCCATGTCAGTGACAGCCAATATAGTTGTGTAGTCAGCTGAAGCAGAAATGAAACTATTCTACTGAAGAAGACCATTTTATTTCAGTGCTAAAAAAAAGAACAATAACTCAAAATCACAGAACTCTCCAGTAAACGGCATCCCCCCAACCTACAGCTGAAAAAGGAGAGACAAAATAAGAACTAAACAGTCCCACAATGCCATTTCTGTCTTTTGGTTTGTTCTTTCAATACATCTGCACAAGAGCGATAAACCTAATACAGCGAAATTAGGAAGTAGTTTACAGAACTAAAGAGACCAGCAGGTAGGAATGACCAATGAGGAGGGGGGGAACACAATGGAAATTTTCACAACAGCCTCCATTTGGGGGTGTTAAAAAACGTGATCCGTACACACCCCAATCCGGGCATTTCCAGGAATACGGGAGAAATCACATTTCGTTTTGTCTCGTGCTCTCTGGACAACTGTCCCTCGCATCCTCTCTCAAACAAGGCAAGAGGTCCCTGTCGTCTGTACGGCCCCCTTTCAAAGCGCTGGTCACTGATTGGGCGTCCCAGCGTCCCCCCTGCGCAGTGATTGGGTGGGTTGGGTGTGGGCGGGGGAGGAAACCGTTTGGTAACTCCGGATCCCTTTCTGTCTAGTCAGTCTGCTCAAAATAACTGTAATCCGGGCTGTGACGGAACAGAACCGGATCAGAACTTGAGGCTGAACCCTGGCCCGGCGGCGGAGGCTCCCTGGTTGGTGGTTGTGAGATGAAACCCCGTGTCCTTCAGGTCGTCGTCACCCTAGAGGAGCACAGGGAAGGAGCGGAGATTCACACGGGTTAGCCGACTCTGACAGGGAGTGCATTTCAGCTCACCCGCGACAGCTCTTAACAAGACAAACAAACAGGAGCTGGGAGCATAGTGAACGGTGTGAAGTGGAGCCCTCACCAGCTGGCTGTAGCCAAGCCCCCCCTCGGGGGGCCGCGGGCTGGTCCCTCTCTTCACCCGCTGCTGCTCGCTCTTGGCCGGCCACGTGGGGAACATGGAGGGGTCGATGGGGAGAGGCGTCTCCCGAAAATACTCGTGCTTCAGGGCCTCCTCTGCGGTTATCCTCTTGCTGGGGCAGTAGGTGAGGAACCTTGGGTGAGGGAATAAGTAAGAAGGTTGACCATCACCGCTAACACTCAGACACGATAGCATTGGTTAAGCATGACAGGGTCATACTAACACACAAATTTGTTAGCATAATAGGCTCACACTAAGACACAGCAGAACTGGATAGCATGATGGTTTCACACTAAAACAGGACAGCATCGGTGGGCATGACACTCCCACAATAAGACATAATGCAGCTGGTTAGCATGGCACGCTCACGCTAAGACAGCACAGCAATGGTTATCACCATTAGAAGGCCCTGGCAACGTACGTCCGCCAGCAGCAGACAGAACAAATCGGGGAGTTTCCTTTGTGCTCCTGTTGCTCCAGAGTCCAGACAGCTGCTGTCGAGACAGCGTCTGCAAACCACCGGGCTAGAGGATCCCCCCCCTTCCCCCCGCACACCCCCATACCCCCCCGCCAACCACAACAGTGCTCGCCGCACCCCCGCCGAGACAGTCCAAATAAAACCCAGGAACAGCACACAACCCAGGCGGCTCCGTCCAGAACCCACTGTTTACCCACAGTCAGCCCGGTCCCCCCGGGCACGGTTCCCTCGGCCGCTCTGGCCCCAAATGACAGGGTTTCATTTAGCTCGCCGCAGAGCTGGAGCCACACCAGAGTGTGATATTCGCAGCGGGAGCGCGATGTCTGTCAGCCAGCCCCGCGCCACACAGGCTGACCTCAGATCAGCGGCCGCTGCGCCTCACCTTCGCCGCACGGGTCAAACCTTCCCCTCAAGGACACGCAGCTGGGACCGCCCGTTCACACAGTTTATTAGAGTTTAATAAATTACAAAGCTCATACCATACCAAAAAAAGCCATTTCTGGGGCAACGCTGTAGTACAAAATGTTCCCAATTTATACAAGCTTGGAACCAGTTTTAAATCTCAAGTTTTTAGAATGTTGTGTATATACATGCATTTTAGATATGCTGCTACTGTGACTGCTCTTCCAATACCGATCACCTTTACCCCATTAACTTACAATAACAGCCAGGCGTCTTAATTAATGAACACAGAACGTGATCCGGAACATCTGGCCACATACAAGTCACTGGAACGGACATTAGACAGTTTAAAATGTCCATTCACAGCCAAATGGTTGCTTAATGCTGTGTCTTTAGCTGCCAGCAAACATCAAATGCTTCCTCTTTCAGCAGAGGAAACCTACTTTCCTAATGTTGTTCTAGATATTCAGCTTAGGGGAACAGTTCATGTTTTTTTTTTTTTCCTCAGCAAATATTTGTAGAAATCACTGCAGGGCTGTCTGTGAGATCTAGCAGGGAGGCGCAGAGAGGCGAGGATCACTCTGATGTGTCGCCAAGACACTCTTTCCCTCATGTTTCTGGTTACCGTCACGCCCCACTGATCACACAATGCAAGCAAAAGACCTAATTTCACACCATGAAGATGGAGCGGTCAACAGCAGATATCAAAGGGCATGTCCAGAAACACCGTTTTGACACTGAGACGGGTAATAATTTATCGCGCAAAGATAAACTGAATCACACGACATTACTCTACATTACTGGTATTTAGCGGACGCTCTTATCCAGAGCAACTTACACAGGTTACTATTTATACATGTTATCCATTTATACAGCTGGACATTTACTGAGCAATTCTGGGTTAAGTTCTTTGCGCAAGGGTACAGCAACAGTATCCGAGCGGGGAATTGAACCAGCAAACTTTTGGTTACGAGCCCTGCTTCTTACGACTATGCTACACTGCCCTGAAACCGGCCCTGTGCACAAAGCCATGTTCATAACCCTGTTCAGACTCCCTGAGTGAGGGATTACAGTGGACCACTGGAGGGACCTCCCCATACGGGTGTGTGCTTGAGAAATCACAGGTGGCCGTGGAGACGCACTTGTTCATGAGGTCGAAGCCCTGGTCAGACAGCAGTGCCCCGAAACGCTTCCGCAGGTTGTTGTAGGGGTACTCGGTGAAGGTCATCTTCTTCACCGCGGGCAGCTCGTTGTAACCCGGCCAGATCTTTTCGCTGGGGGAGCCCAGATCCTGGAGGGAAGAGAAACACACGCGCGAGCGCGCGTACTGAGCTGGAGCAGCTCCGACCGTTTCCTCATCATGTCACACCAGTGAGCAAACACCCTGCTGAGGAAACAGCGCACCGGCTACAGAACAGCCCAGCCAGCAAACAGAGACTTACGGCTCATCCTCAACCACATGATCAGCTCAGCAAGTCATCTAATCAACTGGGGGGATTTGGGTCTTTGGGGGCAGAGGGTTTTTCTTGTGCTAATTCAAAAAGATATCTGAACATACAAGATCATACAAAGCTATTCACTGACTGAACATGTTTGAACTGAAGCTCCTGCCAGTTGAAAGAACTGTTTTGACGGTTAGCTAACCAGCTTGCACAACTGCTGATTATTATCAGTTCACCTCTGCCTTGCATCCGATCTATGAAAATAAACACTGACACCTAGTGGACACACACTTCACTGCACTTCACTTGAACTCAAGGCAGGGAAAGGGCACGTGTATAACAGTTCAAGAGGTACCTTAAAAATTTTGTTGATTTGGTCGATTTCAGATTTTCCAGGGAAGAGAGGCTTCTGGGTCAAGAGCTCTCCAAATATGCAGCCGACGGACCACATGTCCACAGCTGTGGAGTACTCCTGTACAGGAAAAGGAAGCGTGCGCTGTAATTCAACACTCACATTTCCTGAGGTTTGCCACATAAAGGCGGCCTGGGGTAGCTGAAATGACTGTGATACAAAGCTCGCTGGTCACGGTTTTTAAACAATCAACCCACAACTCCCCTCCCAGGCCTCTGAAGCCTCACTGTGGCGTGTCAGGGAGGGCGCTAAAGAGGGGGTCATACCTTAGCACCTAGTAGCAGCTCAGGGGAACGGTACCACAGCGTCACCACCACCGGCGTGTAGGGTTTGAGCGGTGAGCCGTACTCTCGCGCCAGGCCGAAGTCTCCCACCTGCAGGAAAGCCGGGATACAGAGAGAACGTGAAGGCGGGGTGACCGGGCTGAGAGGGTGTCCCAGCTCTGCTGCAGGGCTCCTGCGGGTGAGAGCGCCCCCTACCTTCAGGATGCCCTTGTGGCTGAGCAGCAGGTTGGAGGTCTTCAGGTCGCGGTGGAGGATCCAGTTGTCGTGGAGATGCCGTACCCCTCGCAGCAGCTGGATCATGAGGGTTTTCACCTCACCTGTGTGTGGGGGGGGAGTGTGTATGTGAGAGAGGAGCAGGGAGAGAGAGAGAGAGAGACAGCTCAGCACGAGAGAAGGAAAATTCAGAGACCAAAGAATGAAAGCAGCATTACAGCCTGGGCTAGCAGACCTGGACCCCAGTATGAGTGTGAGAAAGAAGAGATAAAAAAAAAGCACAAGAGAGACAGAGTGAGAGAGAATGAGAGTACAGCAGGTACATGTTAACAGAGCAAGAGAGGCAGAGTACAGAATGAGGGAGAGAATGAAGAGACGGAATTAAGAGAGTGGTGTTACAGGCTGGGCTAGGAGACCTGGACCCCAGTGCGAGATAGCTGCTCACCTGGCAGAAAGGGCTGCTTCATGGTCTCCATCAGACTCTTTAAGTCATGCTCCACATAGTTCATCACGATGTAGATCTTGTCCATGTTACTCCCCACGACAATCTCCTAAATATAGAACACACGGAGAAAAAGGGGAGGGAAATTCCGTCATTTTATCTAGTTCCACCGGTAAGTTGCGGAGGGCCTGTGTTGTGCTCTAGAGAGCAAAAGTAGGAATCTGGTATGTTGAGCTGCACAGAAGCATCCTGGTAGCCTCCCACTCACCCTCACGGTAACGATGTTGGGATGCTGCGCTTTCAGGATGGTGTTGATCTCTCTCAAAGAGGTGATGGGAAAGCCCTCTTTCTCCTTCTCCATCTTTAGCCTCTTCAGCGCCACTATTTCATCTGAAACAAGAGACAACGTTACAGATCCCACTCATCTGGCTGAAAGTGATGGAGGTGAATCTTGAGCAGGAACATTAGCTTTGAGACAACTTCATACCTGTCTTTTTGTCCTTGGCTCTGTACACCACCCCGTAGGTCCCTTCTTCTATTCGGTTTAGACACTGAAACTCCTCCACACTGCGACACCCCTGAGAGTGAAGAGGAGGCAGATTTAAGAGTCAGTCTCTGATAAAGGTTAGCTGTAGGAGAGGAACGCTCCCCCAGCCTTCTGCGGGACACACACCTGGAGAGCAGGTAGGTATTTGGGCAGCTCCTTCTTCAGCTCCACAGGGGACATGACGGGCGAGTCGGGGAGGTACTTGTCGTCGGGGGTGACGGAGTGGGAGCGGGACTGGGGCGTGGGCTCGCCCTCCTCCACCTCCTCCGGCTCCTCCTCCTCCACGCTCTCCTCTGTGTCGTGGTCGAAGCGGGACTCCGGCACTGCAGACCACACCAAACCATCTCTGAGAAGCTGCTCCTCCACCAGTGTCCCAAAGCACGCCCTTCTAATGCATATTCTACTTATTCTGCTTACCTGTCTCAGCCCTACATTCCTGTCTGCAAAGAGGAATTATGAAGGCTAAACTGCAAGCACATTGATCCTCTGACGTGGACAGCTGTCGTGTAGCAGTAAAGAGCATAGTTCATAACCAAAAGGTGCTGGTTCAATTCACCACCTGCTGTTGTACCCTTGAACAAAGTGCAAAGTATATCCAGCTATCCAGCTGTATAAACAGATAAGTGTGTAAGCTGCTCTGACTAAGAACGTCTGCTAAATGACAATGAAACGTAATGTAATCTAATGTAATGTGGGACAGTAAGCTTGGGGAGGAACCTCGCCACACAGTTGGTTGAGAGCCTACCAGCAGGAATGTGGTTTCCGTTCTCCCTCTCCTCTTCATAGTCCTCCTCAGACTGCTCCTCTTCGCTGACTTCATCTGAGTGGGAAGAGACTCCAGTGAGCGCATTGCCCTGCTTGCCACACATTCAGAGCACAGTGTTCACAGGTAGGTGGCGGTAATGAGAGAAATCAGACAGGACGCCTTTACCTGCACTCTGCTCCGAGCCTCCCGAGTTGGAGCCGGACTCCTCCTCTTCTCCGTCGCTCTGGCTGCTGGTCTCTTCTTCCTCCTCCTCCTCTTCCTCGGAGCCAGACCCTGATCCTGGAAGGGAGAAACCACACCTCTTGTCTTTAAGTGTCATCCTTTCCGCCACAGGACAAATACAGGAGAGATAAGCTGGAAAGAGTCATGGGAATATTCTCCAGTGTTTCACACTGTTTCACGGCCTGTGGTTTTTCAGGCGCTGGCGGCCGCAGGCACAGGGCGGGCTGTACCTGAGGAGGACTCGCCCGTGCTGGTCTTCCTCTCGCTGTCGCTGACGTCCTGCAGGTCGGACAGCAGGTCCCTGTCCTCAGGTTTCTCCTCTCTCACAGCTGGAAAACACAGCGCACCTTTACCGCCACCCGGCCCTCGCCTGGCTCTCCTCAAAAACATCCCCAAAACAAAATCACTGCTTGTTTGTGTATGTAGCGTGTGCTCTATTTGCGACATTCGGAGTGATCCACAGTTTCAGACTTCAGGAGCATAATTCCACATAATTCCACAGGTGTGATGTCTCTCCTGTTATGTCACCTGTCCAGGCTGAAAGACTCACGGGGTGTGTTTTTCAGTAAGCTACAAGTCTTATTTTCACAGGCTTTAGTGGCAAACATGGAAATGAACCTTGCTGTCAGTGTTGTGGGTGCAACACTTGAAGGCTGGCTGTAGTTGCCTCACCTATCCTGCGGGGGTCGCTCTGCTCTGGTTTTTCACGCGGGGGCCTGATGGGGCTGCGGCTGCTGTGGCTCTGTTTGGACTTCTCCCCGTAGTCGTCCGTCAGCCCGCGGTGGTGGGAGGGGACTGTGGAGTGCAGGATATGTGACATTAACACCCAGTTTTATCAGTTAATCAACATTCTACCCCTGGACCCCAATCTTTCTAAATTACAGTCTCAGGCCTACTGAGGACAGTTACAGAGAGCAGTGGCACTGCAGCCCTTTTACCACTGGTTATATTACATTCATTTCATTTACGTTACATTACATTCTATCCCTGGACCCCCTCTCTCTAAATCTCTGTTTCAGACCTACTGAGTACAGTTACAGACAGCAACGGCACCAGTCCTTCAGCAGCTAATAAGACTGTAGTCCAGCTCATTCTCATCAGGAGAGCGGGTGTCTGACTGACAGCGTGCGGGAGTTTCTGACCTTCCCTGCGCGCCTCGCGCTCTTTCCGCCGCTCCTCCGCCCTCCTCTCCCGCTCCTTCAGCTCACGCTGCTCCTTCTGCTGCTGCTCCCTCAGCTTCCTCTCCCGCTCCCGCTGTCTCTCCTGCTGCTCCAGCCGGTCCCTGCATGCCGGGACAGACAGGGGAAGCCTGTCAGGAGGGCTCCACAAGCCCAGACCCCCAGAACAACGTTAGCATGAACGGGCCAAATGAGGACCTGCCTCCCAGCACACAGTTAGCTTGAGCAGGTAAAACCAGTGTGCAGTGAAAAGCCACTCAAACGAGGCACCCCACAGCACATGGTTAGCATGAGCAGGCCAAATACGGCGTGTGCAAAGGAGGCATGCCTATGTACACAAATGCTCTCTCACACACACACACAGACACACACACACACACACACACACACACACACACACACACACAAACATCCATGCATGTGTACACACACAGCGCAACTCAGATCTATATTTTCTGTTTAATACTGTCATCTTAAACAAAAGTCTGTTTTACAAAGCTACAATGAAGGGCACAGATTTCCACGAGTAACGTTCACGAGTGTGCATACATATATACCAATTTAAAACTTAAAGCAGTCATGTGTTTCATGCCCTCATACTGGACTTCAGTGACCACTTTTCCCACATGATGAACAGAAAGACTGCTCTTTTTAAAAGCTATTGCTGATGTGTTTTTAGGTCATTAGTTTTATAAATTACTGATTAAAAAACACCTCAGTGTCCTCATCTCAAAACAGTGACAGCTATGGATGCGAAACACATAGAAACCTCCTCCATTCCTGCTGGGCCAACCGAAAACTACAAGAGTGCGGTTTCCATGGAGGTGGTGGGTCACATGACACAAAACATGGTCACCTCTCTCTGCGTGAGTAGGCTCTGAGGAAGACCAGCATGATCACCTCTCTCTGCGTGAGTAGGCTCTGAGGAAGACCAGCATGGTCACCTCTCTCTGCGTGAGTAGGCTCTGAGGAAGACCAGCATGATCACCTCTGCGTGAATAGGCTCTGAGGAAGACCAGCATGGTCACCTCTCTCTGCGTGAGTAGGCTCTGAGGAAGACCAGCATGATCACCTCTCTCTGCGTGAATAGGCTCTGAGGAAGACCAGCATGGTCACCTCTCTCTGCGTGAGTAGGCTCTGAGGAAGACCAGCATGATCACCTCTCTCTGCGTGAGCGGGCTCTGAGTAAGAACAGTATGGTCACCTCTCTCTGCGTGAGTGAGCTCTGGCCAGCTCCCTGCGCTTCTGCCTCTCCCAGTCCCTCCTGGCCTTGTCCTGCTCCTCCCTCTGCCTCTTCCTCCTCTCGTTCTCCCTCTCCTTCTCCTTCTCCTTGTCCTTCGACCGCATGTGTTTCCCTGCTCAGGAAAGCAGCAGAGACCGTGTGTCACGCTTGTGCCTCACGACAGGGGCTCTGAAACAGCAGCGTCACTCTAAAGAGAGATCGTGGAGTCACTCACCTTCCGTGGAGTGACTGCGGTGTCGCCTCTTGTCCTTTCTCTTCTCCTCCTTCCTGTGGTGAGACTTCTCTTTTCTCGCCATCTGCTGCGGGGGCTTGATAGCCAGCGATTCGTCCTCTTCCCCTCTGGAAAAGAAGCAGTGGAAAGATGCTTTTATTATCATCCGCAGACACGGCCTACATTCAGAGGCACAGAATGACAGGGGCTGAGTCTCTGCCAATGGTGCAGGAGCTTACCTGTCCTCAGTGGAGTCTTCCCGCATGTACGGGGAGTTACGGATCGTTATTTCCATCCTGTGGTCCCGTAGCTCGCCTTCCTCCAGCGTGTCCCGTTTGGAGTCCCGCTCATCCGTCTGCAGAAACACACGCCCCCAAACGAGGTCAGACAAGGGAGGAAGCAGGCACATCTGCACCAGCCAATGAAATGTCATCAGACATCCGCACGGACCGTCATGCCCCCCACCCACAGACAGTGAATTGAGTTGCTCGGCCTTGCAACCGAAGACAGCTTTTACCTGGTCAAATGAATTCAAACGTGTTTAACTACAGGCAGACCTGACGTGCCGCTCCGCCACAGGGAACACACTCACATTTTTCTGGCGCTTGGGGTCTGACTTTTCTTCCAGCTCTTTTCTGCGTTTCTTTTCTTGAAGAATCTCATCCAGCGTTTTGACTTTCCAGGTGTCCTTTTCGTCCCCCATCAGCACCAACTGACCTCCAACTGCAAGACAAGAGAGCAAAGCATCCAGCAGGTAAAGATGAGGAAGCGGCCCTAAAAAACAAAGACACAATATCATTTGCACATGGTGTGTCTATAGACATTAACCATACTACTTTTGTTTTGCATCCAAAACATTTTGAGAAAAAAAAACATCTCTTTAGCATGCTGAAGGATGATAGCCTTTGAGCATTCTAGAGTTCAAAGTGGCAAAATTAACAAAGTTTATAATGCATATTTATACACACCAGTGACACCACTAACAATTTAATATGCACGAATGCAAACATTGCATTCCATTTTATATTGGGAGCTGGTCAGGAAGAGGGTTTCGGGGGGGAAAAAAAAAATCAATGCTCTGTATTAATACACACTAACCTTACATAAGGGCATGAGCCATTGATCAAACGTGTTCTTAGGGAGAAACACTTCCTCTGAGGGAGAGTGAGGGGAGGAAAAGGGGTATTGGTAAAATATGCCTATCGCCAGCCTTTTATCTCTACACGGTTACCTGAGATCTGCTTGGTTTCCTATCCATAGTCAGTACCTTCACACTCTCACTGGTAAAAATAAACACACAAGTAAAAACATCGATCCAAAAACGAAAACATGAACATGTGTATTGAAAATATCAATTGCATACTCATCATCAAAAAATGCATCAACCATTACGTGCATATTTGTAGAAAAAATGTGTAAAATATCTGGTGCAGCCTTTGCTGTAAGTTTGATCAGCTGATTGTTCATGATTACCCATGGGACACTCCAGTGACTTTGACTTCTGCAAGAGAGCTATCTCACCTCTATACTCAAAGGTGAATGTGAACAGGTGATGAGATAAATAAACAATAACATACGCACTTCAATTGCTTTAGTGCAAATGAGTTCCGTTTCAAGGTGGAGAGGAAACATTTTTCTTCTTTGAAACAGTGCGTTAAACATTTGGAAACCGAGAAAATAAAACCAAAGGAACCAATATGTTCCGCTTCCCCTGAACTCTTTGAGCCCTCAGCATGGCTGGGGATGGACCAAGTCAGCAATCTCTGACCTGACAAGATATTACAGCTTGACATAGTCCATCACTAATAGGCCACCGTCTGCAAGACCAACAGTCACAACTGTACTTGTGGCAACTTATGGCTGTGCAGCTCTAAACTGATAAAATCGTATAACTTCACTTGTTGCTTTTCCAGAAGGGTTACATCCTGCAGAAACAGTGAGCGTTACAGTGGACAAAAGCACGTTCTCATGCAGTTTGAGTAACAACCGCCTTCTCGCAAGATAAGAATGTGGCGGCTGCGCCACGGACACCAAGCACCTCGCCCACAAGCACAGATAACGAGTACTATCAGGAACCCAGAGACCAGCGGAAATCAAATTCTTGCAATGAGACAGAATCCCATGAGAGCCTCTGCAAACTCGTCCACGAGTCCAGAATGTATGGTTTCCAAAGGTGTCCACAAATTGCTTCTCTGTAAACTTCACGGTGTACACAACTGACCAACTGTCCTGATGGCAAATATTATCCATACCTGGTCTGTTCTATAAAATGTCAGCGCACTTCAGTCAAAACAAATTAAATTTCTTTATTTTCCTCATAACAACTTTGATTATGGTAAGAAAAAGTGATCCGTTTCTTTTAAAGCTCAGTATATATGACAGCCATCCCGAGACTAATTTAACGGGGAAGGGATAAAACAAACAATTAACACCAGTCAAAGGATACATGTTTATAACCAGTTAGGTAAGGGTATCTTATAGAGCACAACAAGTCATCCACTAAAGCTCATCTGCAGAAATTATAAATGTCAATGGGGAGCTACACCAACTACCTGCCAGATTATTTAGTTAGCCGGGAATTCAGTATTTCTTGTTTAAAAAATATTAAGGCTGCTAACTACGATAGTACAATAACAAGTGGGTCAAAACAAATTGCATCATTAGGTAACTTTTTAGCTTTTGGTCAACACACTGTTCTCACAATCCCGTTTTGCTTACTAGGTAGCCGGTTTCAAAACAAAAACAAGCCGCCTTTTTTAAAAGATCACCGCTGTTCAGGCTAGCCAGCTAGCTAACTAGCTAGCTAACGTAATGGCGACGACACTAATGATGATTTGTTTTGATTCACTTGCGCTTGTTTATGTGTTTTAGTATAAATGTAACTGCTACTGACTGTAACTATGTGGTTAATAGATTAATATCACCATACAGATGCTTAGCTGACTACAAACAGCTACCTAACTCAGCTAGCTATCATGCCGCTAACATTAGCTTAAGGTTGAACATCACAGCTATCTAGCTGTAGCCAACAGTCACTTTTTAATAACATTATTTCCGCCCATTCGTTGAATTTAAAATATCGGATCTGATTATACGGCGCAGATTAACCTAAAGTTCCACGAAGATGCAATAAATTAAACAATTTAACTAACCTGAAATATATGCTCCACGCAACTGGAACACAACGTCGCCGAAAAAACGAAGCCCTTCCTGTCGACGCTTCAGAATGATGTAATTTCCTCCTGTGGCGCAATGTCTGCTCCCATAACGCATTGCATACTGGACCCTAAGAAGCAAGCTGCCCTTTGTATGTAAAGCTAATAACATGTATTGGCACTCTGGTACAGTACAGTGTATATTAGTCATTTGACAGTAGGTTAGATAAAGAAAATAAGTATCTGGGGACTTCTTAATAAATGTATCTTAAATGGTCATGGTAAATGATGTTAATAACTGTATCTCTATTCAGAGTCAATTTGAAAGAGGAGCCGGAGATGGTCACATATGCCCTGTTTTCACTGGCCTAATGCGGCTTAGCCTTTCTGACACTTTGCAGTTCTTGCTGAAGACAATAATGGAACTCTGTTCATCAATGTTGGGACCTAATTTCTATGTAAATCATTAGGTGCGATACTCACAGGGAGTGCTGATAGGATTTGCAATATTCACAATACTTTGTCTGAGATGAAGAATGTACAGATTGATTAAGGTTGCAAATAACAGCAGCAACAACAAAAATAATACTACTAATATAGCATACTTTACGTTTTTCTTAAAAATATTTTCTTACATGAAACCAATGTCTGCTTAGCTTTAGCATTGTTAAGTATCACAGAATGAAATTTCAATATATCACTCCTAATTTAGTAAAAGGATCAGGATTAGGACTGGTCAAGGGTTATTAATGACATTAATGACTACTTTCATACATCAGGATATTTCAAAATTATATTAATGTTGCAGTGGGTATATCATAAAAATGTGTGCACAGTATGCCAGGCACTGATGTACCCATCTGGTTGAAATGTTTGCTACTCTTAGCCCTTTTCACTTGGGCACTTATGCACCTTTTTACATGTAGAATGATAATTGAAATATTTTTTATAGGCCTTAATTTCTTACAGTGCAGAGAGCATCATTCTTCTCACACAGACTTTACTTCTTTCACTTACAAAAATATACCCACATCAAATTGCAAAGAAAAAGACATTTGTGGGTAAAATATTTCAGAGTTCAAGAACATTGTAGCATGTGCAGTTGTGATTTTAAAAAGCTAGATGTAAGATAGGAGAAAAGAGGAACTATATGGAAAGGCAATGATTTTATTTGTGGTTGGTACCATCACTTTAACTACACAGACAGTAAATGGGTTTACTTAGATGGATTTAAAGTCAGTCTTGCTTCAACCCTCCTCCTCACTCTTTGCTATATTGCTGTTGGTATCAACATAGTAAAGGATTCATTTCTCAGTAATAAATTGAATTTTCTTTTGTTCATGCACAGTTAAAAGACATGAAAACATATTTTAAAATATATTTCAGAACAGCTATATACATTTTTAATTAAAGCAAGATTATGCTGCAAATCGCAGTAGTTAAATTTGACACAATATTTTTGAATTTACATAGACATTTGCAGATTTAAGAGATTAGCGCAGTTTATATTTCAGTACCCTTTCCTGCATTCAAAATATATTAATATCCTTTTCAACCAACAGTTGTCCAGTTGTAAAATGTTAGTCCATTAACTCTTCAGAATAAAAGGTCCATCACAAAGTTCACACCGTGAGAAGAATGTTGATACTTTTAATTTGATGACATATTTAAACAGCAGAAACACTCAAAATTGCTACAAAAGAGAAGACTCGTAGAGAAGTATATTTAAATCCTTGCAACTCCAAGGCCATATGGCCTTCACCGCAGATACTTGAATTTTACTGAGTGGAAAGAATAATCACAGTGGCCAAACCCTTGATATCAGGTTAATGTGGTTAACACAACAAATGTGACCGTTTTTGGAATGCATGAAGTCTAATACCTTAGTCCATGAACGTAAAGTAGGACACTATTCTTATATCAAAGTGTACACCAGTACACCACAGAAGTGCAGAAAAACACCTGTCACTGTCAAGTTTTGACTTATGCTCCACAACATTAAATCAAAAATTTACACCTGCTTTACCTTTTAAAGGCCTGGATAAATATCTTCATCACAGTAGTCTTAAGATAACACGGCAATCTGATTGCAAATGAACAGTACATGTCAGCGAGAACATTAATACAGAAGGAAAACAGATTACGTCCAGGGAGGCACCTTTCATGTGCTAGAAGATAGTGGTACAATATCAATTCACACATTAAACTAGATATTACTGGTCTTATACATTCTCAATGCACTTGTGACTGCATTTAAAAATTACACGATAACCCAGGAACAGTGACATCATCGGATTGGTCAATCCACAACACACCACTACACTCAGAAGAGTTTATAGGTTTCCGTAGCTGTCACTCACAGCTACACTACCATTTGCCCCTGCACAGTACACCGACTTGTTTTCAGAGGTATTGTGGATCTTAATATTACAAAACCATCCTACTGTCTGTTTCTCTCTAAATGGCTTATTTCAACAGACCATGATTATTGTATGGAATCTCCTGTTGACCTGCAGTTTAAATAAGTAAAAACAACAAAGCATCGAACATCAAGGGCATAGCTGTAGTACGCAGCAAAAATTCAGTGACATATTGCCACAGTAATGATACTAATTAAGAGCACAAACCCCACACCAAGGGCTGGTCTTATGGCCACTAAACAAGTGATATCTTTTGATATACAGCAGCACTTTCAAAAAAAGCAAAAATATCTTTTGGCAGAAAGTGGTAAGGAAAGGAGATATTATCACATGGCAAGATGCAACTGTAGTCCAACTCACCCAGCTTGATCCAGCTGTATCTACAGTCATCACCCTCAACTATGCTAAAACCTACAGTACTTCTGTCAGTCTTTGGAGAACAGATTTAACAGGAAAAGGTGCGTGTATAATAAACTATACTCACCTAGTTCAGCTTGAATAGTCAAGACAGCACCACCTGACAGTTTAAACCAACATACAGACACACCATGCATCTCCAAGAATGTGGTAATATGTAAAATACCCTTTAAGCGCAAACATTCCATTTCCATGTTACAGATACACAAGGGCAAAAATATAATTTATGGAATGTCTATCACGTTACACCATGTTACGCACTAAAACATATACAGTGCAGTCAATTGCAACAGCTGAATATGGGGTCCCTTTTTCAATATTACAGTTCTACCCATTTTCCATAACTAATAATAGTCTGCAATTACTCCTGTATGTATATTAAACAACCCCCCTCCCCCACACTAAACAATTCTATAGAAACCTGAGTTGTTCTCTTTCACACAAACATTCAAATATAAATGTTCATATCTGAACATTATTACTGTGCGAGGCATATATCTAACCTCCATTAGAACACAAAGATTCTGATCACACAATTACCAATTTGTTTAAAGGTCTTCCCCTCGGGTATAGCTTTCCTCACACCATTATTCTCTCAACTGTAAAATAAAGCAGAGATCAGATGCAACAAAGCATCAGTATTGCTGATTATTCCACAGTGCTTCCATGACTGTCCCTTTTGTTTTCATCCTGCATCATTCATGTCCTGATGAGGCCTGGCAAAGCAGATGCTTGCCCCATAAAAGTGGTGACCGGGAGCCAACATCACAGATCGGATTGTTATTTTAAATTTGACACCATTTCACATTATTGTCTCCAAACGGCGCAAGAAATTAAAAAAAAAAAAAAAAAAGCCTCCGTCCACCAAAGAGGAACATCAGGAAGTGTGTTTGCACAACACAGGAAGTGGAATTGGCTCGAAAGATGAAAGAGATCAAGTAAACAGGCTGGACCCGTCCGACTCTCTGGAATGAGATGCGTCACAAAAGAAGGTGGTCAAAATCTGCTGTTTTTCCATGCTCTTTTGTGACAGAGAGGAAGAGCAGGAAACAGCTCTTTGAGTGATTCTTACGTAAGAGTTAAAACAGGATCCACCGCAACTACGAGGCTCGTTCCCCTGTCTGCTGTCCGTTTCAGCCACAGGAAGCGGCGGGGGGGGCGCGCTACTCCGCAGCCCTGATGTCACACTCCTGCAGCAGGGGCTTCTGGTCTGCCTCGGCAGCTTGGGCCAGGGCGTGTAAGGCATCTCTCTGCGCCTGCCTGGCCTTGTTGTACAGCATGACCCCGATGATGACCAGAACCGTCCCGACCGCCGACAGCACCGTGATCTTGTTGCTGAACACGATGATGCTCAGCCAGATGGACAGGGCGTGTTTCACCGTGCTGGCAACACTGGGCACAGGACAAAGAGAGAGAGACGGGGGTGACCTTCCTCAGAGTCCACCATCAGCCAACCTTTAGTTTGCATCTGCACTTCACCCTGTCCTTAGGGTAGGGCTTGAATAGTGCTATGCTCACTCTCACTGGTCTGGAAGTATTGTTAGCCTGGTCTGAAAACTGTTGCTCATTCAACTTGAATGGATACATTTATTCTGCGTTGCACTGGAAGTTGCTCTGGATAAGAGCGTCTGCTGAATGAATGTAATGAAATGAAATGTAATGGAAGGGAAAATGTCTACGCTTCGCACGCTCTCACCTGAAGGTGACGGGTGAGATGCGGCCCATCAGAGCGTAGGCGGTGACGCTCTGGAGGTGGAAGAGGACCCCGTCGAACAGCAGCAGCACGATGATGTCCTGGCTGAAGCTGAAGCTACGCCCGCTCTTCCCAATCACAGGCATATCCTGCGTTTCCACGGAAACAGAGAGCCCATCTGCCATACACTGTAAGGCTTTACAAATACCAAGGTTCACCTGTTTCATTTGCCGCGTTTGTGTGTCTATGTGTAAGTACGTGCGATAAGCGCAATATGTATAACGTGGGGCTGCAATGAGAGGGATGTTATGCAAATATAGATGTACAATGTTAACGTGCGAGTACTTGCCCAAGTAAATCTATGTTGTGTATGCTGTTATAAGGGACGCGTATAAATATTCTGCACACGTTATGTATACATGTCTCTGGTAATTACATTACAATATTGTCAAGTAGTGGATGCTCCAGAAATACTTACATATCTTACAATTTTTACATGTATACATATTTTACATTTAGACAGTTTGATATTAACCGAGGTAATTCTGGGTTAAGTGCCTCAGTGCAGCAGCAGCAGCACCCCACCTGGGAACTGAACCAGCGACCTTTTGCTTATGATCCCTGCTGCTTACCACTATGCGACACTGCTGCCTGGCAATGTATATATTTAAGCACTCTAGTTAGAAGTCCTCATCTAAACGTCCCCTGGTGTAATATGTAACAGAATGAATATATTAGTGAGTGAATGCAGACCATTATGCTCTTATCACAATCACAGCGACAGAAAGTTTTGTGTGGAGTAACTGCCATTGCCACGGAAACAGCAGGAATGGAACAGCTACATTGTTAAGCTGCCTCTGCTTACAAGAGTGAGACTGCACCTGTTTTGGCAAAACAAAAAAAAAACGCCTGGAAATAAACTGGACAAATAACTATATACTGCCAAAATCGGGTTCACCCGGTCTTGGCAAACACTGTCATACATTTTTTTTCCCACTGTACTTGTGTCCTGTCAGCATTGAGTCATCAGTCAAACCAGCGGCGGAACAAAGTAGTGAGGTAATGAATGCTGTCTTTCATGCATGAGAAAGTAAACCATGGGAAGCAAAGGTGAGAGGAGTGCTATGTTTTTAAGGAATGCTTGATACCAATTCATTAAAAAGTTGCAACAACTGAACTTTAGCTGAATGTGCAGTCATTAAACAGTAAGGAATTATGACTAATTTACTAACCCTCAGTTATATAAAGCAGGCGATTATGTACCCGTTAAGAATCCACCTATATGTATACAAGTTCTTGTAAGCATATCAGTGTGCAATTATGCATGGTGCCAACCTTGTGGTTTAGAAACTGAGTGAAATGGTAACCTATTTACGAAAGTAAAATGAAAATAGAGATGATGTTTACAAGTCTTCTCAACGGATGGCTTCATGCAAGACCAAGTCCTGCCACTTCCACCCTCTTCCTCAAAAAAAGAAATCAGCACCATGCATCAAACAATGATTTCAATATTTTCATATCACATTGATATACACTACTTGTTAAATCTTTCCCTATATGATTTCTAGCATTTGTAAATGGTCAGAGAGCTATCCACAGAGAAAAGCCGCTTTTTGACAAGGGTTTTGTATAGATCCATAAATCCAAAGAAAAGTTCTGGCTGGCAGCAAGGCCTACACATAATATTAACTGAAGGAGAGTTTGGTTTTGGGTTTACAGGGCAATTCTTCTGGAACTGTACACATAGGTTCTTGACATAGTGCATACAGTAAAAAGAAATCAAATATAGAATTTTCATCAAACCTCTCCTTTTACAGCAGGGGAAGCGTATATACATTTACATTTATTCATTTGGCAGACGCTTTTATCCAAAGCGACTTACATAGGTTACAGTTCTTTACAGTGTTATCCATTTATACAGCTGGATATTTACTATTTACTATTGGGTTAAGTACCTTGCCCAAGGGTACAGCAGCAGTGTCCCAGCGGGGATTGAACCGGCAACCTTTCGGTTACGAGTCCTGCTCCTTAACCACTATGCTACACTAGATAGGGTTAATCCGTGTGTTTCAAGGAAGGGAAATGTGACTTGGCAGTAATTTGTGAGGGTGTGGCCTGAGGATGAAACTCACCAGCATGAAAATCCACGCAGGAATAAGCATTATGATCGCAGCAGCACTGGTGTAAAACTGGAGCTCTGGAGGACTGAAGAGGAAACAGGAAATGCCATAAGCTGTCAGCACCATGCCCCTGGTGAAAACGCTCCTGCAGGCTGTCGCTTTGCTAACAGGTTGAATGCGGCGATGCAACAACATCTTGTCGAAGCACAAAGGCATATCCGTGACTTGGGTTAAGCATTCTGGTGAGGTGTTACATTTGGGTTTTGTTTTTCCACCCTCCCTCTTCTCCTCAATGCCCAGAGGCAAGTTTCTACAGCTCTCAGCTCCAAACTGGCACTATTGATTCATGAATGTAAAAGCAAAGCCTGCCCAAACAAAAACACCTGACCTCTTTTGGGTGGGGTTATTGGTGAATTACAAGTGCGATGCGAACAGTATTATTCCATTCATATTTTTCTTGTCAAGAGTTCATTAATTGAGACTTAATACAAGATCGGCAACAGATATGTAAACATCAACTGAAGAACACCCTAAACATTGTTTTCAATTGTTGACTCACCTGAATTTATACTTGTCCCCACTAAGCAGCTTCTTCGAAAACACATTCTGCAAACTACAGAACGAAACAGGAAATGCAAGGTTTAGCTCTGGGCGTGGACGTCTTTACGAGGTCAAATAAGCTGTGGTTACATCTGAAACGGTTACCAGTCCATGATGTTTGTGGAGAGGGCAGCAGAGAAGCCCAGCATGTTGAAGCTGATCTCTGTGGCTGTGCAGAGCGCCAAGCCGGCCATGATTGGAAACAGGGACAGGTTCACCCACAGCCCTACACAACAACACAGGGTCAGCCAGGAAAAGTGTTGCATGGCTATGTAGCTGTATCAATTCAAATGGAATGCAAGACAGATTACATGCTTCCATTGTTCTGCACAGGGTGGAGCCCCATCTGAATGAAAAGGTTGTGGTTTTCTTTTGCGAGAATGATGGAAGAACAATATTCAAACCATACTAACCACAGCTATAACTCATGGAGAGGAAAGTTTTTTTTTTTCTTCCATTCCAAAATTTACCTATATACTCTCCCAAGATAAGTCTGGACATGATGACTGTGAAAATTGGTGCTGAGCTCTTCACGGTCTCTGCAAAGGAAACCGCCACGTTCTTCAGACTGACCAGTCCCAATACCACAGTGCTGAACCTGTGATGGGAATATCAAAGCAGCTTTTTAGAGCCTGTATGCAGACCATCTATGCCTTAACACATCAAATATGAAAAGCAAAGATCTTGGCACAGGCATAAGAGAGGAACATGTCATTGTGTTTTGAAAATAATTTCAGATAAACAACTGTCAATAGGTTAGGATATCTGCGCTGAATAAATATCTTTCATATTGTATATTTTCCCCACATCTAAGCTAGGCTTATTTGGATCCTCCTATAGATTTGTGAACATAGGTGTTTCGTTGATGAATAATTACAAACCTTAAGAAAACATCTCTTTTATCTCTCATATATATATAAAAAACAATAACCTCATTAATCCAACAAAGAGCATAATCATCAGGAAGTTGGGAGGGTACTCTGCCCTGGACTTGTGTTGGTACAAGCAGCAAGGGATATACATCTTCATGCAGCCAATTACAGTGGTAGACAGCATCTGAATAGCACCTGCAAGGCAGGGAAATCAGAAATAACTGAGACAGTCAGAAAACAGATGAACGAACATGAGTACTTTATTCATTCTCCTCCATATTAATCATGTTAGGTCATCACATGGGTAAGCCATACACTGCTCCTGTAGTCCTACTCATAGAAAACACATTGGGGCCCTTTGTCAACTGTCTCCTTGACTGAAACAACAGAGCACCCACTGTCCTTGATTAGTTCAGCTCAAGCAATGCAAAACCTTATCTCCTCTCTGCAGATACCCGATTTCATGAAACTAATAAAATGACATTGATCAAGCTCACTGGTATGGTACTTTAAAACCCTAACTGTCAGACGAGACCTCTACCTGAAGATTAGGGTCAACAAAAAAACACTTAGATCACCCTCAGTTTTCTACAAATAGAATGCGCGACTGTCGGCCCACAAAGAAAGCTTACCCAGCATGCTGGGCTCCCCCTCCAGCAGAGACAGGATGTACTTGTTTAGGAAGAGTGTGCAGAAGCTGAAGAAGTACCACAAGCCGAGATAGACGAGGGACTTGGTGTTCCACACGCCCGAGTCGGCCTCGATCACAGTGGTCTCGGTGATGGTGATTTTCAGAACGCTCTCGCCGGGCGAGCTCTCGCTGCGTGCCAGAACGACCCGCTCCGGCCTGCTCCGGAAAGGTGAGAACAGGTGCCAGAACAAATGGCCCCCAGCCCTGCCGCTTCCCGCCATGAGCCAGCTGCAGCCTCGCTCTCCTTGCCGCCGGACAGACAGAGACGATGCGAGGAACAGGAGGGAAGTCGAGGCAAAGGTCAATCCATCTTCCAAGTGCGAGCCTTCAACCCCCACAAATCAAAGTTGGTCGTCTGTGTAAAGGTCCTTTAGCTTCATTACTCCACTGCTGAAACACAAATGCATGTGTCATAATGGCTTTTTAATAATTTCTTTCGAATGTAACTAAGGATGGATTAAAATTGGCTTTAGTATGAAACTCCACTTTCACCCCCTCCCTCCAAAACTGACCGCAATATAACGTGTCCTTAACGTTAGATATATTACTATTACACTTACTCAAACTGGTTTAACAAAATTAAGGACGAAGACCACTGAGTCATTGAACTTTATTTTGTCTTCAAAAAACCGCTAATACTAGTACTGCGCTAATACATTAGCGCAATTCTTGACGCTTGCCTTTATCTGACTTGACATTAGATTACATCACATTCATTTAGCAGACACTGTCATTCAAAGCGACTTCCAGCACAAAAAGTATGCAAAACATGTCTTGCAAAATATATGGCACAGGAGCGACCTTAGCTAACTTCTGGCATCAAAAGCGGGTCAAACTCTACTCTGATCGTGCCCTGTTCTGCAAACGTGGCACCAACAAAGAAATACAATTCAGTTCAGGCTAATCTAAACTCGTTATATGACACCACATGATAAGAATACTGCAATTCATTAAAGTAAACTGCTAGATTTTAAAAAGCAACTACAACTACTGTTGCAAAAAAAGTAAAAATGAAAAAAGAAGAAAGAAGGAAAAATGGGGATATTCTGAAACAATGGTGCGTCTAATAGCAAAGGTGAGCGACCTAAACTGATTTCCAGCGTTAGCTAACTATCACTAATAACCCTATTCACATAAAATACGGCAATTGTTACTGGCGACCTGCTTAACATAGCTGTTGTAGGCAGCGCTAACACCTGCTAGCGCTGTGCACCATATGCCACGAGCAGGCAAGTTACAGGTTTCAGTACGCGTCAGACAGACATCCTTCTGCAGAAAAATTCATAGCTAAAGTCAGACATGAGCAGCTGTACGTTATATCTGAATATTAAACGAAACGATTACGGTTCTGCTAGCTGAGTAGCCTTGACCTGGCTGACTTCCAAGCAGCGGAGGGACCTCTCAATGCAGACTAGCTAACAACCATAAAACTACAAGCTACACTGTTCGAAAACCACTGCATTATAGGCTGTAACGTTAGACTAAAAGAATCCAATGCTTACTGCAAATTCGACTAATTAAGATAATTCCCCATTTTTGTGTCGAGACTATTATTGGCTGGCTAGTTAATTCGAAATTAATGTGATTGAACCACCTTCAAATTCAGCTAGCTAACCTTTGCTAAATACCTACAACAACATCTTTGACTATGCCAGACGGTGTTCGCTTACTAGCTAGATCCATGAACCCAAACGTGGCTAACTTCACCTTGATACCTTTCGTCCTAAGTAGACAGCAACCTAGTTCAGACAGTTGTCGCTAGCTAACTAAGCAAACGTTTGCGGAATCTAGCCATACTATATGGCTTGCTAGCTGTGAAACCACCACTTTTCAGGTGCTGATTCTTTGTTAGCAAACTTAGCTAACATTAGCTAAACAGTCTACCCACAGAGCACGAATGTGTATTTTCTCAGATTTACCACAAATTCCACAGAATTTCCGTACCCAGCCAGCGCCACATATGCAATCGGCCAACGTCCATTCACCATATCCACAACAGAGCCATCGTGCGCAAAAATCCTCTCCCACTGGACGGTCAATGGTTACACGGAGTTCAAAACAATGGCTGCGTCCCGACTCAACACCCCAATTCAACCCCAACACGTTCGGCAGATGATCATACCAGAGCGTCCAGAAGATCCGCCCTCCGCTCACTCAGCCAATAAACGGCGAGAGTCTGCTGTTGACGCCATAGCTCTACAATACTTGGATTTTAACGGCAGAAATGTGTATGACGGCTAGTTTATGTGGGCTAGCGTGGTAACTTTTAACTGCACGCCGGTCAGCTACGCAGATCCGTACACACTCATACCGAATTTTCAGACTGAACGTTTTAGCTGATTGTCGTATCTCCCTTAGAATCAGCCAACTTGTCGTATTGGGAATATGTCATTGACAGCTGTTCTATGTTAGAAGGAATACTGTGATTAATGACGATGATGCATAAAATCAGTAGAGAAAAATCACTGTTAACCAATGTAATGCTTTAACAGATATCCATGAGTGACACAATGTTTAAAACATTTCAGACGTATTATTAGAACATCGGTAGCAATCATTACATCGTTGCCATTTAGCAGACGATTTTATCCAGATCGGCTTGCATACAAGAGTTTACCATTTTATCCATTTATACAGCTGGATATTTACTGAGGCAATTGTGTTAAGTACCAGTCCACGGGTACAACAGCAGTGCCCTAGCGAGGAACTAAAACAGAAACCTTTTGGTTGCAAGCCCTGCTCCTTATCACTATGCCTAATACACAACACACATAATAATGACATAATGGCGGCAATAACAACAATAATAGTAATACGACAACGGACAATATTAAGAACAATACACTGAGCAACATTAAGGTGTGTTTCTGGGAAGCCCTTTCATGTAATCACAGTCTCCTCAGTAACAAACTCATACTGATGTGATATTGCAGTTGTCACAAAAGTAGCCATTTTAGCGATATTTTTCCTGCTATTCAAGGTCAACAATGATTTGCAAACTATTTAGCAGACGTAAGTATAATCATCTTCTTACAACCAGCCTCAACCATGTTATTCCAAAGGCTTCCTCTGCATTTGCGGCAAAACTCCCGCGATGCACTGCGCGAACTCGATAGCGTTAAACTGCGTGTCAGCATTGTGGCACAAACATGTGGCTACCCTTTTGCTCTGGATGAGAGCGTCTGCTAAACGACTAGGCTGAAATTATATACTCACGTGTGACAACATATTAATATACTTCCCAAAAATACAAAATACCCAAAAATGAATGTCTCAGCTACAAAATACCGGTGCACAAAATATAACCCTGACATGTCAGCAACCTTAAAGTAGGCTCTAACTCATTATAACTTTGCTACAATATGTGCACGTGAGGAGCATATCTGTAGTCTAGCAATATACAGGACATCTCATTGTAATGGTAGCATTTAATAGATATGCGTGTTTAAAGATGGATTGTAAGTCGTTTTTAAATAATGTCAACTGTTCTACTATCAACGTAGTCTAACGTGTAGTCGTAGCTCATATTATCTAACTCGTTATCCAGCTTGGTTAGTTACCTTTGACACCTGAGGTAAAATAATAAATCTGTTTGTCTCTCGTTCTTTTGACTTAAATTTTATTACTTAAATGAAACTTGTCGATGCTTCGTCGCAGACTTCCTTCATCTTCATCTTAAAGTAATGTTCTGAGACAAAACATTTTCATTCATGGTGAATCTGTCAGAGATGCAGATTATGAAAAACAAAGTTAGCGCTGTAGCAGTGGTCTCAAAGCTCATTGGATGAACGCAGTCTAACAGTTCATTGGATGAATGAGCGGAGTTGGGGCGGAGCTTCTGCACGTTTATATTAGGCCTATATTTACCTTTATTCATTTGACCGGCGCTTTTATCCAAAGCGGGGCAGAGTACATTACAAGCAAAAGACCATAAGGTGTCAACAGTATATTCAGCACACTGTAGGATGATCATCTAGTAAGGACTCCCAAACACCCACCCATCGATCCCTCTGTGTCGGTTTCGCGTGTGAACGCACGATTCTGCCATATTGGTGGAGACTGCGGAGCCCTTCGTATGTTCATCAATGCGGTTTGCTACACTCCCGCTATGTGGAATCACGGGAGTGTGGAATCATCTGTTATTTTACAACTGTCAAGTACGGAACAGCCCAAACGAAAATTCAACTTGTAACAATATATTAATTAATAGGTTATTCAATCCAACAATGTATTGCAACCACATTTAAAATATATTGCAAAACAGAAATATATTGAAATGTACCAAAACTGAAATAATTCACATATTTTCAATATGTTAATTGATCTAAAAAAAATACATATTCTCTATAATATAGTTTCAGTGTATTATTTTTTTATAGTATGGTATGGAAGCAAGAGGGAAAAAAACTTAATTGCCATGTAACGTAATGGGGCAGACTCAAAACCACCTTTAAAGACTAATCCAGGGCTCTCCTATTTCTGACACTACACTAATAATTAAGCTTTTGCAGTGGCATAAACCCACTGGCAAGCAATACACACAAACTGTTGTGAAAATACATGTTTCTGCAGTGGCACTGGATTAAAAGGATGGCACTATTGATTCAGCATCTATGCAGATAATTGCCTAAGCTTACTGAATGCACTATTGTTAGTCACTCCAGGTAAGAGCATCTGTCAAATTAATAAATGTAAAAGTAACGTGTCTGAAAATTCTTTCCCCCAAAAGTTCTGTGGATGCTTGCTTGTGGGTTGCTTGTTACATCACAAGCTTTACAAATCCAAGAAAATTTCATACAAGAGAGACCATTAGGGAAAGTACTTCAATACCTCTACATACGCAGGCAACAGTTGTACACTCTACACTTGATGTCTTACATAAAAGAATCAAACAAATTCATTTCATAAACAGAATCATATATATCTGGGGCTCCTGGACCACAGCCACTGTGTAGTCATAACAATTATGCTGATTTTCTCTTAATGTTACTTTGAAATATAGAGAACATTGGGTAGCACTGCTTTGGAATAGTACTCGCTCAGCTTGTGTGACATGATGTGGCCTAAATGTGCAAATGTAACTTAGTTTTGATATCAGTAATTGTGACAGCAGAATTAGTTTTGCAAGTGTTTTGCAGATTTAGCAGATTAACCGCTTTGCACATGTGAGGAATTTACACTACACGTCTTTTTTTTTTGGTCAAGATTATCCCCGTATTTAAGAGATGTTACAGTAGTTGCCATACATGACAACATACATCTAGTACGTGAAGCCACATTTTCTTTATAAATGGACCAGAATATCAGCTCAGTGTGAGAAAATTCTGTCTCTGGCATTGTTGAGGCTAGAAATGTTCTGGTTGGCTGGCTCCCTATGAACACTGTTGAAAGGATATAGGAACACAGACAACATTGGAATCTCCTGTCCCCAACCAGAACGTCCTAGACGAGGTATAGAGTTCACGCTGGAGCTCAGTATCTGGTCATAATGGACAGTCTGTTGAATAGTCACAGACTTTTAACACATTAACCACACGGGCCAGATAGTCAACTGGGTACATTCCGTATTGAAAAACACTCCTGCTTTCCTTCTGTCCCCCCCATAAATGGTTCCGGTTGATAAGAGGTGGTTCTGGTTGTGTGTCTGCACAACGCTCTGTTTTAGACCACGCCCCTTCAGGAATGTTCATAACGTTAAAGCATATCAGGACGTTCGTCTTCAGCAATGGAAAAAAACCAGATCGATCAATATGTAGCGCAGCAAGATGATCATCCGATTCATTACGAATCTGAAACTCCCAGACGGACGAGTGAAGAAACACAGCAGCTGAAAGTCCCATGGGAGAATGTCTGTGGTTACGCCCCTTTAGAACGCTATGTGCTGCTACGAAAGTAATCTTTTGTTGTTCCACTGAAAAGATCCGGTTTATTGTCAAGCGTACAAGTAAGAGAGTTCCGGTGACACGATTCCGCCTCCACACCGGTAGCAACAGAATTTTAAAAGCAATAACATAGCGAACTGCACTGTGATATCTTACTCGTGATAGAGAATCTTTACAAACCCACTCAGTAATTCTGGAAGTGACAGATCAGGAAGTAACAATTAAAGAACGGTTTACCAGAATAGCTATATGGCATGTGCGATGTGTATGCATCCTCCGAACACAGTGCATTGAGCTGACAAGTGTTTGAAATGCATCGACCCACCAAGTAAATCTTCATAAAGATGGACGAGATAAGGTCAGTGTGTGGCTAGCAAACGTAGCTAGCACTTCGTTGTTTTAACGATGTACGCTTACATTACACTACAGTCACCACATCATCTGGCAATGGAATAATGAAACTACATTTTTACATATGGTATTAGCAGATGGTCTGTTAGTCGAACTCGGTAGCTAGCCAGCGAACACTAACTTTTTAGCTTGATAACCAGCTAGCTAACTATTCATATGCTTCTTTTATTCAGCAAGCTAATTGGTTAGTTTTAGCTAGCCCGCAATCTATTAAAATATATAAAACTGTCTAATGTTAGATAACGTTTGCTGTTGTGGATGTTTGTCGTTTTTTAGCCAACTAGCAAACTAACCTTCCAAAAAGCAGCTGTTTTTAGCCGTTGTTGTTAGATGGCTGGTTAGCCTGCTAGTCTGAATTTTTAGGTACAAACTCAGCTAGTTAGTGAACTAGCAGTAATGTGTTGTGCAGTGGATCACGAATCTAGATCACCTCCAGCTTGTTAATGTAATGAAATGTTCCAAGGTACTTACTATGGTAATACGTATACTTGTCATCTGAAGTGGGTATTGACCATCAGTCCACATCAGTGAGACACAGTCAGTGTCACACTGCCCCGCACCTGCGTTGGATGGAGTGTCTACTGTATGGATATTAAAATGCTATAGCTTGCAACCCAACATTTCTCCGTGCTCGCTTGAAAACTGCTAGGGACCCTTAACGGTGTGGAAATGGTGCGTTATGAGGCTTTTAACAATTGAAATACGCCTTAAAACAAGGATAATATTTGGCTGCCATACAAATCATTCCCGAATCTGCCTTGAAAGTACGGATTTGCTTGAACTGTAATGAGTGTATCAAACTGAACGAGTTATTTTGATTATGTGGTATGTATTCATTAGCTTTTTCACAGAGGGCAGCAGGATCCACGCAGAAAAAACCATGTTAAATCATGATTGTATTTTTTTTTAACGTTTGTTTCATTGTTACACCATTAATAGGGTGACCATACGTCCTCTTTTCCCCGGACATGTCCTCTTTTTGGAACGCATTTTTCAGGTCCCAAAAAGAGGACATGTCCGGGAAAAAGAGGACGTACGGTCACCCTACTACATTAACTGTAGCCCAGGGTATGTGTGTGTATTGTACTGGAAGGGTACACTGCTCTCGGGTATATTGTGTTGTATTTGTGTGTTGAGCTAGGTAAACATTTGTGGTTTCAGCCTTGTGTGTTTGATACTGACTCTTGTTAGTGTGGGGATGATGGCTTCCTCGCTCATGTAACTTTTTAATTTTGTTGAATGTCCTTTGTGCTTGACTTCTGGAGTCTGTCAGGATAAGAGCGCCCACTGCATGCCAACAATGCAAATGTAATGTTAGATACGCTTATCTTTTACATCGCTCTGGATAAAAATCGTCTCCTACGCGATAAAATGTAAATGTTTTGCATTACGTGTTACATTGCTCTTGTTTTAGTCCATTGCTCGGCACCCGGCACCATGAAAGCATTGATCTTCCCTCTCCGAACCTGAGGCCAAGGCATCGCGAACTCATTCCGACACCATGTGGTCCGGTGGGTGCAGTGAAGTCATAGGAATGTTGTCCCCTCTGTTCAGAGCAGTTAAATTCTTTACATTTTTTATTTAACTCAGACCCTGCCAGTCATTGCTGTTGACTGCACTCTTTGGCATTGATGATGTTTGAATATGAATTGAAGCCTGAACATTGATCTGCATGAAACAGAAAATAAATATGAATCATAACCTTCAACCCTTTTTTTAACACCCTAGATAAAGCCTTGGTCAGAGTTGACCCTCCTGGTTAAAGTATACTACTGTTTCACTATCACATCTTTACTGGGAGTTCTGGTCCTTACTGTGGTTAACATCTACAATCAAAGCCAGAAGAAGTCCAGCTTGGAAGAGGACTTGTCTGTGTCCCTCATACAGCTTGTGGGAATATGTAAGTAAGATGACTTAGATAAGTGACTGCATAGTTTGCATAGTTCATTCAGGGATAGCATGTTGCTTGATTGGATCCGCTTAGAAAAGTGTCTGATATCAAAACAAGAGACTATAAGCATGTTACCAAATAAGAGTTTTTTAAGGGGTATGAAGAATGTTTATTTCCCTCATGGAATAAAATGAATTGTTTGCTTCCATTTGTCTCTTGAACAAGATTTTACTGTGAAAGTATTTCCTCTTAAAATGAAAAAAAAAATCTTACACTAGGAAAAATGGGAGCAAGGCAAGAAAGTTCAGGTAAATTAAATAAAGTACTAAGGGAAGTTGGTGTTTGATGAGAATTTATGAGCCAAGTAGTTCCTATTTTAAGATAAGCCTAAATGAGAATGTGAGAAAGTTACCTTCTGAGAAAAAAAAATATTGTTTGCATTTACCATATTTGTTTGCAGATGGTAGAAGTCTAGATTTAATCTGCAAATACCATCTGAAAATTGTGATCCCAACAAATAAAAAAACCCTAATAATTGTTGTCTGTTTTTATGAAATATTTTCTCAACTTTAATATGTAGCAATGTGGCAGGAAATACTTGTTTCACAAGATAAGACTGTTCAGTTCCTCAAGAAGTGATTTCCTCCTCCCCATTTGTGGGTGAAGTCGGAGAGGACTGTTGTAGCCATGAGAAAATATCAGATTACCAGTGTAGTGGCTATTTCATTTCTAAACTCAGATTTCAAAAGTTCATTGCCACTGAGACACATGTTGAAGTAATTTGTAGGCAGGTGGAACAGAATCCAGTGTCCAGTATGTTACATTTGGGTTCTTAGTTTATTAAAAGAATAAGCACGTTGCATGCAAGCACAGAGAGTTCAAATTAAAATTACCGTGCTGCGTATTGCCCATGGCCTGCCCGCCTGGTGAAAGCTCTGAGTTTCCTCTACCTGTGTATGTTTACTTCCTGTATCACCTGCCTGTGTGCTCGTGTGCTTGTCATACTGCCACCATCTGTGTGAAAAGAAGTAGTGTAAGTGAAATAGCAAAATATGGCTTCTGCAACCAGTATATTACTGTCTAGGTGTGAGCAGAGAGTATTGGGTTACAGAGCTCTGTGTTTTTAGAGAGAAATGTGTGTGAAGTTTAGTATTACAAATCTCAAACCCACAAAACCAGATGTGGCAGAAATGGTTGTATCTCGGTAAAGTGTGTCATTTGTTTTGGCCTTTCATATAAAGTGACCATTCATTTTTCAACATTCAAAGGCCTTTTCCACTCAGTGCTGGTAACTTTCGGTTGATTGCATTCATTAGTTGCAGATCTGTTCAAGGGGAAATTTGATCATTCATGGGGATTAATAATTATACAATACTAGCAAGCTTTGTCATTGGTAAACCAGATAAAACTCTTTTAAATAAAGAAGAAGGCAAGATTATTAGGTTTTTACCCTGAAAGTTCACTATATTCTTACATGAATACTGACTTATTAGGTCCACCAACTTTAGGAAGCCATTAAATAGCTGTGGAAAAAGTGTGTGCCTGTTGTGCCACCCCATGGCGTTGCTTGTTTGCTGGGCTGCTGGTCATTGTGCTTCCCCCTCGGCCCACAGTGTTCTGCCTGTATTACGTCACGCGGGGGATCCTGCAGGAGAACCGCCAGGAGCTGATCGTCTTCGTGCTGAGCGTGCTGCTGGTCATGGTGCGCTCTGTGGTCAACTTCACGGTTCTTCCCTCGGAGGAACGGAAGAAGCTGCTTCTGGTGCGTCATGTGGGGGGGGGGTTGGGGGGGGGAGGTGTCAGGATGGGAGGGGTTTCCCGGTGTCTAGAGTCTCTTTTCAGCTTGTTGGCACAGGGGCCGACTCCTCCCCCCCCGACGCGTCCCACTGGAGGGGTGGAAATGGGGTTTCATTTGCAGTTTGTGCCGTTTGCTGAAGCTGCACAAGGCTACTTGGACCTTAAGCAAACACTCATCCAGTCCCCACACAGTGGTCTAGAGCAGTACTGAAACAAGCCGCTGACTTTCGTAGGTTTGGGTAACACCTCACGCCCAACTTATGTTTAACTTCACTGGTCTGATTTAAAGCTTGATATCTGCATGTACACAGTACAGGCTGTGCTAGTAGAGCAGCCGCTTTTACAACATTGACCATGAGATATTGCTTGTAGAAGTGCTCCCTCAGTGATATCTGTCATGATAAAACTATCACAGACAGATACTCTTGTATCATCACAGAGCAGGTTGGATTACTTACAGAGCTACCGAATAAACACTTTCTGAAACTAACTAAGTAATTGCATGACTAGGAAACGGCAGGTTCGTTGACCTCTTTTCTCTCTCTCAGATTTTGGGTCTTTTATTGTTTATACTAAAATGCTCTGCCCCTGTCCCAATTAGACAATAAGCTGTCATTATGTAAGACAGTATTATGATCTCATCT
The DNA here is from genome assembly GCF_013368585.1 of Megalops cyprinoides. NCBI lineage: Eukaryota > Metazoa > Chordata > Actinopteri > Elopiformes > Megalopidae > Megalops > Megalops cyprinoides. The sequence goes on along the minus strand of NC_050589.1, from coordinate 6,061,673 downwards.
ATGCTCTTAAATGTCTCACTCAGTCCTGTTAACTACGGATCCATTCCCTGGACCTGTCCTTTGCTTGAAAGCCTGCTGTTCCTGGCATAGTTCGGGGAACTGTGTAGAATGTGTGATGTATCGTGTGATCTAATGTCTTGAAGGTTTCACGTAGACCAGACACCTCTGGTCCAATTTCAGCATAGCGGAGTAAATTTTTGTAAGAACAAGTGCACTCTTCCCAAATGGAACACATTTTAGTCTCGTGATGGCTGGCTTCTGCTACAGTTTGAATTCTTGTGAAAAAGGGTGAGGAGTTGCTGTTCCTCCTCTGATGGGGTTATACAGGATGTGGCCTCTCTGACCGCTGTCTCGGGGTTTCTGTGTGCGCGCTGCAGGTGCGCTTCGTGTGTATCCTCTGCCTGGGGCTCGTTCATGTGGTCTGCGCCACGCTGCTCATCCAGAGGCCCAACATGATGGCATTCCGAGTGGGCGGGGCCCTGGAGAGCCTGCAGGAGCAGTACTTCCTGCTCAACCTCTGCTTCTCCATGGTGACCTTTGACCTGCAGGCCCAGGTACGGTTCCTGTCAATTTTCTTTTATGCGTGTCACATGACCCTGACACCTGGTCTCTAAAGTCATGCAGAAACATGACCGTCTGGTAAATCTTTCTCTCTCTCAGTCTCATTACAAGGGACATGATGGAGACTTATTTTTTCAGTATGCTCCATATTGATTAGATAATTCACAAACTGTTTACTGTATGAGTGAGGGGAGCCTATTAAAGCTTTGCAGTTAATATATCTTTCTCCTGGGCTCTTACCAAATGACACATCGCTAAGATAGTTCTTCAGGGGAGTCTGTAAATACTTGCATAGTTCTGGCACAGCGAGCACCTCACCCCCTCACAGTGGAGGAGAGGCGCGTTTTCGGAATCTCAATTGAATGGGTATTGATCCTGGACCCTGTCCCATCCCGTCTCTCACCAGCTGTGCCTGTGCATCCTGATAATAACGTCGGACATCTCCTACGCTCACAGCATCATCCTGGGCTTCGGGATCTGCTGGGCCTGCCTGACAGCGGCCATCGGAGCCATCGCAGTGAGTGGCACGCGGCCCGTCAGCTGCTTTAGCAGAAAGGGCACTCGCGCATTTGTTTGGGTGTTGCTACAGAGCACAGTGAGGAGAGCCGTTAGGTATGTGGGCTTCAGAATAACAAGGGTTCTCAGCAGCACAAAGTATTGGAGATGAGTGAGCATACTGACAGTGTAGCAGTGCTTGTAACCAAAAGGTTGCTGGTTCGATTCCATGCTGGGGCACTGTCGTTGTACTCTTGGGCAATTTACTTAACCCACAGTTGCCTCAGTAAATATCCAGCTGTATAAATGGATAACTTGTCAAAAAAACTGTAATCTGTGTCTGTCACTCTGGGTAAGAGTGTCTGCTGAATACCAATAGTGTAATATAATGAGAGTGAGGGTGTGTGTGTATCTGATGAAGCAGTGCTGCTTTGAGTCTGTGATGATGCCACTTGTTGAGGAGGAATCTCTTGACCATGAATCCATCAACTGCAGTCATAACTCGGCTCTCCAACAGGTCTCAGTCTGTGCCAGATATGCATCAGAAAAAAATATATGCATGTATTTTAGAAGGGGCATGAATGCAGTTAGATCTTTTATACTGCATTCATGCTCTGTTAATAGATTAAATAACAAGAATGTGATGTGAAGATATTTGATATTATAGACTCAGGAAGTGCTATTCTAATATGAGTCATATAAAAGGGAACGAAAAACATATTTTTGGTTGTGGGGAGAAAAAGAGATTATTTTCACTTCCTCTTTCAGGTTTTAAAAGAATTGAAGCCCCTTGTCTGGATATTTGGTCTTCTGAACCTACCAGAGTTGGCATACTTCATTTACCTGCTGTACACGGTGAGAGCACTGCGCTGTGCTGCTGTAGTTTTGGCTCCAGATAAGGGTTGTAGGCGCTCTGATTTCAGGGTGAGACTGATGGCTCTGAGCCATGCAAGGCCAGCAGTGTGGTATAGTGGTAAGGAGGAGGATTTGAAACTGAAAGGTTGCTGGTTCGATACCCTGCTGGGGCACTGCTGCTGTACCCTTGGGCAAAGTACTTTAACCAGAATTGCCTCTGTAAATGTCCAGTGGTATAAATGGATATCATGTAAATCTGTAACCTATGTAAGTCACTCTGGATAAGAGCATCTGCTAAATGACAATAATGTCATGTCATGTAAGCTAATGCAAAGTGAGCCATCAGTTTGAGCTTGCTCTCCGACAGCTGTGTATGAGGTGTAAGCGATGGGGGGTGTTTGTGGGGTGAGTGACGCTCGGTAACCCCTCCCTCTTTTCCGCAGGTCATTAACCAGTGGGGGCGGGGCCCGTCGTACACGCAGGAGGCGGCTGCCATCACAGGCTCCTGCATCTCGGTCATGATCAAAGGCATCCTCTTCTGGGCACTTTTCCGCCTGTACCGCAGCTTCGGCCAAGGCCTGCGGGAGAGGAGTGAGTCTGAACGCCGCTAACAAACCCCAACGCTTTCCGCTTCATAGCCTTAAAGGACACCTGGAACTGCTCTGGGAGCCAAAAGATTATCTTCAGTTGATCTCACTAACCTAATATACTACCATTAAACACTGGAGCAAAAAATTAATTTTGGGGCGGCAGTGTAGCATAGTGGTTAGTGGTTAGGAGCAGTGCTCGTAACCGAAATGTTGCTGGTTTGATTCCCCGTTAGGGCACTGCTGCTGTACTCTTGGGCAAGGTACTTAACCCAGTTACCAGCTGTATAAATGGATAACATGTAAAAATTGTAACCTATGTACGTCACTCTAGATAACAGTATCTGCTAAATGACAATAATGTAATGGCATGTAAGCTAATGCAAAGTGAGCCGTCAGTTTGAGCTTGCTCTCTGACAGCTGTGTAATGTAATGAAGCTTTTTAGCAGAAAGTAAAATGTATTTAAAGATGACATTAACATTAACAGTCATAACAATCCCTTGATAACTGACATACACTATGAAGAATTTATTTTTGACCCCAAACTTGTAGACTTATAGTTCTTTAAGTCTAAAGCAGGCTGGACTTTGCTTCCAGGGTCGATGGATAAGACCCATCATATCATTTGTTTGTCAATTAATTTATTGTTTCACTAGTTCCAAGAAAGTATGGCACTGACGAGTATGCGCAATTGTAAATGCAGCCTGTCAGAGACCTGTAGCGTGCTTTGTGTTGTCCGAGCTCCATGCCAGTCTGACACCGCATTGTTCACGGGCTTGCCTTGCAGTGTTTGCATCCGGCCGGCAATGAGGACACTCCTCCCATTGGAACAGAGCATCATGGGATACGTGATGTCAATAATGGGTCAACAGTGGGTCCACAGGGGACGCTAATAGTGGTGAAGTGACTCTCATGAGCAGACGCATTTCTGTGGTCCAGAAACCTGCACCTTACAGTAGGGATTGACTGTCCGTTACAGCAAGATGCACACGCCTCTGTTGTCTGCAACGGCAAGATATTAATGAGCTTTTTAACGCTGTTTCAAGTTTTAATATATGTACTGCATTAACAAAGGAGCAAGAACCCAACGTTTAGCATTATGGTGGTGGTCCATCCAGTTGTACTTAGTTGTCCATGTTTTATGTTAGGGAATATTTTTTTAAGAAGTTTTATACGTATCTTTTCCTCACAACATTCTAACTCTTGGGACTGCAAAGCAGTGAAACCCAGTCAACATTACATTTGTAAAAGTGCCTCTAACTTGTCTTGTTTTTTTTCCCCCTCATATTTTGTTGAATCTTTACATCTTCTTACGTGCCTTTTGCTGGTATTTTTTATACATTCAACAGAAGATGAAAAGTACTGTTAACTCATCACCGTGAGGTTTGCACAACGATTTCTGCCTTGTAAGGCTCAATCTGAGCAGCTTTGCCCTGTGGAATTGCACTAACCAATAGCAGTGAGTGACGGTTCCCAGTACACCAAGGCACAGATGTGTTTCACACAGAAAGGTTTCATTTTGTATTTTATTCCATCTAGTGGAGGGAATGTGTGTAGCAGTGCTGCTTTTTTGAAAAAATACCCTCTGTAGATACCAAAGGAACTTAAAGGCGGAGATATTTTGTTTAAATTTCCCATGACGGTAGATCATAAATTTTCTTTTTATAGTTTTCTGATCTTGTGCACTTTGGATATACTAATGCACTAATTCGTTTAATTATGAGGAGCTCTGTTTGTAAAATATGCTTAATTTTAAGTATTTTAATTGTGTGCACATTATTTTTACTTATGAAAATTATGCTCTGCTGATCTGTATCGAAGGAAAATATCACTGACAGACTTTGAAGTGTTAAGATGGGGTCTTGATGTATATTCTTTGATACCTACACACCAATCTTATATCTCCAGTTTATTTTCAGTGGGTTGGTGAGGACCGATCAATGTTTCACTACAAACTTGCCCTTAGTTCTCTTTGTTACTTTGTCGGGATATACAGTCTGTTGGTGCAGAAACAGTCTTGGGTTATTTTAGATTTGGAGTGCCAAATAACATAGCAAGAGAAGCTAATGAGATCCATTAGGAATCCATTGATATACATGAAGTTTAACCTCTTCTACTCCTGAATGATTTATACAGCATGATGAATGCATCTTGTGACAACTTCACAGTTTTGTCATTTTGTATAGTGAAAATTTTGAATAAACTAAAAAAAAATCTAATCCAGTTTTTGTTTTTACTCTGGATAATCAAAGGTGATACTGTTGTAAAGCATAATTTTGTTCCACTGATGTCATGTGTGGCCTAAACTTGAGTATCACTTATCTAATGCAGAGAGAAACACATAACCTGCTTTTCAGGATTACAGCGGGGGACGTGAGGGCTGCAGGGTTTAAAAGTCTCTCACGCCTGGCTGCAACTTCTAGGGAAATGCTCGCAATTTCGCACGTGTCACTTGCCTTCTCCTCTACAAAGAATCTGGTCCTACGCCTTAGTGTCACCTTTGAATGTTATTCCTTCAGCTTAAAAACATCACATCTGTGTCTGTGGTTAACAGCACCTAATATGTACCGAGCTTTGGCCTAAAAGCAAGACATGGTGTCTGAAAGTAATGCAGAGTTCATTTTAGATGAGAAAAAAAAACAGCTGGAAGTTCCCTCTCGCCCCACACAACATTCACTTCTGCACAATAACGAACACATCATAACATTCTGTTTATTAAAACGCTGTGAAAATATCAGAATCCCAGTCTCAGTACCAATATTTACAAAGTTTCCATAGGATCAACAATTAGAAAAGTCTAATGAGTTAATGGGCTAGATATAAAAGACCTAAAAAATAAAGGTGTGACAAACTGACTAAGCTGTGCACAGGTCAAAGTGGTATCCCATATAAACTTAACTAGCTGAGAGGAGCTGACAAACCTGACACAGGCTGATTTCAATGAGAATACATTGGATGCCTGTCGTTATTACGGAGCCACCTAAGGGCAAGATTTTACTGTGAGATGATGTAAACTGATATAATGTAGTGATTTCAGGAATGTTAGGTAGGCCATTACAAGTCAAAGCTAAAACTGACTATACGACCCAATCCTGTGAGCACTTCTATTTTGACAAGAGTAATCTCTTTTGGACAGTTTTCTTCACCTGAACCTCAGGTCAGGCGTCCTGAATGGATAACAATAGTCTTCAGGCATTAACAGGCAGCAGAGCAACACCCCTGTATCGCTGTGACCAATGACTAAGGCAGATCTGTATGTGTTTCAATCACAAAATGAAGAGAGAAAGATTTTAACCAACCAAACAATATCAAAATAAAAAGGCTGCAGCAATGAAACACACACCATTCAGACATTTTACGTTAAAAAGGAATGAGTTTCAAATTCATCGATTTCTATTCACTAATCTTCTGGAGTGAGGAATGCTGGTGCACATTGGAGCACTGGATTCGGCTCCAATTTATCTTTCTGAGGCAGTTTGTAGGAAGAGTTACTATTATTTTAAATCTTAAAATGGCTTACCCTGCCTGAATATCTAATTAAAAATGTTGGTTGATTACACTTACCAAGTTCTTCCCCCCCATTTAAAATATACAGCACATACAAAATATGTATATGCTCAAGATTAAAATGACCATACTCTTTACACATGTTGTAATTCTGATAAGACAGGATTAGAAGTGGTACTGCTTTAAGTTAGCTCAACAATCTTCCCTCATCACAATGCAAACAGCCTTGATACATATTCACATATGTTTTACGCAGCTCCAGCATTGGAGCCGAGAGAATATTGCCATCTTGCTACTGGTGAAGAAGGCCACTTTTAGGATAACACGGACTGTTCAGAGTCCATCAAAAACTAGTACAGTACAGAAAGGAATGCAGATTTGCTGACAGATGATATCCTTTCAGCATACATCCAAACGCTGGAAAATACACAAGTCAGCGCTCAAGTATTACAGTTACAAAATGTCAAAGATGTAAAAACTGACCCTCTCACTCTGAACATTACATAAGATATATTCAAAATACTACTTCAAAATTTAAAGTAAATTCTAAATAGTGACAGCAAAATAAGCTTTGGTGCACCTGTTGCCCTATTGTGAAAAGGTAAAAAGCAATATGCTGATGGTCCCACTGAATGAGTACCTGTGTTTTCTGACTGGGGAAGATCTTTTCCACTGACACTCGCTTGACACTACATAACATGTTAACATGTAACAGTTAACACACTAAATTAACCGAGGAAGAAGCTGATCAGAAATGGTTGTCATTTTCTTTGATGACAAAAGTGGCATTTCAGAATTTTCAAATGGCTTTTGTTATAAAAAATAAAAAAAAAACGTTTCTCTCGACCACAGATTCATAATTCCATTTCAAGAGACTGTAATGGAACATCATTTCCTTACACTTGTACAGTGACGGAAATAAAATAAAGAAGATTAAATTTAAGATGATTATGTTTCAGAATAATTAGAGGTTTTTTTAAGGCACTAACTACATTTTTAATGTGCAGGGGACATACATAAATTCCCCTGCCATTCTCAGAAGAACACACACACCCCATTCTTTCTGTAAAGAGTTATGATAAATAAAAAGTTCAAAGTGCGTCATTAAGATTCTCTGCCTCAGAAACAGTATTCGTCGGGACTACTTCTTCATCAGCGCCAGAGTCGTCCTTCATAGTCTCACTAGAGTACATACTGTAATGTATCCCTGATCCGACATCCGAGTCCACACAGAACTTTCAAAGTGCTAAAGGAAGCCCAAATCGCTGTAGTCCGCTGCTGATTTGGGAGTCTTTCACAAAGTCCACAGCCCCATGCTGGGGCGCAGCTCAGAACTCCTCCTCCTCCGAGCTCAGGTGGTTCTGCTTTTTTCGGACGTTCCAGTGTAAACATTGGGCGAGGCTCTCGAACCAGTCGTTGACGGGGTCCCGGAAGCAGATGGAGGGCACGGGGAAGCAGGAGGTAGTGATGGTGATGCTGGGAAGAGGGACGACACTTCCAGTCACAAACCAGTTTGGAATGCAGGTGCAGCAGTGAATAAGTGAAGCATTCACAGGCACATGTTCCACATGTTTGCTGTGGCACACTTAAAAATTCACCTTCCTGTAAATCCCCCTCACTGTTATGCTATTGGTTACAAGGAAGAAATTTCTCCCACAAACATTGAGCTACACAAAGGACATACTGTGTGTGTGTCTTGACCCTGTTGGTAATTTTTTATTTCTGAAGTATTTTTATTTCCTGCTGCAACAACAGACACAATTGTTCTACTTTCACAGGGTGGGTGTTACTTACTGAAATCAGTGCCGTCTCTAACCAATGCTTTTTTTTCGTTCTGAAGCTGCAGTTACACAAAAGGAAATGTCCTTTGTTATTCTTTGCATGGGTATGCAACTCACCTGTCTCCATGACAGACTTCCTGTCGTTTCCTCCCATCGAATGAAACCCAGGCAGTATTTCGGGCATCACGGGAGAGCATGATCTAATCAAGAAACAAACTGCTCTTGAACGAGAACCAAGGAAGCCCCTTTGTCACATAAAATACACTACAAAGGCCCCTGTTTCAATACCTATATTTCTGACAAGGTGGCAGTGTGGCACAGTGGTCAACTTCCCTTCTACACATAATGTTCACTGGCTTCACTCCCAATCTAGGCAATTCTATTGCAGCTTTGAGTTATGTATTCAAATGACATTTCTAACATTCTGTGTAAATTGGTAATGTACACAATGTAACCCCATGCAATTCACCATGGACAAGGGATACCAAGCAAATAAATAATACAGCTCTGAGCTGCTCACCTGTCCCATTAAACAAAGGCATGTTTAGTCTGGGATTGGCATGTCTGTACAGAGAGGGTCCCGTACCTTCAGCTCCACGCCCGCGGGCACCACGATGGGCCGGAAGGACAGCGAGTGGGGGCAGATGGGCGTGATCATGATGGCCGGCACATTGGGGTGGATCATGGAGGCACCCGCCGCCACCGCGTAGGCCGTGCTCCCCGTCGGCGTGGAAACGATCACACCTGCGACAGGCAACAGGTGTCAGAGCTGCAGTTCGCGCGGAGGCTGGCCCACCGGCAGAGCCAGAGCCAAAACAGCCAAAATAACGGCGTATCTGGAACTCTGGCCTTGCACAGGCCGCCAGGCGGCAGATGGGTCTGTGCGCAGGTCATGGCAAACCCCGCCCCGCATGGGAGGAGGGGTCACCGCTCGTGGGACAGGGAGACGGCAGGTGGGTCTGGGCATAGGTCATGGCAAACCCCACCAAACATGGGAGGAGAATCAGGACCTCCCCTCAGTCCTGCTCACTGACTCAAACTGAGTTTGGCTAATACTGTGAGTCCACACTGAGGAGAACATGTGTGGCTTCATGTGCAGGACTTCTTGCTTATGTACAGGACACAGAGACTAGAATACGGATGAGACAACCAGGAAAACGCTAGGAAGGCCATTTCCATCACGGATTCTCTTTTGCTTCAGTCTGGTTTTATAACTGAACTCCTGCTTAATCTGTCTTTTTGAAATAAAACAGCCTTACATTCAAGAACTGCCTTGGACAATATCAACAATACATTTAATAATGCAAGGCTTATACTTCAATCCCCCAAAAAGTCATTTGAGAGAGTGCTGAGGGGACTGTAGATATAATACCATTAATAATGTATGCTTTGACATGTTTTAAGGAACGCTGAAGGGTGTTGAAGCAAAGCCAGTCGGAAGGAAGCTGAGACCGGTCCCTCGACCTCTTCAAAAACGTGACGTGATGGAACAAAAGCAGAGGCATCTTACACACAGCGTTTCACCCCACTTATTTTCAGACTTTGAAAATGACTCCCTGCGCAGAAATTCTAAGAATCCGCAGCATTCCAGGCAAGACGAGGCTTGAGCCACTATGTTGTGCAATAAATAAAGGCCCTTCCGATCGCTGCTGTCACAGTCAGGCCGGCCCTGCTTTAGGCTTTACTCCGGGTTACGCCACGTGTAACGTATCCACGTCAGCCGGGCCATACATACAGTAAGAATTTAATGCCCCAAAATGAACAATTTTAGCTAAAAATGACCCCTCACAGGTTCCCGGTCGCAGGAATGTAGTCATACAGTATGACTGACAGTCTTTGCTAAACAGTTGTTATCTTCTATCGCAGATGTAGTCATGTGACCCTCTCTCTCAGCTGTACAGCCATATGACCCTCTCTCTCACTCTCAGTGCCGTAAGATATTTTCAGCACATGGATAAAGTAGAAGTTAAACGCATATACTGTGTTTAAATCCAGCTATATAATGAGTGTGTATAGAACGCCAGATGATCTGATATAAGCCTAAGCAGCAAGGGTGACTAATTCAAACATGTGAAAAGTGATACTTTATCAGAATGTGTTTGATAGTCTAATATTTACTTTGAAAGATTTGTCTGTGTGTTGCTGAAATCAAAGAAAGAAAGGCAGTACATATCACTTAGCCTCAGCTAAGTGGACCTCAGGACCAATATCATTTTGGTTTGGTTTGAGAACCATGACAACAGCTGATCATTCAGAGCTGAAATACTCTCCAGACATAGCTGCCTATGAATATTTATAGGGAGCAGCCATCACCATAACTCCTTGAACAGAGACAAATTTTTTCTAGCTGGGACAGGCAGGAGTGCAGTCAAGTACTGTATAAGTACTAAGCAAGACACTGGACTCCTTACTTCACATAGAAATCTCTGTCCCCGTACTGCTGGACTAAAAGTTCTATCAGCAGAACTCGTCAGGATCAACAACTCCAAACGTCTCGGTCAGATCAGGAAGAATCCTAATGATTAACGGTCTTGTGAGTCATAAGCAAGCACTGATGTAAGAACGCTGATATGAACAGGCCGTGATGTCATCAGACCATCGTGTTCTAAATGCCATTTGAGTCAGTCTGTGCGGCAGTAGCCTGGGGGCCCTTTTTAACCCCAGAAAGAGTCACTGAAACGGGACAATAGCACGGAACATGGAAAAGTTCTCTCTGAAAACACACAAGGAAGAGACTCACCGTCTCCCTGCACTGTAGTGATCAGGTGTCCGTCCAGGAAGAGGTCAACGTTTGACAGATACGACGAAGGTCCCCGGTCCACCACCACCTCGTTAAGCACCTGAGAGACGAGGGAGGGGAAAAGATTCCTCAGTCCAGACAGCCTGTAATCTGACATTGTCATCTTCATCTTTAACCCAACTAGCCCTTCAAAAATGACACAAACAGATTACGTGCTGTACACAAACAATGACCCTGACGTTCCTGTTTACGCAATTTAAAAAGCTTTTATTCTGAGAAACTATTCACATTTTTGAGGTTCAGTAAAGGTCCTAAATATGTTGACAATTCAAAATACAGTACATAAAAATGAATACGTGAGTATATTTTAAATGACAGCAAAACAGGCACCAAATCAATAATGAAACAATCTCGGTGCACAAATCATATGTGAGCCTCTTGTCAGTGAAGGCCCACCTACTGCTGGGTTTGTGTATTTAGGTACACCTGAACGCGCACACACTCATGCTTATCACAGCTTCTGCTATACCCTCACACACAATGAGAAATGCATGGTCACTACCCTTTCCATATGAGCCAGACCAAACTGTACCAAATAAAAGAATATGCCCAATTACGTAATGCCACGACCTGACCGCGGGCCACAATCAGCATGCCCGTTAGCGCTCACAAACACTGATTTTGGCACCTGTCCTAATCTCCTAATGATGACTTTGTGCTGCTTGTCTATTTGAGCCCTTTGAAAAGTTGCTTTCTCACTGTGAGTTTCTCTCATGACGTTGGGCTCTGGGCCAGCTGAAGGCTCTGTCCCGATGACATCAGTGCAGGGCAGTTAGCGGTTTAGCCATGACTCACCTGGTATTGCATAGCTCTGCGGGCGGTGTCGGTGTCACCATTGGTGAGGATCAGGCCCTTGTCGTCCACCACGCCCTGCTTCTTCTCTCTGCACTCCTTCACCACCTTCACCTTCAGGCGGCTTCGCAGGACAATGGCGGCGTTGCCTGCACGGGGGGGAGAACAGCGCTCGTCACGCCTGGGTAAATGGCTGGTAAACGGCTGGATGTGTTCGCCCAGAGCCAGCGCGAGTCAGACGGCTCTGCACAGAGATGAGCTGGCTGTGTGCTTGTTTGATTTGCCAGCGAGGTGCCTCTCACCCACACTCACCTTCGATGATCTGTGTGACCTGAGACTGGTAGGTATCGAAGTTGAAGGGTGTGAGGAAGCCCAGGGAGCCCAGGTGGAAGGCCATGACAGGGGGAACGCTCTCCTGTGACACGCAACAAGGCCAAACAGAGCGATATCAGAACAACACATCCACTTTATTAACATGACCTAATCTACAAAGCTCACTGTCAGTGGCATTTTAGCTTGCCATTCATGTATGTTCACCATTGCATAAACTGCTCAAGTTACCAGCTGAGCAGATGAATGGAAAATGAATAATGAATATAGCAACTTCAGTTCCTGATAGACTCAATGGGAATGGAAACTCCTTTTACCTGGAAGAGAGATGACGCATACAGTAAGGTGCCGTCTCCCCCGAGACAGATGATGAAGTCCACCTGGTCGGAAATGTCATCGAAATCTGAGGACCGGAAGGTAGCCCAATCAGTAACAGCATACACCGTGTCTACACCTCTGAGCTGGCCAGCGCTCTGTTCAGAGGCCTAAAGCAAGGGGATCCAGTGAGCCTACCCTCTCGGAAAGTGCAGAACTTCTTTTTCACCGCCACAAAGCTCTCATCGCCTGCGATGGCCGGGTCTTCCAGAACCTTCCTCTCCACGTAAACAATCATGCCTTTCACCTGAAATGAACAAGAAGCAACAAGGTGAACAATGAACAACAAGGTGCTATTTTTCATACACAATATTTCAAAGCTGTTAAGTTGAATATTCTATAAAGACTGAATCATGTTTTCAGCAGAATGATGTGGACAATACGGCAGGGATAAGAAGCCATCCCCCGAGCTAAAAGAACAAAAACAGTGAGACAGAGTATCTGACGTCCTGTGAAAGAGCAGCCCTACCTCAGTGAGAAATATGCAGAGCTCCTTGAAAGGTTGCAACAGACTGGCGTCTCTGATCTTTTTAATCACAAGGACACTTTTGGGGGGCTTGTTCCACGTTAATCTCTGGCTGGCTGGATCCTGAATGTGCCTAAAACAAAGAACAGCAGGGTTATGAAAAAAAACGGCACAGGTCAGAGAAACATTCAAACTGGCTCATAAACGTTAAACCATGACCGGAGCATGAACCACTGGTCATTTTTCAGGGTGCACTAAAATTGCCTTTTAAACGCTATCCAACTCCTTGATGCCAATCTTAGCTTGCTGGGAACACATCTGTACTGTAAGTGAATGAGGCAGGATTTCCAAAAAGACAGACAGAATATTGGCGGGTAAGTCCCTCTCGCTGAAGGCCTCCTGTGGGCTGCAGGGTTTCAAAAGCCGGCCTCACGCGGTGTGTTGAAACGCTGTGGATTTCCCTGCTGCCTCCCGCCCGGCGCCATCTTTCCACTGTTGAGTAATCTGGGAGGCCGGGCTAGTCTGTGCTGAGCCCACACCGCTTACCGTAGATCCAATTAGAAGCCGGGGCTTAAGTCCTGCGATACGGGCAAGGACAGGGACCTGCACATTACATAAACGGAAGCCACACAAGCCCCGTGCGACGGGGGCTGCGAGCACGCTGCAACAGACCCACTACGCAAATAGCCAGGGAAAATAGCGGGGAGTGAACGGCTTCCATCTACTGCTGTGTCTCTGCGAGCTTTCTCCGGGCGCTGGGCATCTGGGGCTTACGGGTTTGAGTAAGTCTCACCGGACGAGATCGATATTTTAATCAATTGCACCATGTTCCAAACTTGTGGCAAGATGATGCTGGTACATTTTACACAGAGACTGTAGGACCAGCAAACTGAGACCACCTGTGAAAAAAGGACCATGCCTATGGGCTGAGGCTGTTTGCAGATACTCTGACAGACCAATGTGTGGCAATTGTATATCCATGGCCCATGTGCCACACAAAGACACTACACATCTCAAGGGATCTCATGCTCTCTATGAACAGTCCGACCTGAAGCATGACAATTCAGAATATTAGGACTGTGAATGGTAAAGCTGTCTTTGCCCCCCCTCCCCCCCTCCACTCCCAGACAAACCAGAGAGAATATTTTGTAATCGATCTGTCTGCCTAATTCTTTTTTGTACATTGCTCCCAGCTGAGTTTCCATGGCAATGGGCAACAGGCACCGTTTTTTTTTTTTTTTTTTTTTTTAATGGTCTCGCTCTTCTGTTCTTTCATACAAGATAACACAAACTGTGCGTTATGAGGCAGTACCTTACTTAATCAGTACGAGTGGAACTATTACACTGTGACACTGAAACCACTCCTGAATCCCCCCCGATCATCCCCCCCCCCCCCCCCCCCAGGCATTAGGCAAATACACATGCAGCAGGTTCATCTCTCAAACGGGAGCGCTCACAGTGAGATGTGAATACTTCCTTGCAGGAAGAAAAGTGAGTAAAATAAGAACAGCTTCCTCTAACCGGTCATCTAGCGCTACACACAGGCTAATAATGAGCCTAATTCAATTCAGCTGGAATTAATCTCCCAGATCCTTTTCAGGGTCTCCAATTAGAGTACACTGCAATCATTAACCATGTCAGAGACACAAACAACCATTTACATAGAGCATTTATTCAGGGCATGACCTCTCTGTGATTCAGAGAGGCCGGAGACGGCTGCATCTCAGCCCGACCTCCTGCGAGAGCGGCGCTGTCATGGTACCATTCTCTTTGAGGACGCGTGTGAGAGGAATAAAGAGGTCCGCCTGCCAGCAGCTGAAATGTGTGCAGCACTAGACCCACAGCGAAACAATGGCAGCCCGCGGTCGCGCTCTCTACGCGCGGGCGTTCAGGAATAAGCACACCGTGCCTCCACGGCTACAGCACCGACCTGCCTGGGAAAAGCAAACACAGCCGCTCTCACCATTTCCACACTCGGTTGTTGTTGCTGTCTCCGGACGCCTGCTGCTGGTGGACACACTGGTTGAACTTCATGGCTGCTTGCATGTGATGTGCCTTCAACAGCTGCCGCAGAAACGGGGGCACAGCTTGTGCCTCTTTATTCTCACCTACGCTGTCCTGTCAGCAGACCTGATCAACTTAGTGCCTTCATGAAAGACAGCCTTACACAGGCTCTGACTCTAAAAGCTGCTCTGAATTGAGTTTGGTCCCCGGCTTGTCCGCAGTCAGACTGCTGAGAGGGGCTGCCGTATAAAGTGCTCGCTGGACTGGCTCGTTTTTTCTGCTCGCTCAAGCAGGTCTCTGCTCTAAATCCCTGGAACTCATTCTGCCGCTGACCCAGACCTCTTCAACATCTTAAGTCAAACCTGATGAGGCAACGTCACCAAAGCCCTGCCCCCGAGCGGCACAGCCCCTCCCACAGAGGGCAGGGCTTTGCGACTGGCCGCCTGCGTGTGGAGTTTCTGAACAAGGAAGTTACAGAACACAGATTCCCCCTGTTTTGAATTGGGTAATAAAAAGCAGTCATACCATGTAGTTCCTTCCTTTGAAGAAAAGCTTATTTTACACATTTTTTTTTCTTAAGAATGTATCTGTTATCTTTATAACCAGACACATATAAAGGTTATCTCTGGCATTGTTGTACTTGGATTTGACACAAGTGGCTACACCGGTCTGCATTTGGAAAAGTGAGTATTAGCTATTTACCCCACGTCAAAGACAATACAAGACAACATCAAAGGACATGATTAAATTGAATGAAGGGAACTACAGCAACTTATGTAATTAATGTTCCAGTGCAGTGAAAATGCAAATACTTCATTACTGTATTTGGAGTATAAGGAACACCATGTGGTTTTGATGGCTCACAACCAAGGAAATAATAAAAAAAACATCCTCTGATTTCCAGTATGACACAAAGAGGGAGGGGTTTCACATATATGGGTGTGACTGTCCAACCTACTACTGTTTCAAGTTTTTTTTTTTTCCCCCTCAGACCTCAGGGTTCCGAAACTTGGAAGACTATTGAGTCTATAAATCTACCGCTGTCATTAATCTGAACATCAATGCTCCTCGATCTTTCTCACAGACAAATGCAAACTGGTCATGTTATTTAAAAAAGTGTTCAACTAAGTTTTGACGCTAGAACAAAATGTGTTCACTTTTTAAAATTATATTAGAATTAAAAGGTCCTCTAAACATGGTGTGAATAAAAATGTTTTTGCTGATTAAAATTAAAACGTGATTAAAACATGACTGCATTAAAAAAAAATTATTTTTGGCTACATAAAACTAGAAGCGTACCCCCTGCAGTGAACTCTTCATTGTCTTGATTACCATAATAAAAGTGCCAGTTTCTTTTCTTTTTTTTTTTAAATGCTGCTGCACCATGAAGCCACACACACATACAAACAAAACAGATACCACAAAGCAGCAACCAGCAGAGCCAGCAGACAGAGCATACAAAATCTCTTTAATCTGTTACCTAGGCAAGTTCAGTCAGTTCTGTACATTCAGGTATCAGCTGGAACTAGTGCTGCTGTTTCTTGCGGGGGTTTCAAGCCGTTTGCAAACTCAACTGGTTTTACCTGGCTGAATTGCTAACTGGATCCGCCCGGTCATTTGAGAAACAAAGTATTGAGTGTGCTTAGCTCCTACCAGGGGTTACACACACAGGTCAATTACAGGGTGGCCTGACTGCTGTCAGTGTGTCAGCTGAAGATGTATCAGATCTCCACGCCGTATTCCTTCATGCGGTGACGCGTTTGCCCTCTCGGCTTGCACGCTTCCGCCTCCCGCCGCTCAGAGCCTGCCTCAGGCACCGCTCAGGTTCAGCTGCCTCACCTTGCAGCCCTGCCATAAACAGTCACGTTTCGCGGCAGGCCGCCTCCCAGCCCCTGAGCCTCCCCGCTGGAATCCCTCGCCTTCAGAGACGCAGAGAGCCATGCCAACAATAGCCGGGCTCCCGATGATCTCATCTGAATGGGCCTCGTAGTCCTAACCTCCGCTTTCTGGGTGTGGCCGGGCACAGTTCTCCTGGTTTCTCACTCTTTGACGATTGTCTGTTCCTCTCACCCCACCCCTTCTCCTTTGAGTTCCATGCTTACAGCTATTTGCAACTGTTGTCTGTCATATGAGTCAGTTTGGGAAAGTAGCTAAACAGGCTGGGGTTTTACATTCTTTATTTGATCATCAGATACTCTTATCTAGGCAGCATTTTAAACATTATACATCACACTGCTAGATGCTTGCTTTCTGAAGTTATTCAGGTTATGTGCCCTGCTGAAGGGAACAGCAGCAGTGCCCCGCGTGAGGTTTGAACCCGCAACCTTAGGTTAATTTCAATTAGTTACTGCTACGCCTCACTGTTTCCTCCTCTACCCTCCCAGCGAAGACCAAACCCATGTAGCCGTTTTACTTCCTTATCAAATTTTTTGCTACCACAGCAGAAAAATACAATTAAATGTTTTCTAATGTAATATTCCTGCATGTAATACTGCAGATCGTATGGCATAACATTAAAAGAGTCTGCAGCTGAGGGAACTGAGGGTGACTGAGAGAGCGTGCAGTCTGTCACGGGTCAGTGCTTTCACCGCTCACCCTGACAAACCCACCCGCGCAGCTGCCTTCCTCGCTCGCAGCCTCCCTCAGCATCCTCCCCTCTGTCCCACAGAGCAGGCCAGCACCTGACCTTGCATTCACGGGGACTCCCTATCTCCACCCTGTCACACCACCACTCCGTCTCCTCCTCCCCTGGCTTCTGCGCTTATCTTCCGCCGCAACCTTCACGTCTTCTCTCGTTCCCTTCACACCCCCCCCGCCCGCTGTTCTTCACCTGTTGTCAGTGTTGGCTATGCTGCTTCCAGTCTGATGTCTGCAATCTGATTTAAGTCTCACTCTTCTTGCTCACACTCAACCCGCACGTGCACCTTGTGCTCCCTGGCTGACAGAGCCTCACTAGGTCACATTTTTTTCCCCTCAGTTTCAGGTTTTCTTTACAGTAGGTTTCACTTCAGTGCTGTTTATGACAGAAGTATCGCTTATATTTTTATTAGAAATGCATCACTTGCTTGCGGTGGCTGCAAATATTACAATAAAACTCTGAAAAGATGAAGAAGGGGGAAAACCCATGTGTTGAAAGTTGTGGCTGTATTTTGTTACACTACCAAAAACTGACCGGTTAAAAAAAAAAAGCCTAAAAATCTCTGAGAGGCTCCTAAATGAGCGTTTTCCCACACATACTGCAAAACACTCACTTGTGTTGGTGACGTCTATTTTCTCAGACTGATTAATAATCACCCATTAATAACATATCCAATCATACCAAAAGACGTATTTTGTAATTTCACCACAACTGAACAACTATTGTCCTTTTAGGACTGTCAACGACGAGAGAAAGAGAACGCTTAAGAACACTTACAGATGGCTAATTGCAAACTGAGAGCACCCAGCGGGTGCCTGACAGTGGGGGAACCATGAGGCCAGCAAAACAAGCCACTGGTGGTTTTGCAATCTGCAAGCACTGTGGGGCAGGTTAAGATTCTGACTGACTTTCAGTATCAAAGGCAAACAGAGATTACATTTACAAAAAACCCATTCATGGGGGCCTGGAAATAATTACAGTATGAAAATTAGATTTCTACTGAAAATTTCATCTGACTAACTTTAGAGCTCAGCATCACCACAACAGAACAAGAACAGAGACATTTAGGGAAGCAGACTGGAGAAATGTTTGGGGAATGGGATTTAGGACCAGAAAGATGTATGTTCAAATGCTAGATGGAACACTTCTGAACTGGCCTTCAGTAAGACACTTAACTAGCTTTGGCTCTGTTAATATCCAGTTATATTTATGGATAATGTAGTGCGCAGCATATAAGCAGTTAAGTAACCTTGAATAAGCCTGCGGAACTTAACATAAAAAACATAACATAAAGAAATGTTTGCATTAATGGATGCAAGAAAAATGAGCATAATTAACACAAAAAAACTCTGTAATGAGTTTACTACACTACTACTACAATTCCTGGCAAGACCAGGGGCTTTGTGCTGAAGAAGGTAATCCATGTGGTTTATCGCTTCCTAAAACGGACAGCATTATCACTCGGTTACATGACAGAGACTAGCTTCCCTCTTTTAGAAAAACACTGTTTTGTAACTGCCTCATAACTGCACACTGACCCAGAATGTGTGAACAGAACCATATAATCTGTGCCTCCGAGTTTGCCCAGCGAGGAACAGATACAGCTTTCATAAGGAGCCACACCACCGCACTACACAAGCACGTGGTAAATATGAGCTAAACCAACAAGGAAAACACTGATAATGAAAGGGAGGTATGGACAACTTTGTTCCTGTCTGTTGACATACCATTCTTTCTGACAAGCACTGGACACTGAAGAGCCTGGAGCTTAAACAGACAATGTCTTAAGGTCAGCTGCAAGTGTAATTGGCTAGTGTCTGGAGCCATCAAGACCACTGTCTACTGTAATAAATGCAAAACAAACAATCCATCAGATGTCTTATATTTACTTATATGTAATATAATAATATATGTAGTGTCTTGACCAATAAAACAGTATGAAAATGAAGTACTTCCTTCTCCTTTGTGAAGGCATTGTAGTCCCTGGTCTAAAAGGTCTCTCTGTTGGAGCACTGGTCTCCAGTCATGATACTAACCAAGCATGCTGCGCTGTTGAAAACATTTCCTCTGGAACATGCATTAGTGTTATGCTCTTTGCCATTTCCAGCATTTAACTATGACACACAAATTACTGTGTGATCCTTCTTTCGTACGGAGTCCTTGGTAATTACACAAGTTATGACTCTTTGCAATGGCAAACATAAACCCAGACAGCAGCAACCCCACAGCACATGCTGATATACTTTCACTATTTAGGTTCAGCTGAACCTGTCAAGATTACATAACAGACGACAGGCAGAATGATGAGCCTACTGACAGGCTGAATGGCCTATTCTCTTGAAACAATAGAACAGAATGATAATTTGGTCGTTCACCTGTGGAAAATGCCCCTTCTGTTTCACCTGACACACGCACAATGAAACATTTAAAATATTAAAAAAAAAAAAAAAACATTAGCTTTCAATCATACGCACAATTACTCATGATATCTTCTTGTACTGTATACACACCCAAAACACCAGCACACCATGTCCATAATGTTCATACATACAAGGTATCCGCCTACCTTCCCTAACCTCAATAAGTACTATCAACAGCAATACATGCTGAAGCCTGAATTCATACCCATGGAAGTCTAAACTCAATTTCAACAGCTGCTTTACAGACTAAATATTTTATTTACACGGTCTGTTCTCAGCATTAACTTCTTAACTTCAATTACATAAGACATAAAGACACAACTGTTATGATATACACTGAATGAAATATAAAATGAAATAGAAATAGTGAATGAAAATCATTTTGCCAAAACTGTCAGTGATAATTCAGTATTTCCAATGAACAGACAGCTTATGCTAGTCATAGAGCTGTTTGCCATGTCTACAAATGACCTTTCCTGCCCTGTTTTCAATGGCAGACAGCTTGCTTTTACCTGTGACATTTAAATACTCATACCATGCTGTCACGTTAAAGAATACTATGCTCTCAACAAGATTTGTCGGACTTTTTCTAGAATATTCATACCAAAATTCAGTAACTGTTGAGGTAAAACAAACAAACAACGCTAAATAGCTTTCACACAATGTCTGTTCAGAACAAACTTACAGCACAGAACAAACTCAACAAGTTGTCCATTAAGAAACACAGGTCTAGGTTAACTGCCAGCACACTTGACTGACAACATTTTTGAAGAGCTGTAACTTCACCCAGCCTGGACTCAACCCCTTGAAAACAGTCCCACTCGGGCCAAAACACCAGCATATCAGAGTAAGTTAACAGTCTTGAATCGGTTTCACACTGGTGTATATTGAAAAGAACACACAGATGCCAGGACACCGCCATTCCCAAAATACCCATATTGCAGGGATGTGCATCACTTCTGCAATGCAGAAAACCACTCCCTGCTGTGAGTGTAATGTGGAAAAAACAGAGACCAGCGAGGATGAGTTGCAGAAATTTCTGCCTCAAAGTGTTTCCTTATTTTTAGCTTTGTCCAGGCCTGGTCTCAGTGTGAAAAGCCCTTGAGATTTAAAAATGTCAACACAAACAAATCTGAATAAGTCACACATATCAGTAAGTCCAAACAGTCCGTTTGCTTTAGTGCAATGCTTTTATGATGGCCGTGGTGCATAACGGGAAAGGATAATCAGAACAGACACACTCCCTTAAAATAAACTGAAGCCACCCTTTGTGAAGTTGTGTAATAAGAAAATAATGTTTCATTTTGAGCATTCTTCTGTTGAAACAGGAAGTTTTAAAGGGGCAAAATGCAAATTAATTCACTGAGCAGTGACAGGAACAGTTTTACTTACATGACTGCTTTCGGATTCTGCAGCATGCAAGCTTTTGGTCCAAAGGTGGTAACGGGGCTTGGTCCATGTAGAGACTGCGTCCTCCTAAAAGAGCAAGCAAAGAAAGACATGAACAGACAAATTCACCCATCTAGCCCTCCATGCCGTCTAACAAGCGAGGGTGGCGAATCACAGCAAATCATACCCTAGAGAAAAACTATTCATGACAACAGCTCACATACACATATAGCTTATTCGGATTGATAAAAGTTTGATTCAAGTGAAATGTGAAGGGAGACACACTGTGTTATAATGGCTGTTCTGATTAATAATTGATTTCAGCAGTAAGGCTCAACCCGATCAGCACGCTTTACAGGGGGAGCACCACACAGCTGTGGACCTTTGGACAGAAGTGAAGGTGAAAACACTATCCAGAAATTTCCTTGGGAAAGTGAACCTTTTTTCTGGCTCATTTTTCCTACTTTGGTTATGACATCGATTGATAGGTGCTCAGATTTCTATATTGTCAGATTTTTTTTTTAACAAGAATGGAAATTAAAATAAGAGCTAGCCACCAAAAAACACAATAACCACTGGCACCAATGATTACAAACCCAGAAAACTGACAGTCTGAGAAATCTTGCTCAACATAATGAGTATGAACTTTGATCACAAGGTCTGAGAATATGCGCTTAATATACTGATACAAAGAATCAACAGAAAGACACAACTAGTTGTTTGGCTACTGCGGGAACCAGACAAAAAGCAAGAACAGAGTGTAGCCTTGCATTTTTACCGCCATTACATTATTGGTATGGTTCAGACAGCAGACCATTGTGTGAAATTGGGTAATATTGTTGTAATGCGAATATTGGAAACATGATCACCCCAGACCAACATGATTACCCCTGACAAACAAAAAGGATTCGTATAAAAACAGACACTCATTTATAAGAAAGGAAACATTAATAACATCAATAAATAAAACACCTCAAACTCCACTCATTTATATTACATTACACTAAGTCATTTAGCAGATGCTCTTAGACCGACTTCCAAATAAGTGAATCACTATGCTAAGAGTAGTTATCGAGAAGTATTACAAGAGATCAGTAAGTCAGAAGTATTACAACATTTAAGTGCTTTTGAATAGAAAAAAAGAGATGGATAGTATAGATAGAAAGGAAGGTAGAGATATAGCTTGAAGAGATGAGTTTTCAGCTTTCTCTTGAAGGCACCCAGGGAGTCTATTTTACAAATTTCATTTATACAGAATAAATCAAACAGTTTATAGTTGGCTGACACAAAACACAGCTGAAGTCATCTTCCCCGCATAGACCTTCACTAACTGTAAGCAACAAAACACCCTTTAGGACGGCAAATTCTGGGGAGTCTACATGAGGCACTGTCCACAAGTAAACCCTTCATTCACTGCAGTCTGAAGGGCACAGAGATGGGGTGTCTCCTGGGGAGAGGGGAGAGGGGACAGACCGCTGCTCCTGCACTCACATTCAACCCTCAAGTGGCTCTTCAGGGCCAGTCAGATGACCCGGGCCAGCAAATCCTATTAGCAGTCTGGTTCTAATAGTTCACCATCTGTTGCAGACTGCTTTCCAGACAAACAATTTCCCCCATAACAATATATGGAAAAATAAACAAAACAAAAAGGAGTTTATGGCAAAGAAAGTGGCTGCACAAGTACACCAGTGACTGTGTTCCCTCCCTGTATGAAGACTGAGAGGCCCATGTTAAATCCCCTTACTGAGCTCACCATACTTATGCTAACCAAGTTATGTATGTACATATGTGCCCTTACACTTTTCACAATAAGTATGAAATTAACGCTTGGATGTCTTGCAAAAATGAACAACTTGTTATTAGGAAGACAAGCTGTTGTAAGGGCAAAACTACAATAAAGTGTAGAAATTAAACACACTGCACTCTCTGTGATTCAGCTTAAGAAATATTTTATTTTCCCCCAGGAATGAGGCGTTGTTTCATACCGGAGACAACTGTAAATAGTTTTAGCCACGGTTACGAAAGGTTCTGCTGGCCAACGAAAAGCTTCCACGCTGTGAAAGCATGAGGCGTTTGTTTAGGTACGGCCCCCTTATCGATCTCCTCTTATCAAAACGGCAAAGTGCACGTCTGCCAGGCCATCGCCAGCTGCAGCAGCGCTTATAACTCTGCGTTTTCTCTCTTCGCGAGATGAGAGAAAAGGCCTTGACTCGTTCCTCAGACCGGGAGCGAGATCAGTGGCCAGACCTCTTATCAGCGAGAGAAGCACACCCACTGCAGGCCTTAACCCTTACTCTACATCTCCCACCAGGCAGGTGCACGGTCTCTCCCCACTCTCCACGCCGGGCTGAGAGCCTCAGGCTCCTGAAAGGTGCACGTCTCAAAAATCACGAAACATCTGTGGAACGTGTCTGCGGCTCAGCTCCACGGCAGTCTTCGAGCGCCTCCAGACGCGGGAGCCGAGGTGAGAGACGCGGCTACGCCCCCCTGCGTGCGCCCCGCCCACGCATTCGGGGAAAGGTGACTGCCGGGCAGCGCAGTGCTGGAAACTGCTACACTCTCAAATCGAGCCGGAGCCCTTCCACAGACACTGATTTCATGTGCCATGCTGATAAGAGGGTGCTGTGCTTGTACCTGAAGTCGGTGCAGCTGCCCAGGGCGGGGGCGGCAGACAGGCTGCGGGCCTTGGGCCGGCCCCGGATGGCGTGGCCGCGGCCGGGCACCTCCCCGCCGTCGCAGGCCGCGCAGCAGTAGGGAACGGCGTCCATGGCGGACTCCTGGCCGCCCTTCGACCAGCCCCCTCCTTTACTGCTCTCCATAGGCAGCGCCTGCACGGGTACGAGCCTACAGGGAAACAAAGACACATGGCTGTAAATGTCTGGCTGATTCGTCACATTCAAATCCAAGGGTGTCAAAGTGACGCAACTGAGTCATTGTGTGAGGATGAAAAGCAATAGCTACCCTGTCAGGGAATGTCGTACTACACAGCAGGTAATTTTTTTTGTTAAGGAAAGCGTACATTCAAGGAAGTGCGTTCAATGCCTTACACAGGCTTTTTGTTCCTTGAACACAATACAAAAAACTTCTGACTCAATGGATGTTTCACAAGACAAGAGAGTGAACTGCCATACTGATGCAATACTGATGGGGCATTTCCCATTTCTTTGTGTAACACTTTCTA
Organism: Megalops cyprinoides; assembly: GCF_013368585.1. Lineage (NCBI taxonomy): Eukaryota > Metazoa > Chordata > Actinopteri > Elopiformes > Megalopidae > Megalops > Megalops cyprinoides. Next base: position 6,037,491 of record NC_050589.1, on the reverse strand, counting down.
GAGACACTGTATTATATTTCACCAGACACTTATGGGAACATCAAAAAATTATAGTTTCAAAAAGTTTTTTTCTGTTTCTGCTTTTTCCTCAGTCAGAAACTTGCTCTCTGCCTCAAACAACACTATCACTGCTAGTTAGAGCCATCTTCTCCAACAGCAGACAACTGTCTACTAGATGCGATCCTTAAATCCAAAAAAATAAACAGGAAGCTTGAAATAATGATGCTTCCTAATTTTCGGTTCAAGCAGAAATGGCATACAACAATCCTGAAGCAGATCTGGCATGCAGGAGGTAGCAAAATAATGGTAATGCCAAATGAAAAAGGACTCTTGGTTTTGCTTTTTTAACTCTGATTTAGTTACTTCTGAAGTAACTAACTCTGAGTTAAAAAGGAGTCTACACCTGCTTCATATTAATGTCAGCAGTGATTATCAATACGTTTCTGCTATAAAAATTCTGAAATCAAAAATTTAATAAGTAACACAAGAGATCTAACCAATGCTGAAATTAGTCAACGAGGTCAAAAAGTCAAGGGGAACAGTGTTGAAAATCATGACAGTATATGTCAAAAAAGGAAAAAGTGCATCAGGAAAGAGGAACCGTGGGCTTACTGACAGGGATAGACAAACATTTAACAGAAGAGTTGCTAAAAACCAACACCCTAAAAACATTACAACAGAGCTGAACTGACACCTCCTTGCCCCAATCTTAACAAAAACGTTACATTGAGAGCGTCACAAAGCTAATATCTGTACCAAGCTGTCATTCAGAAGCTGTCTGTAATAAACTCCAACGCACAACAATGCATAACCTAGTGTAATAATCACCGGATCTAAAAATCATTAACTTTTACGGGAAGTTCGAGAGTATATTTCCACCTCCACCGTCTCTCAAAGAACTGGAGGATTTCATTCTTAAAGAATGGTCCAACATCTCACTAGAAATGATTTAAATCTTGTCTAACAACATTTTCAAAAGGACTGAAGCTGTTCTGAAGGAGTTAGTTAATAAGTAGTTCTATTATTTTGTCTACCCCGGCACATGTAGTGGCAAGCTACAAATAAGTGTAATTTGGTTATTCAAGCACAAATTCAGCTAAGTTCAACGTTGGCCTTGCATGTTTTTCAAGCAATGCACTCTATAAGCCAGCTAGCTACTGTAGCTGATTGCATTTACATTTTAAAGGGCGTATCTCCGATCGTTCAGATGCCATACAGTGAGACTTAACGATTAGATTGTAATACAAAAAAAACAATTGATTATACTCTGCTTAAATAGAGTGCCAGGCACGCATAAACAAAAGCACGAACAACTAATAGTTTTTACGTCACTACCAGCCGCAAGAATAAGATTAAACTGTCCAAAAATCAATGAACCGACGTGTCTGTGTTTTCAGGTCTGACCATAACAGAACATCAACAACAGGGCGGTATTCAACAGCTTCATGCGTGGCAAGAGCCAACTTTTCGTGATGCGTTCATGGCGCAAAAATGCACCCAGTTCTCTTCCTCTCAAAAAAGTCTGATTCCACTCGGTCCTGTAGACCATTCACGGATCATTACCACCAGTACACAGCCCAGCTCATAAAAAAATCCCCTACAGCAAACCTACCAAGCAGGCCAACGTTAATGTGTAGCTACCTATCCAATTTAGCTAAATAGCTAACAAGGCTGGCGAAGTTAGCGTTGGCTAGCTAGTCAATCATGTTATGCAAGGCCTCTCTGTCAAACTGGCTATTTGGCTGGCCAGCGAAACCAGCATGACTGAACGGGTATGTAACGTCAGCTATCTTACGCTTCTTTTGAAGGAGCTGATGGGGGAGCTCTCAGCTAGCTACTCCACCAAGCACAGACGTAAAGAAAGCTCTACACAGAAGGTGCAATTACCATGTATTATCGGTTATTCAGACTGTAAAACAATTACCATACCTAGACAGTTGCTGACAAGTTACTAAATGGCCGGCAAATCTATCAATCGTTGTTAGCTATTCAGCTAGCTAGGCAATCTGGCAGTATTAGCAACGTTAGCTCATAGTCTCATTGGCTGTCATTGCTATCCCTTTGCTAACGCTAGAGAACGTTAGCTAGCTATATTCTAATTAACTTCACACACACTAAATAGCGTAGCCAATTTAGCGTTTGCTCTGGCACTGTTTTAACTATACTAGCTATAAGCTACTTAAACCACCCGGTGAATGGTAGGCGGCTAAGTGTGTTAGCCATCTGCAGCACATAAACTTAGCAGGTGTATGCTCAGCTTCACGTACGCAATGACAGAGATTGACTGTTAGGTAGTTATACCACCTGGTTAGCTAGCCCGCTAACTATTCGCACATGAAAGCTAGCTAGCTAGCCAGCTAACGTTGCATACGCGTTGACGTTACAGACTCATGGGTATCATACTATAGCTAACTTAGCCATCCGGCTACGCCACTTAAGCTGTTTCGTGTCACACCGTAGCTAGCTTGGTCCAGCCACAAAATAAGTTTTCAAGATAGCAAAGCTAACAACGGCTGAAAGCGGCGTGCGCATACCGGTGGACGCCGGTGACGTAACGCGAAAATTAACGCCATGTAGCCAGCTAGCCGGCATAACCGATTTCGCCGGCCGTTAAACTGACGTTTGCTAACTGGCTGGCAAGCTAACGTTAAAGACGGTCATTCTGCTGTAACTAAATCAACTGATTAGCCATGATCCCATTTTTTTTACATTACCTTAATCCGTCAGTCCCTGTGTGCAATAATTGTACTAGCCAGACAGCTAGTTTAGTTAGTTGGTCACACAGACTGTCCCCATTGCAAAACCTTTAATACGGGCTTTCATTATCTAAACATCCTCGGCCGGCCGTCTTTTTCTGCTCGCAGCACTGTACGCGGCCGACCTGCCGGACTGAAACATATTTGACACGACGACGCCAGCGCCCGCTGCGGCGAGGGCATTGGCTGATTCCGCGAAACGTCACCGGTCTGTCCCAGAATGCGCAACAAATCATGCGCCCCGGCGTTGCGAAAGACCGCGGTGGAAATCTTTCATCAGCGAAGAGATGCTCATGTGACCGTAACAGCAAAAAAATACCCGGTAAAATGATGTTACCGAAGTTTTTACTTTATTTCTCCAGTCGGAACCACGAAACACAAATCTGTATAACCAGTGACATAAAACCCACCGGAACAGCAAAAAAACCTACTAGCTGTGATGGGGGAAAAAAAACAAACAAAAATATAAGTTTTTAAAATTCAAGGTACACGACCACCTAACGCAGCTGAGATTTAAAACGTGCAGCGAGTCAGAAGCTGAGAAGGAAACTCGTAGAACTCACAAAGATCAAAGACCAAAGATGGGTGTCATCAGTAGAACAGTGCTGCAATTTGTCACCAAAAAGAAATGCATCAGGATAATCCTCGAGTGGCTGACTATAGCAGCATACACAACCCCAAGAGCAGATTCTGGAGTAGAATAAAGGATTTTCACCTCTCAAAGCAAGCCATATTGATTTTGAAAGATTTTTTTTGTTAGGATCAGTGGGGAATTTCACAGTGTGTGCCAGTACTACTGTTCCCTCAAACAAGTTAACAGAATCAATATCCTCTACTCAGACCCACCATATCTGATCATACACAGCAACTTCACTACTGTATCTTTTCGTATGAACTAAAGGGTGAAACAAGGGTGCATTCAGGCTAACTTTCTGCGTAGCACTGACTGTGCTTTGTGGAATGGTACGTTACAAACAAGAGGGAAAAAGTGGGGAGGCATCAGGACCTGGTTGACGTCTGCCCAACTTGTTTAATGTCATTTTCTTATTTCCAGGCCTATTTATTTCCAGACTACAAGCAACAAAAACAAAATACGCAATCGTGAGGAATAAAACAGTCATTAAGGAACTTTTCCAGTTCACACACTTAAAAGTCAAAATGAGAACTGAGACATGTCAGAGGCAGAAACCCTGTCTCACATGTAAATATGGAGTGCCTCATTCTGTGGGTCAGAAGCTGTACACAGGTTTGTCAAGGAACTGCAGGCACTACGAAACTGAAAGGAGTCCCTCAGAGAATGAAACTCGCAAAAACAGACATCATCTCAAACTGCTTTTTATTACATCTTAAATAACAGTACATTTTAATATAGTTTCTATCTTGCATCCAGCTTTCTGTAGTACACTGACTGACTTTAAAATTAAATACAAAAGGTGAAAAGGGTACAGTGGGGGTGCAGAGCTCTACAGTTATTTCATGGAAAGAGAAAAAGAAAGGGAATTTATTCAACTTTTTCATCTTTTTTTTTATTTTTGCCAACTCCAGGCCTAACGCACAATTACAGCACATTTTTTGTACAGAATGTCGCAGAGAAAAACAGAATGGAAAATAATGCCACTACCGCTAAAGAAGGAGCGCTTCTGTTTACAGTGAGAAGGGAACAACAGAAGATTCTGCCATTCAGATGCTGCAAGTATTTTTTTTATATTTTTTTCCCCATTTTTTTATTATTAAAGGAAGCCAGAAAAAAACCTGTTTGTTACAAAATGATTCTAACATCTTTTTTTTTGTTGTTGTTGTTGTTGTTTCTGGAAATGTTTTGCTACAGAGGAAATCTGAATTTGTTCTATTTGTGTTGCGTGACCATGCGTGTGTGTTTGAGTGTGTGCATGTGTATGCATGTAGGTGTGTGTGTGGCTATGTGTAGGGTTTGTGTAGAAACAGAACGGACATCTTGATTTCGTTCCTTCATGTATCAATCCAAATATGCTGATAACAGGTTAGAGTGTGTAAATTTGCTTCTCTCAGGTGCATAGCTTTGCCAGTTTAGTTGAATAATGTATGCACAGAGTAGCCAAAAACAGTATAAATACAGCTGTAATGGAGACAGTTTAACAGGTTATTTTCTTAAAGAAAAACATCAAAGGACTTAGTTCCATATGCACTTTTTAAGCAATTCTACAGCATGCGATTCTAAGAGTTAACCCACCCATGGCAGACAACCAAAAAGAAATTCTTTTTTTGAATTTTTTAACTTAGAAAGTTTCAATATTATTTTCAAACATTGATTTGTACAACATTTCATTCACAGAGTAGTAACTGCATTTCCAAGCACTGACCGGGCACCTCTGTTTGAACAGATAACTCCGGAATGAAGCCGGGGTAAAAATTCAGCCCCACCCTCCCAACCCAACCGCAACCCCTGTCCAAAAAACCAAGTTCAACAAAAAAAAGGAAAAGAAAAAACAAAATAAAGACTTGAGGGGTTAATCTTCATTTAATTATTCTACATTACCCAACAAAAAGGTGAAGAAATGGTTAAAACTGTATTTTTTTTGTTTTAAAAACGAGCATTCATTATCATAAACAGCATGTGCTTGGTTAGTTAACGTTTTCAACATTATTCTATATACGCAAAGTTTCTTTTTTTGTGCAAACAAAGATTTGTGACAAGACAGAAACAGAAAATAAGGGAAAAATCTGAGACTAAATATACAGAATTGACATCCCCTGATCGCGGGTCATGGACTCCCTCCTGAAGCTTTTGTTTCCTTTGCTTTGCCTCGTTTTCCTTATGTGGTAAAGCTGGATTAAAAATGACACGTGATTCTTTTTTACTTTTATTTTAAATCTACAAACTCAATTCTAAAATTTTTTAAAGACTAGGAGATAAAAGCTTTCAATCCTCATTTAAACATTAACCAACGGAGTTCACCAATCTAATTCTTGGAACAAAAAGAAAAAAAAAAAAAAAAGACGATCCAAAAGGAAAAAAAAAAAAAAAAAAAAACCTATCAAGTTAGATCACTGTTACGTTCACTCAAACATTTGTTTCCAAGGTACATGATACATTTGTTTGGGATGATAGTGTTTGTTTTCTCTTTCAAGACGTCATAATATGGTCCCAGAAGGAATGCACAATTTCATTTTTCCCCATTTCATTTTATACCACAGAATTCTTCTTTTTTTAAGCTGAGTGATAAACAATTGTGCTCTTCTTTTTAATGAGAAGGAAAGGTTTCGTTTTGCCCTTCGTTTTGGGGGTGTTTGAGTCAGTTTGTTTGTGGTGTTTGAGAAGGATTGGATATGCAATGAAATTTTAATATTTTGATGTTGGAATGGTCTTCCAGTCAACTTTGGAGTCCGGATGCCATCTGTAAGAGACAAGAGAGGAAAGAAATTGTATTGAAATTGCAAGGGTTAAATGCTCTCAACTGGAAGCGCAGAGAAAAAAAAATGTTGCTTCCTGTTATACCACTTTTCAGCAGCAGATGGCAGCACAGAGGCAGACAAGCCATGTATCATTTGCCCAACCCAGCAACGCACGCCCGCGCGCAGACACACACACACACACACACACACGCACGCACACACCTCTCCTGCCACACAGCGGTCTATCTTCAGAACAGCTCAAAATTCTAAATATGAGTACAATCCCAAGCACAAGCTGTCATCTTAATACTGGCACTGATGTAACATCTTCATGGTGCATAACAACACTCTGCAACTTCAGAGCAGTACAGATAAAACCCCCAAATCTAATACTCCAAACAATTCTGTGGATGTATTCCATTAAACATAGGGAATGCGCAAAACTTGCACGCACCTTAGAAGTTATAATTGCCCATTTCAGACAGAAGCATGACCATGGCGAAATATATCAAACTTGGGTAAAACATAACCAGGTAATCACTACTGAAAGGACTAAAAAGAACAGTTTAGTTGTAAATTGGCTGGTTTTTAGCGTGAAACAAGTAGAAAAAGATGAACTGCACTGAGATAAGTCATCATGGCATGACCATTCAACTGTTCATAAAACAAACAGGTATGTACAGTACTCATTAGAAACTTAATTCCACATGTACCAACTACTGACAGAACACAAAAAACAAAGGAAGAAAATAAACCCATAGATGGACTCGTATAACATTAAAACAACCACAGCATTGGATAACTGTCTACATGCTAACCAAATGGAACCACACAGTGCTCTCCCACAGTGCTGACCATCCTTTTGAAACCCATCACAGGCCTCTATTGCAGTACAGTTTGGAGGTATAAAGGGTAATTTCAGGTAGTTACAGCGGTACAATTCTTTAATATTTTGATGGTCTGATAACCTGCTCTGTTTTAAAAGGGTGGCGCATTTTTTAAATGGTTTTTGATACACAAATGATGCACTTTACACTCATCTCCCTACAACAGGCTCTGAAATCCTGAGGGAGCACTGAAGAAAGATGAATGCAATGCTCACATACACTTTCATGCAGCCAACGCCTGTTTTTCACACTACAAGTCCCATGGTGTACCAGTGAAGCTGCCGATTGGAGGTTAGGTGTATCTTCACTGGCACCACATAGCAATTCACAGCCACCTGAGGACCTGCAAGGTACCTAAGAGTGGTGAGATGAGGAGACCCTCTCCGACCCTAACCCTGGCATACTAAAGCCAATTTGTTCCACTGCTATGGGCTGCTGGTCATTGATAGTTGATGACAAGGCTGGGATCAGACCTGATCAGACCTGATCCTCGAGACGAGTACCTCGCCGACTGAGCCACTAGGGAGCCCCGGTATGATGATGTACTTTCACTGGGATGCAAATCTGATGAACGGAAGAATGGACTGTACCTTCAGGCTTTAGTTCCAGATCTTGAGGAAGCTGTCCCAGGACCCTGTGGCCACTGCCATGCCGTCATCGGTGACGCCCAAGCAACTAACGCGGTTGTCATGGCCAGCCAGCACACCTGGAAAACACGGTACAACCATAGTCTGTTAGACCCCAGGATCTGACCGCTCTCTTAGGTACGCATTTCAAAACCATAACCCTAATCCTAACCCCTAACCCTGATCCTAATCCTAACCCTGACCCTCAGGATCTGACCACTCTCTTAGGTACGCATTTCAAAGCCATAACCTAACCCTAACCCGGAAGTAACACCAGTGTTCATGGTGTTCAATTCAACAGAGGCGAGGTAAACTTGGGAGGGGGGGGAGAGAATGACTAAGCACTTAAGTCTTATAATGGCTGAACTTTTAAATTCCAATTAATTATTAAAATTAACTGATCAATTGTGTTAATTGGCATGTTAATTGACAACATTCTAGTTAAAATTCCTTTTGACATGCATCTGGAATCAGAACCAAGTAGTTTATGGAGGAATAAAGTGAGGTTTGGGAAGATTATTCTGTTAAATTGAAAATCGATTTTAATGCACCTAACCGATTGTCTGAATATTCTTTAAATACAGGATCCCTAATCCAATATTAAAAAATAAATAAAATTAAACAAACCCATAAATCACTCTGTGTCACTGTGCTGACAGAGAGATCCGCCCTTTGAATGCGGTTTGGAGGGGGCCGTCGTTTAAAAGCTGTATGTCAGCCCTGGTTCCCCTCTGCAAACTTCCCTATGATCACTAATGCACACGTAGTCAATATCACTGAAAAATTCATGTCTCCGCGGGCAGCCTTCCGCCACAGCGGCTGCCGAAATGGCTAGAGATGGAGGGAGAAGGCTGGGAGGAAGAGGAGTGGCCTGGGGCTGCCAGTTATGGTGGAGGGCTTTAATAGTGGCATTGTGACTCCGTCTGATCCGCAGCGCTGTCAGCTAGCGGCCACGCCCCTCCAGACTGATCCCCTCCTTCACAGGAGGCTAGGCTTTCAATCAGAGCTTTCACAGGAGACAGAAAAAAAAGCACCCGCGGGGCCACCGCCTAAAAGCACAGGCGTGTGGCCTGTGTAGGCCTGAACAGAGAAGGGCTTCACTTCCCCTACCCTGCTACCCTGCTCAGTTCTGTTGAGTGAAGGGGAAAACAACTTCCCAAAGAAAAACCAGCATCCCTGTCATTCCTATACATGAAAGAGGGGGACAACAATACTGTGGTTTGGCTATAATTATAAGGACTCTTTTCTCTTTAAAGCTTAAAGCCTTAAGAGTAGAAGCACAAAACATTCAGGATGGTAGGGTGTTTTGTGCAGAGGCAAACTGTATTTTTAAAGCTTGTTTGAGTGTTCTGTAGTGTGGCAAGGTGTATAGTGTGGTAGGATAGTGTGTTTAGGAACTAAGCTAGAGGCAGATTAAGTCTGGGGCAATTCAAAGCGTATTACATGTGAATGGTGATAGGTTTTAAGAGGCGGGGTCTTCTGTTCACGTATATTCAGGGGTCACCCACCTGCGCGGTCGGCCTTGAGGGTGTCCCAGACGTTGCAGTTGAAGTCGTCGTATCCGGCCAGCAGTAGACGGCCGCTCTTGGAGAACGCCACCGAGGTGATGCCGCAGATGATGTTGTCGTGGGAGTAGACCATCAGCTCCTGGTCGGCGCGCAGGTCGAAGAGTCTGCAGGTGGCGTCGTCCGAGCCCGTGGCGAACGCGTTGCCGTTGGGGAAGAACTGAAAACACAAGACAGAACGTGTGGGCCCAACGCTGACACACAGCAACACGAGCACTTAGACCCATTTCATGTGTGATTCTCACGTTTAGCTTGTTCTCACATTAGCCTAGCTTCTAAATTTCTTCCGCATCTTCTCAATAAAACTGTGACCTACACCAGCAGTGCTGCATAGTGGCAAGAAGCAGGACTTGTAACCGAAACGTTGCCGGTTCAATTCCCTACTGGGGCACTGCTGTGGTATCCTCGGGCAAGGTACTTAAACCAGAATTGCCTCAGTAAATATCCAGCTGTATCAATGGGTAACATTTAAAAATCGTGTGAAAATGTAAGTCGGTCTGGATAAGAGCATCTGTGAATGGCATGTCAATGTCACCTTAACACCTGTGAGGTCCTCTATGAATCATTTAAACAGGTTCCCGCCCACTTCCTGGCCTGCCCAGCCCACTTTCCACCCTGCCCCACTCCCCAGCCCACAGCGGGACAGTGATTGGACTTACGCAGATGGCATTGATGTCAGACTCGTGGCCCGTGAAAGTCTGTCGGCACATGCCTTCTCTGACGTCCCACAGCTTGGCAGAGGCGTCGCAGGCGCCCGAGACGAATAACCTGGTGTCGGGCGCCAGCGAGAGGCTCATGACATCGCCGGTGTGGCCAGCGAAAGTGGTCGTCTGCTGGCCAGTCTCGATGTCCCAGAGAGCACTGTGGGCGTGACACAGGCACACGTAAGGGGGGAGCACAGGGGCATTGTGGGTCATTGAGCAACAGTGAGGGGGAGGTTGTGTAAATCGCCACACAAATCACTACACAAAGGCATCTGCCCCAGGATATGCAAGGATTCCATTTCATTCCAAATCCTCTCACATTTCCCCACAGCTAAACAGGGGAAGGAAGGCCCAGGTGCAGGCCGGCAGTTGGCATTTGTAATTGTGTCCCTAATTTATTCTGATGGACACCACATGAACACTGTTCATTTCTCAAACTAATCTGCTCTAGATAAATCAATTCCACATCTGTGCTGTCAGAGATAGGGAGAGCCGACGGGCTACAGGTGACCACTAGGGGGCGCGACTGTGGCACAGTTCCTCCACTCACCAGGTGGTGTCACCAGAGCTGGTGACAATCTGGTTGTCATCCAGGAAACGACAGCAGGAAAGGTAACCTGGGGGTGAGAGCATTCAGAGAGAAGGGGGGCGGTCATTGACAAATGCCCAAAAATAGCATACAATGATATTCTCAAAAAGAAAGAAAGAATGGGAAGCTAAAGGTAGGTAAAAACAATTTAATTACCATCCACAAATATAAAATGCATTATTCAGTTTACGTTGTAATAAATATTCAGACTCTGGGCCAAAATGCTGACATCCTAGAAGTATTCATTTATTTAATTATATACATTTATATATATATATATTTTTTTTTAGTTCTCTGAGAACCAAGCAGAGCGGTATTGAAAACCACCCACCCACTAATCAAGATTTACTGGTCTGGGGCTGGTGGGAGGGTGTAACAGAGGTTCAGGGTTTTAGCAGAGGAGATGATCACCAGCAGTGCTGGATTTGTGATGACTGACTGGCAAACAGGTGAAACTAAAACCTGGCCCTCAGCCACACCACTGAGGCTTTTTCACTCGCTGTTATTAGTGCCAGGAGTTTATCAGGATTCACAATGGGAGCAGAAACCATTATCGTGCTGAAAGCCAGGCTTCCACATAGTGCTGGATAGACTCGAGACTACAGGCAGAACGATGAGCCTAGTGCAGGTGGTGCACTGACACTCTCTCATTCTGAAGTGTCTCACCTGCTAACTTCCAAAAGCGAGTGCCAACGGCCACACAGGACCAAAAGCACTGAGCAGAGGGACAGAGCGCTCCCTAATCTAACAACCCCGCTGACGCTCGTCTGACAGAAAAAGAGAGGGGGAAAAACAGCGGCTGTTGTTTGAAATGATGTAAAGAGAACTTGTACGCGGAATCAGGCTGTCACGGCCCCCAGGAGCGCAGGCCACCGGGCCTCTGGAACAGCAAAACAAGCGAGCGCGGAGGCCCGGGGCCAGCACCCTGCAGAATTTCACTGCAGCCACAAAGAGCACCCTGTCCACTCCAGGGAGCTTATTACTCCAGCACAAACACACACCCTCGCAGCACACAAACACACACATGCACACGCCCTCGCAGCGCACAAACACACACATGCACACACCCTCATACACTCACACGGCACAAACGCATACACTCTCTCACACACAGACTCACACACTCTCTCTCACACACACTCACACACTCTCTCACTCTCTCTCTCTCTCACTCTCTCTCTCTCTCACTCTCTCACTCTCTCTCACTCTCACTCTCTCTCACTCTCACTCTCACTCTCTCTCACTCTCACTCTCTCACTCTCACACACACACACACACACACAGAGCACAAACACATATACACACACCCTCATACACTCACACGGCACAAACGCATACACTCACACACACACACACACACACACACTCTCTCTCACACACACACACACACAGAGCACAAACACATATACATACACCCTCATACACTCACATGACACAAACGCATACTCTCTCTCACACACAGACACACACACTCTCTCTTTCTCTCTCACTCTCTCTCACACACACACACACACCCTAACGCACTCACACAGCACAAACACATATACACAGACACGCAGAGACATACTCACACAAACAGCACAAAGGCTCACCCTCTCTGAGGCTATGCTCCCAAAGTTTTGGGTATAAAACTTATTTTCAAAAAGGGGTCACGATAAAGAGCAAATTATCAGCATTTCAAAAACTGATGTTAACTGAAATAAATGCAAGAAAAAGGTATCTAAAAAAGTTCTATGAAATTTGACCAAGGCCAGTTGAGAGACTGGTAATGTAACCTATATTTGTCACAGGAGACAAACCTATCAGCAATAAGCACATCAACGAGTATGTATGCATAATATACACATTGGTCTCACAGAAAGATCCAGAACTATGTTATGTAACTGGTCAGTATCCTGCCAGTTATAGATACACTCATCAGTCCATTTTAAGATATGCAAAGTATATTGTTCTCACTATTTCTGTAATGAGCCTTACTGTACACAAATTAGGTGGACTTAGGTGGGTGTTAATGATTTGGATGATATATCTTTGTGCTGCACATTTTTCCCCTGGAAGGAGAATGTGGTACATAGGTTGGAAAAATTCAATGAATTTTTCTTCAAACCATTTCACACTGGAAGCCTGCCCAGTTGCTTAACTTATACTTTAGTATTTACACCAATAATGAGACAAAATGCTCCATTTTACTCAGTTTTAGCATTAAAGATTTTAAACTGTTTTTTCTTTTTACACTGTATTTGTGCTTTAAAGGGGACATGCCAAGCAAGGACTCACGATTCTTCCCTTTCCTGAAAGATCGTCGGAGTCTGTCCCAAGGCAGCTTGAAAAAGGAGTTAAACAACCAAGATGGAGTCCAGCCCCACAGGGACCGACACCTTCTTCCCACAATCCTCAGAGATCGGGGCGGAGATAATAGGCCCCCGAGCGGCACGCCATTCTACAGAGCGGGCCAGGTGACACAGACTGCTTACCGGGACTCACAGAATGAGTCACGGTCATTTGAGTTTGAAGGTTGGCGTGTTTCTAACGACCTGCCAAATTGCTGGCACAGGCGACACAAACCCGTTTCTTTGAGTAAGCTTTGCGCTTAGACTGGAGCCAGCTTTGTAAATGCAGCGAGCTAGACTGGGAGGCAGCAGAAACTTCGGTTACTGAACATGCAAAAACAGATCGGTGTTCTGTTCAGTATCCTCAACAGAGTCACGAGACAGGCTGGAAGGGGGAGTGGGGGGGTGAGGAAATTCTACCTTCACACAAACAGGTATGCCGTCACTTCCGGCACGTGAACCCGCGCCGACCCGGCGCCCCGTGTACCTGTATGCCCGGCCAGTTCGCGGCTCACGCGGACGTTGCCCTCGCGGGTCTTCAGGTTGTAGATGGAGCAGATGTTGTCCAGGCCCCCGCAGGCCACGTAGTTTCCGGAGGGGGCGTACGCGCAGGTCATCACCCACGAGGAGCGCAGGGGGATGGCGTGGACCTGCGGAAGAGCACGGCGTAAGGCCCCCGGGCGCGCGTGCGTGTGTGTGTCCAAATTTGAGCATGTATGTGTGTGATCATGCGGGTATGTGCACTTGTGCATGTGTGAGTATACATGACTCAGCCTGAGTGTGCCTCGGTGATAACACAGACCCAGGCACAGGGTCACAGAAGGACACGCTTAAACACACAACCCTGTACACCAGCGCAAATGCACACTACAATACACAAATCCTACAAACATCACATGTATGCAACCTTTTACTGCATGTTCAATTTTTGATGGTCATTAAGTTTACTGCTGGCTACATATATCTGACATGGGGAACCAAATTATGCTGTTTGTGTGAAAAAACGTTTTGCGGGTATAATTTTGCAATTCGTCAGTGTATGACTATGTATGGACAAATGCAAGCATACCTGACACATTAGCACTACTGGAGTTTACAGTGTCTCATTTTATCTCTGTTGCTCAGTGCAGAGACATACGGATGTGGTCTTGTGACAGGCTCACCTTGTTTGTGGTATAGCTGTCCCAGATGATGAGTTTACCATCCTGGGAGGCACTGACTAAGAGCCTGTGTGGACAGAAAAAGGAGGATTGTGAAACTGCAAGCGGAAAACCTCACACGGCCCGAAGCAGCCAATTAGAACACGGCTTCTGAAAGAGGATCAGTGACATTGAGGAACAGCAGCCGTAATCCAAGTTTCAGTGGCGTACATCTCCAACACACGAAAAAAAAAACCAACCCCTTTCACATTCAAATGCGGCCGGGTCACCTTGCTGTCTTTACGATGGGACCGTAACAGAACTGCCCTCAGGCAAATCGACGGGCCTGGCGCTAACCGCTAAACCTACTCACGAAATGTTTGGACGTATCAAGCCGGCCTCACGTAATCTCCCTCCCCGACTGCTTTGAATAGGCAAATCGCGCCCTGCTATGGACCATTTCCCCGTAGCAGATGCAAACAGAAACCAGCTGACAGGAACCTCTGACAGAAAGGCTCTGGAAAGTACGCATCTTTGTTACCTCAAAAAGTGACACTGTTTACTCTGTCTCTGAGAGCGCCGGCGGGAAATGTTGCGGGTCTTTCCCCCCTCCCCTCGTGAGGGAAGAGAGCTTCCCCTTTCACAGTGACCCCCCCCCCCCCCCAGACTCCTCTTCCCTCCAGTCACGTGAGGGCCGGTCGCACTCCAGGTGCGCTCCTGCCATGAGCGCTCTCTCAGCGCTGGGGCCTTGAGAAAGCGTGTGGCCCCTCGGGTTTTGTGTCCTGAAATGTCCCCCCCCTCCCGGCGGACCTTTCCTGCTTCCAGCCTCGCCCGTTTCCTTCAGCGCTTTCGGCGGGACGTGGGGCTGGGCGTGCCCCTCAGGCAAGCACCGCGGGCAGCAAGAGACGGTGCGATTGTGCGGAGTTCTCAAAAATAGAAACGAAGGAAAAAAGGAAAAAAAAAAAAAAACAAAAACCCCACCCCACCCGTGGCTCCGGCCCCTCCAGTGGTGACCCCCCCCCCCCCCCCCCTTTAATCCCGAAACGAACGACGGCGGCGATGTTTGAGCTTCCCCCGCAGGCCCGCGCTCGCACGCCTCCCTCGCCGCTCGCGGTAAGGGGCTTAGCGGGAGATTGGCCCGCATTATCTTACCTTCCAAACACACACTCCGCATTAGAGCCAGAGTGGAATTAGCCAACTCGCGCCTTCTAGATTAGCCGCGCCCGATTCGCCTGCATTTGCTAATTGAAATTTTGCTTGGATTACTCCTTTTACATCACCGGCAGACACTTGGGGGCCACCTAAATCGCCCCTGAAACCACGTTTCGTTGCTGCGCGTCTAAAAATAACGCCGCAGCCATCTGGATGCTTTCGATGCGTCTCGATAACCCAGCAGAGAACAATTTTAATGAAGAAAAAAAAACGACACATGGAAAGGCAGAGTCTAAAAATGACTGAATCTTTCTCGATCACAGTGATGAACTGATCTGTGAGATTTCAAAAGGATACTGTCTAATAAAGTGTGCGTGTGTTTAGTGGGGGGGGGTATAAGACCGTTTATACCACTATTATGAAATACTGCAATCTGGTAGAACCTGCTAGAATGGTGCTGGCATTCTCGCTTACTGTATGCTAAAGAAGAGACAAGGATATTCCTAACCTTGGATGAAAAGTGGGTATCTAAACCTGTTACAGCTTTTTTTAAACCTCAGAGAGGAAGCTCTTCCCAGCACTTCAGCAAGGGCTAATTATAGCTGATCAAATTAATCTTCTAAAAACAATAATCAAAATCCAAATTAAACATGCAAAGGCAAATAAATCAAGTAACTGTGGCCTTTTACAAAAAAAAAAAAAAAAAAACTGGATCTAAACCAGCAAGCACTGTGTTAGTCTTATCCCTACCCGCCCCCTCCCCCTAAAAATCAAACCAGAGAGCACAGCACCATGACAAAGCAATTTGACTTCCCCTAAGGATTTCGGCACACCCGCTGTCAGCTAATTACAGTGCTCTCCTGAGTTGAGGGGAGGGCCTCCACCCTGAGACCCCCTCCACACACCCAGCACAGCATCACATCCCTACATCTGCCACATAGGGGCAGGGCTCCAGACCCCCCCGCCCCCCCCCCCCCCCCGCGTTCAGAAGCCCCACCCACAAAGCATTTCAAGTGTTTTTTTTTTTTTTTTTTTAACTTTTTTCTTTCTTTCTGGGGAAGCGGCTAATTTTTAATCTTGTAAGCCATCTCGGTGACCTGGTGGCTTGAATCGCAGCGGAGGACCGCAGGAGAAGCAATCTGCAGCGGGTAAGCCCGGATCCCCGCTCACTTCCTGGACTTACGGCACGGAATAACTCGATTTCATTGACACAACACATAGCGTAATGACATTACCTCGAGTCAGTGCCCCAGTGCATGGCGTAGATCTTAGCCAGATGACCCCTCAGTGTCCGTCTAGTGCGCATCTGAATTCGGCCAACGGGGTCGATGTTGGCTGTGATCTGCAGGACGAGAGGCCGAAACGTGAGCACCTTACCCCCGGTTCATCCCCTGCTCCGCCACAGTCCTACAGAACTCCTGTACCCATGGAGGCGTAACCCTGTGGAATGCCTCCGCAATGACCCCAGATCAGTTAGCATGCTCCTGTAAGTTAAACCCCGAATTCCTGAAATTTCCACTAGACAATGGCCTTTTCTCAAGACAATCGGGGGGGGGGGGGAGTCAGATTTGGATCTAGCACCAAGCGCCAAACACTTCTCGTCATGATCGTCTAACACATTAACAAGGCACCTCTCTCAGTGCGTAGAGTCTGTGAGGCAGGTCTTCACTGGCTGGCATCTCAAACTGCATTTTCCTCAATTAATCCCCCATGCAGGAAATTCACAGCTCCTGAGTGTGTGAACACGTTTCGGGTGCGTAGCTAGACGAGACCCTTTAAGTTTTCTGCGTAACTGCTCTGTAGAAACAGGTTCTCTCTAAACTCAGAGCTCATAATAAGGCTGGCTGAACGTGGATATAATCTTCACCACCAGCCTACAGACAGAGACCTTCATGAAGTACTTAATGCCATCAAAAGTACAGCCTAAACACTCACCAACTGACAAACTGTTGTAGGATGTTCTACGCCAATATTCATGTGATAAGAGACATGACTCAGATCTCAAATTTCAATGTGATGAAACTCATAACATGGATGGTGACAGAGGGCCCTAGGACAGTCTACATCAGTTGGCCTAAGTTTTTAAGAATAGTTAATGAGTTCTTATGAAGGTATTATTCAGTGCTTATGAAGGCTTCCTGTAGGACTCTACACTGTAACCTGCATTATATCGCTACCAGTAGCACTGCGGTTGAAAATGGCTTTACCTGCGACAGGGTAGCATCTGCACATGCTTTCCGGGCATCCTGCAAGACAAAGCAACATTGTTAACAATGAACGCAATCACAGCCAGCAGACAAGCTTCACAGGTTCAGTTCCATCTGAGGTAGCACATGAATCACACGCAAACCCATCGCAGGGTGACCTGTCGGCTGGCACGTCCAACACATATTCAACAGCGTGTCCCCACGTAAAGCAGTGACACGAACCAATCGCACAGCGATCTGAAACGTGATTTTCGGACGGTCCCAGCCCGAAACACGAACCCGGGGGGGGGGGGGTGCAGGCTCCATGTTGGTGCGGCGAAAACGAGTAGAGGCCTCGTCAGCTTCCCCCTCGGAACGGATCTACGGGGCTTTTAAAAAATATCCCTAATGTAAACCTGGGCCTTTTGTTTGGCCGTCCTGGACCCCTCTCATCCTCGCTGGCCCCCATCCAGGAGCAGGGACGTGCCAGGAACGCCGATCAAACCCCCCACCCCCAACCCGCTCCGACCAAATCTGTTTACATTAGGGATCCCAATCCGCTACACTCTACGAGGCATCTGTCTGTGGGACCAGAGAAAGAGATTACGCCTGAACTTCCCTTCACTCCAATACATCAGGCCTCCATCTCCTGATCCGCAGGCCTCCGTTCAGGGTACGAAGGACCCAGCTGTGGAGAAAACCAATCAGGAGCTTCCTTTTAGGGAGGCTGAGCCACGTGTTGCACTTTTCACCATTTCACTACTATTAAAACTATACAGTCCCTGGGCTTCACCTGGTCTGAAGCCAGTGCCGGCCGCTGGAGCCTGTGTTCAAAACCCTCCCGGTTCTCTCACAATCAGTGTACACAGAGATGTGAGAACAATCCAAACGTCAGAAAACAATCTTCCTTCAGAGAAGGGGCTTTGATGACTGAATACACCGTAAGTGAATTAAAAGCAACGAGATGTGGCTCTTGGTTTTAAAGCCCTGACTGAATTACACAGCTATGCGGACGGAGCGCTTGGCGCTGGGACATGTGAATCACCGGGGTTTTGTTCTCGGCGCCTCAGAGCACAGCGCGGAGGGATGGCCCCAGTGAGACCTGCACAGAGCAGGAAGGTTTGCTGCTCTGCTTTTTCCAAAACAAACAGGTGATCTCCTGATGCAATCCCCGGGGCCCGGGCTGAGCAACGGCAGACAGGTAACACGCGCAGGTGCGCACCACACACGTACGCACACGCAAACACGCGGGCACGCACGCGCACAGACTAATGTAAGCACGCGTGAAAAATTAAGCGCAGCGTTATCTCGGGATTAAACAGCATGTGCCCCCCCCGTGCCTGCAGTTGTGTTCGTGGGGACGACTCGGCTCTGACGGGGGAGCGGAAAAAGGAGAGCGCTGCGATGCTTCACCTTCAGCCTGGTTACCGGCGTGACGGGGGGAGGGGCCACTCAAACTGTGGGCGGGGCCCCAGGGAGCAGCTGTCTGTGACCCAGATGTGACCTGCGTCGAGGCTGGAGCGGGACACACCCCAGGGGCCCCGGGCAGACCATGTGAGAGGGGGACCGGGGTACGAACGCTGTCTGAGCGTGTGAGAGTGCACCCTATGAAAGTGTGTTTTACAGAGCATATATGTGTGTAGGCGAGTGGGCACGTGTAAGTATGACAGTCATAGCACTTCGGGGTGTGTGTGTGTGTGTGTGTGTGTGTGTGTGTGTGTGTGTGTGTGTGTGTGTGTGTGTGTGTGCGCCTGCATGTTTGACAGCATATATGTGTATAGGTGAGTGGGCACATGTTTGCATGACTGCGTTAGCACATCAGTGGGATGCGCGTGCCTGTATATTTGAGAGAATGTGTGCATGTGTATGTGTATGCATGTGAGTACACACATGTGAGCGACCGTGTTAATTTGGTTGTGTGCCTGTATGTTCGAGAGCATATATATGCATAGGTGAGCGGGCATGTGTGTGTATCACCGTGTTAGCACATCGGTGTTCATGTGCCTGTGTGTTTGAGAGCGTATGTGTATGTGTATGCCAGCAAGCACATGTGTGCGTATGCCTGTGTTTGAGAGCATATGTATGTGTATGCAAGTGAATAAACGTCTGTGGGTGACCACATTAGCAGCTCGGCGCACACCTGTGTGAACACGTGGCTGTGCGTGTGTGCGCGTGCGAGCCGGCACACGTTCGGACGCTGCGGGAGACTCACTCTGATCTGGTTCTTGAGCTGCTCAGCCTCCTGGCGTAGCTGGTCGAGTTCGCTCATTTTCCTCTGCTAAACTGGGTGCTTCTCTCCGGCCACCGGGACACTCGCTGATCTGAGGGGAAGAGAGAGAGAGAGGCGTTCAGCGGACCCCATTTTCAAATGCCCCAGGGCGTGACACAGGGAGAGAGGGCTTTCAGTGGACCTCATCCGCACAGGATCCAGGACAACAGAGAGAGAGAGAGAGAGAGAGAGACAGACAGAGAGACAGAGTGAGAGAGAGGGCTTTCAGTGGACCTCACCCTCACAGGCAAACCTACATCTACGCCATGACCAAGGAAAGCGAGGGAGCAAGAACAGTCCTCAGAGAACCCCTGTGCCATACAGTATGAGCCAGCAGAGAAAGATGAACCAGCACAACCGAGCAGGGCCAAGGCCGTTCACAAATATGTTTTAACATCACATACAACGGAGCTCGTCTGGTGCAAACCATCCAAACAGCCCCAGACAGAGACAAAGCCTGGGTGTGGATCGGGGGGTCACAAAGACTATGAGCTGTTTACCGTGAATTGTGGGGGTCAATGAGAGAGGCGTGTACAGACGGCGCCGTCCCGTTCCAGCGGTACAGTGGTGAAGGAAGGCCTTGCTGAATACCAAGGTCACTTGAGCAGCACTTATTAGAGCGGATGTAAGTATACAGCGGATGAAGTGCCCTGTTAAGCGATGCTTCAGTGGCACTGCTGAATAGAGACAGGATCGTGTCGTCTTTCTGCGATAGAAACCCCAGGGCCAATGCCATGGCTAAAAAACCTCCCGAGTCAGGAATTAAACAATACCGTGAATACACAGAACAAAAAAGGAAAAAAAAAAACCCGAACCGCCATAACCCTGCCCGGGGAACGATGCGAAATGGGAACGACCTATAACCCGCGGAGCTATTTTTAGAATGCTCGACTTCCAACTTCCAGCGTGTCGGGCAGCGCCAGACGATCGATGTAGCACATGTCCAGACTCAACGGGACTCGGGGAGTCAGAGACTCTCCCGATGCTCGCTGGAGCTCAGTCCTTTGCAGAAAGCAAGATGTGTCCTCGCCAGCCTGAAACTGTTACCTAGCAACAGGATTCTGCTGCTAGTCTTGTGCTAAAAGATCACCATTATATATTTCCAGCCCCCATCTCCCATCCCCACCCCCCTCCAAAGTAATGCAAAACCCCCCCCCCCAAAAAATCCTTAACGCTGTAGTGAATGACCCCAAGACTCTGTCTTAAGGCATTCAATGGAGGCGGAGCCATGATGGGGGGGGGGGGTTGGGGGGGTCATTCCTCTGGGCAAAGATGGAGAGTGAACCTGCAGGGGAGGACAGTGGTGTTATTCCTGGGAAAGCATGAGCAGAGGCCTGCTGAGCTGAGCACCTGAGGGCCGGCTGGGTGTGCCCTGCGACAGTGTACGGCCTGCCATAGAGGGTACCTGCCAGAGGCGCGGTCGCAGGTAACGCGGCCTGAACGAAGCGCTCTCCCGCTTTGGGGACCGCACCTCTTTGGCCCAGGGTCACCCGCATCCCGCCCAGCGGACTCCCCTCCCCAATGTCACCTGTGTAATCCCGGGGACACAGTTGATTCAGCTCCTCCAGCCAAATCCGGTTAAGGCAAAACCTGCTGATGATCCTAAAAGCAGTGGCTATCCTGTTGACCCCAATCCTACGGTCAACTAGCTGGGCTTAGCCCTCCCAGTTTCACTCTGCACCTCCCCTGACGTCAGCTGGGAAGGCCTCTCCCTACCAGCGAGGAGAAAACCCCCCATTTCTGCCCCATGTGTTCCGATCTGATGCCGGTACAGATACGCGTGGCACAGAACCTCAAAATCGAAGCCCAGGTCAAGGGTTTACCATTTACTGCTGGAATAAAAGCCACAGAGCTGGATTTTATAGGAAACATCTACACCAGGACAGTTTTTTTTTTCACAACACGAATCTCATATGATGATGGCTGCCAATATTTGATTATGATATCTGGTAGAGCTGAAGATTACATTTACAGCCTCTCTCGTGCATTACCAACAGAAAGGCCTTACAGGGAGGAAGTCTCACAGGCCTCTTCGGCAGGCAGCTCAGAAGGGAGAACTCATTAAGCAAGGAAGGAAGGACTACCCATTGCATCCCTGAGTCACCATTTTCCCCTCTAATTATTAGAGTGCATCAGAGTCAAAGGGCAGTTCTCACTATAAAGTCAAAAATAAACTGATGACAAACACAGGCAATCAATACAAGTCTTAAGATATCCCCTTATTATTACACGTTGTATGATTAACTGTGGTCTTATGCCGGATAACGCTAACACCTGCAGACATGGAACACCCTTCCAATGCATTTCTGCTGTCCAAAAATTCATATCCCCGTAAAACCACCGTAGAACATCGGCCTCTGACCCACAAACTTAAAGAGCTGTTCTTCGCTGGTATAATCTATCCAATTAGCTATATTTTCATTGAATCCAACTGAAATACAAATCCATTTAAGACAAAACAAGACTGTTTTGATCAAATCTAACATTTTTTGGATTAGCATCTTCCTGTTGTATCCCCCCCACCTACCATATACAAGTGTCCTCCCTCTCTTTCAGCCAACAGTAGTGCCTTACCTCAGTCTCCCTTTTAGCTACAGCTCCTCTGTCTTCGTTGGCTGGCCGCTTCTTTGAACGAACACCTTAACCGGTGGAGCACCTAATCACCCCCCTCCCCGGCACGCTCACAGCTGATTGGCTGATCCGACTAACCGGGTTTGGATCTAGGTGATGCGCCTAAACCCCTAATCCTGTTGATAAAAATGTGTCACTGTAATATAGTTAATTCTGCCCCCTCTCTCCCCCTCTCTCGTGGACCTGAGAGAGAGGAAAGCCGGGGTGTCAGACCCAGATAGCTTGCGTCTGCGCCCTTCACCACCTCTCCGCATTCAAAAGTGCGGGGGGGTGGGGGGGTGGAAGAAAACAAAGCGAAAACACCAACGGAAAGCGTGCTCAAACCACGAACGCGGCCGACTCCCACCTCTGTGACTGAAAACCGCGCTTCCGTTTACCGTAACGCTGCCGCCGCTCGCCGGAAACGGCGGCCTGACGCGCACACTCGCGCACGCGGGCGGGCTCGCCCCAGTTACCGGGAGGCGCGGCACGGTTTTTTTCGAGAAGCGTCGTCGGAGCCTTCAGCCGCGGCCGCTGAAGAGGGATTGGGAAATTTCCTCTCCTTACTGGAGACCGAAATGTGTTTAAGCAGCGCCCAGTCATACTGATAGAAAGTGCTTATGTGCACAGCCTACTTCATATGCAGGCTATTTTTAGAGAGGTGGTGGATGGGCTCGGCGGAGAGGAGGGAAGCGGACTTCACATTTTCCAGCGGCGCATATCGGCTCAGTCATCTTAAGCACAATGCAGTGACAAGTGGAAAAGGAAGTGAAATTCAGCTCTATTCAAACAACCCCTTAGCTTTTTTTTTTGATTACATTCATATATACGTATATAAAAAAAGCTTTTTGTTTTAGTTTGCGTTTTTTGGGTACTTCCTGCCGTGGTCTGGACACGGACTTCCGTAGTGGAAAAACGAAAAGGCTGTGATTTTGAAGGACCCTCCCTTGCCTGGATTGCGCAGGCTTGTACATTTACGAGTTGCAGCTCGTGCTAATTTTAGCCACCTACACACAAATCAGCCCTGCAAAACTCGCACATCCGGGCCGGCAAATCTAACTCTAACAAACCCTAACAAATTCATCCACGCACCCCCCCATCCCCCCCCCCATCCCCCCCCTTTCTGCTGGCCAGGGAGCTTCAGCTCTGAAAGGCCTTCTTTTTATGCAGCCTATCAGCCTAAAGAGGAGACAGGAGACTAAACTCCAGCATCAAAAACCAGAAGTAGAACAGAGAACGGTGCAGGTATTTACGCGCCCGATCAAAGCTTTGATTTGACAGCTCGTTGCGTAAGCGTTCAGACCTGGACGAAACGATCCGATAGCCACTGACCCGCAATTTACTTGCTCTTACAAATGAGGAACAGGCTTTGTTTTCCTTCTCGCTGACATAAAGAATGGAACTTCTGGCAAGCGAAAGAGAAACAGCAAAGAAATACAATCAGATTTAAAAACCCAAAAATTATTTCCTTCTTATCCCTGGAATAACTGACACTGAAGTGGAGGGTGAAGCAGGCTATGAAACACTAATGATATGAAGAAATGATATGAAAAAAAATGGGGTCAACCAAAGTGATGGTAAAAATGCAGGCTAAAAAACACACAAAGACCTTTGTCAGAATGACGATCGAGTTAGTTATTCTGCACATCTTACAATTGCACAGAGGTCATCTCATCACAAAGAAAGGCAATAAACAGTATGTTTCAGCTTTGTTGCCCCTGGATCTGAACAGCTGGAGAGGATACCACATGTCAGTTTCACAAATTAATTCAGTTATGTCAGATTCTGTTCTTTCAGACCATTTAAAAGAATCAACCAATGTCAAATGATGCAATGACTATGCATATAGGTAGCCCTGTTGTGCGAGTTCTCATGTTGCCATATTTAGCTGGGCAGCTAATGTACATTTGAAAGCCAGCTTAATGTTGCTTGAGGGGTTTGAGACTACAGTAGCTAGCTTTTACCCTGCTACATTGATTATGAAAATGAGCTAGTATCATAGCACAAAATAAAGCGAAGTCAAGTTAGTTTTTCAATAGGTAAGTCATATATAGCCCATGTCAACAAGACTTCATCTTCAGCTATCCCGCTCCTTGGGACATGGGACATGCAACCAATCCCTCAACAAGGAAATTCAACTTGTGCTAACTTCCTAGTTTCGATGCGATGCAAAGAAAAGAAATTATTCAAATTCTCTTAAAAAGCTATTTCCGTGTGTATTCCTGCTCTTGGCCGATTGCTAGCCGTAGACAGCTGTAACCAACGGAGATACAATACTGCACGGCTGGTTTGAACACAGAGCATTTGTAAAGTTATTATTTGCATGTCGTTGGGAATTAGCGGCGATCCAATACAAGGGGAGGGGCAACATTTGGGGTGACGAGTTGAGGACATTCCTCCTTCATAGTGTAAGAGGACAAGGAGATATTAAGTATTGAGTACAGGAGGACACTGGAGACCTCGCCGTGTCGGAAGATAGACAGATTAGACTAACGAGAAAGTACAAGCAGAGGACGCTGGGGAGGACAGCTGCTGATATCCCCTCGCTGAGACTGGGGACAAGGTGGGATAACCTTCAAGGAACCGAAGGGAAACCATGGTGATACATTCATGGCTGACCAAATGGGCTGGGTTCACGCTATGATCGAAAATGATGCTGCTGGGTCTAGTGAAAACTGTATGTACAAAATATAAATACATGTATATGTAAAACATGTATAATACGTTCTTCCACTGACGACAGGTGAGGCTAGCCCCACCATCTCACGAGTAGCCGAAAACAAGCAAAACAGAAATGCGTGGCTAACGGCAAATTATCCATTAGCCATTCCATCACCTCCTCCTTGTGTTGAACATAATACAAAATATTTCAAACACGCACAAATACTTAGACGGATAAAGGAAACATTTCACCGTTTTCTGTGTCATAAATGAATCGAAAGTTCTGAAGATATTTTTACAGTGGCTCTTTCCCGATTACACCAGCTCCTGCTTTGGGTCAGGTTACCTAGAGAGTGACAACTTCTGGGTGGTCGGTTGTGTTCTGCGCCTGGAAAATTGGGGTTGAAAACAAAGTCTTTTTCTCTTTTTTAAAAGACACAAAAGTAATGGACCTACAGTTTCTCTCCTGAACTACTGAGCAGCGCCAATGGCAGAAAGTAGCACCAGTTGCGCGGCAGTAGGTAAACCAAAGCGAGTACATTTTTGGATGCAGTTATTTTCATTGCCACAATTGAATTATGTGACTGAAAGAAAGTCTTCTGTGTGTCACTAAATGCCCTTGACTGTGCCCATTCCTTTTTTCATTTCAGAGTTCAAGATGGTTGGACAGTAATTTAGAGTGTTTTCATCTGTCTCTTCCTCCTTCATATATTATATACACGTATTCACCTTTCAGCATAATCATTGATGCGGGGGACATGTTCCTGGCAGCCGCTGGTAGTTTCACTCAATCAGGAAAGGACAGAGCATTCTCTGAGCACCTCATATTAGACAAGTCATACAAAAATGATGATGTCATTGCCACAGTAATGTGCTCATTGGCTCCTGAGGAACATGTGACTGTGGAGGAATGTAGAGTTAAGCAAGGATCTGCCCATTACATTCAAAGCATCTTCTCCCAGTTAGAATGAAGGGAGCTGGAAGCAAACCTATTTAGATGTTTAAAAAGGGTCATGCATATTTTCCCATCAGTCTGTGATGGTAACTGCTGCCTTTCATTCAATATATAACAACTGGGATATTTCATTTAATATATAACTGTGGGATAATGCTTGCCAATTTTCATTTCCATATCCTGCTGTATCAGTGATATTTTTTTTTTGTCAGCTAATCCAAGGAAGGGTTTGTATTGATGCGTTTCTGGTTTTGAATTTCCAAGTGCAAACACTACGCCACTGAGCGTAGACACTGGCACAAATAAATAATAAATAACCATAAACTTCATTAAGACAGCACTTTTCACACATAGTTTAGAAGCACAATGTGCACACAATGAAGAAAATAAACACACTCATGATAAAACGGAAGAAAGATGACCAGTAAAACAGAATAATGCTCCGTCCGCATGCCAACAACGCATGCTGAAGCCTACTGCTCGTTTCACAGTAACTCCGGACACAGGCCCATCTGCAGGCAAGCACAATGCTCCGTGGAATTAAAATCCCATTACTGATCTAATGACTTCTATCGTTCTGGTTATATAACATCTGCATCCCAGAGAATGGTACCTGGGCCACTGAAATGTTCCAGCTCGGCATTCTTTGTGGCCAGCTGGGTGTGTTTGGGGGGGGGGGGGGGGGGGGTTGACCAGTTCAAAGTTTGAAAGGGCTGCCTCCTCCCCATACTGTGCCATCCATAAAACATGATGCCCTGATTCTGATGGAACTTAATAATTAAAGACCCCCTTCCTCCTTTTCCAGCTGCCCCCCATGCGCTTTGGGTAGCTGCTGGGGTTAACTCCTTCCTCCCCGCATGGATCTCACAATCAATCACCTGAGCCCCTCGTCCTCTTTCAACATGAACATCTCTCCATTTTCAAAACCGGCTGGATTCACTCATAAGCCTTTCACATTGCTTACACAAAATAGTTCATATTCTGATTCATGCCGGTTTACTTTCCCTTTCCACAGATGCTAACGAGATGTCTCAGCTCGGCTATGATTTAAACGTGACGGCCGCTGCACACTTTGGACAGGTACGCGCGATTGCTCTGTGGTTAAACGCGCTGTTGAAACTCGGTCGCGTCAGTAGGCTTCCACGTGAGCTGTCACACCCGGGCGTTCCCTCACAGCTCAGCAACGCTCAGAGGAAGTGCAGGAACAGTGTCTCGTCTCTCTCTCTTCCTCTGGTCTCTCTCTTTCTCTGGTCTCTCACTCCTTCTCCCGTCTTTCTCGCCCTTTCCCCATCTCGTGTCTTCATCTCTCTGTCTCTCCCTTCCTCCGGTCTTTTTCTCTTTCTACAGTCGCTCTCGTTTTTCTCTCTCCCCCTCTGGCCTCTCCCATTTTCTTTCCCTCCCTCATCTTTTACTCTCTCGTCTCTCTTTCTTTCTCTCTCGCTCTTTCCCCATCTCTTGTGTCTCTCTCTCTGAGGTATCTGTCGGCTCAGATCCGCTACTTTTTAAAGCGCTGCGCTGCTGACCCACACGCCGCGGGGACAGATGTGACATGGGTGTGCGGTGACCCACGGGTTCCTCGCGAGCGCGGCGGTAACCGCGGCGACGTGATGACAGAGGGACGTCCCGAGATGTGACCGTACTCTAAGCGCCGCCTGACTGGGCTCAGACGGGGGGGACGGAGCACACCCCTCTCAGCCAACAAATCGAAGTGAGCTAATTCAAAGCCCCCCAACCCCACCAACTCAATGCAGTTGGGCAAAAACAGTAAGCAGAGGTGGCGTCTAATCTAAACGATAATAGCCTAATGAGTTTAGATTTTTAACAGTTAAAAAATAAATCCATAAAATAAAAATTCCCAGCCCATTAGAGTTATGCTACGTTTCTCAGTACCAGCGTGACTTCGGGCAGAAATTAAGCAAAGGACAGCTTGCTAAGCAGCTTCTTAAGCAGAGCGTGGAGCCCGCCCGCTGTCCCTCGGTCTCTGTGTGCTATTCCTCTTCAGCCCGTATATATAGCGCCTGACCGCAGAGTCAGCTGACTGCACTCAAACAGGAAGCACTGGGTGTGGTGTGCACCACCAGCACAGGCACCTTTCACGGTCTCGGCTGCGTCCGGCGTTACTCAACACCCTGCTGATGGCATCACTCCCCGCCTTCCCAGAGTGCACCGCGGTCCTGGGGGCCCCCCGTCTCATTGGCCGCACCCTGTGGCCGTGGCACTGCACCCGAGCAGCGCGCCTTAGAGAAAATACCAAAGCCTTGGTACAGAAAGGAGGGGACGGTCCTGATCCACAGTGCAGCGGCAGCAAAGGAAGGGCCCGACAGAGAAGGCTAAGAACAGGGTGACGATCAGAGCGAGGGAGAGGGCTGCTGGAGCCGGGAGGCGCTGATGTCCATCACTGTGACTGTGCCATCTCCCTAGCAACTCTCATATACTCCACCCGCCACAGCCGCGACGCTGCTGGCGCAAGGACGAGCCGCTGGGGGGGGGGGGGGGGGGGGACCTGCTGACCACGCCTCACACGGCCACTCCCCCTGCCGCGCGCCCCGTAACGCGTGGCGACGGTGACATCACGGCCGGCGCTAATGCTGCCGCGCCCTGCTTCTCCTGATGGGATTACAGGAGGGGGGGATCAATCAGGATCTATTACTGAAACCGCAGCAACGCTCTAATGGATGTGTGAATCATAAAAAAAGGGGGGCGGGGGGGGGGGATTGAGAGAGAGCGTCGTGCGTTTCGTAACTCGATTTCGTCGAATTCCCAGAGCGGTGGAGCAGCGAGTCGGCCAGGTCAGACGCTCACCTTGCGACTGTCCTTCACCTGTGTGCAGAGGGAACACACACATACACACACATGCACGTGCATGAACACACACACACACACACCTATATACGCACGCTCACCCACGCGCATCCGTGCACACACCTGCCATTACACGCGCACACACGTGCATACACAAACATCTGAGTCTGCATCAGAACACACTCACTTAGGATGCCAAAACATCTGTTGCTAAAATAGGTCCATTTTCACACTGATGACTTAGCAATACAGGTACCCATTGATAAATGCAAATACGGACAGATATGTGGACACACGTGGCCAAGATGTGGGACCGACTTACAGCACAGCAACTAGAAATAAGACAACCCAATTTATCAAATTAGAGCACATTCATACAACATCCAATTTAACCTCATGCTCAAAAATATCAATTCTGCATCAACTGCCATGGTTATGACCACGGTTGACTTTAGTTATGCAAAACCAGCTGACCCATTTTAGCAGGCCATGTTAAGAAAGTATTCAAAGTATTTGACGAGTATTCAAATTAAACAGGAAAAATAGCTTTGAGGAAATTTTAAGCACGCATTGTACCTGATGCACTCTTTTCATAAACAGCGACTGGTCTTTTTTTTTTTTTTTATATATCCCACCCACTGACAATCTACTCACTGTAGCTACACAGGCCTAAACCTTTCCCTGTTATGCCTGTTTTCTTCTTAGAATAATTCAAATAGTCCTGTAATTCAGCATGCCTGTTTAAGACATGCAGAACATCATGAACAACACTTTTTGAGAAAGAAAGGTTAAACATTCACACTCGAATTTGCTGACATGCGTGGCACCTGAAAGGATGCACCGCTTTGGCTTTCTTGAACTTTCCGGAAAAGAAGCCGCATGTGCTACACTAAAACAAGACTTTTTTTCTTCTACATGTGATCTGATTTCCCACCAGGATAATGTCTCCCCCGGTGTGGAATAATAAAGAAAACAAAACCTGAAATAGAAAAGCTCACAGGGCAGAAGTCACGAGCAGCACGCCACACTCGACACCACACTCTTCACTCGAGCTTCTCTCAGATAAAGCTCTATTCTGTGCAGCAAGGTGCACAAAGGTAATTTCTGCACCAATTATTTTCACCTCTAGCCAGCTATGAAAGCTAACTGTAGCCAGTGGCTTTTCAGCAACGGTGGCGGAGCTGTGGAGGTGCTAGGATAGCGTCTTATGCAGTGTTCACACATGTTTTCTGTCAGGGAAATAATGCCGTCTCGGCCTTCCTGGCGCCTTGGCCTCAGCCAAACAGCGTTTATTCAGACTGAGGTCGCCGGCGTGTAGCTGCGTGCGGGGGAAGAGGTCAGACAGCGAGGAGAGCGGCCGCTCTGCGGGGTTCCTCTGCCGTCAGCTGCACAGACCGTGAGGGAACCGCGCCTCACCTGCTCCCATGCCTGCGCAGCATCGGCGTTTCACCTGCCGTTTCAAGGCCTTTTAGCCTGCCGATGCTAACAAGGCCTCAGTGCGAGCTCTGACATCAGGGCTGCTCGCTGTTCAAATACCTCCAGAACTCCTTTCCCTGCGGGAGGGCAGGCCTTTAGGGGGGTGAAGTTGCACTCATATTTCTACCAGCTAGGTCCTGCCTTGTCTGGCCGACTATTGAAACTTGGTCATGCAGCGCTTCAGACATTGTGACTCCTTATACGGCTTTTTGCTTGTGTTGTACTCTGCCTAACTTGAGAGTCGCTTTGGATAAAAGTGTCTGCCAAATGAGTAGCTGTAAATGTAAAAATTATTAGCCTCTCAAAACCTTAGAGGGAATGCTAGCTCGTCCTGTGTTCCGAAGAGGGGTAGGTGTCGGCGTTTCACCTCTTCACCCTGAAAACGGAGTGAGAACGGGCGGCAGGCAAGGAAGAGGGCCGCTTCCTGTCCTCCGCCTCTGCTCTGGCCTAAATTCCCGTCGGTGTCGCTCGGACGGGAGCCGTTTCCACAGATAGCGCAGATGTGGGTCATCTCGCCGCTCCGCAGGGCCGAGCACCGCCCCCCGCCGCACGGTCTGAGGCCCGTCAGGAGCGTTCCTCTGGTGCAGAGCGGGATACTGCCTTCAGCGAGGGCCTCCAAACTACCAACTACGTTGACATCACCCCGTTCGCTGAAACAGTGCGAGCTTGTCGGATGGCGCTCTCAGATAGGTGTGGCGCAGGCGAGGTCAGAACCCCCCAGCAGCTCGAACCTGCACGGAGCAGGAAGAATAGCATGACCCACATCAGCCAGCAAGCCCCAGCCAGTCAGCCAGCCAGCCAGACAGGCAGCCAGTCAGCGGGTTACGCAACTCCCTGCAAATCAGCTGCGACTCCTCCTTTCAAACGTGACCCAGATCGGTCAGCGTTCTCTGGCAATCGGCATCACCGTGATGCCACCTCAATGCAACCCTCCTCTGCCATTTCCAACCAGCTCAACTTCAGAGCGCTCACGCCAACACAGGAAGGCTGATACCCGAGGCTCACAGAAGTGCCTGTGTCTGCAACACCAAGATACACCCGAACTGTAACGGGGCCGCCCCGCCACGACCCAGCCTGACCCCAGATCAGCGCGCTCGACTGTCTCTGGAGGCAGTGGGAGCGGGGAGCTGGAACAGGCAGCTGATCCCAGGTGCTCCTTCCGGCACTGTCTCGGCTCCCTCCACCTCCGCAGACACAGCAGCGCCCCCAACGCCCCGATGTACGGCAGTTCTCTCAGGAGCCGAAAACCTGAGGACACTAGAAGCCCCGCGTCCCGTGAGCCCTGTTCAACCCCTCCCACCCCCGCCCTTAGCCTGCACTACAGGCTTTAACAGCCTGTGCTACGGAGAGGCCTGTGCAGCCTGGCTGAACCTGCGGAGGGCCGGAGAGGTGGGGTGTGTGTGTGTGTGTGTGTGTGTGTGTGTGTGTGTGTGGGGGGGGGGGGGGGGGGGGGGCTCCTTCGTGTGGGCAGCTGCCCCCCAGCGCGGTGCGGAAGACACCGAGTATGTAATATTTAACAGCACTCAGCCCAGCCCCTCCCCCCCTCCCCCATCCCCTCCAGTTAAACAGGTCCACATATGAGCAGACAAAGAGCTCTCTCTCTCTGTCTCTCTAGCTTTTCCTCTCTCTTTCTCAATCCCCCTCTCCTCCCTCCCTCTCCCTCTCCCTCTCCCTCTCCCCCCTGTACAGCTGACAGTACAGCATATTGCTCCTGCTTCTACTTCTGCATGCATCCACTCACTTCATCCTTTACCACTGCCGTTTTTGACCTATGAAAAACACCTTATACGACAGTCACATGCACAAAATACCTTCTGCTAATTCTGAAACTGTTCAGAATGGCCAGGCCCACTTCCTCACGGTTCCTGAAGGCCTGCTCTCCCACAGATCTCAGTGCACCTAACTGCCTCGTTCTGGAGATAATGGCTGATGGGTAATTAACTGGGGAGTATTAGCCCTACAACATGAATGGCGTCAGAGAAGCCCCCCAAAGTACCATTGCTGGTAAAGGCGCGGCCCTTTCATCATTTCCTTTTAGACATCTGAAAAATTGATAAAGGATGCAATATAAAGAATAGCTGAGGCCAAGCAGGCAGCTGGGAGAGCTCTCTCTCTCTCCCTCCCTCCCTCTCTCTCTCCTTCTCTCTCTCCCCCTCTCTCTGACTGTGGAATTCCTAAGTGCTCGCAGTAAGCCATGCATGTGAATGCGAATGAAACGCGAGGTCAGGGAGAGGGTGGGGACAGGGAGGACGGAGAGCGCTCCGAGCCATCCTCCTAAAAGCCCACCGTCCGCTCTCCCCCCCAAACTCCCCCTGCCCGCCCGCCCACCCCCCTCAGCCGGACCACCTCGGAAAAGCTCAGGGAGGGAGGGAGAGAGGGAGGGAGCGGGAGGGAGAGGGAGCGTCCTCCGTCACACCTCCGCAGTTCTGGCAGCACACACGCGATTGGATCAGACGGCACCGCGCTTCCATCGCAGTCGAGGAGAGGCCCTCCCCTCACCTATTTATAGTCTAATCCAGGAGACGGGTGACAGTGGCTGGTCTGAACCGCGGCACCCGCGCAGGGGGCAGGACCACGTCGGCGCACGTGCCCTGGTGCCCGAGACCCCGATTCCGCCGGATATCTGACGGAGGGAGCCAAGTTCTAAGCGCTTGGTGCAAACGTGCGTCTTAAAACTGCCCGAATGACAATTTACGAAGGACAGACCTACATACAGACAGAGCAAAGTTTGCACAGATCACAATGGGTGGATTTTTCTGAACGGAGGCAGGCCGGGGGGGGGGCGTGAGAGCACCATCAGCAAGCAGCGAGGGGGCGTCACTTCAGGATCTTCCCACTCCACCGAATTACCGCCGTCCCGTTACGGTTTCGGCGCTGACGTTCCAAATCCCGCCACGTTAACCCGTTCACCAGTACGGCACGTGAAAACATTTCCACCGACTTACACACTAACAATATTACGGTACACTCAAGCAGCATCACCACGCAGTCCAGCCATCTGCCCTCAGGGTCAGGGCTCCCTCTCAGCGGTGCACTCTGATGGCTGCGTTTGAAATGCTTCTGAAATGACGCACCACTGCACACGTGACCTTATAACGTCTGTGTGTGGGGGGGGGGGGGGGGCACGGCGGGGAGAAAGCCCATTAAGAGGAGCTATGGTCCCTCCGAGTCCACAGGCTGTCCCTCTCTACAGATCTAACGTGCAGACAGTCAGGGTAGCCTAAGCGTTTAGCGCACACGAACATCTGCTGGCAAGAGCAGTAAAGAGCAGGGGGGGGGGGGGACAAAGACAGACAAAAAGCAGACAAAGGGGGGTGGAGGCAGGACAGCAAATACACAAACCTGGTCTTCGTTCTGCCAGCGTGTGCTTTATACTGCCTTCTCTACAGTCAGTGCCGGATCTGAAAAATGATTTTTGCCGTTTCAAGTGGAATGTGTCGAAAATCAATTAACACACTTTGTGTGAGGACACACGTCTGCTGACACAGAGGGGAAAGCACAATAACTACTCTCCAGGCGTGGCAATCACATAAGGCTGCAACGTATGGGATAGCAGCACCACTACTCCGCCCAGTTAAGGGCATGACATGGCTTTAACCCTGCACAAATATCATCAAGGAGACAGCATATTTGATGATAATACTGTTATGATGCAAGGCCCTACATTATTCCTCAGAAATTTCTCGTGTCCATTTGCTACTGCCCATTGTATGAGTTGACTGGGTATCAGAATAAAAATTGCTAAATAGCCTGGGTTCATTTTCAGTATCCTGGGTATAAATGAACAGTCTGACTAAGAACCAATGCTTCAGCCCTACAGCCGTGCAAAGCTCAGACTCACGGATGTGGAGAACCGTTCCATCAGATCAGATTCCCCCACTTAACTGTGCCGACACAAGCAGAGCCGAATCCTGCACCTCCCGAGGCAGGAGGAAGGGCAGGGGGGAGAGGGCCAAAAGTGGCCGATATAAAAGGCTGCACCGAGAGCTCGCGGTACGCATGTCCCCGGCAGTCCTGGGTCACCCCCCCCCACCCCCCACCACCCCCCACCTTCCAGCCTCCTCTCGCTCCAGCTCTTCCACTTCAGTTGCTCGGTATCTGGATGTGAGCGCACACAAAAGGCCCCTGCACATCTGTGAAAGAGGCTGCCCTGCATTCACATAACATGGACGAGTCCGGACCCCTCAAAGCCATGTCTATCTATGCAGACGCAGTTTCTTTTAACACCTCCTGTTTCATTTCTAATAACCCGGTGTGATAATCTGCGCTTCCTTCTCAGAAATCGGCATCCGCGAGAGGAGGAAACTTCCCAGCACAGGCAACCATAGCCCCCCCCCCCACCCCCCGCGCGCCGGGAGAGGGACGTGCGGCGTATCCTAGCAACGGCTCGCTCGCCCCGCTGCACTTCCCGCTGCCGCTTCCCGGCGGTAAAGACGGCGGCTTTATTCCGTCGGCTCCTCTCTCTCTCTCCCTCTCTCTCTACCCTCGGCTCACGCCCTGGAGGACCACCTCTCACTGAAGGCAGGGCCGGCATCCCACCCCTCCCCACTCCCACTACTGCTCTTAATTTTATTCATACGTGATGTGTGTGTGCGTGTGTGTGTGTGTGTGTGCGCGCGTGTGTGTGTGTGCGTGGTCAGGCGGATGGGAGACGTGGACACGTTTGGAGTTGTAAAAGCTGAACAGTCAAGATGGCTTACATCCGGGTCTAGATTACATTATACACCCGGAGTTAACCCTTTCCATGACAGAGCTGGACAGACAGCCCGCATGGAAAACACAATGAGAAAGGCCCTGCTGAGAAACTGAAAGGTTTACACTGGGTAGTGCTGTTGAGATCTGCATTGTTTAATTTGTTATCTCGTGGTTAGCACCTCTCTCTACCATATTACCTCAGATAAGAGCTGACCATGGACTAAAAAGGCAGTCTGCAATCACTGGTTAAAAAAGCACTGTGAGGTGGTTAAAATCAATTTCCACACCCGAGACGATTCTGAAGTCGCTGCAGCCGAAGCCAGCGCGCTAGCTATCATCGCCGGAGAGGTAGCTGTCGGGGAAATCGGCACCACGTCGGAGATGGTGCGGGGGTGTGACGGCATGGCAAGGTGACAAGCTCACCGCGGGGACGGTGGCAGTGTGTGGAGGAGGGGGGGTGTGAGGAGACGCCCTGGGGTTTGGGGGCATTGCTTCCCTTCAAAAGGAGGGGTGTGCGTGTGTGTGTGTGTGTGTGTGTGTGTGTGTGTGCGTGCGTGCGTGCAAAGAGGCTGCACTTTAAAACACAGACAACACTTGCAGCCGCTAAAAGCCCCCGACCCCCAGGCTGCAGAGACCAGGCCTTCTCCTTCTCTCTTCTCCTGGGCGGAGCTGGGCGTGTGTTCTGTGGAAGCTTCCGGAGGGCCGGGCGGGGCCAGGGGGGAGGAGACACGCCCCCCCCCCTCACAGAAAGCACTACACACGTGTGTGCAGGAAGACGGTGAGGGAGCAGGGGCTGGCCGAACGCTCAGATTTATTTACTCGCTGTTGGGGTTACACCCTCTAAATATTTGATGGCCCTCTGGGTCCGCCAGCCGGCTCCAGCAGAGAGCCTTTCGCTCGCTCACCGGCGTAGACGCCCCGCCCCACAGCCCCGAATGCGAGGGCCCCATGCAAACACGGCGGCCGAGCTCGAACGCTCCACTACGTACATTACTGTCATTTAGCAGACACTCTTAACCACAGCAACTTACACAGGTTACAATTTTTACATGTCATCTGTTTATACAGCTGAATATTTACTTAGGCAGTTCTGAGTTTAATCCCTTGCTCAATGGTACAGCAGCAGTGCCCCTGTGGGGAATCAAACCGGCAACCTTTCGTTACGAGCCCTGCTCCTTACCACTATGCTACACTGCTGTGCATAATGAAGGACCCCTACCCCAAGCAGTGCCGCCGGGGGAGCCAAATCCCCACTGCAGGACGACAACGGGAGCAGCCCTAACCTCACCCCGGTCACGGGGGCGGGCGGGTTGCGGACGGTGGAGATCAAGGCTTCCTCAGGTGTAAAGTTTCTGGGGTCTGCCCGACACCGACGATACTAAAAATCGCACAGAGCTGTCATTCTTTCCATCCCCTTCTGTGAGAAATGGATCTTTGTTACAGGATTTGGGGCTTTTCAGGATGGATGACTGAAGCATCACAGAGGCTATAGTGAAGCCATAAAGGACCGACTCGTAAACGTCTCAGCCAGGAGACTTAAAAGCCCTGCTAATGCTATCGCCACTGTAAAGGGAAGGGGAAGATACCGGCTCTGAGCACAGAGGCCCTTCCACTTGCCAACTGCAGCCTGATAACTCCGGAGGGACAAAGTATTTCAGTGTTGCCCCCATCGACGTCCCGGGGTCTATTTTTAAATCGCCCTCTCCCTGCCAAAAATACAGCGGTGGCAGCAGCACACGCTGACCGAGGAGCAGGAGGGCTGGCGGGCCTCGGAGTGATTTCGGGAACAAGCAGGAACACCTGCGGTGGACTGACACCCTCACTAACCCCAGGTGCACTCCTGCAGCCAAAGCCCCGGCTCCCTCTGGTAGAACTATCACACCATCGCATCCACCTCTATGCATGGAGTAGAAAAAGCAAGCCTGTGCCGTGTGGTGTAAGGTTGGCATTCACATGGAAAAAGGGACCTGTGATGGTCCCGATTTTGACAGTGTTCCACCACCAGGTCAGGGAGTGGTGTAGTGTAGTGGTAAGAGGCAGAGCTCATACCCGAAAGGTTGCAGGTTCGATTTCCCACCAGGGTACTGCTGCTGTACCCTTGGGCAAGGTACTTAACCCAGACCTGCCTTAGCAAACAGCCAGCTGTATAAATGGGTAACATGTAAAAACTGTATCCTAAGTAAGTCGCTCTGGATAAGAGCATCTGCTCAAAAAGTTAATAATGCGTAGCAGGTAAGGAATTGGGCTTGTAACCTAAAGGTTACATGTTCAAGTCCCAGGTGGGGCAGCGCTGTTGTATCCTTGAGCAAGGAACATAACCTGAATTTCTTCATTAAATAGTAAGCACTCAGCACAAATGGATAACATAAAATTACAATCTCTAGCATATCACAGAATAGCGCAGAAACGAACAGAGCGTTTAGCCAGTAAGAAGAGAGAGCAATATGAGGAGGCTCCTTCTCATTTAGGGTTCCGATAGCAAAAGGACAGTACAGCGGCCTCAAGGGCGGAGCGTTGCAGGGGAAATGGAGGTCACAGCTCCGAGGGGCGGCTCACGTGATGACCCCCCCCACACACATCTGCCATGTGTTTGACGCTATGCGGTGTAGCACGGGACAGCGCTGAGGCCGGCAGCGAGGCACTGAGGGAGGCGGAGACAGAAGAGTCCCCTTTCACATTCGGCCAGAGAGCTCAATTCAATTTAGCGGGTCATGACCTGAGGGCTGGGTGACTGGGGGGGGGGGGGGGGGGGGGGGGGGGTTGGCATTAGGGAAAGACAGAAGCAGAAAGACAAATACTCCACTTATAAACAAGACCCCTTTATCCCCCCCTGCATTAATGGCCAACCAAAAATGGGGTGGGGGTGGACTCGCACTGAGGCACAAGGAAAATACATACCTGGTATCCTCAAACAAAATGTCTAAAAAAACTATAACCATGACAAAAAAGAAGCACTACGTTTGGACTGTGTGTGTGTGTGTGTGTGCGCGCGCGCGCGCACATGTGCATGTAAAAATGTGCTTTTCTACTCATTTCTTCATCCCAGCCCCATTCCTCCTCTGCAAGCGCTCCGTCAGTGTTTCCAGTAACGCTCAGGAAGTGTGTCAAACGGCAGAGGCAGAGTTCATCCACAGAGGTTCTCGTGTAAAATGTCGTCACTTCAGTGGTCATCCTTTCCTGTGACTCGATTTCATGTTTTAAATACACACCCACACAATGCAAGGCCACAATCCTACACGCTACAAAAACAGGAAATATTTAAAGCCTAGAAATTAATAAGAGAAATCTAAACATTTTCCAGTACTGCAGTACGGGAACAATCGGACACATGATTTGACAGACCCTTGATAGCATCTGGTGACCCTTCTTCACATGCACTTGCTCTTGATAAAAGATGATCCCTACAGTCCTCTAAAAGAGCTGACTCCTGCCAGCTGGTCTCCAAGAGCAACACTGATACAATCAATCAGTCAACGAAAATGAAATGAAAACAAAAATGGTTATGGACACTTAAACAACTGTACAGAAACAAAGCGCTGGGTAGAGAACGCTTTATGAAGGGAATTAAAAATCGAGCAAGGCCCAAACTGATTGCTCCAAAGACCAGGCAGTGCAGAGACACTCCTGGAAAACAGTGGAAAAGACAACAAATAGTGGAGTAGTGGAATTTGAGCCGATGTTTTGGAAACCATCTCATCTCTCTACATTCACAATCCTGAGTTCATCTCATATCTCTCGGACGCGAGTTTCAAATTTCTAGATGTCTACGTGAGACGCGAGAAGCAGCCAATGTGTGAAAAATCCAAGCCCTTGGAGCGGAAGTTTGCAAGTACTACCACAACCTGCGCATACATGCAGAAAGGTGAAAACGGCAAATTATTAAGAATGATTCATACTCAAACAGACTCATTTCTGAACTCCTACCAGGGCGTTTATATTAGCAAGTTGAAATTAATGCTAACAAACCTTGATTTCATCTCTACAGATTGTAGATTACATCTTGTAAGTACGTAAACTAAATTTTTCCAGATGTTCAGGCTTTGTGCACTCCTAAACTGTATCTCACGTAGTAGCAAAGGCAAAGATGGGCTGTGTTGTGGGATTATCATCTGCTATTAACGATTTACCAATCTGAACCAATCATAACGCTCTGTCATGGAGAGCCAAGTCTTTTGATTGGCTCAAAGGCATCAGTGGGAGACACACGTACTAGCCCCGCCCATTGTGGGGGTTCATGAGGTCTCACTGTCCTAAAATGCATGTCCCAAAGTGTGGAGTTGCACTGGGTATCTTATTTTGGGGGGAAAATACCTGCACATCACCCTGGAGCTTCCCCTGCACAAAAAATGCATTCCCTGTTCCGCCTGTCCATTTATTCACATGAGAAAGAAAGCGCTCTCTCACGGGCAGCGCAACGGAGCGATAGCTGCAGGAAATGCATTTCAGAAACGCTCACATGATGGTGACAGCCCAAGCGACAGCAATTCCAGACTTGTTTTATGGCATTCCATACGTTCTCATGCCTCCCCAGCCAAAGCTGAGGAAGCCTTCCCTCGCGATACCCGATCTTTGCAGCATTAGTACGTGAAACAAACGTGAGCCTTCATAATGAACAGGACAGCAATTACGCCTCCCTGATTAGAGTCGATGCTGTGGCTTACTGTTGTGGGCTACATGGCTGGGAGTTTGGCTTACAGGTAATTTCCGTTAGCTTCAACGTGAGTGGACAGTCACGGCCAACAGGGGTGTCAGAAAAAAATATATACTGCACCTCTTTACATCCTTACCTTGAAATACAGTCAACTCCACAAGGATATTACATGCCAGATTCCATCCATTATTTCCAGTGACAGCAAATACCGAGCAACCAGTGCTATGGCTAGCTAGCTCATGCAAAAAAACCCACTAGCACCTGGTCAGTACCTAGCAGCTAGCCAGCCAGAAGGATGGAAAATGGCCCAACTTGGCACAGTTTAATATCCTCCTTCAGCCCTTTGTCTGTAATGCAAGGAAATGGGAAATTCTTGTTCACATGTAGCATGTTAGCTGGCAGGAGAAGAGGAGACACCAGACTGGGTCAGATGAAAATGAAAGTTCTCCCTCCTGTACCTAAGCAGTAAATTCTATCTCCATCTGGCTGTGTACGGTCTACATTTACTATTACAGATCAGTCCTATCTGCGGGAGATGGCAATTTGGTTGGCACTGTGCCAGGCTACTTACTAGATGGTTCCATTAAAACCACTGCTTCTGCCATACGTGGTATCACCACACCCTGGCCATAGGGAACGCTAGGTAGCTGGCTGTACTCAGTGACCTGCTTTCAACCACACCTCCACCTCTCGCTGTACGCAGACACACTACCACTGTGGTCACATTTAGGACCACCTGGATATATCCGAGAGAAAACTTTTTTTCATTTTAAATTTTTAAAGCTGACTGATTAGTGATGTGATCGTTCACTCATATTTAACTTAAGTAATCTCTGGTGTTTTCAAGATGATCATCACCATTTTTTTTTTATTTTCATGCTGCCTTTGTCAGCCACACCTTTCAGGCCCAAACCAATGCAATTATTGGTCAACAGACAGTGAATGACACAGGTGTGATTCTGAAACATGGCCCTGTCTTGGTAAAAGGAAAGAAAAAAAACGGGGGGGGGGTCATCAGCAGGGTGTTAAAATGATGCCCTTGCTCTAGCATGACTTCATGAATAATCTGTCAGGGAATGCATTGCCTAATAAAATGTATGCCAGGAGACAATACAGACATATTCAACAGCAAGTTCCACCGCGATGTGAAGGCCGTATAAAACCACACTGAGTGGGGTAGTTAATGGTTACCAGCATCCACTACACTGGCCTGATCCCAAACTGTACACTTTCCCTGTAAACACTTATCAACAGGCCAAATTGTGACATCCTGTGTGTCATTGAGAGTGCAGGAAGGTGGAGTGGGTGCAAACCAAAGGGCATCTTCAGGACTCACTACAGTGACAGCGAGCCACTTTATCAATTAGCATCTGTTTGCTAGCGATAGATTATTTCCCATTAGGTAACATCAGACATTTGTATTACTTGGGAAAAAAAAAAACTAAAGTCTTAAGGACAGAACGTGCACGTGTGTTGGGGCAAAACCAATTCCAATGATAAAGTATGCATACATTAATATCCAAAGAATGTTAATATCATGGAGTGCGAGATGAGGGCTCTGTGTTTTGACAGCTCCGGTCTTGCGCGAGGTGTGATGTGTCAAGTCTTGGGTTATCCAGGGACTCAGGGGCGGGCTGACAGAACTTTCATTAT
Source organism: Megalops cyprinoides (assembly GCF_013368585.1). Lineage (NCBI taxonomy): Eukaryota > Metazoa > Chordata > Actinopteri > Elopiformes > Megalopidae > Megalops > Megalops cyprinoides. The sequence continues at coordinate 5,996,413 of NC_050589.1, read as the reverse complement.
CAAATCCCCGCAGCTGATTGTACCGCGACCGAAATGTCATGGCGATGCAGATGGTTACAGGCAGCCCTCTTCGGTACGGTCCACCTCTGCGTGGACTTGCTGAAAGGCGACAGACAGCCACTTCCACCTTTGCATGCTAGACACTGTAACACGCCTGGCAACAAACCTCCATTCACAAGTGTGCACAAACAAGTGTGTAGTATAGCACGCGGCTGGTTAGAGCTAAAAACACAGCAGAACCAGAAGCAAAACTAGCGTTCTAAAATATGTTCATGCCTGTGTAGTCTGCCTAAATTTTGTTAATAAATGCAAAAACACAGTAATCTCTGCTGTCATTCTGTATTGACTACATTAACATTTGAAGCTGAACAAAATACTGCGCAAGCAATCAGGATTACTATAGCTGGCAAGACAATTAGCAAGGAGGTCCTCGTAACATTTACATTAACTCTTTAGGCAAACACTCTTATCTAGACCAACTTACAAAAGGTGCATTCATTAGGGTTAGGCAAGTAGCCATATAGATATCAAATCATTAGCGCCATCTTTGAAACAGAGTCCCACTATAGGAAACAAATGACAAAGGGTACAAGTGCTGTCATAAGGCACATACACATATACTGCTATCAGCAGTTTCCAGGCACATACTGCCACAAGCTTGTAATGGCAAAGTGAGTGTTACTTCAATTTTCAGTATTTTGAATATTTTCACATACATTCAGGTGCTCTCACTAAGATTCTACTGCAATGTTAGAAGAGTTCAGCGCAAATAGCTAAAGCCCTGTGTCACTGTTGCTATGTTGTCTGTGAAGGACAAGCTATTATCCAGCACCCTTCCTAGGTTCTTGGCAGTTTGGGATAATGACTATATCAGCAGTTGTCAAAATCCTCACATAATCTTTAAAATCGCCCTTCTCTGCATGTAAAATAATTCCCCATTTCTTCAACTTTCTTGATATGATAAATGATACATAAACGTTATTAAATATAAATAAATATCATTAAATATAAATTAACATCAGAATTTCCCTAGTTGCGGAATAGGCCATCGCACACAGCCTTGTTCAGCAGTACCATCTTGATTTCAGAGTTCTGCGGAGACCCTGATTGTCTGTTGTGCTTTTCTCTGGAAAACCTCTCTGCAGCTACAGACAGATTTTTAAGTCTCTAGCATGTAATAAACTTAACTAAGAGAAAGACTGAGCATTACAAAGCAACACCAGCACAAGCAGAAAAGATATTCCATGCGGCTGTTATGGTCACGTCTGCAAACATCCAGATATTAAAAAAAATGAAGCCGATGTAAATGAGTGCGCTGTAAAAACTACCTATGAAAAACAGGGCCGTGCAGTTCCCCAAGCACGGCTCCATGGCGACCGGGGACCATTCGGCATATCTTATCTGTCCATTTTCGCTGAACTTGTTGTAGATTGTGGTAACATGCAAAAGAGACACTCCGTTTGCAACCCAAACACAGGTCTGTTTACACTACAGGTTATTACAAAGGCAGGTCCCATCAATCGGGTCTGGCCGCCGCTCAGGCTGGCTCATTGGTCATCCTCTCGCCACCCCACCCCACACCGTGCTTCCTCCCCTCCTCCCCCGAGCTGGGGGTGGACGGGAGCTCTGTCCGTTTTTTACCTGTGACCTATTTCAGCTGTGACCTCAGGCTGTGACCCCGGCGCTCCGCGACACCTTCTCTGTCCTCTCCACCTGCTGCGCGTCCCTGCGCAACCACGCCAAACTGGTTCCACAGGAAAACGCTGCTGCCTGCCTCACAGATACTTCAAATGCCACAGTATGGCAATAATAAAGCAGGGAGGTTACACAGCAGAAAAAAACCCCTCCCGTTTATAATTCAGACACACGGCCGCTGAATCCAAAGGAAATCCAAAAGCTAAATCCTTTCACATCTTTTTTTTCTAATAACAACGACGGCAAAAAAAAAAAAAAAAAACACAGAAGATATAGGCCTGGTTGTGTTCATCTGAAAAAGAACATCGATACAATTATCTTTTTCATAGTGGAAAGAATCAAGTCAGCCAACTCAGAGTTAAGCTCGCCCAAAGCCAAAAGCATGACTTTGTTTAAAACGCAAAATACATTCCTTTGATTGCATAAATACAAGTTCCCTCCCCCTTTACCCCCCCCCCCCCCAAAAAAGAAACGTACAGAGAAGCTCAAGTGTGTGAAGCGTCACATGATGCCCGGCCAATCACTCTGCTCTGGCAGCTCCATTTCCCTCCTACCTAACCCCCCCCCACCCCCCCACCCCCTGCCACACACACACACACACACACACGCACACGCACGAACGCACGCACGTACGCTCAGACGAGACAAGAGCTTTGCAGCAGAGCTCTCTGACTCAGGACCTCGGCCTTCAGGTTTGGCCACTTTTTTCCCCCTGTGTGGGAGTCAAATTTTAGGCCTACAAGTAAATAGAAAGCGAGGACTTTATTCAAAGCAGGCTTGAGGTCTGACATGCAAAACACAGCCGTGCTGGACACAGAATCGGAGCCAAGGACCGCTCCGACACGCAGCCTGTCCCCCGCCGTCCGATTTGGGTATGCAAAGCGGACGCCTCTGTTTTTTCCCGCAGCACAGATGACCCAGGAAGCAACTGATTTTTATTCAAAGCTCTCTGGAAGGCACGGCAAGTCTGCGCGAACCGTCCAACAGGACCGTTTCCTGCGTGCCACGGCGATAGCTTTTTTTTTCCCCCCTGAAACCATGCGAGGCCAACAAAGTGCCGTTGCGCACAGAGCGCGCTCACAACCTAACGAAAATTACCATAATTAAATTTTACAAGACTTTCAAGTTTCTGCTTTGTGGCTGAGAAATGCCTTAATGTGGTGCACCGCACTATTCAGAAATCTGTTAAAAAAAAAAAAAATCTGAATACAGGCAGACAAAAGGAATGACTGGGTGCCAGGCAGGAATCATAACCCTGGGCTGTGACAGCAGGCACCTTCGAGGGACAAAAGTAGGCAGGGTGTCCCTTCTGCGGAGAGCCACTGGCTAGCAGCACTGCCGTGCAGCTGACGGACGGGGGGAACGGAAAGGAGAGGAAAGAGGGGAAAAACAGCGGAGAGCGCAGTCACATGCGGCCGAGGCTAAAAATAAACGGCTGTGGTGGAGATGTGCTTGTTTGTGTTCAAATATACCGCAACCTCCGGGTCACACTCCGGCACTGTGCCCCCCCTCCCCCCCCCCTCCCCGGCGAGGGACACACACTGCGCGTGCCGTGCTGCTGTGCCCAGCCTTTCAACCCCCCCAGCCCCCCCGTTTTTAAGCCATCCTCCGTAGGCCACATCTTCCAGGCCCGCTGGAGCAGAAACATCTGCCCTGTAGTGACCTCTTCGCAGGATCAGGCGCTAGACTGACGGGGCGGCCGTTGCCAAGGACACGCATGCCCAGATCGTGGCCGGCTCCCGTCACCGCCCCATAACAAACCTGTCGGCACTTCTCCTCCGCTGAAAGCGCCGGTCAAAACAGCGTTCCCCCTCCAGCCCCCGAGCACAGCTCACAACTTTCACGTAGTGGGGCCTACTGGCCAGGGAGGCAGTGGGGATCGGCCTTCGAAAGCCCCCCAGATGTCTCTGGGGAGACATCGGAGCAGATGCCCCGCCCTCTTCCCGTCCTTTGATGATGCCCACTCAGCTGACGACCGCGGGGAGGCCTGCGGGTTTATTATTTTTCTGGTCCGAGATGTGCACTTCTGATGTTAAAGGAAGCAGGTTTCCATAAAAATGCCAGCCAATGGCACACCTGGCCATCCTCCCCCCCCCTTCCTGAAGCCCTCACACGGCTGGCTTGTCATTGGAGCAAAGTAGGTGAAGTACTGAAGTGAACTTACTCAAGTGAAGAGCAGCTGAGCAGTGATCACATGCCTCTCCGTCACTGCAGCGTCACTCTACTCGCAACGTGCGTGTTAAATCTCTCTCACACACACACACACTCTCACAGCCTCCACAAAAAGCCAAGCTCAGGCACACGCACACTCACTCACACAAACACACTCTCACATCCCCCATGAAAAGCCAAGCCCACAGACAATCTTCAGGGACAAGCGAGACTACATACACACACCACTAAAAACCCAAGTCCCCACACAAGCTTAAGGGACAAGAGATCTCTCTCTCTCTCCCTCTCTCTCTCTCTCACTCACACACACACACACAAAGAGCAAAGCCCTCAGACAATCTTTTGGGACACGTCTCCAAGAAAGAGACCTCACAACTTCACCATAAACATGGAAATTAAAACGAACACATCTGTGGATTTTCTTAAAGATCAGCATCCAAATCCCAGAAAACATTTTGTGTGATAAAAACAGTCAGGCAAGAAAATGTTCAGCCAATTCTACTGAATAAAAGCACAAACCTGGGAATGACACCCTTAAGATCTTCATATTAAACAGAAGAGCACAGATTCGGTGCTTTGCAGGTTAGAGCTTCAACTGGAATTGGGTTCATAACCTCAAGCCTGTAGCAAGGTTACTAGACTAACGCTTCTGTTTTACTGTACTGTACTGTACGTCTAGAGAGGCAGGCCTCCAACTCTGCCAGTGTTGTGTTCAAGTGTTGAAAATCTTACCCGTGCCACGCCCTTTATTATTCAAACAAAGATAACACGGTGTCCAGGGCTGAGACGCGGCTTTAACTGAACTGTCATGCCGCACAGACAGCATCATATAGATTTATATTTCAACGTGATCAAATATCCGCTTGCCTGGTGCTGCTGCTGCGTTCAGAGTAACATTGTGGCCTTGTGCATTACTGTGGATGTTTAGCCACAGGAGCAGGGTGTTTGCCAATTACCCAACTCCACCTGTTGTTATGGACACAGAGAGGTTGGCTCATTTAACAGCCGCTGGGTGTGTCAGTGCTACACATCAGCGTACAGCACTGCGGCGATGGCTTCGGTGTGTGTGTGTGGGGAGGTGCTTTCCCCAAGGAGTCTGCTGAGCGAGGTCTATAGACGCAGCCTAGGGCTGCTTTCAACCAATCCCTGAGCAGACCACACCCCTTTGCTGACCTGCTTTACACTTCCTGCTCCCACCGTTTTCGCCCCTCCCACTACCTCTCTGCCTGCTACGCCTGCCCCTTTTCTGTCCACTTCCAAACACTGTGCCGATCCCACCTGCCGCCCCAATCCGGAGCCAAATCCCTGTCCCCCCCGCCCCATCTGCCTTCCATACCCCCTCTTGGCGGGTCTCAAAGTGCTGCTCAGCTTCCAAAAAGGCTTGGCCCGTACCTACGTCTCCAAGCCCTTGACCTCTCCCCCTGCTCAGAGAGGGAGGTGTGGCTCCTTCATCTCGACACCTCTGCTGTAGCTCCACCCATGTCCCCCGCCCCTCGTTCCTCCGGGGTGTGGTCCTGGCACGGCCCCCCACCCCCCACACCCGCCCCCTCTCGCTGCTGGCTGTTCTCCGCCACACCCTCCCCGTCTGTGACCTCGTTTGAATTTCGTGCCGGTCATCTCTCCGGCCTCCGCTGTCATTTACGGTTATCCCAGATTGGCCTGGCAGCTTCCCTGACGAGTCCCCCCGTGAACTCGCTATTCTTTGTTCCCTCACCAAACCCACAGATCAGCAACGCTGTACTGGAGCTGTACCTCGTGAGGCTCCCTGCCCTCTAAACTGTACCCCCCACACCTCTCTGACATTGCTCCTCCTTCTCTTCTGCATTCCCTCTTAACTTTTATTTCGCTCCTATCTTCTACCCCTGCGTGCAGTCCCCTCCCACCTTCTTGCTCTCTCCTCTCTTGACCCCCTGACTGAATTTCTGGCTTCATGTTTGATTGTGCCGTCCACATCTTCTTGAGTACCCATAACTCTTCACGCCACAGCCTGCCTGGCCAGGGCTCCTTCCCATTCCATAATGAGCTAGACTGACTCTCCATCCACCCAGACAAGGTGGGGGTGATGCAGACTCCACATTAACCTTGACACCCACCACTTTCTTTCTAATATACAACGTAAAACTGCCCTCACACCAAAACCCAGAAGTGTTTTACCGTTTTCCAAGTAATGGCAGCTAGCAATTTTGATTTCGCAAGCTGGGAGGAGTGGACCAGATTGCAACACCATGATATTTCTGCAGGGCATCTGAATTTTAGCAAATCAAAACCAAAACTCAGGAAACGTCCACGACAGGACGTCTTGGAAATGGATCGATATCCAAGGTGTATGACCCAAAAAAAAACCCCAACACGTGTACGTACAACACCACTCTGTGCTGTCCTGCAGGAAACACAACAAAAAAAATGACCCAGCGTGTTTCAGCAGAACACCGTGACATTGCTGTTACAAATCTTACATCTGAGGAAACGGGAGGAAAAGAAAAATGCAGTAAGCAAGGTGAGCTGAAGAATTCCTTCCAGCGCACCACAGCTCGTGCCAATGGGGCTCGTTAGCACGACAGCATCATAGGAGTTTCCATATGGCTAAAGAAGGATCATAGAAAAGAAGGAAAATCAGCACTATCGCTGACCGAGCCCGTAATCCTAAAAGCTGAAATCCACAGACAGTAAGAGTTTAATCCCATTCATACCCGCTCACAGAAACACAGTACGCTGAAAATCTGCAATAAACAAAATAAATATCCCGCAGCTCATAAGTAGATCACCCTGCGCCATCGTTTGTTTTAAGAGTTTCAGCGGTCCAGCAGTCCTCTGCACAGGAATCTTTTAACTCCTTAAAACGGAGTTAGCGGTTATTTTCAGTTACGTGCATTCAAGGCCTAGTATTCCGTAAAAAAAAAAAAACATGCCCACATCAAATGTGAACTGTTAACAAGTTCATGAATTCTCATGACACTGGAGAAAATCTACCTGGTTCATACCCCTGTTCTTATGTAAAACAACAGCTGTGTCATGAGCAATGCAACCCTTAGGCCCTGAAGACTTAGGCATGAAAAACGTCCATTCTGCATGCCTGGCTAAAGTTGTGGACAAATAGCTATCTAAAGCTGTTGACTGTTGTTTAAATAAAAATAGCATGTTAGCTATTTAAAAAAAAAAAAAAAAAAAAAAAAAAAACGGACCTGATTCTGCATCTAAATCCAGACACAATGCTAGCCTGGGAGACAGACATAATATACTAGCAAATAAGGATGCAAATTAAAAAAAAGTTTTTGTTTAAAAAAAAAAAAAAGTAAAAAAAAATACTTGGCCATATACAACACAGTGGAACGGGAAGGGAAAAAAGCACAGAACAAACACTGAAATGCCTTTCACCCTCAGGAGTAAAAATGGACACTGGGCTGAGGCTTTTCTGGTGGCTGGCATCTGAAGTTCATGGCAGGGTGTGGTTACGGCGAGCACCACGCCACATTTCTCTGTAAACGGCAGACCGCGGGGGTGTCCGTTTAGCCCCCGCTCACCCGCAAGTGAAATCACGCCCCGACATGCGGTGAACTCCAGAGTTTGCGATTTCGAGCTCGAACGGAGCTGTGTGGAGCTGGAAGCAGGGCGCCATGTAAAGGCTGTCTCCGCTGACCGGGGGTGTAATCTCAGCAACGGTAACAACCAAACCCCCACCCTTTCCCCTGAAATGAAGACCTACAGTGACTGAAAGCCCAAAGCACCATTTCCCCAGATTATGGTGTTCCACAAACAACTATGTACAGCTGATATTCAGAACAGTTGAGAATTCCATATACAAATTCCCAATGAATATTCCAAATTTCATTCCGGATCAGTTTACCAAAAACAGGTATTTGAATAAATGGTGATACAGAAGCATCTGCAGAAGTTGGACTTCCTGGTGCAAATGAGGGGACAAGACTGTGTTGAACTGGATCTATCCAGCAACCTACCTCAAGTCAGAAGCATCAAGTCAGTTATTGTAAATAGTCCAAGGGCATGAAAAATCTCATTAGCATGGCTAGTAAATAATCTTTCATAAAATGTACTTTTAAAAGAATATCACGATTCGTACGCTGAATTTTTTTTTTCAGATAACATCCTTTTTCTTTAATATATAGCAAATAAACTGGCCAGGTCCTGCTTGGAATTCCAACTAACAAACTAACTAAACATTAATGGAAAGGTATAGATGGCAAGCACCCTTCATGAAGGAAGATAATTTATCAGTCTTAAAATCGAGTGCATTGTAGATGGCCAGACATTGCTGGGAAAAAAAGCCTCACATTTCAAAGGACAACGAACCAGACACACACCTTAATCTGAGTATTATTATCCTACTGACTAGACTGCTTTGCATATTTGACTAATTATAGAAATGACTTTTTTCACGACTGTTTGTCCATAAATTACATAAAATACACAAGGAGGACAACAGAAACGTTTTAGTTTTGCATAAAAATGAAGCAATACAACTGGGAAGCAAAGATGTACCCTTGCCATACCTCTACAAAACAGAACATATTTAGGAGTAGATTCAATGGATGAACACAAGCTTACTATCAAATAAACTGCAAATATGAAATGACAGGAACATATAAATGATGTTAGCCAGACATCTCTGAATTTTACCATTCATGGAATTTATAATATATGTGGATGTTTTTTTTCTGGTGTACAGACTAGGAGCTGTCCAGCCATAGTTGAAAAAAATGAAACTGCTTTTCTCTGAGTGCTCCCACATGAGCATATTCAACAGACATGCTCAGACATATGTCAAAACATGACAATATGTGAATGGCTCCATGTTATTTGTTTGGTTATAGAAAGCTGATTGACAGTGTCAAAAATAGAAACAGAGAAAAACAGTAAAGGATGTCACAATATAGAAGAATCAGATTACAGGATGTCTCGTATTGGAATGAATATCTCATCTACAACACAAAATGAACCTCGTTAAATTTCTGAGATGAATTCTGCACATGCGTGATTTCATTCTCCCCTATAAAAATGTAAGTTTGAACTTACATATCCAGATTTGGATTTGCAACGTCCGAATCACGAACACATGGCTGCAATCATCAATTAAATCTGATATTTCTGTGGCACCAGTTTCATCGGAAATGATTCTGGTGTATTCTGACACCTGTTTTGACGACAAGTTATCAATTGTCATGTTGCTTGTGGACTACAACTGACGATAATGTTTCACTACTGCTGAAGGGAAAAAGGATGCCGAGTACTGTAGGCTATCTAATACGGTCGACTAGCGGCGACGGGAGTACACAAAATGTCCTATTTATGCGTGATAAATATGGCACAGAACCCGATCCAGTCCGAAGTATTCATATTTTGCTGATAAATTTACGAAATTCACCAATGCACGAAAATGAAGAAACAGGCTCGATTATGCACACCGTGCTTTCTCCAATTTGTATTGGCAAAGGAATTCAAGATTTTACAAACCAGGTTTAATTTCTGTGCTTATCTAAAAATATTATCATTCGGAGTTCGCTGTATCACTTAAAAACAGTTGCATTTCATTTTGCTTCATATCCGATTGGGTTTGACTGACATTTGGGCACGCTAGCAGAAAACCCCAATACTGCCCTTATTTCTCTGTTAAATAAAGATATAAACTATTTTGTCCAAACGGTAATGCTAACGTTAAAAGTAGTCGAAAAAACTAAACGGCCATCGTCTTTGTCTGTAAATGTAAGAACTTAACAAGGAAAAGGCTCTCTCCCTATCCTTGATTTAACCGATGCTGAGCCGCTGTCTTGCCAAGATAGCGAGAAAAAGCGCTGAGGAAAAAAAGCAGCGAACGCCATCTTGTTCGTTGCAGCTGCTTGGGCCCGGAATACAGGAACCCATTCATTCTACAGGGGGAACAGGATGAATTCATCTTTGTAAACTAACAAAATGCAAAATAGCTCGCAAGAGAAAGAAATAACGTGGAAAACGCGTTAACTTGCCAAAAATAACCCCGATGATCAGCGGGATAAGAGAAACGTGGAGGGAAAAACAAGACCTGGCCATTTGCTGTGTCGATCGTTCCAATTATGTATCAAATCGGTGAACCTGCTTTCACCCAGCCTTGATAACCGCAGCGCAGCGGCCAACCTGCAAAACTAAAAAAAATTCTAACGTATTACGACAAAAATGTCTGGCAAACTGACCAACTAAATGCAAAACTGGAGCATGTGCCTTCAATGTTTGACGCTTTTTGTTCTCGTAAGAATTCCCCCTCCCTGCTCGATTATTTTTTTCCCTCAGTTCTTGCATCAAGGGAGGGTATATGCAGCTTCCTCATTTTCAATAAACGCAGCGAAACTCGCTGTCTAACACTTCATTTCCTTGACTATAGCGTCAAATGGATCCGCAAAATGCAAAAACATGGGGCAGCTAGCTGCGCCGCTAACAGTTATAAGTCAAACGCTTGGAGAAAAGGTACCCGTTATCTATCAAGCCGGCTACGTTGAATAAAGAGATTACTAAAATCCAATTACCTCATTGCTAGATCGTTAAAAGCGGCAGCACATATTAAGTCAATGCTCAAAGCTCAAATGTACCCGGCCAGTCTTTCAGCTGGCCAACAAGAAAGGCTGCTACCGGTCTACTTGGATAGCCATGCTTAAAAAACACCGATGACATAGCTAGCTAGGATGCCATTAAGTAGGCTACAGCTAGCTAGCTAACACCCTTGGGTTGTCAAATTTGAACACAGATCACATACCGTGCTACCTAGAGCTAGTTTTCAAGGGGATTTAGGTCTACATGCCCACACAGACTGATAAATGGCCCACAAATATAATCCCTGTTCATCAGCGAAGACAAAAGAAATGTATGTAGTTAGCCTGCAAGGTGCCCACAGTAACAGAGTTAGCAAGATGGCTAATTGGGGTAATAAACGTAGCTATCTAGCTAATGAGTCGGCATTCTGGTGTCTTACAGTTTGAGTGTAATTAACAGCCACGAACCATTTCTCATTTTATTTGAAAAAAAAAAAAAAATGATAGCTACTATTAGGAATAGCTAGCTTGTGATGGGAGTAGCTACACTAGTAACGAACTACACTGCTTTTATGCGCTACTAGCTTAGCTATCTGGCCATCAACCAAGGATCGCTTGATTAGCTAACCAGCTAACAGTCCAACATAACTAGCAAGTTATGATCACTAGATTAAAATCGTTATCTGCCTTCTCTCTTCTTCTTCGTGGACCTCAAGCAAAAATCATTGCATGTCTGTCTCAAGGCACACACCCAGATAGCAAGCTTCTGCTACATGGAGAGGGAATGAGAGAGAAAGAGAGGGTGGTGGGGAGTAAGCAAGCTGGATAGCTAATTTTCAGTCATTTTGTTATCAAAGACCTAGCTAGCTCACAACCAATCTATGTCTAGCAATACAGCCGCCATTATTGGGTAGCAATCTTAAACGATAACACATTTGCAAAGAAGAAGAATATTAACCAACTTATACCTTAGATAGCTACAATGCTGTAAACCGGCACCCCTCGAAATGGGAAGTCTACCAAGCTAACCTATGTTCCCAGATAGCTAAGCTACCTAATGCATGGAAGATGCCTTGTGATCGACGTGAAATATTTCCCTTTTGTACCTAATCAAGCTTTATAACACAGTGGTGCTTCTGACAGAAGCTGAAATAATCCAGAGTATTACATTATGCAATCTCAACCAATCTGGTTTTATTTGAACTTTTACCCATGAATGCCGCAGAAGACACTAGCTAGTTAGCTGACCATATAACTAAGAGGTGGAAATATACCGTGCTGGCCACCAGGACACATAAATAACCAAACTATGCAATTTAAACCATCATATTGAAAAATATATTCCATCAATGTCACCCAATTAGCTAGCTGGCTAACATTACCCCCACCCCCGTCGCAGCACAAACCACGAACCATCGAGTCAGCCAACCCAATTTAACCCCTTTCGACGAGCTAGCCTGCGGTTGACACATTCCTTGAAATTATTCCCCCCATTTTACAAAAATATACATAATTCCTTACCCGTTTTCAGTCGGGGGCGTCCGTTGTTTATATCGCATTGACTGGAAACGAGCGAAGATCACGCACTCCTCTACGCACCGACAGACTTCGCTACCGAGGAGCGGCACTCCCCGAACCCAGCTTTCGATACGCCAAGGGAAACACACCGGCACACTGGCGCAAAGATGGGGCAGGGTTCACCGCAGCAAAGGCAGATTTTTGCACCTTGGCGTTTTAATACAGCCTCATCTAATGCTGCTTCACCTCGCTGCTGTCTTTTCCAGTCCCTCGGCTCTTATCTAACCTTTCTCGTCTTTCTCGCTCTATGTCGCTCTCTTTGAACACCCTTTCTCGTTTCTCTCCAGTACCTCAGTCGCTTCCTACGGCCATCAAACAGCAGAGATGGGCGCGGTAACCCTGCACTCTTCTCCGGGAAACCCCACGTTGCTGCGGCGTCACTACGCACAAGTGGGATCGTCAGCGCAAACTGCGCTCTGAGCCATGCGCGGTAAAAAAAAAAAAAAGGGTGGATGGAGTATCGTTCCAATTTAATTGATTGAACCCAAAATCACAAACGTAACGTGTGCATACAAATTACCTTTTACACATTGACTAAGAAAGTAGGCACATTGGATAAACTGTCAATTAGATACTGACAAAAGTGTGATTATCTAAAATACTGCTTTGCAAAAGAAATACCCAGTTAAATCAATTGGTAACTGGTACATTTTGAACAGCTACTCTTCTTGAGGTTTGAAAAAAAATCAGTCGGTTTACCAAAGAAACCATAGGCTATTATCACTGAGACACACCCCACAGGAATTTCCTGCAAAGCATTGGCCCCATTTTTCTGAGGGATTCTTTCTGGACTGGCCAAAAATCCTTGAAGGAATTTGTTAAGGATTTAGACATCACTGTAAGTTTTAACCAATAAACTATTAGGGATTCCTGCAGCTTTTTAACATCAGCCCAGAAGGTGTAAGAAATTTGGTGTGGCATTTTAAATTTCTGTAGTATATCAGGGGTTTCCTTGTGCGGAACCCTAAGTATTTTCCCATAACACCATAGCAATACATTAGCTATATAATATAATGTGCTGAAAGGAAAACAAAAACACATTAGGTATTAGTACCACTTATCATGAATAAAACAAAAAGTATTGTAGTTTCTCACCTGTAGACATAGGCATTAATTTGGCATCCTCAGTTTACACAATGTAACAAAACATATTGTATACTGTGATAAAGATGACCGATGTCTCTCACATTTGGTGTCACAGTGGGATTCATACTCTCTGTCACCATTGGGTGACCCACTGGGGTTTGACAGAACCAAGTGATTGAAGGAGATGTGAAGAAAGCCTTCACTTCTTCTCCAAAAGCTGTGTTTGGTTAATTATCAGTGTAACCAAGGATTTTGTGTCCTAGATCATCCAGCTCCAAATAACAGATGTGATTCACTCATCTTAATTTAAAACAGGTTTGTCATTGTCTGTACTTGTTGTCTGTCTGAGGCCAGTTACAAAGATCGAACAGCCACACCTACACTAATCTGCTTATTATAAATAGGTGTGTGGCTGGAACACTAGATACGTAAGTTATTAGTTTTGGTACTTTCATGCTTTCTGTTGGTTTTTATGTATGGTGTACCAGCCAGCTTTTTCATATTTGCTTGTAAGGTTACAATCTGCAATGTCATCTTCTGAAGAATCCTCCCACCCCCAAGACACACACACCAGGGATTTAGGGATTTGAGATGAAATGAATTTTAAAAATGAATCTCATATTTACATCATGTGTTGATTGATCATGTCATTTGCTCACCCCGTATACAACATGAATATACGCTGCCACTTGGCCATTACTTTTTCTGTCTTTCAATGCAACTTGCTGTGTGTAACTTCAAGTATCATTACAGCTATGTCAAGCTGGAACACATATCTATCTGTATGATTAAAGTGATACACTGTCTAAACTGTCAAAATCAATCCATCCTGTGATTAACCATATACATCGCCAGTCAAATCTTTGAAATTAGTCTTGCTACATTTGAAAGGGAAAACTGTGTTAATAGGCAATACATGCAGCAATGAACACAAGGCTTTCTGCATTAATTTGCGCAAAGCGAGAGTAGCATTCCTTCCTCTAAACAGTATTAGTGATTAACATTGGGGTTAAAAAGCATTGGTAGCATGGGGTATGCAATTAAAAAGGCGATAATAATAGGGTTTCTATGCCACATTAAAACTATAATTTAAAATACATATATATTAAAAAAGCAACTCCAGAATGGCAAGGGCAGAGGGCAGTGCTAAATCCAGATCTGAGTGAGCTCATTTTTAAGTTATTGAAAAAGTTAGCTCAGATTATAACATTAACACTATGTTGATTGGTTGGACAATTGTTCATTTAGCATGTCTGACATAAACCACATCCTGTCTGTGAGCTATGGGCAGGAAAACATTTGTGTTTACTATCTGGGATAGCAACTCCCTTCTACTGTGCTAGCCTGCAATAAAATTCCACCCAAAGTAAGGCTGCCTTACTTGGCCATAATGAACAGTACTTGTTTCACTTATGATGTCACAATATTTATTTGTTGATAGTTTTGAGTATTACTTTATTTTATCAGTGATTTCTAACTGTGTGTACAGTATATGGGAAAATGTTCAGTCTACAGCTCTAAATATAGTTTGCAAATGCACATTATCTTGCACATGAAACATGCAAGTCTTGGTGGGTTATCGTTTACTAAAGAAGCATGCTTCTTTCTCTCACATGAGTACAGTGGAACTAATTTCTGTTTTCGATTTTGACATCTATCAATGCTGCTAGGTATATGAAAAATGCCTTACGCTGGATATCCATACCTGGATGATCTGTAAAATGACTACAGTGCACGTGATAAAACATGTCATTAAAATGCATGTATTACGATTTATGACACCACCGCCAATGATATGAATTGAGCATAGGCGATAAAAATCAAAATGCCTTCAGCCGAAAATTTCTCTCCGTTCTTTGTGTGACCTTTTTTTCCAGGCACAATTAGTGTTTAGTCCCCTTAAGCGCGGCTCCGTTTGACCATATTGTGAGGAAAAACACGGTTGAGCGAGTGCAAGTGTGGGAGCCAGGGGACAACCTAGAGCTGAGACTGAAGGGGGAAAATATCACCCCTCACAGAGCAGCTCATTATCACCAGCAGCCAGTGTGAGATAGGCCTCTGAGGGGACTCTGCCTTGCACCGGGCTGCGCTGTTACTTAGAGACCTGCAAGACAACAAGCCCAATTCCATTCCCCAGGGGGAAGGCAGAGCCCTCGCCGTTTCCCCAACATGACAACTCGGCTGAGGAGGCCGCCCCGCCGCACGGTCCCTCCGAGAGCCCAGCACCGATTCCACCAAGGTCACGTCAAGTGTACGGGCCCTCCCGGTGTCTGTTCGGCGGGCTGGTGTGATGCCGGCGTGATGCTGGGTTTTTGCGCGAAGGACGAGTCATGGTTACATTAAAGCCAGGCTATTTGAGGAACATGTGATATTCGAACCATTTTTTATTTTTTTCTTTGTCAGAATGGAAATCAACAAACAGCCGTAACTCAAGCGGCCCATGTGTGTACATGCACATCAACCATGCCAGAAGTCAGAGGAGAGAATAACTAAGCAAGTAGACCGGCAGTACAGTGCATTATTCTGTCTCTACATAGGAAGTTCGTGGCATTTGTCATTACCGCCAAGAGCATTGGAAAGACAAAGCATGGTGCCACTTTGGACGTGGAAGTGATTCTCCAGATATTTGATGGGCAAAACGAGCTTGAGAAAGCAATGCGTTCACTTGACGCTGTGTCACGGTCTCTTTTAAACTGTGGTTTTTGCTAATGTAATCCTGGCACAGACAGGCCCCATTTTCCTCCGCAAGCAAAAAAGTGCGCTTACAGCAGTCAAGGGAACATAAACAGCAAACCTATCATTCAGCTGTAGTTCGTAGTATCATAACAAGGAAGTCCTCTGTACTATCCCTAAATATCATTCTAGATGACTTACTTGCTAATTCAGAGCAGTGTGCAGGTAAATATCTCATCCTGACCCAAGATTTTCATTCAAAGTGGTGTTTGACCACATTGTATGTAATGTCATTCAGCATACATAGATCTCTGCTTGGTTCCTCCTTGACCCAGAAGAGGTCAACACTGACTCTGACAACATGGACAATGTGCTCCTCTCCAAACCATCTGATGTCTCAATCCTTGCATTCATTGGAATGGAAATGGATGCTCAAAACCCTCTTAGCCATCAAGTAACCAGGAGAACCCTTAAATCCAGTCTGCCAGTAACTTCCTCCCTCCAGCAGCTGTGATCACTAGTGACTAACTACGTAGAAAGTTCAGATAACTGGGCGGAAAAATCAACACTTACACTGCAATGCTTAATGTTTTCGGAATTAAAAGGTTTTTTGGAAACGATAACATTTGCACACTGGGTAAATTTCTTGCTGGTCCGTCCGCTGGAGTGGGATTCTTCAAGCAGCAAAGAACCACACGAATCACCCTGATTTTATTAAGACAGAAAGGCTAACATTTTGGACAGCATGACCTGTGTCAGGGGATGTGCACCAAACATCAAACTCCAGACACCACACCTGTATAGAATGGATATTAATAATGCAGGCAAGGGATCATTTAGGTAAATTGATAATGAATTGATTACGAAGTGGGAAAAGTGTTTTTCCAGGGGTTTTATCAGTAGAAACAGGTGGGGTTCCTTGACCTCACAGATCAGCCTTCTCCATGGGCCTCTCAGCTCTCAGGCTACAGTCTTAGCCAAAACTCAAAGGGAACAAAATGTTCACAAAATAATCAGGGGTGCTCCTGAGAGACATGTTCAGAGCTCTGCTAATTAAACCGAAAGGGCGTGGTGACTCACTCTCTTTGCAGTCTCCTTTGGATGCGGGCCTTTCTCTTACACCCTTGTTTTTGCACCTGTGAATTGACTCACATATGATGTTACACACACCACTACGATGGTAGTCTAAAATGGCGGTCACTGGCATTGGAAAAAGAAACTTAAACGATGAATGACACTGACATAATGATTACTTTTATGTATATGGGATACTTGTTGTATTACCACATTTGCATCAATGAGAGTTTGCGGGGCCTCTGGATTAATTTTTGGTAAAATATATAAATAAAACAATGAGGAGCCACCCTGAAAGGCCACAGTGTAGACTGGGCAAAACCACCAGCTGTTCAGATAGTAAAAGTGACCTAGCAAGAATTGGTTCATACAACTACAAAGGGGCAGGATGAACACTGTGGATGTTAAAAATACACTAAATTATTATTGTACCATTTTACCTTTATAATGTATATGCTTATCTTTGGCAGAGAGCTCATCTCCAGTTTCAAATCACTTTGTCACCAAAGATTTTGATTTCACATGACTGAATTTACTTTGACATATTGTTAAGTGATTAACCAGGTTTGATTTCAAATGGTGTCAGGCGCACCTTCCGGTGTTGGTTCAAACCACGAGAGACCAGCACAGTTCAGGGGATCAATGTAGAACAGAATGGGACTATAAACCTAAAACATACACGCATGATGCATTTTCCCATGGGAAAATGAAAACTTTCAGCTGGTGGTGCACTGATGTCACTTTGGTCAGCTCTCGTCCACGAATTCACAACAACAGAGGCCTAGCACTGATCCTCCTCCTCCTGGTGTTGACTGGGACCACATTATGCAGAGTGCATTAAAACCAGTGTCTCTGCTGCACAGCTGCACTGGCAACCCCCGCCGCTGGTTACAGGGAGTGCTTGGGAGATTTGGTTACCCTGGATACCCCCCCCCCCCCCCATCTGCATGCATCCGTTGTGAAGCTTCCACCGCGGGTCCCCCCGGGGAGCCATTAGCGAAACCAGCCTGCCTCTTTACGCCGGCGAGGTACCTGTAGCTCGCAGCTGAGCGAGAGGCCATTAAGAAAACGCCTTATCTCTGGCACTGCCCAAATGGATTGATTCAGTGCTACATCAGCACTTTGGTTTTACTTTGAAAGACAAAAAAAATAAAAAAAAATAGAAGACGAATCACTGCGCTGTCCTCTACATGAGGGAGGGATGGTTTTGATCACTGTTACTGTCTGAACGATACACCCATCTTCCCTCTCATTTTTTAACTGTGACTCATCAGTTAGAAAGTTTGTCTCCCCCACATGGGAATTTATGATTTCTAACTCAAGAAGTAAATGGTGTAGCCAAAAAAAAGCCATAATCATACAGCACACAGAAGAGTTACACCGTGTCACTGCATTGTTGATGTGTGGAGCTGGATGTTGTGAAGGTTCTGCATGTTTGCAGGACAAAGAGGAAATGTCTCCTCCCAGTGGCTTTTTCACCTGGAAAAAAAACCGGGAAATCAACAGCTCCTTGCTTTGCTGCGGTGCCTGTTGAGATCAGATTCTGTGAATTAAAATTCATTAAAATGTAACATACCAGCAATTGTATAAAAAGTATGCTGGATCTCAGGCTGTTGGCACACCTGCCTATCCTTAAAGGTGACTATCGGCAGAGCCAGGGGGCAGGGTGGAAAGCCTGATGGTTGATTTGGAATATAATTTTGTGCAAGCACCTGGATGATAGATATTCGACTGACTTCTGAACTTTTCTGTGGGACCGGTGAGCTGCTTTGTAACCCTCCGCTGAGTCGTATGAATGCTAAGCTCTTGGGAGTGCGCTGTAGCCCTTTTCCCACTACACATTAAGCCAGGCACAGTGATCTTCAGCACTGGCCAGGAGAAGTCAGTCACAATGGCGTATCTGTGGAAGAGGCATCTCATCTCTCTGTGTTGTTCACCGGTCTCCAAAGCCCTCTGTGCTCACAGTGATTTGACAGTATTTAGTGTGTTAAACATGTAGAAATGCAAAGGGACTGCTGACTTTTTCAGTGCAAACGGGCAGGGTGCTTCCCAGGGACATTGTGGCCTTTGCATGAGCATCTGCGAAGTGTCAAATGCAGTTCGGCCACTGCAGTCAAAAGCCTTGCATGACTTTTGTGTGGGCTTGCATTTGACTGAACGACTT
Source organism: Megalops cyprinoides (assembly GCF_013368585.1). Lineage (NCBI taxonomy): Eukaryota > Metazoa > Chordata > Actinopteri > Elopiformes > Megalopidae > Megalops > Megalops cyprinoides. The sequence continues at coordinate 5,977,456 of NC_050589.1, read as the reverse complement.
CTGTTTTCACAGCTGACGCCACTCCCTTTGCTGGGAAGTTCTGGCATTAAGTACTTGCATATCTGAGATAACGACACCGTTACTCAATGAGGTCCTTTAGTTGTGAATGCCGGGTATCAATATCAGCACTTAAGGAAAGACCAAGCAACTGAAACCAGTATGCTTTTTGATAATGTGCAGTGTAAATAACGTGTGCCGATGCTTTCCTCACGTCTCCAAGCTCCCAGGGAAAAGCCAGTTCAAGAGAGCAGGTTCCATGTATTTCATGATTGCTGATGCTGAATAAACTATTAGATGTACAAAGCAAGAGACGACACAATAAACAGGAGTTTTTCTTTTCTCCGCGGAACGACTCATCCGACTAACTGCGGCACTGAATTACTTGTCTGTCTGACCACAGCAAACAGCAGTATCGTACGGCATTAACACTAAGATCAGATCATTAGTCAGATTAGGAAAAAAAATGTCAATACAAATATCACATAAAAAGATTTCCTGCATTTCACGAAAAGACTGACATTACATTAAGCCAAAGCTTATAATGACCTTGCTTTTTATAGCTGGCTTCGGATATAATAATCTGATTTGGTGTAATCTGTTTCAATCTCCGGTAAATGCTGACAGTATGTTTCTCTGAGGACGAGCAGCTCCCATTGGCCCAGACACAGCATCACTGACATCTGCTGTTGATACAGCGCACCTCATATATTACCGTCCAGTTCAAAAAGGCACACAATTCCTCTGACCTTTCAGATTAGAGCTGAGTAATGCAGTGATTTTTTTCCACCGTGTATAATCCAACTGTGCTCTGTAATTTAAACAAATTAAATCTAATAGTCACATCTGGGGAAATTATAACATGAACAACAGAAAAAAAAGAAGTATACAATATTAAAAAAAAAAATTGGATTAATCATATTAATTTGTTGCTATTTCATTAGTTTCTTTTATGAGTCTCACATTAAGACACGTTTTCAAAATAATAGCAAAGTACCCTTTTAAACTCTTAATAACTATAATATATAAATATACATGATTATAATGTGAAATAAATAAATAATATGATCAAATAAATAAAACAGCATGGCAAACAAAAAATGATCACACATTCTGCATAAACCGTAAAATGAAACATGAGAATTTCACATACAAATGAATACCTGCATGTGTAAGAAAAAAAAAAACATTGTACTGTTGGACTGCTCTCAGTAAAATAAGTGAATCAGGAATGAATTAAGGATTGTAAATATTATTACTGTGGTCTCGTGACAATAAATTATGGCTGCATCCCTGGGCCAAGTTTGATACTGCTGATCAAGAAGGCTCTTTTTTGGGGGCCCTGACACTCTAAGTGGAAAATCTACACCAACGTGAGCGTTACCAAGGTGCCAGTGCAATAACTGGGTCATTGCTTTAAACACCTGCTTCTGGTGGTCACTGCTCTGACAAAAACAGCCTATCCCTAACGGTGCATTGCAAGCACAGTGTTTTAAATCAGATATTTCAAAGCAATTCACAATGAGATGGGAAGGCCTCATCTGAATCCCCAGCCGTAATGTGGTAAGCATCTACATCACATGATGTGAATGGGCGGGAATGCCTCAGCATTTAAAGTGGGAGAGGATTCGGTTAACACCCCAGCTCCTTCCGAAAAGAACCATCAGGTCTTTAACGTCCTCAGGGATGGAAGGTCTTGGTTAAACACTTTGCCCTACAGCGCAATGTCCCAGTCACTGCTCTGAGGCCACTGCTCACATTTGGAGTTTGTGTGTCTGGATTTTGTCTGGAATTGGAACAATTCCTAGGCTAAATGAAGCAGGAAACCACATACTCAATATACTCAGCTTTCAGAGACGCATAAAAAGTACAAGAATTGTGTACTCGATGAATAGGGCCCCCTACTGCCCATGAAAATTATTACATGCTGCGACCTTTGGGTGTCTCCCACCCATCTACAGAACAGGCCCAGACGTGCTCATTTTAGCTTGTGAAATCTTGTGGGGGCAGCCTACAAGGTCATATGACCGCTGACTGGATGTTAAATTGCAACATTGCAGTGATGTCTGACAATGAAACAGATAATTGATAATAATATTCCTTCATTCTGTGCTGTATTTTTTAAATTTACTTCTTGCACTTGGCTCCAAGGCCCATATTTACATGTTTGAACGATCTATAAGGCAGGTTTCTCCTGGGATCTGGAATGTTTACATGAAAGAATGAAACCAAAATGTTTCAGGTGTTTAGAAATAAGCCCTATAAAGGCCACTGAACTGCATTCTCTGTGCCAGATAAAGGCATCAAAAGCTTATGAATGACACTGAAGCCACTTTGAGGTCATTGCACATGTGAATCATTTCCTGTTATTAATAATTTTTACTACAGGCATTAATTTATTTTTACTACAGGCAGGACTTCTCTGTCTTGGATTGTGGCCCAGCCAGATGGAATAACTTGCAATATACAAAGAAGATATGTTTCTCTGTTGGTAGACCAACAAAATATTGTATGAAATGGTACTGAGGAGAGGCGGTGTGACATCTCAGAACAGCTCAGGTCTGGGATGGAGGGCTGTTATAATTGCTATTTATTATGAACTGGTCCATTAACACCTTTAAAATGACTAATGATGGATAATCAGAACCTTCTACTGAAGCAATTTTCCTAATATCACAAGTGGAATGACAATCAATATCTCATATGGAGTTTTTGTGGTTTTATTCACTTTAAGACAAACACCTTCCTGAGACCTCATTACTGAATTTCCTACCTTACTGTTTGTACATTGTGTGATTCAGAGAGAGCTCACATTGTAGTTTACTCAGAGCAAGGTCAGGGTGTAAAACTGTAGCCATGAGCAGAATATGAGAGTTTGCAGGTAAAGCTAAAAATTGAGTTAAGTGGCTAACCAGCCTTAACTCAACTCTCCTTGAAATTGTGTACAGCTCATTTAGATGACCATTCTCAGTTATTACAGTGCCCCCATCACCAGCAAGTTACGTGTAGACGTTATTTGATCTGCCCCATGCATCAGTTTGTCTGTGAACAAGAAAAATGAAAAATTTGTGGACAGATTTTGATGAAACTTGGTTATTTCCTATGAAAAAGAAAGAGACTTGATTTTTAGTCTTCTGCTGCAACTGTTTAATGTCTGCGTCTCTAATTTGGACAACATGTAAAATACATTTCTACACAACAGCCACGCCTGTTTTAGAGAGAGCATAGCACAATTATAAGGGTTAGTGCACCATCTAGTGGTGAAATCAAATATTGCAGGCAACGTTGTAAAAATTTCTGCGCTGGCGGAAGCATGTCAACATGTGTCTATATTTAACCAAACAACCATTATATGTTTTATGAGTTATACATTAGAAGCCATTTTCTAATCTTGAGCGCGGAACATGGTAAACGTCCATCACCTTCAGAACTATGTAAATAGACAGACTCTGTCCCACTACTGACTTTGACAGTATTCAAACCTTAATTATTAAGCGGTAGTTCACAAAATACCAAGTTTTTTTCACAAGCCCACTGATAGAAACACTGTTGTTAGAAGTGATAGATTTCACATGTCAGCTGTCAAGAGTCTACCTATTGATCAGTTTATTAGGATCATCTGGATGACGGCAAACCCATGACCTGACAACGCAGTTTTAGGAAATGAACGTATTCAAACGGATTCAGAAAGCAACTGACAGAATCAAGGATATATCATAAACAGTCTCTGCATTAAGAAAAAATGCACAAAAATAACCGCAAAACTTTTGTTTCCTTACGAATCTGGGTATAACTAAATGTCAAAGATCTGTATAGCAGTGTACTGAATCAAACATATGAACTATTGTGCCATATTTACACAGCTAATACACTTAGCTTCAGTTGCGTATTTGTTTATTTATTTCACGATCCTTCTTCGTCTTCTTTCATCATTGCCACGATCATAAGATTTCTATTCGATTCTATTCTATTCTATTCTATTCTATTCTATTCTATTCTAATCGATCTTTCTATTACCTTTGCAGTATAACCAAGTTAATTATGTCTGAGATTATTTCCCATTGGATATTACTCTGCCAGCCATCTTTTCATCCTGCTGACACAATGGAGTTATGACTGAGGAAATTTATGCTGTTTTTCCTTAGGCTCTCTATAAACCTTACAGATCCTTCATACATGCCTTACAATGCCCAATAACAACCTGTTAAGTTCACAGCTGTGACATGATCCTGTAAAAGAGTTGTGAATCGACAGTCAAAATATGTTACAAATGTAAAATTCCAGCATACCTTTTTTTTGTATAAGAACATACTGTTTTCCAGTCCTAAGAGCACTAATCAAATGGCCTGTGTAATTTTGCAGGTTGATGAACTTTATTTTACACACCACATCTCCTTTAATTCGCAAGAATCGCTTCCCTACTGATTCGTGATCTAGTGAGAAACTGAGAGGCAATGAAAACACAACCAATGACTGTAGCCCCAGTTATAAACAAAAAAAAAACATTTATTGCTTGAAATGGAAACCAAGTAGGTGCATGTAGTCTTGTACACTGTTTATGAAACATAGTTTTTTAGTTTTCAGTCATGCAGAAAACATTGAAGTTATCAGAAAGTGACTTGGTAAGAATGGTAAGAAATGGATGGTCATCTGATTTTGTTCAATTTGATGAAAAACATCAGTTTAACAAAACTTTAAACACTAAGTATTCATTTAAAATAAAATATTATTGGATAATATGTTAACTTTTATCACTGGCCAAATTAAAATAAAAATTAGGCACTTTATATTATCTAATGTGAGATTTAAATGACAGTACAATTACTCCTGTGAGTAAGAATCGTGAAGAATCGTGATTTTTCACCTTTTTAAAGTCCATTCTAAATACAGCCATTGTGTTCCTGGATACAGGTGCTATCAATGGAATCTTTTCAATGCTAATAGCTCTGCACTCATTATTTTGATTGTATCTGAATAAACATTGTTGTAAACATAGATACAGAACTGCAGGACTGGACACACCAATTCAAGCAATGGTAGAATGTATCTAGGCTGGGTGATCATGATGTCAGTTCATTGTATATCCACATCCTTTCAAGACACTATACTGAATAGGGTACTTTAAGTGCACATTAGAAGGACAGTTTTGTCTGTTCTATTAATAGAACATCTATGTTTGTGAGTAAATGAGTTACAAGGTATGGACGCATGCCAGGAGCCTTTCAAAAGAAAGATACCTTCTCTATGGCTCTTCTAGGCACACTGAAACATGTTGTCTAAGTTTTTAAAAATGATTTAGCCTCTTCCAGCATCAGTGGTCCTGGTTTTCACTTTGTTTCAATCTGGATAAATTTCATAAAGAGCTGAAGACCATGATTTATGATTTTCTTCACTAAACTTGAATCTGTGATGAGCATTATTTTAGCTGGTATAACCACAAATTGATCCTATGTTAATTTGCAACTTCCACTTCATTGCAAGCAGGTTACTATAACAGCATAAACCGACATTAGACAAAGAAAAATGAAATTTTTTGAAACACCTAACTAACTAGCTTAATATGAAGAATGAATTTGCACTACAGATGTCTCTAGTAAAGTGTCCATACAAATATATTAATATATCCCTCCTGCATTTGATGCAAAATTATTAACTAAAGCTTTTGCCACTTTTTTTTTTTTTACATAGCCACCTAACTAGGTGAATTGTATACAATTGTAAATAAAATTGTTCCACTTGGACCACTTAACAGCCATCTGCCCAGATCAGTTTAAATCACAGTTAAATCACAGCCTAACAGTTACTCTGCAGATAGCTAGCTAGTTAAGTAACATTTTAATTTCAACATAATGGCTGATAATATACTACAAATGCTTTACAAATATACAGTGGACTTTAAATATATACCCCAGCCTTTACAGTGTATTTTGCTTTTTTGTGTCAAAGTTTTAAGTTTTGGCAAAATAAATTGTGCATCCACCAAACACATTGAGCCCTGTAGCATTTAAGACACTGGTCTTAGAAGCTAGCTGGATAAGGCCACAACAACATAATAAATAATTTAATCCAAATAATTTAATCCTTCATTGCTCATCATTTTAAAAACATTTTTATCATTTTATATGGGCACATCAGAGCTGGTATTGGTACAAAAGATCATGTAGAAAAATGTATTAAAGTTCTGTAAACCAGCAGAAACTATAATAATTATTTTGACAATACTGACAGTCCAAAACATAAAATTAAGAAACGACATGGTGAGATACACTTGAGACTTGAAATACAGTATAACACAATACATACAGATGATGGCATCTGGGCACAAATGTATACAATATGAAATTCAGTCAGCAGACAACATTGGTTCATCATTGGCAACGATTGCACACATGATCATATTGCTTTTAAATCGCAAACCTATGCCAGCCACATCTTTTCTCTAGCAATACCTGTGTACATACTGATACATATTCACATATCTTTGTCCTGCAAAACGCAACAATAGGTTCTGGAGATTATTGCAGATAAGCACATTAAACCAAACCTTAATTTGATAAGGATGGGGGGTTTTCAGTACTTTTACATTAATGAGCAACACCCATAAATACTATCTGTAAAAGGAACAAGAGCAACAGGAGATTGAAACACAGGTGACTCATGAAAACCTCCCCCCCAGCGAATGGCTTCTGAGATTCGTCCCTTGTTGGACTTGACCGACAAAAGAGGGCAGAGGGTGCATAAAGGCCCCCCTGCTCTGAATGTGAGCATGTGGGTTTCGCATGCACGGAGCGGGAGGCCCTCTCCCCTTCCTCTGTTTTTTACCCAAGCACAACCTTGGTCACGGGAGTCTCAAGCCACCATGACTGTAAACAGCTACACAGTGTCTTATCAGAGCCAGAACTACCAGCCTGTGTTGAAACTCAGGGTTAATGAAGGACGTTGGTTCTCGCTGGCGGACACACCCAGGCTGAGATTGCGCGAGCGCGCGTGTGTTTGCCTTTCCGTCTGGGTCTGGTCCCCTCTCCCTCCTCCGCTCTTACGAAGCACGTGCGGCCAGCTGTGCTTCCAGGGCAGCGCCTGTCCCGGGTTCGGCCGTGCCTCTACGCGCCACAAACCGCGTCCTCGTTCACGGGTTCTCCCCGGGGCTCTTGGCGTCAGGGGCGTCGCTCTGCGTGGGGTCTGGTTCCTCCAGCTCCACCTCGCTGAGCTCTTCTTCCTCTATGGTGCCGTACAGCTGGTACGCCGGCGGCTCCTCCTCGTACGTCGCGGTGATGTCGGGGGCATCCCCGAGACGGTCGTCCTGCTCTGGGTGCTCCTCGGTGACCCATGTCACCTCCTCCCCGGTGGTGCTGGGGTGCAGGTGACACTCTCTGCCGAAGCCCAGGGAGGGGTACCCTGTGTTGGCGGGCATGGCCAGGGCCTCGTCGTACAGCGGTGGGCTCTCCAGGGCGTAGAGGTTGTAGGGGGGAGGGGCGGAGCTGCCGTTCACCAGCCCGGCGAAGGAGTGCCCACTTTGAGGGGGGTGCGAGACAGTGAAGGCTGGTGGGAAAATATAAGAAAAAGTGGATATGGGCGGGGCTCAAACAGATCACGGAATATCTAATCAAATTCCTGTGTTGAGTCAGGCGATAACAATGCACTCACAGGTGAGACACCCACAATGTTCACATTACAACATGCTGAGGTTGACTGCTGAGCAAGCGTTTCATTTGCCTGAACGCACCAGTAACAAAGAAAAACTACAGAAAAGCGAGAGAAAGCTTACAGGAGATTGTGCTTATGCTGTGTATCGTGCTTTGGTTGTCCATGGCAATGACAGTGACTTCGAAGGGATGGGCCTCGAAGGTCGGAACATGTGGCTTATTTGATCTACAGCATATCTTGACGCAGCTCCCGATGAATCCGCAACCGAGCAAGGCGCATATGAATATAAGTATCAACCTGTAAAAAAAGAATAGAGATTATAATAACAGAAAGCCGCACATTGCTCAGTTACTTACAGTTAGTATAGATTAATTAATTCCATAAATGTCAACCTGATATAAAGTTAAAGAGTGTACAAAATTCGAAACATTAATTGCAAGTCTATGAAGAGAACACAAGTGGGGCAGAACGCCGCGTAGACACGTGTCTTTCAAACAATTTTATTCCACGAGATGCGACTTTTGAGAGACAAATCGTTGGTTTGAAGCGTTGTCAACGATTCAAATCTCTCAAACCCCTTGACCAAAGACACAATTAGTAGCAATATATACTTCTTCCGATTGTCAGTGTCGTTAAGATGTTATACAAAAGCAATTACACCAAGCGGTCGGGACAGCGGAGACACTGACCATCTTCCATCGTAGACAGGACTCACACCTCTTCGGACTGCACCTTGGCTCCCCTACCCAAGCATAACTAACCTTCCTTTATTTGTAAACCTTTACGCGCGTTATCGGGCCACTGTGTAAGAGACGGATGCTTGTTCGAAACGCGATCAAATTATGTTCTGTATCATGCACCGTCTTTCACGCTCACACTATGCATCTTAGTCACCTGTCTTTTTAAGTAGCCCTGGATAAGCACTTCTGCTTAATAACAAAAGGTAGAAAAAAAGGTAGAAAAACTTACCAAACATACCACAGCTTTGACAGGTCTACTTTGCGACAGCTGCATGAGTGAGGAAAAAAGAGAAAGCTTCATTTAAGCTTTTAGGTTTGAAAAACATCTTACATTTACAACAAAATAAGTCAAATAAGTAATACTGATACAATCACAGTTAACATTAAATAGATAAATGTACACGCACTTACCCATCTTCGCAATCGTCATCGGCGACAGTAAACGATACCTGTTATTAGAGATTAAAAAAAAAATCAATTTCAAATCCAGCAAAACACAGTTAATTGGCTTTGAACTGAGTGACTTGATTGAGAAAAGGAGACGTTTGCGCACAGCCACCTACTCACCAGTAAAAGCAATAAAGTGATCACAACTTCGAAATTCCTCATTGCGCTCATTGTCTTAAGTTTTAGGTCGAAAACTTTCAACCGTATGTAGTAAAGAAAGTCAGTATCATCACTCCCTAGTCCCCTCCCGGCTGTGTTCCAACCCTCTTGGTGACTATATCCACGTATTCTTCTGCAAGCGGCTTTATAGGGCAGGTGACGCGTGCTTGTTACTTCCTCGAAATCACTCAAGTGGAATAGAAACGCCCCCCTCTGATGCCCCCTCATTGCCAGCTAACAGGTTATTGGATACACTTCAAAAATGCGTTCACCGTCGCGCTGGGTATGTCAGCGAGATTTAAATTGCAACAGTAGGTGGGATACTGTGTTTGTCCCTTTGGCACAATTCTGAATTCATTTTGGAAGTGGAGACAAAAACCCCAGAACCTTTTTGCACTTGCAGCTGTTACGATTATGGGAAATACAAATGGATTGGAAAGGATAGAAAATAATGCATTTGGAAAACATTCATATGGGCATGCGGTCATGCACACAATCATACACACACACACATACACCTTGAAAAGATGACATTACATTATTCATTTTTTTTAAAACAAAAAAACTAAGAAGAATATATACATCCGAAATATTACATTATCAGCATTTTAGCAGACACTCTTATCCAGAGCAATTTACATTGACTTTTTTTTTTGTTTAACAATGATATCCATTTATACAGATGGATATTTACTGAGGCAATTGAGAGTTAGGTACCTTGCCCAAGGGTACAACGGCAGTGCCCTAGTGGGGAATCAAACCAGCAACCTTTTGGTTACAAGTCCTGCTCCTTAACCACTGTGCTACACTGCTATGTATAGTGTAACAGTGCAACCCAAAATTTTTGATTACAGCTATAGTACCAGTCAGTTTGGACACCTGATTAAGATAGTGGGAGACATTCAAAGCCATTTTGATTTAAAGACTTAGGCTTAAATGCTTGACATTTGTTTCCTAGACAAATATAAATAGTGAAATTGATTCCGATGTATGAATTTCAAAAATTCATACATAGGAATCAATTTGACTGTTGATTTCACTTTTTCGCTACTTTGAAGAACTTAAAATAAGTTTTGATGTCTTCTATTGTTATAAAATGTGGAAAACTGTGAAAATAAAGAAAAAAACTCTTTTTTGAGCAGGTGTGTCCAAACCTTTGACTGGTACTGTAGGGCAGGAAAGTTAAGTCATATAACGGTATGTGAGAACTGAATGAGGTATGATGGGACAATTTAAAATAATATTAGCATAAACAATAGAGCTAAAGCTCATGTGCAAAACCTATTATTATAATGGAATTTTTCCCTCACTCACATAGGCGTGACTATGCCTTTTGCCATAAATCCTTGGGAAAAGGTTACATTTTAATTAGTTAACGGTTGTAACTGACTCTATGAATTAACAACCTCCAGGTCCCCTGGTATGATGTCATACAAGGTTTACAATGTCATGACCTAATCCAGGGTCCATTACTGTTAAAGAAAAGGTCTCCAGACCATTCTATTTATACCTTTACATAATATGAACCAGGAAGCTGTACAATTTGCAGGGAAACTTCTGAATTTACAAATAGTAAACGTAAAGGTCACTAAGCATATAAAAAATGTGTAGCTGGGTAAATCTCACTGGAATTTACCTCTAGCTCGTTCAGTTCTAGGGGCCGAAGCATTGCCATAGTTTTCAGCCACACACACACACACAAACACAAAAGCACTTTGAAGCGTCAGGGGCTGGAACACCGTTTCTGCTGTGTTCAGCAGGTACTCATGATGGAGTATGTGGGAAAGGACAGCAGTGTCAGCTGAGAGCTAGACACTGCAGTGCCATGTTCCAGTTCAGCCACCCTGTGGTATGGAGGAGTGGGTGCACTGGTGACTCTCTGGCATTCCCTGTGAATTAGTATTACTGTAAGCTACTCCTTACTCCAGGGCTGCTTCCTGGTTGGCATAAAGCGCAGTCACCGGTGTAGCGGAACAAATTGTGTCTGTTAGGGAGTCACGTCACCGCCAGGAATTAGCCTGATAAGTATAAAATGTCAAGAAGATCAAAAACATCTTGGTTTGTAAAATGAATTACAAGATTAGTTTTTAGTGAAGTAAGTCATAAGTATGGTATTTGAAATGTCTGTGTCATGTTTTGGTCCTCGACACAGACGTATCTGAGCCAATCAAATCTGAAGAAGTTCAGATGCTGAAATAAACAAACTGTGCATTTCGCCACACATCAGACATGGGCTTAATACGTAAATTAGCACAACCAATCAGATTGCTAGAAAACAAAAAGGGTTGAACCAGGTCCAGACAGAAGTCTGTTAATTTCTGTTGCTTATTATGACTTAATAAATCATTAACAGGTGCCCTTATCCTGAGTCACTGCAGAGGAAAAAAACCCCTCACCTACACTTGATTGGTTGCGTCTGTGACAATGTTTCAATGGTATGTATGAGCATTCCAAAACCAGTTTTCATCTTATAAGGAAACTGAACTCTGCGTGACTCCCACATAATATCTGAATGCATCACGAGACTATGCTTTTGCTGTGTTTCTGACAAACAAAAAATGATTGGTCATAGTCAGGTGTTTTTGCATGGAGGTCTTATTCATCGGCGGTCAGCAGTGAAGAAGATCTTATCATATTATGCTCGTAGTTATTCGCTGGTGTTTAGGAACAACATTACGTGACCTCTGTGTAAAAATGCTTATTGTCAAACCAGTAGGCCAATTAAATATTAAATATATTAAATAAGTGTTTGTGCTCTTATATGCTTGTGTGAGATCCGTATTGTTGGATCCCATACTTATGAATTAGCCACTGAGCTAATGATATATTCAAAAGCCTCACTTTTTTGCAACTAGCTAACAAAGAAGACAGATTTGAGAAAATTAAATAACAATGAAAAAGATAGATAATATGCTCAGTAAAGGCTCATGTGTAATATTACTAAGCACCTATTTGAGGCTAATGTATTTACATGTCAATGTCACTCATATTTACTTGTAAAAAAACATGTTCTACATGTTCTGATCAGCATTTCAGAATAATCAAATTAATATTGTTCATATAGTATATTTCCCCAGAACTCATGGGCCTGTGCTGTTAATGACTCCAGATTCACACCTCTTCAGTGTTGAATGGACATCAAATCATGACCATGTGATTCTGTGTCCAGAATCATAACCAGGTACTCCATGTTCCATCTATGGGTAGGACACCCCCCCCCCCTTTCCTGATTGTAAATGCTAGACTGTACACAGAGCGGCGTATTGAATATTATGTAATAAAGCTAGGCACATTAAATTATCCACCAGGTGGAAATTTCCGTTACTGAACTGTAAGATCCTCAGGTTCCCACATCAGGCCGGCCCTTCGTGACGCCTCGCACCGGCGTGTTGCTTCCCTGTTTCCAGGCTGTGTCGTCACACAGGGGCTGCAGCATGGATGAATCGGTGCAGTGCGTGAGTGCTGTCCCCTCCCGCACGTTCCCACAGCAAGACATCCTGAACCCTTTCCTCATAGCCCTGATAACATCGCAGCTGATTCCGTTGTTTGCCTCTGCCAGGTGTCTAGGTTAAAGCCGGGCTTATTCCACTGCAATATGCTGGTGGCCGGACAAACTATTGACATCTACCAAGCCACTCCTTGGACAGCGCTTCAATTATCCTGTGATGAAATCAATTTAATCATAATTATTTTACACAGAGCAAACTATGGAAAGCACAGCACAACTGCCCGCTCTTATCTGCCTATTGAAATAGGTGACCAAAATATGGAAACTCCCTATTTTATCTGCTGTTAAAACTTTGCTTTCCATAGAGCTGTTGAACATTTTCCATTTCCAGACTGTTTGTGTATCCACTCCAAACAGCAATCTCCCCTGTTCCCGTATTATTGATAATGGGTGATTATCTGCGTCTGTTTCACCAACCCAAACGTATTAAAACAAACATGCCAACTTGTTCCGTGGCCAAGGAATGTCAAATTACACGTGACAACATGGGACGATAAGGGGTTGTAGAGGGTGAGGTGTTGTCAAAACAAGACCAGAAATACATTTATAGCTCATTACTGTAAAACAAGCAGACCAATGACAGTGAGCCACTTTCAAGTCAAAACAGAATAGAAATGCGTACTGAAAACACAAGAGAGTGAAGATATAAAATGCTAAAAGAGGGCTTGTTAGGCTTTGGTTGAAAAATTGTGTCTCACCTTTTCTTTTACCTTTACCTTTTCTGCAAACGTCATCTTTTTTTTTTAAGTTTTTCTTGGTTGGGAAATTTCCACAGCTACATCACAACTCACTCTATTAAATGACCTGGCTGCCTCGACTGGTGTAATTACCGTATGAACAGTTTGACGATCATATTCATCATTTAATTACCTCTCTAGATGATTACTTTAATGGCACTGGCTGAGAACTGCAGTGAAAGAGCACTGAAATATTGTTGTATGTAACAGAAAGGTCAGGGTAGCTCAAAGGATCTGTTCTTTGTGCCAGTTCACTCTGGCTCATGGAGTGCTCCTCACCAACCTGCAGTTCAGCACTTGAATTTTCTGTGATTTGTGCCTGTTCTATTTCTTAGTAGAGTACAAGCCTCTGCCACCCTAATGAGCTGTAATCCCTAAAATCAATCCTTTTCTTCTTTATCCCACAGGAAAACATTTCACCAAGTTTAACCCAAACTTGGCTGCAGAGGTAGCAATTACCAGTTCCTATATAATTATTTACATTCCCTACTGTATATACGCACACACACGTACACACGTGTATGAGTTTGGCTTGAACAAAAACCAGGTATGACATGATTCCTGAATATCAAAACACCCTGTGTTTGGGTGGACATACTAAGCAGGCAGAAAGTGTAGGGTTTTGCAAGGCTAATTTATGAATGGTTGCACTGAGCAAATTGAATACCACATGGCACCAAACGGTTTCCCTGGGTTTTTACATCAGAGATGAACCTTAGATGCCCTTTAAACAGCTTTTAATTCTGGGTTTCCTAATTGCAGGTTTTTACCAGGTTTACACTCATTTGTTCAGTTTTAACCTCCCCCCTTTTGCTTTGAATTGAAATGAAGTTTTATTCATGCTCAGAAATCCAAGGTTTAGTGGGCCTGGCATTCCCAACAGTGCTCCAAAGGGCTCTGAGATTGATAATAGCAAATTGTTGGGGAAGACAGCCTGCTTCTCTGCTCATAATAAAAATGATCATTTTGTATGATTTGAAGAAAATACAGAGGCCAACACTGATGTTTCTATAGATGAAAAGCCTGATGATAATGATGCCATGTCACCCTCTCATAGTTACTTACTGTTGTTGTTGATTGCATTGAGCAAACTTGTTTTCAAAGTGGGCTTTGACTGTTCAAAGCAATGATTCTTTAAAATGAAAAATAAGAATATCTGGCAAAATAGCGAGTAAACCTTGTGACAGGTTAGATGCATGTATTTTTAAATGTGCAACTCAATATTGAACAATATATGAAGAAAAAGATATTAGGCCAGTGAAGAGGAGCACCGATTCAATGTACAGACACAAATAGTATTTACAAAAAGAGCTATAGCACTGGAAATGCAATAAAAAAGATCATGGGAGTCTAGCATTTCTCCACTGTGTGCGCTTCAGTAAAGTGTATCCTGCTTGACCTACATTTGGCCTGAATAGGCACTCTGTTGTTGTTAATCTGGAGTGTTCTCCATTGCATCGGGGTAGAACTCTTCTCATGAAGTCATGCTTCCTCTAGAAAACGACTTAGCAGGAAACACATACTACAGCCGGGTGACAGGAACACGAGCGTCTAATCTGCCTTTGATAATTCACAGAAAGAGAGTGTTCACTGTAAGCTTGTTTGTCTTTCGATTAGCTGAGGGAAAAAAAGCACCATTTTATACCTTTGTTTTCAGTTAATTTACCTCGAGCAGGAATGCTAAATGACCTTGGAATTAGGTTCACGTGAAATGCTGCATGGCTGCATGGTTATAATAAAGCATGCACCCAGCACATTTTGCCTCCTGTGCAAGTGCATGTTAATATTTACTTCTGTTTTTTTTTTTTTTTTTTAACCTGGCCTGCCATATCTGAGCTTAAATCTGGCTGCATTGACAGAATGTTTTGTTCTTTACCTGCCTCTCCACCGATGCAGATCAACCACCATTCGCGGAGTCTGCTCCCTGTAAAAACACAGTGGACATATTCATAGCCCAGGCAGTCAAAGGGCCTGGTCTTTGCACAGGATCAAATGATTCAGCTTTCTTTTCCCATTTGAAGGTGTTGTTCTTACTTTCACAGATACAGTATGTACAGATCTAAATGTCCATCCAATGAACAGATGAACAAGCAGTGTTTTGTCTCTGTATTCATCACAAATCTCATTTAATTCTTTCAACATTTATGTCAATGATTTATCAGTGCATATCAATAATCATTGAGCTAGATTACAGTGTGCCTTCCCCAGGCATCCAATCAAACATTATTCACGGTTACCATACTTTTAAATGCAGCCACACCACTGTCACTCAAAGAGAGGGGAGAAGAATAACACAGAAAATGATTAAATTGTGGATGCAAATCAGAAACAGATTAATCTGGATTACCTAAAACAAGCAGTAAACCTTAAATCACCTGATTAAAAAAAAATGCAATT
The DNA here is from genome assembly GCF_013368585.1 of Megalops cyprinoides. Classification (NCBI taxonomy): domain Eukaryota; kingdom Metazoa; phylum Chordata; class Actinopteri; order Elopiformes; family Megalopidae; genus Megalops; species Megalops cyprinoides. The sequence goes on along the minus strand of NC_050589.1, from coordinate 5,961,827 downwards.
TAATTTAAGTGGCAGTCCATGGTTCACTAATTTTTATTAATATATTTTCTTTGTTAAACCATTTTAGCTTGCCAATTAACAGTAGCAATAAATTTAAGGCCAGATTTGTTGTGAATATAATTATGCAAATTGTATTAATGAATATTATTAAATAATATGCATGCAACATATGTAACAACTGCACTGGTTGCTGATGTTAGCCTTCTGTTTGCAGTATAAAAAAGGTAATCATTGTGGTGTACCACAGGAAGCTCAAAAAACGGACGTAAGTACAGATAGCAGAAAGCACCTCAGCCTTGCACTGCAGTTTTTTAAATTTTAGTTTTTATTTCTCTGAAGTGGGGCAGTCCTTGTTGCAGGGGTTACATATGTTTATGGTGCTCACAGAAAATCAAATTACATAAGGCACATCTAAATGCTGTGGAAAAAATAACAGAACAAAACCATGCCCTCCCGGCGCTATAAGCTAAACACTGACGCATTTCCACCCTGCATAGGGGTCTTTCCAAGGCCAACCGTCTCACACACAAAGGTAGCATTTAAGGATAGCTCAGGTATTTCAAGGCCACAAGGCATGACAAGTGCATGAGGTGCCTGTCAGCCAATAATAACTGCAGAAATCACGATTCACAAAATTGTACAAACAATGCAGTTCTGCTGTATACAGTATATACAAGACAGTGAGACATAGCATTTAGTCACCACAAACATAAAGACATGAGTATGGGTGTCATGCCATTATTTCAGGACTGACAGTGGTAGGATTTGGCACAATTATTTAGGATGAATCAGAGATTCGGTTCATTCCATTGTTTTGCCTGCGATTTAAAGACAGCAAATCAATTTTCCTATTTATTGTACAAGTACCTTATCAACGTTAACACCCAGTAGGTTGCATGTAACTACATCATTTGGCCTGAATTTAGGATCACCACCTGCGTAGTCTCTCGCCACAGGCTGCCAGTGGGGATGTGGTGTCTGCCACCTTAATGAGACCTCTGTGCTCTGTGGTATGTGTGTGTGTAAATGCGCAGAAGTGAAGGGGGGAATCAAATGGATGACTCCCTTGGATCCCCAGGCAGTAAGAGTTCTGACTTCCATGTTCTCTTTGGATCAGGGATAGTTTCTTTCAAAATGGCTGCCTCATGAGCGGTCTGCCCTACTGGCCTCCTATGTTTGGTCGCCATTTTCCTAAGGTGCTGCGAGCTGCACTTGACAGCCTCTGATATTTTAATTGCATTTCGTGGCAGTAAGGTTTTTCTCTTTGAATGTGTCACGTAGTTACAGTTTATGCCAGCATCCTAAGTCCTGGAGTCCTGTAGATTTGCTTTGCCAAGGGTGAGTACTGATGCTAGTACAAGATAGTACAAGGTGTGATTATTGGAGGCCTGGCTTGCTGGATTTTGGACTCCAGCAGTACGTTTGTATGTGAACAGAGAGCGCATTCGTGTGCTCTTTTTATGGTCCATTTGCTATATCCCCCACCTGCCAACTGTTCTTTCACATTCTTGGCTTTGGCAATGAGGTCCCACCTCTCTGAACAGAGATGTATGAGGCATAGAAACTGTTCCACTGGCAGGTTGTCCTTAAATATACCGGGGTAGTAGCTTGAGGCTAGCAACAGTATGTTGTGACCTCTTTCCTTTATGTAGCAGGTAGTTTCCAAGCCACGACCTTGTTTGCTTTCCAGAGCTTCTAAGAAGCGAACACTGTCAGAGAAGTGTTTTAATCAGAATTTCTTGTTCTTATTTCACCCTTTTAAATCAGAATAGAATGGAGCAGAGTGCCATAGGCTCATCCGTGTTATTGTTTCACAGCGGACAGACATCGTCAATGTATCTGAGCCAGGCTTTGACTTTTAGCAGTAGAAGGATTGGCCATGATGTTAAGCATAAATTTAGGCCCAAACCCCCCTACCAGCTTGGTCAAATTGGACACTGTAACTGAATCTATCATTATATCTTTAATGTGGAGACAATGGTCATTTTAAAATATGGAAAGTACTTACTGAGCTAGTCTGCCCATAAAGTCATTAGCTGGAGTCTGAATCTCTGCGTGAGCATGTTGTGTATCAGTGGGATGCTGGCGTTAAGAGCCTTGGAGTCTAATGAGGCCAAAATGATCCCCTGTGTTGGTAACACAATGCCTTATAACTTATGGATCAAATCAGATGAGTCTCTAGCGTAGGACAGAAAGACTTGGATGAAAGGCTCGAATTACTGGTCCAAAAAATTGTGATTCGGGTTCCAACAGTGAGCCACTCTGTGAAACTTCAGGCATACCACAAGGCCTGTGTTTTATTCTCAATGCGGGGGTGTGACTCTGTGATCTACACAACAATTTACATTCCCTCTTGGAAATTTTGCCTCTTCTCATGCCCGCATGGCCTGTATTTGGCTGTGTATTTGGCTTGGGTTGGAAGGAAGTTTCTCATAAAAAGCGGGATCATTAACCTATCTCAGTGCTTCTTCCCCGTATGCTGGACAGTGTCAGAATAGTACAGCTCCTCCTTTGTAAGTCTGTTTAATGATAAAAACTGTATCATTACAGAGTTAAACAAGAGCTTTTCTCTAACACTGCAATGTTGACTGATTTGCTACATGCACTTCTTTTCTTTTGTGCTGGAAGTTGCTCTGGATAAGAGTGTCTGCTAAATGAATGTAATGTAATGTAATGTCTCAATTACAGCAACTGTGGGTCCAGACGGTGAATTGGCTGGAAGATGGGGACGGAGGCCAAATGGGGTTCTCTTTCATAAAAGGTCCTTGAAGAACAATTTCGCTTTCAATTTACAAACAAATGTGTGTACATCAATTTTAGAGTCTCACACATAATATTTACCTGTAGGAACAAACCAATATGTCTGAGAGGACTTCAGGCGGAACTCTCCATTTCAGCTGACTAGGCAGGTTTAAACACTGAGAATCGGTGATGGAAAACTAGCTGGTGATACATTTTTAAGAATTAGGTCATTACTCAACCTATGATAATGACTGAAAATGAAAATGCTCTAAATGAAAATTCACATCATGAAACAATACACTAGTACACTAACATGAAAATAATGGAAAATACACATTTTAATTTTTTTTTTTTCACTGAAGCTTTATTTCCCCAAAAATCAGTGATGATTACATGGCTAGATCAAGAGAGAATTAAGAATTGGATGTAGATAAACATGCTAGTGTAGCTAAAAAATAAAAAATAATGTTCTGATTAATTTCAAACAAAAGGAGAGATCAACTACCTAAAAAGGAGAATGCTGTACCTTCCCTAAACCTGGCCACATCTCTGCCACCAATTTGTCTTTCGTGTGTCCTTTGTGTTGTCCTGCACATTTGACTACACCGGGATGGTCAGATACTCATCTGAGGTGCAGCATCCGTGGCCTGCATGACAGAGGGGATCTTGCGTTAAAATGGATTGCTTGTGTTCCAATACAATAATTTCATATGATCAGCAAAGCAGAAGATGCTAGTAATTGTTCCATATGAGGCTCAGTATAGTTACAGATTCACTCCAGACTGTCAGCCAATGATGAGCGAAAAGTACTGAATAGACTCTTCGTTTTATTATTCTTTCTTATATTCTTATTTGCATAGCTAACTGAACAAAACCCACTTGGATGCTTAGGTCACATCCACTAACATTTGCTGAAACCTTTGACCGATATTCCAGACAAAAAAAAAAAAAAAAAGAAGAGACACCTCAGACTGACAGTTAAGGATGGCTGCAGTTCAAAACAGTCATTCACCCCCACCTGACTCCGACATCCATACTTTAAAGCATACTGTAATGTTTACCGATCATTAGCCATGACCTCTAATTATAGAACATTTAGCAGAACCTGGGTGTTTTTCACATCTATTCCTTTCAATTTTTTTTTTCCATAAGCAGTTAACAGAAGTAACCACCCCCATCATCTGAGCCCCCAGCAAACAAAGGCACCCGTGAAAGCTCCGCCAACTCCTGTTTGTATGGGCAGGTCAGGACAGCCATGGTCCGGTTCCCCACCGCACTTCGGGTGCATGCAGACTGACAGAGTGAATCAGTCTGCGCCGGCCTGGGCTGGCTCGCAGCTGCAAGTGTTAAGGTGAGAACTACTCACGCCAGGTGTGAACCCTACTAGTCTGGCCTGATGCCAGGCTGCCTTTGGGGGCTTTCTGGGGGTGAGTGGGTCAGTTTACTTCAATGATGGCCTTAATGACTTCTACATCAGATACTGATACCGAAACGCTGGACAAATTGTTCACCTCAGGTGACACATTATGATCGGTGGCTTTAATTTCCAGGAATCGAGGAACTAAATGTGCCATGCTCAGAGCAGGTGATGCTCCTCTTTGTTAAACACCGGAGGAATTAATTCAGAGTGATCTGAAGGGCTGTATCCAAAACAGGCATCTATTTAGTCACTATCAGTTAAACAATACATCCACTCTGTTCAGATCTCTGTTCAGAGGGAACACAAAAACATCTAATCAGTGTAAAAATAAGGGTGAAAAGCGAAGTGATAAAAGCTAAATGGTTGCTTACACTTTTCATCAGCTCTGCGTAAGTTTTTTTCTCATGCCATGTGATTAAAATGACTTTGTTTTGTATGTCACTGTGTATGGTAGCTAACTTGATTTTTCCATTTTATTTTGGCCATGACTAGTCCAGAGGGCTGCCTCTAATATTGCCACCTGCCTGCATTCTGCTTAAGTTATAATTAAAAACACCAGAGAAATTCCCTCTTGACTTTGTCTTTCTGCAGTTAACATATAGAATGAAATTATTACTCTGTTAATAAGTACTTGGTTTATTAGGCTTCCAAGACATCAGCTGTAAGCATATTATTAATGCTGGTGTTATTTTTCATTGTAGAGCATGACAAAATGATGAGGTCATAATGACTGGTTAGTGTATAATTTGGTCTTAAGGACTTAAGGACACATGTCTTACTTTTACAAAGCGTTCTGCCCTTTCCAAAATAGGCCCCAGTGATTTCTGTGGCATGAAGAGGTAATTTTCCTGTGGCAAACTCTACAATTTCAAGTGCATGAGACAATCATACACTATTTTAAATGTCAAATTATTTCAAATTTACTAGGATACTTTTTGTCAAAATTTGTACTTGTTCCACATACAATTGTAATAGATTTCACTATGCGTCTTCTCTCTTTAGCATAAGATTATATGTCACATGATTTAAAAATTGGTCTCATTTAGATAAGTGCATGAAAGTAAAGCCAACAACAAGAAACCGATCCATGAGAGGACAATGTGTAAATGTATATCAATGTGGTCTTTGCTGAACTGAACGCACATGTAGGATCATTTGGTCATGTAAAGGCTGGCGCCTTTTTAAATTAAAAAAAAAAATTACAGATTGGTTTTCCAGAAAAAAAACAAACAAAAAAAAAAACACTGACGTACACAACACCTAATGCACAGAACACACTTTACCCCTGATACAGCTCTTTGAATTGCCCTTATGAGCTGGCTTCATGTTGACAGTTCCAGAGAAGTTCTGAAGAATCATACTTCAGATCGTGAGCACTTTAGATCGTGTAGCTTATCGGGCCCTCCGATTGATGATAAGTGCTCTTCTGAGTGCCTTAGGAGCTGCAGATTCCTGTTCAAGTATCGGGTTTTTAATGCACAGTGGGGGACTGCAAACAACCAATAAAGAGTAACCGTGCGGCATTGTAATGTGTCAAAAGCAAAGTAACGGAAAAGGAACAAGAAATTGTGTTTTTCCTTTACCTCTTCTGCACTGACAATGTTAAAATGACTGTTTAAATTAGTAACTAAGATGCCCTGCACAGGTATCCAACCATAAACATCTATACTGAGTCTTAGTCAATCTGGTGTCAGTGTTTCCATGAAAAGTCCTCAGCCACACAAGTCCAAATACATCTTCCATAGCCTTTATTACTTTCTGAATACTGGGTGTCTCTGTTGTTCTTTAGCTCTGTTGTTCTTTAGCTTGTTGCGAGTGCAACCACACTGTACAAGTAACCCTCTAAGTATAAAGAGGCAGTGCGCCAGAAATGAAATAAAAAATCTCTTTTGCTAAACTGAGGACGGACTAAAGGTGAGGCTCTTTATGTACACCTGGTTTCAGACCAGTGAACTTGCAAGAAAGAACCTGTGACGCACATCATTGGCAATACTGCAGACATGCCAATTCAACCCACTGTCCCTGCACACAGTAAGTAAAAAAGAAAAAAACATTGCTGCATCACAAGGTTTGCAGAACCACAAGGTTATTAAACATGGCAAAAACATGCAGAAGCATCTTCATCTTTAGGACCCATTTTATAAAACCCTTGAGTCATAGCAACAGTTGCCCTCATGGAGACATTCTTGAGTATACAGTAGCCCCGCCAAGCTCGGACGCCTTTGTGGTGTTTGCGCCTTATAATTCTTCTCATAACTGCGTTGCTTTGTCATTGTTACCACATTCAACAATCCACCATTTCTTTGTACTGCAGCCGTGGCAACGTCCTGCGTTCAACAGCACCGCAAAATCGACCCCCCCCTCCCTTACTTAAGGGCAACAGGGACAACATGAGCCATACGTTTAAAGGACCTATGATGTGTGAACAGCTGACATTGTTACAGCAGCATCAGGTGACCTTTCAATGCTTGTAAAGAAGAGGAAAAAATGTACAGTAAATATGACATAAATACATCTTTAGTGGTTGTCAAAGCAGCCTAATCAAAGGCCTTGTAGAGGACAGGTATACAAACAACTTTCACTCTCCACCTGAGAAGCTGATGAAAGGACTTTTCAACAGATCTTATTTCAAAGACAGAAAATCAAATCAAAAAAATCAAAGAAAATCTTAAAACTGGTTGAAAAACCACACTAAGTTAAAAACTTGAGTAAATATGAGCTCAAGGGAAGTAAAACTGATACACACTGGCAAAGTAATAAAAAACAGGATGGAATTCATTCATATGATATGAAGCTGCCTAAAAGTGCCCTTTTCTGCTGGCCTAAGATAATTATAAACACTTTCAAACCAAACAGGGAATTCATGAAGTGGCAGTGGTTTATCTCCTGATCTATTTAAGCGATGAAGTAGGGGACAAAAAAAAAACATGAATAAAACATTTGTTAAAAACACAGAACTTCTGCAAGATGCATGAGTGTGAAAGATATTGCAATTATAGACTAGATGAATATAGCAAAAAAACATAGAAAAATATGACTGAACTTATCTATATACTGTACGTCAATGGTAGAGAAGATGTTATATAACCTAGCATACACTTTTTCACTCCATTTCACATCCTGTATGCATGTATGCAGGGACAACAGTTGGATTTTGGGGGTGGGGGGTGGGGGGGTGGAAATTTTACATTGGGAAGTATAAAATGTTGCCATTTCAAATGTTTTGTGGGGTGGGGCTCCACTGTAAAACTGGGCCTAAACCTGCACCTTGTCCTGACAAGTCAAGACTGGCAACACTGGCAGATTTTAGCATTATTGTTATTATTATTCTCGTAATCATTCTTGCAGAACAGGACAGGCCATTGACCACAACAGTGATGAACTTTTCCTGAATCCACTCCGAGTCCTCATGATGAGAAAAAAAAAAAAAAAAAACCACACACACACACTCTGGAATGCAGTGAAGTAGCTTTCCTGCTCTTATCTTCACAGTCCAAGGTAAACAAACAAGTTTCGGTCCGTCTTCACCCGAATGTCTCACTCAGCTAACAGCAAGAGTTTTGGCAACTGCAGGGCGTTCGGGAAAAGCAAAGTGGTGCTGGAGGACTTTCCAAATTTAGCTGGAATAGAGGTCAGTTAAACGGTATAATTCATAACATCACACTAACCATCTGATCAGGATTGCATCTGAAGGTCTGCGAAGAAGCCCTACAAATTTACCTAAATTTTTTGAATAGTTCAAATTTGCCTACCTTCCCTTTTGGACAAGCAGTGCAGAAAACGGTACCGGTACCTTTCCCGCTATAATATTCTTTTCATGCTAAAGCTAAAATAGTCACACTTTTCTACTTTCTGGTCTGTCGCATACAACTAGTTGACACCCAACCGAGATTCAACGTGTGGAATTGGGTCCTGACTAAATCGGTTCAACTGGAGTGGCAAACTGTGCAGATTTTCTGGGCCAGCTGTCTAGCTGCCTGTATTCGGCTCAGTCTGTTGTGGCTTTGAGTGCGTCTGACACACCACTTCATTGAGCTGCATTTACTTCAGCAGGGATTCTAGCACCTTACGGACATATGGCTTCACAGGAAAATGTGTTATATAATCTGGCACGCACTTTTTGGGGTCCTATTCACTCCATTTCACATCCTGTATGCATGTACCCTGCTGCTAGTTGGGGTATTAGAAATCTCTCCAATCACAAGCAGCCAAGGTGGGTGCGCTTAAACCAGTGATCTGCATAGTGCAGTGAAATGTTCCTCGAATTCTAGGAAAATCACCCTTCTGCCCCGTGCCAAATGGAGGCAGGGCTCTCCACTGACCAGAGTATGCTGTTTGGAGTTTCATACCTGATTACACTTCAGCATTGCTCCAGCTTAACTGCCCATAACAGTTTACAGATCAAAATCATGCGCTTTCTCCAATAAGGCATATGCTGTGTCACTGGACTCATTTTGGGCTCATAATGGACTCACAAGTTGCAGTGACTCCGTCGTCATGACCACAGAGGTACATGCTAATACTTGCTTGAAAGCGTAAATCTTTCTAGGTTTTTACTTATTTGACCTTCATAGTCTGAGAACTACCTGCCGTCCCTTGTTTCGAGTTAGAGAAATGCAGAGAAATTAGTGCTTCATAAATATGACAATGTAACACATCAACTTTGTTTTCTCAATTTTTTATTAATTGCAAAAAATACAATTCAAAAGAATTGTTAGTCTTGCTATTCCATGAAGTCTTAACGAACAGACTGACCTACCTATAAAGTGTTAGTCTCTGAAGATGCACTGAACTGATATCTGTGCAAAGACTGAGCTGAGAGAGAGGAGAACCGAGCTTTGTCAAAAAGCTTGTGGACATTACACTGCAATATAGACAGTAGTGTGGGGATGGGATAGCTGCTTGACTCTCTGACTGACGTCAATCAAACAACGAATACCTTGGAAAAGGTGTACTGAGGTAAAGGAATTGCTAGCAAGTTTCCATGCAGGCATAAAACAGACCCTGACGACTGCTTGATCACAACACTTCTGCCTCTGTGACTGTGAGCCAGACTGAGGCAAGTCCATCTGGTTTCTGTTTGCGGATGCAAAAGCCCCTTGCAAAGACAGTTGATATCTTCAGGGCTCATTATATCACTTAAGTTGTTACCAAGCCTTGGGGACAAAACCTTAAAAGCCGCAGTATCGTCTCCACACCGTGTAAACTTTCTCCACCGCCTGCCGAACGGTTATCGCCCTGGGACTCTGCCTGTCGCTAAACCGCGCCAAATGGCTTTCCACAAATGATTGATCTCTCGTATCTTCAGGCCTTCATGGATGATAAAACCGGGCGAATGACAACATGGTTCGCGGCGCTTTCTTTTTTTCTTACTTTTGCTAAATAATCCATCTGACCCACTGAAGTGAGTGGTAGATAAGTCTGCTGAGCTCCCATAGGGAGTCAGTGTGGGAGTACGATTTTTACTCACCTCAGAGGCACAACAACACAACTGTATATCTAAACAAACCTTAAGGTAGCCTTAAGTCAATTTCAGCTGAGAACCAGTTAGAAGATTTGAAGTCTGACTCTTGTCGTTGGTTGATCATATGCTTCCTGAGACAAGAAGTACTTTCAGATTTGTACTTGTGACCTATCACTTATTATGTTATATTATATATGACATTATATTATGGCAGAGGTAACTACCATTGTTTTTGGGTGAATGAAAAACACTTTTATTTTCCCAAACAAAATGATGTACATAGTGCCAATGAATAAATATTGAGCTCGATCCAAGGTTTTCGCTTGGATAAACTTCCATCTGTCACAATGACGGCCAGGGTTGAAAATTTTCCATCATTATAAAATTTTACTTATCATGTTCAATAGGTCACTGTTTCGTTATTATATATTTCACAACCACTTGGTAATTCCTGCACAATAAAACGGTTATAAAATGAGTATTTCAGTTAGGTTATAGCCAGAAGATTCAATGAATCTCTCAATGTGTTCCACAAATGACAGCACGCACTATGACTTGAGACCATGACTAAAATGTTTAATTTATTCAACAGTTGATTGATTCAACTTTTTAACTTACAAAATTCATTTTGAACATCACTAATTGAATACTGACAGATTAAAGAAAAATATTGGTGATGTGGGAAGTCTGCTTTTTGTACATTAAAATACCAGATGTATTTAAAAATCTTACAAAATTTGTTTCATGGAATGCTGGTTAATGGAAACCAGGTCTGATAAGTATAACCTCAAAGGAAACGGCCAGAACAAGGCCTGCATAGGAACTACTGTTTTCAACTTGAAAATATATTACATTTCATTCTAGCTTTATTTTATATATATATTTATAATTAATATATATATATATATATATATCTATATATATATATATATATATATATATATTTTTTTTTTACACACGTATTCTATATATGTCATATTCTATATAGACATTCTAAATATTTTATATAGATATATAGAATATCTAAGTATATATCTTTCAGGTTTAATGATAAAAAATCATAATTTTCTTGATAGGGCAAAACAGCTATAAAAAAATCAGATGAGGTCCGTAAGATTTTCTGTTACTTGCCTGTTTTCTCACAATTAATGGATGGAAGATTCCCATACAGACACAGACAGAGACACCTTAATACAATGTCAAAAAATACATATAACTCTGTTATACAATTGGTACATGGTTGCATAAATTCCCATGTTCCCATCATTTATTAAGGTAAAAACCAACTACTGTGATGAATAAAACCCTTACAAAACTATAATAATAATTAAAATATATAAAATAAAAAACATGATAATAAACATTAGAAACGGTGTTTGTAACTTGGGATTACGAGTTAGGGCAGAGTGAATGGGCAAGTCCACTGAAAGCCTGAAATTTAATATGTTGTTCCTTACCTTAGAGTTTAGTATATATGCACTTTGAAAAACAAAGAACTGATTTCACAGCACATACAGTACCAGTCAAAAGTTTTCTTTATTTTTTTTTTTACTATTTTCCACACTTTAGAACAATAGTAAAGACATCAAAACTATGAAGTAACACAAATGGAATTGTGCATTGACCAAAAAGTGTTATAAACAAATCAAAACGATCTTATATCTTAAGAAAAATTAAGATAAGAAAAAAATAAGAAAAAAAATGAAACATTTTTTGTAAAGAAATTCATACATAATTATCAACTTCCCTATTTATATCTGTCTAAGAAACAAATTGCAAGCATTTAAGCATAAGTCTTCAAAATGCCTTTGAATGCATGTTTCCCATTCTCAGGTGTGTCCGAACTTTTGACTGTTACTGTAAATGCTCATATCATTCCGCTTTTCAGCACCTGGGCATTTCCCCTCTTTGAATGTGTGCGTAAGGGCATCTTCACATGTACGCCTTCAAAACATGTAAAGGTGGCTATCTTGAGAAATTTAAAATATTTATTTTTTCAAATGTTGATATTTCGTATGTTTCACTTCTGTCTGCTTTCAGTCCCAGGAATGCACTGTGAAATTGTCTGCTTCCCGTGTCTCTGTTAGCACATAGCTCGAGCACTGCTAAAGCCCTTATGAATTCAATTTCCACACAGCAAGACACAAACAAGCTTAGCATACAAAGTGCAGGGTATATCTGTATCTTAGCTAAGCGCTTGCTGCCTGTACTTGTATATTTTGGTCATGCATGTTTTCACGAATGAGTAGCAATGCAATTTGCTAATGTAATTTGCTACAATCCACAGAAAGAGAGGTGGAGTAATGCATTCAGGGATTTGTATGAGGGTTAGCGAGCCTTAAGAAGGCAACAAAGCCAAAAAATGTTTTAAAAGTAAAGTTAGCTTGTGGTCTTCCGGATAAAAATGAACAAAGAGCTTCTTTTTTAAATATGGACACATACTGAAGGAAATGTAAGGAACATCACATTAAACTGAAAATGTAAAAGTGCCAGTTAAGCCTCTGATGAATGTGGCTTAGGTGGCCGTTCCCCATTGACAGAATGTGCAGAGACATTAGACTCTTCACCGGGACGACACAGTCTTCCCGACCCACCAACAAAATCAACAGCAGTGCACAGCGCTTGAAAATGCCAGAACTGACTGATGATGCACCCTTATCTTACAGAGTGTTGCTGGCGAGCGGGTGCAGGCCGGTGCGGCTGCGGAGCTCTCAGGGCCGTGGCCAGCAGGGTGACGCTGTACACCTCCGTCTCGTCTCCTCGCAGGGTAAGCTGCGCGGTCGCATGCACCACCTCGTTCGGCTGCAACGCAAACACGTCGCGTCAGACCCACAGTCAGCTTTGTGTGAGGGACCTAACACTTCCACATTCACATCCACGCAGAGGGACGTTTCGGATACGCACGCTGAATTCACTCAGTCCTAACAGTCTAAACGGAGATTAATTATGAGATTAAAACGTTTTCTTAAAGAAGGATGAAACTTTGAGCTGGAGTATGGAATTGGTGAGTCCTTTGAGAGAAATAAAATGATAATCCTGTGATAAGACAGTTTAAATAACCTGAGTTTTATAAAATGGCACTGAACGTCCTCTTTCTCCCACTCAGATTCCACCTATTGTGTATAGTAAGTGATCTATTCATAATGTGAATCCTACTGTAGAATTACAAAATCTACATGAAATTGAAGTTGTTTTGTTGAACAAAACCCTCAGTTGGTGTACTGAATTTGTTATCCCTGTGAGAGAGTAACATTATGGGTATGATAGGACAATCAGTTCAAATAACCTATGATTTTTGAAAAAACGTTTCTTAATACTCTTGGTTCCACTCAGGTGTTTCTTAATTAATCCTTGCATAATGTCCATCATGCTATGGATTCCACCAGTATATACCAAATTAGAGGTGCACACAAAGGACCTCTTTAACCTTCACGTCCACATGCCATGATGGAGATTCAGGGCTGTGTCTGGCTTTGTTGATGGATCTCAGGCGTCTGAAGGCATTTTTCCACCTGCACTGGCTTGAACTGGCAGAATTTGTTATCCCACCGGCATCCTACTACCCTAAACTGGACCAAACTAGCACAACCTGGTTTAATCTATCAATTGATTAAATAATTATACAGACTTATACAATTACATAATTATACAGTATTTCTATCATTTGTACAGTCACTTTGTACATTCAGTTGTGTTAAACACAGTTCACAATTCTTTTTTTCCATTTGTCACTTCACTGTATTATATGTATTATATTCTTTCCATTCAATTTTATGTTTGGGATGTGGCTTCAGATTCATACAAGAAAGTATTGAGCCCCTTTTTATTCTTAAGCTAAAATACTGACAATGAAAACGGCTGCCCACTGGCATGTATGCAATATAGCAGTACCACATGGAAACAGCGCTCATGACAAGAAAGATGGAGGGATTCAGCCCTGTCGACTCACATCCAAACCACTGGGGGGCGCCCAAGTCACAGTGATGGTACGTCTAGTTCCAGGCTCCACAGTTCCCTTGCCTGGCTCAATGCTGAAGCCCCTCGGCTGTAGTGCTAGCAGGCTGTCCCAGCTGAACTCCACGTTCTGCTTGAGGGGAAGAGGGGGGAAAAAGCCACAGGCCTGTGAGTGATAAGCCTCTTACGAGACAGACACCCATCAGCCAGTGCAGTTCAGAGCTTAAATCCAGAAATATCAACCCTGCAGCTGCAGCCATGAAAAAGTCATATGGAATGGGAAAAAAAAAAAACTGGTGGTGCATCAGCATATTCCTCTTTTCTTGGCTGAGCAAGCGTGCAGTGTTTTTTTGGGGACCGGGACAGGAGGAAACAGCCCTACGGAGGGCCGCCTCCCTCTTTCACAGGCTCGGCTCTTTACCACGGGAGGACGGAAGCCAGAACAGTAGCTGCAGCCCCAGAAAGGAGCCTGCTCAGTTCCTGATTTAGGCTGAGGGCATGTAGAGAACATCTCTGCCCCCTAAAAATATTTTCTGATCCTGCAGAAGAGCTACAAATAAGACATGATAGAGTCACCTTAACCCATATATACCCCTGATGAGAGAGCAGGAGACACTAAGACCGCAGTGAGGGGGCAACACAATTTTGGGGACGGAACACAGAACAGTAGATATGAGGACTTCTGTGAAGGTGAGACAGGTTTTTAGAACGAGGGACAGAGCAGTAGACATTAGGACTGCCGGAAAGGAGTGACACGTTTTTGGAATGATACAGAGCAGTAGACGACAGGACTGCTGGTACGGTGAGAGACAGTTTTGGGACGGGGGAGAGAGGATGAGGCAGAGAGCGGTACCTTCTTGGCCACAGGCTGGGAGCAGCGAATGCACCCCACCTCCAGCTCGCGGATGGCTGGGATTACTCCATCCTCCCCGTATACAGCTCTGAGCGTGAGCAGGACAGGCTGGTGAGGCCTCTCCGAGTCTGCCGAGCAGGACAGAGAAAAGCCACTCAGCTTACCGCTCACAGACAGAGCTGCGTGTAACAGCAACAAGCGCCATCAATAAACAGCCCGCGTTCAGTCACTAAAAACCCATTTATATGGTGCTTATTACAGGGGGACAGAGAAAGTGCATTTTACGTGTATTCGCTGAACATTCACTTCATACTGTACACTGTAGCGTGAAACAGTGCAGGGCGTTGTGGGGCCACCCTACAATGGTGCGGCAGTGTAGCATACTGGTAAGGAGCAGGACTTGTAACCGAAAGGTTGTCAGTTCAATTTCCTGCTGGGGCACTACTGTTGTACAACCTTGCTTGGGCAAGGTACTTAACCCAGAATTTGCCTCAGCAAATATCCAGCTTATGATAACATGTAAACATTGTAACCCATGTCGCTCTGGACAAGAGTGGCTGCTAAATGCCAATAATGTAATGTAATGTAATGTAATGTAATGAAACAGCTGAAAGTCACAGCTCACGGTCAGAAATACCTGCACACTCCGGGCTGTCGCTGCGGGACAGAGTGGCCAGGGACTCGACAGGCACGTCCAGCGGGTCTCCGCCACACAGGTACATGATGTGAGAACGGGCCGCCCCCTTCAGCTCAAACACGCTCACTGTTTGCTGAGAGACCGGAAAACGACAGGACACAGGCTACTGCCCTGAAAACGCACTCGCAAAACAAAAGAAGCTTACAGTGATAATCTCACAAAGGCTTGTCCAGAGCTGTTCGTTTAACTAGTCTGTTAAATGCAGAGCGTGGTTTTATTGTATTTTTCTACATCTAATTTAAAAAGCAGGGCTTGCTTTTGAAAACGAATGACTATGCCTTAGGGGTTTGGTCTTTTTTTAAACAAATGAGTAAAGTCCACATTCGTAATGTAGTAAAACAGGGCATTCGAAATAGCCTGTGAAGACTGGTGTCTTATACTACTGAGGCAGCAAACACCATTTCACTGCTCTCTGCAACTTCCCCAAAATGGTGTGACCCTCTATGGCACCATCTAGTTATAGCGCTGCTGCACAAGAAAATGTGCTGACACCGTCCTAACAAAGGCAGCCTTTGTTTAGCCTACTTTAGAACATCCTTGCAAATCTGAAAGTAATTCTACTGCAAATGTTCCATAATAATATTTTTGCGCTGGTAGTTGCTCTGGATAAGATACAAGAAAAGCAGACCTAAATGAATGTAATGTAACGTCATAATATGTCAACAGTTCAGTAATCACTACAATAATGTAATAATGCAAACTATATCACACAAGTTGACAACTAATCCCTGAATCTTAAAAACATATGCATACACTAATCCATGAAAGTGCACACACCGCCGATAAGAAATAAAAACAAAATCTTTAATCGTAAAACTATGATGTGTTGAAGGCTTCCTCCACAAGTGTTCCATGACTGACACACTTCAAGGACTACTGTAAAGCGAAAGTGATCCGCGTACACGCTGGTTTCAGGTTCGGGTGGCCCGTGTCGTCACTGTTCCCTCTCTCCCTTGTTTCTCCCACTTGGGGGATGCCCTCACTCTCAGCAGGTGCCTGTGAAGTTGTTTTGATACCCGGCGCTCTCACACCATGGGAAAACAGTCGTCGGAGGCCCGGACTCTCTCACAGGCTTGTATTTCACTTCCCGCTCAGCACTGACCTTGTTTACCCACACTGCTGGTCTTATGCAACAGGCTGGAGAGGCACCCAGCCACAAGGGAGGGGGGAATATGAAAGCAGCCCCCACCCACCACAACAAGACCGCATTTGCTGTTTCTCCACTAAATCAGGCCATCTTTCAGATGAAAAAACAAAAACACGCACACCACGCGCTGGAAGCAGGTTGAAATCCTTGACTATGAACTTCGGGCTCCGGGCTCAAATTAAATTGGACCAGGATTGCGATCGCGTTCAAAGGGCCTGATTCCCCACCAGCACGGAGGGATTGAGATGCCATTGTTTCCTTTAAAGCTGGAGAGAAAGTGCCCACAGGAGCTGCTTCTCCCCGGCCCTCGTGGGAGATGCTTGCTTACTTCTAAACCCACACTGTTTTTCTTCCAACAATGTGTGCGGCAACCTGGTTTCACCGTTCTCAGGGGGGCAAGAGCGTTTCTTGAAAGGAAAACTGTCTGGTGGTTACAGCTTTGCCATAATTGATGAGCTTTATTTTTAGGCCTCGTTCTCATGGTGTTTTATCATGCCTGCTCTGATTCAATTCTCTTTGCCATCAGCTCTTATCAGCTCTAAATTTAGAAAAAATGTGTCAGCTTGGATGCAGTTAATGGGCTTGATCAAATAAATATCTGGTCGCACGCTCTGTCCCTCATGTGAAGTGCTTAGAGTTCTGTGAGACCTTGTTCATGAGCTCCACGGTCAGCCTGTCAGAGTAGTTGAGGCTCTCGTGGTCAGGCTGGAACGTCACTGTGATGTCCTGCGTTTTCCCTGGAGGTATGGCGCCCTCTATAGGCATCACAGTAAAAACGCTGAGCCCGCTGTAGTTCTGGGTACCTGGGAGGAGGATACATTATTATTTGCCAACCTAGTGACTATTTCCTTTATCAATTTCCTTTGTGTGCTGTTCTTTAAGACTAGCCAATGGGTGCCTGATAGCTGAGGACAGAAAGGGACACAGGAGGAGAGAGGCATGAACAAGGCATTCTCTTTAACACAAGCCTATGCAGGGCGCTAACAGGCTCTGTTTTCTCACCAAGGGCTGCCGGCACTTTGTGGACAAAATCTCCCCAGTCACCAACGGAAGCATGAATCATACATGAGGCATAAACATAACCCCTTTGGTGAGAAGTAAAAACATACTGCTAAACCACTTAACACTGTAGAATGTGGGTGTGTATACAATTGATTAAAATATGAAGTAATTCAAAAAGGATAAGCAAGGCAAACATACCGGTATGTATGAAAATCTGATATTAGAAGAGATCAAACACCTGGCCTTTCTTTCCTGCCAATGCCAGCTCAAATATATTGGCAACATTTTAGCTGCACGTAGTGAACAACTTACCATTCAGACATAGCAAACAGACTGACATTTTCTCATCGCTCAGGGAATCGTACTTGTTTTGACACGTGACTTTTAATTATAGCTGTTATAAATGTCAAATAAAGGAAAACTGCTTAGGTTTCTCACGGTATGTTGTGCTGAAGAATCCTGTATTTATGTACATACATACACACCCACCCACAGTAGAATACTTGCCACGTGGTAAGTATGTTTTTGTAAGTGTATAAATATATGTGGATCTTGCTGAGGGAGAAGGCTCGACCAGGTTTAGTGCATCTTGCTGAATCTTACCCACGGCAGACTTTGGCAGAGCGCCTGGAGTGAGGAAAGCTGGGAGCTCCTGCTGTTCCTGGTGCTTGGTGAGAGAGAGGCTGTCCAGGTGAACTCTGAACCTCACCTGCAGGGAGGAGGTGTTCTGCAGCTGGACGCGAGAGAGCAAGGTCAGCATCCTCAACCACAGCGACGCGGAGACAGTGAAAGCTCCGACTGAGGCGCAGCGACGCACACCTTAAACACCTGCGAAGCGCTCTCCTTCTCCAGCGCGTATCCGAAGCTCATGACCTTTCCTTCGTGTGAGCAGGCGACGGCGGGGTCCACGCCGACGCCCCAGAGAGTGAGCCGCAGGGTCAACTTCGTGCATCGGATATCCAAGGTCTCACGGTACTGCGACAAAACATTACCATTGCTGTGTCTCACAACACAAGAGGCACTTCATAACCAACATCTTCAACGTAATACAAAAAGGTTCAAGGTCACCAGGCACATTTTTTAATTTATCAAGTAACATCATATTCAGTTTTATTAGTAGCACAGATAAAAAGTTATAGGCCTTACTTGCACACCACTAACTGCCACATTCACATTGGCTCGCTGTTCCCGTCGCCTGGAACAGCTCTACAGCTCTTTCACACTCTGAACAACTGTCTTCCCTGAGGTAACGCTCCTCCTCTCGTCCTCCTGTTCAAGCATAAGCTAACCCATATGTGCCATCACCAGAATGTGTGTGGCAAACACCTCAGGACTAGACGACGAGCCTCTCTTATTGTGGCTAGTTGCCTCAGTCAGGAGAAATAACTCTGCCGTGGCTACAAAAAAAAAAAAAAAAAAAAATCTACCCCCCCCCCCCCCCCCCCCAATACAAAAACGTGCTTCAATTTGCCAGTGATGTAGATCTTAACTATGTCTAACTGTAGATCTTAACTGCTGCGATTCTCTCACCTTTTTGCTTTGGCTAGGAGTGAAACTCAGAAGGATAGTGTGTGTGGCTCCAGGTTCAAGAGGCCTGAGGGCGTTAAGAAGCATGAAAGGCCCACTCTGGTCTAGGAGTGAAGAATTCAGCTGATAAACAGCTTCGATTAAGGATTATATTTAATGGTTATGCTTTTCTGTTATCTTTACAACTGATCATTATATACATTATACACAGTGCCCTGTGGAAAACATGGCCATGTTTTCTGTTTTTTCTGAGGCTCCATTTTATGAAAACTGGAACAGACAGCTTGAAAATTTGCAATAAGAAAACAAGCAAATTTATTCTTATTTTGTTAAGGTGACAACTGGTGGCAGATTATGCTGAAGACACCAATTTGAACAGAGGATATTTTTATAAAGTCTGACTGACAGGTTTGAATGGAGAACTGTAAGAAAAAAAAAAAACACTCTGGGAAACTGACAGCACCATCTGGTGGACAGGTTTCAAAGATTTTGTCACTTTGCTCCAACAAATTTAAATGACTTTTTTTCATCAAAAGGATGATTCTGCCGACTGAATAATCCTACAGCGGAAAATGGACTCAGTGAAATCTTGCAGAGATCTACGTTCACAGGGAAGCAATTATACGGAGACAAACCGGGCTCTGGGTGGACAGTCTCTACAGAAAGGATACGACAAGAGATTCCCGCGAAATGTTCTGCACTGTGACCTTCTGGATGACTTTCTGGCCTTAGGGAGAATACAGAAGCATCAACAACAAAAAAATTAGGACACTCCTTTCAAACATAAATTCTTTAATACAACCAACATTTATTGTCCTATAAATTAGCTTGATAAGGACATTAAAGGCAAAAAACACCATTTGCTGATTCCACAGATATGTGGGTTAAGCAGACAGATAGGCAGTTACCTGAGTAATTCAAATGTTTATAGAATTTGGAATTGGGCAGACACCTAGTAAATTAAATTCATCATCACCACCATCATGAGAACAAAGATAACTGAAGGCAGGATTATTTTATGGGAGTTACTAAAATTGGAGTGTACGCAGCATGAAAAATACCTGGGTGTAATGGCTGACCAGTGTCAGAGACCAGATCTTAATCAAGACATGTGCAGGATGCAAGTGGCATTACCATTCTTTACCTGTACATATGAAATTTTAAGTTTGTTACAGCATTATGTAATAAATAAATTACATTAGTAATATGGTAAGGGGCAGCATGTGTGTATGTGTGTGTATGTGTGTGTATGTGTGTGTGTGTGTGTGTGTGTGTGCATGTGAATTGGCACAGTACAAACACAAATTCATGCAGCACGTATGGTGTGGAGCCTACGCTTACAATGTTAAAGCTGAGAATTTTGGACATGAGGGGCCGGCAATTTGTTCTGAGGGAATGTGAGAGAAGCTTCCCAGTTGGCTTCACACTCATTTGTTTTGCTGTGCAACTGCTCTGAACTTTTTTCAAAGGTGATGTATTCTGTTAAGAGATTCAGCCATTGAATGGAAAAAAAAAACATTTTTCCTACATTCCCAGTTCAGTGATGTTACTTTCTTTGCCAGTGTGGGCAGACACAGGGGACACTGTGATGTCTGGAGTGACGTCAGGGGACGATAAATCATTGATAAACCGCAGACAAGAGGAAAGTAGGATGGTGCAGTGCAGGATCATGGATCATTTTAAAGTTTGTTTTCCCAGTACTGATAATTTGGTACATAGGGCCAGAGTGAACACACATAAGTTATCTATTGTGTTGCATGCACATTGATTGCAGATGTTTTTTTTTATATTAGTCCCACTGTGTCTAATTATATATTTCGGCTAGTGAGTTTGATGAAAGTTGGGTTTTAGTATTTATGGTTTATGATTCTTGAACAGACTGATCTCTGTAATTCACTATTGGTTTTGATATCTTGGGTCTAGTTCTTTTGTGCTGAGAGAAGGCAGTTCAGATATTTTTAATGTTTTGTGTTAGTGGTTCTTTTTGTGAGAGAGCTGATGAGATTTGGATTTTCTTCATCTCTCTATCCGTGGGTATGGCAGAAATGAGTTAGTGGACAGACCTTGTTAAAGATTTTGAAAGGCCAAGTGTTCACAATTGTATGAATGTACCTTCCTCCAGGAATTTTCTGTAAAGAAACCCTTTTCAATTCCATTACACAAACTGGCATTGATCCAAATAAATTTACTTTGAATGCCCTTTTACCTTTGGCCAATATATATGTGTCTCAGTTACACATGGGTTATGGAACAATTGAACAATTTGAAAAAATGAATTTTGTTAATGCTGGACTCAACAGGGACAGGTTTTGGATGAGGTTCAATTCAAGGTTAACTCTCTCAATGTCTATGAAAGCTGGTCTTGCTCTGTGTAGATCCAATCCTCATGGAGAATGTAACTGAACTGATAGGTTTATTAATAATAAAGACAATTTGGTGCAGACAAATTTTAACAGACAATCATGCTGCATACATTTTTAAATGGCTTCTTGAAGATATTGGAACTAATGAGTGGCAGGACAGTAGGACAACATGGGGTAATATAATTCCATTTGGGCTCCTACGAGGAGAGTGGGAGATTTTTCCACATTTAAAGGTCATGTGTTACTGTATTTTAGGACAGGGGAATAGTTGAGGCTGTCAAACTAAGGTTAAGGTTAATGGAAATATTCATACCCAAGCTTCCTCACCCTGAAGACCGCCTCAGTGCATTACCACTGCATTACCCCTATCTAATGTGTTGAGATGCAGTATTTCACCCGCTGATTTTATGATCTGAAATGAGACCATACTATTCAACAGGGCTGAGTGTTCTTTGTATAGGAATACATTATCTGGACAGAGGCTTCTTTTGCAATGTAGTGTTGCAGTCTGCATACCCATAGTGAGTGGGATTTGGGCAGATAGTGGCTGCTAATGAATGTAGAGGTAGGGGAAATCCTTGTCTGGTTCCTCTTTAGTGGTCCAAATATCATTCTGTTTGTGGTGGCTGAAGGACATGGTGGCTGAAGGTATAATGTATTATGTAAATATGAAGATACTGTCGAAGTGGGAAAGTGATGACAAAGTAGGACAGACCAATTACCACAATCTACATCAGATTAAATGATCAGTTTGGGTTAGTTAATTTTATCATAAAGCAGACCAGGTTAAACAGTCTTGCTTGTGGTGTGTGTCGAATGTCGTCCTTTACTGAATCTGGTTTGGCCGGAGGTTAAGTAAATCAGTGATATTTTTTGTTTCAGGTGCTTTGCAGATTATTTTTCGGTCTGTATTTAGAGAGATGAGATGGCAACTGGAGCAGAGAGTGGAGTCCTTGTTTTGTTTTGGGATTTGTGAGATTACAGACTTCCTGGATTACGGCTTTGTGGTAGATGATATAATGGAATTTGTCATTTTGCAGAATCGAGTACACAGTAGCTCCCTAAACTATTTGTAAAGTTCGATTGAGAAGTGGTGCAGTCAATGTGACTGACAATTTTGCCCGCTGGAAACAGAGATGTGAATTTCAGAGGGGTAAAGGTGGTGTCAAAAATATCAGATTGCTGTTTTGTGAGCCTGGGGAGTTCACAGTGTTAAAGAAAAGTTTATGTCCTTGAAGGATAATTTTGGCGGTAATAGAGGTTTCTGTAGATGACTAAATGCTTTGATTTCTGTGGGATCTCTGACTAGACAGCCAAATTAACTGCAGGTCATGAGGATTGATGATTTTTCCTATTTTTGCTTCAGTTGGCTCTTTGAGGAGTATAAAGATTAAACTTCGTAGCCGTAGAACTGTCTATAGTTCATTTCAGTGATAACCCAAGTGAAAATCCCAGAATTTTTTTTTTCAATTAAATGTTTTATATATTATCCGTACGAACATATATTTTTATTTTTTATATATTTTTAATATACACTTTATTAAGTCACCAAAACCTCCCTAGTTTACTGACCACATATGTATTGTCATGGAAAGGACGTATACATGAAGACAATCAGATGATATTAAGACAGTCAGAGCGTAGACAAATCAAAGAGAAGGCACAGTTGATCTGACCTACTGCCACCTGGTGGAAGTTGAGGGTCGTGTGGCCGTTGTTTGAGATGACCACCAGGGCGGGCTTAACGGCAGGACAGTGCAGCTCCAGGTACAGGGTGTTGTGTGGGCTGGAAGGGAACAGGACCACATGTGAGCGCACAGCACGCCCCTCTCCTCCTGCTGCTCCAGGAAAAGAGGAAGCTGGTTTATGCACACGGAATTCATCAAGTTATCATATTTCATTAATTTCCCATTTCATTTATTTTCCAAACGTGAACTCCCGGTCATCATGCCAAACAACACCTCTCTCTGAAATACCGCAAATACTCAAATACCGCAAGAATCTTCAGTTTTTCAGCCTTCATTACATAAAATGGCAATTTCTGTTAGTGAGGGAATTCATGTTTTGATATCAGTAATTAAATACAATCATGCAGTGACACACTGGAAAATTCACATTTTAAAAGGCATTCTGCATTCCGCATGGCTGGTTTATTGGGGGGGGGTTGCACCTGTACAGAGAGCCGTCTGGCCGCCCGTTGTCAGGAGCGTCACCGTCAGACACAAAGCAGGGGATGATGTATCTGCTGAAGCGCTCGGTGAAAGAGCGCAACAGGGAGGCCTTGCCTGCAGCAAACTCATCCGAACTGAAAGGCACAGAAATCCCAGAGCACACTTCCTCATCAACACTGCTTAACAGGGTACAGTGCATCAACGGTAAACAGCACACAGACAGAGTGTGAAATGTTAACGTTGGCACAGTAAAGGGTACAGAACGCATGAAATGTAGACAGAATGAATGCAGCGGTGTGCGATTGCGAGCATTGGAAAAGACAGGCACAGTCATTTATATTTAATTATGTTGGTTCCACTTCATAATTCAGTTTCTAATGACTCAGTGAAATATTTACATAAAAAGGAGATATGTACCCAAGATATCTGAGATTTTACCATTTTGATGAATGTTTCAAGCGCTTCTCTTTGCAGAGAGCCCCTTCCAGACTGTGTAAATATTACTGATTTATTCTGGCACCCCATTAATTGCTGTTGCAGTGATTACACACTTGATCAGAGTGATTACTTATTCTGAGCATCTTGAGGCCTTGTGCTAAGATAAATGAGATAGACGGGAATCAGTCTTCCGTCAGCTGACACACGTACCCCGGCTGGATGTCTGCCGGGCTGGGGGGCTGGAACGGGCTGGAGGTTTTGGGTGTGAGGGACGCTTTGCCGCCCTTGTCTTTAAGAAGTGGCTTGGCTGAGGAGCGTCTGGACTGCTGCCTCTTTCCTTTTTTGGGGTCAAGCTGCGCGTCCTTCTTATTCTGGGCAAATGCAAGCAAAGACGACATGATGGTTTACGGTAGAACGGTGATGTGAAGGTCATTATAAATTCTGTTGATGGGCATAAACAAGGCGTCGTAGGTTACACCTCAGAGGCCAGCCAAAATTTTTCATTTGCATTTTCTTTCCACCTGGGAAAAAAAATCTTTCAAACAACGAGGGAGGCGAAAGGCATGTGACAGAGCACAGGCCATCACAGGTCATATAAACACACATTCAGGAGGCGCACCTCCCTGCCCCAGTGGCTGTGCTGTGGGGTAAGAGCAGGGGTAGAGGGAGACAGGAGGGACACAAGATGCCAACGAAAGCTTGCCTGATCTTCCAGCTCCCTCTGCTTCTCCGTCCTCTCCAGCTCTCTCACTCTCAGCTCTTCCGCCTGACACAGCAGGCGCACTGCCTCCTCCCTCACTGCCTCCTGGGATACTGTGGGCCTGAAGGACACCTGAACGAGGCATCTCTGCGAACACAAACAGGACCAGGCTTGTCTTTCAGTATGTGGTCAAACATTAACACCTGAGCTTTACTGGCAAAGTATTTATACTTTGCAGCTCAGGACAAAGGGGTGATAATGTGGTTAAAATGTGGTAACAGTACAATGCTTAGTTGCAGTTACCTGATAACAGAAACAAAGAATAAAGTAAGATACAATGAAATTAAACGGCACCACAGCTATGAAGCAAATCACTAGTACAGGCATGGGCAGACGTATGGTTTTGGGATAAATTTCACACATAGCAGCTAAGGCATCTGTAATTTAAATGACTAACTCTCGCACATAGAAAAGATTCATGACAGATGCGTGGCTATTTGTGTAAAGTCTGATAAACAGCAACAGTCATTGTGGCCCCTGACCCAAATCCACGGTACCTCTCCCGGTAAGACTCGCCCCGCGGTGGGGGTGATAGTTATTTCGGCGTTCTCCGGGGGCGCGAACTCAAACAGCCTGGGCCCCACGGTCGCGATGGGGCCCTTGCCGATGCGCGGCACGGGACGGGCGAACTCGTTTCGGCTGGTGTGGGAGTTCACCACGTGCAGCACGGCGGTGGCCGTGTCGCCCACAGCCGTGGCTCCGAAGCGCACCAGCGAGCGGGACAGCTCCAGAGGAGGGTGCACCCCCACGGCTCGGCATGACAGACTGAAGTCTCTGCGTGAAACAGCGGAGGCAGCAGCTCACGGCGCCGGGCTTGACACATTAAACCTTCTGCTTAATGCTTCATTAACTACAGCACAAAAGTTGCACTTTTGAATACTGAGCAGGGCTGGGTCCTTGTCCCCTTGTGCAAGGTAATTCATCTGAACATATTCAGAAAATATGCAGCTGCATATTGTAAATGCATAATACAGTAAATACAGGTTATGTAAGTCACTCTGATTAAAAGCATGTGCTAATCAAATCAAATCATCCAGTCACCCTGTATAATAATAGGTGCTTTGATTTTTGTCATTTTTCCAGTGTTTTCTTGATCTGCTTTGCTATGCCTTGCTTTAAAAAGATTATCACAAATCTTTTTATCACAGATGAAAAGATTTTCTCTTAGTAGATGCACATGGACAAAGATGAGAGGCTACTTTTCAACAGAATTTTCCCTTTGAAGCCAAATTGTAAAGTACGGCTGTATAAATACCTGTTAATTCCTGACTTGCAGGTGAGCTGAAAGGTGTATTCTCCAGCCTTTTTGGCACTGAAGACAAGATCAATTTCCAGAGTTTCCAGTGGGAGGAGTGTGCCAAAGCCATCGTTGGGCTGGATATCAACAAACTAGGAAGAAACCAAAAGTCACTGCTTATGTGCTGTCACAGTTCTCTGTGTTACCCTGCTGAAGTAAAAGTAGAAAACTGAGAGTCCTATAGGTGGCGATATCATTCTAGTCATTCCCAGCTCAACCCACACGTCACCATGTTATTCAGCCACAAAGACACATACCTTCAATACACAGTACAGCCTATCAATTATATCATTATATTGTAATTAAATACTGTTGTACATTTTGGGATGACAGGTTTGGGAATAGAGTTCTTACACATGACAGGAGTCAGACTCTTTTGCTGTAAATAAATCAACATGACATCTTTCCAGCAGTACTGAGTATTATACAACTGAGTGTTTCCATACCTCTGGGATTCCCAAAAAGCCAAAGTCCTGAGGGAGAAGAGAGTGGTTTGTAAGGAGGACACTGGTTTTCACAGACTCGAAAATGGAGCAGTGGCCGAAGTCCACCTCCGTCCTGTCAAACTCCAGGTCAGAGTTCGTAATGATGGCATGGACTGTGAACTGCACAGGGCGGACCTGAAAGGCAAGTTACAGCACATCACAGCGGGTCCACAGCGGGCCTGTAACTCAGCCATCGCTGTCCACTGCGTTTTGGTCCTGCTTTCTGAAAACCACATCTGACAGCTGAGGCATTCAGTCGCAAGGCGAAATCATCACACAGCTGAACAACGTGATTAAGGGCACCGTTTTTCCGTGCGACCGCGATACAATGCCGAGAGTTGGACGCACTCACAATCCCTGCCCCACGCATGGCAGAGGATTGTACAGAGTGAGTCACAGCAAGAAAAAAAAGAAAAAAATTACGGATGTAACAGTGAGAAGACGGCCTTTCAAGAAGGCTGTCCGGAGGCTGTGCAGCAACGTGCAGACCTGGGAGGGCTACTTATGTGCTCCCCGCCATCAGCTGCTTGAGGAAGCTCTGCAGCCACATTAGTAAGTTAGGCTCTAATTGAAACGAGTGCCCAAAGGATGTCTGCTGAGACCTCAAGCCACTGTACATCCTCCAACTGTTGTGCGGCGGATAAAAAACAAACAACAGGGGCAGATATGGTTGGAATACACATTTTATAAAGAGTTTGGAAAATTATTTGAATGCACAAAAACTTAAATCTTTACTGTTTACTTGTCTGTATCTTCGTTGTGATTTCATTACACACTGGCATACACAAGGACTGTAAAATTATTTGTGAAATACAGTTACTTTTGTGTACTAGGTATTAAAAAAATGAATGTAACTGCCACAGATTTGTTTCTTAAGTGAACTTTTCTGAAGTTTTCTTCAGAGAACACTTGTCAGGGCAGCCATGTACTTCACTGTGCTGTCCTACATACAAATGGGGTTTCCAGGTTTGTTTGTTACTTGTATATTTTCCCACAAATAAATGGGACATAATTAACATGTGACATGTACAATTACAGCTGGAGGAAAATACATATTTTTTCAGCAGTCTTTATTAATTTACTAAAACTGCACTGCATACATACACTAAGTAATTAAAGTGATACACTAATGAAACCATCAATAAAATAACTATGCATAAATATCAATATATAAATCACCACTTTTCTAATAAATGTGCATTATATATAACACAATATAAATATAAAAAGCATCAGATATAAATAGATGAATATCAAAAATATTTAAGCGCTACAACAATTACATTATTGGCATTTAGCAGATGCTCTTATCCAGAGCAACTTACATTACAGGTTTTTACAATGTTATCCATTTATACAGCTGGATATGTACTGAAGTAACTGTGGGTTAAGTACCCTGCCCAAGGGTACAGCAGCAGTTCCCCAGCGGGGAATTGAACCAGCAACTTTTCGTTAGTCCTGCTCCTTAACCATTATGCTACACTGTCACCCTGAAAGGGCAGTTAAAATGCAGTCTGAAGAGGCGGGTCTTATTTCTGCACTGGAGGTCAACCAGTGTCCGCTGCTCTACCACGGGGCAGAAAAGATGACGTGATCAGGATAGGAGGGGCGGCCAGCTGCAATCACCAAAAATGTCCTGTCTCTGAATTCAAAAATGTACAAGTCTGATACCTCCTCAAAAGTGATTCTGAAACAAATTAATCTTTTACACATCTTCATATCCAATAGCATGCGGTCTGTTGGAAGTAATCTGTTTGTGAATATTCTGTGGGATTTTTACTGAGGACTGCACCATTGGCAAAGCTTTCTGATGTTGAGCGTCGAATGTCTCCAGTGCTGTGCGGTGCTGCAGATGACCTTGTTTACTCAGATGTAGCCCTCGCTCGCTGTCGTTCCTGGTCGCAGCGCCAGGCTGACGGGGGGGGGGCTGGGCCTCTGCCAGGCCCCTGAACCGGAGGACAGGTTTGCTCTCTGCGTGCGTCTCCTGGCCTCTCATTTCGTCGAGGAGCTGCGAGTTGATGAGGCGAGATCCGTGCCCGGACCCCTTCTCTCCCCCCTTGCGGGGGGGAGAGGAAAGTGCTGGGCGGCGTTTCGGCCGAGGCCACCTGATCCCTGTCCAGTTCGAGGGATTAGATGAATCACTGGCACACCAAATGCTGTGCAGTGCTGCACCACTGTGGCCATCTTTTCCACGAGATGTGGGTAAAACGACTATGCGCATGACATTATCCTGATCTGGTTACCTGCTTTATTCCACTGAAACTGCCACCAGGTCATGAAAGCCACTTTGGATGAGGGATTGTGCAAATCACTCAGTAATCATACCACTCCTGGGACTTAATCAACATTCTAATAGCTTGGTTCTAGAGTGGAATTATGGATTCTAGAACAAAGTATGCAGATATTACTTAGGAAGTCTCTGTGACAACATCATCTGCAAATGGGATCTTCAGTGTAATACCCTTGCGGCATTTGGTGTAATATTCAAAAGAACTCATAAAAGCTTGAAGCAATTAGCATCTACATTATTAATTATCAATTTAATAACAGCCTACTTTTTGTATTCACTTGTCACATCTGACTATGAATTGTATTTTAGGGATGAATTTGGTGATGACACGCACACAGGGGACTGGACTAAAAAAATGCAGATGATTCCACATGAAAACCACAGAATTCCAAAAACGCTGTTTCCAAAGAAAAACCACTCCTCCAGAGACCCCGAGTGTGCAGGAAAACGGCACTGAAAGCAACATGGCAAACCAACTGAAAAAAAGGGAGACCTCTTTCTTTTTCAGAGAGGTTAAAACAATGCGAAATAACCTTCATTACCATGTGCACCTCATTAACACTCCCACACCAGCTGGCCTCTGGGGGCGGCTGTTTAATTTAGTCCACTGGCATTAAGTACATTAACCTTTTGTCACTAGATGTTGAGGGCTTTAATAAGAACCTGCAGAATGCTAGTCAGTCAGTGTTAAAGAACCAAGGGAGGTTATCACCTGATAGGATAATGAGCCGGCAATGCCACCCCCCCCCCCCCCCCCCCCGACCCAAAAGCTCTTAATATCTGTAAAAATCTTAATGCATGATAGGGACATCAGAGCAACTGACCTGATCTGCCACTTGTATTGACATTGGGACTTCCAGGACTCCTGTTTCACTGTCAAAGAATCTCTCTGCATCCTCTGGCAAGGAAGATCTGGGGGTTAGAAAACAACAAACAAATTAATGCATGTGTTTGAGAGCCCTGATCCAAACCACAATCAGTGTCAAAGGAAATTTACCTCCCCAATATAAGAAATGACAAGCACATGATTCCATGCAAAACTGTTAAACATGAATAATGAGAGGTAAACGATGAGCAGAAATATCAATAAAGCTGTGAACAAGAAAACATGTCATGCCACAAGGTAAAACACAAATGACTCTACAGACTGACATGAAAAAAGGTGCAATCAAAGCACTAAAGTACTATAATTATAGCAGGCAACCCATTTCAGTCACATTGGGATGATTTCTAGGCTGTTTTTAAGCTCCTGGGGTTTCAGTAAAAACACTCCTCACTAGAGGGCACAGGACGCTCAGAGTGCCAGGGCTGGAAACAGCTGGAAGACAAATATCGCCGAGCCAAGCTGAGCGGCTAAAGTCAGGCCAAATGAGTGGAGAGAAAAAAAAAGAAAAAAAACGCCAGGGTTGCCAGATGAGAAAAAAAACCACATTAAGAATGCAGAAGGCCTGCAACCAAACACAGCAGCACAACATTCGGACTGACTGAAATCCCCAGCAGTACAGTAGCTACAGTGTGCAGCATCTGTCAGGATCAGTGGAATCATCGCACAGTGCAGAGTCTCTGATTTCAGACAGGAAAGGAGAGATTGCTCCTTGGTGGTGCGGTCGCCATGACGATGACGGGCACAGGGTTGATCAGGCCAAGGATGGAGACCTATATCTCCCATTATATAATGTCATAAACAGGCCCATTAATCTCCAGGGCCTGATGCCTCTCTAAGTGAGCACTGATGTCTTTCTCTGCAAGCTGACACTGTAACTCCATTAAACATCAAAACAACAGATGCAAGTGCATAAACAATAACCTAAACAAGGCCAATAAATACATTTAATGGCATACAGTTATGACGAACAGGATTTGAAAGCAAAGTAAAAATGCTTTGATAGATCCTGGAAATGTAAGCAATTCTGGCTGCTTTTCGTGTGGAAATGTGTCTTTGCAAATGTCCACCTTAAAACCTAGAAGCATTCAATCTGTCATAATGTAGTAGTGAACAGGAACCAACTGGGTAAACATGTAAGAAAGTGCCCCTGCATTCGCTTTAATCTGCAAAAGTTGGGTTTCCAAACCAAATGAACTATATAGCGGGTGTGTGTTGCTAACTAAGCAAGTACAGCATGTGGTTCCCAGAGGCTTGGTAAAAGCGCAAGTCATTTGAGAATGCATCACTACTGTTTTGTGGTTTTTTTTTTTTTGGAAACTCAGACATCTGGAAAGTCCATTAAAATCATGTAAAGCCATTGACATTTACAGCTTGGGCTTTCGTGCCGTTAGGCAGCGCGCTAATCTGACAGAGAAGCGGAACGGGGATGGCTGGCGCTCAAGGTGAACCCACGACTGCAGCTCTGTTTCACTGTTTGACTTAACTGTCGAGTCGCCAGCAAACTGCATCATCCCATTAAAAAGGGCGTGTGCTGCCTAAAATATACAATGATCTCCACGAATCATATGGAAAGCTTTAAAAAAAAGGAAAAAGCAAAACCTGACAACATCAGGTTAGCCGGAAGGATGATGATTTCGACTTGTTTACGGTGGGTGTGTTGAAATGGTCCCCCAACGCCCATGCCGCTGATAATTTATTTACAGAACCACTTGTTCTCTGCTAATAGAATCTCTGCTGGAGCTGGACTCTTGAATTAGCTTGGCATAACGGAGTGGAAAAGCCTGGCGGGACGGCACAAGTCCCATCTGTCTGCTGAGTTTTTCGGATGGCTGGTTTCTCGCTTGGCGCATCACCACTTCATCCATTCTCAGCACTGTTTCTTAAAAACCTCCTGTCACATCTGACAGGCAGTTTAGTATCTGCTCATCTACAGTAAACCCTGGACTGAAACTATGAAGAAGTAGGGACAGAATGGAGTTAGACATTTGGGGTTAATTTTTTGTGTGATGCCTTGCATCAGTGATCAGAACTGCTTAGAAGATGTTCAGCGTGCAATAGCTTAGCACCATATGCACAGAGACAACATCCGGGAGCGCATGGCAGGAACCAGGCTCATGACTAATGTTCATCGTGACCACAGCGACACAATTAATTCTCTAATTTCCTGTACATCAGCCTGAGTCACAACTGCCAGAAAAATCCCATTTTCAACGGTCCTGGCCTCGTCTGAAAATGCTGAAAGTCTGTCTAAGAAGCCATAATCTGTATGATACCTATAATCCTAGAGCAGGCACACACTCAGAGGAAGTAACAGATATCGAAAGAAAGCATCGTATCCACCGCATTGTCAGATTGTAACTGTATGGCTCACTCATGAACATGACAGTGAATGCTTTTTTGGTAGCAGAGCACCTGAAAATAAATCTAAACACTTGGACAAAAAAAGACCATTTTTTTGCACTTTCACTTCACTCTCACTTCCCATTAGGACAGTTATGAAGAGGATTACCAAAGGGATTAAGAGGATTAACCATTCCTCATCACATCTGAAAAAGAAGGGAAAAAAATCCAAACACGTTCCAACACACTTTTTACTTTACATGCATGTCAAAACATTCTTGATTTTCCTCCAAGCTCCAGTATGGCTAGGTTCTACTGAGATCTGCACCCTCACATGCTGTAGCTAAGAACAGCACGGTTTCAGTGTTGTGTAGTATACTATAATATGAGTAATCTGAAGGCAAATCAACCATAATCTCCCTTTCACCAGCCGCGGCTGATGACTTGACAGGCTTGTCCAACAGACTTCATCACAGATTTTTTTCCTCTTCCCTACAGATTAACTGAGGACCCTGCCAAAGTTCAGCAATGACGGGGTGAGCGTAAACAATGTTGGCATTAAAAGCGAAAACACTGAATCACTGCTAAAAAACAAGCCATCTCTTCTTTAACCTCAACCCCCCTCGCTTCGAGCTCCTTCCAAGTGATGCTGCTTGCCTTTCCCCAGGGGGCTCCATCAATCCGAGAAGAAGAAACGGAGAGAAAAGCCTTTTCTCTCTGTGCTGTGGAAGATTAAAAACTCCCCAATGCTGCAGGGCCCTGAGTGTCTCATGACTATGTAATCACACTAATAAACCTATGGAGGCGAAGGGAACATGTATATAAATATGAAAAAATGTAATGAGTCATTTAAAATCTAGATTAGATACAGCTGCTGACTGGATGGCTGAGTCTATTCCTATCAAATGCATATCTCCCCCCCCTGCCTCCTATTCCTGTAGCTGTGGGCCAGGGTGCCAAATACTGTATACTGGTAAACACATCAAAACAAAGAAGTAAAAAACTGATTATTATTCCTAACTGAAAATAACCTGTACGGAAAAGCAGCAATTATTCACATCCAAACAGAATGAAAAAAGGATGTTTGTGGGGGCAATGCAGCCATTTTGTTATTGCAAAACCATTTAAAAAATTAAACGCACCAACACAGATGTGGCATTAAAATTACGGGTAGGTCTGTGATTTTAAATGCTAAACTGCATTCACAAAGATGGAGAAACTTTGTAAAGGTGGAATTTCATACTGCAATCCAATTACTTGCAGAGCAAGTACTTGGTTACTC
The DNA here is from genome assembly GCF_013368585.1 of Megalops cyprinoides. Lineage (NCBI taxonomy): Eukaryota > Metazoa > Chordata > Actinopteri > Elopiformes > Megalopidae > Megalops > Megalops cyprinoides. The sequence continues at coordinate 5,928,709 of NC_050589.1, read as the reverse complement.
CTAATGTTAATAAACATCTCATCACTACCTTCTGGGTTCATGACACACACGGGCAGCAGGAACGTTTCGAAGGGAGAAACAATGACACAACAACGTGCTCGTGCCGTTTTCTCAAGTCTGCGTGCATGACTCTCCATCGCATGCTTGGCCACGGCATTAACAAAAGCTCACATCCAACCCTGCGCTTGCATAAGCTCCGACGTGAGTCAGTTTAATCTATGAATTATGCTGCTTGCTTTGATGATGATGACAATGATAAAAACGTGAAAAGGGGGTCTCTGCGTGGCATTATGTAAGTGGTCCAGCCCGCGGGGCGGAGGTGCGGAGCGCGGGAGAGCTGGGAGGGAAGAGGAGCGGACTGCGGGTAATGCCTGCATAATCCTCATTTTAAAACCTTCTGATTCACTAAAGCAGATTACCGCTGTTGGACCTTCCATTCACGCTCGCACCCTCCGCTCTCAGCCAATCGGACGCGCCGTTCACTTCTGTCATGTAAAGCCCTGCCACCAGACCACAAAGCTCCTTAGCTATCAATATGCCTTGCTGCCAAACAAAAAAAAAGGTAGGAGGAAATTGCGCCCTCCACACTTGCCGCTCATACTTGCTTCCAAGTCCTGCCAGTCCCCCCTTCTGTTGCAGCATAGCCCTTCCTTTTTGCCTAAAAATAACTCACCACCCTCATTTAAATAATAAGCCCCTCAAAGTTATTAAGAGCTGTGACGGCAGTCCATTCCATGATCCCATGTAACAATCTATTATGGTCAAATGTTCCAAGACTTTCGAGGATGTAATTAAAGACTCTTTAAATTTGAATTTCATAATGAATGACTGTCACAGATTTTCGCTTCCGGTGTTATTAATTAGTGTCCTTGCACTACATGACCTAGCAAAAACTCCCTAATGGAGATACAAAAGGCTTTGTGCAAATGTTTCTTGGGAACAGTAAATATTTCTTCTCTTGGCTGCAATCAATGAGAGCTGTCTCTTGTTATTAACTTTAGAAACCTTGTGTCTGTCAGTGCATCAAACAAGGTGTACAATTTTTTGCAACTTGTATAAGTTGCAAAACATCTACAAAATTTCACTAATCTTTGACCTGTTTCTCTCAGTGGATTCAATATAAATACACAGCAATTCCACTTCAGATAAAGGCATCACTTGATATCAGAGCCAGCCCAATATGATCTACATTGTCAACACCAAGTCTAAAACAACTACTGATTATGCACTGGGCATTCACTTATTTTTCCTCCTCCAGACAGGATAATCACGGCTTTTCTGTGTGGCTTTGCTAATTACCTGGGCAGGAACTTGAGCTGTGACTGAAAGCTTGACTGGGCCTGGATATAGCCAGTTTTTGGTAGAACTTCCATGTGGTTCCTCAGCTCCTTGCACACCTCAAATGTGAGTCGGAGAGCTATGTTTGACCTGAAACACAGCACAAGACAACACAATAAACTATATTACAACAGTTAAATTATAATTATTTTTAATTTTTTTCCTTGTAGGTTTAAAGACCAGTATCTATGTACTATCTAGTATTTGGTTCAACAAGGCGATAGCAAAGCATATCAATGCATTAGTGTCAAAAGAACAATAAATTAAACATGTTGGGAGGAAACCATACAAAAGAAGAAAAGTGCAGGAAATAATATCTTTTTCTGGGTAGACAGGTCCTTAGGACTCCATTAAAAGTATTTTTCGACAAGGACACTGGGACCTGAGTTCAAGCCAATGATTGATATGTACGGCACTGAGTCCCCAGCTAAATTGCCTGATAATGTAAAATGTACTGAGTCCTCATTTTTCCCTGCGACCACTGATGTGACCCAGTTTCAGTGGGCTCCAACAGATGGTTCTCCCTGTGGCAAGGACACACCGTAGTTGGTGATAAAAATGGATCTACACCCAGGGAATTCTTCATAGAAGCCCAGCTACACCCATACATGTCCCTTTTAAAGGAAGTTACACCCTATAGCTGATAATCAATTGAACTGTCGTAAATGGAATGTTTCAATTAAAGATATTTTTACTGAAGGACATACAGACCTAAGCTGAAGCCAGTGACTAACAGGAATGCTACTGGATCTATTTAATAAATTGCCTGATAGTGTAAAATGTACTCTGTCCTCATTATTTATGCCACCACTAAAGTGTTCCCTTCTCATGAAATCCAACAGATGGTTATCCCCGTGGCAAGGACACACTGTAGATGATGATATAAATGGAACTACACCCTGGGAATTCTTGGTGGAGGAACGGCTTCGCGTATGTTGTCCCGTTAAAGGACGTTGCGCTTGATGGCTCGCAGTCAATGGAATAAAAGACGGTCACATCCAGGCATATGAGCTTTCCTCTTTCCAAAGTTTCAGTTATTCTCTCTGTCACAGAACGACCTGGGGTAATTTCAGACTGTGACGAGCCCAACCTCCATGAAGAAAGAGAAGCTTCATGCATAGAAGAGTCTTAGCTACATGAAGTTTAGCTGATGTCATCCCACCCTGAATGTAAAAAAAAAAAACTGCTGACAGGTTTGCCATAATGTGATAGGCTTGGAATAGGACTGGAAGACCTTCCCACTTCTATGAGGTGCAATGGAGACAATGGGAGATCAAACAGAAGTCATAAAAACTTCTTGCCTTACACAAGGTTTAAACATAGGGTTTCAAACAGTAAGTGCCAAATCTGAAGGTTATTTGGTACAATTGTATTACGTGTAATCTGTGTCAACAGCGGACAGATACAGTGGGGTGGCAGTGTAGCATAGTGGTAAGGAGAAGGACTCCTAACCAAAAGGTTGCTGGTTCGATTTCCCGCCGGGGCACTGCTGCTGTACCTTTGGGCAAGGTACTTAACCCACAATTGCCTCAGTAAATATCCAGCTGTATAAATGGATAACATTGTAAGAAAACTGTAGCCAATATAAGTCTCTCTGGATAAGAACACATGCTAAATGCCAATAATGTAATGTCGATAAATATGTTGCACTAATTGCAGCACTTTAAGCAAATTCATTTTGCAACGTCTGAAATGTTAAGATTAGTTAGAAGGTTAGTTAGTATAGAAAACCCTCAGCCCTGCCTGCTTGCAGTGCAGCTGGCTAAGGACTGCACTTACGAAACAATGATAAAGTGGGTGGAAATGCATACGGTCTGTCCCTCCTTCTCTACGGAAGAGCCCGGAACCTCAATGTTTATTACGCGCTTGAAGGCTGGATGGCTTTTAGGCCCTTGATTTATGGTGCTGGCCGGCCAGACGCACTCCATTCCTGAAGTGCTAATACCCGCTGCTGTTTAAAGGTTGTCTCCCCGGTAGCAGCCATCGTCACTTTCCATTCCTGCGGCGGGTCTCCAAGTCGCCCGTCCAGATGGCGGACCGGCTCACCCTCACCCCGTTCGGGCCCTGGGGGGCCCCGGTGCCTGGCGTGATAGCGAACCCCAGGCGGGAACGCGGGTAATTACTCAGCGCCGCCGCGGTAACGTCTCGTGACAGGAGGGGGCAGATTAATCCAGACAGGAAAAACCCAATGTCAAAGCCGCTAATGACGGCACCGCGGAAAGGCAGAAAGGTGCTGGGATTTTTATTGTTCGAGCCGGAGAAAGAGAGTACAGCGGCGGGTTTAGTTTGTGGCAGGCTGAGGATGGGAAACACATGGAGCTTCTCTTGTGTACCAGGCATCCAGGCACAGCTCTAAAAACAAAGCCCATTAATCAACCCAGCCTCATTTTGTCAGGGTGAAAGTAAGGTTGTACTAATAAAAGACATTTTAAACAGAATGAATGAAATCCAGGGAGGGAGAAAAAAAGGGTTTTGGAAGTGCTTTTTGGAAAAGCTGGCTGACTGCTGTGCAGCTTCTGCTTGGTGGACTTTCACAGCAGTCATCTCAGACAATGAAATCGTAGGACTCATTAAGAGGCTGAAAAACAAATGTATGGAATCTATTCACAGGCTGTAGAAAACTGTACTAAGAAAAGAGTGAGCAGTGTGCAGTGGCTGTGAATACCGCGGTTGTGCCTTTGCAGCCTCGTGACAAAATGAAGGTATGGCCGTTCAGTCAGTCAGAGTCAGAGATGTTCTCATTTCTGGAGCTGATAAAGTGCAAGAAATGCAGTAACGGCCAATGTATTTCAAAGTGAGTAGAGTTGCGGCATGGTTTGTATCAATTTAGTTTTTCTCCATCCATTTTTATTATGACAAGAACGATCCACACCTTTTCTCCTGTTCTGTGACACTGGACCTGTTGTGCTATTCCTCTTGTAATACTAAACCTTCTGAGTTGAGTTTTTAAAACTGCTTTAAAACTGTTTTTAAAACTGTTTGCAATATGGACTGCCATCAAATCATCAAAAAAAAAAAAGCCATTGTCACTGCTACATGCACATCCATGACTCTTCTCCAGGTGGTCTTTTCACTGTGACAATAATAATAAAATACATACAACACACAGATGAAATGGACTGCACTGATGCAAAGATTGAGCCATTCTACCCATTTTACTGGCCGCAGTAATTTAAGTAATTAAGTATTTTAAGCATGTGTGCACACACTCACACACAAACACACACACACATACACATACAGTGTACTGCTTTATATACAATATTCACTTCCTGTAAGAGTGTTATTGTATTCAAAAACTGTGCTATTACAGTTTCCCTTCCTGGATAGATTCTCATAAGCAGAATGCATGGTTTTGCAGAAGTAAACGGTTACAAATTTTCTGCAAGAGATACTCAGTGCATGCCAATATAACAACAGGGGGCTCACCTGCTTTGTACAACAATGCTGTCTTGATAGAGCCGATCATACATGCAGATTTTTAGGTCGATGTTCGGTTGATCGACCCATACAGGAACGCTGACCCCCGTCCCACGCACAGTGATAAGGATCTGTGGGTGAGAAGTCTTATGGTCTCACTGTGATCAATCAAAATCAAAGAAGCTTTTTTTTAAGGGAACAAAATCATACCGGCTGAGAGTCAGGGTCAGAGAATTTGATGTGGAAGTCCATCTTGGCCTCTCCTGGAATGCTTGGTGTGAACACTATCTGCAGCTTGACACTTCCGAAGGGGGCGATTTCACCCTCTCTCACCTACAGGGTAGAAAGACTAATTTCACACAACCCAAAAAGGCAACAATGGGAGTATAAAACTACTGGTGAATGATTGGAAACATCTGTACCCAGAGAAGCACTGTACAGCTCTAAATACAGGAGTATATTCTAACATAAATAGCAAAAAATGCCAAAACTGTCAATATTTAAAACGTAATCACTCAAGATTTAATCACACGGAATCTATGCTCATGTGTAATGATAACTACTCTTATTATTTTAAATTAACATATTAGTAGAAATTAGAATCTACAACACTGTAATCTGTATTGGACACCTAGGGATAGCGTTAAAACCAATATGGAAGAGAGAATAAAAGGAGAGAGCACAGCTTGGTATTAGAGAGAAAGAAGACGAGAAATAACTTTTGTCAGACCGTTTTAAAAGCGATCCTAATACGGACTACTTTAACTTCTCGGGTTTAAGATGCCTATTTGACCCACTGCAATGGGTGGCCGGGAAAGCAGATGTAGCCAGTCCTGCATGTCTCTATGTGGTGATGATAACATCTGTCGGAGTTACACCAAAATGACAGGAGTTAGCTAGGAAAAGACAGGTACGCATACCTGGGAACGTATCTGTTTGGAATGAATTTATATAGTCAGTAAGAGAGAGGACAATACTTACAAACAGGAATGATCAACTTATTAAGTTTAAACATTGCATCTCAATTATGTAAAAACTTTTGGGTAAGAGTGTGTCACTTTAACTGCCAGTGAAGGTATACTAGCAGCCTCAGAATTCATTCCACCATTCTGAACTGAAGCCACCACACTTCAAGATTTTGAGCTTTATCCAAGTGTCTTTACTGCACCTTCTACACTGCTATTGTAAGTCCATGTTCTAACAGAACACAACAGTTCTGCCCGGACTAGACTAATGTAATTTGTCAGACGGCCCCCTGCCTCCTTGACTCTCTGCTTCCTGTGTCACGGAGAGTGCCTTAGCTAATCGTCTTTGACAGACAAGGCCAGAACCTTTGACCATTTACATGTGCTTTGCTTTCTCCAGCTGACACTGTACATGACCACAACCAGCGGTGAAAAGTAAAATCAGACAAAACAAAGATGCTTGCTTCAGCTTGGATTGTGGAAAAAAACATCTATGCGAGGCAAAAATATGTTTGATGCTGAAAATGTGTCACTTTGTGTGGGAGCTCAGTCACTGTGTTTTTTTTTTCCCCACATGTCGCTACTTGCCAGCTCATATACATATTCTGACATAATCCGTTACTAAGTCACAGAAATCAACATTCATTTATGAGCAAATAAATCAACATGACAACATGCCATCACGCCGCAGTGAACACAGCGGCCGTCTCCACACAAGCGCGAGCGATCGGTGCAGGGTGGGACCATTAGCAGGCAGGCAATGAGCCCGGAGACATGGCGGAGACAGAGGAAAGACATGACTCGGAGAAGCAACTCATTACACTATGGCCCCCTTTATGTGTTTCAGTGCACATCTACCATAAAATGTAGCTGATGCAAAATAACAATGTGGGAGGGTTCCTGGATGGAAAACTGCAGCCTGCTTCAGGGGATGCCGAATCAAATCACGATGGTGCTTTGTTCTTCAAATGTAGGTTCATTTAAGTATTAAATGTTTCTCTGTTCCTCCAAAAGAACTGTAATTAATTTCAGTGAACACTGAACTTGAGATGAGCAAATATATGTATATAAAGGTAATTTGAGAAAGGTTAGGGACCCTCTCCCCTATTCATCACTAGGGCAAAGTGCTACAGTGGACAGCCTGAAAGCAGCCCGGCTGTGTTGTGTGTACCTCTCCAGCTTTGATATCATTGCAGTCCTGAGCGTCCTCCTGGCTTGGCTCCAGCAGCTCTTCTCCGTTCGGCTGGGAGGATTCGGCTTCTGCGGCACCTTCCGGACCTGTCATCTCAGGGGCGACCGGAGTCTGACACCTCACAGAGGAGCTCCCTGTCACAAATCACAACAAGTGCCATCAAAGGTCACAGATCCTCGCACCTTTGATTCAACCTCAACCTCTTGTGGCGGAACAATGTTACTGCACCCCTGCGGACAGACAGACATACTGCAGAGGGCCTGCAACGTTATAAGACTGTTCACCCATCTATAGTGTAATAATACAGGCGACCACATCTACAGCAGGTAGTGTAAATGATGGGTCACGGCTGGGAATTTCAGGTTTTGTATGCCATTGCTGCCACTGAGAGTCCAGATCATCAGAGGCCAGGTCAGATCCTTTGTGATCCTCTATACTTCCTCTCAGGTAGCCAGTGAAGACACAGCAGTCCATTCATAATTTTACTATTTTATTATTTGCCTTTTTGTAAGTTGCTCTAGGTAAGAGTGTTTGCCAATTGAATAAATGTGAATGTAAATTTGTTTAATTCATAAGCAAACTTGCAGGTACATATTTTTACACAGGACTGTTTGTTCAGTCAGTTGCTATAGAAAGCATATTAAATATGGAAAGAGATAGGAAAAAATAAAGATTTAAAGATTATTAAAGCAACACCCCTTAGCTCATATTAATATTAAAAGGTACACAAAAGGAGCGCAGTTGCTTTATTCATTATAGGAGCTTCAAATGCATAGCAACTGTAGCACTGAGGATTTCTTTGTAACAAGCAAATGTGTTTAGACCAAAAATATCTGTGAAGAGGCAAGTTCAAAATTGTAATGCATTTTGACCACAAACTGCAACGATCCTCCAAAGGTGAAAATGTGCCCCCACAAAGTACAGATACTTCACCCCCAAAATCATGTTTTACATAAAAACCACTGGGTACTCACAGAGCACTACCTCTGTGCTGTACAAATGTACCAGAGAAATGGGTTGTGTACAATACCAATGTCTGACTTTTGATTGCTGATATTTTGTTTACCTACCGGAGAGTTTGTGCTCTGTGCTGGGGTAATCTGTACCAGCTGAAACCTCCTGAGTCTCTTCTTCTGATTTAGAGATTCCTGACCCATGTTGCATGGGGCTCTCTGCCTCATCTGAAATAGCTTCTGAACTGCTGCTGACCTGTGGTCCCTGAGGAGGGATAAAGGCTTACAGGGAACACTGGAAACTTCATGCAATATTCCTCAATTTCTTCAAGTTACACAACTTAAACACCATTAAGAGATAAAATTAAACACCATTAAGCGATAAAGTGCAAATACCGACACACACAAATTCTGAGGCCTGGGGAGAAATGGCTACCAAACAGACAGCATCTTGAAATCAAAGCAAAAGACTCCAGTTTCCTTTCAAGAGGAATTCAAGTCAATTTCGGTAGCCTGTTATCTGTTACCGTAAGGCCACAGAAAGATAATTTATTGAAAGGAGCCCGTGAGTGAGGACAGAAGGATGAGCCTCACCTGAGCAGCCTGGGGGGACGGCTTGGAGAGAGGCTGCAGCGGGCTGGGGCAGACGGATGGAACCAGGATAAAGTGTGTGCCCAGGGCTCCCTGGTTGGTTAGGGTGATTGTCCGTGAAATTGTCTGCCCCACCACATGGGTGCCAAAATCAATGAGGCTGCTATCAACCGCCAGCTGGGAGAGGCAGAAGACAAATAACACACTCAGGCAGACGAGGGAGAGGAAAAACATGCACACATCCCGTCAGGGAACAGCCTCACCTGACGCTTACTGGTGAGAATAATGAAACTATATTATGTAAAAATGATCTTGCCATTGATTAGTATGCATTTATATACACTGGATTAACGTGTACAAATCTATTAGTAATAACACGTGTTCCTTTTGAAGTCAGAGAGTTCATTAATTTGTCTGTTTAGACTAAAGAAAGTTTTTACATTTTTCCTAATGACTGCAATATCATCCTTTTGCTTCTCCAACCCAACTGTGTAAAAACATAATACTCAGAATGCATTGAATTTTTGTACTCACAGCACATTTCTTGATAGTGCATTTAAGAGGCACAGCAAATGGTCCAGCTGATGACAAAAACTGTACTTCTCCGTCCAAATCTTTATTTATCTGAAAAAAATGTCAACAAGTAAAGCCGATTAACAGTTATCACAAGATTTATGCAAGCAAATATTTTACAGCAAATATCTGGCATATGTTTTGGTTTTCACTTCAGACTGAATGCACTTACTCTATTTAGCATTTGTAAATATTCAACAAGGCATATGTGCGGGTAGGTAAATATGCCTCTTTGCTCTCAGCTTAACCTTTTTGCTTGCACATTTGTAAGTTTCTCTGGATAAGAGTGCCTACTAAATAACTAAATGTAAATGTAAATAAATGTGCAAGAACAGGAGATCCCACTGTAACACTCAACACATGTAGAAGTGTTAAAGCCATGTCTTTAGAATGGACTGACAGTGAATGGCATTTGCTGAAAATAAAAAAATACAGCATCATCATATACCTGACAAACAAAAACCATTACTGTAATGTCATTCATCTGTGTTTTTTTGTGGAAACAGTACGACAGGTGTGGTGGAAATGCAATCTTATGGGGACCTATTGTATAGGGACCTATTGTGGCCTCAAACAGAGCGATCCCTTTTGAAAATGAAGAGAAACGACTCACTCCTGAATGTACACAATGTGGCCCTTTCTTCAGCTTAATAACACAACAAAGGAATTAATGTGAATAAAACCAAATACACCTCTGCTGTGGGGGGCCCTGTTTTACACACAGAAGAAAGACATATACACAACACTAAACAAACTGGATTCTGCTACATGTTTGTGAGAGCCATTGTTTTCATGTGAGGGGAATCTTGGGAAATATATCGTCACTGGTTTCAAAATATTAAACACTCACATCTATCCTTCTGTTAAAACAAATTCTGATTGTAAGGTGAAGAAATGAGTTCAGTCTTCTGTCTAAAGGCTCACCATTGGTTTAAAGGTGGTCGTCATATCACAGGCCATTCCAGCAGACATCGGACCAGGGGGCTCAAAGCTGCAACAGAATGTGGGAATTACGGACGACTGACATTTTCACAAATACTTTCACAGATGCTACGCCAAAACATTTTAAAAAATTAATAATCACTCTAGGCCACCCAATTAACTTTTGTGCACAAAAAGCACAATATCACAACAAATAAACAATCTGCAATAAAAATGCAGATGTTGTATTGAACAAAAGGTAGCCATTCAAGAATGAAGCTACAGCGCAGCTAAGAAATTACACTTTATTATTGTTCTATTTTCATACCAGTGTTGAAGGAGCCACTGCCTCAAGCTAATCTAATTCCTCCTGAGAAAAAAAAAGAAAAAAAAGAAAAAACAATCGAAAGAGCAAGTGGGCTCAAAAGTCAACATATTGCTGCTGCTACACAGTCAAGCTCATTTTGCTAACTGTTTTCTTCAGGCAAAAAGACAGTCTTTGGCAACAAACATGCGGCACCACATGTCTTGATCTCCAGATAGGCCATGATAAAAAGTTAGATGCCTGGAGCTCTTTTGAGAACTCAAGCCTCTGAACCACACAAGAGAAGTCTGACAAATCAATGCAACAGCACAGGAAGGCTGCAATAACCCTCTTTTCAAAATATGGAAAAAAATGTCAAAGAGCAGAACAGCTGTGTCATTCTACCAATGGTTCCATAAAAATAATTACTGAACTCATTCGTTTTTGTAGGCTGGAGAGAACAGAAATAAGATTTGCATTCAATGTGATTTACTTCTGAGGCACCTGATAGGCTGCACTGTTTTATTTCCTTTTTCCGGATTCCTTTCGTTTCCATTCCAACCAATTGTGTCCTCCCAAGGTGAAGAGATGCTTCACCCACAGCTGGGTGAATGTGATGCCTGGAAGTTGAACAGTGGTTCTTGGGGCTGTCAATCACTTTCATGATCCAAACCTGATGCCTTCCTCTCAGTTTCACAGCCGACTAACTGTCAGTATTTGTAGTCTCACCAGTATTGTTGATAGTGGAGCAATTCCTGAATTTCTGATGTGGCATTGAGGCATGTGAACTTCCACTTCCACTTAGAATTACTCCAGACTTTACACTAACAGAGACACATTTCCACTGACACCCTCCATTGATCACGCCTTTGTCTCCTCTAGACTTAATTAATTTCTTGTCCCCCTAAATGCTTGCAAAAATTGTTGTGCCTTAAGAACAGTGCTGCTTGGGTACTGACCTCCAAATTAAATGTTTGCCCATATGACCTTCACTGGCAGCTAATTAACTTTTATGTCAATTTTATTCCTTCATTTACACTATAAATGTAAATGCATCTGTTATGACCTACATAATGGCAGGGCCTAATTTCACTAAAAAGCAACACATGCTGTTTTAAAGTTAGTAGCGCACACTAACATATATTTATAATCTTTTTACTTCAATGTATGTCATTGAATACATGTATTTTAAAAACTAAATCTGAAAAACACATATGGAAAAATATTTTCTAAAATGTAACCCATAAAACTGCACATATGAAAGTGCCAGTATTTTATACATCAGCGTGTCTTTAGAGACCTCATTGCTGACAGAAGCAATCTAAATTCCCTTCTAAATTCCCTCTTTGAGGGAATGCAAAATCCTTTGCTGTATTTAAAACCAGTCATATACACCCATTTTATTGCTTGTTTATTTGAACAATATACATACTAACAATTAATTAACTAACATATATAGCTTCTGTCATGGTAATACATCTCCTCACCTTATAATGCTTTTCAAGCCAACTTCTCTAAAATATTCCTACTATAACTTTATTGTTTGTTGTTGATCCCTCACTCAGAGACACATCATTGAAAGAAGTCATGTATATAATATGTAATGTAATGTAAATAATATCAGTAAACTAAGACATTAAAAAGCAGTTGGGAATAATGTGGGGAAGTGTGACATGTGAAACAGGTGGTGGGTTCATACTGTAGAATCTGCTTTGTTGTTACTGACCTTGGTTCTTAGCTGACATGGTTGACGAATAAACTTGGCTTAAACCACATGACAGGCAACTATTATTTCCAACAGAGCAAGAGCCTTGTTTTGCTTAGGCTGAGAGGAGCAGGAGAAGAGCAGGTAATCACGCATAACACCCACAGTGTGTAACACCCACAGTGCGTAACAGCCACAGCGCGTAACATGGTGTGAGTCAACTTGAATCAAACAATAGGCTGGATTATGTAAGAGCTTTCTGTAACCTACCACAATCACACAGTGACTGAGGAACCAAAACGGACACCCTGAAAAGCATTGTAAATCAAACCGATTGCCAGCCATTTACTCCACTGACAAAAGACACTGCCCTGTGGCAACTTCAGAATGTTAATGTTTATGTAACACAGACTATTACGAGGGGATTTGAAATGGCAATACTTTGAGATTATTTCCCGGAATTGTTTACTTTCCGAACGATACACTCCTTCACATTCGTACAAAGCCTAGAGTAATAAGAAACACGAAAAAAAAAAACCCAACAAACAAACAAAAAAAGGATAATATATTCATATTTATACCAGCAAAATAAGCCTGTGTGACTCTATGTGCCTCTGCACAGAATAATTTGATGTGCAGAGAGTAAGCAAGAGCTAAATTAAATGATCTGAAAGCTGTCTGTCTACACGGCTGCTGGAATCGGGGATTAATCTGAGAGGACACATGCTGACTGTGGTAATTGCATGTCCAAAACGCATCTCTTCTTCCAAGGATTCTGCTTAGCGTAACATTATCTAACCCTTCCAGTCCTTCCTGATCCCATTATGAATCAATTATCACCCAGTGTTTTAATTCATGCTTAAATAAAGCTCTAAAACAGAAGTCAGGAAAGTGCAGCAGATACTCATAAGGATATATCCCATCGTATTAGACTGAAAGAGCTTCCTGCCTCCAGCACACACAGTATGTGGGGGGAAAAAAAGACCACTGTGAGACCCTGGTTCCATCAAAGTTGTCTGTGCAACACACTTCATTTGCACACATTTACAGCAGTGGACTGCTCAAAATTGACAACTTACACTATAGTTGAGGATTTAAACATTTCTTTCTCTAGGATGCTTATACAAAGATACTGCCTCGAAGAAAATATAGTAATCATCAATACATTCCTCTAAGTGCACCTGTTTCAAGCTCAGCTTGTAAAATCCAAACATGCGTTATTTCTGACATTAAACACTACTGAGATACTACTGACTCGGTGATGTAATATGTGGTGGATATACTTCTTTATTCTGTCTAAAATGCCATTATAGGATGATATTATTAACTTAGGGAGTCATGAAAATGAATGAGTTGAATAAACTACAGCTTGTTTGTTCAAATATATTGAATATACATAGATAATATATGAGTAACAGGCTTTCTGTGACACATTATGGTGTTTATTTGTTAGAGTGTTTTTTTTTATTGTTTGCCTCCAAGAAACAGATGCCCACACAGGAAAGGAATAAAATTGTCAAGCTACACATTTAGGAGTGTGTTGACAGGAGATAAATGTATTTCATTTGTCTGTGATCATGTTCTTATACTTACCTACACAACTCAAATCTGGCTGAAGCTTTGTAACTTAGCTGGGACACAAACGGTTTGAGCACACCTATGTTTCTGGTGTAAGGGGCGCAAAGCTGAAAAGCTTGCATGAGACTGTGTGCTGTACAGCATTTGGCTGGCATGGGCAGGAAGTGTAGCCGGTTGTCTCACCGCGCTGTGACAGAAACACAGGAGACGTGGCTCTGGCGCACAGAGCCACACCGAGATAAAGGGCTGTCTGCAGCTACTTTTAGTATCACTGAGGGTGACAACAGGACTACCTGCATGTAGCAAACAGAGCAATGACTCATAAATGTCCAATGCTTAAAAACGTGGAAAATTCTAGACATAAAATGCTATGCCACTTACAAATGATAAAAAGACTTACAATGCATTGCTTTTTCCTAGAAAAATGTACCCATAATGGTAACGGACTGCACAAGAGTTGCAGGACTTAAATCTATTTCTCTCTTAGATTTTCATAAGAAAACTTTTGATGGCTTCTAACAGCTGTACATGACTTGTTGCCTGTCTAATATTTTATTGATCAGCTATACCAGTCTACAGAGTGAGCAACGGCTTGTCTTATTACAACTCTAGGTGCACTGTGCATCACTCTAATAGATGTAGAAACTGAACCGTGATCCATCAAAATTATGTACTGGGACATCTATTGAAACAAATATTTAATAAACCTTTCTCATTATATCTTTCAACATCTACTGTTCCTTCATAGGGAAACATAAAAGATAACAACGCCCACCCCATAGCCGCTTGTAAAACGTATCTACAAATATCCTTAGACATCCCATGCCAGTTTTTAAAATCAGGAACACGGCGGGTGATGTGCTCTGACAGTTCTAGAGACGTTGAAACAATGGAAGTGGTGTATCATGTAGCAGTGCAATTGCGTTAGATAACTCCTGGGACTCGGCGGCTTCCTTGTAGGGTGCCAAAGGAGGCAGAAAGAGAACAAGGCACATTCTTACATCACCTATAACCTCCAGTGAAGGGATATTTCGCCCACCAGATGACTTCCCCCATAACTGTGACTGTGTTTGTGTGCGCGCACTTGTTACAAGACCACATGTCTAAATGGGGGTTGTAAATGGTCTGCTAGCATGCAGATTTATTGCTTGGTTTGAAACTTGCATGATGCTTTGAGGGTAACTGTTTCTTCATTAGATTCCTCTTATTCATCTATAGGGTAACTTTGCCTCCAGGGAAATTAGAGAACCGCATTGAGTTCTCCCTTCAAATGACAACATTTCATATAATCATGCAAGTTTGTTCTACCACCCATTTTGGACATGCTTCTCACTCTGCTTTGAGATTCACCTGCAGAACAGCTTTAAAGAAAAAAATGCCATGCAAAGCAACATGGGACCCCACTTCTCCATTTGTATCTCAATAATGTGTAATGGTTCCATTAAAAATTTCAGTGAGGACCATAATCTAACAGTCTTCAGACAGTAATCTGTACTGTATATTGCATAGTCGATTTTGCCCAACATTTCTAGCAATAGGAAACAAGCGTACTATGATTCTCATTAGATACTGAATTTGTGGAAATATTAATCACTAACGCTGACCAAGGCTTTGTGAAACATAATGGAAGAGCCACCATGTGCCAATGTGTACCAATTTAAAGACCCTGCTTTCCACAGCAAAAAAACACCCTGATGGGTTCCAATCAGTGAGTCACTGAAAAGACATGACAGCTCCTGTCATTCCGGGGTTCATGAAGCTTCACTGTACCATCACAAGTATTTAGGGAACTTGGCTTGTAAACATAAAGCCTCAGGTTCAGCCCTGGAGTGGAGCACTGCTGTTGTATCCTGAGGTGAGGTACTTACCCTCAATTGCTTTAATACTGTATATATCCAGCTGTACAAATGGATATGTAAATGTAAGCAATGTAAGCTCCCCTGGTTACGGGTGTCTGCTGAGCAAATAATGTGCTTCCTTGTGTTCCATACATAATGGGGAGATCAGGGAAACAGGAGTGCAGAGAGGAGGGAGATAAGAGGCTACACACACACACCCTTACACACAGGCTGCTTCATGTACAGATGCACGAATGTAAATTTATGGTGAAACAATCACGGCAAAGGAAGGATCATTGGTATACATTTCAGTAGAAGACAGAACTTACTGTACAGAAATGAAATCTTTCAGATGCTCACTGACATCCAGCAGTTTGCAGTAATTTGTCGAGTATGTGACATTGGTCAGGGTGATCTTTTTCTTATATGTCTTTCCCACCTCAAAGTCCTGCAAAAAAAACATGTGTATGCATATCATCGCACATTTTCTGCTTACTGGACCTACCGGACTTTTTTTGTCCCAATGCAAAGCCTAACATGAATGGTTCAGCAAGGTTCAGTGCCGTTTTTCCCATGAGGTACCAACTTAGTCAGGATATTTTAACTGTTATGAAAAGATACGGTTTACCTTGAAGGTAATGCATTCTGGTCTGCTGACAAAAGGACATCCCTTGAATTCCTTTCCATGTACAGCTTTGCTCCTGAGCATTGCATCCAGGTGTTTGCCCATTCTCAGAGCAAGCCCGTCCTGCTCAGCTTTGGGTAGGGAAACCTCATCATCTTGGAGATTCTTGCAAAGCAAACAAGGAAAGAAGCAGTTCAACAATCCACATTGTACAGTAAACGGTTAATGGCACTATTACGCCCTCTTAGTGGGAGAGTGTTCCTGTGAGGTCTGTATAAATAGCTGTACAGTGTATAAATCTGAGCATTAAATCAAATGGCAAAGCGTTATATAAAATTCCCATTGATGGTTAATTTATGTCATAAAACACAAATTCGGCTGCTTTGCTCAAATATACTTCTGCGTATACATGCTGCCAGCTTCTGTGGAGATTTAAATAATGCAAAAGCCTAGATTTTGACCAGAGAACCGTTACATTGTTGCCCCTCAGTTTCAGGATATGCAACTGATAAATGACCATATTCACTTAGACCTAAAAAATTTCTAGTCCTAATTTTTCAGATTTAGAAAGGTACCAAGAATACGGCTGTCGGCAATTGTTCGTAATGTTTTTGATTCCCATGTTGTGAAGTATTGTAAATAAATGGTCTTTACAAGGTGGTCATTTGATGTAGCAACACACACTTGACGATAATACTGTAACATATCAATATTCTGTTGGTGTAGCATTATTATTTGTTCCTATATATAGGATTATATGTCAGATTATATGTTAGATCATATATTATTATATATCTGTACCTATAACAGGCCCTCTAACATAGAAGATCCACCATTTTCGACCACAGAGGAAACCATAGTGGCAGATCTAGAACTACTGTGTGACCTGTGTGACAACTTTATCTACAGTAAACATACTACATTACATAGATACTGTTTTACAAGCAATGCATTAGGTTTAATGCAATGTAATGAAAAGTGGAACAGGAGCACAGCAGTGGCAGTAGCACGAGTTTAACCACATGAATATATATTGCTGTATTTCTCCTCCAGCAAGACCAAAATTAATTATATCTAATGATTTAGGATGCTACAAGCAGCCATCAGCATTTCCACCCCTAACCCCTCATGAGAAATGCTTTTTTGATGCTTTTTTTAAACTCTAATCTTCCATCAAGTCTCTTATGTGTCATTAAACCTAAGGGTAAGGCCCAATAGTTTAAAGCTAGTCTTGCCAACGAAATATTCTTACAGTATGTGACTAACTGCGAATATCCCACAGGAAAGCATAATCAATATCATAAAGAGGATGAAATGCTCTTTCATACTGTAAGTACTGTAGCAGTGCTGAACTTTTTGTTCTTGTTTTTGATGACATAACCCAGCGCGCTGTTCACATGGCCCAGTCCACCGTGCTGTGATTTCAGGACGTGATTTCCTGAGCTAAATGTTAAAACCAGCCCTTTCCGCATGGCTTCCTCTGCGCTGAAAGAGCTAGGCTGAATGTCATGTTCTGTTCGGAGCTTCAGCAGTACCAGTAAATGAGAAGTGATGCTTGTCTGCACAGATGAGGGGAGGAGGACAGAGATGCCCTGCTCCTGCGGTGCCTGAGAATGATCTGACTTTCCGAGGCCCATCCTGGTCTCCTTTATGAACCTGCCAACCACAGGCACAGCTCTCCCTACCTCCAGCTTAATGTGTTGCTCATTATGTAGAAAGTAGACCTTGTCCTGGTGAAACCTCAGTGCTGACCCTGTCCAGTGCTCCACCCTTCTAGCTTAACACCTTGGTGTCTCTGCATTAACACTGCTGATTGGCATTATACTGGTTAAGCATAACGGCTAGGCCACTGCTCACTGACAAGATTGTGAAATCATACTGACTGTCTTAGACCAGAACAAAAAATGTTTTGTAATGTAATGGTACACATCCAAAGCCCAAATTATTTTATAAACAATACTGGGGCAATTTATTTCCACACTGACATGGAAAGTCTAATCGTAAGACTAAATCAATTTATGATGCATACTTCAACCTTACATTTAAACCATACGGCTTGCAAAATGTAGATGTACTTTGACTGGACTTTTAAACCGGATACGGCCTAAATTTGGCCAAAGCACAATGACTGAAAAGAGAGCGCCAGAGGCAATTCCATTTGCAGCCATGTGGTACCTGGTAGTCTTTGTGCCTCTGGTCCCATAAGCCTGTGAATTCGGGCAGTGCAAGGCTTTCTTCCTCCTCCTCTTCCTCCTCTTTCCCAGGGAGGTCCACTGAGTCACGGCCAAACAGAGAGTCCTCCTCGCTGCCACGGCTCTCCTCATCTGACGTAGGGGAGGGGGTGCGCCACTCCTGCGTCACAGAGAAATTACAAAGACTTATTTAGAGTAATAGAGAATATTAAAGCATCTGATCTTGAGAGCTCAGAGAAATGCAATGAAATGGGATATAATTTACATTTCATTCACTGACTGTGCTCCTATGAACACTGACTGTGGAGATGACTTTGGCATTTCACTCACAGGTCTCAGTCTTTCTTGTTTGGTTTGTGAAGGTTCTTCATCTAGGTATTGCAGTAAGGTGTCTGTAGACTTGTCCAGCGCTGTTGGCTTTTTAGTGGCTGGTGGAACTGGTGGGAAAGGTAGAGGATGATGTTTCTTCTGTTTTTCAAGTAAGGCCTCTTCCAGCAGTAACTTGGAGATGACTTTAACCCTTTTGGATTTCTGTTTCTCTGCAAACTCCCTGAAAAAAGAGAATCATATTGAAAGAAATAAACATGATTATACTTAACTATCTCTCCTGGTATTGGAAGCCTCATCTACATAGACAATATTGCTGACAACATTCCTCAGTCCCTAACCTCCACTGTAACCAGGCTACTCTTTACTGCTCACATTCATATGCTGTCTGCGCACATGGATACTGACACAAATCAGACTAGAATATCACCAAACTAGCTGCTTTATGACATAAAAATAAATGCTGTTGAGAGCAGTTTCCTGCCACCCCCTCTGTGACAGCTTCCTTCTCAATGACATGGAATTCTGACTCCCAAGTACAAACATCCATTTCCTCAGACTCATGAAAACTACAGATAGAACACAACAATCTGTACATCCCATTAAAATCCCGTCTAGTAAAACCTCAGCATGCTATCTAGTAAACATCACGAGCGTAGCTCTTTCCCTGTCAGCTCACTCTGAAAATCGTCCCATTTTCCTTTACAACTACCCACAACTCTCCTCCTATCACATCACATTTAGTGTCAAACACTGGTCAGTTGTGGGATATAACTTTTCATAAAATGTCATATAACCACTGCTATGTAAATCGGTAAGCTACGCAACTCCCGAACAAGGTAATCTTTTTTCGCAAAAGCAGGGGTGGGAGGCACAGAGCACTCTAAGTGATGTTCATTGCCAAGGGCAGCAAATGAGCTATTAAAATGCTGTTTTTTTTCCTCTGACACAAGGAGGTAAAACGGCGATAAACAGAGACGCGTAAATGCTGAAACGTACTCCTTCCTTCTCTGGGAATCCTGCAGCAGTTTCTGCCGGCGCATGTACTTTGTCATGTTTCTCTCCTCTGCCCGCAGCAGCTCCTTTGCCTGCCTCTCCTCCTCCTTCTGTCTCAATAAGCAGGCCTTGTCTCTCGCTTGCTGGACACGCAGCTTCTCCTGAAATAAAGCGGTCTCTCTTTCAGACCCAGCGCACCATCACACTCTCCCACAGCCTCTGATTGCCCCAAAATTAATTACTAAAAAATGTCAGATGAATGTTATAATTACTATAATTAGACTATTATTACTAATAATTACGAATCATTACTAATTATTACATTAGATAACATTATGTGCATTTAGCAGACGCATCCAGAGTGACTTCCATCACAACAGAACATAAGAGTATCCATTCAATTTACCCTAACACAAGTTCGCTTGTGCACTCTGACAAAAGCCAAACAGACTACGATAATTATATGAAATTAACTTTTTGACCCATCACCCAGGGTGGCTGGTAGATGATAAATTCACCTGCCAGCCAAAGTTTTCACTGGCCAAATTAATTTTTGAGTGTTTTTGTGTGAGGCATACATCTGTATGGTAGTAGCTTTGTACGAGCCAAATCTGTAACACACAGCAAAGGCCCTGACTCAGAGAACCAAGGTTATTTAGCTATCCCTCCCTTATCACAGCAACATTCTTTATAATAGAAACCACTGTCAGAGAGACAGTAGCACGACTCCTAAACATATTGCCATTAGATCAGTAGCAGCACCCCTGACATGAACACGCTGACCTGTACCACCCAACAGAGCCCAGAGCGCCACAGGTCAGACTAATCAAGGCAGAGAGCAAGAGGGGCCATCAACACTTGACAGTTGACTCAAAGATCCTACTCCCTGGGCCTAAACGTGTAAACAAACCATCTACTGCTGAGCGGGGCAACACCTCTGGATATTGTTGTGCAATACAACCTAATGCAACAGCCTGGATTTTCACAGCATATATCAACAACCATTCATTTCTTCTTTTAACTTTCAAGTAAATAAAAAGCCAGACTTATACACAATTTCTTGCCAAAAAGTATAAGAATTAACAATAGGTTTTGAAATATGTCATGCATTATGCAATTCTAATTTGCAAAATCAAAAAAAGCCAAAGGCCCAAAACATGATCCCCTGATGATCTGTCAGAACCACATGTGGTTAAAAACAGTGGGTACAACAATACCAAATTAGAACTATTTCTGTTAAATATTTAAATAATAATTTTCAAAATTTGATAGTATCACAGTATAAGCTAAAATATAAATGACTTCTGAGTTACACGCATGAAAATGATCTTAATGTTCACCCTGCCATAAAGGCAACCTGAGTGGGTGTGTTTGGGCGTAGATAAAGAGTGAGATGCAGATGACTAAGACAATTACAGCCTTGCAAAGTACAGTGGTATGCCTGTATTTCTACAAGTAGGTGTTATACATATTGGCACAAACTTCCACACCCTGAATGTTGACGGCCATGTTTACAACCAGAACCTCTGTAGTTATATCACCTTACACCTTCCTCCTTCCCTTTTCTCAAACTATTCCAGGGCGTTCGTCACAGTCTTCGATATTTTATAATGGTACCTTTTTTGCCTGTTTCCATCACTATTGAGCTATAAAAATCACATGCATCCTTTCGAAAAATGAAAAATGCAAAATGTTTCCCAGGGTTTGTGTGATTTTTCATATCAGAATTGTGTAATGGCTTTCAGATTGTACACTCTATGTGTGTGGGATGCTATGATGTGCCTCTTATTTAGATCTGGGCCTTAGCTTATATAAAATATTCACATGTATATAACAAATGCCAATCCCACAAGAGATGTCCAATGTTTTATTTGTCAGGGGCTATGCTTTTTACTCCAGATGAACCTAACCCTCAGCAATGGGCAGATGGTCTGAGATTAGAAGACCCGCAGGTGACTAAGGTTCCAGTGGCCTTACCTGGGTGGCTGCGATGCTGGACTTGAGTGACAACACCGCCTGCATCCTCTTCTCCATCAGCTCTCGACTCTGTAGCTCCTTTTCTGCCTCTTTCTGGCGAATTCTACAGTAGAGTTGAATTAAGCACTTATTAAAACACATCGTAACAGTGGCACTTCCAGTACATACGTGGATCACCCCAAATGACACCTTTTCTGGCAGTGTAGCACAGTGGTAAGGAGCGGGGCTCGTAACCGAAAGGCTGCCAGTTCGATTCCCTGCCAGGGCACTGCTGCTGTACCCTTGGGCAAGGTCCTTAACCCAGAAGTGCCTCAGTAAATATCCAGCTGTATGAACAGATAATATGTAAAATTGTAGCCTATGTAATTCGCTCTGGACAAGAGTTTTATCCAAATGAAAGTAATGTATGTAATGTTTTCCTGGTATCGAGTTTCAGAAAGGTTCTCTGGCAGGTTTTTTTTCCCCATGCAGCACTATGGTTAAGTGTTTAATAGGTTTGACTGTAAGATATGTTAGCATGCCAACAGCAGGTCAAGTCTGTTTTTCCCTCTCACAGAGGAGATAAGAAACTTCAGCTGTTGCCATGCTTTCACATAATCTGGCCCTAAATCACCAAAGGCAAAGGTTGAGGTTATACTCCGTCTAATCTTAATTGGCGAAATACCCTGTTTAACCCTCAGGTCACTTTTATTGGGGGCTGCTTGAAAGGAAACCATTGGATTTACTGTGTCTGAGCCTTAGTGTGACACGAAGACCCACATGATCCTATTTCATTGATCCTTTTCAGTGCGATGCATTATTGACTCATAGGTCCTGAAAATCCCACAGTTCTAACACTGGTCATTTCTAGAGCTATGACCCAATTCATTTCTCCCACTATAAAACTGAAGATTTCCCCAGCAGTCAGTTCCAAGGGGATATTTTCCAGAAGGCCAGCTTACTTCTACAATAAATGCTGCACTCCTGTTTTTCAACACACACCGTGCATTTCTTCAATGTCTCTGTTCACTTTAATGTATAATCTGCCAACTTCAATTGGTTGTAATGTACTGAACCAAATCCATGCACTTGTAAGATGTACAATAGTGGGAACGCCAGATGGGAAAGCCAGATTTTAACGGGCATTATTTTTGTGTAATATTTCAAAAAGTGCTCTAGGCGTTTCATTTTCTTCTCTTTTAAATTCTATAAATAATGATTTCTACCTTTATATCTATTCAATAATATGAGCTCCACACAAGGCTTTAAATCAGTGTCCCATGTTACAAATTGTAGCATTGCCACCCACCTCCAGGAGAAGGAACATTCTAGAGGAACACTGCTGGGAATGGCTAAGAAGCCCTGCTGCTGCTCTCTGTGATCCCTCTGGATTTACTTTGCTTACTCTGCGAGATAAAAAGAGCCGCTACCTGTTCATGGTCTCCTTGAAGTACACTGAGGCTCTCAGATAGCTGGCCTGTGCCTCCTCCTCTGTCCTGCGACGCCGAGCCTCCGCCTCCTTCATAAGGGTCATCTGCTTCCTGCCACCGAACGGTAACGTTTCCATCAGCAGTCAAGAATATTCACTACAGTTTGCATATAAACTGCATTTAACATGTCTGGCATTTCTGAAAATAGACTAACACAAACGTTGTTGTGAAGATTGTTTAAAGTGGAATACCACAGCACAGCAATCACCAGTGTATGATTTGTTTTGTAATATGAAAGCGCAAAAGCTTGATTTTAAATTTGTAACCTAAATACATACAGGGTGCAATACATCACAAAGCAAGGAATAAACAACAAATAGAGGCTTCCACCCTGGAGACCAGGTGAAATCAAAAAAAAGAATTACAGGGTTTGCTAGGGTATTACAAAATTCTAAAGGCAAAACCTTAGAGGACATGACATAAAAATACCGAACCACTGTTATTTCTTGCTGTCTTTCCTTTTTGTATGTTTTAAACAGTTCCAAAATGTGACAGCGGACATTTTTAAGATAAGTAGAATAACACATAATAAAACTTTTTTGACAGTTTTCAAACTGCCACATGTACATCTAATGCATTTTATTACACTCAAATATAAAATATTGGGTATTCTCACTCAATTCAAATTCAGTTGTTTTGTTCAGGAAATTCATAACCACTAAGTTATAGTTGCATCACAATTTCTTAAAGATATTGAAGGCATCTTAATTACTTGACCACTGACTAGCGTGAAGGTTAAAAAAAGAAAAGTAAATTTCTGAGAAGTATGCTGAGGTGCTCCTCTATCAGATGAGAAATGGGAGACTCAGCCAGGCGCCCGTTCACCTTCTCTCCATGCGCCTCCTGAGCTGGATGCCCCTGGCGACAGCGTCTTCCTTCTCAAGTCTGCAGGCTGCTCTCCGGGCCAGCTGGGCCTGGACGCTCTGCTCCTCCTGCTCCACCTCCTGTCGCAGGTGGAAGAAGCGCCCTTGTTCCACCTCCACCTGACACAGCTCCAGCCTTCAGGGAACAGGAGTCATGGAAAGAATTACTGTCACCCAGTCATCAAAGCCACAGCTAAACCTCAGGACTCACATGCTGAGAAATGTTAACACTTGTTTCAAAAATAAACACAGACAGAATAATGTGAATTAGAAAGTTAACATGTCTTAATATTCTTTATCCTTTGTGTGTTGCTAAGCAGACATTGGAGTCTATTGACTGTAAGTAAAAGGCACATCGGTTGCTCTCGGAAGGATGAATGTGTTTAAGAACAGTACTCTCTTTAGAGGCCATCCCTAATGATCAGAAATAGATCAGCTCTTGGAAAAAAGGAAAAAAAAAAGTTTCACGCTCCTAACAAAACAACTGAGTCGGGTAGTACTCCAGGCACATGAAACGTGTGCATCAAACTGTGGACCCCAGGTCTGTAAAGTGCAGCTGGGGGCCTGTACGTAGGTCTGACTCACTCGTGCTCTTTCAAGGTCTGGGCGATATGCGTCTCCAGCTCTTCCTCCCCGAGCAGCTCCGCACACAGCCGTTTGTGCTGAGCCCGCAGGCGGAAGAGTGCTGCACTGCGGGACCCATATGCAGAGAGGAGGGGAAGCAGAGATCAATATCTTAACTTACTGAAACAGGGAACAATTAGAATGCCTGGAAGCGGGAGATAAAGATACGAGGTGCCCAATCCTGGCCTTACGGGGCTGCGGTGTGAGAGCCTTCTGTTCCACCTGAGCAACCTCATCCCGTTCTGTCAGCTTTTTTGCAGTCATGTTTGACTTTTTCACTTCTCTAGTTTTGAAATTGTTAAATACTACTCACACTGAAATGAGCACTGGTCCCTGTAATTTTAAACCGGTTTTTCTACTTACATTTGAGCGTTTCCCTGAATCATCACTCTTTCTCGTGGCCAACAAAAAAAAAAAAAAAACTGACAAGATATGTGTGATTTGTGATCATCTGTTTTGCTCAAATAACACTGGATTTTCAAACGGTTTTATAATTTTACATACAGAAAAAAAGTTTGGAATACATTTTTGAATTGAAACTACTGTTTCAGTTCTGTGTAGGGGACAGCATACATGCTTGGTCCTGTCCCTGTGACAACACTTATCTTGTTGTTTATACTATTTTGTAGAGTGACCTCTCCAGGTGGGAATGACAAAGAAGCTTAGGAAGAATGTGAAGCACTGAATTCTGGGAAACGCTTCAACATTGTAAATCAGCGCCATTGACCAAAGTGCAAAGCTGTAATTCACTAAAGGCACTGCAGTTCTTAAGCGCACAGCTTCTAAAGTAATTTTACAGAGCTGTTATTCATGCGATAAACTCGGAGGACCACAGGTAATTTCACACCAGTGTGAGTACCATCTCAGCGGTTTAGGGAGAACCTGCTGAGTTATGTTCCTAAGGACTGGTCCAAGATGGAGCACCCTTATCCTGGCTAATTTTCCCAGTGGTACGTTTTTCTTCATTTATGTTGTTTAGTGGTTGGTTTAAGACTTTCAACCTACGCATTGTCAGCCTCTTTCTGCTGGTCAATGTCCCTCTCCACCTTGTCCCTCTTCTTATGCAGCTCCTCGATGTTCAGCCAACACGCCTTCAGCTCCTCCCTTCACACCACGACACACATACCAAAGCATAGTAACGCTGCTATTACCATCACTGTCAGAAAACACATCACTTTCAAATAATGATTTCTGTATTCTGTACTTCTGTATTACAGTACATTTCAGACACCTGGGGTGCATGGTCTTTAAATAAAATACCTTATGGTATTCCATTTCCAACAATTTAATATATAACACAATGAAACACTGTACATGTATGAGTCTGCGAACGAATTCTCCCTTTAAAAAGGTAAAAAAGTGGAATACAATCTGAAGTACATTTCATTCCTCATTCGGATCATTACCTTAAAATACTACCTCATACCAAGGGCATAACTGTATGCATTAAAGTAGATGACGCGAGCTCCCGTTTCCTGTGGAGCAACGACACTCGTTTGAAAAAAAAAAAAAAGAGGCAGAAATGTTTTGCAATTTCAGTCTCTCCCCGGAGTGCACACAAAAACACACTACTGTGATGGCTGGGAACAGATGAAGGTGTGGTGGAGTGGAGAAAACACCAGCTTTGCTCACACAGACTCGCTGTTCGCAGCAATAGATCAGCTCCTGCCAGCTTAATGCGTGTTCTCTTTGCCACCTAATGAGCTGCAACACAGCAATCTGCTACTAGGCTGCATAAAACCGCCACCACAGCTCTGAGGTATAATCGTTTTTGTCATATTTGTGAGCAACTTCTTTGAGAATTTTCTCCTTTTCTGATTCAGATATTGCTGTGATTACAGTATATTTTTATCTTTTACCAAAGATAATTAAAGCTGCAATCAGAAAACATAACAAAGGCATAGATTACGAAAAATAACCACAAAATAGGGTATCATTATTGCCTCTCACATTATTCACTGTAATGGAGAATGAGGGAATGCCAAACACTTGGCTTTTTAGTTGCTGCTGTATCACAACTCAATAGCTGCTGAAGGGGGCTTGCTTTAAAGAGACAGAAAAAAAGGATGTGGAAATATGTTTTTTCATGCTAACATTTTTAGCGCAATAGGGTCTAAAATAGATGAACTTGCTGATGTGGAAATTTTCCTTCTGCTACCAGGGACACAGTCCCAGGAAAGGACCAATCACTGACGGGGGCCAGACCTGGCTTTCAGGACGTCGTACTCCTTCTGTCTGTAGAACGAGTCCAGCTGGTCCAGGTTTCTTCGCAGCTTGAATATCCGCGCTCTCTCGGCATAGCTCTTCTTACCGCCATCTCCTGCAAGATCGGCCTCCATCTCATCGCTTTCCCGACAGACGCAAGACCATCAGAAAGGCAGCTTCAGCTGTTATTCACATTCTCACATCAAAAAATCCACTTTTCAAGATTAGCAATATTCTCATTTACCTTAATTTAGAAACATTTTACTTTTCATAACCAATTCTATAAACTTTAGCTTTTTAACACTCTTTTCCTCTCAACAGTCCTTGCCACATGAATGCTCAGTGTTTTTTATTCATTATGACTGGCACACTTAATTATGAATTACAAGGACTCATATGTAACAGAAGATACTATGAGGCAGCTATTTTGTTTGCTGAATTAACTCAGAAAGTCAGCAATATCTGAGCAAAAGGGTCATTCTGTGTGCAATCAATTTGACTTCAGCATGACTCTCGTTTTCTTGAAAGCTGCAATGTTTGTCTTAACAATTGAGGTACAGCAACAAAACTTCACACTTGCATACTAAATAACTTTTGTGATACATCTGCGTAATGTAGTTAACATTTGATCTCATTATTGCAGCAACCCATACTTCATCAGTGACTGTCTGTTTTAATGTTTATGCAGACATAATCTTAGTGTCATATTAACCCTTCGTCATTTTAGGTCATGACAGTGTCCTAAAGTGCAAAAACATTAAGTTAGCCACACGTACAAACCCTATATTCTCCACATACCTGTACAGCTGTGTACTGACAGCTCTGCAACCAAAAGTACTGAAATCAACAGGAAACCACCTCACCACTAACAATGCAAGCGGCATGATTTGCTTCAAAAACACATACTAGAAAAGCACAGCATCACGTCAGGAAAAAATTCAGCACTCTCACACAAAATAGTGCAGTACCAACCTGCTTGTGGAGGAATACATGTCCGTGAATTCATCTTCACTGTGTGACAACACTGTATTTTCATCTCTGAACACCTCTCCAGCCTCCTCGTCTGGAATGAAATTAAAAAGCAAATTTGTGGAAGGTTTTTGTTTCCCAACATGCTTTTAAATTCATGTTTTCCTGACACAGTAAGAATTCGGTAAAATTCTCAACTTACAGTAAAGCACTGAAATGGAAAATGGAAAACTCAAATTTTTGGGCTTACACATCATCAGAAGTTCAGTGTTGACTGAAATTTAAAAAAATGAAATGTTTATTATAAAATTAATATTCATCAGGCATTCACTGCTGCCTGCTAGTGATGATCTCCAGGGTAGAATAATATGACTTTATAATATTACATTTCATTACATAATTCATCACTCATGACTGTCTTGGTTGCCATAATCTAGGTTAGAATTCACAACCATTTTATAAATCTTTTGCACTTACTCCTGTTCTGTGCATGCTATGCTTAAGATGCAGTACATTTGGAATTAAACTGTGTTCAGGAAGAAGGAGTGATTGCCTATTCTATATCAAAATTGGATGTGCAGAATATAAACACTTGGTCACTGGCCACTTTCTGACACATCCTGGAAATCCACCTATTCAGACTACAGCTGTCTGAATAGGTGGATTTTCAATACATATTTAATATTACTTTTAGGTTCAAACAACTCCCAAATCCCATTTTGGCTTCCCAAACTCTGACACCCTCCTCACGTTGTAAACAAACAAAAGCAGGTGCATATGTCCTGGCATCACAAGTTTGATGCGTACAGGCTTGATGGTTGAAATTCAACTTCTCACAGCAGTTATTCCCTTTTCTGCCATGTTTCCCCCAGTGGCTTCAAGGATGGCAGTAACAATTACGTATATTTGCATCTACTTGCATCCTGAATGCACCCTTAACATAGAATTTATCAGCATGTCTCTATCACCATGTCTACCCTGTCACACTGCTGAATGTAAATAGATTTTGTTCTAGTGTGACTTTGCCAAAGGTCTACGGAGCTAATTATAATAATTTGACAAGGTTAGACTTTTCTTGACTGTATTGACTGCTGGCAAGTCAAGTTAATATTCTTAGTAAAGGCTGCCTTCATTGTCGTATTTTTTGTGACCGTTGCTACGATTCATTCAACCCAGCACTCATGCAGATAACTACTTCCACCAATTCAAGATGGATGATTATTCACCCCCCGTTTCCTCGTCTGTCCAGGTGTTCAGGTGAGCATTTTCAGCAGGTAAAGGTGACATTTCTTCAGAGGTCTCCATAATGTTCCAGCTGTGAGTATTCGAGAACGATGTTACTTACGTTATCAGGTTTCACATTCATCTGGCTTGCTAACGTTAGCCAACTAAACAATACAGAAATAATTACGAAGCAAACAGATCAACTTAAATGCGTCATTCCTACAATATTAGCGGTAGCTAAGGGATAACTTGAGTTAGAATGTTCTTCAACACTTCTTAATGCATAAAACATCCCTAAACTAGCTAACGTTTAGCTAGTTTAGCTAACGACATCCCTACGTGTAAAGTACAACTATTTTATTAGCGACCTAGCTATAGCCAGTTAACATGTACCTATCTCTAATAAGGCAAACAGTAAATATTTAGCTAGTTAGCTTGCAAACCATAGCGTTTGTGAAGACACATTTTCCATTTAATAGCACAGGACCTTATCTAGCCAAATTAGTCAGCTAACGTTAGCAACTATAGGTGTTAAGGTTAACTAGCTACGACTATTATCTTGCATATAATTCTCGCCAACAACATGACGAATATATTATCTTAACTCTCTATATCTGTAGAGGATTTTATTTTGCTAATGTGAGTTGATTTCTACCTTCAGTAGACGGAGCAGTTGCTAACACCATCCACTGTTTGCTTGAAACTTTCTGCAGCGTCTGATTCTTTCTACTGCTTCCATGGCAACGGGACTGAACCAACAGAAAGGGCGTGCGTAGATGGTTTGGACATATTTTGGAAAAAATATTTGGTATGGTGATTTTTTTTTGTTAAAATTTCTTAGTATGTCATCAGCTTAAGAGTGTTGCATTAAGTGGTTGCAAACAGGGCTATTAAAGTGTTGCCTGATTTCATTAACGGAGCCTCACGTTTTGTACGTCTAAAGACGGTCATTCAAATAGGCCTGCTTTTGGTCATTTTCATACTTTTTTTGTTTTCATGTGCATAGTGATGTGAATGAATTATAGACAGTATTACTTTCAGGGTCACACAACACATTTTTTTTTTACAGGGGGAAAAAGGAAAAATCGGTTTTCATAATTGCAGGGTCTCTAGATAGGCCTACAGTAGCCTACGTTCCTCGGCGAGCCGAGAGTCGTGCTATTCGGTTATGGATTGAAACAGACTACTGATTATGTCTCGAAGGCCAAGACAGCATTAGAGACCCTTTAAATGTATTTAAATAAGACTAAAGGCAGTGCATTCCGGTCTTACGTGGAATACTCAATTGTATCCATGAGTAAGGTCGCACTGCGCTGTCGCTACTACTCCTGAAATGGGCAATACAGTTTTGTACAATTAAATACATTAATTAAATTAAAGAAATAATGTGCCAGCAAAAAAAAAAACAAAAAATAAAACACCTAAACCAAACAAATGTCAACAGTGATTTACTATTTTGTTCGTTTGCCACATCTGAATCAAGCTGAGAATGTGCCTGTGAAGCACAAGATCCCTGTGTGAGGCACGCACGAAATAGAGGTCTAAAAGACCCTGGTCCCAACAATTCCTCTGTCCTATGAAGAACTGAGAGAGCAAGAGTGGAATAAAAGCTTCACACATGAGTGAAACTATGCAGTTTTGTCTTATTTGATAATCTTGCTTCTGACACTGACAAAAAATAATCAAAAATAAATACAACAATACAATCTGTATGAGCATTTTAGAAATTATTTTGATTTTTTTTATCATAGAAATGTGCAATCACTGTCATCATTGTCACACTGGGTCACACATGCTTTCCATTTATTAAAATAAGAGAGTCAGAGGTAAATTCTGAGGACTAGAGATTGCCATACACACATACACCCCCTCCCGATATATCAACAGAGACCTAGTTTTGTGTGAAACTGAATCATATCTTTTAGGTTAATCTTGTTTTGGGCATAGATATTCCCTAGATGCATATTTTGTTTCTCTTGATTAATTTTTTTTCCATCTTTACACAACCAAATACCCCATTTTTGATAAACTCTTCCTGGCCATTCACACATAAATGCCTATTTGCAACTGGCAGAAAAACAACATGAGCCACACAAACACGCAATCGGCTAGGTGAAGTTGGCATCATTCCAGCGCTCTGCATAACACCTGTTAAAACATGGTTGTGTAATTACAATTATAATGTCTGCTTACAGCATGCCACACTGTTTAATTTGTTATATATGGGGCAGTTAACGTGGAATACCCCTTACCTGAAGTGTATCATTGTAATATAATGTGAAACATTGAGTGGTTTCATATTTTGTTTGAGCTTCCGGTCTGACATGTAGTAACAGATCAGCAGCAGATTATTTTAAGCTTCCTGCTGTGTCCATATGCACAACCTATTTCATTTCAATCAGACTGCATTAAGGTCCTTCATTTGAGTCAGGCTGCATTATGAAATATTACATAATAGCAGCTGAAGACATTAATACCTCTGGTGATATGTGATATTTGAGAAGGTAATCCAATACAGATTTTAGAAAGGAAATAATTGTTCTCCTTTTGCTTGTCCTTGGGGAACTGATCTACCTTTAAAAAGCTGAAATACAATGACAGTGGAATGGTAATGTGTTAAATGAGGGGAAGATTAATGACTCTGAGCTGTAGTTTTGAGGGTAATTTCTGAAATGTCCAAAATGCCAGTGAAACTTTGGAATAAATGAGGTCTATATTTAATTTTACTGAAACTATTTTACAAATGTATCAGAGATGGTTGATTATTACAAGATATGAAATTCTGCCTTTATTTCTGGATCTAGCTTCATGCAAGATAGCTAGGGCTGGCTTTTTGCAGGCTGACTACATAAAGGCTAAATACTCTACATTTCAACAACTCTGATTTGCAATGATTGTTGGTAGTTATAACGATTATGAGAAGTAGTTACATCATGATATATGTCATTATTGTACTCATGCATGTAGTTAGCCACTTTAAACACAAGCTTTGCCTTGAATTGAAGGTTGTATCTCCTGGATGCACAGCTCATAATTGCAGAAGAAATGACATTACACACTGAATACATATTATAATAACTATACATGCCATGACCATTATAACAATAATTTAATCTGGCAACTGCCAAAATGAGCCATTACAATGCCTTTCAATTCCAAATACAAAATGAAACATTCAACCACAGCCAAATGTTTAGCAAAAATGTAAAGACATTTTAATGGTGAGACATGGATGTCATATTGATGTCACTTTTTGAAGCCATACAGATCTTTGTGCAATTATAATTTGTGGAAAAAGAATAAGGATGAAGGACACAACAAAAGCAGAAATTAAATGACCAGGTCAGATTTTCATGTACTTGATCCTTTTTAATTACTCAATGAGAGCCATCATTTTCATATGACTCAAAATGTCAGAAGTTGTGAGTTGTGCTATTTTGTTTTTGTGGACATGAACATGACAAGGATGGTTTATAGTTGAATAGCTGCTGGGTTGAACAGTTGAACTCACCACGCTGATTTTTTGTTATAAGTACCAGTATAATCATAGTGAGTGATGAGAGTGGTGAGAGTCAACTTTAACAATGAAAACAAAAGGGCCGTTCTTCATGTAATGTTCATTTTCTCATCTAAAACCACAATACTTTACGTCACAGATGGGAGTCATTGTATTTAATGCAGGAAGTAAATGCATTTTCCCCTTCAAATTAATTGCATGTGAAAGACTAAATTATCACATGACAACATACTGTCTTGTAGCTAATAAGTATTTAATATATGCATAGATCATACTATTACTATAACTACTACTACTAATAATAATATCAATGATAGTGTCGGATACAGATGCAGCTCCTGCTGGTGCAGTCAGGATGTTGATAAAAGCTATCATGAGTGGTGAAAAAGTTTTGTTTCTGAGTAGAGAAGGGAGAGCTTAGATGTGTGGATAATGGCTCATTTATCTTTGATTGCTGCAGTAATAGATTCTGAAGATTCTAATAAAAAGTGCATGGGAGCTTTTAAAATCATGGACCAGAGCTAAAGCTGCACAGTGGAATCGGTCTGAAATCAATCCCGAGCTTGTTTGAAATGAGATTTCTATAAGGAGAAGGGATTAAAGCAAGTATTTAATGCATCGAGAACCTTGCAATGTGTAATCAATGCGGGAGGGCAGAGTGGGGCAGAAGAAGTAGTCGTGTCAGGTAAATGAGGCTTAAACTTAGCAATCTCCTTCTGTTACACACACATGCCTTTGCCCTGGGGCCAGGTTAATGACAATGTAATGGGCTGAAGTCTCCAAATACCAGTGGAAACATGGGCACAGTGCTGAATATGAATTTCACCGAGCCAGTCATTTGAAAAGTGACATAGAGAGTACAAGTTAAAACACACAATATGTGGACTTTTTCTTCGCTTTCTTCGCTAAACATTTGCACCTTGGAAAGTCCATGAAGGGCTATACTGCTCCTTTAATTTAATAACCCTCTAGGTTTGACTATTTGCTACAAATTACAGCTTGTTTCATACAGTGTAGGTAGGGAAATAAGCTGTGAGAGAGATAGTGGGAGGCTGGTACAAGTGCTCTGTACCGATACCATTGTGAAAGGCTCCATATTAAATCTAAATGTCACAATGTGATGGACTGAAACAAACATCATATAGCCTACATTTAAAAAAAAAAAGAATCTTTGGAACTCATTGATTTTTGAATATGAGTCCCTATGATCTCCTAAATGATAGATCTGTATATTTCTCCAGGCAAGGTCAAATTGGAGGAAGGGCTGTTTCACACTTGCCCTGAAAGCAGTGCCTGTGTGGTCCATCTCACATCAGCAGATCTCGCCTGCAGGGTTTGGGAGTAGAGTAACCAATGGTAATTCATTCAGTTCAGAGGACATACACGAGGCAAACATCTGCTTGTAGAAGAAAACTTGGAGATTGATGTACCTTTTGACTGAGATTCTTTGGCTTTCGTGCCTGTTAATAGAACCTGACCATCTGTCCCTCCACTTGCATTCATTGCAAGTGGCGATTAATTTTGTCCATCTTAATCAATCAATCAATCAATCAACATGTATCTGTTACAGTGCTATGTGTAATGAAATTGTCAGGGTGGTTTTCAAACTGATACCCGTACACACACACACACACACACACACACACACACACACACACACACACACACATATACACACACACACACACACACACACACACAAAGTCAAACATTGT
This sequence comes from Megalops cyprinoides, assembly GCF_013368585.1. NCBI lineage: Eukaryota > Metazoa > Chordata > Actinopteri > Elopiformes > Megalopidae > Megalops > Megalops cyprinoides. The sequence goes on along the minus strand of NC_050589.1, from coordinate 5,894,628 downwards.
GACTTTCACATTCTGGGCTTCATTCCTCATTCTTTTGTACATGTACTAGTGTAGTTTAGGTCCCCTATCACATCACCATGCCAGCTATTGTCCATGTCAGGTTGATGTCCATCACTATGGAGAGGCAGTCAGATCACCCACCTGGGCAGCAGTGTCAATGTTCCTCATTGAGAGACCCTCTAAAACACTGAGGAAATGGTTGGAATAACTCTCAAAGCATTCTTTACGCTGTATTTTCTCATGGTCTGTAAGTTCTCTGCTGTGAGAAATGCATTTATACAAGGTTTCCTAATGCATTGTGCAGCTTCAGGGAAGACTAGGCTTTTTCATCATGACCTCTGTAGCTCTAAGGTCCAACTATGTCTCAGATGTTCTGGGTCTGTCAAGTGTAAAGCTTGCTCCAAGAAATCGTTTTCTGGCCTTTCTAAGGAGTTATCAAATGCTCATTTTATTAAATTAAGTTCTGTATACTGCCTTTGTATTTCTCAGCCCAGACATATTTCAATCAGTTAGTCAATTGTTTTAAATAGGTGCTGCAGTAATGATGTAGAACAATAACTCTTAAAGGATAACACACATTCAAAAGTAAGCCAACTAGGTAGTAAAAAAATATTATTGTTATTATTTGATGGCAAAATGATGTAAACTGAATTATAGAGGGTGAGACTGTAATCAAGGAATCAATTACAAAAATGAAATAAAATTCTTTTTAGGTGGCTAATAGGTTGGTGGAATAATAATGGTGTCCTCTGACCAACTGAATAATTAGTTTCTCACTGCATTATAGTATATAATGATTTTAATACAAGTCTCTGAAATCATATAGCTAAGAGTTATCATGCCTGCTGTTTGAAGCTGCATGTAAATATTTTGACTTCATCTCCTAGGACGTTATTGGTCCTCTGCAAGATCATTATTTGAATTTCAGTTTTGAGAGTAATGGACCATGAGTCCTTCGTGTATGTCTCCTCTTTCACTTTCTTGTTCTCTTTTGATGTGCGTGCTCTCTAAATCTAACCAGAGCTGAATTCAGTCTCAAGACTGTTTCATGTCCAGAGAAAGAGGAAACCTTGCAGGCAAGTAGACACCAATATGAGAAGATATAACAGGGAAAAAAAGGGAAGCAATCTCAGGCCACGTACTGTTTGTACAGTTCATTCCGTCGCTCTTACTCAAAAAGCTAGCGCTCTTTGTATTATTGTACTTCAGTGTTGCTCAGAAACTACAGGGTGCTCAGAAGTGCTTAATAGTAGATTCTTCGCTGCTGCTACAGCAGATAAAGGAAAATGCATGGCTGGTGCTTTTTCGTCTGATAACGATCTGCCTTAGTCCAGCAAAAATTCTCTCTCACTTGAGCAGCCAGGTGGACACAACTGATACATCAGGACTTTTATCTTTTTCTTTTCATATCACAGTATATTCAGAGAGTGTACATGTACATGTGCACATATACACATGAACACACACACACACTTCACATTGGAAAGATCTTGCAATTAGGTCCTGCAAGCCAATGCTTCATCCTATGGCCTGCCAAACAACGAGTTGGACATTGCACCAATAAGACAAACTCTAACAGTCACATGACCATGACAGACCATCATGTTGTCTGGATCTACAAAAAAAAAATGTAGTGGCTTTCAGTTTAAAAGGTCACATGGTTCTCTTGTCCCCACCGACGGGCAAGTGTGACTTTTAGCCCCATTAATAATGGAGCCGGCTCAAGTGGTTCTGGGAAAATCTTCGGCCTGATTACATGTGAAAAGAGCAGGCAGGACCCTCCTGTGAAAGCAGGCAATGCCAGAGGGGAGAGCGATCTAATGGGACGCCTGATACATTAGTGTGTGCACCATCCACCCTTGGCTTTACATCCACCTACCTGCCAGACAACTCCACACTGCGACTCCTCGGAGGAAAAAGCCTGGCTCTCTAATTACACGCAGCATCCTGGCTCACATCCTCCCACTTCCCTTGGGCAGAGCAGACAGTCAGAGCAGGTAACCCTGCAGGAGATTTCAAGCAAAGTTACTCTAACGTTTGTGTCATAAGAAAACGTGTTATTCATACTAGTTCTTCAGTTGGCACAGAGTTTAACACAAAATAATACAATTTTAGATGGAGCAGATAGAAAACTGAGGAATGCTGCTTTGCAGTGGTACTCCATACACACTTTTTATAGTTCGAATTGCGTGCTTGAATCCCTCTCAAACTTTCACTTACATTAAACGCTGGCTTATCAAAAGCTGCAGTTCAGAATGAAGCCATTCCAGATTCTATAGGAGCCTTAACCTGTAAAATCAATTCAATGTGATTAAATGTATTAATGGATTTTCTTTACAGATAATCTTCTCATTTAATTCCAGATACATGCCAGTAAATATCTGTCTCCTGTTGCAAAGGTCAGGCATTAGTTTACATCTGCCTGAAAACTGTACATACAGAAATCCAGATAAGGATTCAGCCAATTGTTTTGTTTTGAAAATAGGTCAGATGAACTGAGCCGATGCATATTTATAAAATCGTGTGGTGTAGCTTCCAAATCAATAACACACTACAAATGCAGATATCTGAAGGTCAGCAAATCATGTTGTTTTGTTGTTTAGCTGATGGCATTATGTTCTATGGTGTAAGCGTGGGCTGAGTGTTTTAACTTAAAACTTCCCCCACCATATCAATTTCCTCTCCTATTGTGATTTTCACTGGAAAGCTTACATTATCATCTGTCCAGCACTTTCAAAGGATTTATTTGGAAAGCAATAGTGAACACAGCATTTCGAAATATGTATGGCGTCTTATGTATAGAGTCATTTATAGCAATCGGGGCTGTGATCAGTAGCAGCTTGCTCTATTATTGTTTTCAGATGGGGAAAAAGTCCTTTGAACTAGCCCATTGGTATCTTCTATACACTCAGAGAATACTGACATAGTGAAGTTTCTTTTGCCAGTGTTTGGATTCTCTGCAAAATTCATTCACATTATTTCAATATCAAGCAGCGCCCCAACACAGCACTCAGCTTTGCATCAGATGAGAAATATTTTCAATGCATCCAAAGCTATACCACTATCTTTCAGTGAATCAGTTGAAAACAGCTCAAACATCAGTCTCTGGTATAGAACTGTGAATAATGGTGTATGTTTGTATCTAATCTCTTCATCGTTTGATGTATTGACAAGTAAATAATGGGTGCCATAGTGTAAATGCTGTTGGCTTGAAAGCTAGAACACTTATGCGTTGTCGGCAATAAATAAGTTTCAACCATTCAAGATGAAGTAGACAGCAAAGCAACTGAGATAACCTTGGTTCTTCAGCTGGAGACATTTGGCATTTGTGCATTCCACTAGTATCTCACTTCAGCACTCACTTGAAAAGTCTCTCACGGGCTTTGCCGCGACTGTGCAGTAAACGCCGTACTTTATTGATATTTTAAGTTGTGATTTTATCATTTCAAATCCGAGGTAAGCAACGATAAGAGTAAACACTGAGCTCCGAGACAGTTCGGAATTTTTTTCCGGTCAGGAAGGACAGTCGGATGACGTCAGAATGGAGGTCTTCAAAAAAGCCTTCGACCAGGGCGAAAAAGCTGTATCCCAGTGCTTCCTCTGTGGGGTGCGTATAGCGGTGACTTCATGCGTGAGGTGACAGAGAATGCAACCCAGAATTCTCATCGTACCAATGTATTATCATGACCTAATAATATATCACTACTGTTTAATGGACGACTTTAGAATTAGAGATATGAATTTATTCCATGAGTATGTATTTGCTCAACTCGTCATGCAATCATTGAACAGAAAAGCGAAGTATGTGTCTGCTGTCATGGGAATGTTTGACCAAGTACTATATGTTCTCAACGGTAGTTCCATAAACCTAAAGATTTAAAAATAAAGATTCACGTAGTGCTTAAGTTTAGAGTTTCTGAAAATGATTGTATTTGTTCCCCTCCAAAATTGTGCTTGCTGTGTGTGCAATAGTATTATGTCTGTTGGCGGAAATCCAATAGTAGCTTACTGGTTAAAGCCATAGTAGCCTACGCTGTCTTGTCACGATACTTTTCAAAAGGTTGAAATATGTGGTCTCATGAATATCAGTACTACTTGCTCACCTTAGAATAAACTAGGTCGTTTAGGGATCATTGCCAGTTAGCATTTTTTTATGAGAAATGTCAGACTTCAAATGACCATGTCTCAAGCTGACATTATCGCTTTCACGGTCTGTGTCTGCATTGATGTATTATGATTGATTTAAAATCATGAAAAAGGTATACACGCTATTAAGAAATAGTATATCAAATTATACTTTCACGCTGGACTGAACCTGCAAATTCGTTATTGATCTGAAGTAATCACTCTTCTGGTAGTAGTGGCACTGCGATTGAATCGACCCCTTGAACAGTTTAAATTCTATGGAATTCTTCTACGGAAATTCTATGGCATCCTTTGGCTGTAGTCTAATATTACAAAAAAAAGTGTTTCCACAGTGAACGCTTTTCACAGTTTATACATTTTTTTAGAAACACTTGCAACCTTACACAGTAATTTCATGTGAGGCGGAGAAGGAATTGCAGTTTAAAGCGTACTGCATACTGACATGAGCACTCTCGGGTTCCACGTGTGGACCGAGAAACCTGACGTCGCTCTGAGCAAGGGACGTACGGTAGCGTGGGCTGAAAAGTGCTTATTCTCTTGATGCCGGAGGAGTCAGTGCTGCGAGTGGGCTGTACGCGAGAGAGTGGCGAGAGCGCATCAGTCAACTCCACTGCGCCCGAGTTCACTTTGAGCATCAATTGCGCGGAGCAGGACAAGGAGGCGGCGGCGGAGCGGAACATGGGAAGGCAAAAGCGGTGCCCGCTCGCAGCTGCTCGTTTCCAGCGGGACGGGACCGCGGCGGCGTCGCTGCTGTGACCTCCTACCTGATCTCGTTCACCTCTGGAAAACTTTACGCGGCTTTAGAGATGGAGATATTCACTTTGATTTTGCCAGCCCTGTTACTCCTGTCTATCGAACGGAGCAAATTCACCAGGTACAGTAGCAGTTTTATTGTTTTCTTTCCTCTCCTGTTTTAGGACTTAAATTAGTTACGCAGCAGATATGAAAGGCATGCGTTTACAATGAAACAACATTACGGTGAAATTTCGTAAAGAAGATGTTAAGTGCGTGTTGTTCGTGAACTCATTCATTCATCGACTAATTCCTCACCTAGGCTACAGCAGGAAGACGTGCTGTAACCCACTTGATTAATGATGGACGTGTAGTTTTTAGGTCAATCGTTGCTGCAATGTTCTCTTTTTCAGAATCATATAAGCATTATTCCTGCGCTCAATGACATTTTCACTGTTACCATTTAAATCGTTTGAGCAATTACTTCGGATTAAGCTTTGAGTTCAGTTCAGGATTTACGTCAAAACAGTAGCATCTGCCGCTACAATCACATACTGAGTTAAAAGCTATATGCAAAATACATTTCTTCTCGAATTTTTAGTTTCACCATCAATGAATGAAAAACAAAACGCCTAAAAAATAACTGCGGTTAGAAATGATACTCTTCTCATCGATCATAATACGTTTTGGTAAGACTTTACATGCCTCCAAACTTTTATTTTTTCCATATTTACACTGGATTAATATGAAATGGCAGAAACGAAATTGTGGGTTAGAAATAACAATGAAGGCTGCGATGCCCCGAACGCAACTTTTTTCCACTGCCAATTTGGGAGGACGATTGAATTCTGATAGTCCAATATACGTGCCTCTGGAGAGCACATGTTTTTTATGCAAACGATTTGCATTAGTAGGTCATTTGAAGTTTAAAGAACCTTAAAGGATTAACAAACAGCGTTTGAAAAGTCTAAACTGAATTTCAGAGTTAAATGCTTAACCGAATTTAGCTCCTTTGAACGAAAATAATCTAGAAAAAATGGTGTTTACATAGAATAAAGGTTTGCTTTTTTCAGTGACGGCATCGTTAACTCAAATTGAATATTTAGATGAATTTAAGATGACCAAACGGTGTAAATAGCTTGTTTCCCCCGGTAACATTTTAACTGTAACATAACACGAGCTCTCATTCTTAAACTACACGACACAGTACAAATTTATCCAGTACTTAGAATATATCAAAGATGTATTGTTTGTATGTCTACATTCCCCAAGTTGGTATAATTTCTTGGTTTTAGGAGGCCTGTACATACCTGTTGGCTTTTGAGAAAGTGTGATTACACTGTATAAGGTGTTAGAAACTGTCAGGCCAGGGCCTATATATATGACCCCAATGACAAGATAGAAATATAGAGTTCAGGGTTTGTATTGCTGAGTTCAGTACTAAGCAGCATTTAATTAAACTAATCAAAAATCATTTTCAACAATCATTTTTAATGTAACATAGAACTTCTCACAGCATTACTCAGCAGTGGCAGCAGTGTGGTATAATGGCAAGGAGCAGGGCTTGTAACCCAAAGGGTGCATTGGATTCCTGGTACAGCACTGCTGCTGTGCCCCCAGGCAAGGTTTTCAATGTGCACTGCCTCAGCAAATATCCACCTGTATAAATTAGTAACAGATATTGTACGTTAAATAAGATCCTCTGGATGAGAGAGTCATGGAGTTTAACTACAACATATTTACCTTTTGGGAGGTTAGAGTTCAATTTTGGGGGCATATTTTCATTAGTGTAGTGTTTTTTGTGCTCAAAGACAAACCCTGGAACACAGAGGGCTCATGGAGCTGACTCTTGGCTCTGATGTGGTTGCTCATAGCAGTTTTGGATTAAGGACTGCCCCCTGAATAGGACACCTGTCCACTGAAGAGCCTTTACTTCATCTCCTCTCCGCTAGTGAGTTCGAAAAAGACATGCTGCCATTTCTTAAGTAGTATGACTTGGCTGGAGGTTGGAGCCAAGAGCCTCCCATGACCACACTGTAACTCTGAATGTAATGTTGACATCTACCAGAACGTTGTAAAACACATAGAAAGGCAACAAAATTAAAACACAGTCCTTTCAATTTTACATTAAATGGATCCAAACAATGACTTCCGCTTCTGACAAGAGTCTACTCTCTGCTTGTCTCTGGATTTTGTGTATGACCAGACTTTGGGCCTGTCTCTTAAAAAGAAACATGATTAAATACATCATTCCAGCAGTTGCTGTGATTCTATGAAAATGTATGACCCAGGGAAAATGTGCAGTTGGTTGTACCAAGCATTTACAGTATACATCTGCCTTAAGGCCCACTGACCAGCATATCAATAGTGAGTTCTTGTTACACCCACCTAAACACTTTCCCTGGAGTCCATTTTTAAAATCATTCTCAGCATTTCAGAATCAAAGCACATACTTGGTGTGTCTATGCCATTTGGTAACAAGCTGCGCAGACGATCACTGATCTTTAAATCATCTGAAAGGCTAAACTCTTGGTCTGTGCCTGCATGCAGGTCATCCAGGTAATATAAGGATTAGTGGATCTGCACAGACTCTGACCGCTGACCCTTTATGCTATAGGCATTTGGATTTCTGGTAACCTCTGTATTTCCTGTGTTGCTTAAACATAGAGAGAAAATAGATGTTATCACAAGACCATCTGGTCTCCAACATTTGATCTTTACCTTCTTCAGTACAAACTTGCTCTAAGCTAGCATTCTCATTTATTACAACCCTTCTCCAGCAGTATGAGACAGAATTTGTTTTTCTGAGTGGCTACAGTCACTGAAAAGGGTATGATATTCTCCACTGCACTTGTATTACGCTCAATCTGCATGATAAATACAGTACATTCACAAGTCATTCTTTGCAAAGTAATTTATTTTTTGACGAGGTATAAGAGGAAACCTAAAAATTTAGATTAGTTATGTAAAGGCTTTTAAAAGTAATTAGAAATATAAATAAGAGCTATTTCAGAAGTATTAAACAGAATAGAAAATGGTGAACTGCATATTAGTGCTTGCATGACCAATAACAACTGAACAGCTGAAATGTTCTACTAATGAAGGCACTGCAATGTAAAAACTAATCTCAGGAAAATTTGTGGTGGATCTCAAGATAAATGGTTTCGACTATTGTAAATAATTTAAAAAATGATAAGAAAGTAGTAAAATTGTGAGACAAGTTGATAGCTAGTTCAAAAACAAAAGCTACAGCTAATGTAGGTCCTGAGGATAGGCAGTTCACCAAATGATTTTTTTCCCCCAACAACAACAGTAAAAATACAAACTGACAGCTTGAACTAGCACTACACGATAATATGCATTATTCATATCTGTTTAACGTTGTATTTATGTAAATAGGTGTCAAGTGTAGTCAGCCTTTTCCTATACTGTTCAAGGAACATGACAAAATAAGTAGAAAACTCTGCAGTTAGCTCAGGTATTCAAACATCAAAGAAATCAATGAAAGGAACCTGTGACAGGAGCACTGCCTTAGAAAGAATTCCAGTTCATACCCTTACATTCTGGAAAAAATAACAGTTGGACATCAACAACATAAAACTGTAAAAAGGAAAACGAGGACAGGGAGCCCACAACAGCAGAACAAATTGGCTTTATTTCCCTGGGGATGGGGGTAGGTAGGTTGGCCAGGGGTTCCCCTTGTCACACCACTCTCTTGGCACCCTGTGACTTCTCAGGTGCCTGTGAGCTTGAATAACATCAGTGGAATAGCGCCCATCCTCCAGTGAGCGCCCACTGCATTGTAGTGCATTGTGGTAGTTGTAGTGTGAAAAATACCCACGCTAGTGTGCGGCCATATCCAAGGAACTGCATTTCCCTCACCCTGTGCTCCTGCACAAGTACTGAGCTTATGATGGTGACACAAGCTTAAGAGTTACAACTGGCAATTAGCAAATTTGTGTGAAAAAGGGTGAAAATGCAAAAAAAGTAAATTAGTAAGATATTTTACTTCATTACAACATTGTTAAGCTGCTTGTAAGTCAGTTACGATGGTGATGTCTTTCCTACTCCACTTTTGTGTTTGAATTCCACATTCAGTCTGTGTTCTATTCAGCATTGATTTCATTAACTTTGAAAACAGTGGAGACATGCCACTTTCCAAGTACTGTTATATACAATATGAAATTATTGATGTTCTAGATTAGATTGAATAGAACTCTGATACATTTGTTATAACGGGAAGTGCATATTATGTACATTTTGGCCTGCGTATTTTTAACATTTTCTTCAGCAGCTGATTTTTACTGATTTTAATTTTGGGACAGTTAATATTGTAAGCAGGTATTGCAGTATAAACATGATTTCAGTGATTTCAATTAATTTGCAATTTAGGCAAAAATAAAATGACACCGCATTGTGTCATTTCTGTTCATATGGTGTACATTCACAGTAGACGTTTTTGGAATGACTAGCAGTGTTTAACAGCACAATGTTGTAGGATTATTTATTATATTTTTAATATATGTGTTACATTTAACTAAGTCCAATAAATCCATCAGATTTACAAGGAATTGTCCTTAAAGTTGTTATTTAGTGTTTTACAGAGTGCAGTACAGAGATGTGATATGATCTGTAACAGAGACAACATGAAATAAAATGGAATTTGAGAAGAAATGATACAATGACAAACATGTAAATCTATCCTGTTATTAAAAACAATGACATATAGTTAAGCTGCATTGGTCTGAAAACAAATATATGTCCTGATATCACACTATATTGTTAAATATTATGAAGTATAGTTTATGATATTCCTGTGCTGGTATTTGGTTTCACTGCACACAGTGGTGTTGAGCAAACCCATTTTACTGTGTCTTTTGATAAACCAGAGAATGAAAGAAAGAAAACTCAAAGCAATTAAAAAAAAATTAATTAGGCATTCAAGTTACAGAAGAAAGCAAATTTCTTCCCACATCATTCATGGTCCTTCATCCATGGAAGATTGCTGAATATTGTCTTGCGTTTCTATGGAGTAAAGCTCTGTGATGATTGCTTTTAAAGCTGATGTTGGATCTCGAACAGAACAACATTGAAAGGCCACAAAGAGAACAACAAAGAGAAAGGCCACCCAATGTTTGATAATTCAGTGGTGATAGTTAAATAAGAAATGCTAAAGAGGTGTTGGTTTTACTCTTGATATAAATATTCACACATATGATGAGGCAGGTCACTCTGTAATTTAAGCAACCTGAAGCCAAAGGCTCTGCCACAATTTTCTTCTTTTATTTGGGGAGGATAAGGCAGGCAGCTGCCTGAGACTGTAAGGATTTAGGATGGATAATATGGAATAATGAGCTTGTTGAGCCATAACAGAGACAGCTCATTTAGGGGATTGTAAGGTAAGGGACAGAATTTGGAAGTCTGCTCAGTATTTAATGAGAAGCCAGCAAGGAGAAGCTAGGGCAGGGGAGAAGTGGTCTTGACATTCCAGAATGTGGACAAAATAGACTTTGGATGGCCAGGCAGGAAGACGTGATAATCAAACCTTCAGGATGGAGACATAGAAGTGTCTGGCTGCATACAAAATGGTAAGCATTGTAGCTTGGCAGTGTTTCTGAGGTGAAAAATAGCTGTTCTGGAGATGTTTTACACAAGGAACCAGAGATCAGGATCTAATATTACAAGGGATCTCTAACCTCTGCTCTTGGAGTTGAAGAAAAGCCATTGTATTTAGGCCAAACTGTGTCATTTTGTCAGAGAACCACCTGGGACCAAGAAGCATAATTGCCTTTTCATCTGAATTCAGTATGAAAAAAATGTACAGCTATCCAGCTACAAATGCCACATAGACACACAGAGTTAGTATATGGATTGAGAGAGGTTGCTCTGTTTAGAGAAGCTGGCTGACACTTCTACCAAAAACAAGCAAAAAAGAACCAAATGTTAAAAGAAACAATAATTTATTTTTTAAAACCAAACAACAAAGATGAAGAAACCAGCCCAGCCAAAGGCAGGGACAAAACCAGCCTTCCCTCCTGCTCTCCAGCCACACCTGTATTCAGTCAACATTCAATTACTCAGGTGTGACTTGTTAGCCAATAGGCTGGCTCCCCAAACAAGTCACACACATGTGACCAATTAACCAATGATCAACACAGTTAACTCGTAGGGAGAGGTGGGGAAGGCCCTCCTTCACACTCTGGTTTTATTGAGATGTTGATGCACCATCTACATCTTGACAAATATTGACACCTGATCTCCAGACCACTGAGGAGTGACAATTATAGAAAGAAAAGCAGATGCTGAAGAAGAGAGCATTGTGGTGCTGCATATTTCATGTTTCATGCTATATAAATATTAGAGGTCACTGAAAGAAACTGTACGGGTTAGATTGGGATGTCTGGTTTCAAGATGCCTCTTCATTTTGACTGGTTTTAAACTCTCATTAGCCAGAACAATACCACAAAGCACACATTGTGGGTGGTCCATTTCATTTTTGACTTGGCAGATGAAGCCGTATCGTATATATTCTTTCTGATAGTACCGATGCTTAGTGGAAGGCTCTTTCTTATTGTCACTGGTTTTATGTAGGCCCATCCCAGCTGAGGATGCTTGTGTAGGAACAGTAGACCCAGTTGTAGATGGTTCTTCTGACCTTTTCACTGGCTTTTTCTGGAGCCACCGGTCCATCTTTTCATCTTAGCTGGCCAGCAGCTCAAGCATTCAACTTGTTTTTGTTTTCTTTAATAAAGTGGGAAAGATTTGAGTTTGCGTAGACAGAGCACCCGGTCCATTTCTTTCTCTCGGAGGAATAGTATGGAAACACTCTCAATTGTGCATCCAGGCCACTGAATAATACAATGATAGATTTAAATTTTAAAAACTTTAATATAAAAAAAAAAATTTTGTTTAATACATTCAGACAGAAAATCATCTCGCCCGAGGGGGTCGCGTCCCCCCAGTTTAAGAACCGCTGACTTACAGCATAAACATTCAGTATCAGGACATGGCGCATGACACGGAGAACAGCAGGACCCAAGTCATGGTTGTGTTTACTGAGGTAGAGGGGAAATGAGATTGTACACACACTCACAGGATAAAATACTGTAAATAAATCTTCAGCTCCACCTCAGGAGTTCACTGACTGAAAACACCATGGTAAAACACAGGCAATACTTTAAATGCAAAAACCGCTAATGAAGAACAGATAGCAGTTCCTTTAACAGGGTTTGTTTATGAATGGGATCCAGCAAACAAATAAAAGATGTTGCACTCTTATTTATTCTGTTATCTTAGACTGAGCTGACCTCTCAAAGAAAATGACTCTTGTTCAAACAAATTCAATGTACATGCTAGCTGCGGTATCAGAAGAATAAAGGAAACCACAAATATTGCAATTTTGCCAAAGCTTGACTTGGATGAATGCAAAAATCAGGTTTGTTTTTATGTTAGCGTGCATCAGACACGATATGACTTCCCAAAACTATATGACTTCCCAACACCTTTCACTCCACATGTAGGGGCTGCAAGTTACCCATTCATGGTGACATTGAGCACATTAATATTTACCATCACAGGCCCGGGCTTTATCCAACATGGTTCTGTTCACAGCGTGCTATTTAGGGTGCAACAGAGAGGTATCATCCATAAAACAGTAAACCACTCTGTCGTACTGCAGCTTTACTCTGGGACAACTGATTCATTACTAACAGATTAATACACAGGAAGTGCTTTGCCACCGCTGTGGGCCCATGTCTACTTGTTTTCACTTGTTTTGTCTTCTCACCCCTCCATCCTTACCTCTTTCTTTCATTTAGCCCATGCAATGATGGTATTAATCGTACTCTGCATAGAAATAAAGAAATCTCACCTACCTCACCTACTCAAACCATGTCATATGCCTAAATTGCTTTAGTGACAGATTTGAATGAGATATAGCACAATAAAGTCCCGCATCAGTGGACGGTTGGATGTGATCCACGGCAGTGGATTTTTTCGGTTCTGTTCAGTTTTCAGTTTTTTTTAAAGAGCAATCACAGGTAAGGACCTCCTTTATCTGAGTGGAAACTGATAGCACTATTGAAATGAGTATTCGTAACAAGTCCCTAGAATACAGTGCGCAGTGACATGGAGGCTGCTTGAATTTGCATGTGTCATCACCACACTTGTGGGTTTTGCCGCGCATTTTCAGGTTGCTCCCCTTGAGAATTTCAAATACAGTGTCCAGTCCTTTCAATGCGTGCCGTGCTCTCATCGGTCTTCTCATTCCTAGGCGCGTTGTAGGTACGACCCCACGTGTGTCTCCGTGTCTTAATGCACACAGCGTGTTTGTGGTAAATGACAGCATACCATTGCGTGGCTGTGTGGACACACCGGGCTATTGCTACGGGCTAGGCGATTTAATGGAATGAGAGGATATGCGCCACATTGGCTTGCTGTTTTATTTGGTCAAAGTGCTTTTACGCAAGGCACTCAGCTTGAAGAGCGGTTTCAAATGCTGCTGAGTGACCAAGGCCAGGTTGGTTTTACAAAAAAAAAAATCAGGGCTGAAAAAGCCCAAATTAGTGCTGATTTCAAAGTGCACTACCTTTCCTGTGTAGCTTTGGCATTTTCATGCGGCTTTGATGTTCATTTCGCCGTTGATTTAATTAGCCATTTTCAGGCCCATCGCACTTTGGATTTACTTCGGAATTCCAGCAAGGCCGGGCTTGGCAAACCAAGGGCCTTTTATTTCACCAGGTATAAGGCAAATTTTATTGTATGAACCTAATTAAGCTTGTAACGCAAGTGCCAGATACTTCAGGGTGACGGGTACATCTAAAGAAAGATTTTTTCCTTCTCTTTCCTTAGTCTTCTCCTGTCTTTCACCTGCTGCATATGCTCATAAATAGACAGTTAGTGAAACAAGGCCTCATGAGGTCATGCTAATGGCCAGAAATAAGAGACTAATAGCAGAAGGATAGGGAGGAAAATTAGCTTTGAACTGTTTTTAGAGGGTTTGAGAACAGGAATGAAGAAGCATTTATGAAATCCCTCTTGGCCAATCAGAGAATGTGCTCCATTATCTTTTTCCTGCACATCAATTCTCTTAAGCCAGAAGGGAAAAGAGACAGAGGATGTTGTTCATATCCAGAAGTGCATTGCATGTTTATATGAAATGTGTGGTTGCAGGGATGCGCTCGAGCAACACGCAATCTGATGTAATATTGATATAATATTGTCTCTGACGCAAATGCATACCAATGGGTATTCTTTTAACTTAGTGAAATTTATTGGATTTGCCATTATACATGAAACATTACTTTAATAATTTAAGATAAGAAGGCCTTACATACAACTTCCCAACTGGTTATATTAATTTGTCTGCATCTGCAGTACAGCTGTTTTCATGGCCGCATATATTATACCTAAATTTATGATGAATGTTAAATGTTTGTAATGGCTATGAGACACTCATAGTAATCCAGATAATTTCTACTTGGAAAGAAATGGAGCTTCAAGTTTGCAGAGGTCATTACAGATAGGAGCGTTCTAAAATTAGCTCTGAATGCAACAAGTATTCTAATATATATGATATATACAAAACTATATAATCACTCTTTTTAAATCACACTGTTCTCTTTTAAAACAAAGGAAGCTGATTCTGTGATTCTGCAGAGATCTTTGCCTTGATGTGTATACAATGCCATTACCAGCACCAGTTTGAGTGAAAAATTATGACTTTTATATTACACTATTACATTATTTGAGGGGAAATGCACTGTTTTTTAGGGAAATTTCCCTTTGGCAACAGGAGTAACAGTGGACTTAGTTATATGATTATTTATACAAAGTCCATCACTTTTAATCAGTGACACTCACTTTACATTGTGTAAATGTAAATGTGATGTAAAATATTTGTAAGGATCGTGTCAGAATTGCCTTTAAGATGTGCGTGACATTGTTTACATGTCTCTGCCATGAATGTTATCTAAAAGCTAAATTGGTACTTTGGATTACCCTTTGATTCAATTTCTGATTTAACAAAATGAGTAGCTTTTCATAATGATCAAGGTTGGTTTAATTACACACAACCTTTTTTTACATTTTACATTACATTACATCAAACAGCACTAGTGTATCACAGGGATGTGAATTCCATGAGGAACTGCAGATGTGGTACTGGCATGGTTTCATCCGCAGCTATGTAGAGATTATGTGGTATTATAGATATTTGTGAGGATCAAAGTTGGATGTCAGCTGACATCCTGCGATTCCTAATTATAATAGGACTGCTAATCTGAATTCTGAGTACCTACACACTTTTGGATCCATGCTCACACTCTGTCAGAAATATAAAGAAACAGGTCAATTTATAACAGAAACAGAAACACAAACACGCAAGACAGAAAGTGAGTGAGAGGGTGTGAGAGGGAGAAGAACTGAGAGAGAGAGAGATGCCCATTACTTGAGGTGTTGACAGAAAATTCATGACAAAAATATCACAAGACCTTGAGACTTAATTTAAATTGCAAAATTAAAAGTGAGCGTACTTTATTGAAATCCAGAATTAGTTCAATTTTGGTTTTGAATTGTGAAATATGTTGATTTATGATAATCGTTTTTCCAACTCCGGAAAAATCAAAGCAAAGAAATGATTCCATTTAAAATAAATGTCATACACCCCTAACGCTAATTTCTTAGGTAACTAATTTAAAGGGAAATTGCATGCTGGTTAAACATGGACAGCAAGATATGCTTATGTTAAGTGCAATACACAGGGATTGCCTAATGTATGAAATGTGCATTTGGTACAGACACACGGAACAGTTTGCACAGGGTGAAAAGTGAAAATTAGTGTTCACAAAAAAATTAACCTGGAGTTATTTGTAGAAAAGGGCAACCAGCCATGCAGTTGCAACTATAGATGTGGTCCTGTCATCCTCCAGTATTTGTTCCTGTAGCAATACAATGCTCTTTACATTGGAGGACACCGCCAATGCACAGAGAGATTCGCTCATTCTGATGGAGGGTTTGGCAGGCAGAGTTTGCATGTAAATGTCTGTTATGTTGGAAATGCTTTCCTGCCAATTCTCATCTGTGTGTCTGTTACAAGTGAGCCAGTGTTGCATGGGTACACAGAATGCACCAGTACCTGTAGACTGATCCAAATGCAATCTTTTCAGGTGTTAACTAGACAAAGGAGGTGTAGTGGTGTAGGTTTATAGGTTCAAGCCTCATCGATTAAACATGCAGGGTGGCTTCCATCTACATCTTGTTACAAGCAGCATTACTGGAATGCTCAGTACCTTTCTTGAATGCATTCACATCCCAGCCGGCATGCAGCCATACGCAAAATATCGTAGCTGCTTCAGTTCAACGAGATAGCTACAAAGTATGCAAACCCCAGCAGTAACTCAGAGCTGTAAATGTGCCTCTACATCTTGTTTGCTCTGGACGCAGTGCTTCTGAGTGTCTGTGCCATCGGTGCTGAACGAGTAGGTGATAGAAGATGAGAGCTGGATGTGAACCTTGGCCACTTTCCTCCCAGGCAGCCCTGCGTGAAGCTGAAACCTGGTGTGCAAACCCTCTGCACCCTTTTTGTCTGCCAAGCACCACTCACCATCAGTCAGGCCTGAGCCTCATCGGCCAGGTGACACTGCCCCCTTGTGGTGTCTTTGCATTTCTGTCTGTGCCTGTGCCCTTTTGAGGAGAACACAGCACACCTACATTGACAGTGAACGCAGTATGTAAAAGCTCAGTCGCCTCATTTGAGTTTTTTTTCCCCCCCATAACAATTTTTTACAGCAGAGACCCTTTGAAATCCCTCAAATGTACATTAATATTTCAGCTAAATATGTCTAATGAAAATGCCTGGAAAATGTTCCAATTTAGATTACAGCAGTTTAGATCAGATTAGATCTGTTTATTTTAGAATAGTCCTGCCATTAGTATCCTAATTTCCCCTCCTGTGACCTTATTTCAACACAGCAAATGTTCAATGTAGAATATTACAGATGTTAATGATAAAATGATACACCTTGAATTTAAAATGTGTAACTATTTTCAACCAGTCAGTTACAGTTTGAGTGAGTAGCCAGATAATATTTATGCATCTAAATATTGCCTTAATTCAATTTGTTCTCTTTTGGATGGATTTATGCAGGGGGTTATCTGACCCCATTCTGACAACTGATGTTCAGGTTATTGTGGAGTATTCCAATATTTTTCTGGGCTGATTACGGTTGAATGTGTGTTTCTCTTGTCAATTTTATGCACCAAAGTTCCAAATAATGTCTGCTGATAAAAAGTCTGCTGATACTGTGTTTACCCTGCTCTGTCAAAAACCTGGATCAACACAACACTTTCCCCTTTTTAGTTCATAATACCTGGATGATTGGATGTGATTTATCACCGTTTAACTGTCATAATTTGAATTGTTTTGTTATGTATTAAAACTCAGAATCTACTGTACAAAACCAATGCACTTTGTCCTTAACTTTGAGGACAACCTTTAAGAAAGAGTTACGTTGTTTTGTGTCTTGCACAACATTTTTCATTGATGCAGTAATGCCGTGTAAGAATCATAGCAATGTGAAGCAAAACGCTTGCTTAAAGTTTCCTCTGAAATGTTAAGGGCAAAGCACACAGCATTCAGAGTGAACCTGGGCTGAAATGATTATAAAGGAATTTTAATGTGGTTTCCTCAGTATTTCTGCTTCCTGCCTGCATGATGTCCCCCAGATATCAAGCCTTCTGTCTCTGTTCCCTCAGGGCGATGATGAGTGACATTGGGGACTATGTAGGTACAGACATTGAAATATCCTGGTTACCTAATCTGGATGATTTAATGAAGGGGTATGCACGCAATTTTCGCCCTGGGATAGGAGGTGAGTATGAGATCTATCGCTTGTATCATTGGATTGCAGTTCATCCCCGCGCATTTCCAGTCATTCTTAACATAAACTTCTCCACCGAGTAGGAGAACAGCCCCTGGTGTCTGATTTTAATACAATGTAGGTTTAATATTTTGCCTTGTAAAATATGCCCCTTTGAAAAAGGTGTTGAATCTGATTTATAAATTCATATTCTCGTCATATATTTACATTTCTCCATGCGTGGTATAACTGCTATCATCAAAGCATAGTAGATGACCCAGTTTAAGAATGTAAAAAAATAAAAGATCTTGGAAATAATGTTTGTGTAGCTTTTATTACACCACGAATGAGAGGATTTATTATAATGTGCTGTAGGGCAATGGTAGGAGCCAGCAACATCAGTTAGCATCAGTTAGCACAAATGGGGTAGCATCAGAGGAATGTCAAAGGGAAGCACCATACGTTTAACTGCGCGTTTTGAGAAAATGTTGTTAAGAATGGCTGCCAAATGCAAAACATCCAATGACCACAGCTTTAGATTTCTCAACCTCACAGCTTAACTCAGCTCGGAGTAGGTGCAAATTGCATGGGCCGGAACGGGCTGGGCACGGCCGAGGGGGGCAGGGTTTAAATATGTTAGGAGTAAGGCCGTTGTTCACACGATCCTTGGCGTTCCACCTTTAACCCGACACGCTAAGGACCGTAGCATCCCCCGGCGAACCCCCCCAACCCCCCCCGCGTTGCCCTTGGGGAAATCTCGGCATGTTGACATGTTCTGAGGCATCTGAGGTCAGCGGCGGTTGTAGATTAGCGATCCCATTTGCCCTTCCCCTCTAAAGTGATCATGATATCCCATCTCCTCAGCTCAAACCCATGACATTTTCACGTGGGTATTAAAAGCCCTCGGAAGCGGGGGTCGATGGCAGCGGCCTGACACGTGCAGCTCTCTCCGCAAAACAACATGACCTAGTCTGCCCACTCCGGGAAATGAGACGGATCCTGTCAGTAATGAGGCCTTAATCTTTAGGGTTTTTCTGCCGCAGCTCTGGTCACGTCCCCCCTCTGCACGCATAGAAAGATGGCCTGCCGTATGGAGCCGGCTCACGAGAGGTCACCTTTCCCCTGGAGCTTTCGAGTGCCTCCACGTTGAAAGTGAACATTCAGACATGCTTCTTACAGGCATTATGCTGGCTACCACGGAAAAGGGACATCTGATTCATAAATAAATTCCGAAATTTTCCATGTTAACAGAAATTCTGGATGAGGAGATGCTTTTCTGCTGTCAGATGGCATGTTGTCATGGAAACGTAAAGCCTCTACCAAAAACGCACTCACACGAGATGCGCTTTCCTCCTTCCCTGATGAACATTTAATAGCACAGGGAAAATATCCATTTTTTGGGGGGCATAACATCACTTCGTTTGATGGAACATCTCATGTGTTCATTGTAATGTGCTTCTTCTGGTGTATGGTGAGTGGGTGGGGGTAGGGTTGAGAAGGGGGTGGGGTTGTCTGTTTTTTTGGTCTCATTTGTTTTTCTGCAGGCCCTCCAGTGAATGTAGCTATGGCTATTGAAGTAGCCAGCATCGATCACATCTCAGAGGCTAACATGGTAATGTCAAGCTTTTACATGCTCTGTTGCTGGGATGCTTACCAAGCTTTCATGTTTTTCACCTTTCCATAAATGCATGTGTCAAAACTGTGGGAACATAATATTACTGTTAAACATTTTCATTGGTTTAAATATCCCCAAATACTTACAGATTAAAAGCAGTTTATATGCTTGAACATCAGCAAAAACATTGGCTGGATATAACTCCTGTCTGTGATGCCATTACCTCCACCTGCTTGTGATGTCACTGGGTTCCATGCGTGTGTCCCTGTGACTGGCAGGAGTACACCATGACCGTGTTCCTGCGGCAGAGTTGGAGGGACGACCGCCTGTCTTACAACCACACCAACAAGACGTTGGGGCTGGACAGCCGCTTCGTGGATAAGCTGTGGCTGCCGGACACCTTCATTGTCAACGCCAAGTCAGCCTGGTTCCACGATGTGACCGTGGAGAACAAGCTCATTCGGCTGCAGCCGGACGGAGTCATCCTCTACAGCAGCCGGTGAGGCCGGGGGGAGTCACAGTCTACGTGCTGTATACAGTCACGAGTTAGAGGAGACAGAGATTAGGTCTCACATCTGACACAGCGTCATAGTAGGCGTGGTGGGATGAGTGGGATGTCATCAGTTAAGCACCTGGAATTATGCACCCTGCTGTTACTGAACAGCATTTGTTTGTTTTTAGCATGTGCATCAAAAGCTTTTAATTAAATATTACTTTTACTTTTAAAAATACTTTTTAAAAAGTCCTTTACCTCTACACTTCTTGCTTTGCAGAATCACCTCAACAGTGGCCTGTGACATGGACCTGACCAAATATCCTATGGATGAACAGGAGTGCATGTTGGACCTGGAGAGCTGTAAGTCCTGACCTGTGCTCCCAGGGTCCTCTGGAGAAAGAAAAAAAAAAGAGAAAAACGACAACCACCTGCAATTCTCCTGTACCAGTTGATTCACAATAAGTGCCTTTGGGGAGTGAAGCAATCCATCAGAGTCATTAAAGATGGCAAAAGATATAACCGCCATCATAAAGGAACGCAGAAGGGGGGGGGGGGAACTGTTTCAGCGAAACTATTCTTGTCAGTGTGTGTGCTGTAAATGGTGGGGGGGGAGATGGGAGAAAAAGCAACAGTGAATTCAGGGTCATGACGGCTCCATCCGGTTGTCCCTGTGCGCCTGTTCCAGATGGCTACTCCTCGGAGGACATTGTGTACCACTGGTCCGAGAGCCAGGCGCATATCCACGGGCTGGACAAGCTGGAGCTGTCCCAGTTCACCATCACAGACTACCGATTTGTCACAGACACTATGAACTTCAAATCTGGTGAGCCCAGGCTGTTTTTTGGGGTGCTGGGATCAGAGTGAATGCAAAGCATCTTCATTTGTTACACTTGGAGTGAATGAACAGAAATATGTACTTTTATG
This sequence comes from Megalops cyprinoides, assembly GCF_013368585.1. NCBI lineage: Eukaryota > Metazoa > Chordata > Actinopteri > Elopiformes > Megalopidae > Megalops > Megalops cyprinoides. The sequence continues at coordinate 5,873,858 of NC_050589.1, read as the reverse complement.
CTGGTGCCTTGTCGGCTATGCCGGTACGAGATGTGAAGACCTTCTCTCTTCTTTCGCTAAAACAGCTGGACGCTTTCCCCGGCTGAGCCTGCGCTTCCAGTTGAGACGGAATCGGGGCGTCTACATCATTCAGTCCTACATGCCTTCCATCCTATTGGTTGCTATGTCCTGGGTGTCCTTTTGGATCAGCCAATCAGCTGTGCCTGCAAGGGTATCACTAGGTTAGCATTAGAGTGTTGAGATTGAGTGTAGAATTTGCACAGTGGCAGTTACAGTTCTCATACAGTTAAATAAAACAAATTAAGTCATTTAAATTGACATGAGCAAGTCCTGTCTACCATTCGATATGTTTCCGTGGTGGACATAGAACGGACCTGTTAGAACAGATTCGTTTCCAGACTCTAGTAGTATATAGTGTAGTATTGCAATGTGGTTTGGGTTCTGTGATCTGGTGACTGATGTATGGTAGTGTGTGTACTTGGCCGCCCTTAAGTTCTAGGCTGTCTGGTTAACTTGTGGTAGGGCTTGAACAGTGTTATGCTCACACTCACTAGTCTGGGAATGTTCTTAGCCATTTCTGACGCTGATGTTTGTTTAATTTAATGGACACACATCTGTTGTATTGTGCTGGAAGCTGCTCTGATAAATGAACGTAATGTAATGTAATAAAATGTGTTGTTTTCCCAGGAATCACCACGGTCCTGACCATGACGACCCTGATGGTCAGTGCCCGTTCGTCCCTCCCCCGAGCGTCTGCCATCAAAGCCCTGGATGTGTACTTCTGGATCTGCTACGTGTTTGTGTTTGCCGCCCTGGTGGAGTACGCCTTCGCCCACTACAACGCTGACTACAACCGCAAGCAGAGGGCCAAGATCAAAGCCAACAAGCTGAGCTCAGAGGTGGGGAAACCAGTCAGTATACTGATTTTAGGAGGAGCGTTTCATAAATATATAAACGTCTAGTTCCATAATTACTGTATCAGTATAGTAGTATAATATATACTATTTAGAGCTACTACTTAGAATCTACAGGGTATTTCTGTTACACATGCGTATAGTTTTATGTATACATGTAAGCTTGTATGCTTTTATATATATATGTATACACAGAAACATACATATATACATAAAAGTATAAGCATGTGTAACAGAAGTACCCTGTAGATTCTAGGTGCATATATATATATATATACATATACACACACACACACATACATACATATATATATATATATATACACACAAGCATACACAAGCACAAGCATGTGTAACAGAAATACCCTGTAGTTTCTAAGTACTTTAGACCATAAGTGGTAGAATTAACGCAAACATATTAGATTTATTTGTGCATATCAAAACATTCTGCGAATTACATAGAGAACCACTCCAAAACAAGAAACAAAATATATAATCTCCTAAATTGGTTACAATAGATTGCACAAAACAAATTAATCTCTCCGAACCAAGCGAAAATTTATTCATTCTATCCTCCCTTGGGGTCATGCTTATTGTGTGGGTATGAATATTTCCAACCGGTTGTTTTCTGTAAAGCATCTGTGTGTTGAGAGGCAAAAGCGAATTGAATGGAAAATTGCTTTTAATAATGTTGTTACCCACCATTTGTTGCCGGTTCATGCAAAACCTGCATAGCTGGAAAAAACTTGAAAATGTGAACACTGCATTTTCTGTGTATTTAATTTGAGTGATAACGAGTGTACATATTCCGGGTGATGCAACAATAGAATACCACAATGTCACCTGAATGTCATCAGTGCCTTCCTCTCAGCTTCATTCTGTGCTGCTGTTCTATTCCCTAACTGACCTAAAGCAGACAAGCAGGGTTATATTGGTTGAATAATGGCTGTATTTAACTGAATGAAGCACTTAGTGCTTGGGTGGAAAAGAAACCTGCTGGACTGGGGTAAATTGACCTAAGAGTGGAGGTGCTAGGCTATAATCCTGGTGCTATTCACATGCACGAACAATCAGATGCCACGTCTGTAGGGGTAACGTAGGCCGGTGTTTTGTGTTCGCAGTCCATCGTGAAAAACGGGAAGCAGGCCATGGTCCTGTTCTCCCTCTCGGTGGCGGGCATGAACCAGGGCCTGATGGTCTCCAATCGACAGGGCCGGGCGCAGAGGTCTGCCCAGGCCTCCGGCGAGTCCGAGGAGGTGGAGAACGGGAAGACCAAAGGCAAGAAGGCGGCGGAGGGGAGCGAGGAGAAGAAGAGCAGCCTCAAGTCCGTCTTCAAGCCCATTGACGCCGACACCATCGACATCTACGCCAGGGCCGTCTTCCCAGCAGCCTTTGCGGCCGTCAACGTCATCTACTGGGTGGCGTACACCATGTGAGCGGACCTGGGGACCGCACGGGTGGCACTTTTCCACTGGGGATGTGTGCACACAGACGATTTGGAACAACTGTAGCAGTCAAATTCCTTGACTTATTTACAGGGCACCTGTCCCTGAAGCAAGCTTTGAGATATAAAACGATTCAGAAATCTCTAAAGGGATAGACACAATCTCTATACTGTAAAATGTCATGTAATGGCTGGGGAACAGCAGCCCTGGAATGTGAAGTGAACTCTCAGCACTCATTGGACAGCGTGGGTCACCTGACCCCTCCCTCTGACTCCTACATCCCATAATCTCATCTCAGTCAGTCTTGGACAGCCTTTACTCCTCCAGCGGTGAGGACGGCAGTCTGCCTTGTTAAAGAATGGTGAAGGCAAACAAGAGGGAAAAAAAACACACTGTCGTTTTTAGCATTGTTCTGTATGTTTGAAGATGTGAGAAAGTTACCTTCAAAAAACGAGCGCAACAAAAGTAGAGCTGCCAAATGCCGAATGATCAAAATAATGTACGTTAGTCTGCATGGCTGTTACCCCTCCTAGTTCTTTCCTCCCAGCGCACAATCCCCCACCGTTTTTTTCTCCTCTTTTAACTCCTCCGCCTTTTCTGTTCACTTTATTTTGATTTTATACGTGGGGCTTCTTATCACTTCCTACCAGTCCTGCCTGTCTCTAGATTATTAAAAGCAGTTCCCTCAATACCTGTGTGTATCTCTCTCACATTAATCTTCCACAGGCTTCTTCTTGCTCCATTTTTGAGTTCATGCGTGCTGTAATTAGGAAAAAAAAAATTAAGAAAAAAATCAGAATGATCAAACTTTAAAGGTTTCCTTTTAACAGTCTTCATAAATGAATACTGGTATGTAGACTATGAATGGCCAGCTTTGCTAGGTCCATAACCTTTTATGTCACAGGTCAATTTCTGTTTTATTGACCTGGCCACATTATGAGATCATTGCATAGCAAATTGGAGCAAACAGTGAGCTTCAGTTTGACACGAGGCAGTAAAGTTCAGATGTCATGCAATACAACCAGGCGTCCCATTATCACAAGTTTGAAATCTTCACTGGTTTTGTGTTTGAATGCTTTTCCCATGTTTTGGTGGAGGGATGTTGTGAAGGCCAGAGGCCCTTATCACTGCCAGCACTGCTTGCCTGGGACGGGCCTTGGGTGGGTAAGGGAAGAGCCCTGATACTCTTTGAAAAGGTCCATCGCCAGCTGGCTCCTCCGCGGGAGATAACTTTGTTCTCGGCCCTGAAAGATGACATCATGATGGATTGTGATCGAGACGTCTCCTCTGTGGCGGGGACCTTTATCTGCAGCCATTCATCCGCGGTGACAAACCCTCCGCATGAGGACCTGCAGGTCCCTGACGTTGTCCCCTGTATTTCCTTAGCCCACCTCATAACGCTCTTTACGAAGGGCCCCACACTCCGGGGTCCCACCAGGCGAGGTGGGTGGGGGGGTGCTCTTTAAAAGCCAGATTCTCTGCCCCCTGCACAGACAGGCCACATGAATCACAAGAGTGGCCACGCTCCTTGTCCCAGAGTGCCACTAACCCAAACCGTTCTGTAAACTCAACGCCTGCAGTCAATCTGGCTGGACTGAGAGGAACCGCACAGCTAAGAGACGCCGGGTCAAGGAACTAGGGCCGCGGCATCCTTTCCGTAAGTCCCACCGGCATGCATGCTTAGCAGCGCAAGGCAGAGATTGTTTCAGTGATCGCTCGGAGAATAGGAAAAAGAGCATGCGTCATCGCAGGACGACGCCGCTGCTGGCGAGAGAGAGGTGTACTTTTTGGAGAGAGGAGAATGATGACAGAGGGGCTGAATGGACCGTGAGAGGAGACTGAGTGGGTCACCAAAGAGCTGATTAACTCCTGTAAAGTGGACTGTGACTGCAGCACTAGCACTTGCATACAGATCCCCTTCCTGTGCTTAAGAGAGATGGGCTCTTTATTCTGTCCTGGCAAGGAAGCAAAACCTTATTACAAGAGTATAGGACTAAGTAGCTAAAATTGGAATCCTCGAACATAAACAGCTCACAAGAAAAAATAAGAACCTCATTAAAACCCCTGTACAAAAAATGATATATTGAGGATATATTTTAGAGTTAACGTTCTTAAGATCATCCAGTACATTGGAAATATGTAAATTCTGGCAGTTTTGGTATATTGCAATGTATTTCTGCTTTGAATTGATATATTTTAAATGAATTTGCAATATATTATTTGGCTGAACAACATATTTCTCAATATATCACAATGTATTTAATTTTTGTATGGGCCATGATATTATAGGTAACACTTGTGTGTTGCTGCAATACTGCAGTGTTCTCCTTATTCAATAATTTAGGAGATTGGGGACTTTCTAGTATTATGATATTATCTTCAACTTGTATCTGATATGCCTCAAGAGGGGTTTGCACAGAGGTCGGCACAGTTCTAAAATGAAGGCAGTTACCACCTGCCTAAAATGAAGGCAGTTACCATTTAAAGGGCTGATGTTACAGCAGTGTTTGAGAGGCTGACGTTACAGTAATGACTTTATCTCAGAGGCTCTTAAGGGCCGCTATTCCAGTTTGCAGGGCGTTCATTTGATGCCTCTCCTCTGCCGCCAGCCTGGGCTAATCTTGCACGCAGTCGCCCGCTGGCGCCAACGCGGCCGCACACCCCGCACGCCCGAGCGGGCGGCCGGTTCTCCCTGAGCATGTGCCGGCTCTTCGACATCCTGCTGGCGCTGCTGAGCCGCTTCCTGTTCGCCGCGCACGGCGTGGTGACTGTGTGGCGGGTGGTGGCTGTGAAGGGCGAGCCCATGTACTGGCTGCTGCTGACCGGCGTCGCCCTGCTGGGCGTGGAGATGGCCATCACCCTCAAGTGCACCCGCAACGCCGAGTGGAAATGGTAATGGCGCCGTGCTTCCATACTCCTCTTCCTTCGCTCCTTCTCAACTGTGACAATCCATCGATCTTTGATTCCGCGCTCGTATTAGCAGCCCTGCCTCGGAATGAAAATATAACATGCTTCCATATTGCCATATTGCTGAGAACATAAACCTAAACCCAGGCTTAATCGTTAAGTGAAGACAAAGCTGCAAACACCAGTAAACAAAAGTACAACAACATCCTATGATGACTGTTGGCTCAGCATTATCAGGAGAATAATAAAGCAAGCAGACACACGGGTTTACTTTCATATAGGCTGAATGTCTCCCTATCCGTTTGCCACACCACATTAATCCCATATCTAAAAATAGATTAAAAACAGGGAAGCAAAAAAAAAAAAAACAGATAAAAACAGTAAACAAAAATACACAACGTTTCCAGGCAAGTGTCAGAAAGGCTGTCTTGCTTGTGTGCTGAGTTGTGATTACATTTATTTTTCTGAGAAATAAGTTTTATAGAAACATTTTGGTATTGGGATAAATTAGTTTAGACCTTAAGAAAGCATTACAATAAGCAAGCTTTATGTGTCAGTTTGACAAGATAAGCTGCTTATCTGACCCAAATGATAGTGCTATTACAGCACATTGTCATGGCTAAACACAAGGCATTTCTCTCTTTGTAAGTGTCTTCTGCAACTTCTTTCTATTTCTTATTGACTTCATATCCTTGTGTTTAAATAGTTGCTGAATTAACATAACAACAGCAAAATGACCTCCGTGGAAGAAAAAAAAATGCATGTCAGCATATGGTTTCGGTGCAGGCTTGCATGTCTTCCTCCCGTCGAAATTCCGGACTCCTGCCTGCGTCTTTTCTCGTAAAACCAAGAGCATGCTGGGAGCAACTTTACTGCAGGCCCCTTCACTTCACTTTGAAGTTCTCCTCTGCAAGAAAAGCCTTTGCGCTGTCAGGGGGGATTTGCATGCACGATGAGAATAATTTAGCATCTGAAATAAGCCACTTCTGCGGCCTGTCGCATTGAGGGGGACAGAAATCCCGCACAGCTGAAGACGATCCCCCCCCCGTCTACCTGTGTTTAGGTTCTCCCCGATGGTCTTCCTGTACCTCAGCACTGTCATTCCCTCCATCTGGTTTTTGGAACTCAACCTGCTGCATTCGAAGCTGCCGGCCAACGGTTCCTCTGGGAGCGATCTTCACCTCCTCTCTCACATACCGATTGCGGTGGTAGGTATCACGTGACGGGCGCCCTGCAATGTGCTGTTTCGATCTCTCTCCTGCCATTTTTCAGCGAGAAAAGAAAATGAAGGATACACTGAGGCTGTTCTTCACATTTTAGCCCCGTCTGTCTGGTTGCTTTTGTTTTCATCTCTGGTCTTGAGTATTAATGTCTGCAGGCCTGTGCATATTGTTACAGTGTGAAAGCAGGGCTGCTGTTTGAAGGTGTTGTGTGTTGTGAATGATGCAGGGCCTGGTTCAGCTGGACCCAGAGAACTGGGCTGCCGGGCTGGAGCAGACCATGCTCATTGTGCTGGTGCTGGGGCGGTGGCTCATGCCCAAGGGCGACATGTCCCGGGACCAGCTGTCCCAGCTCCTCATGGTCTACGTGGGCCTGGGCGCGGACATCCTGGACATTTTCGACACCTTCAAGGAGCCGGAGGTCAAAACCAACCGGGCCGTCATTCTGGCCGGTCTCAGCCTGTTCACCTGGGCCCTGATGCAGTTCCCCCTGGTGCTGACCCAAACCAGTCCCCTGAAGGCTCCACTGGCTGGGCCCGGCGGGGCGGCAGAGGACGCCGGGGGGCGAGGTGGCACGGGCGGTGCGGCGGGCGACCCCTGTGGCTACTGCTGCTCCAGCGAGGTGTGGAGCCTGCTGCTGACAGTGGGCCTGCAGGATGGGCCCTTCCTGGTGTACCGCCTCTACCTGATGGTCCGGGAGCGGGTGCTCAACCAGCTGATGATCTTCTTCACCTGCAAGAACATCCTGGTCGTCCTGCTGGAGATATACCGCATCCTGGTGGTCCAGTGTGAGCGTGGTCAGCTGCCAGGCCCGGGGCGGTGCAGTATGCCTTGTGGCGAAGCTGAACTCGGGTGCGGAGAGAGCGGAGATCCGAGCTGTCAGGCACAGACTCTGTGAAATGCCTTTCAGCATAACTCCGACTAAGGCGATATTTTACAAAGCCTACATGTAAAGTCGGAAAATAAATAATAAAACAGCACAGGCAAATATATGAGACCTGGTCCACCATTTCACTGCTGAAGGCAGCTGTAGGTAGATCTGCAGAACAAGCCAGTAATTTTGGTTAAATTATCATAATAATAATTCAATAATGGAAGTTACATTAATGTAGTGAAACTGAAGAGGATAGGAAACTGAGGTATTCCTCAAACGTTTAAAGCAACACATATAAATTTAAATCACAGTGTTTCCAGTGTAATATTTCTTTGTTCCAATGAATGATATTTACTATACAGACACAATATTCTTGCTTTAAAATATTGTAAAATACTAAACTACTTATTTTTAAATATAGTATAATGGTTATGTGAAGAAATCCCTTTGTACCCATAAAAGAACGTTATTTTGTTATGTTCACGGTTGTCCGCTTAATTTTAAATGAGAGTTCAGTCAGTGAATATGCCTCAATTGTCCTTAATCACTAGAAGGAAAGTTCCGTTTCTGGAGTCGGACGAGAGAAAGACATTCCTCATACTTCCACGAGATGGCAGTGTTATCATATCATCCGTACCGTAATTGAATGAAAGATGAGTCAACCACATAGTGGTAACGCTAGCAAGAACTGCCTCGACAAAATGCAAGTTGCACCCAAAAACATAAAGCGACAGAATTAAACAGATTTCCTTTCCAGATGAACCGATAATAGACACTCGTATAAATATATCGTACACTAATTTACAAAATCAATATAAAGTTGATGGAATTAAAGAGTATATTTATGCACGATTCACATTGTATATTAAAAAGTAATTATGGTGGTAATTATATTTTCTTTGAATTGCTGCACGGGGATTTAAGCCACAGATAAATGTAATTCAGCGAGGAGTGAGAGAGAACAAGTTCAAAACGGGTTTAGGTTCCAGATAACAACACGTCAAGTCCTTCGCAAGGTGCGCGAGTAATGTTTGCAGCGCGAGACATAAAGCGCAGTGGGATATAACAGCCAATTTTACCGTTCCTCTTCAGCGGGTCCTCAGCTGGGAGACTTCGATTTATTTTAACACCCGCTGACAACAATTATCAGAGAATCTCTCCACACAAACCTAAAAAATGGCATGTAAATGCATATAAATGGAAATAGGTATCTGACTTAAATGGCATACAAATGTATATAAAGCGGGTTTTTTTCTTCTTTCTGATGAAAGAAACCTTGTTTATTTGCGCATGATGCCCATCGCTACGAGGGATGCCGCGGCTGTGAAAGTGCGCCAGCGCCACTTGCTTATTAGCCAAACTGACTGACAAGCTCAGCCATGAAAATGTAATGTGTAAATTGGATGTGTAAGAGGAGAAGCTCTCATTTCCTCCGCTACCCTAATGATATCTCAGTCAGATTGATCTGAATAAGGGACTGGCGAAGATGAACCGATTCAGGGGAGACTAGACAAGCGTTCAAAGACTGAGATAAGTGCTAGGAGGCTTGAGTCAGGATTTTTTAACCGGGCATTAAATTGTTGTATTTCTTCTTTTTCTTCTTCTTCTATCCGAAGTATCTTGAAGTGGCAACACCACTGCATGATTCTGTACAGGCCTCCTTTATTAAGTATAAAATGTCTATGAGCAGGGGGTTGCAACACTGAAGCACAGTATGTGCAGTCGGTCCTTGGACAGGCACAAAATCCATGAATGTTGACCAAATTTCCATTCAGTAAACCAAAGTTTAAATTCAGTAAATTTGCAGTTTCAAATGTTTTTTTTTTGAATCTTTGGGTCTTTCTTCATAGGCTTCATTTTTAAAGTTTTAGGTATGTAACATTTCAGTCTGCATGGCATGATTACAGATTATTTAATTAGATCAGAACATTAGAGACAGTGGCATCCATGTTGAAATAATGTACTGATGTTAAGTATCCCATTATTTGCAATACTGTAGGTGTTTTGCCATTAAAAGTTTGAAGTTTTTCTATTAATTGTTTGGAACAAATGCATGCACTTAACTGATGCAAAATGCTCAGACTCAAATTGAAATACTAATTGTCTGCATAGGTGGGGAGAGTGTATGAAACACCTGCTTAGCAAGTCAGTTGGAATCCAGGATCTGAAACTCAGGCATTCACTTACATGTTTATTTTATACTCTGTTTGATGTATTCATGTATTACTTCATCTCTCTCACAGTGGTAGGACATATAGGGAAATGGTTAGCTTATGTGTTACAGATTCTGCATTTGCAGTTCAAACCCTGCTCTCATCTTGATCTGTTCATGCTGTGAGCAGTGCTCTCTGCTTTCTGTAGTAACACCTTGGCATTTATCTTAATAATAATATTTATTATTATGATGATCATTATTAATGTATTTGTTATGTTAATAATGTATCTTAGTCTCCCAAGATTAACAACTCAGTGAGATAATCCATGTGAACCTGGACACACACACACACACACACACACACACACACACACACACACACACACACACACACACACACACACACACACACACACGCATGCACACACACACACACACACGCACACACACACACACACAAAAAAACACAAATACATTTTGTATTCCTGCATGCAAATGCAAGTCTGGAAACAATGGAAGTAGCATCTTCCATCATATGAGTTCCATTTTTTAATAATACAAGGTACATCTAAAATAAACCAAAATGAGAACAATAGTACAATTGTTGTGGTACATGGTATTGTTGTGACGAGTAGAGTACTGTAATTGAATTATGTGACTTTTCTTGGCAAAAAATGCAGGGCAATAATAACTTTAGTCTCATAAATTCATGGAGAAACATAAAACACCAGATCAGACAAAGGAGAACAACTTTACAAAACCCCCACGGAGAATGCTGGATTCATTTTAAACCCAGCCGTCTTAATGAGGTCTGTAATCGTCTAAGCTCATCCTTTTTAGACAGCAGCCCATCTATCCTGTATCAAGATGACTGAAAAACTGTTTTCATGTCCTAACTTCAGTCTGTACTTGTGTTCCATTCTTTATTCTCCCATCAGAACAAAATGCAAGCAATCAACCATTCCCAAAACTGGGACCACATGTCCCCAGCATCTTTGCTAGAGAATCCTTTTCAGTTTGACATTAGTCATTCCGTTGGGATCAGGCCAGTCACAGAGCTGCGTGTCAAAAGCAAATCAAACACATTTTCCTTTTTAGATTTTTCTCATTGTACTCTTCTTCAAGTTCTCAATGAGTGATATTAATAAAAAAAACCAATGACAACAAAGGAAGAGAAGACAAGGTTTTCACAAACCAGTCTACAACTAAACTCCAGACCTGGCCTTTTTAGCCAAAAAAGTGAATTTTTATATGGGCCAAAAAGAAAAAAAAATCCCAAACAAAAGAAAAAGAAATCCCACCAACACTCAGTTGGTGACTCCACAACAGACTTTTTGACTCAATATCTTGTCAAAAAGTCTGTTGAGCAAACAGCTCAAGCCGTTCTCAACGAGGTTACAGTAAACCATTGCACAAAAATGACAGTAATAATGACTAAAGGGAAAAAGGCCATAGTAAACCTGTCATCCAATAATACCTCCACACTGGCCTCCATAGAGCAATAACTTACAGCCCTACAATCAGCCAGCCGCCGCCACCGCCCTCCCGAGATAAACTTCCAAGCTGACCACCGTGAGTGTGCGTCACTCCCTTTTATTGTCATTGGAAATATGACTACCTCCAGCTGGATGGTCAGAACGCATATGTGCATTGAGCCTACACAACACAGACAGCTTTGCTGTGAGCATCTGTGTGTGTGTGTGTGTGTGTGTGTGTGTGCGGCTGTGAGCTCTATATTATAAACCCACCCTAAGAATCTGCTGTAGTCCTTAACTTGTCAAGACAGCGCAACCCAATTTTGATGCACATTACAGCGCTCCCTCAAATAAGACGTTGAATGCTAACCTGGAGAAGGAAAGGGCAAATGCACTCAATTACCGGTGTAAAGAGCAATGCATGCTGAATTAACACTTAACAGTGGAGTGGTGGGAAGGTTTGAATCTCCTTCAGTAGATTTATCTCTCAGCCCACTGTTATTTTGCTTGTGCAGAGGAAATATTCCAGCAGGAGAAGGAAACAGCAGGCATTTTGGGTATGGATTTTGATACGTGTCCTTTCCAGCTACAGTGGCTCTGGTTATCTGAACGGCAGTAGAAATGTAACATTAAATGTTAATGTTCCTCTGCCTTACAAAGCAATGTTTCACTTTGTCATACCAACTGAATTCTCTCTCAACAACTCTGAGTGGAAAAGATTGAAGCCTGTGGAATAATCCAAGAACCTTGTGACACATTTACTGCCCAGAAGGAATGTTCTCAAGGTGAATATGACTTGCATGAGATGACTAACAGTCTTAATTTAGGTAATTTTGTCTGTTTTGATTTTATTATGCGCTTTGCCATGGCATTATTGTTTCAATCACATGTGCTGAAGCTGAATTACACAGTGAGCAAAACCAAAAGAAAATCTATGCTAATCTATAGGTGTTAGCTTATACTGAAAGTGTCTTGCATGTAAAAGCAACAGTGATTGTACACAGTCATTACGTGCTGGGTAATGACTCCAAGGTGCTTGAAGTTAAGAGAGGAAATGAAAGGGTAGGCAGTATTGAGGAGAGGGAAGCACCTTGGCTGAAGGAGAAGAGGCCTCTTCCTCCACAGATGAGCTGTACGCCTTAATGAGATTGTGTGTGCACGTGGGACGATGAGCCTGTCAGCTGATCCCTGCTGGTTAAACCGTCAGCTGCCCCAGATACAGACGCGGCCACAGACAATAGGGCGCGCAGGAATCTTTACCTCCTCTGCTCTGAAACACGAGGGCTCCATCATGCGCGCTTCCACACAGACACACACACACGCACACACACTTGCTTCTACACACACACACACAGATGCACACACACATATATACACACGCAGGCGCCGGCGCGCACACACACACTCTCACACAACCACACAATGAAAGAGAGAGACAGACAGAGAGACTGCGTTTTCAGACTCATCTGTACACAAACAACACACACACACACACACACACACACGAGACAAAGAGAAAGACAGAGAGAGACTGCATTCTAAGACAAACCAGCACCCATCTGTACACAAACAACACACAAAAGGAGAGAAAGAAAGAGACTGTGCTCTCAGACAAACCAGTATCCATCTGTACATGTACACACTCAGAATGAGAGCAAGGAAGAGAGAGAGAAAAGAGAGAGAGAAAGAGTACTCCAGAAAAAAACCCCTCTCCCATCTGTATGTGAAATTATTTCTCGAAACACAATCAGTGAGTAAGGCCTAACCGTGAGCCTAAACCTACTGAGTAACAGGCATGAAATGCCATTTCAAGATTCAGCACATCATGCCCACCCTTTCACTCAGTATGTTAGTGTGTTACTGTAGTTTTAAAAATCAATACCAGTTGTAAAAATGAATCAATAAGCACCTGGAGCATTGTTATCCCTCGGTGTGATTTCCAGTGTTACATCACAGCCAAGCCAAGCCAAGACTTATTCTTTATCTTCCACCCGGTTCTCTGGTGTAGGGACCAATCAATGCGAAATATTGGTAAGTGTTTTCAAGTGATTCCTACGCTTGGGGAATCAAGTCGTTTTCCTGACAAATTTGAGAAAAGCTTTTTACTCACACTGCATTTGTAAAATTCTTCCAAGAAACAGGCACCGATGCAGCAAACAGCAAAGTTAATCTCTTGGAATATGTTGCTTTAAAAAAAAATAATGGAGAAGTTATGGTATTGGACCATGCATTAAACAGAATTTAAATACAAGTACATTTGAAAAATTGTTGAAGAGGATCCAAAATTTACTGCTGTAGTCGAGACACTATTGAGAAAAAGCAACTAGTATGTATATTTTAATTGACTGCCTGTGGTAAAACAGCATGACCCACACACTGGTGGAGTAACAGTTCAGCTTAAAAGTTCAACTTAAAAGTTTAAAGTAACGCCAGATTGGAATTAATGCAAAGCTGAATGTATTGAGTTCAGGAGCAAATGCTTTTGGGCTCACCCAAATGACTGGTAGAGCTTTATCTTCCTTTTGATGTTTGGGCAAAAAAGAAAAGAATAAGTCTAAATGTGAAAATCCAACAAATGCAGGTCGCTCTGTATACATCCTGAGCTGCTTTACACCACTACTCTCTTGACATTTGACTAAATGCTGCTAAACAAAAGCCTGAGAAAGATGGAGAGCCTTTTTAAGCAGAACATGTTACCGTCAGATGCAGGGAAATACAATGCTTTTAATTAAGGCCTCACAAAAAAACCTTAAGTCTTTGATGTCCATCAGTAGTTCTGCCGCAGACTTGCAGCGCATGCTAATGTGGTGACCACAAGTGTTGGAAAGACCAGGGATTTCATTTTTCAAACACAGCCCTCTAATGCTATATCCACCACACGGCATTCAGGCTTCGCACAATGCGAAGAGCCAGGCCGACCTTTTCGGTTCCCCAGTTTATTAACCATTAATAATATCATAAGAGCCGTCTTGAGGAAATGCAAACAAACTCTGTTGAACTCTGACATTTACCTCAATGGCATTTATTATTACATTTCACCTGTGCAGCAGTGTGCGATGTCTTCAATAGAAATATAATGGGACTGAGGGAAAATGTACGTCTGAGGTCAGCTAACGCCAAAAAACACTATGTTGTGGGTGTAATTGATTTGCTGGAGCCCAGTCATGATTGTGTCTAACTTATTATTTTACAGAATATTTGAGAATGATTAAAAAATGGAGCACTGTGGTCAGTAACAATGTCGTTTACAATGCCTACATTAATTAATTTTTAGATCTAGAGGCTGCAGCACTCAGTCCATTGTAACCCTCATGCTAATTATGATAATACTTACAATTTGCTGTAAGAAGTACACTTTATAACCACAACTGGCCTGGCCCTGGTTCATGCATGTGCAAATTCTATAAGCAACAGCAACTTTGACATTGCACCTTGACGTTTCAGTCACACAGGTATGTGGGGAAAAAAATCAGAAGCAATTAAACAATTCCTTATTATTTCTTAAGAACGTCACTCTTTATTGGTAACACATAATGTACAGAGTAAGAGAAGTTGAAAAGTTGGGTTTCTGACTTACCCTGCCCTGAGCATGACAGTTTTTGTCAGGTAATTGAGAATTTATTCGGTTTCACTTTGGCAAACATTTCAATATTTCTCATCAAAGTTGACTTGGATATTATACATGATGCGGAAATGCGAAAATCATAAACAAGGAAAATACAAAATTTCAGATATGACAGGATAAATAATTAACAACATTGAGTTTATTCGTCAAAAAGACTGATGCCCTAAAACGCTTTGAACAAGATGAGGAAGAACTGAATAAATACATAAATTGCATGTGTTGACGCACGGCGCGAGCAAGGAGCCAAGCGAATTCAAATTACGCAGAAGGGGATAAAAGGGGGGAAGTAATCTAAGCATAAAAAGCGAAGTGCCAAAAAGCTGTTTTAACTCTGAACAGCGAAAACGCATCTCACGACATCACTTCCTACAATTTTTATTTATTTATTTATTTTATGAATCCTTTTTATAATGTACGCGCTGCCTCTGAATGACAAAATTTTACCTCGCTAAGAGCAATTCTAATTCTAATGCCTCACTGCGCTGCCTTCCACAGGTGGAATACGCCGTCATTTACAGATTTGATGCTAATTTACACGTCTGCAACTCTGATTTGCCATGGTAACATTTGTCTCAACGTCGTAATGGTTCCACTTTCATACCAAATTCATCATCAAATTCACTGCTTCAGTCATCTTTCACAGGGGCATGTCTAAATTAGCCTACCTTTCGGTACCGAGGCATGGGGTTTGTGGAGACACCGAAGATAAACGCGTATTGATCACAGCTGTGGCCACCAATGGGCGTCTTCCTTTCTGAATGATAATGTTAAATGATAATAATCCCATTCTCACCTACCTAGTGCATACTAAATAGAAACATGTTTAAAACACATGAAATTACTTTTTTACACTAAAAATATTAGTCTCTACAAAACAGATTTAACCGTTATTATTGTATGTAGTAAACGTATGTATCTGTACAAATTTGTGCAATATAGCGTTAGTTATAGCGTTAGTTAGTTATAAGTAAGTTAGTAATGTGCATTTTCAATATAAAAAGAAATTAAGGTTTTAAGTTTTCCTTTGAGCAGCCCATTGAAACACGTATGACAGTGCAAATATTGACCTACCGCAACACTACATTGACTATCAACAAAAGCATACTCACACGTGACTACTTCTAGAAAAATTAAGTACACAGAAGATTTTGAATATTGATTTCAATGTCACTGTATTTAATTGATAACTGGCCGTGATACGCTCCAGTGACTTCGTCTGTGGCATAAGCTTCTCGCTGCCTCATTAGCCAGAGAGGTAACTAGGCACACGTGATGAGGTGGTTCTACTTCTTGAATGTCAAACCTGGTTAAAATCTAGAAGGGAAACCACTGTAAGGAACCAATATTTCCACACTTATGAAGAGCACAAGAGTAAATGAATCAAAAACATGGCTTGCACTGCGACTCAGCCATCTTACCATCAACTTGATTTGTGAACACACTTAATATTTGTTTTCATTTAATTTAAGTTGTAAATGGTGAAACTTTCCCCATGCACCAGCCACACATTGACAAACATACATCTGTTTTTTTTCCTAAGTTTTATTCAGTTTTTTTTCCCATTTTCAATGGGGTTTTGTATTTCTCTGTTCTCTGCCCGGTAGTAAAGCTGATGTGAGTCACTGACAGGAGGACGAGGACTGAGTCATAGGCTTAAAGGAAATGGTTTGGACTCCTGAGTCATGCATGCAAATACTTCATATGCGTCATAAAACATTTTTTTTTTTATAGCCAGAGTCTTCCATCAACAAAAAGAGCAAGTTCAGATCATGGAAATAGTGCTGAATAAATTAGGAAAATTACATTCCAAGTTTTGTTTATACAATGCATATTAAGAACTGACCAATTAGCAATATTAGCTAAAACTAGCTGGCTGGCCAAGCGACTGCACTGTTAATTTATATTGCCAGCTGGATAAAGAAGGCACCTTTCTAGTATTTTTGGATTTTTCAATAATTCAATAATTTCTATGACTACTAATGTCAAGATGTAATGGCACAAATGTGTACAATATCATCATATGATACAGTATGGAGGTTATAAAGATCTAGAAATACAGCCTGTTTCAATGCTAATATTTAATATTTTTGTATGGAATATAATGGGGTGAACGGGTGAAAAGACTGCAAACTGCTTTGCCAATGCTTAATCTGTACAGTGTATCAATGAAATAGCTTGTCTCTTAGATGTGATATGTAGTATGCATGAGACGTGATATGGCTGTAAATTTGAATTCTGTATTAAGCAGTGCTGTTACACAATTGAGCCACTCAATACTACAAGCTTTCATATGATAAATAATGCAGGTTATTGCAAACACCCTATACTGCTCACTAACATCATGGCAGGCCCTTTGAGGAGACTTCTTAGCATATACCTTTTCCATTGCACTGTGCGATCATGCAAACTTGTTTTTCCTTTTAGTTAGATATACTTTTCAGGTGGCTCACAAATTTGATCCACAACCCAGGTAGTGAGGGGAATTTTTTGATTATGCACAAGTGTTTCCAAGTTGTTGCTGTAGACCCATACCACAGAGAGTGTTGAGGAATGCGTCTTGCATGCCTGCATGTATTACTGCTAATATGATGCCTCACATCCTTGTCCTGCTCTCACGGTCACACAAGATGAGATCTCTAGAGTGGGATGCCTATATACAACATATCAATGTACAGGAGATAGCCTATGCTAGGAAAGGAATAAATAAGGTCCTCTATCATTGCCTCTCTGACATTTGGGGCAGGAGAACTCCCACACGGTGTGCGATAGCTATCATAAGTTCACTACCCAGAAAAGGTTTTACTCAAGGTGTTTGTGAGTGGTTGAGGTTTTCACACAGGGATGGTGTTTAGGGAAGGCTTGCTTGCTGTTATCATTAAGGTGTAAGGGGATGAGCCCTGGCAGCAACTGAAACAAGGGGCTGAGTGTGTACAGATATTTCCTCAGTTATGGGTGAAATTTCTGGCTTGGTCTATACGAAGTGTGACGAGAATTGTGTCCAGAATTTCTAAATTATGATGCACTGACTGTGGTGCATTCCGTGTTGTAATGTTGCAAGCTGTTGGTGGAGGGTGGGAAGGAGTAGGTTTGGGGGAGGGGGGGGGGGGGGGGGGGCAGAGCAGTCAAGCAGCAGACTTTTGGATGATTTGGAAAGGTTGCACGTTGTTGACGGGGAGGCCCGGCAGGATGGTGTTTCTGGAGCACCAAGCCTTGGACAGCAGAGGAGTAGGTGGTGGAGAACGAGCGGATCTTTCGGGTTTTTGGACTGGGAGAATTGGCAGGGGAGGCTCGGCAACACTCTGCTCTGGGAGAGGGTGAGAATTGTGTTGTGTTTGCCCCCAAGGCTCTTGGCAGAATGGGAGGAGAGTCAGTGTGGTGGCTTCCAGAAAGAAGGCGAGACTCTCTGGAGAATACAACATGTTGGACATGAAGAGGCTGACCTTCAGAATGGTAGGGAGTCAGATGAACATCCCAGCATGTCAAGATGAAATTTGAGAGGAGGCCTTCAGAACAGGCAGGAAATTGAGCAACATCTGATTGTTGCCTGCTTTATTTTTGACCATCTGCATTGCAGTTAAACAGAATTTACTGAAATAGACTGTAGTCACAGTGAAGCAGAGGTGAATTACATTTTTTTTTTCAAATTCAATCAAACAAGCAGCTAAACAAGCCAAAATGAGAAGACTAAAATGGCATAGCACTTAATTTAACATAAATGGAGTTATTGAATATATTCAAGTACCGCTACAAGTGAATGTCATTAATTTACTGAGAAAGGGAATATGTGCTTTTTTTTTATATAGTTCAGTTCTTAATGTTGTTATCCGCCCTCTGGATGGTGGCAACCAGTCTTTAAACTCCAAATTAAATAGGTTGGAGACAAAATCAATACAGTCTCCCTCCCTTCTTTTACTGAGTGAGGATGGATTTAGTGTTTGGAGAGCAATGGAGTAGCAACTGTGAGATCTGCCCAGGATGATCCAACACGTTCTCTTCTGAACTCCACTGACAACGAGACACCAAGTGTGCGAGTGAGCGCTACGGATCGAGTGGTATATTCTAATTTGGGTGAATCTAACCAGAACATATTGTAACAAGGACATCTTGTGGGATGTTGAATCTCTGAAGGAGGCGTGTCTGTGTCACTGGAGGTCGTGCTGTATCGGCGTATCCAGGATTTCAGACAGGTTTGAAAACGTGGACCCTTAATAGGGTATGTGGGTTGGACTGGAGTGTGGGCATGGGGGGTGGGGTGCGGAGCTTAAAATTTGCACCACTGGGTGCATTTAAATTCATCCAGTGGTGCAGTGTTAGGGGTACTTTAAATTTATTTTGCCAGAAATGACCAGAAAAGACCAAATTTAGGACATCAGTTTCCAGTCATTGTGAATGTCACAGGCAGCCCTGTAAGGTGCCAAAGAGATGTGCTGTGTGGGGGTGAGGTTAAATATGGAAAAAGCAAGACCACTGCATGCCTGTGGAGAACCAGAGTGAGATCTCTGGAGGACAGCAGATGTGATGACATGTTAAAATGACTTACAGCCCTGCTTGGCAAAAGCACGGCGTTAGACTTGGAGTTGTCCTATTTATCAATCCACTGACATTATCACCAGATGTTTGTCCCATTTAAAGCTATACCCCTGAAAGGTTTCTTTGAGACCACTAACAAATGACGCTGATGCTTGCTGGCACGTCAGTTAAGCATACTGCAAGTACATTATGGTTTGAGTGCTTGGTGTAGCCATCCATAAGACCACAGGAGTGGAGTGTTAAACTGTTAACCCAACTGGATAAGTACCTACGAGGACACATAGGCACACATTCATGTGTTTAATGCACATTTGTCGTCTGTTTCACTGATGCCTCATTACAGAGAGATGTCCGCCCTGTGGATTTACACGACAACAGCATTCATTAGAATCTGCAGTGTCTGAAATTTATTACATTAGATTACATTACACTATTGTCATTTAGCATGTGCTCTTATTCAGAGCGACTTTCAAAGTGCATCTAATAAAATGGCATGAAAATGAATACAAACAGGACTCCGCTAACCACATATGAACAAACGTCATTGACAAACTTAGTGCTGACATTGTAAGTCCATGCTAGATTAAATCGTAAGCGCATAACAATATACACAACAGAGGGACCATACCATTCCAAACACATTACACCCGAGTATGCTAAATAATTACACCCCAGACAATATCCTCAGAGTTTTAACTTGCAAAGGGTCAAAGGTTTGTAATAATCTGACCCCCTGAGAGTAGCCAATTGGTGTGCGCGAGCTGAAGGAAGTAACAAGTTCATGTCAAATTCAGCCCTCATTAATGTTATGGTGAAATGACTTGTTTTGGCTCAGATTGTTAAGAAACAAAGAATTTAAGTGAAAGGGAAGTTTCTGCTTCTGGAAATTACTCATTGATGTATTTTTTATTCATTTATTTAAAGAGGAAATGACAGTAATCTTCCAAGTATACAGAGTTCCTGTAATGAGGCAGATTTCCAAGAAACATCTGCAATCCCCAAAGACTTATTTAAATCTCTAAACAAAATCTTTTCAAAATTAGGTCCAATTACAAGCATCACACTTTCAAAGAGAGATTAGGAAGATCTACTGTGGGCTATGTTTTGGTATTTCTTCCCCAAAATAATTTTTTTTTGTGTGAAGCAATATGAATTTTCATGCACTGCAACCTGAAACAGCAGACTGAACAGTGATTGCTGAAGACTAAACACTTGATGATTTTGTTCTTCCAGTCATTTTAAATGGGGGACCAGTTGATTAAATTTTATTGCAAGTATATTCCAGTGTTTCCTGATTTATTTATTGTATGCCAAATATATAATTTTGTATGCATATACTTTTGAAAATTAGCATTAACATCATTAGTGGCTTATAGTGTTTAATCTAATTAGATAATTTCAAATCATTTTTCAACTTTAAATGATTTATTTATTCCCATAATAGCGTTAAAAGCAGCGTAAAAAAGTCATGTGCTGGAGGGATAATTCCAAAATATATATTCCAATATATATATATATATATATATATATATATATATATATATATTTTTTTTTTTTTTTTTTTTTTTTTTTTTCCAATACTGTTCTGAGTTAACCACTACCATGTTTCATTAAGCTCAAAGTCCTTCAATGTAGCCGTAATGGAGACTACGCTCTAAAAAGAGGGTAATGACATAGGGTAACATTACATTAAAAGAATCTCGATAGCATACATAAAATATTCAGATGTGCTTTATAAATGGAATGTAAAATATTCATCGTGTCACAGTACACATCGTAAATAATGACTAGTAACCTTCAAATGATTTAAACAATTTATAGTGTGTGGTGACCACTCACAAGAGTGAGGTAAGTGTTGTGTCCTCAAATGTACCAATGTGAATTAATAAACATTGTAGCACTCCATTTCATGTGGAACATGACCACCTTACATACATGACTCAACCACCTTAACGACCACCTTGCATGACTTGTTCAGTTATTTCTACATACAGTATATGTAATGCTGTAAATCATGTAGCAGGTACTGTGTGTCATTTTTATATACACTGAAACTGTTGTAATGTAAAGTGTTACCACACATTAGCCTCTCAGGTGTTGTGCCCACACCTGTTTGGATTAACTCTGCTGCTGACCAGAATTGGTGACTAAGAGTTTGGACGGCACAAGAAAACACAGTATCGCTTCACTTAACCCTTTCGCGCGTACAGTCACACCGGTGTGATTAGCCGTTTAGTGTGTACGGTAAAACCAGTGCGATTAGAACACTAGATTGGAAAGATTCTAACTAATTTTAGCTTTGAGGAAAAAGCAGTTTAACGTTAAAGAATATAGCAAATGCGGCGGTGGAAAGTATGAGAAGCTTAATAACACTAATGAAAACATAACGGACCATGTCGTGTAACACGCACACTACATAGCATAAAATAAGTTACACGTGAAAGGGTTAAATGTTTTTCTCTCTCTTCCCCATTACCTCATAGTCAAGGCTGTGTTCCGGCACTGCCATGCCTTTCACAAGTTTGCTCTTTGATTCACTCGCCTCTGTCCTCTCCACTTCTGTTTTAGGCTCAATGTGGCATAATTGAGGCCTGCCACTATTTGTGGTCTCATTGCTGGAAAAGGTGTCCTCAAATTAAATTCACATCAGAGGCTCATATCTGCAGGTTCATATGCCTGACTCTTTTTTTTTTTTTTTTTACAGTGGAGAAATTAGCTGCCTTTCTAGCACTTTCAAAGCACAGAGCAGTGGAGAGTGGAGTCATTCCGTCTCCCATCTGGTAATAGAAAGCTTCTTGTCGCGATTGTGCTTCACTTTGTCATTGTGGGAGCAGCCGGTGAAAAATTTCCATTTCTCACGCTCTGGGCCTTGGGTGTCTCCATCACTTAAAAGTGAGAGTGTTATCGGTGCCAAGCACTCTCAATCCTGTCAGAGCCTCCGCCACTGAGCTGCGGCTGGTTTTTTCGCCGTGTCCTTTCTGGGGTGTCGAGCCGTTGGACGGGGCCGGCTCTGAGAAGTCTCTGGGCCACGGGCAGGCGCTTCTTTTGGGGAAAGAGTAGAGAATCAAACAGAAAAGAGATATCCGTTAAAGCCCAGTGTCTTAAAACGCCTACCAGACGCATCAAAGGATGACCTCAAGATTGACACAGCAATCATTGTGAAAACATACACGTATTTCCAACCCCCTTTTTCAAAAAATCTCATATCTGGTCAGCTCATATCTTATAAAGTAAAGAACATTCCCAGGCCAAATCCAGGAAGTGGACTTGTTTTTCATGTTACCCATTTGAAGGATTCCCTTTCTCCTTGTGCTGTACTGGATTTCTGTTCTTTCCAAAAAAAGTGCAGAAAGCACAAATTCTTACAACGAATCAGTTATGAATATTGTAAAACCCAGATGAACAACGGGAAACTAACAGGACATTGCACTGAGATTAATCTCTTGAGTTTTTTTTCCCCAGCAGATATGCCTTTGCAAGAGTACCCACTCTCGTCAGACTGACAAGGGGTTAGTGATGTGAAATGAAACTCGGAAACAAATTTTTCCTATTAATTATTAACGTTTCTCTGCTCAACAAAACCCTTTTTCCTTCCTTGGAATTTCTGAGAGCCTTACACTTGGCAATATCTTTTAAAGCGTGATGTTTCTGAAGTTCTCTACCACTCATCATAGGCAATTTGCAGACCGAGTCTGACAGGGAAGGTCTAAATTGAATTTTCGACTTAAAGGTGTAACATGAATAATACACAGCAATAAGGGACCAAAGTGCATAATCAAGCCAACTAACCCAGTTTTCGCCTGTTAAGCACTATGGCTTGAGCTTTCTAGTGTTCTTATTCTCATGCCTCCACGCTATATAGTCTGCAAGTGTTACCCTATCTGTTTGTATGAGCTGGATGAGTGAATGCACATGCATGTATTTGTTAGTATTATCCAGCCAGTGAAATGACACCTTGCAGCAACGTATTTATTTTCCTACAATGCATACTACAACTATTACATTATGAAAATCGAAACGCAGGTAAGTCCCTTTAAATCTGACTTTAACACAACACTATAGTTTAATGTTCTGGCATAATGCATATCATACCAAGCATTATCACAACAACTTTGCTATCAAAGTCATATGTCTTATTTGTGGTCCCTGTGCGTCAGTGTGACAGGGATTACAGCATTTTTCTTGCAGGATGAAAAAGAGATTCAGTTTTCCTTTAGATGTGTCCTGTATCTGTGGACACAGAAATTGACTAATGCTAGAAGAGCATATCATGCTTTGAATTAATGTTCTTGTTGTGATAGGCCTGGTACGTGGTACACTCATTTAAACAATGTCAAATGATAAAACAAATAAATGAATACATGACCATAACAGTGCTGCTTTTTCAAGAAGGAGAGATCCATCACAGTCCAGTGCCTTGAACACACCTTTTGGATGCCTGGAGGAATGCCCTGTAGACATGAATCTATGCAGCCGTCATAGGGGAAAATACAAACCTAAATCAGCCTCTTTCAGGAACACAGACAGTCCACACACAAGTATAAACATTAAAACAACTGTGTTTACCATCTCTCTCACTGGGTAGTGGAGTGGAGGTTACGTGGTGGGCAGCGCTTCTCCCACTTGAATAAATGGGTTATGACTGGGTTATGGAAAAGTACGAAATTTCAGTCACCTCTTTGCATATTGCGAAGTCTCATTACAGCCTTTTGTGGGCTGTGTAAAATGGGAGCAAGTTTTGCTAAAAGGCATATAGATAAAATCAGACTGGCATAGATTCCTTGGCACTGCCTGTTTTTGCTTGCTATAAAAGGTCAAATAATTGATTATCTGTAAATGGTCACAATGTTGTGACAATGTGACTTGAATATTATGATCAACTGAAAACATTCCAAAATGTGGAGTGTTGTGATTATGTAATATGCAACAAAGGCGTAAACAAAAATCACAAATTTTGTGGAGGAATAAGGAGGGTTCATATTCCCACCATAGAGCAGGAGGTGATTGATTTGAATTTTGTCTTGTGATGTTTAAATGCATATAGTTTCCAGATTTTTTTTTAAAAAAACAAAAGCTATCAGCTGTCTTGTGGGAGTAATATTAAACATGGAACAGGCTCAAGAGATTCTCACAGCCTGTAATATAAGGAACTGGGATGAGTGCAACATACACATCTTCAAAGGGCACGATCCTACCTGTGGTATCCTTTTACTTTGCACTGAACTTGCTTGAACTCTGTGTCCATCTGCCCATTAGAAACAGGGACCTTTGAACATATTCAGCAGAAGTTGCCACCTCACTGATTTTATTTCGTCTGTGTTATTCTCATTCTACCCAGCCAAACTCTCTGACATTTTCTGGCTCATTCACACATGGTGAAAATGTTTCAAATGACAAAGCTTTGCTAAATATTCAGCTCTGTCTTGAAGCTCCACCGGGAGTTATTCAGCTTGAATACTGCAGCCGTGGCAAACATCTGCTGTTTTCTAGGAGCACTGAAGCTAGCTCTTTTCAACACTTTTTTTTTGGGTATTCATCACATTTCACGTCCCCTGTTCAGTCATTCAGCTATCTCAGATGTGAGCCTTCTGGGTTCACCTGATGCCTCATGGAGTTATTTCGGAACAGTCAATTCTAAAGGAGCAAAAGTACCCCAGTAGAGTCTTCCACTATATAGTATTTCATACGAGGATTGACTTGGCATAACAAACATTAAATATCAATATTCTTTAACCAGGAAATATAAAAGTGACATACACTAGAGAAATAATAAGCAAGCTGAAAGAGGATAGGTTGATCATGTGGAATATTAAACCTTTGATGGATAAACATTTGTGCTGTTAACCATTCAGTCCTGATGGCTGAGTGAGTCACACGCTTTGCTGTATTTCCTTTGAACGTGGCTACATCTTCATCCTCACAGTGCTGACCCCCAAGAGATATTCTGTCAAAATATATTGGCTATAACACACCAGACACGACTGCTAGGGGACATTTTTCAACTTTACCCCAGGGCATTCCCTGCATGTGCAATTACATGTCGATCCCTGAGAGATCTATATTCCAGACAAGAGGCCCGATCTTGATCTCTGCCTTTATTTATTATTTAATCCACGAAAGCAGCCATTTACCTCTGGGATTACATTTAATAATCTCATAAAATACTAGAAAAGGAAGGCCAAATAATGAAATGACTGAAGGCATGCAGGTCAGCCTGATTCTGCCAATGATTTTTCTTTGTACGGTACTGTTCTCACTAGAGCACAATTAGAGAAGTAATTATGCCCAAAAGAATTCCTGGACTATTGTGAAGGCAGTTAAAATCGATTATTGCAATCAATAGCGCCGGATACAATAGACTTCTGAATCCCCTTTTTATTAAACCAGATGGACAGCAGTTCCAAATCCCTGGTTCATTTTCAAATACATCATATTGACTCGATTCCAGGTGGCATGATTTTTAAGAAATGTTTTGTACTGTTCATACTGGGAGTGGGTAGACTGGCATTTGTTGGGTTGTACTGATGACGGGTGAGGGGAGTAATTTGTGTTAATCTGATTTTTAACATTCTCTATTAGGTATTTCTGTTTTTCGGTCCCTGTTTATAGTGGGTCACAGCAATCCTTTCCCCCTAACAGGTTAAATACCATATGACTCTATGTTTAAACTTTCATGTGAATATTGACCCTTGACATACTGCAACTGAGAGATGGCTATGGGAGAATTTGGTCCCTGTATCCTGGGTCAACTTAGTCAGCCCTGGCCTTGATCCTAATCATTACAGTAAACAAGCTGAAACTGATCCTGGGCCATCTTAAAAGCCAAGCCATTACACCCATGTAGAATGATTGCATTATTACAGAGAATGACCAGATACATGGAGGTCTAGAGTTACTTCTCTTTCCTGCTTTCTCTTTTCCTGTGGTATTTCCTGTTGTTTTTTGTTGTGACATTCATACATTAAGAAAAATAAAGCCTAATACTTATATTGATCTTTTTTTTTTTTACAATGCTTAATGAAATTTGTGGGAGTTCACATCCCAGATTCTTCACAATTGGATGGATGCAGTACTCAGAATAGAGCACCTTACCATTGTACATGACTTGTTGACAGTAAAACAGATTCAACAGCATTAATTTGACCTAATTTGACCGGTTTGTGTTCTGAAGTTGCACTTGGCCTCAACTCTTCTGGAAATGAAAAACTTTTTACTTATTGCTTACAGAAGCTTGGGTAATTAAGTGTTTAAAGAAGATTGAGAATGTTTATTTTCTTAATGGAATCACTTTGAGAAAAGAAAGGGAGCGATCTGCATTTCAGAGTGTAACCCCTTTTATACCCATTTTATAATGAGCCAGGTGCCTAAATTTCCATTACATACACTAATCAATAAAAAAAGATGAACACTATGAATGTTATACTCATTTGATTAAACATATTTTTTGGACTGGAATCAATGAACTAAGTTAAAATAACCTCATATTCATCATCCATTCTTGCTGTAAATGTTCCGTTGCTTGTTTATTATTGAGCCATACAAGGTGACTAATGCCCACATTATATCAATTTATCATGTTCATTTAAAGCACTACCCGTATTAATAATTGCTTTCCTTAATTGTGTCGAGACACCATGGGCCAGTTGCTTTCTGCATTGACTATAAGCACTATTACCATTGACAGCAATGATACATATGACTGATCCTCCCACTTATCCTGTTTGAGGAAGTGTACCACTACTGATTGGATTTCAGTTGTAGCGGTATTTGTTAAAATGTCTTAAAGGGATTACAGAATCTATGCAAACTACATAGGTACTGTAATAACAGCTACATTTTGTAAGAGATTTTTTTTTATTGCCTGAAAGGCGGGAATTGAGAGCTGCTGTTTTAAAGTTGCCTTTCTTAGTGTTCAACCCCTTATCTCACCTCCATGTCTTGTATACCTCCTGAGTGGCTAACCCCTCAAGGGGTTTTTAAACATGTGTCAATAATCAATCAATCAACCAATCAATCAACCAACCAACCAACCAACCAATTAATCAATCAATTGAATAAGATTTGACAGCCTAGAGAACAAAAGATAAAATCTGGAAAATTGAGTATAGTATTGAGTAACTGATATCTATGAGTATAGCACCAGACCACTACGATGAGAAGAGGCAAATGGGCACACAAAGTCAGACCCATCCTGCTACAGCATATTACTACAGTGAAAAGGAGCCATGAGGAGCTGGTCTTAATGCACACTGCTACCTGGCACAGCTTGTTACTCTGCACTTTATATTCTGGTGTTAACTTTTCCTCTGATGAGCTTGGAAATAAATTGGCTTGAAATTGACAATTTCATCCAACAAGTGGGTTATTATAGCTTAATGCGAAACATGAAACACAATTCTTGAATAAAGAAAGGCTTTTCCTTTCCCAGAAATCATTTACATTTGCTTAGCAGACACTTTTATCTAGTGAAACATTCAATAGCTTTTTTATGTTATCCATTTATACAGCTACATCTTTACCGGACCAATGCAGGTTAAGTACCTTGCCCAAGAGTACAGGAGCAGTGGCCCAAAAGGGAATCAAACCAGCAACCTTTGGGCTGAACATCACAAGGTTCTCATTCACTCCACATGACAGCCTTATACAACTCTGTTCACTTCAAAATGTCATCACTACCAGAATTAGACTAAAGTGTACCTGGTTAGTAATTCATTTCTTTACAAACACTATTTATGATATGTCTTGTCCGTGTTTGTGGTCTTTCAGACGTGTCACATTAAAACAACAAAATGATGGCAAAAAAAACTTTTGTTGTTTGCAACCTTTGAAATATGAAATAGAACATTGTATTCAGGATATGAATCCTTGAACAAAGGTTAAAGATACTCTTAAAAGATGAAAAAAAAATCTGGTGCTGTTCTATCATTGCAACGTCTGCGATTTGGGGCTGTAATGTAGACTTGTAGAAAAATGTACACAAAGGACTGTTGATGTTGATTTTTGTGAGATCAACCAATAGTTTTGGAAATCTTCAATAGTTTTGGAAAATGATGAATGAAATGCAAACCATCATCTTTAAGAGCAGCTAGCCACATGGTACTGTATGATTGACCAAAACTTATGGAATCTATCTCAAATGAGTCTCATTACTTTGTGCAAAACGCACTAATTACTTTCTGTCCGCTTAACTTGCCCTACTTGCAGTGAAACGTGCGGAACACTTTATTAGTGCTAGGTAGTAAAAAAATAAACATTATCAGTGCAGTCAGTGGCTTACAAAATGTGTCTAGCTTTTTGCAGCCACTCAAAAAGACAAATGACCTCAACACATAATGACAGTGACTGCGAGCAAAGTGTTAAGGTCATGATTCTAAGTGCCAGAATTAAAAGTGAGCCTATCACAGACATACGTAGCCTGTAGGGCTGTATTCTATTATGTCCACATAAGTGTATGCTGTTAAATGGTTCTTATAAAAGCTAAGAGGTGCATTTTGTCTAACCGCTGTGATGTTGTTCTGGCAAATATCCATTTCATATTTGATCATTTTATACACCTTAGGTGTGGCAATGACATTAATGGTCAACATTCAGAAACACATTTTTTTTCTCAGGTCTTTGCTGTCACATTGCCAATATGTCCAGATTTAGAGAGATAGAGTTGTTATTACTACAGATTATCTGCCAATTTAATCATTTAATGGGAGTTACTATGAAGAAATGCTGAAAAATAACCATTGCTAACCAGATGAGCTAGCAGTTCCTGTTTGGTAAGTTCTTTTGTCACCTGCCTTAGCTAACAAGTGTACTAACATTTTTAAATCAAGCACTATTATGTACAGAACACCTTTAACAGTTTAGCTGCAGGGCGTCTTTATTACTTGCATATTAACATTCACAAATGCTCTGCACACAGGCAAGATAAGACTGAAACTCATCTCCATGTCACTAAAACAATAACCTCACAACAATGATACGATGAGGAACTGTGCTCAACTGCTACAGAAAACTACTGCACAGACGGATACAGACACACTCAGTGAAAGTGCAGTGCGTGTGTAACAGGGGGTAGCCCCGCTGCGGGTTTCAGACCAACCCCAATCACCAATAGCAGGGCAGTGCAGGAAAGACGATTAGCTTGCTGAGCTGAAGAATGAGGTCCCTGGTGCAGGAGGCTTCCGGGCTCCACTACACACATCGCAAGTAAACAATATACCTATTTAACAACCACCACGAGCATGCCTGGTGGCGTGACTGGCATCTGATTGGTTCTCCATAGGATGCCATGATGTGCCTACACCTGCCTACAGTGTCACACGTGACCTTTTGCCTTTTGTAGCCAAAATCATTTGTTTTCACCACTTTAGCAAACACTGTGGCGAGCTCTTTGCATATGCGGCAAACTGTGCCACCAAGCTATAAGCTAGGTGGGTGCCACACATTAGCAGAGCTGAGTCAGTTGCGTCTTTCACCGTAAAGTGATGTGAGATCCGTGATAGTTCCTTAATTAAATGCAATCCATCATTGTTATTATAAAGAAGAAAACTGGCAGTGGTGGAAAAAGAAATTGATAAGCAAGTAGCTTCGACATAAACAGTGGATGCAGACTACTACCAAGACCAGGAAAATTATTTGAAAGGCATTTATCGGATAGAAAGATCAAGCGAGGATTAATAGATAACATAGGGACATACCTGTAAAGCAAGGAATATATCAGAATATATTTTTTTAAATTCAGCCCTATTATACAGGAAAAATGATCAAATAATACAGAGCAGACAGAATTATACAAACAGGATGAGGGCAGTGACCAAATGAAAAGGAGAAATAACCAAACAAGACTGAGGGAACTGAACTGGAAAAAATATGAATTGATTGCATAACAGCTTTAGTCTAGATATTATATTGAGACAGTGTCTGATGGCATACAAACTGTGTGCCTAAAAATGCAGCACAAGGCTCTGCCACCTGCTTTGCTCTTAGCAGTGTTTGGAAGAGCGAAGTAGCCAGCTCAGCTCAGTAGTCAGATGAGAAATTAAAAATCACCCTGTGTCTGTGAATAATATCTCAGCGATGTAACATACCTAATAGGAAAAGCATGAGTCTAAGCTCTAAGCCTTGTGGGACTTCATTTTTTTAGGAAGGTCAGAAGACTCCTCTTTTGAGGGAACAAGGTGCCTTATAAGTCCAGCCTAAATCAGAAAATCAGAAGGTTTCTGTTCAGATGAACATGATATGAATTGACTGATTATAGACTTTGACAGTTGTCAAGTCCAGTGGTGGCAAACAAGAACAGAAAAATAGCTCGTGTCAGAGGGCAAAAGAATGCTATTTACAATTTAAAAAGAGCTGAGCTCTTGTGTTTGCTAAGCAAAGTGACTTACAGCTGGGTGTTTTTACTGATGTAATTCAGGTTAAGTACCCTGCAGCAGGAGTGCCTCAACCTGGAATTGAACCCACAACCTATGAGTGACAAGCCCTGCTCTTTCCCACCACTTCACACCACTGTTGGGCGGTAAACTGCGATTGCAAGATGCACCTGCACAGCTGAACAGATTTAGAAGATATTTAAATATCTTGTTTGGATTTGTATCTAATCAAGATGAACTGTGAATGCACACGAGGTGATGGCTTAGGAGATAATAACATTAACACAGAAACAAATCATTCAAATCAAGTGCCTTGCCAAATTAGGGCACCAAATACAGGCGAAACAATGACACGTTACACCCGATACAAGGAAAATGAGACTATCTGCACTTATCGCATTACATTAATGTGCCATTGTACACCATAATTGTGCATTGTAGTGATGCTAATTAGTAAATAGTCAGCAATGACATCCCTTCAGAACGCTATTGCTGCAATAATGAACAGTTTAATTGCAGAGAGCACACATTGCACCTACACTTTAACCCTGATAATAACATGGCTACCTGCACCCTAATGACTGGCCTGCCCCCGCATCACATGACATCCCCCAGTAATGGAATGTGGTAACCGTGTCATTAGGTGCAACACATTTCCCTGTTTAGTCTACCAAATGAGACATGCAGCCCAAACAGACCCGCATGCACGCACATTAACTGTCTAATGGTTTGTCCTGCTCTCGGTGAATTTGAATACAATCCAAACAGAACAACGTTGCAGGTGTTTTTATAACGACAAGGTAAAATTAAAATTGAGTTTGATTGTTATTACCTTTGAGAGTAAAGTATGTCATTTGAATAAGTAATTTTCCCAAATAGCCCCGACAGAACTTTCCCATTCACACCCTGAGGTGTTCCGGGGAGAAATATTATGATTGGCTCAAAGTGCTCCACCCTCTTACAATAATGAGAGTCCCTTCCCCACATAATCTCTTCCAAGATCATGTCTGAGTTGCCTTTTACCAAGGAGGAGGTTGTCCCAGTAGATCAGCCCTACTTGCTGATGCTGGGGTAGAACTAGACTGCTAACAGAGAGGGACAGATCCTTGGGAAGTGTGTTGAAACCACTCAACAGGAAAAGTATCAACTCATATTCAGAGGAGCCACTGATGTACAACAGACTTCAGGCTGGAAATTACAGCTGTGTAACCAAACATAAATCTGATAGGCAGAGAATGCACTTTGGAGAGGGGAAATGAGGTTAAGTCTGAAGGATTGTCGGTCTGTTTGTTTATTCCCTCTGACGTGATAGTTTCTTATCTTGCCATCACAGTCAAAACAAGGTAATATGTCTTTCGCCAGTACTTTTTCACACCTACAGGGAAATCAATAGGGTTCTTAAATCTTCCAACACACACTGCCTCCCCCCCCCCCCTTTTTTATTTTCAAACGCTCAATTTAACTTTGCAAATTTGTGCGCAGTGCGGAAAGCAAGGCAGGGGACGAACATCGAAGTAATGCCCCTTCCTTCTCCCCATCGCGAAAGACCCCCTTATAGTTTGTCGGTTCACACATAACTGAGAGTTGATGCTATAAAAGGTGGCACGGTCGACTTGTTTGAACGCGTGCTGCAGAGTGAAACGATCCATTTTTTTTTTTTTTTTAGCCGTATGAGACTAACAACTTCCAAGCATGATATGCAACAGATTGATGGCGGGGACGACGCCGCTTCCCTCCAGTGATTTTTGTATCGATTCACGGCCGCATTGTTCCTAACGGTGATGAGATGTGTCATGTAAAACGAACGCGGGCCCATCGATACGTATTACGCCACTCATCTCTTTTATTGAGTCCTGAGACGCGCCCACCTCTCTGTTGCCGTGCGTTTACAGCGTCGACGACGGATTACGCGTGTCATCTGCTCCGTCTCCAGACAACCTGTCAGCGCTCCAAAGGGGGCCGGTGAGGTTGAACTGACAGGAATCCGTCGCAATCCAAAAAAAGTGCGCGGGACTTCCGTGGCATTAATGGTAACAGGAACAGAAAAGCAATATTTTCCAATTTGAGCCGGCCTGCTCCAAACAGACGAGAGAGGCGCTCGCTGGAAAGTTTTTGAGGTCTCTGAACTCAAAACCAATTCACCTGATGGCAAGATTACATCAGGGCACTCTAGGAAAGTAATATTGCAGGAGTCAATCAAATGTTTTGAATGCTGACAACTCGAATATTCCAACCTACATCAGCTTGGATTTGGCGACCATTTGTGCTGAATGGTGTCATTTATAAATCATTGATTTTTTTTTTCTTATGTTCTCACTGTGGCAATCCATGGCCTCATCGCTTTCAATTAGGAAAAAAAGCCCCTGAACAAACAAAGCAAAAAAAAAAAAAAGGCAACAGATATAAACATACAAAACAGTGGTATTAATGTTGTTTTTCACTCACATTGACCCGGCATCCTGTACTTTGCACTATCGATCGGGACAATGGAGCGCACAACCTGTGGATTTCATCGGCGTACAGAAGTGCCTGCCGCGGATCAATCACAATCAATTGAAGCTAGAGCGGACGCATTCATCTTGGATAATGAAGATGCTTAATGGTGCGTTCTGACGCTGCGCAGGCTGTTTGCGCAGAATGAGATACTGTTTGCCGGTGAACCTTACTAATTAAAACATTGCTTCACCCTGGTCTCTTTCTCAGCAAGATTTTATTAGTTTTCAAAGCCCAACTCTGGCTCATTGCACAGCAAAGTCTAATTAGGGGACATATATCTCTGCTCTCAAGAGTGTCTAACACAAAGAGGGAGGAAATAAGTCAATCTTTATCAATCCACACTAACTCCATTATTTTTTGTCAGCTGAAAAGGGCTGTTATTTTATTATTATTATTGTTTTTTAATTCTGCAAAGACCTGCAGAAAAAAAAACGTCTGCAGCAAAATTCCATTTTTCATATAATAACTTTATTGTTCAGCTTATTCTTAGATACTGTTGCTCGTCTTTGATTCTCATGCACACCACACTTCAGAGTTTTGGAACACAGGCTGTGGTGACAGTAGCTATTATGAAACAGATTTCCACTTCATCAACTTTGCAAAATACATTTCAGATGAATAAAATAAGCTGCTGGCTAATTGACACAGACATGATTGTACAATAGATCATGATATGTTCATTTATTTGGTATACGTTCTGAACCATCATCACAGGAAAAGAAGGTTTGATATATTTGCAAACTTAAAAACCAGATTACATTTCAGACATCATAAAACAATCCAATCTTAACCACGTGTTCACACAGGCACAAAAGCCTAGATAGAGACATTAATAGCAAATAAAACTCCTAACATAAAAGACAAGCTAGGATAAGACAATACAATTGGATTAAACACGTACTGGATGAGAGTAAAACTCTTCAGGGATTCCTGGTTCTGAACTGACCCCTTAGTCACCATGTTTACAGTCTGTGCTTCAACACCCCCTGAATATTTGCAAAGCATTCTTAATTTGAACTGATTAACTATTCAAAAACAATTTTGATTTCCTTGAGGCAAAATATCTCTTTAATTGGCTGTACACAAAAGTGCTTTTTAGCAATCAGGCAGAGATATTCCAGGGAGCACTTCATTTCCTGTTCCTCGCGTCTGTGCCAGTTAAGTGCGACGATTCGTGGAGCATTCTTGAGAAGCACTCACTAACTCAACTGCAGCTGAAAATGAGGTTTCTCTCCTGGGTGCTGTTATGTTCAGGTGTGATAGGCTTTTCAAGGTCATTTTCAGCAAAAAGTTGTTCGTTTAGAAACAATTGTGTGCTGTATTAACGGAAACGGCACATATTAAATCTACGGTTTTCATTGTATTTTTTTGTTTTCCCGGAGAGGCCTGGAATAATTGAAACCATCCAGATAAAATGCGGTCTAGACCACCATTTAAGCCATCTCTCTAGTTCTGTGTCTCACAGAGGGAAACAGAGCTATGGAGAAGGGAACAGGATGTCAGCACAGATTTAAGCAACAAAGAGTAAGAGATTCTTTCAGCTGTGGGTATCCTCCTGCGCCCAAAAATGTGTCCTTTGTGTGCTTTTTACCTTGTGAGCCCTCTCACTGGGGTCACAGTCACTGCGCTGTACTCCAGTATGGGGAATAGGTCATTCTATTTTTTAAAAGTTCCTCCGCAAAGTTTCTCCGCCGCCATCTCAAAGTTGCGATTGCAACTTTGATATCATTTCTTTAAGTGTGCGCAGACCTTTGGGACGTTTTGTTATCTCGGAGACGAGTTATAAAAAATGCATACGCAGTACCATCTAAAACTGCTGTTACAATCAGGCCGTATTTTTATTAAAAGCAAGATTGCTTTGAGGATTCTTTGAAATATTTTATGCTCGCTAAAACTTTTATTTCCTCCTCTGCAGCCTTTGGCATGGTGTTCTTTGTTCCGTGTTATCAGGGGCATTCGATACAGCGGCAGAGATATTTCACTTTTAGTGCACGGTTGACTGTAGTCATGAATTTTTTCATGGGAACTAAACAATGTTTAAATGTCCTAAATGGTTGCTGTCACTGGGGCTGAGAAGGTGTAGACTTGAAGCAGTCTAGACTCAACTTTTAGAAAAGAGTTTAAAGCTTTTTTCGGCATAATGCACTCAGTTTTTGCATGCTGAAATAAGCAATGTGTCATATAAGTAATGAAAAATGAACGCCGCTTCAAATGTGACATTGGAATTTAAAACCAAATGCCTTCAACAACCAGCCAGCTGTCTTAGCTTTGGATTCCAGTGTGGCCATAAACATTCATTTTAAAGTTTTCTGTCTGTGGACAGAACGCCAATTAGATGCCCAGCAAGCTGGAAAATTTCAGTCCTTTCCTTTGTCTGGTTCCTTATTATCTGCTTGCAGCACCTTCAGGGGCCCACCAGTCTGAAATTAATGAAAGGAAGTCCAGCCCCACTGATACCATTGTGTCAACAGTCAAAGGACTGAAATGGGTCTTAAATCCCCGCTGTATTCCCCCACCTGCGCGTGTCATAGTTAGGGGGAACGGAGCCTGCTCCATTTCCAGCTTTAGAAGAAATTCGGTCACTAACCGCAGGCATCTCAGGAAACGCAGCAGTGCTGTCTCGATCCCCCTCAAAACAAATAGATAATACATCAGCTCCGCGGTCGAAATTCTGTTTAAAACTCCTGGACGGCCGGTTGTGTAATATTGCATTGTTTCCGCTGCTCTGTTCATTTGCTTCCCATTCCGACTACCTTTGAAGGAAGAAGGGCCCTGCGGTGATTGACAGAGAGTGGGATGCAGTTTCCCCGCTCCATTTGTAACCACTAATGTGCAGCAAGGCTATTGACCGGGCTGGAGAGGGGCTGTATTGACTTTGATCTGAATAGAGTGACTTTCATGGTCAATTTTTTTTTTTTTTTTTTTTTTTCTTTTGCCAGAGCTGCAATCTCAGCTCGTCAATTCTCAGCAGCTTTGTTGGCAGCGAGTGGAAATGAGATTCCTGCCGAAGCTTGGGAGTTCTGTTTTGGGACGGTGAGGTGTACCCCCTTCCCCATACCGCTGGGGATGGGAGCTAAAACTGTCCACGACATGTGTCCCGCGTCCCGGGTCCCAGTGCCATGTGGCGCCGTGCCCTTGTCTGTTCTCCACGGCAACCCAGATCTGGGATTCCGTTGATAGGAAAAAAGCTAATGGAGGTCTTGGGGAAAACTGTGAGAATGAAGGTGATTAAAAATGCAGAGGAGTCACCAGCATTTAACTTCACTGCGCCGTTGCTGTACATCTTTTCTGGCACTCCTGCATCCCCTCACCAGCTTCCCCTGATCCAGCGTTTCTCAAACCTCTCCTGGCGGCCCACTGTCCTGCGTATCTTCTGTCTATCCTTGCTGCTTGATTAAATCAGGTGTGCTCAGCTAATCAAACGTGCCACTGATGAATTCAGTCAGGTAGGTAGAGCAAGGATAGACAGAAGATATGCAGGACAGTGGGCCACCAGGAGTAGGATCGAGAAACACTGCTCTGATCCATGAGACATGCAAACTCTTACATTCCGATGTCACACTTAAAGACACAACACATTTTGATATCAGTATAAGCCAGCCACACATGAAAGAGAACAACTACACCTGAAGAAGAATCTGAGGCAAAAATTTGTTTTGTCAACAGGCGCTTGCAAATTACAACAGAAAGTTAAACTCTTTCCATTTTAGAACAATGGGCTGAATTGTTTTGTCTTGGGGATACAAACTGCATGCATTTTGTAAGTCTGAAGATCTGTGCGAATGCTTCATTTGGCTCAGCTGTCGAATCAACCGACAGGACTTACACATATGAGTGCACAAGCCGGCACCGAGACGCTTTGTGTTAAAAAACAGCATCAGGACTTCCACCAGACTGTGGTAAAGTTGCAACAACTCCCAGGATCTCCACAGGCTTAACTGCAGTAGCGTGGCTCGCTAATGTCAACATAAACGTCATGCTCGCTGTGTTTTACAACCATCTGTCCTAACATTACCAACTGGCCAATGGAGCTGAAATGGAGCCCTGCACCATTTGGGATTGTCGTGCCAGCAGAGACATTCTGTGGCTGTCATTGCCGCAGAATGGCCTGCTGGTTACGTGGAGATCATGGAGGAAATCACCTTCTTTTCTCAGTACCCACAAGATGTAATGTGCATGGTATTCTGTTGTGCACTAGTTAGTAGTCTATTGTGCACTAACTGAGTAAGTCTGCTGTGCACTAGTAGAGATAACTGCACCAAATGTTATCTCCTTGTGTCCGTCCACACACTCATTCGGACCATGCCCAAAGCATGCTGGGTAAAACTTCAGTCTGAACAAATTAATGTGGGCAGAACACGTCCGTGTGCACAAGGTTGCCCGGCTATTGTCAGGAGTCCTGATAGGGTTAATTGGCCGGGCTGGGTTCCCTGGAGGTAAGTTGGTGAGGTGCCGGGAGCACATGCTCCAGGGCAAACTGATGGTCCGCACCCCAGGAAAGCACTGGGGGTGTGTGTGACTGCTAGCAGCGGGGGGCTGGGGCAACACTGACCAGCTGCCGTCCCCCCTCCTACTGTAGGGTGCCACGGAGCTCCGGACCTGACCGTGTGGTGTGGTGTCGACGAGGAGGAGCCGACAACCAGGGACGACGGCAGCCACTGGTAGGCCTGACGGCGAGAACAAGAGTGTGCCCACCGCCTCCGTGTTTTTTCTTTTCTATCTGGTTTTTATTCTGGGATGTAGTAAGGCCCGGCAGTGAGGTGCGGGCCAAGCTACATCCCACCATTATTGTATTTTCTGTTTTGTGTTTGTGTGTGGGTGAGTGCGTGCGTGAGGGCCGCCCATACATGCAGGTCGTCTCCGGGCTGGGGTGGAGGGGTCCCAGGAGGGGAGAGCAGGTTGGGGAGGGGAGCGAACCAGGCCGGGGGGGAATTAGTGAGAGTCTTGGTGTCTCTGTCTGTTGGAATAATTTTAAATTATTTGAGAAAATGAAGAAATAGAAAAGAAATAAAGTCTTGCTTCTCTGTTATTTACCCTTTCCTGGCGTCCTTTGTGGTGGGTGGATCCCGAAGGGTAAAGAACCGGTTGGGGTTCAGGGGTGAGCCAACGCCACTCCTGACACTATTACTCTTAGATTGGCATCCTGCTGTTAGGTTTGAGAGGCATCCCATGCTGACAGTGCTGAGGTTTTTGGAAACTAAGTGAGGAAACAATAAGAGCTGTCACTGAAGATGAGCAAACATCACACAGTGCATGGAAGCACTGAGGTGTAGAGCTCTGCTTTGTAGCCCTGAGAGAGGATACGAGAGGTTTTAAAGAAAGCTACGCATAAAGAAAAAAGTTTTCAGTCTACCCTCCGTCTGGCCTCAGACTGTTGTTTGCTCAGTTGGTTTTATTACAGTGCTTCTCAGCACGTGTTTGAAAGCGTAAGCTGGAGCTGCAGCCTTTGGGATGACAATGCCATGCACAGACATGAGGGGCTGTGACGTTTTTTATTCCTGGTGTTTTAGTGCGCCAGCAGGTAGTACACAGTAGAATTTGTTAAAAAGCAACCGATATTGACCCTGTCTTGTTTCTGTTGTCTTGAAACATCCTGCTGTTTCCTTCATCTGAGCCCGGGACAGATCCACAGAGGAGCCGACGGGAGTTTGGGTGGGATGTGACCGTGGCAGCCTTTTCTGGGGAATCCAGGATGTACAGGAAGCCAGGCTAGCATCCTGTGAAGACTGTATTGTCATTTTCACATTCATATGTACTGTCATATATCATATACATATCAACACATATATATATATATGTATATGTACAGGGATGAGTGTGTTGATATGTGGTTACCTTAAGTGAATTCCTGACGGCTTTTCTTTGCAACTGATCCTTTATTGTTAAGCAAGCTTCCAAAAGCACAGAATCACAGATTTCATTGCTTAGCAACTACTTTTTGCAAAGGAAGGAGGGAAGAAAGGCCTTGGGTGTATTGAGGTGCAGGTGTTTTGTCACCTATAATGTGAACTAAGGGCATCCTACAGACAGCAAATGATAATATTTTAATGAGACCTTGATGGGGGGGGGGGGGGGGGGGGGACTGAGAGAGACAAAGAGAGAAATTCCACAGCATTTCACAAAGAAAGTCTAACAAAAATGCCTTAAGAAAAATACAATATATTATAAATCACTAAGAAAAATATAATTAAGAAAAATATACAACATATATATGTAATAACAATCATAGACACACAAAACAATAATAATCACATCCAACAGCATGACGCTACCAAATAACACCATCAGGAGTAAAAAAAAAAAAAAGAAACAACCATTTAGTGAAGAAATGCACTCTCATACTCTCACTATGTTAAACTATAATGAGGATATGAAAAGCATGCTTTTGAGACTCTTTGCAATTTAAGAGAAGGCCAATTGTTTGGAGGTAGGCAGCCAAAAGCCCTAGGAGGATATTACAGGGAAACATTACTTAAATTTAAAGAAACTGAATTGCTCTCATTGGTCGAGCCTTCATATAGAGATATAAAGCAAAGGTTGGGACAAACGCACAAAAGGACATGTTTCCTCCTTTTTATATAAGTACTAGCCTTCGCTACCTTAACATATACACTGTAGATTGAAGGGATTTTTAAACTTTAGCAATTTGATAAAACCGTACCTTCTGTCCTCAATGATGATGTTATAACTGTACATATGTTATAACAACCTAATATGGTTTGCCCATGTTGGAAAATCATATCACATGTATTATCAGCTCAAAACAGAACAAGGTGAATCATTACCACATCCATACATGCTAGCAGGGACTGATTTTAACCGGTAGTGCTCTAACTGTGGAAGCAGGGAAATTATGGGGTAATCATTCACCCTGATCAAATTAATAAGAGCTCATTAAGCAGCAGGAGATACTGCTGTAAAAAGCAAAGCAGAGTCTTACAATAAATAGCCCTGTCCACCCAAAGTAAGTAATTTGCTTAATAACAAACACACTGTAATTATAAAAAAATATCATTCAGAATGTTAGGTATAATTTGCATATTATTGTATGTATTAATATTACATATTATTAGAATGTTATTGATAGGGATGCTTAACTCATTCCAATATTTCAAGAATCTATACTTATTCCAACTGTACTGGAACAGGAGCAGTAGCATCATACATTTTAAAGTTAGCTATTGATCAGCAAAAAATTAAATTTATTAAAAATCACAATGTAAACAACTGCTGCCTGAAAACCGTATGTATATGTCACTCGAGACATTGTTCAAGTTTAATTAAACACCTCATAATATGTAATTTAATGTAATATTATTTATCTACGCTAAGGTATTATTTGTCTATCATACATTAGGCTGTGTTCACACGTAACGTCTTTTTTGAAGCTTTAAAAAAACAATAGCTTAGCAGACACTTTTGTCTGGAGCAAAGTTTACATGTTTACATGTTATTTATTTTTTTTTTTTTACAGTTGGATATTTACTCATGCAATTTGGGCTGAGTACCTTGCCCAAGGCTGTAACAGCAGTAACCTACCTGGGAGTTGAACCAGCAGCCTTTGGGCCTAGAAGCCACCATGGTGAAGAGCAAACTGTTTGGCTCTCCACATTCATTGTACACAGAGGGAGTGTGAAAAAATGATGCAACTGGTTCACAACAACACATTACCTTTCATTATTCCCTGTGCACTTTAAACCTAAATGTGGTAAAACAGTGAGCTATGTTTACATGACCAAAACTGATTCTTTTATTGACTGAATTCTCCTTCGGAAACTGATACTGAATGCTGATACTGATAAAATGGCAGCTTGCAAACACCGTATGTTGATGGGACAAAGCGAATTACCCTGGTTTTTAGCTAACTCACTTGCTCAATATGACTTTTGGGACATTTTTATTATATATGCATCCATTTCTTTTAGAAAGAAAATGCTTTCACAGTCTGTGGCTGCCTCCAGTCTCTTTCTCTCGCTCTGTCTCAGTCTACATATGTATACACACTGGCCTCTGTGTCCACGTGTTTTTCTTGTATAAGCAAATGCCTACCTCATGCATGATTTTTCGCCTACACACACGTCTACCTCGTGCTATCTGACAGGAACGCTCATCTCATTTTCCATTAAGTTTCTTTATTAAGAATACTTGTGTCACTTTGACATGACAGCCACAGTAGATCTTGTCGTGGTCTTGGCGCAGAGCCAAACCAAGCTTGCTCTTGGCCTGCGGTTTAGCACGATTCCACTGCACTGTGTGGTCACCACCTCAAAACAA
Source organism: Megalops cyprinoides (assembly GCF_013368585.1). NCBI lineage: Eukaryota > Metazoa > Chordata > Actinopteri > Elopiformes > Megalopidae > Megalops > Megalops cyprinoides. The sequence goes on along the minus strand of NC_050589.1, from coordinate 5,832,577 downwards.
CACTTGCAGCCCTGCTTAGCACTTTAAGCTTTGCCACAACAGCTCTGATATTTTTTTTTTCCACTCTTTTTCCACACTGCCAATGAAGAAGACGGGGGGACAGTTCACAAAATAAGTGATCAGCTGTTCAAACATTTGATGAGCTTTGACTTGCTGGTGGCCTAACAGCGCCAAATAGTTTGTTGTTATAAACATTATTTTTGGCTGCTACTTCCAATAATGCTACACAGCACATTATGTGCTTGTTATATTGTTTGCATGATGTGCAGACTACCCACTCTTGTCTATATTACTGTTTGCAGGAAGGCTTTTTAATACTTTATGTGTGTGCATCTTCTGCTTATCTTATGCTCCTCATTCTTATTACATATGACTAAGCTCTTTATGATGTCTGTATCAGACTGCTGAGATTTTGTACAAAAAAAAAAAACAGAATTAAAAGAAACAAAACCCTGTGGCGACTGGCTATGTGACTGTAGATGTGTCGCCCTGTAGAATTAAAGCAGGCTTGAATCAGAAGACGGCATCACGCCCACACAGCATCATAAGCCGGCCTCACTTCCTATCAGACGTCCTTTTCACTCAGACTTAACTCACTGGGACCTGCAGCTAGTGCAGCCAAGTTAGTATGACTATGACAGCTCAGCCTGTCATCAAGTTTGAGTGACTGGCACAAGCCTTCCTTACTCTGACACAATGACAAAACTCCAAAGCAACCACAGCTGACTGTCCACTGGCAATGTCCTAATGTGGACACAGTACACACAAACTAAACAAGCAATATTTTAAAGCAATGCAACAAAGTTGTTGAAAATTCGTTTTTGTAACTTGGCCACTGACTTTTTTTCATTCCTAAGAGTGTGCCTCTTAGGATTACACCATTCCAGGAGAACAATGTTCATCACAATATCTTGGGGCAAAACTAACAAATGACCAAACAAATGAAACTACACAACTGCCTACGAACCACAGCTAAGTGTTTTTTTTTACCTTAAGGCATGAAATGGAGGGCCACTCCACATTGATTTGTGCGTGACAAATGACAACCATGTAGCAAAACAAAATGTAATCAAACAACTAAATCTACCTCTTCTCTCACTTTACTGCAGTTTTCTCTTAAGTCAATATGGTAATGGCATAGCTGGTATTGAGCTTCCTTAGGGCTATAGCTAAGTCAATATAAGCTATAGGCAAGTATACAATAGATACTTAAGATCAGTTTGTTTCTGAAACCTAAATTGTTATCCATTCCTCTTTTACTCCCTTTCATTTCTCGGGATGGATTTACATGGCACTTCCAGTAGCTCATATTATTTGTAATTCTCACATTATTATTCAAATATACCAGCAAAGCAAAAAAAAGGCACTTTGGGTACATTTAAATACATCTCAGTAACAACCAAATATTTGATCTAATTAGGTAGGGGAATTCAACAGAGGGCTCTGCAGAGGTAATCTCATCTGTGTTTCACCGGAGAAAAAAAAACAAAACAAATAAAACAGGAGTGAAGTACCATCACCTCTCCTTGACATCTACAACAGCTGTCACCAACCAATGGCTTACCGGCAACCGATGCTTTCCTAGATTTATGGAAAAAAATAATCACAAAGGAAGCTATTCATGGTGTACTATGTTTAAATTCAGCAGAACAGCTATCCTAAAGATAGTACCTGAAGCTACAGTACCGCCCTGTTTTGAAGCGACTTATCCTTCAAAAATAAATGACCAACTTAGTCTGTTTGTTTAAGGGGTTCTTAAATAGAAATTCGGTAGGCGTTCACTGACAGAGGTTTTCTGTCCAAACACTGTTTTCAGTTTCTTATTTTATTTCCCAGGGAAACAAACAATGCCAAATAGCCCCACCTTCTCCAGAGAAAGTTTGGGTGGTAAATTCTAATTCAAGAAATATGTGTAGAACAGTTTTAACTAAGCATAGGATGAAAAAAAATATTTTTTCTGTACTCATTTAATAACTGGTTTGTTAAAATTGCTCCCCTGGCACAATACAAGCAAACCTAGGTTGAATGATTTGCCAAATGAAAGAAAAAACGATATGTATACTCAACAGAGTGTGTGTGCAGTGTCTGTATGCACAATATGTGACACTGACTTTTGTTTATTTGTGCCATCATGTGTGAGAAGAAGCCAAAAATGAAATTTACACAACTGCGGACAATACAGCTGGACAAGATGTGAAAGCAGTCTCAAATACTGCCAACAGTGGGAGGAAATCACTGAATAAGAACAAAAATAAGCCCAAAAGGAAAATGTAAAACCACAATGATATTCTATTCCATTCAAACATGTCCTGAAATGTGAGGGAAATAGCCCCTGAGCATGTAAAACTGCCTCATTGTCTTTTTGCAATAGTCTGCATCAATCCCCTGTGCCGTTAAATGTAAAATAGATGCAGGGACACACCTGCGCTCCAAAGCAGACAGGATACGCGGGAGACCCGTCTCACTTCCGGAGGTTTTTTGTCAGGCTCACGGCTGAAACGTCCTCTGTGAGTGAAAGGATGTGCACGTAGGTGGTATTTGCGCAGTTCAGGAAGTGCAACACCTGCGAGGAGCATGCGCTGTGGAGCATAAAGGTGTCTGGCGTGTCCTGTAAGGTGGCAGAAAACGAAGTTGTCCAAAACAGAAGAAGGGGCAGATCACCCAGTGCTGTAAATGGGACACACGTGGTTACAAATTCAATGACCAATGGAACAGAGGAGGGAAGAAAATGTCACCTTCTCCCCCCACAACAAAATCAGAAACCCCTCCAGCATTCACATCCCCAATCCCCCAATATAAATATAGACACTGTGCTGTAGGAGGTGCTGTCCTTCAGATGGTCCTGATGTACTGTGGTCATTAAAGATCCGGCGGGACTTATTGAAAAGGTAGCGGTGTTAACCCTGGTGTCCTGGTCGAATTCCCAGGACTGGCTATTTACACCTGGCCACCTAATCATTCCCGCCAGGTAAGCGGCTGTACAATCCTTTGCCTCTGCCCACCTTGATTCCCCACATTGTTGCTGGAAAAGTCACCTCAGTTGACCTTCCCAGTGAAAAAAAGGGTGAAAGTATGATTTGCAGTGACGGAAGAAACTATTGAAAAGTACTGAAGGCCATTTTTTTCTCTCTATATTTTGGCTGAAATCTTCAATAGGTTATTTAGAAATGGTGAGGGCCAGTGTCACGCAATACAAACAGACAAGGGAAGTGATGAGCGAACCTCCATGATCACCCAGATTTGTCCAGCGTTCTGTTAATGATTGAATCACCAGTGTGCCATGCAGTGAACATTAGCCAAGTAATAATACAGCTGGAAGTTAGGCAAAGCCAGAACCATCTGTGTTTTCAAATCACTGCTCTCAGTCTAATGTGCAAATTGGCTTCTCCTTGACATGGTCGTTTTTCTTCATCACCTGTACAAAAAGATGCTAAATGCTTGTAGAGGGGCCAACTTTTATGTCACAGAGACACTCCCGGTTTGATTTCAAGGGGGCCATACTGAAGTCTGCCGGTCCTTCCTGAGAGATCATTGCATTTCTTCATTAACGCTTTGTTTTTCTTCTCGTTCTGTCCCCTCGTTCTCTCTGTACACCCTCCTCCATGCCTGTTCCTCTGTCTCCCTGCTCCGGCTCGCTGGACAGGGAGACAGACGCTTTTTTTCAGTCACGGGGCATTCTGAAGGGAGAAGGCCTCAGATCCCAGCTGTGGGTTTGGAACACTGGCTCAAGATCTTTTTCGTCTACACAACGAGATCATCTCTATTCAGAGGAGGCGGCATTTCACAAGGTTAGGAAAATGAAAGATCGCAGGATCAAAGGTCAGAAAGGTCATGAAAGTCATGTATGCTTCATTTCCTCTTCCAACTCTTGAAATGGGATGATATCATTCAGGAACGTGGCTCATGGCTACGGCTGTGTGAGAAGTTTCCAATTAACTGCTGTGTGTCGCGACACCTGGAACCCCAACTGTTTATGTCACCTTCAGCCCCTGTTAACCAGCCAAGACGCAATTATCAGATGGTTCATCGCAATCTGTGGTGCATTAGGGAGAGGGTTATGACTCCATGGGAAAGACAGGATGGCAAGCATTGCCCTACAGCGCTAGAGTTATTTGAGTCTTGGGTCTTAAAACTATTATGTCCGCTCCCCAGAAAGAGTAGTGTTAACAATCACTTTAATGACACAAGCATAGGAAGAAAATGTATTTTTAACTATCGGCCTTTCCAGTCCTGTCTCTTATTTTCAGCAGGCCATAGATTAAAACAAAAATAGTCTTCTATGATGTGATATGATATACATATTTAATATTCAAATATTTAAAATAAAACAAGCCAATATGTTCTTGCCTAAGTTCTCAAATAACTTGAAAATGCAATATAATGCACATCAAATATTGTTGCTAAATTCACCTGTCAACACTTTGATTATTACTTGAAATAAACAGAAAAAAGAACTGTCTGTCATTTTGGGAAAAAATGCTTATGAACAATGTTTATGCACAATAATATGTTTAAAGTTCAGTTCAGGTAAACCTCCTCAGTTAATTTCAGTCTGCTTATGTCTCTATTTCCTGTTATGTGCTCTGTTATCATAGGAATATTCATTAAAACAAAGAGGGTCCGACGCCCTCAAGATTTCACTACTAAATAAAATACCGCACAGCGAGTTTGAAGGCTTTTGTTTCTGTTTAGTTTCCGACTGCTTTTAAAGTTCAAAAGGTATGTTCACTGAAGCTCTCAGAGGAAACTGGCAGGAATTGTTTCATGGACTGGAAGCTGGGAAATGCTTTTTTTCCCAGGGTGTACTGGCCCTCGCGGATTGAAGGGCACTCTGGTTCACAGAGTTCCCCCTCTCTTCTCAGACTAAGTGGAAGTGACAGGTATCTCTAAAAAAAAAAGTCAACACGGACACATCACTGAATTATGGACATGAAAAAAGCTATATTTCTTTTATTGTATTTTTTTCATTTGACATGGGAACACAAGGTAAACACAATCACCCATAAGAGGAACAAGCTATGATTTAAGGTGTCCATTTTATTGCAGTAAACTCTGACCTTCAACCGTATATCACTGAAATGGGACACAACTCTTGTTTTGATTTTGTCTTAGGTCTATGTGAAATGTAACTGCCCATCCAGATGTTCAGAAAGCATACACGCACACACACACCTACACACACACACGCACACACACACACACACACACACACACACACACACACACACACACACACAGAGAGAGTGCTCTCCACATTTATTCATACCATCAAAGACAATACGTGGTAATCAGATGTATGAATTAACATGGAGGCCAATGTATGTTTGTGTGTGTGTGTGTGTGTGTGTGTAGGTATACAGTTTGACTGAACATGATGTACACTTATTAATGTAGACTGCCTTGGGACTGAAAACTGTGCAAAAGGTGCTATTTAAAGTATTGTATTGAATCTCGAGAGAGGTCGGGCCTGGAGGGAACCAATTAAATCAAAAGGGGAAAAAAAAATCCTGCGAGTTAAAAGGTGATGGTCTCTTTCTAGACAAGAGGTGAAACCAATTGCAAATGCCACCAACAGTGGGAGCAAATGATTGAATAAGGAGGCAAGCAAACCCCCCCCCCCCCCAAAAAAAAAAGAGAACAGAGAACTGAATTTTGTCACTGATGAGCAGATATGTAGATAAGGATGCATGTGATTCTGCATTAAGTGATCAAGCTTATTTTTTTAAACTCAATTAGAGGTGTGACAACCATGCCTGACAAAGGGTAATAAAGGAAGCATGACTTCTTTGGCATAGCCTCGGTATCTAATTGATGAAATGTCACATGCCGTCTCCATGTGTGCCTCTGCATATGTTCAAAGGCTATGCAAATCAGTCCCACATTGTCTCGCTGCTCAGGAAAAAGTATAGCGCCTGTTAAGAGGACTCCTGTTTTCACCTTGATGTAACATTACATGTCTCTGTCATTATCTTGTTCCAGTGGACCAGCGCCGTCAGAAGAGAATCAAATACCCGTTCCGTTTTTCCCCGGGAAACACACGTGTTTTAAGTTCTCTTATCCACTTGAAGGGTGGTAGTTCTGGCATCTCCTGCCGGGCACACTAATGGCTTTACACCCCCCTTCCCCTCCCCCACCCCCTCGAAGGTAGTCACTTTGATTTACCTGAATCGTGCAGGCGACCCAGAGGACATTGAAACTCCCGTAAATAGGTCCCATGTACAACAGTACAACAGTCATAAATAATATAGGAAATACGTTTAACGGCTAAATGGCTTTTCTGCTTGAGTGGCATCCTTCCTCTGTGCATTGTGTAACCGTCTCACAGGACCCACGAGCTGAACAGGAATGGTTCCGCATAAGCCATGACTTTATTTAGCAGTAATCAACATTTTACTTTTTTTATCTACAGATTACAGTCGAAACAGCATCTTAGACACATGCATTTCCATGTGCAGGAGTTCTGCTAAATTCTTCAAAGTAATCCTTGGTGTGTGTAGGTGGTAAACACACCAAGACGTGTTTGCAAATACCCCTAAAAGAGGGCTCACGGAGCTGTTTGGTGGATGTTGATGCTGAGGTAAAAGTAACTGCAAAATAAAGCCAGATGAAGGCAAACAAACCCCCCCCAGAAAAACCGTATAAAGTATCACAATAAAGGACAAGATGAAGACAAGTGCCTACATATGACATGCTAGCCTGTTGATAATAGCTTTATTAAAATGCAAAGCCCATCTAAATAAAGAAATCATCTTGTCACTTGGAGGGGGTAGGGGGTGGTGGTGGGGGGGGGGGTTTAATGGGGGAGAACACCTTGTTGAAAGGCATTACAAGTGAGGATGCTGGAAAACAGCTATGTTTTTTTTGCTCTAGTTTTAGCTGTAGGGTGCAGAGCAGATTGAATTTATCCGTTATCCGCTGGCGCTGCTGTAATTTATTCCTTGGTTAATTCTCATCCTCCCACTTGCTGGCTTGGCCTCCCTCCTCGGGCAGAGTGATAATGGTACGCATTCATTCGCAGCCAGAGTGGGGCTGGGTGTCTCTCTCGCGCCTGCAGCCCCAGGAGAGGGCAACCAAAGTGACTTTTGCACAAAAAAAATCCTTGGGTGAATGGCCCACCGCATTAACAATTTTACATACTTGGACTTCTATTAAGGCTGCCTCATTTGTGGAAAACGATTGCCCATTGTGTCCAATGAGTATGATGGATATTTATTACACCTAATATCTAAGGAGATAAAATGCTTTTACTGTCCATAATAATTGACTATACTGTAAGACATAGAGCTGTTTGATGGCCAGGAATTTTCATTTGATTTTTTTTTTCCACTTGATTCCATCCTTTTAGTAGGAATATAGAGTACTGTATGGTATTAATTAGTTATAAATTAGCTGTTGTGGGGACTTTTGAGGAAGTCAGGAGACAAGGTGTTCATTTTGAGCACAGACTGAGCACTAGGACAGAAACTGTTTGAAACTGGCCATGTCATCTCTTGATAATGACCAGGAGCCCACAACAGCAAAATTGTCCTCTGCTGGGGATAATGGAGGGAAGGTCAGCCAGGGTCTCCTTCTCACACTGCTTTCAACACCCTGCAGCTAGTCAGGCACCTGCGGGCTGCTCGGATGACATCATCGGGGTAGCTCCCTATCCTCTGTCCTCTTAGCACCCGCTTCACTGTAGTGCACTCTGGGAATTGTAGTTTAAAAACAGCCACAGGCTGCATGCAAGTGTACTGCAGGATTGCACTGGTCTTGCCTCAGTGCCTCTGCATTAGTGCAGAGGTTGTTGTGACTGAGATGAGCCGAATGTGAAATTGACGTTTCCAAAAAGGGTTGCATAAAGGTGAAAAATAGCTATTAGAGAAGCTGGCTGATACTTCTCCAATAAACATGTGAAAAGAACAAAAGTTTAAAACAAACAATAATTTACTATAAAAACCAAGCTACAGAACAAAGGAAACCAGCCTATATACACAAACAGCAGCGTTGGGGGGGGGGGGGGGGGGTGAGCCTTTCCCTACTTTGCAGCCACACCTGTATTTAGTCAGGTCTCAATCAGTAAGGTGTGGCTCGTTATCCAATAAGCTGGTTCCCCCACAAATTAACACCGGTGCACACAATTAAGTGATTAACGATTTACAATTAGCACTTAGGGAGAGGCGGTGAAGGCTCTCCGTCACACTTTGCCTCTGTTTACTGAACATATATAAATATTCATTCTATATGTTCTCAACCCATACAAAAAAGTAATATAGTGAGAATATATTTTAGAGAATATCCTTTTTATCTCAATAAATATATGTAAATTACTGCTGTTTTGGAATATTGCAACATATGTCTGCAATATATGCAATTTATTCTAGCAATATATGCAATTTATTCTCGGACTTAGTAGAACATATTTCTTAATATATTACAATATATTAATTTTGGTAAGGGTATCTTTCAGTCTGTAGCATAACATAATTGTGTTTGGCCCCGGTGCAAATATTTTTTCTTGCAAACCCCCCCCGGGCTGCTCTCAACACATTTTGTTTCCAAAAATGATGTGCCAGTTCTTCTGCTAATGGTATGCCTTGGTTAACAAAGCAGATGCATTTCATAAGGTCACTTTGTTACCAAGATTTCATTACCAAGGATATGCATTAAATTGCATAAAATATACAGGAATGTGTTGCAGGACTTCAGAAAACTGGGATAATTTGAAAAATTAGCTCCCACTGTTAGGTTCCAAATGAAATAACATCTTTAATATAAAACATACACTTATGTAATAAATGCGCATTGAATGCACATTAGTTAAGGTGACTTAACACTCGCATTCCCCTTGGAGCTGGCATTGTAATTGCCACTGCCTTTGCTCCAACTGTTATTGCCCCTAGTATGCTGTTTTCCCAATTTCTGCTTCATTACAAATGGGCTTCAGCATTGGCTGTGCAAACTCAAACAAATGTGCCACTTCACTTTTCATTTGTCCTGATTCACAGCTCCTTATGATCTGTATTTTAGTGTCTGGAAGAATTGATTTACGTTTCATCTTTTGCCCGGGGAAGGCCACTTGGAGTCGCATTAGACGGCCATTTGTATGTCATAGTTATTTTAATAACTTCCTTTTGTGAGAAATGGTAAAGGGATATGGGAGATAGGAAGCATTTCATTAAAATGAGGCCTAACAAACTTCTTCACTGGTTGGCTTTTGATAATGTAAGACAGAAAAACCCACGTCTGCTTTTAACAAGCAAGCGCATTTGCACTATTCCATTTTTTTTTTAGTATGAATAAATAATTTGTATTATCAATTCAGTTATAACAGAGCCTCGTTAAACTTCGAGTCATTCCCATATTTGTCTTGCTAGTACAAAAAGTACCAATTTATGTAACAATCAGGTCTGATATTGTAGTTCAGCTGCTGGCTATTCATCACCTCTGTTTACAGAAGTAACAAGCGATAATAGAAATGGCTGAAAATGGACACCTGTAGCTCAGGGCAAGTTTAAAAAAAAAAAAAAAAAAACAAGTGGGCGCAAACTCATTCTGTCCCCAAATATCAGCCAATATTTAGATGCACTCTCACTGCACCCCCACCCCTTCATAGGGTTTGCTTGACTAGACAGTAGCGCCTCACTGACATTTACCTTTTGGGTTCAATAATTGTATTTCTGAAGCATTCCTCCCCTTGCAGGCTTTTCTCGGTGGAGTGAGATGCGCAGCAACATGAAAGAGGCTGTTTTTGGTCCTATCCTCTGGGTAGAAGCTTGAGCATAATTATATATGCTGGAGAGAAACAGCTAAATTTAGTGGCCTGTTTGGGGCTGGGGTCAAATATTAGCAAGTCATTTTGCTATTATGTAGACGGCATGGATTTAGTTTTGAACCAGGCCCTTTCTGAGGAATACTAATGACACCTGCATGGTGACCCCTGACAAGACATTTATTACAAAAGAGGAATGGGAGCTTTGGAGTGGACATTCTTCCAAGTTTTGTGCATGTAATATCCCACCTTTAAGAAAAAGCAAATCTTTCATTGTAGCTATTGTGTCTACATTTTCTTTGAACTGGCCTAATCTCAGTATGTGTTTAGCAAAATAAACCAGTACAATAAATTGTAATAAGTGTGAATTTGAAAGTGGAAATTACATCTATTGAGAATATGTTCTGGATGATTACATTAACTGTAAGAAACATTCACATAGCCACATTTAAGGATTTATGAACTGCCTGTTATCACATGTAAATACATATATATAGTTCCAAGTAGCAGGGTTTGTTTTCTGATTGAATGTTAATATTATGTTCACAAGACTTTTCACAATTCTGTTTTGAAAATGAATAGTATTGTTTTGATAGGGTCAGTGTTGATAGCTGAATTGACTGAGTTTTCATGTATCCAATGAATAGCTTGACACATTAAATAAGAATATTATTTCCTAATCATATTTTATTGATAAAAACAATTGTAACAACAAAAACAACAACAGCAACAGCTACATCACCACAACCACCAATAATATAATAATAAATATACAGCAAGTCTTCTGAGCCTGCCCCTGTAAGGGCATACTATTTTAATGGGTCAATCTTTAAAAGTACTATTCATGCCTTTCGTCATATATATTAAAGCTATACACAATATGTTTATTGACTTATATCCTACTTCATACCTCTATGCTACTTGTAATTACTAACTTATTGATAATAAAGGTGTGTGAGGCCCACACACTCTGCTCTCTTTATTTGAGTCTGTGTCTGTTTTGCCAGGGAGGCACACCCCCTCACACTCCTGAGCCTGTCTCCCTTAGCAGACAGCTGAAAAACAATGACGCATGTCTTTTCTGTAGCAAAAGCTTGAGCATGCCCTGGAATAACATGCCTTAACACAAAAAGTTTAGACTAAAAAGTCATGGTGTCACCAAAGTCACTGGGGTCATTCATGCTTGTGGGAGACTGAGGTTAAGTGCACATGTCACACAAGATGCATGGCGGGTATACATGTAAATAGTTTTTCTTGTATGCAATGTATCCTGTTGACGCATTGATGCAATATTGATGTGGTTTTCAGCCTGGGGGGAGGAAATACGAGATGTCATGGAGCAGTAATAAAAAAATACGCGGTCAGTTAAAACCTGCCCTCTGTTAGGAGCATAGGGACACGGATGGCTGTTGCCTTTGAAGCATCTATGCCTTGAGATGCCTTTTTCCAGGCTTACCAAACTCCACTCCAGAAGGCCAGTAAACAGAATCTAAAAAGATTTCAAAGGAAGTCTATCTTGCTCAGGTATTGAATTAATAAATCATATGCATGCTGCGTTATATGCACCTGATGTCGGGGAAGTTTTACTAGCTAATTTCTTTCACGTTAGCTTTGTACCTGTAGGGAGGGCCTTAATGTCAAAGCCAGGGCAAGCACCTCATCCTTGTAACAGGGGAGGTCTTCTGGGTGTGGGCAAGGGCATGGGGAGAGGGGTTTGAGGGCTGTCTGGAAATGATGCTGCTCGAACAATACTGATCTCCCCCATTTTATTTCAGAGTTGCATCATACGTGTTGTCACCTCTTTTTATAAGCCTGCCAATCAATGACAGACACGTGTTGATAAGGCTTTGCTCACACATCAATGTCTCCCAGTCTGCCGATGAACATGGAGTCAGCTCACCAAGCTGTTGTCACCCTTAACAGGAAATGATGGGGGGGGGGGGGGGGGGGGGGGGGAGATTATCAGCCTCCCTCCCTTTTATTTAATACGCGCTGTCATCATGCGCTTTTCCACACTTATGAAAGGAACATCTTTTTTTTTCCCCCTCTCTCTCTCTCTCCCTCTCTCCTCGAGATGTCTATCAGCCTGTCTCCGAGCTGAGTGTTGAAGCTGTGGCCCTGGTCACTTGTCAGATTACGCCAATTATCTCCTCCAGCGCTTTTCCCATCAGCCCACATCTGCTCTGAAACTGATAGAGCTGGAGTTTTAAGCGAGGAGTTGGGGCTTCTCCCATCTCCCGACGTCAGCCATCCGCCGTTTTCTTACCCGTTCGATTGTCTGCAGACCTTGGATAAGCGCTTGGTAGCTAAAGCTCCTCAATACTGTCATCCGCGATGCGCCGGGGGGCTCGGTTATGGTATGGGCAGCTCAATGAAAAGGAGGCGGGGAGTGAACCACAGGCATTCACCACCCACCTGCATGAACAAAAAGACGATCAAAAGGATGAGTTTTTTTTTAATTACAATGGTGCATTTTTGTTCCCTGTGATTTGGAAGTGAGACAAATCATACACAATGCACGTTACCCATTGTGCCCCTCGAATGAATCCTTTTTTAAATTAAAAAAAAAAGTCCGGCACAAACGTAATTATATCCTGTTACATGTGTCTTGGATTTGCTACCAGCCCAGCCTCTGGAGGCAACTGCTTTGTGTTTTTTTGTAAGCAGTCATCAAATATTTATGGTGATTTATGTAAGTGGTGTCCATCCCTGAGCCTGAAGATCCACAATCCTGAAGGTTTCTAAGAGGCATTAGGATGAATAGCTGAGTGACAGTTCTACCAACAGGTTATTGAAGCTGCTGTCCAACGCAGTCTGACTCTGAATTATGAGCAGAGATTCTGAGTTTGAGCAAAAACCTTGAACCTGTATGCCTGGAGAGGACACCGCTGAAATAGGTATGTGCTATATCGTCATTATTTACAACACCAGCTAAAGATGCAGTCACTTATTAGTTTTCAACAAACAAATAAATAAATAAATCCTGCATTTACTACCAGTTCTGCTGTAATGATAAATTAAATAAATAAAAGAATAATGCTAAGGGCTCGCCTTACAAATGCCAAATTTGATATCCAGAGCTGTTGTCATGGAAACTGACTCCAGTTCTTACATTACATTCTTTTTTTTTTTTTTTTTGCTATGAACACATATGACTGCTTGCCTTGATTACATCCCCTTTTTTTGTTCTTACTAAAACCTGATTGTTAGGATATGGTATAGGCATTCTTTTATACACACCCTCTCCCAGCCTTAAACCGTTTCAAAAACTGCTAGACTGAGTAGCTCTATTCCATTCCTTTCAGTCACATATCTGTCAGTAAACAGACTGAGCTTCAACACATTATTGTGGGACTAGTCGACGTGGAGCCATGCTTGTGATTGGTCAAAAGATTGTGAGTCAGTCCTGCATTTTGCTGCCCCCATCTGGCTGGTGTGCACAATGCAATCTGTGTTACGTTTTGGAATTCCAGACGGAGGTCTCAAATCCAATCTGATGTATTGGATTCTTTCAGAGAAAAAGGCTATTGATACCTCATAAATTCTAAAGCATGGTCCGATTGATCTACAGAACATGAACTGATATGCTGTTGTAGTTCACATATTGTGTATCTGTTCCTCATTGTTTTGACGCATGCACTTATTGAACCTGAGCGAAAAAGAAAATGCTATGTGATGTGAAGTTGTTTTGTTTATATAATATGTTTTTCAGGTTTGTTTTGTGAACATCTATTGTTTCTCAGAAATGCGGTTCTTGAGAATCAGCCTTGCATACTGTATTTCAGATACTTTCCTTTGATTGGATGAATAGTAATTACAACATGAAATGAGCTGGTCTTGGTAAAGCAAATTATTCACAATAGTTCAATGTCGATTTGAGCAGTCTGCAGTCTACGTCATTTGCCTGGCAATTTCACCAGTTTACTAGTGACCCTGGATGTGAAAAATACTTTACAAGAGAAAATAAATCAAAACAGGCCTTTGAATGTAACTATGCCATGTACAGTCAGGCACTACAACACAGGCTTTTTAGGGCAACGCTTGACTCCGAAGCCAACTCATGATGTTAGGTGTCCGTAATTTGAATTAGCATATTTGAAAAGACGTTGTGCAGGGGTGAATGACTTTGATTCACAGCTCAGCCCCACTAACATGGAGCCCCCATGAGTTGTGTTGTCTGATTATTGATGTTTCTGAGGGCTGCCCACGAGAGCCCGCACCTCACTGGCCTTGAGCCACACACTCCACTTCTCAGGGGCAGTAATGTTGCGCGCGCTGTGAAAATAGCAGAAAACGTAATTGTTTCTCCGGCACAGTGGTGATTAATATAGGCTGAATTTTTTTGCAGGCAGGAGGTTGCTGTCTTGGCTGCTGGTTTCCCGTGCTCCATTGTAAGATTAGCTACACTGTCTGTGACAAAGGCTTTGATGTTAGCCTCATATCTGGGGCTTTTTGAGAATGGAACAGCCCGACGTAAATGACAATGGTGCTCTACGGAGAAGCACACATAATTGACAAAACATAAAGGAATCCATACGATCCGGCTCTTTTAAGAGTACTACCCCCTAGGTAAAACGTTCTAGGTGAGAGGCATTGTGTGCTGATGTATCTGACTGAATTCTGAGTTGAACAGCGGGGGTATGCATTTCATCTTGCAGCTGACGGCGCGGAGGTTTTGAATATATTCACCACATACAGACAGCCAGTGCCAAAGTCAAAAGACACTAAATGTATGATGATGAGTGGTGCATTGTTGTACCACTTCCACGTTTTCACTGCCTTTCATCTACAGTACATGTCAAACATTCTGTATGATTATGTGGGATTAAGACAGCAAAGGTCTACCTACTGAGATTATATCAAACATTGGTAAATCTGTGATGCCATTATAGATACTCAAAAACAAAATTAAAACAGCTGCCAAGATACCAAAGAGATGCAGCAGTACTTAGAAGCCAAGCATTTAGGGCATAAAGCATGTGAAGAGCCACACATCTTCACATGTTGTGATTTAAAACAAAATCATATAGATCATACACATCTCAAACAGAAATATATGCATACATCTTACTGGTGGTTTAACTCAGTGTCTATATTCACTGGCAAATCAAATCGTCAAATATTCTCAAGTGCTTGTCTGGACATGCCACAGATTCAAATATAACTGAGAGACATCAATTCAAAGTAAAGTTGCTGGGAAAATTTGTGTGACATTCACTGTGATTATTTCCTTTGGGAGTAAAAAACACAGATGTTGGTGAATTAATCTTTTTCATTTGTATAAACACGATATTTGTCGAGCTTTGGTGAACTTGGTAATTGGTAATTGGAGACTAGTGTAAATTTAAAAGCTTGTTCAATCCGTGCAGAGTGTTAAAGAGAGCTAAAAGGCCAACCCTGGGAGAATGGACAGGCACATGAATAAGAAATTAGCATTCTAAGTACTGATGAGTAAGTGGTTTAAGGAAATTAAAGGAGTCTGCCATACTTGCAGCTGCAAGTCACACAAAATGTAAAACGGGGTTGGTTGTACCTTAGACCATGTACTGTATGACTGTAAACGCTTGCTGAGGCATAATTACTGCATCATGACTAAGGGGGTGTGTTTGGTCGACTCAGAGGTGGGATCTCAAGCTCCAATCTTCCCCACCGTTAACTCTTGTCTTATGATAATTCATGGAGCCTGCACCCGCTGAGGTGTTTAAGAACACTGCAAACAAATCCAGCTCCCCTCAATTTATCTGAAACCTCTGAATCGACAGTTCAAGTCCCATTTGCACAATAATTAGCCCTCACTCCTCCTTAAAAGCGAAGCAGAGGGATGCTTTGCACATGTTCCTTCTCCAACTGGCCTTCGGAGCATGATGGCAAAAAGGCTCTTTATGCTGACAATTTGCAGGGCGTCACCGCAGTAATTTTGAACATCGTTCAGTGTGTTATGGGAAGCTAATGCTGTTGTGAAGATTAATAAAAAATAAATAATTATGAGTGCCAAAACATAAAACTGCAAAGCAAATTTTTTTGCAATCCACCCCTTGTGTTAATTTGTGAGGATCTCATTTTAATGTCCTATTTTGAGATATGGCTAATCAAAGTGCTTCCTGTTGGCACACCAAGGCCATCTCTGTGAGGAACCTGCTTTCCCTGAGGTTTTCTGGCAGAGCGTTGCATAAGTAATCATAACATTACTTTTCTGTGCTCATAAAGCCGTGATGGAAAATGACTACATTATAGTGTTTTATTATTGGAACAAAATAAAGATATTCAGTTTTGCGCTCCCTTGGGTGTGTGAATGACCACAGAGAACTCTAATCAGCTCAACCCTAGAGGTGCAATTAATGCTTGTGCCAGCCATGCCAGTCAGAGCTGTTAATTACTGGTTTAAACAATGTCACAATGCAGGAAAGAGTGAAAGATCAAATGTGATATTCTTGCTTAGGTATTTCAGGTTGCAATGAGCACTTCAACTGCATCACAAAAGAAAACCGAACAAAACCATCACTTTCTGTGTAGTGTTTTGCTAAAATGTCTTTCATCACATCTACATTGCTCCACACTCCTGCCATGGGTCAGCTGGGCCTAAGACAATAAACTATTATGTTGGCCAATATTAACAACTCTATTTCTATTATTTGGAAATATGTTAGTTTTATGTAGTTATGCATACTTTAACAGAACAAAGTCTTCTGTTGAATATGATCAGTTGTTTTTTGAGTTGATGTAGAATATTCATGTCATTTGTAAGTCACTTTGGATAAAAGTGTCTGTCAAATGAATAAATGTAATGTACCCAGTTTGGGTTGTGGATGTTACGTGGAGCAGGGTGATTCCAAACCCAGAGATCACTCAGAGACAAAGTTCTCTTTACTGAGGGCTCAAGACGAGGAAGAAGAAGAAAAACAGGCATAGTGCACAAGTGCACACATGAAGCATGACAACTCAAAACTGAGCAAGGAGCAAGGGAAATGGCAGGGGTTAAATAACAGACAAAGCACATGACAACACTAACCAGACACAGGTGTAACACATTAACTAAATGACACAGTAAGCAAACAGGAAGTGAGGCCATCTGGTGGTAGCCCTGGGAGGCAGCAGCCAGGAGCACAGACAGGACGTTATGAGGACACCTGTTGGTCATTGTGGGAAGCAGTAGCAGCAGAAACCATGACAGTGGATCTTTTCCTATTAGCTGAATTAATCTGTACATCAATCATAGTTTTAGGCTGGCTGCACAGGTGTGCATCCCTGTGTGTTTGGAGACCTAATAAAACTATACACAATAGATTTTGTAGCAGTTCATATGGGAAGTATGGATCAGCTGATCACCTAATGGCTACAACCAGAAGAATGATCTGTCTTCAGACCCAAAGGAAAAATAGTTATCAGGTTGTCTGATGATGCCAAGTTTTAAGATTGCTACCTGCATGTTGTTCTACCTCATCAATAATGCCATGTCACCATGTTTTGACCCTGCTTAGAGAATGTCACTCTTTCCAACAATCCCATAAGAACATGAAACATATAATATATTCAGAAATATGTTGTTCAGCCCAAGAATACATTGAAAATGCATGAATGCAAAGCAGAAACACACTGCCATATACCAAAACAGAAATAATTTATATACTTTCAATATATTGATTGGGTTAAAAATATATTCTCTCTCTACATATATATTTTTTACAGCAATCCAAAGCCTGGGAAATATTTTATTTCCATGACCTAGGTTCATGACATCTGATGAAGCTTACAAAGAACCCTAATCAGCCTCTCAGCTGTGCTGAAATGCAACTAGGAATGAACGGGTCACCATCGCATTTGCATGGCCTTCAACAGTATTAGCTGGTTGCTGATTCTTTGTTTGTTCTCTGCTCTCTCTCCCTGCAGGCATAGGGCTGCGTCTTATTCAAGGACAAGGTGGCGGTGACTATTCAGCTGCACCGCCAGGCCTTGCACGGTGAAGCGGTTTCTAAAGCAATCTATGCATCAGCACAAACGTGGGTGTTTATGTGGGCGTTCTTTCTGTTTGTTTGCCTTTTTCTGCAGATGTTTTGGCAGCTAGTTAACACGAACATTAAAATTCAGGAAAGCTTTTTAGTCTTATGTGTGTTTGCTTATTTATATATATATATATATATATATATATATATATATATATATATATATATGCACACAAACACATATTGCCCTCTGGATGCAAAACTGCACAATTATTATATCAACAGGTGGTGTTCAAAGACAGTAGGACCTGCCAAAGAATTTTTGCCAAATGCATTCCACGCATGCATTTGAAACATATTAATGACATGATAATTGAATAATAAAAAAATATTTTTCAATAACTCAGTATAACTGCTGTTCTTTTTGAGGACAGAATATAATGCAACAAGACTTGGATACTTCCTTGGATATATCATTGGATAGTTAGGTGAACATTTTGAGACATTACATAAATGGCTGGATCAAATAACATCTAGACTCCTGGCTTAAGAGCTAACAACCTGTTTATCCAGATCCATTGCATACGGACCCACATTTGCTTCCCAGAAAGATACATTTAACAAGATACATGATAAAAGGTAAAATGATGCTAATGGAAGCTGAAGTTGCCATGTATTGGCTCTTGGTTACAGTTAGCCAGATAGCTTGATAGCTTTAGGGAAAATTTGTGAGAAAAGCATCTAGATTATTTACCTGTATTTTATATTACCGTAATTTGGCACCTTTATTTCATAATGTGCCCAATACCTCCAGTGTGTGTCAGATTTTCAACAATCAGCATAGACGATCTGCTGCATGAATAAACCACAACCAAAAAATATGCACCATCACCTTTTCCTTGGGAGTTTCCTCTGAATGATACTAAAACACTAATTTGTCCAAACGAACTGACAGTTCCCTCAAGTTCATCTTGTATCTTGCCCTTAGTCCCTTAATATGGAAAAAAAAAATTCATTTGTTTTGAGCACACGTATCATTGCATATTCAGGACAGACAAAATTAAGGGAGTACACCAGGGGACAAAATAGGCAGTCGATCTTTTTAAAGGCACTATTTAGAATAGGTTAAAACATTTTTAACCTTTAAAAACATGAAGATTTTAAAACATTTATGTGCCACATCTGGATATGGCACACAGCTGGCTGGAAAACACAGGCACCTCTTCTTGCCTGGAGTACATAATACATGCATCCCTGTCTACCTATTGTGTTTGTCAGGGGCCATGTATTACCTTGCCTTTGTTCCTGAGCCCACAGCATAATTTCAGTTGTGCTGCTAAGAGAAACACTAAAAAATAATCAAGGGGCCTGTGGATGTGCTGTTTAATGTCAAGATGACAGATGTTTCCATTATAGACACGTGGCCCCCCTTTTTTCTCCAACAAATGGAGAAGATGAAATTTTCATGAGATTGCTTCTGCTACATGTTTTATGATTATTTACCAGTGGCGTTCATTTAATTAAAATAAAAAATATTGATTCTGTATGCCCCTTTTAACAGCCAGTTCATGGCACGCCGGTTTGCCTATCTGGCGTATATATGAGGTCTGGGGGATAAGGAGAGTTGGGGGCCATTAGGTGTATGCTAAGGCAATACTTACTCCTTTACTGAGGCTTGCTTTGGCTAAAGAAAAACATTTTTTCTTTACAGTGAACCTTTCTTACACATGAACGTGTGTAAGGACGAGCATATTTTCCATCAGTGAAAAGTATGAAATATGAAAAGGCTTTCATTAGACGTCTGCACACAGGTTGTGCCCAGCTGTGTGGCACGGGCTCTGCCCTTCGGGGAGACTCTGCCAGTCAGAACGCATATCTGAACGGCCGATCTGCCTGGCAGAATCTCGGGGCAGGGAGCAGCTGATGCCAAGCCTCTGAGGTAGGAGATCTAAACCAGGCTAACCCTCACTTCCATGACAGTTTGACTGGATCTGCTGACAATGGGGAAAGCGCAAAGGATTGCTGGCACAGGCCGACCAAATGGGGACAGATATAACCCTGCCTGGCCTTGGTTTTACGGCTGTGTACAATCTGAGGCCCCCCCCCCCTACTTCCCCAAGCACATAGAGGAATATGCCAGGCAAAGCATTTAAATAACTTCTATGCACAGCCAAGGCCAACATGAGAAGACGATATTTAGAAAATTACTCGTTCGTTTTCTTTGCATTCCATAAAATATAGTGCAGACCTAATAGGGGTAGCAGGACTAAGGCAAAGAAGTATGGAAGGAGTGCAAGGTGCAATCCACAGGGTCAGGAGGATTAAGGTTTAAAAGCTCACAGGTGGTCATCGGGGATTCTCAGTGTCTGAGATAGGTCTTGGCTTGTTGATGACAACTTGTCATTCACTGTGGAAAAAAAAAACTGGCCACAGAGAGACCCCCAGAGGATCCCGCACTTCACATTTGAGAAGGTTACAGCAAGTCGAGCACCTCTAATACCCAAGCAGCTGGACTTGTGGTGGGGTGGGAGGGGGAGGGGGAGGGGGAGTCACTGAGATAGGGCAGAGGAGATGGCAGGGCGATGCCCGTAATGCCTGGGGGCTGAGCTGTCAGATAAGCCAGGCAGAGATCCGGACGCCGGACAAAAAGCTTTGGATTCAAAACGCACCAAGTCATCACCCCAGGAGGGTGGAACAGTCCACGTAGCATGCAAAGGAGGAACCAGACAAATGAACAGCAAAGAATTAGCATGGAGAAGGAAACAAAATGCATTAAACCATAGCGGCTGAGGCTCGACTGGATAACAAGCAACTGTGGGTTGTGATGACACAGCAAGAATATTCTAATATAACTTTTGCTTTGCTCTCAGTAAATGCAAAATATAATGTAGAAATACTGCAGAAACCATCGCTATCTTCAGAATACAAGGTGAGAATGAGCTGACAGGAATAGAAGTTCAGGCATAAAACCTGTGTAAAATGTCACAGACAGGTCATGGCAACGGAAGACAGAGGAGTTTCTTTTTCAGATATATTCATTTGTGACAGAGGACTCAGATCAGGACATACAACAGCAATTCAGTATCTGAAATTCACAGTCCTTCTTAAATTACCAAGTCACTAATTAAAAAGGTCATGGCGCTTGAAATGATTTCTATAAACCAAAAACTCTGTAGCTGGCATATTATTATTAATTTATTCCAATAGGCATTCAGAGTTTATCTTTCCAAAGTCAGATTCATTGTTACACTTTAGTAATAACCCTCTGATTCATGAATGTTGAATGCTTTTGAACCACTGGGGATTGGGGGGCCCCTCTGACTACCCTTTTCACAGAAGCATTGGTCCTCTCAGGTGACCAAGTTGCACTTAAGCACAAGTTCATTAAGTGCAAAGTGCCAAATGCCAGTGAGAAGGGGAGTCTCCCCAAAACTGTTTGTTCATTCATTAAATGTTTAAATGGCAATGATCCTTGTCTTTCCATTTGCTATCCCTCAATATCTGAGCTCATTCCTATCAAACAAGTTCATTTAATTGTCTGTGATTGTAATTGTCTTTGTCTGTGTAAGCCAGGGTTTGGATAATGAGCCTCACCTGCCAAGTAAGGACAAATCAGGTGCGTGGCTGGAGGAGGTCTTAATGTTGTTTGAGGAATTTGGCTGTGTGGCCTGCAAGGTTGGCTCTTTTCTTTGTTGATTTTAAGATGACTTATTATTGGTTTTTGTAAATTTTCCTCAGTTCATTTTTTGGTGACAAATGTTCTTGCCAGCTTCTCCACATGGGGATAAGAAAACAAACTTAAAAAGTAAAAAGTAGGAATTTATTGCACACTAGATATAAGGCAAACTACGACTGAATAATTAAAATCCAAATATTGCTGGATGTTATAAACTGCCAATACAATGCACCGTGTACTGCATTCTTACAGTGCGTCCTTAAACACACTTACAAACATGAAACCTTGACAACCTCATAATTTACACTATCAGCTAATGGGAAAGTCTTGAAAGCATGCTCTTCCACAATAAAACTGGGAATAAAAAATGTCTAATATATAGTCTATATAATATAGTCTATATAATTTAATATAATATAGGGAATAACAAAATGTCTAATATATAGTCTATATCAGGGGTGTCCAAACCTCTCCTGGAGGGCCACTTGTCCTGCATGTTTTAGATCTCTCCCTGCTCCAACACAGCTGATTCAAATGATCAGTTTGTTATTCAGCAGCTTCAGGAGTTCATAACGAGTTGATCATTTGAATCAGCTGTGTTGGAGCAGGGAGAGATCTAAAACATGCAGGACAAGTGGCCCTCCAGGAGAGGTTTGGACACCCCTGGTCTATATAATATAGTCTGTATAATTTAAATTTAAACATACATAGATGAATGCATTTTGAATGAACATATTCTTTGCCCTGTGAATATGAGGTAAGTGATAAATGCAGACCTGCTTATATAAGTCATGTGGAAATATGAAAGAAAAGCCTTTCTTTCATGAGAGAGACTCTCTTGGTCTTTTGTCTAAGACATTGAGAAGGATGTGTCATGAAGACAAGCTCGGAAGTGCTCTGCAATTTTTTCTGCCATTTTTTTCTTACTGTTGAGTAAGGCAGCGTTTCTCAATCCTACTCCTGGAGGTGCCCTGTCCTGCATATCTTCTAACTATTCTTGCTGCTTGATTAAATCAGGTGTGCTCAGCTAATCAAACGTGCCACTGATGAGTTCAGTCAGGTAGGTAGAGCAGGGAAAGACGGAAAACGTGCGGAGCTGGGGGCCTCCAGGAGTAGGACTGAGAAACACTAGAGTAAGGCTCCAACTGCTCATTTGACCATTGCCTTCTAGAGACAAATTACAAAGGGCATCTCCCATTGCACTGAAGAGAACAAAAAGCAAATGTACAAGTGCAGAAGACGTTACTCCAAAATCATTTGCCTTCTTTGCCTCTGCAAGCCTCAGTGAAATCGTGGGATGATGCCGAGAACATTTACATAGTGACCTATTTGCACAAAAATCATTTTTTTCATGCTTGCTTTGTGATCAGCTAGCTTGCTCTTTGCTAGCGCTCATGCATGGTTGGACAGTCAAGTGCTGAAGCATTCCCCTTGTCATATCGCCTTGTGCTCAGCACTTCACTCCGGTGTTCCGTCTGCAATTATACACTAAAAAGATACTAAGCATGTATTACAGTATCCCCGACCCTTTTAGGTTGGTGATGTGCTCTCTTCGTTTTGCATAATCAGCTTTGGCTCATTAGCTAATCGAGCATTGAGAGACAGTGGGGTTTATTCATGCATGTGGGTGTGTAATGTCCTAGTCATGCTCCATTATTGGGGAAGCAGAAAGAGTTGGCGGTTCTTTTTGCTTTTTTTTTTTTTTTTTTGGAGTTCTTGTATCGGCAAACGTCAAGTTGTTTACCACGAATACTGAACGCCTGTCAGGCTTATCAAACTCGGTTACATGTCTGGAAATTTAATGGAGAAACTCTGGCCAAACATTAAAATTTGATAGTTTTACAAGATATATCAAGCGCTTACATGCGTGACTGAGCATTCCAAGCCACAGTGCGTAAGCCTGGATTCAAATCGTCCTACTCATGATGATGCAAGCCAGGTTTTTGAGTCAGACAGAACTTTTCATCAGAGTGAGCTGAAAGATAGAAAACACAGTTCACAGGTGTGTGAAATACTTTTGGTTGCTGCAGGTCCAAGGCCGTGTGGAATATACACACTTGAATGCATTTTTTCATGCATTAATGTTTAAGCCATTTTCACAGCATTCACTCATTTACCTCACATTTGACTCATCTGTTCGGAATGGACTGCACACATGGACAAATTACTTGTCACTGCTTGTGGTCCCTGGACATGCCCAGCTACAGTATATCCAATACTGCTGGAAAGCAAAATTTCTGCATGCTGTTTCACAGCATTGCTTGATTAGGCTCGAGTTTGGATCATTTACTGTTCAGTGGCTTGGTACGTGAGAAATATTGGGCTCTGAAAATCAAACTATTTGTCTCCTCTCTGTCTAAAACACAAACATGCAGTCTCTTGCACATACAAACAAACACACACACACACACACACACACAAAAGCTCTTAAGATGGTGAAGTGCTAAAATGTGAAAGTCTATCAGGGATTCCATTTTTTTCTAACATTCCATTTTTTCCACTATCATTTTTCCCACATACTGTATTTCCATCCTTTTTTGTATGCAATCAGAACAATAACAGGTGTCTGGGAAATGTTGTTGCTGAAAAAGGTAGCACCCTCAAGTAGTCCATTACTAACAGGGACCAGCGAGTTTGAATCAACTTACAATTGCCCCTTTGGAAATATATTTGACAATTGCTATACTCAGGCACCTATGCAGCACATTCACTTAAAAAAAAAAAAAAAAACTTTAAAAACCACTCTGAACCGGGAAGTTCCTCATCCTTACATATTTGATCAAAATGGATTTTTACCTTTCTTCTCTAAAGTTTTTTATACTTCCATTTCTATTCTCACAGACAGTCTTCTGTACTGGTACATGTTTAATGGAATATTGAGCTCTAGGATTAAAGAGCAACTGGATCTCTTTTCATCCTATTTGGAGCATTAACACATTCTGGTCATTCTCTTTGCCATCACCACTTTTCCAGATTCACTCCACGTTGCACACAGAAGAGGTCCTGTTCTCCCAGATCCATTCATGGTCGAAAAAAGAAGGTATCTGTTTTCCTCCATGACACCCACATCCCTAATTTATATAATGAATAGGGTATGTGGCCACATCACAATGCTGATTTTCTGATTTTCTAATGAGCACAATTTTGCCTCTGAAAAATAATTCACATGCAAGTGGGAACATCATGTCTGATATTAGACATTTGACAAACAGGGCAGTGACACAGTAACATGTAAAGTTTAAGTTACATTAAGGTCTTTCTTTGTAAAAAGTCATGTATACCCTTTATATTTCATGCCAGTCCTGCCCCTGCAAATACTCTTGCCAAATCCAAACCTCTCTCATCTATTTGTGGGTAACCACTAGGGGACTGAATTTTCAAGATGTAAATTGATTGCAAATTTCATTAGATTCAACAAATGACACAGCTTTCATCTGTTGACAGCAGCATTTCTTTGATCTTTTCAGTAGATACATATCTAAAAATATGACTAAGCTTAATTAGTTTGGTATTATGCCGTGTGGTATCCATTGTGACTAAAAAAACCAACTGATTAGCATTATGACCATGACCAAAATTTTCTTTTCTTTGAATTGCAGAGTTTTGATTTTGCTTGGCAATCAATGAAATGTGTTTTGTTTTATTTTGTTTTTAATTTTCATTCTTACAAGCCCAGATTAATATAGCTGGATATTTGTGCAGAGTAGTACAACATAGTAACTAGACAGGGTAATTTTGAGAAACATGTAGCTAGACCAACAGTTTTACCAAGAACTTCAGCTCTATAGAAAAACAGGATCAGGTACATTAGCTACAAGAAAGCTAATCAGTGCTAATCAGATTTGCTTAATCAAAACATCGATACTTCAATCCTGCCATGAGGAGACTAAGGAGAGCTAAAAGCAGCCTCTTTACATAACTTCATTCCAGGTTGTTATAACAAACTCAGAACAGGTGAGACTTCATTGTGCAGTGATGCAAGATTCGGGGGGAGGGGGGGAAGAAAGTTAAATAAGCTTGGCAACATGAAACACTGAAACAAAAACATGAAAGAAGCCACTGGCTCAGACAACTTTCAGGAGTATTTGGAAAAGATTTTTTGGTCAGTATCCATCAAGCTGTATTCCTTAAATATAATTGCATTACATACATGGTTGTGTAAATTGTCTTGTCAGGGAGAGATTTACACTGCTCATTAATTCAGACCCAGGAACCTCTCATCAAGAGCAGCTTAGTAATGCAATGTTTCTTTTAGGTGGTGTTCTAAATTAAATCTCATTCCATACATATTTTCTGTAGGTACATATTTAAATAGGTACAATTCCCCAGGGGGTTATGCAAATTACAGACAATAATTGACAGTGATTTATTTTGAGATTAAGTTTTTTTCTTGCTTTTTGCTTTTTTTTTATTCTTTGAAATGTTATTTTCTCAGTCCTGTGGCAAAAACAATTACTGCTCTTACCAAGTCAACTGTCCCTCCAATTACTTTTAATAATATCAAATAATAATAATATCAAAACAATAATAAACAACACAGCAAAATTCTGACTTGAACATAAGATTTAGGAATCTGATCAAAATTAGAAAGTTAGAAAGACATTGTCCAGTATTAAAAGCAATCACATTATACCCACATAGGCTGTTGGGTTACCTTTTTCAGGTAATTTGTCAAATGAAATTGTATTTGAACTTAACTCATTTTAGATTAAAAATCCCTACTGCTTGAAGCAGATATTATGCATGAAATTAACCTGAATTCCCAGGTAGGCTTGAATGCTGACACCTTATTTGCATGCATGATTGTATTCTGTAATGGTGTAGAATGTGAGAAGGAACATGGAAGACACTTAAATTGTTGGAAACCCCTTTCCTGGTATTTTAACACACAGTTACATGAGCTCTTCACATAAGCTGGTATAGTCTAAAAAGGTTTAAACTATGAAGAGTCAACATTTAAATCAGACACAGTACATTTTAGCTGAAGTTGCAAAAACCAGCCTTCACAGCACATACTTGAAAGATTTCTATGGCGAAATTCGCACATCATCATTGTCTTTGCACAAATAATACATCAGCAATAATGCGGATTAGCTATCTGTTCCACATGAGTGTGCCTTCCTCATGACAAGTTTCATTGTTCATGTGCCATTTAAAACTATAGATGTATGGATATATTCTTGCATTGCATTTTTCAGATAGTATAAAGAACATCAAAATGAAATATTCTGTCATTTGTTTCTGAGAGGAAAACAGCCCATGTATTCTGTAATCTGAAAAAAAAAGATGGATGAAAACATCTTACATAAAGGGAAAGGGAAAATACACACAGAGCAGCTGTTTAAGAGGCAGGATAATTAAAGCCATCACAATGCCCGTCTCTGCCCCATTGATTTTTATAGCCTGCATTAAATTGCCAGTTTATATTTAATGGAAATTGGGCTGTCACAGCGGCTTGAAGAATTGTGGAGAAAAATCGGTACAGGTCAGAAAATAGCATGTTATCAACAACTTTTGCATTTTCTGCACAAAAAGGACAAGTGGAGAGAGAAAAAAATGTTACATGTCCATTTGTAATATGAAGCAACAGCCCAAAAATGAACCACAGAATCCTTTTTTAATATGCAGGGGTTTTTTGTTGTCAAAGATGCTAATAGAATCCCTCATATTACCCCATGGAGTTTTAATGATGACTCTCTAGAAGTCTCGCTATTAAAAAAAAAATTTCGTCTGGGAATTCATTTTGATTTCTCATTTTAAAATGAACAAAAAAAATAGAAATATGAACAAAACTGCAAGTAACGGCAAATGGGGGTCTCTCTATATAGCTGGTAAACCCTCTCAGCAATTACAGGTCAGATGATAGATGCACTGTGCCCACTACTGAGTTGTCTTTAATGGAGTTGAATAGACTATTTTGTATTTGCACTGCCACGCACTACAATTATGCACACAAAGGCTGTAGCTTGACAGGGTAGAAGGACTAGTATTTTTTATGAAAAGTGTTGTTCCATAGAGGTACTGCAAATTCTGTCATTTGAAAACATGCTTGCATACAGAAATATGAGAGAAAGATAAACTCTAGAGAATTTACTTGGGTCAAATGGGCGGAAAGAGGAAAAAAAACGTCTCTGAACAATAAGGATTGACTTTTTCAAAAGGTCTTGCTCATTAATTTTTCAAATGTTAAATTTGCTGTGCTTTGAATGGTATCTGGCTACATTCAATAATGTATAATAATAATAATAAGGCTATTGCTCTTCAGTTTACTTTTACATTAATGATCAGCAGTTAGTAATTAGTACTTAATACTTAAATAATGATCCAAACAATTGATACTGAACGGCAGGATGTGTTAACTAAGAAATCAATTTATATGTGCTTGATGTATATTATTTCCTATAAACAATTTATCGGCTTCATTTAAGTTATGTGACGGTGTAAAATAGTTTTAGGAAGTTCGAAAAGTTAATGGACTTTGAGGTGGCTGAAATGACCCTGGGTGGTAGGCAATTTTAGCACTTCTCTGAACACATAAAACCTTATCCATATCCCCTAAGCAGTCTTACGCACATCCAAACAGAACCATCAGCAGACACATTAATGGTTCTGTCAGGGCTCAGGCAAGGACTCAGTCGCAGACCAGAGGAGCATCGGTTTCCAGGCAGATCTAATGAAATCGCAAGCAAGATTGTAAACGGTTAACAAGCAGGGTCAAAACCAGAGAGGCAGTCCGAGGGTAAATCCAGGTACAGGAAAACCGGAACAGGCAGCGTCGAACACCGAGCAGGCAGAGATATCGGGCGAACAGGGCAGAGCGGCAGGCAGCAATCAGGTCGGAAACGGGCGGTTCGAAAACGGGAAACAGCACACAGACGAGAAAATGGCGGGGATGAAACAGGCGGAATCACGCCTCCACGAACTCGCAACAGGACAGGGACAAGCAGGGAAGATATAGGGCAGGGCTGACAAGGGGATAAGGTGTGCAGGCAGGCAGGTGAAGGCGATGAGGCAATCAGGCGGGTGGAGAACCGGGTGGTGAGTGGGGCAGGGCTAGAACACAAGGAAAACAAAAGCACATGGACAGGGAAAAACAAAAACACCACAGCTAGGGGGTGGGAGCACTGACAGTTTCATCATAACAGACAAGGCCGTTCCATATTCTTCACACATGCTTCTTGAGGTTCATTACTGAGATTTGTGCCTACACTAACATGTTTAATGGACCTGCTTCTTCAACATGGCATTCAAAAGGATTTGTCCTTTGGTTGAACATATTTCATAATTTCCTTCTTTTCAGTCTGTTCAAAGGATCCTCATGGACAGAGAAGTAAAAATACGTTAATTCTGTAAATGACATGGGTCAGACAAGATCTTTTAATAACTAGAATAATACTTAGAACTGCTGGATAATGTATTGTATTATGTCATGAAGCGATGGCAGCGGGTTCAGTCAATCTATAAAATGGTATTTGTTGTACTGTCCTTGACACAAACATTGCCACATATCACAGACAGTGATAAAAAAGTTAATATAGGGTAACAGGCTACTTGATATATGTTGATAGGAAGCAGAAACCTACAGAGCCAAAGTGACATTTGAGAAAGTAATAGCAACAACAGTAATAATAGTAGAATACATTTTTAAATTCCAGTTTTGGTGGATGTAACGGAGTGTGCCCGAGCGGAGAGGTGGTCAAGACTGAAGGAGGGACAACTGCAGACAAAAGTTTCCAATTTGAAACTTTTTATTTTCCTTTAGGCTACCGGCAGGGTTACAAGCATGCAAACACACTAGACAAACAAACAAAACACTTCAGCAAAGAAAAGGAAAAGAAAACTGAGACAATGCCCATATTCTAACTAGGCCCTATTACACAGGTCCCATGGCATGACCTCTCACTTCAGAGGCATCTTCCCGTCTGAGCTACACAGCAGCCATATAAAACCCCGGTCTCATCCATTGCACATAGATAAATCAATTAATTACTACACACCCTATTTCATTGCCAACAGCACCTAGGCAGAACACCTTCCTTACAAACAATCAGGTGTTTATTTTATCAATGCCTTTAGACACTTCTTTGACGATTAAAATAAATTCGCACGGAGCACCCCTGCACCAATGAGCGCTTCCATATCGGAGCGCGAAAAGAGCGCAGAAAAAGCTTCCCCGTCCTGCACCCCAGTTTGCTCGCTCAGATGCAAAAGACAACAGGAGTACAGGAACCACCAGTAAGTACATCGATACATTTAGAAACAGCATAAATAGGCAACCAGCAAGTGTTCTGATGTTCAATGTGCGCACTCAAAGAACTCTTACATAGCCGCTTTAAATAAACTGCGATTCTAAATTAATGTATCGTGTTTTACATCTTTCCTTGTTTCTGATACATTACCCCTTTTAATTTCTACCTCAGACTTACCAACAAACACATTAACATTCTAGAAACCGACGGTAAAGCATTATTTGCGGTTTCATCGTGTCATTGTTCATACGGAGGCGGAAAAGCCACCGATCCCAGTGACGGACGCGCTGCGCTCCGTCACAGTGGAAATGATTAGATAATGTCAAATGAGATTAAAATGTAACTTCTAATGGCAAAGTGGATGATCAGCATGAAAAAAGGGAAGTAATAATAAAATGAATAACTGAGTTCAAGACATTTGAATTTGAAAATGCAATAATGAGGGTTCACATTAATGATACTAATTATATCCTGACTGAAAAGTACACAATGTGTGGGTTAATTCATGTACTGTAGTTTTGCTTGCTCAGATGGACACATTTTGAAGGAGATGGCAAAAGCCCTCAGAGGACAGAAGTGTCAATATCTGCAGTGAACAATCCAAAGGTGACAAGAGCGAGAAAATCTCCCTCCACTGTCAGGTTGAACGAAACTTCAAGGAAATCCGGAATAATTGCCCATCCGAACAAGCTGGCACAGAGTCCCCCTCTGTTCTGATGATGGTCAGTCCAGATGGAGTCGTCATGGAATTCATAAAGTCCGTCGAAATTGGCCATTTGCACAGAATCCCAGATGTAGGTTACTTGGGAAAAACAGAACTGTGATAAAACCTTCCAAAAAACCTGCCAGCTTTTACATTTTCACCTTCATATCTACAGCAGTGATTTTTTTGATGTTCAGTAGGTGCTGGAGGTGAAATGGTGAGGTAGCTGTTCTGGTTAACCAGTACTGGGGCTCAAAGTGTAGCTACTGATGCTCTATCATCTAGCATACAGACCAAGCTTAAATCTTAACTAAAATTACATTGCAGAAATGCATTAATATGCCAGTTTTCTTTATCTGAAGCTTGTTGCAGAGTCAAGACTTCAGAGCTTAAAACCATGTTGGAAATTGTATTTGTGTGCTGACAAGTGGATGGTTAATCGGTTTATGATGACCAGTTTCTACAGAGAGGTCCACAGCACTGCCATCTTTCTCTGCCCTTCCTCCCTCTTTCTAGACTTGCTCTTCTTGTTATTAGAACCCCTGTTTCCCTTGGCAACCCTTGTTTATAGTAGATTGGGTTGACTTGTGTCAGTGGCAGGTCTGTGACGTTAAAAACAGTAATGAGGACATGCTGGTGTGCTCCTGTGCAGTAAGGAGTTTGGTAGGAAAGCTCACTAGAAATGACCCTTTCAAGATGTTTCCAGAAATATTTACATGTGCCACCACACTCTGTGAATGACTATGCACAAGCAGAGCTCTTTCCATGCTGTTAAAGCTGTAGCCTCTTCTGGCAGCAGGCAGACCTTTGGTGCATGTTTTTATTTTGCAAAAAAGTCTTTCTGAAGAAATGTTTCCTTTGCAAGTTTGACAACAGATATTGTAACATTTGTGTTACAAATGTAAATGTAAACATTTGAGTACAAAATTCACCCCATGTTGATCTCATTCAATTCTTGACAATCAATTTTGTGTCTGAAACCATGAGTGGGCGTGTGGCATATAACCTCTTGTAGGCTGTGGAGAGCACTTCAGCAGCAGTGGACATTTGCTCAAACTGTGTATTAACAACGCTCCGCTCTAAGGTCCTTTGCTTTGTCCAAAATGAGGTTATCTACCAGATGTCCTTCAATTTAAGCATACTCCACTGTCATTTTCCTCAGTGCCATCTATGATTATTTTATTTCAGTTAAGATGAGCTAACAGTGCATATAACCTTTTATTTGGCTAATATCTTTCCCGGATGCAGACTTCTTACTTTTCGAGAGGTTATGCGACAGATGACTCCACTGACAATTAACAGGACTTGGCCGGATTTTTACGGAGGTTTCTGGTCAGGTCAAAGCTATTGGTGTAAACAGAACTTTCTCAAACGCAGTGAGGCTTTGTCCCACTTGCCATTTTGTCTTAAATTAGTCATAGCACGATCGGTAATACATTATATTCAGTCTACCTGCACCTCTGGGTCAACAGAAACACTTGATTTGACTCTCTTCCTCAGAAACTAGCTCTCTATCATGTTCTGGGATTTTTGTGGGATTTAGTGAAAATAGGAATCACGTCTGATTTGTGGATTTAGAGATTGTCTGCTAAGATCAGAAAACTTATTTTCAAATGAGCATTTAACAATGTTGGTGAGAAGTGCGAAGTGAGATTTTTTTAGTTTTTTATTTTCCACCAGAATGAACATGCTAAATGCTAAATTACCAATGTAGAGGTACCTGGCAGGCAGCTCACAACAGATAAAAAGTGAGCATCTGTTGAGCAACCCTCCCCAAATTTTAGCTCTGATCCAGAGTACCTGTGTGCTTTATTTCAGCAGTACAGGATATGTGATTAAATCTGAAGACAATGAATACATCCCCTCCCTCCTCGATTACATGCGGTACTTTCAGAAGTTTTTTCCCTCTTGGGCCTGTAGGTGGAGAATCTCAGGTATCTGTTGCTGCAGGGATGCCTGCGGGCATCTTGAAAGAACCGCCACCAAAGTAAGAGGCAAAATACAAAGAAAATGTAATCATCAGGATCACATCTACTAGAGTGGAGACAAAAAAGAAAGCGAAAGATATGCATGCTAGGCAGGCACTGTGCTACACCCCCCATCATTTCCACAGTGTTGATATTGTCCTTGAGGACAGTACCACAATGCTGACAAAAATAGTTATTTTTCCCGTTTGGATACAATTATCAGTGTTTGGATGCAGGTATGTTTTTTTCAGTCCTAGTGTGAGGATGATACTCTGGTCCCTGTTCACAGCTTGTTCATGGGGGACACAGAGCTTTGTTGTCCCACTTTCTGCTCAGATTAGGACTAAAATTCTTACTGCATTTTGTGTTAAGTTTTTGAGTGCTCTGTCTATGGAA
This sequence comes from Megalops cyprinoides, assembly GCF_013368585.1. NCBI lineage: Eukaryota > Metazoa > Chordata > Actinopteri > Elopiformes > Megalopidae > Megalops > Megalops cyprinoides. The sequence goes on along the minus strand of NC_050589.1, from coordinate 5,799,895 downwards.
ACAATGCAGAAAACCTGTAGGCCTGAGCCACTTGAACAGCTAATACTAGTTAACTTGATTGGTTCTAAGTACACTATATGGATAAGTATTCGGACGCCTGACCACTACATTGTAATGACATTGTATTAAAATACATGCACTTTAATATGGAGTTGGTCCCCCTTTTGCAGCTATAACAGCTTCCACTCTTCTTGGAAGGCTTTCCACAAGATTTTGGAGTGTTTCTGTGGGAATTTGTGCCCATTCATTCTATAGAGCATTTATGAGGTCAGGCACTGATATTGGACGAGAAGGCCTGGCTCACAATCTCCGGTCCAGTTCATCCCAAAGGTGCTCGATGGAGTTGAGGTCAGGGCTCTGTGCAGGCCTGTCAAGTTCTTCCACACCGAACTCATCAAACCATGTCTTTATAGTCCTTGCTTTGTGCACTGGGGCACAGTCATGTTGGAATAGAAAAGGGCCTTCCCCAAACTGTTGCCACAAAGTTGGAAGCATAGCATTGTCCAAAATGTCTTGGTATGCTGAAGCATTAAGATTGCCCTTCACTGGAGATGAGAGGCCTAGCCCAAACCCTGAAAAACAGGTGTGGCCAAATACTTATATAGTATCCATATAGTGTATCACACAATGGCTGTGTGTACTTGCATACGTTGATATTACATTATTACTTTTACATGGCATTATTGTTAATCATTACATTACTTTACTTAGCAGGTGCTCCTATGTGTTATCCAGAACAACTTAAAAAGTGGCATGAAAAACTGCACAGACAAAACACCACTAACCACACATGAACAGACGTCAGTGCCAAACACAGTGGTGAGATCATATGTGTGTGATGTCCATACAGAAATGAGCATGCAAGAAATTGATTCCATTAGCGCAAAGACTTGGGCAGACATATGTTGCAAGGTAACGAGATTCACAAGTGCTTTCAGAACTGTGAGATACATTGTCATGCTAAACAGCCTCAATATTAAACATGAACCTTATCTCTTTGAATCCTTGATGGGTGTAAGTCTGACAAGGGAAGTGCCGGCCATATAAGGCAAAACAGTGGCAGACGGCTGTAAGTGCAGAAGCTTCAGAGAGGTGCTTGAGAGACAGTAAAATGAATAGGATTTGACTGTCACTAATCGGTATAGACAGATCAGTGAGGTAAAAGAGAACCACAGCGAGGGGGATGGGCAAATATGTGCAGGAATTTAGCAGAGGCTGTGTCTGGGGTTATTACTAAGGATGTCATACACTCACCTGATTAGGTTTTATAGCCCAGTTTTGGATTTTAGGGGGAAAGATTAGTTGTCCTGATTCGAAAATAACCGTGGAATTTGAGGCACAAATGTTAAGAAGTGATGAATGTCAAGGACAGTAACTCCCAGGAAATTAATGCTGATATCACACACCTGTCATTCCAGGACATAGGCTCAAAATTTGAATGAGATTGTTACCAAATAAAGTGTTTTCTGAACCAACAGTACTTTGTAACAAGATATAATTCCCTCAAGGAGCTTGTGGCAGACTATTCCAGCATGTATCATACAAGACAAGACAGACTGAATAAGTGCAACTGATGTTATACCAATCCTACATTAATAATTTTAGTAGGTTATTAATAAAACACAAGAAAACATTTACAAACTATTTAAAAGACAATTTTACGCTACTTAAGATGTCTGCATTGTTTTTTTTTCATGGAAATAAAGTTGATGCATGAAAAGAGAGAACAATAATTGAGAGCAAAGCAGTAGTTTGAATCTCTGGAGAGCAACCACTTTAGGAAGAGATCATTATGAAGTTATGACATCTGTGGCATTTAGCTTAGGCAGGATTCATACCTGATAATTAAAGCACCTGTATTACCTAACAAAGGAATTATTGGTAATTGCCTGTAAACAGTGACTGGTACCCACACATCTCTCTGATTTGTCACTGAAGACACCAGATTGCAGCTTAACCCTGTCATTCTCTGGCATTTGTCAACCAGCGCAGGGTGCTGTGATATTTGTGAAAATAAAAAGGTTATGTTCCCAATTAAAGAGACGAAAAGTGGGCCTCGCAACTGCAGAGTCGCTGAGGCAAAAGTGTATTTGATGTTCTCTGTGGCTGTGAAGGCTGGTAGTGGCAAATCTGACTGCTGATGAGCAGATTAGTTAATTGAGATGTATGGCATGCTTTGTTTAATGGCAAGATTTTATTCTTCTCTGAGACAACCACATCATGTTGCTATTATCAGAAAATACAAGTCCACCCAAAGGAAGAAAGTTGTAAACTAGGGAGTAAAGCTCAGTCTTTTATTTTGACAAAGTTTGTTGACATGCAATTGTACACAATGCCTTTATGGGTGCTTTTACAGTGACTCGCCATGACAAACCAATCAACTAAATCACCTTTGTTAACAAACACTGCTCTCATTTTCTCCCTCTTTGCTTTTTAAAATTGATTGTGCAAGTTAATTTGCTTATGCAGTAACAGCCATGAGGTGAAGCTAAATGCCGAGCTGAATTTAAAACGTAACACACGAATTGGTACTGAGAATGACTACCACAGGCACCACAGCTCAAATGATGTTGAACCTCTGAGATTTCTGCTACATTTATGTTATGACAGTAGGGAGTAAAATGGTTTGCCAAAAGGTGTGTTGTCTGAGGTGGCAACCGGGCCTGGATGTGAACTATTGACAAAGCCTTGGGGTGAGGAAGATAAAAGTGGCATCCATTAAAATGGCCCAGATCGCTGCATGTCCCGTTGTGATTGGTATCAAATAATTTATCTTCCTGATGTAAAAAGGGGACAAAATCAATACGCACAGAATGGAGAACTGCGACCGGCCTGGAGAATTACTATTGCACCAGAGATATGACGTATGACACAGGCAGAATATAAATTAAGTCAAGTGTATTTGCCAGACCTCTAAATGAAGGCTGTACGCCAGCCTGGGGGGAAGAATGTGAAGATGTTATTTTTATTTCAGTAAATAAAGGTACCATTAGTCAGATGGGATGTCTGTCACCTTTGGGCTGTTTCTCAAAAAAAAGCTGTAAATGTAAACATATTCATTAAGATAAAACTCAAATAAAAGATATTACAGTATATATTTAAGCAGGAAAAAAACAACATGCAGGAAATGCCAATCATTGGGTGACCAGTAAAAAGGTCACTTGTTTATATCGTTATACAATTTATCTCATGTGATTCTGTTTGTATTTACTTGATGAGGCACATTATATAATTATACCCTCCAAAGTCACTGAAACCCATGACATCCCTTTTTGTTTGACAAAAATGTGTTTATCAGGACAATAGCAGATAGCAACAGCTTGCCGTGTTTACTACTGCCCTGCTGATACTGACATTTATATAATTCATCTCTGCCTGCCGCAGTTGCCAAAAACAAATGGCAAACACATTTACCCCGCTGCTCCATCTCAGTGGCTCAGCACGGGTAACCTTGTGCGTCAATTTCCTCTTTTACAACGTCGGTGGCAACGGGCCCCATAACTCTTTGAAGAGCGTAGGCAGTATTTGGAGCAAAATAATCTGGGAGAAGTTGCATCGATACCCAGCCAATGCTCAAATTAAATTCCTAGTGATCCTCTCCTTTGACTGGTCACATATGACTAATAAGAGAAGTGAAGAGTAAGAGAAGTGTACCAGTGGTAAAACCAACAGAGGAGTGAATGTTGGTTTGTTGGTTAAAACCCAATGACTAAAAGAAGGAAACATTTCAGGCGCAAGACTTTTGGCAAAGAAGGTACAAACACAGAAAAGTAACTTACTTGCTTCAATTTTTACAACAACTTAATAACTAGTTGTTATGACAAGTAGTAATTACCTGGTTGCCTTTATTTTCCTTGCTGCTTGAAGCCTTCACATCGTGATGCTACTAAGTAGTAATTTTTTGGATGAAATTCAGTCTTTATGTCATGGTACATACATAATATATATAATAGATCTATATGCTAACATTTTCCACAGTTGTGGTCTCTAACAGTTCATAGTTAAGCTGTTTGGGCTCCACAGGGCTCCATTGGCAGTAATTCATGGGAGTGTCACCTTTAGTATCTCAACACTGTCCAGCCCCTTCCAAAAAGAACAAAAAAGTCAAGTAAATGCGCCACCTATAGGTTAAAATGCACTATTGCATCTTGTAAAGAGTGTTGTAAGCAGAGACCTTCGGACTGTTCAAGACCAGATTTAACACAGTTCTCGATACTCTGTAGATTTCAGGATGAATGATCAGCCCAGATGGGCTGAATGACTGATACTCTTCTTATAAGTCTCTAATGTTCCTGCTTTATGGCCTTATGTTGTAGAAACTCTGGTATAGCATATGAAATGGATGTCAATTTATCTATCTTTGCAGACAGCAATAATACTATAGGAAAAACAAAACACAAAATATATCAACCCACATTTGCACAAGTGTCAATGTGTCAAGCTGTCCAACAGCAACATAAAAGATATATACATAAAATACAGACTAAGAGCCATGATAATAAAATAATCAACAAATACATTTATTAATGTATAAATCAGAGCCACAATACCCCTAAAGTGCTATCCAAAGCAAGACGTAATTGCTAACAGATGCAATCTGAAGTGAAGAATTCAATCTTCAATCTGCAGCAGAAGATGGCCAGCTACCCTTGCTGTCCTGACGGCTGTGCCAGAACAGACCGGAGATGTGACCGAGATGTGTGACCCTGTGGGGGGGCGGGCAGCCAGCCGTCCTGTGGCTGCAGATTGCAGCGGTCTGGCCTGTAGGCATGGTCTGATGATTCCCTGCAAACACACAAGCTCAGGGCCTGTTTTTGGCCCTTCCAGATAAAACAAGGATTACCGGATCTATACGCAGGTGTTGTCACCGGGTAGGAGTTTTTTTTTTTTTTTTTTTTTTTAAAGGTAAAGAACAACATATGCTGTACATCTCTTTTTATGTACTGTATATGTCATTTAAATCAGGAAGTCAGATTTGGCCAATCTAGAAGTCATCTTAAAAGCTGGTACATCGATTTGGCTAGGGAATTCCATTGTAAAATATGAGAACTTTCTTGCTGCCAAAGCACTTTCTTTGATGAAATAGTTGCTATCAATTACCAATGGAATTTTGAGGTCAGACTTGTTATGATGCTGTGTTTTATTATACTTTTTATACTAACTTAAAGTAAATTTCTGGTTAAAAAACAGAATATATAATTCAGATATAAACTCTTTTCTGTTTTCTTTATGGAAAATATTAGTGCAGCGTTTGTCCTGGGAATAACCAATTTGTGATGCAGTAACTTTATGAAATTCTTTTACTTTTCTTATGCCTAACTTACGCAATATTTAGTTTCTGTTCAATACAACCAACTCAGCCTTCAGTTTGTCATTAATAACATTAACTTCGCTTGAATTACTATCATAGTTAAAGGGTCACTCAGTTGTCATTAATCACTGAGGTTCATGTGGTAAGGGTGACATAACCACAGGGTGGCCAGAAAACTGTGTTTCAAAGGGATTTTAACAGAATGCATCAGAATCCATAATAACTGTCCAAAAGACTAAGAGCAATTAAACTTTGCAAATACTTTTCCCATTTACAGAATGTGCCTGAATGCATCCCATTTGTTGGAACCAAATAATTATTATTTCCACTTTATAATACACTATAATCACTTTCTGGCCTTCTTGAATATTGTTCACTGAATCTGAGCAACAGCAGATCTGTGTTAATCACCTTCTCTTTTGTAATAACAACCCAACTTTAGTTTATGCTCTCATGTTAATTTTGTGATAGTCTCTTACCAAGGGAGAAAATATGTTTTTATTAATCATTCAGATTTTGGGCCACCCTGTATTTACTATAATATCCATTTAGAGCCCATGGAGTGTTTGTGCCATTTATCATGACAGTGAATTGATTCATGACTCATAACTGAACACTATGCGTTGTGAGCTGAGCATTGTCAAAGGTATAACGTCATTTATAGTATACATACACAGTATCATCAAATGAAACTCCGAGATCTTTTTTTTCCCCACCATGGTGCTCTTCCTACTCCTCTCAGTAACAGCAGAGAAATAAATTCATGCATTGCTCATTTTTAAAGCGACAGACAATAATGACTGTGGTGGCTAGATACCGCTGGGTTTTATACATAACCCATATGTTTTACTAGTAATAGCCTACTTTCTCCAGCAAAGCAGATGAGGGAAAATACATCATTTTGTAAAGTTTCTGTATCGCCCCCTCCGCTGCAGAAAACAACTTTGTCACACTTTGGCCCTCTCTCCCCAGTTGTAGCTGGAGGATCCCAGATGCCCACCACACAATACTAACACTTAGGTAAGCTGATAATAAACAGACTTTAACATGAGAAGCAATGAGAGCATAAACTGCACGGGACATTGTCAGGCACCAAAACCACCATCCTGGGCCCTGTCCCAAAATCTACTCTCCCCTGACCCTTCTGTTTTACAACCTGCCTTTGGAGACACGGAGGCAGATAATGGGCAATAAACACTACACTGCAAACTTTATTAGGCTAATACACCACGCCACAGCACATCATTTGCTATACTGTGGCCAGTAATCCCACAACAAGCTTTTGTCCAAAAATCCTGCTCATGAAATGACTCTCATATACAAAAACAGACACCACCTCCAAAGTAAAAAAAAACTACCCACACTTGATAATCTCGCTCCTTCTGCAAACCGTGATGGGGAGACCCAAGTGTAACAACAGGCGCCTTGGACGTAAGTGTAAGAAAACAGGAGAGAAGCTATAAAAGAGTGGAGTGGAGTCAAGGAGGAGGAAAAGTAGCTATGCAGTGAGGAGAGAGTAACTATGCAGTGAGGAGACACATTAACTATGCAGTGAGGAGGCACATTAACTATGCAGTGTGGAGACACAGTCACTATGCAGTGAAGAGACACAGTAACTACTCAGTGAGGAGACACAGTAACTATACAGTGTGGATGCACAGTAACTATACAGTGTGGAGGCACAGTAACTATACAGTGAAGAGACACATTAACTATGCAGTGAGGAGACACATTAACTATGCAGTGTGGAGACACAGTCACTATGCAGTGAAGAGACACAGTAACTACTTAGTGAGGAGACACAGTAACTATGCAGTGTGGAGACACAGTAACTATGCAGTGTGGAGACACAGTAACTATTCAGTGTGGAGGCACAGTAACTTGGCAGTGAGGAGACACAGTAACTATGCAGTGTGGAGGCACAGTAACTGAAGTGAGAAGACACAGTAACTTGGCAGTGTGGAGGCACAGTAACTTGGCAGTGTGGAGGCAGAGTAATTATGCAGTGAAGCGGCAGAGTAACTATGTCCACTGCCAGTGTATGGCCTGCATATATCCCACAGGCCAACAACTTTCCCTCCAGGTCAGCTGGGCAAAGTCAGTTGCCCGGTTCTACCCAATCCAGTACACCGAAGCTGCAACCAGCCACCTCTGGTTACTTCCCTTAACTTGCAGGCATGTCACACCTCTTGAGGAGTGCCCTGGAGCTGCTCTCATAATCCTCCACTCTGTCTAGAATGTCATCTGTGCTGCAAGATTACACAAGGCCAATTTTCAAATTTTCCGGCAGACACATGGCTCAGTTATGCATTGAAATATACAAGCTTTTCAACGTGGAGCAGTCAGCCATGTCTCTTGGTGCTGTCTGATAACTTCTCTTTTCCCCTTTCTCCGCAGCCTTGCAGACACACATACACCAAACTGGCTAGCCACGAGAGACTGCCAAACCTTTTTGTCTTTTGTCTGTTTAGTCCTGTTCATTGTTGTTTCACTCTCTCTGCAAAAGCAGTGCACTTTTCTCTGTCTTTTGCAGGTGCATCCTGCTTGTTTCAGCTCATTCCGTGCAGCATGATCCAGCAAGCTTATGTACAGTGGGCTCCACCCGACACTTTTTTCAGTGAATCAGCACGAAATGCACAGGTAGGAGACAAACAATTGCAATCAACCAATTAGAGATGATAAACTCGCTGCATATAAGCCATTATCTATCATATTTCCTCCATTGACAACCCCCACTTCCTTTTTTTGCAGAGTCTGTTATTTGCATAGTAACGTAGAATGAATTCTATTCAGTCGGATGATCTGGCCTTGCACTGTTCCAAGTAAAGTATTGTAGCATCTGTTTGCTGTGGTGAAATATTCCAACTCCATTTGGAATTATTAAAAGCCACGGACATTGATTGAACACACAAGCATTCTAGTTGGCATTGCCTACCATTACATTTTCCATATTAATGTTGTTTGTGATTATTTATAATAAGCCCACTAAATCATATAAAATGGATTGACAAAGAAAGTGGCTTTGTAGAGGTATGCATTTGCAGAGTTCATGCCAGGTACAGCGTATTCAACATTGTATTCATTTGCGGCATTCTCTATGTATAAACTGGGAACAGGCAAAGAAAGATTACAAGAATAAGTAGCATCGTGGTAATTTATATTAGTAAGGGTGACATTGTCCCTTGCTACTTTTGTAAAGAGGTGCTGCAATAATGTGGCTTAGCCCAGCTCATATACTTAATAATTAAATCTTTTCCACAGTCTCCCTCTCTCTTCCCCATGTAATTTTAAAGATAGCAACTCTCTATCTCAGTGGTTGATAAAGCCAGCAACTTCACACCTTGCTCAATCCTTTGGGGGAAGTTATAGCCTTTCAAGGGACTGTCCCCCCTTCTTTGGGAAAACTTGCAAGAGACATGAATTTAAAAATAATGATTCTTCACTTCAAAGAGAGACTAAATTGTGATTCGAAGGAGTATCTCCATAGTTAAGTCTGAATTATGGTCCCTGAAGGACAAAAGTCCATTTTGATTATGGGGTTTGCTGTTGATTAATCTGGCTGTGCGGGGAGTTCAGCTCAAAACTGAGCTTAATTGTTTTGTCCGATTTGCTAGGAAGGGATACAGAGATAGAGAGAGGGCCAGTGAAAAAGTACAATCAATTCACTTACTTAAAGATGTCCAAAATAAGATTAGACAGGGGGAGGAGAGAGAGAAACCCCCACACCCCCCCCTTCGCCACACCATGCTCTCTGCCCCCCAAATGAAAAAGTGTGCTTCCAACACTTATGTCAGTATATTCCTGCAAGAAAAAAAGGGTGTGCACCCGGGTGCCCCCGTGGCAGAGTAAATCTCCAGCTCCGAGACTGCATTGCTCAGTCTCAGTCCACCAAGCCTCCCATGGAGGGCTGAATCCCCCTAAGGCCTGCTCCCTGAGGCTGGTGGAGGTTTCGCTGCCTGCTCTAATTGCACATCCTGCTCTAAGGAGCAGCTGGGCTGGGGAAGGCAGAGCAACCCCCTGCCCCCATCCCTGGCGAAATAGTAAGCTATATGACAAACCTGGCGCTATCTACATTGTGGCGAAAGGCAGCGACTTGTAGACCCGCTTACTGCAAAAAACCTAGCAATTGGTATGAAATGCTGTCCATATATAACTACTGAAAATCAGTGCTTGATAGCTGATACGTATCACGGTGATTCAGACTAGTTTGGGCATTTAAATCCAGCAGCAATCTTTTCGTAAATTACTCTGGATGACAGCGGTGGGAAAACGAATAAATGTAAATGCAAAGTTGTCGCGCAGTTTCTGCTCCTTTCTAATTCAGACACACTGGAATCATTCGCTCCAATGCTACCACTGTCCCCTGACAGTGCGAGAAAAGCTTCACTCGTACAGCAAATTTCAGTGCTATCCGTGGCAACATAGTAGTAGTATTTTCGGTGTCCCTGTGCTTTAATCGATCTCTTGTAGATTTTACAAAAAGCAGTCTGTGCAAATGTGCACCTTGGGATGCCAAATGAAAGGAACCCTAGGATGCCACACCAAATGTGAAGGGTACAAGGTGCAGGGAGCAATTGTGGGAAACCTTTGACCATGTGACTTGGTACAATTTTGAGGGCAAGTGGGCAAAATAGCCAACTGGGAGGCAGCCAGAGTATTACCATATTGCATTACATTACTGTCATTTAGTAGACGATCTTATCCAGAACAACTTACATCAGTTACAACTTTTACATCTTATCAGTTTACAGTTTGATATTTAATGAGGCAATTCTGGGTCAAATACCTTGCCCAGTGATACAACAGCAGTGCCCCAGTAGGGAATCGAACTGGCGACCTTTCAGTTACAAGCTCTACTTGTTACTACTATGCCATACTGCTTCATTGTGGCACCCCCATGCCACATTGCTTTAGGGAGGCCCTTTGATAGAGTGCAGAATCCTTGATCACATCACATGTTGAGTTAGTGCTTTAAATAAGTTAAAGGTGATGTCAGTTGGCTTTAGACTAATAAAACTCAGTGACTCCTCTCCACCTTGTTAGTGTACCAGAGGTACCCACTTTACTTGGTTGCCTTTACACTTCAGTTCCTCAGGAGACTCAAGTTCAAAAAAGGCTCAGATGCACTGCAACCGAAACCATTTGTATCCTTAAATAGATTCAGCAGTGATATATGGAACTGTGGACCTTAATTAGGTGTTATTACATTTCCCAGACATCAGTTCATGCAGAAATAATTGCTGAAACCCAGGCCACATAGGGTATATTACAAAACTCCTGGCCCTTACGTGTTCCAAATAGTGTGCCCAAAAAAAAAGTCTCTGTGAGAGTTCTGCTTTTAATATTAGGTCACAAGCGAGCTGTTTCAACTCTCACATCTCTGACATTAATGAATATAAAGCTATTAAAATAAAAAAAAGTAATTAATGGCAGGCAGCTGAGCATTACTTCCATTGACAGGGTTTCATATCGATTTCACCATTGAGTTGATCCGCCGAATATTTTGCATGCTAATATATCTGAATGTACATTATCTGAAAGGCGTATTGGCCTGTGGTGGTAATACAGATAAATTAGATATTTACTGTAATGAGATTCATCATGTGGATCCAGCACTTGCAGCATTTTGATTTGCCTCTGTTTTTTTCCTTTCAAGTTAAATACTCGGCATCATTTTTAATCATCAAGGAAGAAAAGGTATGTCCTTGTTTGCCCTCAGGTTCTGTGGCAGTCGTGGCATTATTTTTTTTTAGGTCAAAAATTAGGTTCAACCTCATGCATCGGGTAACATTAATGAAAGCATCTATTTGTTCCACAGAGGAGTAGAGCTTTTTCAGACTGGGTTGGAACATTACTACATTGAAGAAAATAACTTCAGTGAAAAGTGTGACAGACATCCTTGGTCTCCTCTACATAAAAGTTTATATATAGTAACAAGTTGAAATTTAGTCTCACGCCTCACGCTGTGAATGTCTGCTTAAAGTCATGATGTCTCTGTAAAGAAAGGACGTTTGAAGTTTAGCCTATCCCTTGACAGGTAAAAGGGTCATGGAGTTGTTTTAAAGCAGAACTCCACTAAAACAGCCTAACGTTCGGTTTTCTTTCCAGTCCAGAAGACTTTCTTTGATTGTGAGAGATGCCCTGCAAGCAAGTGAAAATAAATGTTGTTTGCAGAGCTCCGATTCATATTCATAACATAATGGGTTCACACATAATGGGTTTTTAAATCAGAAAACATGAGGATCATACTTCTTCACGCCTTTACATAATCTCTAAACCAAATATTACGGGTTACTGATTACCACAATTCTAATAACCACTGATTATTGGAAGTTCAGTAGAAGCTTCTGGAACCATGTCAATGTATTCAAAGGTTTCCACTTCCCTTTTGCACAAAATGACCTAACACACAGTAGAGATTCATCAGCAGCATGCATTACCATGGTTAAGGTCAGCTCTCTGAGGACTGCAGGTAATTGGTCATTGACCTCCCTACAATCTGCCAGGAAGAGGATGCATGTCTATCTTTACAAAGTGGTCCTGAAGTCAGCTGTAAATGTAAACATAGCTGAAGATCCCCTCGGCAAATAGATACAGTATCTTAATTTTAAAAATGTCCAAAAGAAACATTTAAAGTTGCATGCATGAATGTTGCATTCTTGACTTGGTTGCAAGAAAAAAACCTCTTCTGAAGACAAGCAGAAAAAGAGGGAGCTTGAATTTCTGAAAACTATATCTGAATGATTATGGAAGTATGTCTCATACTAGATGAAAATTGAGCTTTATGGGCACACTAATCAACTTTATGTTTGGCATAAAAAGTTGAAACATATGTTGAGAAAGAACCCATGCCCACTGTGAAATATTGCACCTTGGGGCTGTTTTGGGTCTACTGGAGCCATTGTCATGATAATAATACTTATGAACTCAAACACATACCAGGACAATTTGGCCAGAAACCTGGTTCCCCCTTCCAGGAGGCTCAAACATGGCTTAACGTGAATATTCTATTTTACCAAAGATTCCAATTAATTAATCCAAACCTACGAAGAAATGGTTTACTGAGCACAAAATAAACATTCTCAACTGACCTCCTCAGACTCTAAAAGAAAGCTAAAAGATCTGAAAAACCTAGAGAAATTCTGCCAGGGGGAATGGTGAAAAATCCCCCTCAATAGGGCCATAGCCTACTAAAATGCTACAGGAAGCAACTCATCTAGAAACCCTGCCAGAGGAGGCTTTTTACTAATTACAGAGATGTGAATTAATGTGACCCGTGTGTTCTCTGGAATAAAATGTTATATTTGGGCACAGTATTACTTTACTCTGCGAAATTCTATTTAGATTAAAGTACACAGTTTAATTTTTTTAAGCAGAAAAAAGAACCAACATGCATTTTTATAGCAAGTTTATATATATATATATATATATATATATATATATATATATATATATATATATATATATATATATATTTAGTCAGAACTATAAATAAATATGGATCCTGTTATGAATGTGGCTTGTTAGAGAACTAGTCAATATCCAGAGTTTCAAGACCTGTACAATACTGTATACATCTCAGCTTCATAAAATATTTACAAATGTCAACAGTAGTGATAATGATGATCATTTGTTATTGTATTTTGCTGTCTTATTGACTTTATCTGGTCCCCTGATCAGAGGCTGTATGGTCAGGTTTTAACAGCTCTTTAAGCACAGGACAACACCTAAGAACTCAGGCATTTTATTTCTTGGGTCTTAACAAGCATACTCCTGTAAAGTCTAAACTGATCTACTACTTTAATAAAAAAATTGATTCATTTTCATGCAAGTACTAGTGTAAATGAAAAGGATTGATTGGTCCCATTAGTATCATACTATATGAAGACAGTTATATTGTTAATAGGTTATTGGACATTCCATTTTACTTACAATTAAAAGCAATTTATGGAAGCTGGGTAACCTTTCCCTTTATTTTTCATTTAAATACTCTTAATGCATTACGTTTCAGGTATTAATTACAGCCCTAATGCCAATTAAAATGAATTACAACCTGAATTAAGACATTTAAAAATGACATCTATCTGAGTTCAATAGTTATTCTAAGAAATACTGTCTTCATTGCTGGAAATTGGTGATGCAACACAGTTGTAAAGGAGGGATGATTTGTGGGTGAAAAAAAAAAAACAGAATGTAAGTAATTAAAAAATGGAGAGACTTTTGATGTCTGCTTTGGGAGGAGACTTGGGCGGAGGGATTTTTTTGGGGGGAGGGATTGGCTGGAGCAGCCGTGCAGTCTGTGGAAGAGAGCGGCAGGGCAGTACGGAGGCAGAAAACGAACAGGAGGCGGTAACTGGGGCGGTAGGGAGGAGGCGCGGAGACCGCCCTCCAGGGATTTCGCGTGACTCTGGGGGTCCCAGGCCGGGCTCCAGCACTGCCATCCCTCATAGTAATGAGCGCTCGGAAATTCACGCTTTGCAGTTCTAGGGAACTGCTCTGGGACCAGCAGCCGTGGTTTTTTATTTATTTTTTTTTTTCCTTTTTTCTTTGAGTGCCTTGCAGCTCTTCGGTCAGTGAACCCATGCAGGCGCGGAGAGCGGCGTCATTCTTTGAAGATAACGGACGCTGCGGAGAAAGTTGAACTAACAAGCCTCTGAAGTAGCGGCTGGGCTTCACTCCCTGACGTCTACAGTGTCAGAAATGCAACAGCACAGCTCTTGAAGAGCTGTCCCCTGTTTACTTGTCTGTTTGGAATCTACACATTCACAATCCTGTGGTCTTACTTGTGCCCTGAATGCAATTTTTTCTGAATTTTGTATGTGTTATGCCTAAATAGTTCACTCACACAATATACTCCCATTATAAAATCATTATAAAATCATTCTTTAATCAGTAATTTCACATTTTTTTTGCACTGTAAATGTAAATGTATATTCTGAACCACGGTGGTAAGGTTTGGTTGAAACTGCTTTACATAGGTGAGTTTGGTAATTTAACGGTATACTTGTTAAATGGAATGAACTACAAAAAGTAAATGCATAACGAAGCTTAACTTTGTACACACAGCAAACAATCACACACTCCTTTAAAACGGTTGTATTGGAAAAGCACCCCATTGCTACAATACATAAAAACTCTGGAGATTAATTTTCAATAATTCTAGACTTTTATTATGGTGATACACGAAAAAAAGAAAACATAAATGTATGTGTACATCCAGAACTGTAAGAGGAGGGAAAAGTTTATCACCAGACAGCACTTTTCCAACAGTTGTTTCTTTGTATGGGTGCTGCCCCTGTGTCATAGGTACTGCATCTATCATAATTTGTAGCCTGGAAATGTCAAACAAACCCCTTCTCATGCTGGCAGAGTTCAGACAGATTGGCAGTTTGTCTGCTATTGTTGACAATTATGGTTTTATCCCCAGACGTCCACTTCAAATGGTTTGGGAAATATACCATATCAATCCACCACCACATAACTGTCATGCCACCCATTGCTTTAAGTGAAACACGTACAGTAGGAATACATATTGTAAGTTCTGTTTTCTTGCTCTAGGCAACCAAATCTCTATAAATGATGATCGCGATTTGTCATGGCTTTAACAGTAACTACTCTTTCAGGCAAAAGCAACACAGAAGAATAAAGATGCCACATTAAATGAACACAGATTGTGGATTATATATATATATATATATATATATATATATATATATATATATGTATATATATATATATATATATATATATATATATGATGCAAATGCTAAGAGAACTTTTTAAATCTGACCTCATTAACTGTTATTAAAATCCCACCCCCACAAAATGACTCAAAATGTCTGCCCTGATCAGAGTACAGCTCTTTCAAAAATATATATAACACAATGGCATGACAGCTTTAAGATGGGCAGGTTAATGCTCATGGTGTGGAAGTTTACCATATTCTCTTTCTATTGTCAGGGGTCCAGGAATAACATGGCATGTGTCAAACTGACATTTAGATTTCATAATCAGAAGGGATGTGATGCAATTAATTGGAGAGCCCAAACACCTGGGCCACGGCTGACTTAATGTCAGAAGTTAATGAACAGAAATCGAGTTTTGCGGGAAGGATCCTACATTCTTGAAACCTGTGATTTTTGAAACCTCAAAGTTTTGTTGTCCACTACTACAGTACAGAAACCATTTCTTTCAGTCTCATTTGTGTTAATTATGGCGATTAATCTATATTATCCTCAATTTTGCCCATATTTTTCCATTATATGCAATGTCATCCATTTTATGAAAATTTCATCAGCCCATATCTACTGGGGAAAAAAAAAAAATCTGTCAGGTAACTAGGCATCTGCAAGAAAAAAACAGGTGTTGATCTGCTTGAGATGAATCATCAAAAGTCACAAATTCCTCTGCTCTAACACTGCCAAATGAGAGAAAAAGATTCCACACTTCAGGACCAGTGTGTTGACTGTATTGTGGTACATCATGTGACAGATAAAAAAAGTAACATTTTTTTGAGATGTCCTTGAACTCTCTGTGGTTTGGCTCTTTCTTTCAGTCAACAATTAGTCACAGGGCTGCTTTTTTGTTATACTTTTATTTTACTCTGAAATACAATTAAATGTTGAGGTGGTGAAAAACAATCCTGCTGCCTTGCCATTTGTTTTGGAAAGTTAAGACCAAACCATTCTGCCCTTTCGTACAACGGGCCTCATGCAGGAAGCCATATACGAACAAATTTCCTCTTAGTTTTGTTCGTATCCACGATTTGTTCTTATTTTGTTAGTGCCCGTTGATTTCTGGAATTCACCAATGTTTTCTTATTTTTGTTCTTCTCTTAGGTAAGAGAAGATTTTATGAGTGGTCGAGAACACTCTTACCAAGATAAGAAAAAAACATTTCGTTTTCACAATCCACAAGTTGTTTGTCCAATGCAAGGAAACATAAGTTTTAAATCTGAAGAACATAAAAAAACGCATGAATATCATATAATTTGTGGGCTAAGTAGTCCCCCCTTATCTGTGGGGGGTATATTCTAAGACCCCCAGCTGATACCTGATAGTACCGAACCGTATATATACTATGTTACTACTAAGTGACTAACGGGTGGGTAGTGTATACAGTGTATTTTGGTGGCATATGTGCCAGAGTATTTGCACATGGCACAACACCTGCCCTTATATAGTGTTTTGGGGGCGTTACCTATGCTAATAACAAACAATCGGCCACCGCCTCCAATTTATGATCAAGTGGGATTCATCATTCAGCACGCCTGGTTAAGAGCAGATTTGGATGATTAAGAACATTTGGTGCAGCTGGAGTTGACTTATCTTATTTTTTTCTCTTAACAGAAAATTAAGAGAAAATATAGGAGAAATTCAAGAGATTGTTTCTGCATGAGGCCCAATGTTCTAAACTTGTTCTGAACATGGAGGGTAACTGTAAACTTATAACGTGCTGCTGAATGTACTTTTTTTTAAAATTTAATGATCATAGTTCCAATTTGCAATCTCAGTGGACCCATGAACACAGAAAATTACAAAAAAACCTTGAATCAGTCTGTTATGTTTCTTTCTCATATTAGTGTTCACTTTCTAACTACTTTTTAAATTGTTCCAAAATGTACATGACTTCCACACAATATACACAGAGCAACATTTATTAGATGACATAGTTCTGGCTTTGCTCTCGCTGAAATATAACTTAGGCCTAGATATTGTTTTTCAGAAAAAAAAAAAAAACTTTTCTCCTCTTTCATTGCGAAGATTAACATCGGTGTGATACTGTAATACCTTATACGAGAGAGTGTTGCAGGTTTATTTCCTTTAGCATCAAAGTCAGAGCCAGAGCTGGGTAAATATCATCAGTCCAGGGATCTTTAAAAAGACCATGAATCATTGTGGCCACTGATTGATTTTAAGAGACTTCCCCATCTCTAGGTAGTTATATCTTGAAAACAATTAAATGGAAAGGCTTTGTGGATTTGTCTTTCACTGTCACCAGCTAAAAGGCTCTACAGAGGATGGAACGTGGGGCTATAGGATATTGCTTAGAACTAGTGGACTGAGATGAGTTGGCCTGTAATTTGTAAGACCCTGTTTGCTTATGCTTTCTATTGTATTCTCCTACTTCACAAGTGTTCTGTTTAGGATCTTTAAAAGCCCTAATCTTTATGGATATTCATTGTCAATTTTACAGGAAAAAAAATATATTTTTAGGCTCAAGGGGCAGATTTGTTAAGGTTAACTCCATGTTTTAAGAGTCACAACATTAGGGGTTCTAAACGGTTGAGAATTTACTAAGCACCGGTATTTATGTTAAAAAAAAAAAAAAAAAAAAAAAAACGCAGCACAGACTGTTTGTGGATTAACTATGAATGTGTATGTAATTACAGAGATTACAGACTAGTTGATTATGCTGGGCATTGGAAAGTAAGCCCATAAAAATAGATATTGTACAAGAAAATATAAAAGTACAAAGCTCCTTAAGCTTTTTGCATATTTGACCTTGGTGTGGTTTTATACACCTTTATCAGGACTATGGTTATATGAAAACCCTGTTGCTAAGGAATTTTCTGCTTTACTATCAACAGCTTAAGTTTTCAAACAGAGCAGTTGCAAGCTATTTTACTTATACCAATTTTACTGAACCTACAGAAGCAGCTAACACTTTTCTGAGGTAACGCTGATCTGATGCTGATTCTTTTTATTGTCTAAATACCTATTGCCATGCATTGTGCATAATGCTAATAAAATCAAGTATTACATATTGTTGGCAACGGTTGACTTATTGCATTGTAGTTCTTTTCTATTTTTCATGCTTTTGACCTTTTTTTCCATCAAAATTTGTGACTGGTAATTACAGTAGGCTGTACTCTTCACACACCCTCTATTTTCATGCAATAGTGTTAAAGCAAGCTGAGTGTAATCCTCCGATACACTGGGATGCAGGCCAGTGGCTGTTTTCCACACTGAAAGTCTCCCAGTGTGCCACAGTGAGGCATGTTCTGATTGGAAGATGGCGAGATCCCTGCTGACATCATCATCAGGCTCGGCAGCAGAAGAAAATACAAAGGGGGCAATTGCAATCTACAGGGGTGCACAAAAAGTCATAAATACTATGTAGACATCAGCTATAAGGTGACATCTGGGGGTGCACTGAGGTCTGTCTGGGGGTGCAATGCACCCCTGAGCACCCCCATAGCGCCGGGCCTGATCATCGTCAAGGGACTCTGCAATCACCTTATGAGCCATTAGAGGGCACTGCAGCAGAGAGGCAAGGGAACCCTGTTGACATACCACTCCTACCCCCCCCACAGCCCCCCCCACAGAGTGAAGCCAGCGGGTACTACCACTGTGGGCTCCTGGTCATTTTCAGCTGATGACATGGCTGGGATCAAAGCTGAGCCACAGGACTCAGCCTGTACTCAGGTCAAGCAGTTCAGATGACTGAGCCAGTCAGCAACCCAGCTCTTTTATATTTTCGAAAGCATTGAGATTGGGTGAAAAGACATTCTTATCTAAAGCGGCATGAAAATGAACTAACCTGCCCAGGGTCAAGCTTTAAAGTAGTTTCAAAAACATTTATTAGTTTCACATCTTGATGTGAAGCATTTGAATCTAAATGTATCTTTGTTGTTTATATTGCATTCATATCTAACTTCCCTCTGTAATTCTTGTTTCTTTTGCTGTATTTTCGGAAGTTTCAAAAGACCTTTAGTCTGTGATTGCTTGAAGTTATTGGTTTTAATACTTTCTATATTTTTTGTTGTTTGTTGTTTTATTTTTACTTGAGGAAACCATGGTCTTTTTCTTGTTTTTTGCTAATCAAATTCCAGGTGAATATTATACTTTATATCACAGCTGCCCAATAACTATGACCCATGTTCTTTCATAACTTTCAGTTGATTGCATTATGTCCACTTTGTCCTTATTGTATCTGTGCTGTAGGAGATACTTTATTGCCAGTTGTATCATAAAATTGCTGTACATCCAAAAGTTGATCTCCCTTGCAACAAAATAATATGAAAGAGATTACATCATAGATTATACTTGCACCACAACATGTAGCTCATATATAATTGCACAACTCCTGGGTCTGATATCCCTTACAGCGCATACATAGATTCACTGCCTTGGATGAATCACATATACTGTACATTGTTATAAAATATAGCTTAAACATACTCTACTTAAAGAGAAAACAGTGTCAAAAATACAGTTAAACTATACACTTGAGCAGCAGTATGTCATAGTGACAAGACGTAAGACACAAGAAAAAGGTTGCCTGTTTGATTTCCAGGCATGCTACTGCTGTTGCACCCTTGGGCAAGATATTTAACCTGAACTACCTCTGTAAATATCAAGCTGCTCGAAGAGATAACGTATAAAACTTGTAAGTTATGCATGTTGATCTGGGTAGAAGCATTTTGTCAAATGTAAACTAATGCCACTGTGATTGAACATTGCCAGTAAAAATGCACTTTCTGAGTATCTTGTATAAGTGTGTCATAAAGGATTTAACTTTTGTTTTTGGATTTACACTCCCGAAGTCTAAAACACCTTTCTTCACGGCAAAAGTTGGCATTCTTTGTTGCAAACTTTAAGGGCTCTTCTCAGCAAATCCATGCTTACTTCGAATGTACTGTAGCTTCTCTGGAGAACGTGTTCAAGTGGGCAGTCTTTGAATTTATCTTTAAGTGATGAAATGCCTGTTTAACCTCTATTATAGTGTCTTTTTTTCTAAGTAATGTTCTTTATATTCATTGCTCGTTTGATGTCTTTGGTTAGGTTGGGGTTATTGATTAGGTCTACCTTGGTTTCTGTAGAGATAACTGTCTTTGCACGCAAGTTAATATAATCCATGCTGGCTGTGGTTATGTCAATACTGGTGTCCTGTTGGAACAGCTCCAGAACTGTACTCTCTTAAAACAGCCTTTCAGTGTGTACCTGAGTCCACTTAATTCTCCCTTGGCTGGTTGCACATCATTATGATCAGAGCTGAAGATAGGCGGTGTGCTCCCGGACACATAAGTGTCCTTTACGCTCATCCAACTCTTGTATAGGATGTTATCTTTGATTGTGTAACATTTCACAGACTGGTTGCACCTGGGTATTATGGCTTCAGCTCCTCCGGAACAAAGACTCTGGAATTTGTTGCCGCAGTTGGCGAATACAAAGTGGAGGTATATATACTGCACAAAACATACCAACGTACAACTAAACTGTCTCGGCAGATTAGACTGGGGAAGAGTACCTCAAGGTCCCTAAAGCCGGTGGCTAGCGCACATTTTGTCTGATCTTTGTCACTGATTGTTTATGTAGGTACAGGTTCCTTCCCGTCTGCCCTTGTTGTCATGTGCATCTCTGCCTGACAGTACCCTTGTGAATCGATTTCGCTACAAGGATGGTTTGCGGGCTGCGACAACATTTCAGTACAATGTATGGGCGAACCCTCTTGAAATTCAGGACAGCACCTTGCGTGATCTTGGATCTTATCCACTTCATTGGTTACTGAGCACAGGATGGAGAGCACCACCAAAGGGAGCACAGGCCTGGATTTTTGCCCCCCCCCCCCCCCCCGCCCCACCCCCCCCCACCCCCACTTTCGCCACTGTGGATTTGACGGCCTTAATTCCAGGGGGGTGCAGCACCCCACGGGCACCCCACGGGTTCGCAGAGAGCCACAGAGTGTCCTGGTGCAGGAGAGAATGGATTGAGCGTCTTGGCTGCCCTTGTTCTTTCCTATTGGCACGTGACAGTGCCGGGCCGCGCATGACGCACAGGCAGAATCCAGACAAAACACACACACACACACACACACACACACACACACACACATCCCGGAGGCAGCATCTCTGACCTTCACGCCATTCATCACACTGCATTCAACAGTCTGGCTTCAAAGTTACAAAGGTGTAAAAAAAAAAAGAGAGAGAGAGAGAGAGAGAGAGAGAGAGAGAAAACAAGTCTACAACAAACCGTGATGGAGGAGAGACCAAAGGCAAACAAAAGCAGGGAGCGAACCTTGTTGCGGTTCATCTGCAGAGCAGCGGTCCCCCTCCCTGTCACTGAAGCATGACAATGCTGTGATCATCCCAGACCCGAGCCATGCCTGTGCTGTGTCTCTGCACTGTTTGTGAAGCGTCAGTTACAGCTCCTGCCGTCTTTACAATGATGACAATTATGGTTTGTGCAATTTCGGATCAGACACAAAATATGACATTTTTTGTATCTCGTTAAAAATATATGTGACGTCTTTCTTGGACCATTTTGTATTTATAGTAATTGCTTTCAGGCATTTCGGTGACACACGTTTCAGTTTCAGTTACGATACCGTCCCCTAACAGATTCACCAGCATCACTGTTACAAAGACAATATACTCGCTATTATTTAAGATATAAAATCACAGTGAAATACACTTGAAGTTCCATGATTTGAGCAGGGGAGCCTATTTAGGTAATGATTTACTGTTAAACTACATGGGTCTACTTCTGTTTTAAGACATGGTTTTTATCCAAGAACAAGGTCCCACTCAAAAACAGATTCAGATGGGGACATGAGAAGTACCTCTCAAACTGGAGGAAATGAATGGTCAGTCAAAGTCTCATTGGTGATTAGCTTTGATCCTGCCAGCTCCATACATATAATGGCACTCAATTCCTTTGACGTTTATCAGTTACAAAAATCAATGGGGTGTCAGATGCAGTAATGCATTATATAAAACGATTTCAGGCACAATGTAATTATTTTAGAAAAGACAAAACCTTCTTTCCTCTTTAGTGTACCATTGACTGGTTTTGCAATTAATATTGAATTTGTGTCAGAAGCCATATGTTGTGGCATTGATGGATTCTTTTGTGTAATGAATTTTATTAGGCTCGTCAGCTTGCTTCATTGTCTGTAGGTTTCTGAAAGGAGTTAAAAAGAACAACCAAATAATAATTCATACAAAATTCTAATAATGTTGGTAGCAATAAAGTCCTAGAGCTCTGAGGATAATGGGAGTGGAACCTAAATTTGATGCATAACTGCCTTTTAGAACTTTAAATAAACTTTAGCAAACCGTTAACAGAACAAAGGCGAATGTTATAAGAATATGGTGAAGTCAAATATATTCCTCATATGTTCCTTTTCTTGAAGGAACACAACAAATAGTACAATATTACTGTAAGTAATTTTACCAAAAAACAAAATAGCACCTCTTGAAACAGAATTGTTTGCAGGCTGAAGAAACGTAGCAAATAACAGTGAAATGTGGGTGTAAGGCAGTAATGTAAACTAAATGTATATTAACCTAAACAAAATATCCATTTAACATTACAGCTACAGACAAGCACATCTCTCAGATATTACGATACATAAATAAATGATAAGAGCATTACTGAACACCATTTTTGTGAATTTGTGTGGAGGGTTTTAGTGGTGCTTGCTTGTTCAGCAAAAATATACTGTAAGGTCCTGAGATACTTTTCTTTGGCAAAGGTGCCAAAGTTATGATCAAAAATTAATGTGATCGATGGAGAACTAGCTGGTTCCACAAAAGTTCACAAATAAATAGCTAGTTTCTGCTAAAGTGGAATTCTACAATCAACACACTTTTCTTGAGAGGTTAATCCTTTACAGTTTAATGAGTTCCTCCTTCTCGACTGATCACTGAAAGTCTTCATGCATCTTGTGGAGGATGGGCTTTTAGCACCACTTCTATGTGCATACTTCAAGCATGCTTTTTCTGTGGTTCTAGTCCATTCGGAGGTATCTTTCTGCAGAATGATGACATTACATTATTACCATTTAGCAGACGTTCTTATCCAGAGTGACTTACACAGGTTACAGTTTTATCCACTTATGCAGCTGGATATTTATTGAGGCAATTGTGGGTTAAGTACCTTGCCCAAGGGTACAAAAGCAGTGCCCCAGCAGGGAATCAAACCAGCAACCTTTTGGTTACAACCCTTTATCAATTATTATCAATTATTATCAATTATCAATATCCTACACTGTGGTCCATGTCAATTATAATTCGTGGGGAAAGCAGACACAGTTCATCATTTTAAACATTTTCTGTGGCCTAAAAGTCCACTCTAGTTCTTTCTTCAGCTCAGATTTTTAGCATTACCATGCTGTTGTGTTTTGCTTCTTTTTTCAGTTTCGTAGCATCAGAATTGTGTTGAATTGTGCCACGTGCTCACAGGTTAACTACCTTCTGCCATTCGGCAGATTGGGGCATTCAAAAGGGTAGAAATGATTGCCCAGAGTAATAAAAAATAGCTAATTACTTACAAGCATCATAAAATCTTGTGGCGGGTGTTCTCTGGTTTTCCCTTGATCTGCCTTTCGTTGAACACTGTGTCTGCATGAGGGCGGTGAAAGACGTGACTACAACAGGACTGTACTGTACTGTATAATCTAGCCTTGTCTTTTCACTGGCAATTCCTTTATACCAGCTACGACGATGGCTGTCTCTGAGGAAGTAATAATGTTTATTTATTTATTTATTTATTTTAGATATAGTAAACAAGGAGGTTTTGCTTGAGGCAAAAGGATTTTTTTCACTTGTGTGTGTTTGATGCTTTCGGATAAATTGCGCGGATTAGATCAAAGATATATTGCTTGAACAGGATGTTTCCAAGAAAACACGGCAGGAATAAATTGGATTAACACAGGACTTGAGTTGCCATGCCTGATTACCATTTTACCGTGGCTGAACTTCATGAACATCACTTCATGTGAATGTCAGTTTCAAAACATTTTGATCTTACACCACTTCCACAGACCATGATAAAAAAAAGAGACCATGTCAAATTTGACCACATATGCCTCACAAAATATTAGCATGTCGTTTTTATACGGTGTGACGCTAAAATATCTGGTAGCACTTTATAAAGTGTACCTTCAAAGCTTGCATGATTCATTGACTGGCATGACAAAACGCTGTCTTCACTTGTTTTATGCTTTCTGCATGTATTATAAGGTCTGTCATACACCATGACATCCAATGTTAAGTAATGTCTCACAGTATGTTACACTGTACAGAACATTGTCTCGTACATGGTGTGCAGATAACGAGTTGCACCGGAAGGAATGGATAGCTCTTTTATGAAGCTTATTCACTGTATGTTAGACCATAGGTACTACATTGCTTGCAGGACGAGCGTAAACATTAAATTCATTGCTGGAAATTGCCAGTTACTAAGCTAGAGGATTGATTTTGGTTGAAATACCCATTTTAATTAACATTCACTCCCCTAAAAAACAAGGTTCTGTGACAATCAACAATGGTAAGTTTTCCAAAGAAGAAGTACTTCTGATCCTCTTGCATATTTTACAAGCTATCAACAGTGATTGAAAGTGGATGGGTCCAATTGGTTTTGAAAGGTCCGGGGTATGTAACCATAGCAACACATTCAATTACTGTAGTGCTTGAGCTCTTCCTCATGCAGACAGACCATTAGATCCAACAATGGGCGGAAGAAGTTGCATATCTATCACTGAAACCTCTTGCAGAGCCCCTTTCCAGTGCCACTCTATTTAATTTGGAAACAAACAGGTTATTGCCAAAAATTATCATTAATATGGATATGTAGCAGGTGAGTGGAGTCCTGCAAATTGTCCTCATCCGGTCCAAATGGTTGCAATATTTTTTTTTGGATGAGTATTCAGTAACTTCTTTTTACAAAAGTGTCAGAACTGCTTTTAATGCTTCCTGAGACTACAGTACAAAGTATCAGGCATTTAAATATGTGGATGTAATGATTCATTTACACCGACTCTTCATTTATTGGTAGTAGTAGTTATTATTTCTGAGATTTGTTGTGTTATTTGTCATGTCTTACATAACGGCTCTGAGACCCTGCTCTTGGTGAAGCTACCTCCATAGTTGCATACTTCATACTTTGGATTGGGAATTGTGTCAAAGTTGCTTTTTTTAAGGATATTGCTGAAATGTTAATGCAACATAAATAAACAAGCCTTTTTGAATGTTGGCATTATTTTTTGGATGCTCACGATATTCTTTTCTCACTTAGAAATAACCAATTACTAGTAAAAGTACAAGGTTTCCAAATTTTGTATTACTGTTAGCAGCGAGGAAAGTTGATATTTATCACCATGGGAGGTGAATTAACAGGTTTGAATATGAGTGCATGAGGCACGGACCAAATGCATAAACTCATGTCTGGATCAATCTGTGCATGATTACGATGGGGCTATGTCCTATCAGAACCCCTTACAGGTACACAATGTCATAACAATATCATATTAACTTGTAAATTTGCTCTGGAGAGGACTGCCAGATGCAAAAGAAGCTGAATTCTTTCCTTAGTTGTCCCCCTATAGTGACAACCAGAGATAAAAACACTTAAAGAGCAAACTTACTTTGTCTGTTTTGGTGGATAACAGTATTAATCTAACTTAAGAGGAAACAAAGCTGTGACAGATGCATACAATTCGCAGAATTATCAGTTATTAGCAGCTGAAGCAGCGGAAAGCAGGCTGGCTTTGAACATGTCCTCTGTGCTGATCATGGGTTGGGTTTCCTTGCGTGGATCCAAAGTAAAATATATGTTCATTTGGACATTGCTGTACATGGAAGTTGAGATGGACCTATAGAAACACAATAAGATAGGGGAAAGGGGAACCCATAGATCCCAGGTAGCGGGAATATGATATGACATTTATATATATTATATATATTTAGATATTATATTATATATTATGAATTATATCTGGCTTTATATATTGAAACTTTGATTTCCACATTTGATGAGGCATGCTATTCCATTGCCATTCCATTTTTGAACCCTGTAGCAAAATGACCTTCCACCTCTTGTAGCTTTTGAAATTTTGGAGACAAGCAAGAAGCCAGCTGCCTACGACTGTAAGGGTCTGACAGGATTATAAGGAGTATTGAGCTCACTCAGGTATGACGGTGCTATCCCATTAACTGCTTTGGTAGGTAAGGAGCAGAATTCAAAAGACTGCTCTGTATTTTAATGGGGAGCCAGTGAACAGAGGCCATGATAGGTGATGTGTATTTTAGGTAATACGCTTTCTGAAATCTTCTGGATCAATTCAAGAGTAGTTCTGGACCAAATACATACTGTGGTGCCAGACATTAAGGCATTACAATAATCCATAGTGAAGAACAGGAACTCTCTCTTTGAGAGTCGGGAAGCATCTTAATTTTGCAACATTTCTCAGGTGAAAAATGAATGTTCTCGTTTTTTTTTTTTTCATAAGAGATTCCAAACAAAGGTAAGTTAAACAAAGCCATCCGAATTTTGGATTAATCAAAATATTCCATTACTGCCACCTCTGTTCATTACAGTAGATGCTACTTGAACACTACAAAAACAGTAAATTTCCTTGTCTTGCTAGGACTAGAGGATGTCATTATGTCAATTCAACATGCCAAAGCATGCAACAAAATGCGTGCTTGAAAATTCAAGTAATTAACTGTCAAGCATGTAAGAGGCATTCTTATTGTGGTGTTATGTTGTGATTACTACTGCATATGAAAGTGTCATTTAGGCTTTATGAAGATATTATGTATATCATACCCCAGTAGGATTTTTTTGATTTAAAATGTTTGTGAAATGAACTTCTGAATGCTAGGAAGAGACTATGGGCAGGATGCTGAGGACAGGGGGACACTTGGACCAATGGTTGACAGTGACACAGTGACCTCAGGTAAATGACCATTCTGTTCAACAACGCTGGAGTAGTGACCAGTCACATCATGAAAGGCACCGCCAGCCACATAACACAGACATAAATGCCGCCCTGACAGTGTGAAGCAGGCTACATCAGTGGAAGGATCTTATTGCAAAGCGATTCATAGCCTTATAGAAGTGAGGAAGATCATTGTGTGTAGATAATAGCAGTGCAATATGGTAACATACAGCAGACACAAGTGACCCAAGATCACAGTGGCACAGGTAAAAATTAGTGGAAAGCCAAATTTCACCTTTCTTGTCTTGGTGTAACTGAACCTCTGCAGCATAAACAAATGTGAAAATTTCAGTTTACCTGGAGAATGTTCCAGAAATAACAGAAAGTCCCAACTGTAAATCTTACATATCTCCTTGAGGTGAACAATGCTAGAATAAAAAGGAGTGGGTGGTAGGATGACATGGAAAGTTTACACAAAATTAAAGAGAATATAAATCTGAGAATATCTTACATCTGAGTGAGGTGAGAGTTTGCATGAGGAATTGCAGTGCAGGTACAGTATCTGCACACAAATTAACGTTATGGGCAAAATAAATGGTATGAAAGTAATAGCATTTAAATTTGAAATAATACATGAAGAGATCAGCTGCTTAAGACAGTTTCAATATTGTACCAGAAAGACTCAGGTATAACACCACGGTGCAGTTCTGAGGTCATTTACCAGGCAGGGAATGGGGGAGGGATAGAGGATGTTGTGTAATGCCATTACTGAAATAAATGTCTCTTGATAATATATGTGAAAATGCATATTTGAACCCCAAACACTTTACCTGTGTGCATGTTACACATTGTGCAATGACAGGATTTGATCAAACATTCACTGAACCTGTTAGAAAGAAAACCTTTCACCCATATGTAATTATGGTAAATGAATAAAATGCATGTAAAGTAGGCTTCTAAGTCTATGCATCACTCAAATGGCTGACAGGGTGAGAACGTATGAAACTGCAGGTCATATGCTTTTCAGCTAATTGTCCATTAACGTAAAATGTCTGGATTTGAAATAGGCCTTCCAGTTCTTGGAAGCTCTGGAGCTTGCAGAAAATTCTGCAGAAAAAAAAAATCAATGCTGATATTTGTCAAGGGCCTCAGCGATTCTTTAGAATGTACAATGCTTTCTTGATTGTCAGACCAATCACACAGTATACCAGAGGCAGTGTTAAAAATCTGTTTATTTTGACAATGGCTTGAGTTATAAAAAAGGGAGAGATAATCGTGCTCCAAGATGACCAAAAAGGATGGTAGGCATTACAAAGAATGGAGGTTGTTTCAACAATCAAGCATTGATCAGCAGACAATTTAAGACAAAACCTGGTTATGCTGGCAGTCTTTCATGGGCCAACCTTTGGTGTGGTCCATCAGGAAAGTTGCAGAGATAATCTCTGCCACTAATCAATGAATGACAGTAGTTGTCGGTTTTGTTGGATCAGTTTAAGGCAGCCCTTCCACTGGAGTGTTTCTGTGTCACTGAATCTCCTACTATTTTTAACCTGCTATCACACTGTCATTCAGTATTTTCCCTTTTCAGGTGAAATGTTCAGATGAAATGTTCAGGGATTATTTTTTCTTCTGTCCACTGCAGAAAAAAATCTAAACTCCATTTCTAAACCTTGTTTATTTATTTATTTTTACCTAGAGTATCATGCATAGCCTCAAGGCATGGATGTTACACCTTGGAAAAAATATGGTGAAGTGGGATGAAGGAGCACTGCTTGATTGGTGTCCATTTTTGTACGTTCTTCTCTCTCCTCCTAAACCCTCCCCCTCAGACCTGCTCCTACCCTTTCATAATGAATTGTAACATGCTGACTGGCAAGCCAAAGGTTAGCCAATCAGCAAGTTCCAACGAGTGAAGAAGAGGGAGCAGGAAGATCTGAAATAGATATTGTATTGTTTTGCGAAGCTGCAGGCTTGCCATACTCAGGAATGCCTAAAAAAACAGCTCCCTATGCAATAACTTCTGTGTTGCAAATTTCCTGAATTCCCTGTACTATGTTTCAAGGAGAACATTCTCTTTGAGGTTCTTCCACACCCACACAGATTCATGTTATAAGGCTTCTGAAACTATAATTGCAAGAGGAAATGTGAAGTTTTAGGAGTAAAAAAAAGCAGAATTTGTGGTTCAGAGCTATTACGTGATCAAGTTAAAGTCAAAGCATGTCGAAATTGTGAGGAAGTACTTTTATAAATCTCAGCTAAATGATTTGAAGTAAAGGAAACTCTTTAGCATTGTGCTGTTCAGTGATCTAACATGTTTGAATATACATAAGGAAAATGGCCTAAAGATCCCAGGTCATTTTTAACAGCTTTCACCAATTTTCATCTTCCCTTAAAACAGTTTTTAGATTCTTATGTATAATATTTACAACAGTTTAGCGTTAGTTAGCCTGTAATATTTACATATTAGCCTTGAAAAATAAAAGAAACTGTATGACTAGAGAAACAATGGTACATTATTTCTGTAATTAAAGAGTTTCCAAATCCCTCTCATTTTCAATGGATGTCTTTGGACGTTCTTCTTTTCTCATGCTGAATAATTATCTATGCACCAGTAAATAATAGCAGTAGAGAAGAGTAGGGAACTTATTGAGCAAAACAATGAAACTTGAAAGCGGAGCCATTTGTGTAGTGCGGCTCACTAAGGACGTGTTTCGAGTGCAAAGAAACTTGCCCTTCAGCTGCATGGTGTGCTTGAAAAGTTATTTTCAGTTTTGTGAATACAACCCACTGCCCAACATCTTTACACCCTCAGTAGAAATGATTCCAAGAATTCCCTTCTTCAGGCCACTGGTTAGTTATGGTGTCTTTCAAAGTGGGAACACCACATAAATCCATTGTCCTGTAGTCCACTTCAGTCACTGCTGTAACTTTACTGATGTCTTGACAGCCTCATTTTCAATCCAATATGGCTGCCAGCGTGAATCCAGTTCCTTTCAATTTCCTCCTCCACATGATGAGGTTGCCTTTTAACCAGATGCTAACCAGACCCGTTGGACATGCAGTTTGTCTCAGCATGCGGTTTGTTTTGCAGATAAGGAGGGGAGCATGTTAGCTACGAAAGCAAGCATTTTACATTGTTGCTAACTCAATAGGATTTTTGATATTTTAACAGATCTGATGTTCAGCCTGCTATTAACTGATATCGAGACAAATCTTTCAGATCCCAGGAATTCATTTTCACTCATTCTGCAGCCTCCCTTGTTTGTGTTATTCATGTACATTATGGATTGTTTCTATCTATATTATTGATTGTGTAAGAATAAATTTTGTCCCAGATTGCTGTAATCAAAGGTGGTTTTTGTTTGTCATTTACACCCGGTTGTGTTTGTCTTTTGTGTGCAAATTTGTCTCCATTCACCAGCTTATACCAACCCTCTTTTCAGCTCTCAGCCACAGGTTCCTGGTTAAAAGGTTGTGCAAGCTGCTATATGGAGCATTTTTTTAACAGCACTTACCCCAGCCCTGACGCCACACTTCCTGATTTATTTTGTTTTCCCTCTGTCTGCTCCTCTCTCTTACCTCCATGTCCCTTCACAATTATCTCTTAGTGCCCAGTGAAGTGATTAATGCCTTTCATTCAGTGTCCTCTACTTTCCTCCCGCAAAACACCAGCAAATGAAACTTGGGCCAGACGTGCAAATTGTCTCTCTGAAGAGCACTAAAATGGAGGAATACAGGAGCTCGGAAGGCCAATCAAACAGAGAAATTTGGCCTTTGGAAAGAATAACGTCACATGGCACACCGTGGAACTGTATCTCCGGTCAGAACACTGTCCCTGGAGAAATTCCAGCAGGTCGAATCTACAGTTATTGCTATGGCCGATGGCAGTCTCCAAATTAAAGCGGAGAGGGGATAAACATTAAGACTTGTTTTTCTTTTGTGTATTTTCCTGCCTTTCTGTTTCTGTGTTGCCGGCATTATGCAAGTCGTATTCCAACAGACAAGACAATTTGTTCTTTTTTTATTCTCCATTAGTTTCCCAAGGCTGCTTGATCGAGGCTGGAGATTTTTTTTTGTTTCAGTGCCTGCACCGTATCTTTCTCTTCATGATATCGAAAATAAAACAGTAATAACAGCCCAAGAGATAGTGCTCTGTGAACATCTGTGAAAAACTGATTGTAATTGGAGTTTTATCTGTCTCCTCCATTTATATTGTCTGCGCAAGTGATTTCCACAAGGTTAACCTTTCTCTTTAATGCATTCACTCAGTCCACCCCCCTAGCTTACCTTAGCTAAATGCTTTCATTCCACACCATTATTGCATGCACATTTTTCCATTATGTGGTCTTTGGTCCCTTATATTAATATAAAATGACATGAAGTGCTATTCATTTCACACCTAATATATGGGACCACTCAACGGGTGTAGCTTTCATGCATGGAGCAATTAGTTAGTTAAGGTCATCTGTAGTCTGTAGTCTGTTTTTGACCTTGAAAATGATGGTTAGTCATATCTGTGTAACTATGATGTGAAGGAGTGAAGTAGTGTGGATTCCATTACGATTGCAGACACCCACAGAAATGCTGGGTGGTGGCACCATATTCCCAGACACTAACTAGAAAAGTCAATATCGTCTCTACACTTAATGATTTGTACCAGTTTTGATGGAATTCTACCATCTCTGATAGTTTCTACCAATGGTGTAGCCTCTAAGCACTTTAATGACTTGGAAGCAATGTTACTGCAGAGGTAATACATATATGTTTAAAATATCCAAAGCACACTGCATGTTGACCATATGAGCCTATACAGTATCTGAGACATACCATTTCTGCCCTATCCCCCCATACCTGTTTTACCAAGGCAAAGCATGCCCACTGTAACTGAAATGCGCATGTATTAAAATGTTAAAGCTTTTTTTTTTTTTTTTTTTGCTTCTACTTTATGTGTCAGTGTGAAACTGAGAAAGAAGAGGTTTGATTAGGCTACACAGTGGGACCAACCTGAAAGAGTTAAGTAAAGACTGGGACATGCAGCACTTTGAACAGTGCATATTTGGTTGATATTGAGCAACTTCACCAAAATTATTTTGTCCTATGGTGGCTTTTTGATGTCACAACTTTAATTGGCTTGACGCTGGGCACTTTGCCCTTTTCGTAGGTCATCGTCATTTGTTATTCTACCATTCCTGTGGGGAATTGTAAATTAAACTGAGGAAAATTCAGCTTAAGAAATACTGTTTCAATATATAATGTAAATGTTAACATTAAAATTGGTTAGACTTGCTAATGGAATTGTAGAATTTTCTATATATTTATGCATAGATCAATCAATTATGGTGGATAATTCATTTTATCAAGAAAATATTTATTTAGCCAAAAATACAAAAATAGGTGTGTTTTGGATGTGTACTCCACCTTCAGTGACATTGTTATTGTCATTATGTGATATGCTATACTGTATGGCAACAAGCAAGAAACTACTTTAAAATTATGCTGAATGTCTGCTGGGAAATATTAACTGCAGCATACACATTTGTAATTCCTTTAATAAAGTTCATGAAACATAAAGAATGTGAGAGCATCTGAAATATTTCCCACAGTTCCTCAAGTGCAGTTATACTTTCCAGGAGCTGGTATTCAAACCTTGCAACACGACCAGTTGTGGTATTATTGCACAAAGGACATTCTGTTCACTGAAGCTCTTAACACAGAGGTGTATCATCCATGGGAGAAGAAGCCAAGCGCAGCAATAATTTTCAGCTAATTAATAAATTATTCATGCTAATATGCCCCCCCCCCCCACCCCCAGCACCCCATCTCTCTGTTTGAGTGGCTCCCGGTTTTAATTCTCAACACGCTCAAAATTTTTTATTTCTTTTTCATGAACTTAATATGAAGTACTTCTCATAATTAATTTTCTTATTCCGATGAATAAAAATCAGGCGCACAGTCAAAATGCGAAGATGAGCCTTCCGTTTCTCATCTAATCAGTTGATTTAATTCATCATTCAGCCCTGTGATGAGTTACGGGGGACTGATCCAGGGCTGCCATCTGACTCAAGTAAAACCAAAGAAAGTGTTTTTCTGCACATGCTTGGCATTGTTAATGAGTCATTTTAAAGGTCTGCTTTGTGTTAGGAAGGATGGATTTAGATCTATCGCATCTCATAGACTTAAACAGCAAACATAACTACAGTTTCCTGATCAGATTATTTTACTAGAGATTACTGCTACATTAATAGAGATGGTTAGGTGATCCAATAAATCTGATCTAATTAGGATGATCTAATAAAGAAATTGTTTGGAGCAAAGTAATTCATGCAATCTGAGAACACTTTCTTTAGTTTAACAGGCCAATTATCCCTCTAATGAACAGGCACCATTTTCCATTCAATGAAGTCGCCCTCATTTGCCATAGCAGCAATGTTATGAGCAAAGCAAGTCTTATGCTCCTGAATCAGAGAAATCAGATTTTTCACATTTTCACAAAGTCTAGAAAAATATGGGCTTAAGTTATATATGTCTTGATATTAATACTGTACAGATATATGTACATATAACTACCTCTACAAATAACGTACATATAAATAATAAGTATTGTGATAACATTGTGGGATGGTTCAGAAATGACAGGACACAGAGAACAGCGAGTCATAAATCATGGTCTTTGGATAGATGTTTATTTAGCTTCAGAAGAGAAAGCAAGAGAGCATTCAAAGGACAAAATAGAGAAATATTCATAAGTTTTCCCTCATGAGTTTTGCTAAATGAAAGCCACAAACACAATGTAAACAACAAACAAACCATGGCCTCCGTTCCCTCTCTCATTGTATGTTTGAACTGTAGTCATAAAATAGTTCATGGTGACTTAGTTCTACATTATATAAACACGAATGAGAAACACAAACAGAACTGTTGGGAAAACGGGACTGCCTACACATACAAATATTTATAACAGTAAAATATTCTTAGCATTTCAGCAAACTGTCCTGAAGAACCTTCAATGTTGGTATTCATTCATTTTTACAGAAAAAAAAGTTCAAGCGCAGAAGTGCACTTGTAGCCTGTCATCTTGACTTAGTGGTGCAATAAAGGTGAATGTATTTAAATGCAAAGTACAGCAACCTTTGCATCTGAAGTCATTTTAAGTGTCTCCACCCAAGAATTTGACTGAAGCCGGTGGATCTTGAAAGAGGGCTCAAGTTTCACATCTGAGTAGAATCTGAGTAGAAAGTCAGTGAGAGTCTGTCCCCCTGTCCCACAAATGCCAGAACTGCTGTATACTTGCGGCAGGCTTGAGCTGTCCGATAGCAATGACTGGAATTTCTTTCTTCTAAGGTTTGAGGAGAGGGAAATATGAAAGCTGCAGTTTACTGGGCAGCATAACAGATGGCTGACTTGAGCGTGATATAAACTTTTGAGGGGAACTGTGTTATGAGTTTGTCCTCCATAAACCCTGAATGTAGACTTTTATTTCAACTCTTAAGATCAGACGTCTCACATTGAGGACAATGATGATAAACGTTTCCTGTGGCCTTAAAGTTCAAAGGTGATCACAGACTTGTGGGTTAGCTCTATACATGCTAATCAGATCACTTGATCAGGTAACACAGAATCATGGCTTATTTTCTCTCAAGTGGGGTTAAATTTTTCCATGTGATAAAATGTGTGTCTAGCCTTCACTCTGGAAGGAAGATGGAAATCATACTGTGATACAGCAACTGTAACAGCCATGCTAATCAAATTCAACCTGAGGACATTTTACAGGTTATAACACTGGGAATTCTTAACCAAGTCTATCCAGATCACTTAGTTGAATCAGCTAGCATTTGTAAACCCTGTTAAGGTTTTGGCTGATGCTTCCCTGAATGACCACCAGATGCCCTCATAACTTCCTGCGTGTTCCATGTCTCATTTAGTTAATGTGTCCCACCTGTGTAGTTATTGGTTTCACCTGCATTGTCCGTTATTTAAGCCCTGCCCTTTGTCTACCTAGCCCTGGAGTCTGGAGTCTGGAATCTGAAGTTTGAGGTCTGGAGTCTGGAGTCTGGAGTCTGGAGTCTGGGGTCTGGGGTCTGGGGTCTGGGGTCTGGCGTCTGGCGTCCAGAGTCTGGCATCTGGAGTTTGGAGTCTGGAGTTTGGAGTCTTCAGCAGAAGAAACTTTCTGAGTCATCTCTACACTTGGATTCACCTTGCTCCGCGATACAGATCCAAGTAGCCAAAAGTGAAAGAACTATGTGACCTGAGTTCTTTTCAGTTGGGACCTTCCTTTCCATATAGTGCTGATGATTGTTTCCCTGAATTATTCTTCATCACCTTCTCCCTATGCAATCCCTTCTTCCATCATGGTATCCTGAGACCATGAAGAAGAGTCAAGGTGAACCCCACATTTTTCCTTCAAGCTCAGTGATCTCTTTGCTTTAAATCTTTGAGCATATTATTTGGTATCATCAATAGTTTATCATTCCACACATTATTTTTCTGAAAGTTGTTATTTTCTGTTCTTTGAAAAAGTGTCATTATTATTTCAATATATTTAGTTTAATCAATTAATCAATTAACTTTAATCAATTCCTTTCATATACATTTTACATTACTGTTTGTCATATTTTATTAATTCAACAGTCCTGTTGTGGCACACATTTTATACTGTCCTGAATGAAAAAATAGCTTTTATCGGTTTAAGACTATAGGCATGTTTCCACCTGGC
This sequence comes from Megalops cyprinoides, assembly GCF_013368585.1. NCBI lineage: Eukaryota > Metazoa > Chordata > Actinopteri > Elopiformes > Megalopidae > Megalops > Megalops cyprinoides. The sequence goes on along the minus strand of NC_050589.1, from coordinate 5,764,202 downwards.
CAGTAGGCCAGCAGTAGGCTAGCTATAGTGAAGATATCTCCGCAGTGATTTGACATGTGTCGACAGAATGTTGACCAGCCCCAGTTATGGCTGCAGGTTAGCTTTGAACCCTGGCAAGACAATTGGGAATAGGCAGGCTTATCCTGTACAAAATACCACTGTCATAAAATAGATTTTTTTGGTGCTTAGCCGGTGAGCATGGTCTTGCTCACAAACTGGGTCATCATCAGGTCACTCAAAAAATAGACATTTTATCTCCTGTGCTGTTTCAAGATTTGCACACTGTTTAATCAGCACTGTTCAATCAAACACAATTGAAATTTGATTTCTTTTTCAGCCCTTTTAACAAAAGAACTGTGTGAAGTGAGTTGTTTGCTGATCACGTCCCATATAGACATTTATGAGACCCTACATCCTATAATACCTTACATATTAGAGAAAAACGATGTCATAGAAATTGGTGGAAGTATTACCAATGATATAAATGATGTTCACTGATGGAGACAAATACGAAGAGACAAAGAAACAAACACCAACAAAAATGCATTGCTGAGGGTAAAAACAGGAACAGAAAACTGTAACATCCTCTTCCCAAGAAACAGGAGGATGCAGTGAGAGTACTGTACATGGCCATGATTATTCTTCTGCAGGATTTTTGCCAATGAATATTTGTGACCCGTTTCAAATTAGGATTGATTGCTTTACATGAGCTTCACTGTCAGTGCATTTGTGGTTTTTACTGCTGAATTTTAATTGCTGTAGTGAAAAAATAGAACAAGTAGAAATGCTGGTTTAAAACAGTTAGTGTGATTGCATGGAATGAATGTAGCTGTGATATACTGACATAAGTAGGTTAAAGTGAAAGTCTGGAACAAAATTGAATGTGTTGTGAAAAATAGTGACCAATGGGATAGTGAGCCCAGTAACCTAATTTACCGGGTTAAGAGTTTGCAGTCATTCCCCTCTGATGTATCACCCAGGTGACATTCAGTGCAGGTTCTGTGGAGTCATGGTCAGCTGTGAAGGACAAAACAGTCATTGTTCAAATACTGGTGTGTTAGAGACAGATTGGTGAGGCCAAATTCATCACGTTGGCATGGGAGGCTCAGTTCTTGTAATTGCATGCTGAAAGTGCTTAGAGTCAGTCTCTGGAAACTGTACTTTTGCTCAGTAATGACACTGTGAGCCCATTTTGAATCTGCATCTCAGAATGACTGCTCTTGCTGTATGATATAGAAAAACAATTTGTTCATTCAGAAGAAACTCTGTCTCAGAATATTTTTACAGATATTTTAAAGAAATTATATTATTACTTTTGATATTGATACAGATCTTTGATATTGATATTGATGCTAATGATGATGATAATGATTATGGGTATTATGGTATATGGTTATTTTTAGTAGTATGGAATTTAGGATAACTCAGTATGTATGGGAAGACTTTCATTTCATGAGATATATATGAAAGAATAGAAAAATGCAATTATACATGTACATCTTTACATACAGGTGACCTCACTTACAACATCTAATTTGATAATTAAGTATATTCATGTGTATAGTATGTATAGCATAGTATGTGGTGAATTTCTTTTCTTGCATTACCTATTATACCACCTACCATTCTACATTATTTTCAGAAAAAAAAATAATAATATAGCTTAGCTAAGTCACCTTGACATGGCAGGTAAAATAAGACACATTCTGTTGATTAAAAATACCACCCTCTTGAGTCTTATGATAGACTACTCAACCACTGTCTAGGATTCTGAAAAGAAGGAGACAGATAAAGCATCATAAAGCAAAGACCGAAGGAGACGAGAAAAAAGTGCAGACCGGAAGGACACCCATGATTGAGACAGTGCTTGTCACAGTAGAGAAGCTTAGGATCAAACAGGTGCTGCAGCATTGTAAACTGCACAGCCAACAGTGACACTACAAAATATTATTTTTCATTTTATTTAATTCCAGTATTGTTATTAGGCAGATGCTCTTATACAGAGTGACTTACATATAGTAGGTTACACTTTTTTCCCATTTATGCAGCTGGATATTTACTGAAGCAATTGCAGGTTAAGCACCTTGCCCAAGGGTACAGCAGTAGTGCCCCAGCAGGGAATCAAACCAGACACTTTTCATTTAAAACCTATTAACCTTACCAATACGCTACACTGCTGCAATACCAACACACTGTATAACAATACTGTATATTCAAATGTGTTGTGTTTGAATAAGTCACCTAGGAACATTTCTGAGTAGTTCTCAGGTACAGTATAAACATAGTAACTTATACAAGAAAGATCAGCCATTTGGACATTGCATGGGGTGATTTGACAGGGAAAATCAGGTGTGTGTAGTACTGGAGGGTGCAGTGGCAATAGGGGATACTTTTTGATCTGGTCTGGTGTGCACTGAATAGGAGTATGCAAGAGAGTGGATAAAGCATTATCGTATTGGTTGCATACAAAAAAAAACTCTAATAACTACATCCAGGCCTCAAGGAACAGAGTCATTTAATTCAATGTGACCTGATATTTATATTATTGAACCCCTTATGACTTTAATCAAATCAATTTAACCTTCAGCTGAAACTGTAGTGAGTGTTATTGAGTGGTCTCTGTTAATTTTCTTTATCTTCTTTTTTTTCCCCAAAGAGGTAGCATTGAAGGATATAAATGTCTCATGTATTTCGCCGTTGTTAGGTCCTTTGTTTATCCCACTGGGCAAACTGTGACGCGAGCAAATAAAGCCATTTCTCGCATATACACTTCTGTTCACATGCAGCGTCTCAATGGTGAAAACTGATTGATGTGCAACAGCGATTTTAGCAGCAATATTCCCACATTATTAATGTGCTCATTAATTTAGAATCCCAAATGACAAGAATCACTAATTTATTTACTGTGGAAAACTAATGAACATGATCATTTTTTTATCATGCAATTTACTGCTCAGAAGACATCCAGGGCAATTTACTCCACCAACATATTTACATGTAACACATGTTGTAAACCATGCCTCAACCTTGATCCTAGCATCATATGTCAAATGCCATCATTTCTGTGTCAAATTTAGCTGACACCACTAGGTTGTGAACTACATTAATACTCTTCACATGTTTCTGAGACAGTATGTTAATTGGTTAACTGCTCCAGGGTTTCAAAAATCTGTGCCGTTTGACAGAAACACGTCGGTACCCAATTTTCACTCAATGATAGGTTTACATTAGAAACAGATTCCTGTGTTGTGTAGGCACAGATTCCTTTGCAGAAAAGGGAATGTGTTTGTACATTGCAGTTACTTTTTTTTATTGAACAATAACCTTGTGTGTAAATTGTGAACACATGGTGCCATCAAAATATGATTTCTCTGTTAATTGCACAGAAAGGCCCAGGGCATTCATTTCAAGATCCCTCTGGAGCCAAGACCCCAAACACTTTTGCAGAAATTTACTCTATATAATAGGTGGCACTATACTACCTCCCCTCTCTTTGACCTTCTGGGACAGATTCAACAGAACATGAGCCAGAATAAACATTGAAAACAGTGCAAATAGTTTTAAAGGATAAGACGGATAAGGCTTGATGTGGATGACACTTTGATGATGTTTTATTTTTTTTCCTTTCGGGTTGCCTGTTTGTGGCTGAAAGATCATTTCTCGCTATGCAATTGCTGCTGTCTTTCCTTCAGCAGAGGGTGAGCATTTCCTGATAGTAACTGGAAGGGATTACCAGTGTGAGACATTTAACACAGCAATGTAGATGAGGTCGTTTTCCTCACCATACAGCTGTCTGCCAAACGTCAGGGGCATTTCCAGATGTAATTACTGTGGTTCAGCCTTTAAATATATATTATCTTTCTTCACAAAACTCCACATACATCAGCTGAAAGTGGGCAGCCAAGACCCAAAGGAGGCACGCAAAGAATATTTTTGGACACAATTTCAAGTCTGTCACTGCTTTTTTCGAAAACAATTAATTTCATTCTTCTAAAACATGCATGACACGGCATCCATAAGCTCTGCAGAGGTTTCACTTGCAATTTTATAGTACACTGTAGGAGCGGAGGCTCCACTGCCCGGCGTTGAGAACATTTTCACATAATGGAACTGGCATACATCCTGAAGATCACTTCATATAATTGGAAAAATGTGACTGCATAAAAATACTGGCATGCTATAGGTGAAGCCATGTGTGAAGTTAAATAGAAACAACAGGGCTATCCTGTGGATTAAACCACCCTCATACCACTCAAATCTGGGGCTGTTTTCAGGTTTTGAAGTTAACACCAAGGTGTGAATTGCACTTTCTTGTAGTCTTTGTAGTCTGTTTCAAGCTTATGCATCCAATCTGAAAGCAACCTGTCACCAGCATCACCAACACAAGGACCCCACAGGCACATAGTGGTAAGCAATAGGGCTTTTAACCCAAAAGCTGCTGGTTCAATTCCCTGCTGGGGCACTGCTGTTGTACCCTTGGGCAAGGTACTTAACGCAAATTGCCTCAGTAAATATTCAGCTGTCTGAATGTATAACGTATAAAAAATTGTGAGCTGTATAAGTCACTCCGGATAAGAGCGCCCGCTAAGCAACTGTAATGAATGTTACGATGACCTGGTTTGGAGAGAAACCACATATGCAGACCTTCCATGCATTGAGGTTTTTGTTATTTCAGCATTTAACTGACCTCTTCTGATTCATTTTCTTCCAAGGGGTTCTGCAATTCAGTGTAACATCTTAGAATGATCCTCTGATGATCCTTTGGTAGCTGCTCCATCTTTCTTACCTCTTCCATGTCACCACAAAAAGATGGATTTAGAGAGGTCAAATCTGATGGAAGAGCAAAGGGAGGATTAGGGTGTTAATTAATTGCGCTAATTAATACTGCTGATAAGGCTCAATTGTGCATCAGACGGTGAGATAGTGTGTTGTGAGCACTTGGTAATACAACGTGGAGAAACAGGGGTATTAAGTAGCACAAGCTTGCCTATTTTTAGCTCATATTTTAAAATTTAGGCTGCAAAGACACAAACCTATTTTATTAAATCGAGTTAAAATGGACCAATTCTTTCAATTAATCAAATGCAGATCTTGAACCGAATAAAAACAGGACTAAATCTTCGCTTTATGCAAAACCTTTTTAGTTTGATTGAAGGTTCTTTGTTGCTGCAACTCACAAAACCATTTAAAAAATACATGTGCCGTCCCTGGTGAGAAGCTGTTCAAAAAAAGCCCTCCTTAGTTTATAATTCACAGAAGCTTTCAAAATATGCAAAGTAGCTCCAGGTACACGTTTTCCTTTTGTTAATTTACATATGAGAGAGGCGGTTCTTACACAGCAGTTTCCATTGTGCACGTCGTGATCTCCAACAGGGAAAAAGGCATCTTGGGGCAAGGTGGACGACCAATCAGCAGAGTGCCGAAGCACCCGGTGCCGTTTTACTTTAACAAGAAAAGCAAACCTATAAATAAGGAGGCGATAAATCGTTCAAATTACCTGTCCACGGGCTCAGGGAGGATTAATCATTGTGAGGAGACAGTGGGTTGAAGGAAACCTCACCGCCCTCTCAATAAACATATTAATAACGTGGAGGGATCGGATCTCACCGTGCCCTGTGCTCATTTCCTCGATCGTTGTCTTTTAAAATGAAATGATCCCAAAGGAGACTCCGGGGGGATCTCAATCACTGGTAGCACTAAGAGGTGATTAAAATGATATCAGGTAAATGACAGGGCAGGGAGTGTGTCGTAGGAGGAGGAAATGAGGGATGGGAAATGCATTCCTGCAAGGACTCAGGGCAGCTCCGTGATGCAGAATTTACTCAGAATTTACTTCTGTGTTTTGCAAAACAATAGGCTTACTGCCTGGGAACTGAATGTGAAAACTTGAGACTTGTATCATATTGTGTGCAAAGCCTTGATTCTGTGTAAAATTTTGGAAAATTCAAGCACAGGAGGCCGCATAAACAGCCATCTTAGAATCATCTTAAAATTCCAAGCAAGATGTTCCCTTCAATGTTATCACTTCTGACTGTAGTGATGGATATTTCTAGCAAATATTGTGTAATTGACATCACTAACAGGAAAAGATACTGATTTGCTCCTTTATATGAAAGATATGGCACAACTCTGCAACAAAATCTTACTCTGACCATATCAACTTTAACAAAAAAAATGCATTATAGCAATATTATGGACTCCACCCAGCCTTGAATAACACACTGTACTTTACATGGAAAACAAGCCGTCTGACAATCTCATTAAAGTCTAATTAATCTTTAATTCATTAATATTCATTAATAAAATATGAATATGACAGTATTTGAAAAATAAGTAGGTTTGAAATAAATGATACATTAACATTTCATTATGTTTTAATTTTGATGAATCATCAATAATTAATCACAAATATTCATACAGAGATTGCTATATCGGATCACCATCCCGCTGATGTGAACTCCTCTCTCTTTGAGCTCCCGCCCCCTAGCCGTTGTGTTTTTGTTTTTTCCCATGTGCTTTTGTTTTTCCCTTGTGTTTCAGCCCTGCCCTGCTCCCCGCCCGGTTCTCCACCAGCCTGATTGCTGATCGCATTCACCTGCCCACCTGCACACCTGCTTCCCATCCCCTTGTCAGCCCTGCCCTATATCTGCCCTGCGTGCCTCTGTATTGTTGCTAGTTCGTAGCAGTATTTTCTGACTGTTTCGTCCTCGCTGGTTTTTCCGTCTGTTGCTGTTTCCCGTTTTTTGACCTGCCTGTTTTTTGATCTGTATATTCCCTGCCGCTCTGTATTGTTCGCCCGATCTCTCTGCCTGCCCGTTCTTCGACCCTGCCTGTTCCGACTTTCCTGTACCTGGATTTTCCCTTGGACTGCCTCTCTGGTTTAGACCCTGCCTGTGAACTGGTTAACGATCTGCCCTGACAAGTCTACTTTGCTATAACCCATTGCTGGAAAACAAAACCCAGCATGAACAAACAGCAAGCACAACTAGCATATCAGGGCAGATAATTAAATACTGTGACACACGTGGGCTTAGAACAGACATCCTTATCATTTTGCCATCTCTCTTTTGTCATCTCTTAAAAACAAACTCTTCAAAGTGTTAATGCATACCTTACATGAAATATGTCACAAATACATAGAGAACACACAGCAAAACTTTTTCAGTCAGAATTTTCAGTTCTGCTTCTGATATTTCATGACAGGTAAAATCAAAAACAAATGTACTCCTTTATTCTGTCTTTCTCTTCTGCTCCCATATGTGCCTGTGCCACAGAGGGATGAAAAAGGCTGATGTGAAGGAGAAGCCTTCACCTGTCCCAAAAACTCCAGAAATTTGCTAGCATATAACATTCTTTGATTCATGGGTCCTTAATTTTTTCCTATGTACTACAGTTCTAGTAGAAAGACCTCATGCCATCTCATACCATCAATGTACTATAGTTCTAATAGAAAGATCTCATACCATACCTTCATTACATTTTTTTCATTTAGTAGCTGGATATTTACTGAGGTAATTATTGGCTAAGTACCTTGCCCAAGGGTACAACAGCAGTGCCCCAGCAGGGAGTCAAATCACTAACCTTTCAGTTGTGAGCCCCACACCTTAGCAGTACACCACACTGCTGCCCCAAGCAGGGTTCATTCCAAACAAGTTAATTACTTAATTGTTAATTGTGATGTGTAATTGTAGGTAACCAGCCATTGGTTAACAAGCCACACCTGCCTAATTAGAGACATATTAAATACAGGTGGAATTATTGGGGTTTTTATGCATTTTACTTCCTGTGCTGTGTTTCTCCATAAGGGAACTGAAATATTTATGAAAGGATAAGACATTACTAATAAAATGCTACTACTGCCCCATGCTTGCGAGGTTCCTGTCCTTAAAGGTTGTTGACCAAGCACTGAAGCATTGCTTGGCCTCAAACGAGACAAACAACAGATGTATTAATGGACAATATCACCTGTTTAATAAGTATTCAAATGAACATCAAATATGACTGAACAATGAAAAATCAATGATTTTATTACTAAATTAAAACCATCAGATCACAGCAAAGATTTCTCTGCACAGCAAACCTGGCAAAGCTGTGAAAAAGCCACAAAGTGAAAACAACCTCCTTCACATCCATACAGATGAGTACAAATGTACAGAGCTGACCTCAGCAGGCCTTTAAAGCCGCTAGCAGACGGTGCGGTGTGTGTGAGAGGATTGGCCGGGAATGTTAGAATGTTCACATGTCACACTGCGCTTTCCTGGGTAACGACCCCCTCTGATCTCCACACCATTTCAAACGCTGGCATCAGTGCTGAGGAGATTGGAAAGAGGATTAAAATTTATTGAAAATAAATTCGAGCAGCCATTATTAGCCTGCTGGGCGGAGGTGTGGGATGGTGCACGAGGTGCTTGCAGTTCCCCCGAGACATGCTTTATTTTTAAAAAGTTGCTGTCCCACTCACTGCGAAGCGCACTTTGTTTTAATCGCTGCTCTTCGTGGCGTTTGATTATTGCACTTAAGACGACAGCTTTAAATTTAGCCCCTCACTCTTTGCTTGCCAGCAGTCTGAGGTTCTCAGTGGCGGACTCACTTGCCAATGTCAAGCGCAGTCTCGCACTCCCAGACACCTTGTCTAACAAGTGCCTGTTTAATATGCAGGGTTGTAGCCCACCAAGTCAGAGAAACTGCCATATGTCAATGCCCTGCTGGCATGAGAATGAGTCCTGCCAGCTGAGCGTTGCAGAAGAGTGTCGGGGAATTAATAAGTCGGCCACACAACTCTATTAATTAAGATGGCAGTGTTTTGGTGTAATCACATGCCACAGAGCATAGGTACTCGGAACCCCGCTGTCTCAGGCACCTCCAGTCAGGTATCCACTTAAGACATTGCTCAGCTAAAGCTGCTGGCCATCCACAAGGCAACATCACTACAGCTACACACATATATGGATTGATAACTATAAAGGAGGAGAAAAATAAATGCACATCAACAGAGTTCTACGAGACAGTTTTCAGAGAGGGTTTAAATGAGACCATCTGAAATATAAAAGACACTTTAGAGCTGTTAAAAGCATGTCTCCATGCTATATATATGTAATCCAAACTGCGACAGCCCAAAAAAAAAAGGCAGAAACGTGATATGTCACAGACTTTTATTTAGATGGAAGGGTTGTAATACACGCTGTGAGGGTATGCGGTCTCGCTCAACTACATCCTGCTCTCACATGGGCGCTTTAAGGAAGGACCGGGGGCCCGTGTAGGAGGTCCCCGTGGTGGGGTTTGTCACTGAAACTGAATTAGTGGGGATTTATGGCATTACCTTGTATGGGCTCTGCCATGGGGGTTGCTTAAATCATTCCAGTGCGTGGCAATAAAAAATGTCAACCGGCAGATTTAAGGCACTCCTGCCATGAACTTTTCTTTTCTCTTCGCGAGCCCGAGGGCTGACATTTAGAAAGAATGAGGCCCTCGAAGAAATGGCCATAATCGTCTTTGCCACGTATCTTTTAGCGATACAACCCATTTGTCGGCACCAGTCAGCTGGGAGCACGCACAAGCGGGGCTGATCTTTCCGGGAGGAGGATGGAGCATATGCAGCGCTAAAAGGCTTTTAAAATATGTTTATGTTCCTTTTATTTTCGGTGCTCGTTTTGACGTGCGAACGTGCCCTCACATGCCTCGAATCCTCTCTCGCTCTCTCTCGTAGCGCTGCTTTCTTGTCCTCAAAATCCTTCTGAAAGAGTGAAACTGCACTGAGAAGTATCTTACCTATCCATGCCCGCGTCAGCGTGTCCGCGGCTTACACGATTTCCATCTGAGCGATGACGTCAAACCGGAAAAGTGCGATTGCAATGTTGGTTATGGACACTGGAATTATGGCTTCTGATGCGAGTGAGAGGTCTATAAAATTCAAGGTCACCCTCCCACTCCAGCCACACACACACACACACACACCCACACACACACACACACTCCATGGCCCTCCCATGTCTGTAGCAGTCCTCTGTCTCTTCCCAATACTGATTTATTATGTTAACTCATGAATCCGTGAATTTCTGAATGGCTTCTGTCCAAAATGTGATGACCATCAAATGATTTTTTTTTTTACTTGAAAAGCTTTGCATACATCTTCTGGGTTTGTGTGCATTCTGGAAACCTATAATCCTGATTGAATTGAAAATTATTAAAGGAGATTTGTTTCAGAAAACTGAGCTCTGTATCTGTACGTCTGATACTTAAAATATACAAAAAAGGGTGTGTAGGTGTTGCAAAAGGTTATTCACTGAAGTTCACATTCCGTTCATTGATTCAAAATGTAGGTTGGCATGTAGGAGGGGACAACTGATATTCTCAAGACTAGTCAAGGTGAAGCTGCTTTAAATGTGATTAACTAGTAACTATTGGCCATATATTGGAGGACTGGACTGTCAAAGATGATTACTGTATTTTCAAAAATAAAGCAGTGGCAAGAAAAGTAGAACCTGGGCATACAATATATTATAGAAAATCATATGCATTCCTTTGAATGTTTTCATTTAAAAACATGCTGAAGCAGTACCAAGACAGCATTATCTAATAAGTATACTACTGCAGCTGGGATGAAACTGGATGGGAAAATGCAGAACAGCCTTCAGTCTAGCGACTGAAGCACAGAAATCTCAGCTCATGATCATGTACTGGCTGTGGGGACTGTAATATCGGGGAGCTCTTGAAAAATTGGTGCCTGTGGCAGCCAATGAGATACAAACCACAGAGGGAATCGGCCAATCCCTTCAGCTGAAACTTCAAACCCTGAGAAAAATCAGAGGTTATAGTACAAGTTCTTATGGTGTCTGAAGTGCTTCAATTTGGACCAAAATGTATACGTGACACTAAAACAAGTCGAACATTCCAGAGACAGAAAGCGACTGTAACAGCAGCACCTCTGAACCAATGTGCCTGAATATACAGTTATTTTTTTTTCCCAGGGTGACATTTTGTAAGCTACAATCTCTCTTTCACACATACCATAAGATATTACCATACATACATACCATAAGATGCTGCTATACTATTTCAAGCAGATGCTCCACAGAAATGCATGAGGCCATTGTCTGGCTGTCCGCTGCTGATGCAGCGATGCTGATGACAGAATGGTTCAGTCCCTATTCTAAATAGCTATTGAGATTTATTTGCATTGCGGTTAAATGGCCTTTTACAGAGCACCAAATAAATGGCTGCTTTATTTCAAGTGCTTTTCTGTGTAGCATTCAATGTGGGTAATGAAACAGATCACTTGCCTAGCTAGCTCTCTAATATGTTAGTTGTTCCTTCCCAAAGTTCACAGTGTGGGTAAAAAAGTATTTTTGGCAGTGTTTTTCTTGGGGAAAAAAACAATGTATTTGTACATATACATTCTTTATATATAATCTGTGTATATGCATACATTAAACAATTTACTTGTTAAAAGAATTATTGCGGATCACTATAGATGTCAATGACACTGTGACACTAAAGACAACTTCCAACCTCTGATGATCCTTACATAATCCTTGTTCAGAAGGGGCGTCTTCAGTCTTAGTGTTTTTATTTTTCTGTGTTCATGAGAACAAAAATTTCTCCTGAGATTCATGGCTCAGACGTGCAAAGGATCCAGAAAAAGAAAAAAACCTCAAAATAATAACAAACTAATTTAAAGGGGATGAATGACAGATGAATGAATAAAATATCTGATTATTTATTTATTTTCCTTACCCAGGGTGACTTGACGACGCATTGTTGAGTAATAGTGTGAAACAGAAATTGCAGATAAGCTGTGGCAAGTACAACCAGTGGTGTAATTCACAGAAATAACACTTGCTTAAAGGGGACATGTTATAAGTGTAGAAAAATGGACACTCTTCAGACTTGTGAAGCCAGGGAAAGGTGACAAGTGCAGCATGATGAAATAAGGTTTTAAAAGTTCTTCTGCAAGGGATGACAATCAAACGCAGGGTACATAATCACACATTGGCTGAACACATTTTTACTTTAATCATATGGTATTGCCATTTTAATACAATAATGTGCAATGGTGAAACATTCACTGCGTGTTACATTAGTGTTTAAATAGATGTTTGACTTTGTCGTCATTCATTAAAATTGAGTCCCACGTAATTTCTGTAGTGAAGTCTATGTAGCATTAAATATCATAGCGATAAAAGATTATGTTTGTACCTTTCATAGTCTGTTACAGTTAATTGCTTTTGAAAAGTAAAAGGGAAATCATATTTTAAAATCAAGATTATTGTGAAATCTGCTTTTTTTCCGACAATAGGCTCTTTCAGATACAGTCAGAGAAATTCATAGAATTTATGCTGTTCTGTAACTGGATACATGCATTCCCAGGAAAATAATAAAAAAATTGAATCGGATGGAATAGGCCTTTGAAGGAACGTATCGTAATTGATCTGCCATGGGGCAAATCACCCCCTCTCTTTCATTTACCCATCCCCGTATCTGATATGCATGGATTTAAAGATCTTGCATCTGATATGGACATTAAAACTATCAGTTCATCTATACTCACTCTCACGATCAATCACTGTATTTATCACTGTATGATTTTCCTCTTGCTCCATTCCCTGAAGAGGCCACTAAGCAAGGTTAATTAAAAATAATCTAGGCCAATGGTAGAACACATAGCTTTTATTGGTTAAGCATTTAGCCTTTGATCTTTTTGCGAATGTGCAGCACATTGTGACAGCGAGGTTTATTTTTCAAAGGCTGTGCTTTTTTCATGGCTTCCAGGTATTTGCGTTAAATCTGACAGGAAGTCACAGATTGGAATAAGATTATGTTTCAGGGATAATGCTTAACAAGATGACACTTATCGTATAGACTACCTCAAATGGTATGAAGATTAAAGCTCTGGAGAGGAAAAATTATATAAAGTGAATTATATCTATATATATTTACATCATGCCTGGACTGACTGATCTGTGCCCTTTATTTCACTTTATTATTTTTTTTTTTTATCAAGCAGTCAGGCTTGACCTAGGTCTCACTGAGTTCCACTGAAATAAAAGAAATGCAATTGTACTTACAGCATAAAAATGATTATTCCTTTAAAGAAACTTACCTAGCAAGCTTGCAGTGAGTCATGCAGTGTTTTTTGTGGAGACCACAAAATTGTGTATTGTAGCTATGAAGACTATTTACCATGAATAAAAAAACCGTAGCTGTTCCTCACTGGTGGCTGGAAATACAAGGTTAAATATAACACAGGTTCTGTACTATCATTTGTTTTGTACATTGCTGTTTTACATCGGGAGATCATGGTACACTATATAAGTGCTTCTCAACCCCAGTTCAGGGGGGAGTAACATGCCTGCTGGTTTTTGTTCTTGCAGTTGCAGTTAGGAAATATCTGCTGTAGTGTCTTTGTGACAGATACTGTCTGCATTATGGAAAGTCTGTCTCTCCTATGAGAAGGATACAAGTAAAGGTAATGCTGTAAGTTATTTCTGTTCATTTGAGCCCTTAAAACAAATTAGTAGTACAGACATGCATTCAGCTTTATTGACCAAAAGTAATTAGTTGTTCAGTGGAGCCAAGAAAAAAATAATTGAACAACTAATTAAGCTTAATTGAGACAGCTGCCCCAGATGTCTTCAAGGGATAGATTTTAGAAAATAAGAATAAATAACTTTATCTTTATATTAGCATAAGCATACCTCTAACTACACATTTCGTTTAACATGTGAAATTTTCAGAAGTCATACAAGAGCTATAGTCAGATAACAGCTCAGTCAGACATAATTAATTGAGATTTCATGCATGGTTTCATGAAGTATTATTTCTCAATTTGAATGCATCATTTCAGTGCAACAAGGAAAATATACTTTAGCCCAGACATGCAAACCCATCAGCCACATTATTGATATGACAGACATCTAATTGCTTATTTGCCATGTGAATATTACTTGATGGCTGCTTGAGTATACATTATATGATGTAAAATGCCAGGATATTCATGAGTATATTTCAAGATCATGTTTAGTTTGCATATACTTTTGATTGGAAGTCCAAAATATACACAACTTGCTTTTATGAATATGTCTTGTCAATAACTGTAGATGCACCTTCTGCTGCATGCCACACCGTAACGCTCCCATGATCTCTTTGTCAGTGCATTGCTTTGGAGATGCTGATCAGTTCAACCCCCCCCACTGAGGGGTGAGGAAAACACGTAGACCCTTGCTGAGAGGGGCAGGGGAGAGAGAAAGCAGACAGGTGGTCAGAGACAGAGCAGCGTGTGCAGACAATGTAAGAGGGTAATTATGACTTCAACGCAGGATTGGGTCATTTTGGCTGTTAGCTTGTGTAATATGTTGTTTCTGGTCGTACGTCGGGTATCTGGTGTACCCTGTAACCTCCCAAAAAGAGTTGAAACCCCCTGGTGGCTGCTTTGAGCATGCATGCGGGTCACGTATCAGGTCTCTGGTCGTATGTTTGAAGTGCTGGAATGCTGCCCGTTGAGACACCCCAAGGTCTAGAACAGCATGTCTGGGAGTGATGTTGAAAAGCCTCTTGAAATAACTGTGATGTCAAAAGCACAAACAAGGAGCCTATGAAGTTTTAATTTACAATACTCTCACCTGCTCTCAGTCAAGACATTTTATCACTGTACTTGTGTAATTTCTCAAGTCCTGATGTGGTGAACTATTTATGATTGCATATTGCAAGTGTGCTTTGCGTTCATTTTATTTTTGTGATAGGATCTATCATTTGGGCAAAACGTCATGAGTTTATTTAGAAAAATAGATATGGGGGAATGGGGGGATAGTCTGATTGGCCTGTTATGTTGAAAATATTTAAAGCTCATGAGATGTATTGCCTTATCATTCGTCTTTAGGGTAAGGCCATTTTCATTAAAAATGTAACAGATAAAGATGACTTCCTCTTAAAGAAGTAAATGGAATGTTGCAAAAGGCTTGAAGGAGAAAGACCAATAAAACATCCATCTTCTTTGAGAAAGAGCAAAAAATATTTCAGAGACTCAAAATGATGGATTTGTTTGTGCAACTCCTGAGAATGTCTAAGCACACTCTCACAGTCCTTCTACAGAGTGAAAATTAAAACAGTGTTTCTCATTCTCTACCCTTTGCAATTGAAAAATACAGGATCCAAATTATTCTCAAACCAATGCTTGTTAGTACTCTTGCTGTGCAAATTTGTATGTGAAAGGTTAAATGGAACTAGACACACTTGGCAACTGTGAGGAACATTTATAAAGGGATAAACCTGAGGTTGTTATACAGCTGCTTACCGAATTAATGTGCATCTGAATGTCACATTGTAGCAAAAGAAAAGGAACAGGAGGGTGGTTGTTCTCAGCTCCATACCAAAATAAGTCCCGGTCACAACAAACTCCATTTCATGCTTAAGTACACTTTGTGGCTATAGCTTAAAACCACTTTCCTATAGGTTAAGGTAAAATATGCTATATTGAGCTGTGAGGAATGATAACAATTCTCAGTATGGACCATTAACTCATATGTGACTTATGGCAACCATTCCAAACTGAGCCAGCCGTGCACCAGCAAATGATGGAATTGATTTTAATCTTAGAAAAACCACACGCAACAAACTCAAGCCTCTCATTATTTTGACTGGGATCACAAATGTATATACAGACCACTGGCAAGACGTGGGGGCGGGGGGTTGGGTTGAAACAATAGATCAATTTTATGACGGGTGTTTATTAAACCTGTGACACCGTTTTAACCACTCCATTCCATTTCATGAGTGCTCACACAATCCCTCGCTCCCTTTAAGGTTTGTCACACGGGCACTTCCTTCATGTGTTTTTTTTTTGGTACCAGCACATCCAACTGTCATCCCATTGACTCCCATAATGCACTTTGCATCCTCCGTTGCTGACTCATTATATGTGTAAATGCACCGTTATATGAGGATACAGTACGGTGCTGATTAATGCTGCTTCAAAACAGCACCGCAGATGAATAAACCATCATTTTATTCGGTTAATGCCACATAAGTGAGGCATGTAGCGTGCTGAATTCCCAAGAGGTTTTGGAGTTGAGGATGGCATTTAAAGTGTATGCATACTCTCTCTCTCTCTTTCTCTCTCTTTCCCTATTAACTGTATACATTTTTGGTACATTGCTTAGTCATTAAAAAGCAGACTCGTATTATTTCTTGTTGACTGGTGGAATTTATACAAAACAGATGTGGTTTGGGGGAGAAATGCAGTCATACGCAGCAGTGAATTTGGAAAGATTTTCGTAAAAATTTAATTAAAGCAAAAGTTTTTGAGAAAGATTAAAAAGAAAGGTCAAAGTGCAAGCATTGATACTTTTTAGCAGAGATCATCCATTTGAATATTGATTCTTGCCATGGTCTTGTGAGAGAAGGTGAAAAGATGTACTGCTGGATATTACAATGCATAAAGACATCATAAATAAAAGCATTGCCATCAAAGAAACCTTGGCTAATCTCATAAGAATGACCCTGATTGATTAATTCACAAGTTTCTCAGAGCATGAGTATGGCTGTCTCTTTAAGGTTGAGTGGACTGCTTTCCCTGTAAATGCTACCCTTGTTTCCATAGAGATGACTTTTTGTTCAACACCCACACACATGCGCGCGCAATACGCGCGCACACACACAAGTACACCCACGCACACACCACACACACACGCACACACACACACACACGCACGCACAGACAGACACATATGCACTCCTCCCACGTGAGAACTCCAAGAACACAGCGCTTCCTATAGGTTGAAGCATCACTCCAGGATGCTGAAGAGACATAATAAATGGGTGGAGTAATCCAGGAGCAGTGTCAATAACACAGGCCCGGGCTGTGACTGTATTGAATATCCAGCCTCTGCAGCACAGAGCCAGAGCACAGAAAATTCACCGAGATCCTCGCGTGCTGCGCGTTAGAAGAGAACCTGAACACAACAGTCCACAGGCAGACCTCAGCCTGATTTACATCACAGGAACCTCTGCCTCCCGCGGCCAGACATCACAGCAGCGCGCAACAACAGTTTATTTTAGCTCCTGCCTGTGTTATTCGAACTTTTAGATGTAAATTATGCAGGTTAAAAACTGAGCTGGCAGAGAAGAAGCTTGCATTGGAGATTGCTTGTTTGGTGGAATTGAAAACAAACATTACTGACTTTCTGCAAACCCAAAATGAACAGTTATGCTGAATTCTACCTTTGATGAAGAGGCTGTCATGCATGAGTATCTCAGATAGGTCAGAGTGCAGTATGAGGATATATTGTATGCTTTTTAATATATCTTGCTCAGCTTTCTAAGATACAGTTACTCTCTTCTATGAGAGACTATCAACTATAGCCAATACAACTGCAATAGTCAATACAAATGTCCAGGATGATTCAGTCTGGACCAGCCCTCATTAGAATGAAAGGGATCTGATCTGGGATCAGCTGCTAGACACTGGATCTGATTACCGATGTAGCTTGCTCACTTGGACACACAGCGATCAGAGAGAATAGAACCTGAGCCTAGTCTTTAATTGCATTTCTGAGCCAATCAATAGTACATTTTTCAAGATATGTGCAATGTAAAATTAGAAAGAGGGAATTGATCATATGAAGAGTGGGGTCACAGATACATTACACTCACACTTTTTAGGTTTGGTTCTTTCATTTTACACGTGATGCTGATGTCATCACGAAGCTAGAGGCAGCCTCCCTTTCAGGTGAGCATAGAAAGTTGAACTGCTGACGGGAAGGCCCCCAATGACCCATAACGTTAGAGGTTGAGTTGTTGGATGCTGTTTGTTTACGCTGGGACTCGCAGGCCTGCGTTTTGGAGTCACGCGCCCCTGCCTGTTCTCTGAAGCGGGGAGTTGGAATGTGGCCTCTGTTGCCTCGTTTCAAATAAAAGAACCCAAAGTAAACATCAAACAACCCACCCCAGTCGCTCTGGTGGCTGTCAGAGCCTGGAAGATAGAGTGGGCCCGAGAGGACATGCCTACAGCCGGTGAGTTCACTTTTGCTGTCTTAGATTGGGAGGTGTGTGTTGATTTGGGCCAGGTTTTGGTTTTTTTGGGTTTGTTTTTTTTTTTTCTTTCTTCATACACTCATGCCCCATCACTTCAGCATCATCTCCACTACACCACCACTCACTTCAGTTAGAAAAGTAATTTCCCTTTGCAGCCAGTTATCTTCATTTTCATTTCAAGCCAGTGATACATTTTTTAACAAGAGTCAATTAGCTCTAACACATAAGCACTTTTTGGTCATATTAGAGTTGTTATAATTCATTTACACATATTCCTTGAAATGATATTTCATATTCTCCAAACTATTACCCGATTAAAATGCTCACATGCTTTCAGCCTTATTATATTACTCTAAAGATGTCTTTGTTACACATTCAAATACAAAATATAGCTGCAACACACCAAGAAAATATTTACAGTATTTTGTCCAAAGCAGCCACAGCTAATGTATAGCCGTATAGGTACATTACTGTATATGTAAGCAGTGCCAAAAATCAAATAAAAAAGTAAAGAAAAAAAAATGATTCTTGCCACAAGTGTTCATCAATTTCTGTTTCATTCAGAATTTGTTCTTCTTCAGAAGGTCATTAATTGGTTCATATGTGAGCTTAGTGCTTGTTTGAGACCATTTTACTATATGGGCACGTTTGATTCTAGACGTAATTTCACAGAGTGTAATGGCAATAGTTGCCAATATGACTACAATTATAGTCATCGCTTGCTCTGTGGAGGTTCTTTGTCTGCCACCACCTAAGGGTCTTCCTTCAGTTCTGAAAATGTATATGCCGTAATGGTGACAAATGGCAGTAGCATTTCCAATCTGACACAAGCCTGAAAAAATATGTTTACACTTCATTTCAGTAGTTTACTGTAATCAGTAATGCTATGTGATGCACTACATTACTGCAGAGAGCAGACAAGAGCACTTTACTGAATAATGGTTGCTTAGCCGTTCTCATTTCCAAATGTGTGAATGATCAAGGCCACAGTAAAGCAGCTCGCTGCCCAGCCTCCTTCATGCATAACACATGCTTAATTGCATGATCAACAATGCTGCACCAGCTTTGGATATATCACCACTGGAGATATTATGGTGGGGCTCCCACGTGCAGGCAGGGTTTGAAACAATTGCCATTTCCAAATTGGGTAAAAAGGGGTGGAAGGCATTAATACAAAAGATTTTTTAAAAATTTAGGACTCTTTCTCTGACTTTTGATCTGCCTCTCTCTCTCTCTTTGCTCCATCCTGTTCCAGTGACCTCTGACACAGGACAGTTCATCTGTTGTCAGCTTTATTCAGCAAATAATTGCTAATAAATATGGGTTTACCCAGGTGGGATGGGCATGGCAGGAACACATAAGGTGTTGTTATGAAAGTTGTACTGCATGTTGGGATGTGTGTGATATGTTTTGCAAAAGCTTGAGCTGAAATAGCAATTTGCATACATGCAAAATGTGCTTGCAGTTTTGCGGACAAGTAGTCAAGGTTGTTAACAGTTGAACTTAACCTTTTGATCAGTGTTCATAATGCCAATTGCAGTGTGTAAACAATTGAGAAAAAAACTGTAAACTAAGAAATATAGTTGATACCTGAAAGCAATTGGAAATAGAAGAAACAAAAAAAGTTATGACGTAAATGCTTAAATTTTACATTTGTAGGCAGCGCTACAATTGATATCTTATGTAACAAAATGAATCACCATTTTTGCATAATTTCAAATAATGTTGGATACATAAAATGTAAAATCAATATCTTGAAGATGTATAGTGTACAAGTGACATGCAGGAATGATGCATATCATGGCATTTTCATTTACTTTACTTTAATGCAGGAACAAATTCCACCAGAGCCATTTATATGAAAATATTTGGATATAAATCAATACCATAATGTAGATTTCATCTGAATTCAGTCCAAGACACTAATGTTTTTAATCAGCTGGGATGCAATCAGAGAACCGGGATAAAATTACCATAATGCATTACTATTTGACCAATTCATACATAAATTGCTCTCTTGTGGAACAGGCAACGCTTCCAACTGAGTCATATTACAGTACATATACATAACCAAACCAAAGCAGCAGAGGAATGATCTGTCTAGTTAAACCTTACAATAAATGAGCCATCCGGTATGAAAGGTCAGGAGGAGTTACTGCTCTTTCTGACCCACATGAACACTGGGAAGTGTCTTTGCACATCAGATGAATCAAGAGTGTGACCGGGATTCTCAGACTTTTTAATCATTGAGAAAAAAATTGTAAATACAGAAGAGACCCCAGTGCGTTGTGAAGTATAGCTATGCTTAGAGAGCATCAATGGAGAATAGTTGTCTCTTGTAAATGCAATATATTATATGCAGCCTTATGGTATTGCATCTTCTCTGAACCAGCTCCATTTGTACCTGACTCCACTTCCTGTGAGTGTTATCAGTTCTCGGTGAGACGTCACCCCAAAACTCTACCTTTAAGGTTTTTACAACCAATTACAATCAGTTTTACAATACATGTAAACAGTGTGTTAATGCAATTGGACACAATACACTGATTAATGAAAGTGGGGTGGACATAATATAAAAGAACAATATGTGTTGAAATATTTTATTATTACTATATTTCAGTGATGTGTGTACAGAGTGGCTCAAAAGTTACACCCCACGGGTATTCTGAATAATTAATACAAAGAAATTGTCTTTCTGGATAAATGATGTAGTCATTGAAGAGAAATGTGTTATGAACTTAATGGCCAGAAATTCGAAAATAGTGATTTTTATTAGAATTTTTATTGCTTTTTGTTTCCCTATGTACTGCCATGTGCCCTCCAGAAGACGTGCCCATTCGTCCATAAATCAACCATACATTTATTTTATACGTTAAGCCACACATTGAGATGATATCTAAATGCTTGTCTTTAATGCTAGGTAATTGCTGGGAATGTGAGGAAGCAATTTTGAATAATCAGCTAGCTGAGTTTCACATCGCGGCACTGGCTGCTTTCCAGGGCACCAAGCCAGGACGCTGAGCTCATTAAATTCGTAATTAATTTTATATTGAATGCTTTCAGGATGTATTTTTTCCTCCCTCCTTCCTGTTGGTTGAGTGGGAGGTTTGTCTGGGGGGATATCAGTAAGATATATCTTAGATTGCATAACAGAGGTATTCATTATACAGCAGTTGTTTGATGGCAAGAAGTTGCCAAAACTTTGATACGCTCACCAAAAACTACTTAAAGGTAGTCATCAGTCCAAATAGCTGCCATCCTTACATGCAGTTGGTGGCGAGGGTTGTTCATTGTGCAATTATACAATGCTCTCCATTAAGATCGATGAAGGCATGGCCCATTGGATTAACTTTAGATGCACTTCCCATTGGGATCGTCCCTATGTCTGGAGGACTGAGCCTGTGTTTCTGTGCTATTTATAGTCCCTCAGGAAGGAAGGCACAAAAGAGACTTGTCATGAAAAATTACCACTGCTGCTCTGTATCTTGAACTTCCAGTGGAGAGATCCAATGCCCCCAGTGCTAAGATTTTCACTTCAACAAACACAAACTGGAATCAAAAGAAGTGTAAACAGCAAAGGGTGGGGGGGGGGGGGGGGGGGGAGGGGGGGAACATGGAGAAGAGCCATTGGAGGAGGTACAGAGAGTTATACTTAATCACTTCGACCTATGGCTTATGAGATGCACTGCTCCAGAGCTGTTCTAAAACGGTTTTGCAAAATATTTGCACACACATCTTGCTTGCTGAGTTAATTGTCAGTTTTAATTGGGTAAATACGACAATTTAGTATTTGTTGCGAAATGGAAAAAAAAGAACAATCTCCAGAACTGGATATAAAACTCTTTCTTCTAACACTCCCTCTTACACTGAGGCAAAAATGCCTTGGGTAAGTTCTTTCACCTGCTAAATCCCATGGTAATACAAAACGAAACTGTCCATTACTACTTTGGATACAGCCCTGTGGGTTTGTGGGCGTACAGACAGAGTAAATGCACCGGTTAGCACCGGGTTGTGGTAGATATAGTGTTCCTATGCTGATGTAAACCAGGGCTTTAACCCTCTTTTCGTACAGCGAACATTCTTTGTATTCTGCAAAAGTACTTCTATAAGAGTAAAGAAACTGTGTCTGTAGACAGGGTGAGTGGGATTGACAAAACTCACTGTTAGTGGCTGGCAATGATAGAAAGTGATAGAAAATTACACTGTCCAGATGTTTTTTTTCTTTCTCCAGAACCATAGTGACATTTCTCCCAAATGTAATGAGACAACATTAAAGGCACCTCTTACCCCTCTTTCCCCATTTAGATATCATTAAGGTGATGCATAAACCAAAAAAAGATTTGTGAAAATGCCACCTGCTCACCTGCAACGGTGGGCAGATTGAGAAGTTAACGCTATTTCATGTAATTTTGGTAAAGTATTTCATGGATCAGTTTATAGCACCGTGTACTTTTAAGGTAAGGTGTTAATGATGATTTTTGCCAATTAGTTATTTCCAGTTATTAAAGTGTAAGTGCTCAAGTATTAGATATTATTTATTTCCAATTATTGAGCGTAAGTGCTCAAGTATTAGCTAGGAGATGGAGCTCAGACATGTGGATCCTTTGGCTTAGGGAATGCATTAGGAGGAAAAGATGCTGTTAAACAAGGATCCATGTCCTGAAACAAACTGTACCTTTGTAACTGAAACAATGCAATATTATACTGGTACCACTGTCATCACTCTGACTTTACTTTGACAACAATACCATTGCATTGTTTTAAATATTCTCTCGGAAGTAACTGAGGGGACAATTGCAATTTTTTGTAACAAATAACCTCCAGTAACTTTGCATAATATTGGCTAGGCTGTTTCAGAATTTGAATGATTCTTAAAGGTATACTTGTGCTTTTGCTGCTGGCAAAAAACCAATACAGCCTCATTAGCAATTTTGTAGATTCATGGAAATGTTTGTTCACCCATTATAATTACTTACGACATGGGGGTGCAGGACTGAAACAGGCTGTCTTATCATGGGCAATGTGAGGCTATAACGGGGGATTAAGTAATGACAGCAACATTAGCAATGGCTGTTTAATGTCTGTAAACATACTGCTCATAATGTTGTGTCAAATAATCTTTAGCCCTGTCAAAATAACTCTACCACCATGAAGGAAACAATATTCAGCGACATTATTTCAATGTGAAAAACATTACAGGCACTCAACATTGTTCTGTCTCATGATTATTTCATTACTCAGAATTAATTGCAACAGATTAATGGTGCCACTAGCTTGGTACTGCAGATGAAAATTAGTCTTCTAAGATATGAGAAGATGGCTTCTGCTGGGGAGATAATGAACTTGTGCACAGCAGAATGTCTGGGCAGTAGATTCTGTATTTGACTTACTTTTTTTATCATATTGACCTCATGATACATGATGCTGGGAGGGGGCGTTCAGGTTCAAATTAGCCAGACTGTATATATCATATGGAACAGATATGTCATATATCTGAAAAAAGATCAATATCAAACTGAATATATGGTATATCAGTATAGATACAGTAAATTAAATTGGACATGGCAGTAAAAAATATTGATGTCCCAGTATATCCCAAGGATTTTCCAGTTTTCTGCATAAGGTCTTGTTTGTTTTGTTCAGGGTTGATGGAATTAAAACATATTTTCATGATATTCCTTTAAGAGTGCTTATCTGTAGATCTATCCATTGCTTGTTCAATGCAAAAATATCCCTTGCCCCCCCCCCCCCCAAAAAAAAAAAAAAAAAACAAGTTTTGAAAAAGTCCTTTCTTCGCAAAGCATTTTGCAAATAGGATTCTGTGTCTGCCTCATGCCAGCCTTCTACTGAGATGTCCAGTACAAGCAAGAAGACAAGGAGGTGACAGAACACATTAAGTGCAAATATTGAAATGAAAATAAACCTGAAAGCAACTAGAAGCTATTGAGGAGATAAAGAACACAGAATAAAAACAGGATGAAAAATACCGAATGAGAAAGTTCCAAACAAAATCACGATTTCATCAGTCAATAAAAAAGTGAAAGAGAGCGATAACACTGCAATTGAGACAGAACACACAACAAAATATGAAAACAATTAAAAAAGCATCAGCAATGCAAACTATACAGAAATAAACAAAACAGTGATGATCATTATTATAATGCAATACGATATCATTAGAACACGATGAACAATATGAACCATTATGTTCCAAAAAAGTTTTGGAATTGGATTTAAAACAATCAACACTACCAACAAAAGTTCCACTTCTACAACTTTTAGAATTTTCATCAGATGTCTGCTTGGACAGAGACATGAGCTTGGTGGATATGGCACCCGGTGTTGGGAGGGTCCCCGCAAGTCCAAATCCTGATCCATGTGGTGGTCTTGGCCCATCATAAATAATTACAGTTTATTTATGACATTGGCTGTTCCCAATAAGGAGCTCTACAATAGCTGACATCATCAGCAATTCTACACGTGGAATTATGACCCCTAAAAGCCATCGATAAGCTGAGGTCATGTTTACATAGAAAATCCCTTGTCGGAAGGTGTCTGGGGGATTTTTTTGCATTGCAAAACAAGCAAGATTACAGACCCTCACCCCTCTGACTTGACCTCTAGTGGTAAAATGTCATTACTTCACTCTGTTGATGTGGATGGACAGTTACATAGATCCCAATGCAATACTCTTATGGGGAGAGTAAATATCAATATGATTGGGAAAATACTTGACAGCCACAGCAAAAAGATCCAATTAAAATAAAGAGGCTTTCATGCACAGAACAGGTGCCCTGTAACCTACAGCCATTATGAATTTAACATCTCCAACACATTAACTGGCATCAAGGCCAGGGTTTCAAGTCTAAAGCCAAACATCAGGCCGTGAGCTTCAGGTCCAGGGTAAAGTCTTCAGTCACATAAGATTGGGTCGTGTCACCTGGGGGCTTGTCAAGTCTGGTTTTTGTGTTAACAACACTACGTAGCAGATCAAATCACATGCCATTTTTGGCTGGATCAATCAGGGCCACAGCTGTCCTTGGAAAAAGCAGATCAGACAACTAAATATGATGTTAGCGTCATCAGAAGTGTTTCATGGTTTGAGTGTAACCTGTCACTCTCTCCTTTCATCTGATTGGGTGTTACTGTTTTATTTGTAGTTTGCTCCTTTGTAGGACATGTTCAGGTATGCTCATGGAAAAAAATACTGTGATACTAAATGTGACAGCAGCATGGAATTCATTGAACAGTAAAGCATAAAAGTTTATACAAGCAGTTTTTCATGCTGTTTTAGCATTTGCTATCAAGATAATCACAATGTTTCTGGCTCACATGCCAAAGGACATTACCATGCCATTACCATAGAGATCTAACACTTGGACATCAGTAAGAAAAAAAAAACTGGTTATCTGGATCATCTAGAGAGCTACTTATTTTCAGGAAGGCAGATAGTTTGAAATGAACCCTATCAGAACAAAAAATATATATATAAACAGTGGTGACAGCGCAAATAGTTTTGTAGTGTAGGCCAGCACTTCTTTAAGGAGCACCCATAGCTCCTAATGTGAAAATGTAGGCTATGAACATTCACATATTTAATTACATCAGCTATATAACATAGATGTTTCCCCCAGCATATTCATCTCCCCACTGTCTGTGAGAAGATTTTGGGATATAGTTTTAGAAACCACTAAAGTGACAAGCAAAGGGTAATTTAGATGTGTAGATGTGCCGGGAAGGTTTATGCACACACAAAGCTGTGTGCTTTTCTTGCTTCTTATATTTCAATATAGGATTTACTGTGCCCTTCTGATGCTCTCTGAAAGCATCCTGACTCAGAGTGTGTACTGAGCACACAAACCACATACTTTGCAGTTATATTTCATGCCTTTGGAATTGGAACACAAGCTCCCATTGGTAAAGATCCAAGCAGCCAATGGACCCTAACTCTCTGTCTGCAGTTTGTGACCTTCAGTTCCTGGGCTGTGCCAAGGAACATCTTGAGCCACAGTGTGGCAGAAGCCTGCTTCAGCAAAGGCACACACCCAGCAAGAGACAGCTGAAGAGTGAGGCCTGAGGAGATAAGGAACTTCTCTACCATGGTCCTCTATATATGTGCCTCTGGCTGGCAAAATGTGTGCAAGCCAGAGAAACCCAAATGCCAGTGGACTTGTGGGCCACTATAGATACATTTTTCTTGACACAGTTCTTGCCACACGGAGGAAAGGCTGATATTCTTCTGTACTCAGACATGCCCACCAAAGCTAATTAACCTTTATTTAATCATGTTTCAAAAGACATTTTGCTTCAGAAATCATCTTAGCTCCTCTACAATAATGAACATTATGTCTGCTCTTACAGAATGAATTATGCAGCTATAAAATATATATTCAGCAGTTAATTTAGGGGGGCAGTTTTATTTTTTAAGTTCTTTGAAAACTTTTTAAAGTATATTTTGGAAGATATAAGTTCTGGCCTTCAGCATTGTATACATTTTACATAGTGCCAGTGTACATACAATCTCTCCCTGATAGCAATCTTTGGCAGGTGCAGTCGCAACAGCAAATACTTGGCTAGATTGTGGAAAATATGTGTAGAGGCAATCCTACTAGAAAATTTCCTCCCACAGTTAATATTACAGTAGAATGGACTCAGTCTGTTGGTTTGATTGGGTCTCAGCTGCTTTGACATGTTGTTGAACAGTCAGATGCTAACTTTTCTATTTGGTCTGTTGCATTTGGCATCCAGCTACTTATCATTGTGCATTGTTAGCTAGCCTGGCAAATGTATTTCTTTTGAAATTTATTCAGAGCTTCAGAGAAGATATAGCATTGTCCAATTATTGGTATGTTTTCTAAAAGAAAAACAGATTTGAACATTCCAGGAGGGAAAATAATTACATGTGCAATCTCCTAGATTGTGCATACAAAATTGAAAATATTACCAGTGTAAATCAGGCCCCAAGTGTATTTGCAGCCATGTTTAACCTCAGAAAGGATCTGCTTTCTTTACACAATTCAGTTCTTATAACACAACCGTTCAGAAAGAACTCACTATAGTTCACTGGTAAAACTACAGCTAAGTCAGTACGTGAAGCACAAACATGAAACATTTTCTAGAGGAAGACTTTCATGTCCTCTAATTAGTTGAAGCGTAGTCATTTACTTTTTCTATTGTACTTTAGAGAAGTCATTGTTGTGAAATGTATTGACAGGCATCATTTTATTGTACATATTAATATAACTTGTAATTTGACTTGCAAATTTCAAATTTGCATTTAAAGCACTGAATCATCTGAAATGAATCCTGTATACTTTCCTGGTTGATTAAGCATTTGTACAATTTCAATCCTTTCCAGAAACTCAAATATGTATTTTTTTTTCATTTGAATGACATTGGAGGATTATGTACAGTATTTGGCCTGATAATCACAATTAGACTGAAACCATTTCAATCTCGCAGTGATTATGCAAAGCTGCCACTTCCTCAAAGGTCTGTTTATTATAAATGTGAATGTCATCTGCAAATCAGTGGATGACTGAAGTTACTGTAGCATCTCTCCTGTTTGGTTTTGATATATACGGTTAATAATTCATCACTACTGGATGAAAGAAACGCTGACTTTTAAACATCAACACGGAGCACCGTGCTGCATGTTTGACAAACCTTTCTCGTATTAACATAAAAAGACTTACACAAATGAAGCCACCCAAAGAGGGCTGGTGGCCCACCCAGATCTGTTTTAAATAGATTAATTATAGCTGAATTTAATCATTTTAATCAAGTTGTGCCATTTTTTCTCACATGCCTTGACAAATTAGCCACCGTTAGATCCTAAACCTTTGGCAAAAGGGATGTGGGGAACACAAAAGCATAGACTCACCTTTGATAAGGTGACTCAAAATGTTATTGCAATTGATATTATTTAGAATTTTTGTCTTATTGTCTGTAGGTTATCATTCATTGAGGTTACGTAATGTAAATGTACTTAATGTACTAGTATTGATACAGGTGCTTAGTAGGTGTCAGCAATGGCAGCCAAAGATTGCAGGGATTTCAGGGAGAAACAGGGCATTAGAAAAGAAAGGTCTGTGTGCTGGAAAACAGAGTGAAGCCACCGTATAATTTTTAATATGTTGGTTCTGTGGAGATGGCTGCCACAAAAAAATCAGAGACAATTTGTTTGATTCATAGACCCGGGACAGGAAATTAATATCCACTGGTTTTATTGGAAACAAAGTTCAGTCACCCAAAATATTATACATGTTTTACTGCTGTTGTTGATTTACGCGTTTTATTTGCCATGTTCCTCTGTGCATTTGAATCAGAGCCTGAGGTTCCGGTGTTACATGTGAAACACTACATAATATATGGTGTTGGTACAACCCGGAAATGAAATGATAAATTATAAAACAATCTTTGATTATGTCAACAGGAAATGGTTGAGTGAATTCTCTATAGGGCGCATGGAGGTAACACGGGGTAAACAACCTGACAGCGCTACATTTCAGACACCCTCCAATACCAGTACGAAAGCTGTGTCGTGTTTTATGAGTTTTACGAGAGGTTGCAACCAAACCGAATTAAACTACTGAAGCGATTCCTCTGACGTCTGACCAAGCAGGAGAATTCAGATGGTTTCATTGGTGTATTAAAACGCGTGGTCTGTGCGGGTTTATTTATATTAAGCGCTGGGAGTTACAAGTCCCTGGAGCTGGCATAGGGATCCCAGGGTGTACCAGGAGGCCACGGGTTTCCTGGATCTCCTCTCAGATCCAATCATCCCCCACAGCAATGAAATTAAATTACAGATCGTGCAATGCGCGGATGATGTATGAAGAGGTTGTATAATGCATGTAATAGTTCTTTCTGTGGAACTAATCTAATCAGGGGCAATGCAGTGAACTTTAAAGCCATTATACCTTTCGGTGAGAGGTAATTAGGCACATTTCACACTTGCGTTTTTGTCACCAAGCCATGTAGGTTTTGCAATCTATCAAAAGATGAAATGTACCGTAGGATTACGGCTCAGCAATGTGAAGTGGAAGTGGGAAGTTCACTTGTCACGGGGGTTTGATGAGGAACTGCCTATGAGTGCACTATACGGACAATGGGTTCAAGGGCCCCTAGATGTGACTCCTGGCGACTGGTGCATGCTCCCAGCTACAGGGTTTTAAATGGTTTGCTTTTTTTTCTTCTTGCAGTGCTTCCTTTTACAGGTCCTTGCAGCAAAGTGCATTAATCAGGGAGAGGTGCATGAGGCAGTGTTTCCCGCGCATGGATTTTTCTTCCTCTCCTAATGAGAAAGTCACGGCGGATAACAGGAATCAATAAGTGGGCCCTATTCATTGAGCCATCTGATAATAAGAAACTAATAGTGATTAGCGGCATCAGAGAACCAGGCTCGTCGTTCATCAGGACCCAGAAGCACCTCCCCAAGTGTCTCCTCATTTCCACATCCCTTACCTCCTTCCCAGTTGCAATTTTTCACACGTCAGCTGAGCATTTAAATAGCATTTAATAAATATGAAGTTTTAATGTCTAGAGACTGAACATTCTTACTGGGAATCAATCGGGTTTTGACACAGTCAATCAATCAATCAATCAGACTTTAGCCGGCGTAGCGCTCTCAGCAAAGGAGCTGTCACCGAATGCTTCATAAGGGGAGCGGTAGAACGTGTAACAGTCACAATGTGAATTCAAATATGCAAATACTTCATGACTGCTTTCTCCAGGGATTTTTGTGAAAGGAAGCTGAGATTCAAAATATGTCAGCAGTTAATGTTGTTTGGATCTAGGACTGATCTTTTAAGCAGCAGCTTTATTGCTGGTATTTTATAAGGGTCAGTCGTATGCTCTATGCCCCTCTACGCCCCCGCTCTATGTGTCGAGCGATTAATTCCTCCTCCAAAATGCTTCCAAACATGTTCGTTTCCCCTGTTTTACGTTTCCCATAGACCACATTTGATGCTTCATTGGGATCTGTGAAGTAGCACCACTGAGTTCTGAGATGGTTCAGTGCTTTTATTAAAGTCGTATCTTTAAGCTCATAAGTGCCTGCTGAGAAAAGCAAAGGCGGCAATGATAAATGGGACTAACAAGCAACGGGCTAATGTGTAGCAGCAGCTAGTGTGGATTTTTGGAAAAGTGATAGAGAGATAGTTGATGAATAAATTATACAGTACCTGTCAAAGGTTTGGACACACCCACTCATAGAAAAGTTTTTCATTATTTTCACTATTTTCCACATTTTAGAATAATAGTAAAGACAAAAATACAATGAAATGACACAAATGGAATTATGCAGTGACCAAAACGTGTTAAACAAATCAAAAATGATATTGTTGATTCTTCAAAGTAACCAAAAAATGTTTTTTTAAGATTAAAATTTTTTGGGGAAAGAAATTCATACATACGCATCAACCATTCATTTATCTGAAAAGAGGTGAAGTGTTTGAAAACTAAATTCAGGGAAAGTATTTGGACATCCTCAACATAACCCACAGCTGCTGTTGTTGTAAGTCAGATAAATGATGACACCATGATCAGATACACATCCAAGGATACAAAAGTAAATCCACACACTGTTATAATTTGGGACTAAAAATGAAGAAAAAAAAAATCCTAGTTTCCCTACTTCTGTGGTACCCTACGCACACCTGCGGCAGGCTCTGGCTTCAATGTTTGCTTAGTGGCTTGGAACCAAATACTTTTCAGAATGATTAATCCAACCTAACCCTTTCCCAGGGTTTTAATGTTGTGAGAAAAAATTTCCAGATGCTCATTAATCCAATCAAAACTTCACAAGGGAGCTGTGTTTCCCACCTCCGCTCACAGTAAGAGTGGATAGGTGGAGAACTTGGGACCCACAGGCAGAATATTCAGTATAAATTTTACACGGGGTGAGTGAAGTACTATCCATCTTTTGGTGTGATGTCTTCCTTAGTTTGAAGTAGATTTTTTCAATTTGGCTCCTTGTCGCAAGTGGTTTGTTGCACACTCTTCAGTTCACTCGCCTTGGCCCTCCTGCGCCATATCTAGCCAAAGCAATCCCCTTCAGCCTGCGTCCAGCCAAAAACCCCCTTTGAGAGATGGGCTCATCCATTCCAAAGGGAAGGAACAGCACTGTTGTGAGGTTGAGCGGGAGCCATTGAAAGGAGCATTTCCAATTCCACAGCTGGTCTCCCTGCATGAGTAATGACTTGCCCAGATGAAGGTGATGATGAAGATCATGACGATGATGATGAGCATGATGATGGAGAAGGGTTCACCCCACAGTGCATGGCCTTGGGAAAAAAGGGCTGAACTAGGGGGTGAGTGACAAGACGGAGCCCAAGGATCGAGAAACTACAACCATGTCACTGTGATCCAAAGGAGGGAGGGGGTGTATGGCAACAGCTCAACTCCAACAGCATGCATTGTCATTTTCCAGGCAGAGAGTTGACATCACATCAGGGGTGGGACTGTGATGGTAAATCACAGTGCTGTGGCCTGTAACTGCAGACTCTTTATAAGAGCTGATCACATGGGCTTAGACTAGGGTGACCATACGTCCTCTTTTTGCCAGACCATATGTCCTCTTTGTGGGACCTAAAAAATGCGTCCCAAAAAGAGGACATGTCCGGGAAAAAAGAGGACGTATGGTCACCCTAGTTTAGACCAGTGTTTTCATTTTTGTAACTTCATGGGTACATTAATTGAATGCAGCTGAATATTTATGATTCAAACTCCAGTCATATTCTGTCAGTGTTGCTGGGGTATGCACACCTGCAGACAGAGGAAGGTAAAAGTAAAAGTCCTCTGGCATGGGACTGTGCTCCATCTTAATTTCCAGCCCCGATATATGATGGCAGATAGTAGCGTTTTTGAATTTATTTTGTTTAACTAATTTCCAGGGTTGAATATAAATTGGACAGATAGATGTTAGATAAGATAGCTAGGCAGTGCCTATGACCTAGGAGGACTATTGTTTTCATTCAAATTCAGATCTAAAAATAGAGGATCTACTTTAATCAAATGCAACCAAACGAGTTGATTGATTAATTGTAAATCCTTGTCTATGTGTAATTGTACTCAACCAGCCATTGGCTAACGAGCCACACCTGCCTAACCAGAGGAATCTTAAACACAGGTGTGTAACAGTTGCTAGGGTTTTTTTTATTATTTATTTTAAATACACTTTTTACTTTATCCAACAGTTTGGCTGTGTGCAGGGCTGATTCCTTTTGTTTGTTGATTTTTAAAGCATATGTTATAAGTTTAATTCTTTCTGTTTGCTTGTTTTGAGAAAGGTGCCAGCCAGCTTAACACAATTTGTGCCTCTACATTGGTTAAACATCTGCATCTGGCATTGCAGATATTAAACATGACAATTTAAAAATAGTCTTTGTTACCAAGCTCACTGGGGATATGCTTGACAAATTTTCAGTGGTGCTTGATTTCAGACAATTGTTAACATTTATCTGCAATTGTAAACATCTTCTAGGGCTAGTGGGAGATCTGGGGATGCCATAACACAGCATTTCCCAAACTTCTCCTAGAGGACCCCTTGTCCTGCATGTTTTAGATCTCTCCCTGCTCCAACACAGCTGATTCAAATGATAAACTCGTTATGAACTCCTGAAGTTGCTTAATAACAAACTGATCATTTAAATCAGCTGTGTTGGAGCAGGGAGAGATCTAAAACATGCAGGACAAGGGGTCCTCTAGGAGAAGTTTGGGAAATGCTGCCATAACAGATTGCATACTCAGGTCAGACAATTTTTACAACCCCTTAACTTCCTCTTAACTTCTCAATCCTCTTCTGATGGACATGTCCTTACCAAGGTTGTTGATATCTCACACCTAATTTTTAAGTTTGTTTTTAGTTTTTATGCTTGCATGTTGGTAATCACATAACACTGTTAGAAAGGATGCATTGAAATAATTCAAATTCTATATATCTAAGAAATGCATACAACATGGCTGATCATAAACAGGGCTGGTGCTGATGTTTTGTGTTCTTAGAATAAAGCTAAATATGAAAATATGAATATTCAAAATTTCTGAAAATTGAGTATGAATAATCTAAAAAAATTAAAGCATTTATCTATTATGAAGGCCCTTTGTATATAATATGACAGCTGGGGCCTTTTTCACCTCAGAAATATTGTATATTAAGTTTGAAATTATATAGTCCAGTGGTTTAGTGTCTTTGAAGAGTGAAGAGTCATTACATGAAATATGTCATAATTACAAATGAATACAAGATAATACCGTCCTCATTTAAATGTGCATTTCTGTTCCTAAATGGATCCTTGCCAATGCATCATCTTGCCAGACAATGCCTCAGAGCTGGCTGGCATGAAATTACAGGTTGTCTTCTCTGCTTATCTGGAAAATTAGGGTCTTCCAAACTCTTTGGGAGATTTGGCAATTCCTCCTCTGCCCCTTGGTATCTTCCCCTCTCTGTTCATTGGTCTGTAAGATTAACTCGGTTTGTTGTATTAGAAATGTGTCTCACAGATCACACATCTGTGTTTTTTTTTCTTTGAACTCTTACACTGAGGTTTAAAAAGCCAAAGCTGAAAGTCTTTCTGAGGGGCTGTTGAGATATTCTGTAGGTATTTGGAAACTGATGAAGTAACCTGCAGTAAATTACAAAAGACACTTTAAAAAAAAATGTATCACTGAGCCTATTGTTTGGTTTCTTGACTTGCATGTTATCAAACGTGGGAATGTTGACTTTAGAGTGGGAAAACAGCGGTAAAATTAAACCCTAAAAAATCCAGTTTTCTAAAAATATCTTGATTACGGTTCATTGTTTTCATTTTAATTGCAAGCCTTTTACAGCTGAGAGGGATCTATTGAAGGCCCAACTCTAACACAAAGGGAAGCAGACATTCCTATGGGTGTCCAGAGAATTGTATTGAGCTTTTTGGGAATTTACTGAGAATTTTATATAAATGGTAGTTTGAGTTTAATGCTGGAAAAAGCCACAGAAAATACTGATGAAAATTCATGAAATTACTTCTGCATTAAACTGTTCTTATAGACTGCTAAGGCTTTTCAGCTCACTGATTAGATACAAACTATGAAACCTTAGCTAAACTGGGTTACTCCACACATGTGGCAAATTGCTGAAGATTCACAATTTATCTCAATCAGCGAAATATATAGTCCTTATGGGAATAAATGAAATACCCATGTAAGCATTTGTTTACCATACATAGTAGACATCAGACATTAGTTGCTACATTCACCAATTATGTATATTGCAAAGCCAAGGCCATGTTCTATCTTAGGGTTTCAGTCTACGCTAATTTGGGCCTGATGATTCTGTTGGATAATTTTCTTTTTGGGTGGGATAGAAAATCTTCCTTCTTTCCACAAATCCCTTTGCAAATTGGTCAGCGAGTCCAAATTCTGTTCCTCTGAACTCACTGGCCCTCCTCTGCACCATAGCTTTGTGGCAAAAGCTCTCGAACAACAATGATACAAGGGTGCTTGTCAATCTTGCGACCAGTTCTGTGTGGAAATGGATGGGTTTCTCTTTCTCTCTGGGACAATTTTCAGGTTATCTATCATGAGAGAATGAACTACTGATTCCATGTCCTCATGACTGTCTTCTGGAATGTCAGTAAAGACTGTGTTCTCTCTCATTGATGCATTTGTGCATCCAGTGATGTCTCTTTGAGTGCTTTTTTTTTTTTTTTCAACACAAGTCTGGTGGGAAGGGAAGTCACAGTAGCTTTGGTGGCTTTGACTTCATTTTTCAGTTCTTAGATTAGTCCATATTGGTAATTCAAACTATTTTAATGTCTCAGATGTCTTGTTTCATTTTGTCATGGTATTGAGCAGTTTATATGGTCTATTCATGGAGTCCTCCTCTGATCCTCGTGTTCTGGGTTTCTCTCTATTTTGTTTTGCCTTTCCTGATATTGCCATTCGCAATGCTAATAATTTACAATGAGCCTTATTTTGTTGTTAAACACTCTGTATGAGAAAAAATCCTCACAGCATCTTATTTACTCTTTAAGAATTCAAGTTACAGACACCTTTCACTGGATCTGCAATACTATTATATGCAAAACCTTAGCACAGTAGCATAGACATGCCATTAAATTCAATGGGAGTAAACAGAACCTTTTATTCATTTTAAGAAACTTTACAGCCCCCATGATTATGCAGTTGGAAAAAGGCACTGGTACTGTTCACAAATAATTTGACATTTTAAGTAAACTGTTTGGTATTTGAGAGCATAGTTTGCACAAATGAAAGTTTGTGTTATCTTCTTTGGGAAAACCAATGCACAGGGTCGCGATGTGTTGCTTGTGATAGTCAGAGAATCTAAGCAAAAATTAAGGAGAAACAGGTTCCTCCTTAAAACTGAGCAGGTCCTTCAGCGGTGAATGGCAGTCACTGCTTTTTACCAGTAGAGGGTGAAAAGGCCAATAAAGTAGCTGCCAAATGTTCTTTTTTTTCATTTCTAGTGAGCTTTTCCCTGTAAAATATAAACAAAGTTGGTGGTATTTCACACATGCAGTCACAAACACACACACACAGACCTCTTTGCCTGTTTGAGAAAAAAAACAGAATCAAATTCACTGCTTGCCTGTCCTGTTATTGTTTGCTAAATTACTGTAATATTGCAAGTACTAATTTACCATAATTGCTCACACCACATATAATGGACAGATAAAAATGCAACTGTTAAACTGCGGTGCAGAGACACTCCATTCTCCACAGACTAGTGAAGAAGGGAAGGGCATTACAGAAGTATTAAGGCATTTAGAGACAAATCAATGCAGCATAAGTGTTGCATCTATTACCTCACTATAATTTTGTGTATGGCCACAATAAATCTAAAACCACTAAGCCATCATTTGGATGGATTTCACATTTCCCTTTTTCTACTTACTCAGTGACTTTTTTTTAAGTATTCCAATTAATTTGGTAACAATTTCAAATCCAGAGTCTCTTTTAAATGTACAAAAAAAAGCAGGAGTGACATCATGGTCATTTAACAATGACATGCCCATGTAGATGTCAATGGATGTAAAGTCTAAGCACACTGCCGATACCTCAAGATACCTCAAGAGACATTAAATTGCATTATTTGGAGTGCCTGTAAATATACATTAACAACTGTCAATTCTAACTGCTTTGAAAGCAGAGTTGTTGCAAAGCATGTGTCAGTTGCTGATATTCAATAATGGCAGTGACAGACACATCCCACTCAAAACACTAAAATAAGTCATAACAAACATGTTTACCACACAGGCTGAAGTTTACAGGAATGTTAATCGGTGTTAACTGTTGGTTTTTATTACTGCCATTATTTTCATATTTCAATTATGGTGCAGTGGTATCTGCCTGCAATATGCCCCATTTCAATTCAAACATTACACAACAATTATATTCCCCTTAACAAAACTATACTCCCCATTTTTTCATCACTCACCTGCAAATGTGTTCCCTTTAAGATGATTATGACCATTTGTCTTGTGTCTTTGTCTACTGCATGTAGAATATAATAAATAGCATTTGTAAATTAGGAGGTACCGAAATGGCTTTAAAAATGAACCTTTTTGTACACCAGTATGGGGTGAAACTACTATGCCAAAAATGGTTCCCTTGGAGCCATAGCAGTGATTGTGAACTGTTTGAACCAGCAAGGGTCCTCTGTCAACAACATGTATGATTTCAATTGTTCATAAATCTACCGATTTTTTTTTTTTCTTTTTATCTGGGATTTCCCAGTGCATATAAGTATAGTGACTTTGCAGATGCTCTCATCCAGCATGAATTATGAAAGAAAAGGTATGACGATGCGTAGGATGAGGTCACACGAGCAACAGTACCTATAGACAAGGAGAAACCACATCTGTAACACAGTGTTATTGTCACAAGCACCATATTGAACAAAGAATAAGAGCGGCAAGCGCAATAATACCCTCACAACTAATACTCACAACAGCAGGTGCCAGGATGCAGTCTGTAGAGGTAGGTCAACAGTCTGTGTTGGGGGACGGCTAGAATCTGCACTATCCTGACTGCTGTGGGAGGCTCACTCCACCACATTGCGGCCAGACCTGACGGGCCGTGACCAGGCTTACTGAAATGAAATGCGCAGCCAGGTATTGTGAGCTTGCAGAGTGGAGTGGTCTGGCTGCTATGTGAGGCCTTATAATTGCCACACAT
This sequence comes from Megalops cyprinoides, assembly GCF_013368585.1. NCBI lineage: Eukaryota > Metazoa > Chordata > Actinopteri > Elopiformes > Megalopidae > Megalops > Megalops cyprinoides. The sequence continues at coordinate 5,726,993 of NC_050589.1, read as the reverse complement.
GCAGTAAAAAAAGCTATAATTTACCTATAAAGTCCAATGTAAACCGATAAAGTCCATATTAAAAGATTACTCCCAATCTTAATCTATGAGAATAGGTATTGATTACTATTAATGCTTCACATAGCTCACCTGAAAAGGTAAAAATGATGGTACTAGTAACAGGATTATTTGGATGGGTTATAGGTTTAAATCTGGCTCCAGGACCACCACACCTTGCCACAGGAGTAGGATTTAATCTTTGGCCATACATATTTAAATTCAATTAAATGCTTCACTTAGTTTAAATTTTTAGCAGAATTGAATTTCTGTTAGCAGTGTTTCAAGCAAAGACTAATTAAACATTGAGTATTTAATATACAAAAGGCTGGCTGAGTATTGATTTAGTTGGCAGCAAAACCTTTCAAAACCTAATATTGACTCAGAGAAGCTTGCCAGGGTCATGGGAAAGTTTTACATATATTGATTTAGGATTTAAGAAAGTCTCTCTTGTACTGTTCCACTTAAATCCCCTGTGGTGTCATAGCAGAATGACATGAGGGACTTTAAATAGCTGGAACTGGGTCTTGTACCTTATTTCAGTGCAAAAAAAAATTTAAAAGAAAATATCACATCATCTTTTGTGACGGTCACAAACTATTAGATTGATAAATTAATCTGGAGTGAGAAATCTCAATGTGAACGTTACTTGAAAAGAAACTTATGTCCGCTTAAGAGCTGATGGAAATTTACTGATGCTATCTCATGGCACCATCAGTTTCAGAATGGCGCGGCCTAAGGAAAGTAATTTTCTGTCCTCGTTTAGGCAACAAATTTTCACATTTTATTACAGCTAACATTGTCCCGTTGACAGCCTCATGAAGCTACTTGTAATTTGATTATCCAGTCTTCTTGTTTTTGATCTTTTACATGTTGGGGAAAGTAAAATGAGCACAAATAAAAATCTGCAAAACTTTGTTTAAATAGTGCAGGTTCAGTAGGAAACTGAATAAATTAGAACGGGAACTCCATTCATGTTGTCTTTTACAGCTGCTTGTTTAACTTACCAGAGAAAAACGTTCTACATGCTATAAAAAGTTAATATATTTAAATGGGAAACTTAATATTTTCTTTCCGCAAACATGGCAGTCCAACTACATCTGCAAACATTAATAACTCACAAGTTAAAAGTTGAGGAAAAATAAATATGAAACATAGAATACACGGAGGACCTAAACAAATGGCAAAAATATTGAAGAGGGTAGTACTTATTTTTTAAATATATTTTAAAACGTACAGCATGAAATAGTAACTAAAGCAGTTAAAGGTAGGTTATGTAAAATATAAAGAATACAACAGATAAAATATATCTGCATCCACATGATTTCGAAAATCACCACTTTCAAATTAACAGCATATTGATTTTTTTTTTTTTTTTTCCTTAAACAAGTAAAGTCCTGTCTCCCTGTGCCTTCATAAAGTTAAACATTTCGGGGGTCAAGTAACCTGACAAGAGCAGGTCCTTGCTGTGATTGGCTTCTCCACTATTTGGCTGCAGACGGAGGTCTTGTGAGAGCACTGTTAGAGTATGTGTATGGTGCACAGGAAAAGAGACACACCTACCCTAAAGGTTGTTGCATTTGATGCTGATTAGCCAGTTGGTCACCATTGGATATATTTAAATCTGGGATCATGCCTGGCCAATGAACAGCATGAACAGCGAAGGGACCAGGGCTTGGACATGCCCCACCCATCTGTCACCTTCTCTGGACCGTCCTTTCATGGCCGTGTGGTCATGAGTAGAGTCCTTACACCCTCTGTCATCACTCATTGGTACATTGTCACCGACATGTGGCACGTTGAAGTAGATTTAGCAACCTTGTGTCAACCCAGTTTTCAGTTATTATAGGCTCAGTTTTGGCAATGTGATATTGATACTCTATTTCTCCTTGCAATGAAAATATGGACACTTTTTTCCACTTTTATGCCCTGTGGTGAGTAAATAATTAATACAAAAAGAGAAATGAAGATGCTCAAGGACTGCTTCTTAGTCAGCAAAATGAATACCTCCTTGTGTTTTGCTTCTGGTGAAACAACATTTGAGTAAGTAGGTATTCAGCTTCAGTGGGAAAGGATGCCATGCATGGTCTTTAACACAATGTATCACAAAGCAAACTATGGTACTATTTTTCAAACAGAAGAGTTCCATTATTAATATTAATTAAACTTTCATATCAATACTGTGATACACCAATGAAGAAGATAAATTGATTTACATCCGCTGTGGTCTCATCACGATTTAGTTTGTCTTACCATAATTAATGTCATCTGGAACATTTCCAATCTCTGATAAAAGTTTAAGTAGGCCGGGTAAATCTTGCGGTAAGTCTCAGTGTTAATTTACTGTGCTGTTGTACATGGTTGCTTATGAATGCAAGACTAATTCTGAAGCCATGGGGCTCCATTTTTTTAATTTACATAGTTGGATTTGGAGGAGAAAAAGGAACTGAAAATATATTTATGAAAAAAAAAATCAGCATACTAGCATTTAATCAGTTTGATTAATAGTGCATCACATTTTCCTGTACTGTGTCTATTATGACTTCACAGTGGGAAATGCCACAATATGAGAACTGAAGTTACTGTGAACCTAATGAAAACAATCAGAGGACACTGTTGAAAATGACATTAAAAGTAAAAAGCATAATAATACCCTTGAATGCAGCCACAGTGAACAAACAATGTCACAGGAAAAAAGAAAACATTACTTTGGTTAATCAATAATTCCAGAGTCTGTCATTTACGATCAACAGAAGTTCTTTATTGTTCCAGTAGCATGAAATAGCCTGACCCTTTTATTACAGTAAATAAATAAAACATATCCCTTCCTTACAATGTGGCCGCATACAGGAAATGACATTAACACAAATGCATTTTTGAGCATTTTGACTGTCGTCAAATACAGCTTTTGCTGTGTATTTGCTTTTATGAAGTTCAATAAATTAGCTTCCTTGGCCTCCTCTGAGCAGCAGATTAAATATTAATGGCTAAGGCATAGGCAGCATTTGCCTGCTCAACATGCACATTTTTTTGATGACAAAGACATTAATACTGCAGTAGCATACAGCGCTGTACAGTACATTGGAGGTATAAACAAGGACTGTGAACCGGCAGTAAGACATTCCAGTGTGAAATTCAACTGAGCATTAACCATATACAGACAAGCCATCAAATAAGAGCTGATGGTGGCAACTCCCTGCAGTTTTATCCCCAGAACCTTCAGATGTGTCAAGAAGACATTGTCATTATTGGGTGGCAAATGCGATCTATGTTGAACAAATAGCATGCTTGTGGGGACTTTAAATGTAACCTCAAGTTGAAGTCCCTCACACATTTCTGTTTGTTCCTCTGACCAGCAAAATTGTGATGAAAGAAAAAAATATATATATATCTATATATGAAAGAAAAAAAATGTCATGGGTACTTGCTTACATTCAGAACTCAAAGTGCCATGGCAATTTGACGAAATGAGCCCATCACCTGACCCTCAACACGACCCCCCCCCCCCCCCCACTTGGGGTAACTTTCAATTACATATGGTGCTAGTACTTTCAATTGGAGAATGCATGACCATTCAGATTTACACAGTCAATGCCCCATCCCTGCTTCCCTGCACACCACGGTCAGTTTACCACACGCCCTTTGTAGCCTGCGTTTATTTATTTTCCCCCAAATTCGCTAATGAGATCTATTTGTATTGTGCGGGTGGGGGTGACCGCTCAAATGAATCGGGGGGGGGCCCCCTTTCCTTTTCTCCTGAGGAGAAGTCAGTTGCGGCAGTCCATGAAGTTGGCAGGCGGATCAATAGGCCGCCAATAAGTTTGCCAGAGCCTGCATCTTGATTGAGGGACAGGGATCGCTTGCTTATCCCTTCCTCATGATACATTCTGCCCATGCCATTCATTAATTCGGCAGTCCCCTCCCGGAGGTAGATCCGAGAGCTATCTCAATAAACTTATACACTTGGCTGTGAAGCAATGCCCGCTAATTGAGTTATATTTCAAATCCTCAGCAGAGGTATGATTCTGGCGGTACATGCCACCTGGACTCCGTCGCTCCCACAGCAATAGCGGATGAGGTGAAATGAGAAGCAGCTCCCTTTCTTCAAAGGATATTATCAGAGGGCCAATATTATACAGTGGGACATTTGATGGCTCTGCGAAAAATGATGTGTGGGTAAGCCACACTTAAGGTGCAGTGCAGTGCTGGAAGGAAGGGGGAAAGGGGGTGATTATGGGTTTTATAGAAACTGGGGAAAAACCATATTGCAAACAATTATTTTTCCTCCCTCAAAAAGGATCAATCACAATCAGTACCATTTGGAATTACATTTGCAGGGGTATGCAACAGCTTGTCTGGTAAAACTTTTTCCAGACATAAGTCAATTTATCATTACTCACACACACACACACACACACACACACACACACACACACACATATGCATGCATGCACATGCACAAACAGACATACATGCACACACACACACACACACACACACACACACACACACGCAAACAGACATACACGCACGCACACACACACACACACACACACACACACACACACACACACACACACACATCCAGCTTGTACAGATCACCTATGATACTGTATGTTCCCTGCCTGTTTGCGAATTTCATGCACTGCATGCAAAACAACTTTCATTTTCATGGCGTTAAAACAGACATTATAGCATTCCTGAGGATCATTTTTGTTCTCCTTTTTAAATACCCCAGGCTCCCATATCAGATCATTACTCCTCATTCAGCGCCCGTTTTAATAAGAAGCTCCCGCAACTGCCATCCATGTGCTATTGCACACCTCCTCCTATCCAGCACCTCTTTATCTGGTCTTGCAAAGCAGGTAAATTTATCTTTCTGACAACCTTTGCGGAGAAATTAGGACTCTTGCCTCCACACAGTCACACAGTGGTGTCACTATGAAATATATAAGATAAAAGCGTGTTGTTTGAATATACATTTATAGAGCTGTCATGACCCCCCGCCCCCCACCCCACACCGCACTCCTTTGATATCAATCTGGCACTGGAATGAACAATAATATGCTTAAGCACTGATTCAGAAGCTTTTATTGGCATTTGAAGGCATTCGTCTTCCAGAGTTATGAAGTGCTTAAGGACCCTTCAGTCTGTGGCCAGCGCAGACATGCAAATCGTTATATAAGCGCATCTCATTATTATTCCTTCTCAAACCGTCAATACAAAGTGCAACCTTTTTTTCTCTCTCTGAACATCCAGGGCTTGCCAGGGTATTTTATCCGTTTTGACCGGTTTGTCTGATCGCCCTCCCCTCCCGCCCACTGCAGAGCGGACTGGTGCCGCTGACAGCTTGTGCCACAACAGCCTGAGTCAGGCCCCCACGCAGAGGCTGCAACCTTCCTTATGTTTGCCAGGACGCCCCAGCGATTTCAAAGACTCCCTCTGCTCGTCTTTTGGGGTCCCCGCGAAGTGCACTTAAATAATGTAGGACTGCAGGAATTAAAGCGAAACCCCACAGATTGATGTGTGTGTGTGTGTGTGTGAGTGTGTGAAGGAAGATGTGGGTGTGCTATTCTCCTCTGTACTTTAATGTAGGAAATTGGGTCATCAAGTAAGTGAGAGCTGCCGCAGTCAGGAATGAGTCAAATAGAAGAAGCCTACTTGATGCAAATAAAACACAACTTTTCCATTATCCGGTCGACCGCAGACAAGTTGAAGAGGCATAAAAAAAAGAGGCTCATTGATCAAATAGGTTTATTTGAGGTTAAAACGACTGTCTGATTAGCCAAAAAACACTGATACAAACAACGAGTAAAAAGCTGGATTTGGTACAAACAAATGACAAAGTCAGCTGTGTACACAGGCTTAGCAAAAAGCACAGTGGAGCACAAGACCAAATGCATTTTATTTTCCTTAAATTTGGAGCTGCCCTTGTTATGTTTCGATAAAGAGATTAATGAACTGACCTTCTTGTAAATGAGGGTACCTCCACCCAGGGCAGAAATAGCTTTAACATGCAATCAGCATGATGTATGGTATGGTATGTCCTAACATCAAAGCATACACACTAAGATCATGGGTTTGCCTGCAGAGAAACCCCACAAATTTAAAACGCCAAATAGTGCTTAATAGGGATAAAAACATGCACCACCACAGCATGATTTCCTTTTTTGCTCCCAATAATAAGTAATCAAGATTGCATGACTAAAAATATGAAGACTGATAGGGTTGAATACCCCCTTACTAACCTGTTGATCTCAGAGGCCAAGCATATTCCTTCCCCCAAGAACCTAGCTCCAAATTCAGCTTGCAATGTGTAAGTGAAATGTGATTTCTCTTGAAGCAAATGAAACAATGAAGCCAGTCTTTACTGTAAGAACCTGAAAAAAAGGTCACGCTTGATTAATTTTGGTGTTCAGCTTTAAGGACAACATCCAATTCAGATATATTGAACCGTGAACCTTTGTACTTATGGTGTCTCCCTCACTCCTTAATGAGAGTTCTTCAGATTTACTGTAATGGAATGAACACATGAAACATTTTAGCCAATATGGTTATCATTATGCGCTACGGTTCTCAGTGAAGCAGTGGTTACATTTCAGCATATAAATGGTACTGAAAAGGAATTCATCCTGTAATTTAGGTAATATTTGGCCTGTGCTTTACCCTGTGCCACATGGTACAGTTAAGGTGGAACGTGGCTTTTGGGTGCTCAGCGCCAATAAATGGAGCAGCAATAGACTGCACAGAAAAGTGATATGTCATTTTCTGTGTCATTCTTATGTAAGGACCATTCATGAGAGAGAGAAAAAAAATGTGTCATTCCAATCAAAGATGCATGGGTGAGTAAAATACCAGGTCATTTATCGAATCGATACAGCTGATAAAATTCCAGGGCAGAACTACAGTAAATGGAAATGTCAAGTCATGTGTGGTGCATGCCAAGTGTCTGAGTCTCTCCCCCTGCAAAACCAAGAAAGGAGGAGAATGTGAAGACTGTCCAGTCTTGGAGCCACAGTGATGTAGCAATATATGCATTTGAAAAATTAACAGTTATTAAAGAGATCACATCTACACTGCATTTTGGAAACAGATGCTATTTATCTTGGTTAAATTAAAATGAACTACATGTGCTATGTGAGATTCTGTGTTAATTTGACTGGTTCTTGAACTACAGTGGGCCATCATCCAATGGGAACAATGTGTCTTTTCATGGAGGGTGTTTTGGCCTTTTTACAAGCAGGCTAGAAAATCAGAATATCAAAATCACATGCAAACCCGTTGCCTACCACCAATATGTCTAGATACAGTCATATATCAAAACAAGCTACTAATACAACAATTATTGTACATGCTTGGTAATTATAACTATTATGATCACTGCTGATTCTGAAAGTATGTTTTTTATTAGGTGGTGTTTCATTTCTGGGATGGAAATATATTTATGCATAAAGGGTATTGCCTACAAGTAGGGCTTCATCCATGTGGCAGTCATTACACTTACGGTTTGTGCAGTCGTAGTGGTGTTCTTGCGTGACACTGTATGGTGTATGCAGAAATCATTCTTTATGTCCCTGTGACACAATGTTTAATTTATGTCTGTTTGGCAGGTGTACCACCCATCCCAAATGGAATCTGAGATGGTGACGTTTGCTCTTCCCTATTCAGCCCATCTGTTATCATTCCCAGGGTGTTTTTCTGGCTAATACATAAAAGTCTGTTTTTCTGTTATGATTGTTTTCTGTTGTATTTTTGCTTTGTGTGAGATGCGCATACTTGTGCGTGCGCGTGTGCGTGTGTGTGTGTGTGTGTGTGTGTTTATGAGTGTGCACATAGGGAGTTTTAGCATATATTAAAAACTCCTCTCTCATCCTGTTCCTGTCCTGTAACAGCTGCAAAGTAATTGAGAATTTGAAAATTTAAAGTGCAGTCAGCACTTTTAATCTCTCCAATTCTGCTGTCTTTCAAGAATCTAATGCTTTGAAATTGAACTTTACAGGGATTTGTGGTATACAAAATGTTGTCTTGACGAGATTCCTGGCTTGTGTTTTTTTTTTTTTTAGAGAAACTCTCTGCTACAGTATATGCAAATGAAAATTTCTATTACAGCAATGAATGTGGTAACGTTTCCACATGCCGCAACACTTTTTCTATCTGCAAACTCCACATGCTGTAACTCCATTCATATCAATCCATTCTCAATTAACAAAAAAACTTTTTATCTTATTTTGAGATCATCCTGTGACATACTAAAAAGTATTATTTGAATTATGAACTTATTGCACTATTGTAAAACCAGTCCAGTCTTCACATTTTCTAATAATATTTACATGCACGCACACACACATACACACACACACACACACACACACATGCATTTCCCTACAACTCATGGTTTTATGTGCATCAGGAGGATAGAACTAGAGATGAATATCTTAACTGTGCTAAAATGTTTTTAATCGTTCAATTTGTGCAGTTTCCTCCAATGGAAAGGTTTAAAAGGACATTACATTATATGGTGTGTTCATACCTTTAATTTGTGGTTCACTGTAAACTGGCATTTAATGTATCATGACCTTTAGCCCACATAATTAAACTGAGAGAGCTTTACTGGTGGCATATTTGAAGCAAATTAACTGTGGCACAGGACTATACATCCAACATTCCAACAGACAGTAACAACTGGGAAGAACAACACTTTATCCCAAGCTATTGCATATGAGCCACCTCTTAAACAAGGAATTCTTCAGGACTTGGCCAATGATAAATTACAACGCACTTTCATACCAACATGGGCATGAAGAGAGAGTAATAAAAAATAAAACATGCCTGTATTTGTTCGTACTGAGACCTTGAAATTGGTGTGGATCATCCTGGTGCTTGTCAATTCATGCTACATACAAACTGCACATACTCACATACTGTACTGTCTGCAGTGCTGTGTAATATTGAGTATTACAACCCACTGATATGATTTTAGATTATATTCAATTGTTATATTTTTACTGTAGTGAAAATTCTATATGCTTATGCTGAAGTGGAAGCAAGTGTGGAAGCAGACGTCTTTACACAATAAATTATTTTAAGGAAAAAAATAGAACAGTTTTGATTACATATACAAGATATTCAATGCATGTTTGTCACATTCATAAGACTACCTTGATATATATTAATATTTATTCATTACATTACATTATGTTCATTTAGCAGACACTCTTATCCAGAGTGACTTCCAACATAATAGAACATAAGTGTATCCATTCAAGTTGAATGAGCAACAATATCAGACCAGGCTAACAACACTCCCAGACCAGTGACTGTCAGCATAACACTATTCATGCCCAAACCTAAGTTAACCTGTGCAACCTGACCAGAAAAGGGAAGCCAAGTATACTAACATACATCAGTCTCTAAAACACAGAATCCATAATACATCACAACATAAAATAAACAACAAGTACTACAAGTAGCAGGTGTTAGGGGGCAGGGACTGAGGTGAAACCGAGATTCAGTCTGAAGAGGTAAGTCGGAAGACGGCCAGTGATTCAGTTTTCCTGACCCCTGTGTGGAGTTCATTCCACCACTGTGGATCCAGTATAGACAGGGATTGTGTCTGAGAGGAGCGACCCCGTTGGTTCCACGATACGACTCTAAAATCTGTATTCATGAAGCACTGTGCCCAACAAGCAAAAGGGCAGTTGTATTAGTAAGTGATCGTTTCAGATTCAAAAGTTATATATTGATCATATAAAAAAGTGAAAAGGGGGGTGAAAAAAGTCATAAATACTATGTAGATATCGGGATATCTGGGGGTGAAATGCACCCCCATAGCACCAGGCCTGATAGTACCACTTTTTAACAAATAATCATATACCCTGTGCTGAAAGTACAACCAAAAATTACTTAGCCATAATGCACCTGTGTGTCTCCTGCTGGCTTCAGTACCACTATGAGCCACCACAATAACATATGCACCATAAATATTATACTGTTAAATTTAGATAAATCTGTATTTGCTCTCTAACTGGGACACCCAGCTTGTTACAGTAGCAACAATTTCAGGTTAGCTCCTGGCCTGTGTTCGGAGCGTGTAGTTAGCTGTCAACAGTATAACTATCTTGTAAATGTAATATTTTAGTTTTTTGTCTGAAATTCTATCAGAGTGATTAATAATTATATTTTAGGGGTAGACACAAACAAACATGTATGTTTCAGAAATAGCTTCCTTGGCAATCTCAATAACGTTTACGTGTAAACAAAATCTCAATACCTACAGTATGTGAATATGTTATCCATCACAGCAGCATTAAAATACACTGCCCTCAAGATTCGATAAAAAATGTCATTTTAAGGACAAGTGATTTTCAGCCAAAAGAACACAAAATTCCCTAGATTAATCTGGTGCCATGTTACAGTGGAGCAACTTACTCTCCAAGCTATTTATATGCAACTGGGAAGTAACAAGTACACAGTAATGCAATAGATAGAGTCAAGTGTTGAAGAAGAGGTCAAGCTGTGAAGAGGGAGCTGTGTGCTTGTGTAATTCACTCTCAGGCTTGGACAAGCAGAGAATCAAATTCATACTCATTCCTGTCAGTCTTAAAGAAGAATGGCTCTAAGTCGTTATCCCTCAAAGCTTTTCTTAATTCAGTTCAATTCAAATGGCTGAATTAGTTGAACTTCCCACTTTAGTAATTAGTCAATGCATTTTAGGCATTTGTATATTGTAGGGAGTATATTGTGGAGTGTATTATTGTTTGTTCCATGAGGAGTAAATCAGTTTTTAAAAGCATATTTATTTAAGCAAATATATTTGTGAGTCAAAACAAACTGCATGGCTACATCTATGTAATTGCGAATCAACAAACTACTGATCTTACATCTTGAGCACTGGTTTGTGGCACTCAAAAATGCTAATTTATCATTTTTTTAAGCTATTAAACATTTGCTTTTATTATTATTCCAAAGTTTATACTGAATTGTAAAATATTCAGTTACATCTGTTAACAGCTCTAGTTATCAGTATTCCTGCTATAAACATAAGGGGCTCTGTTCATCTGACATGCAGACACAAAGTATAGGCCTAATGACTGGCCTACTGGTTCATAAATGTTACATAGCACCCAGACTCCTTCTATTCTAATTTAATTCTTTGTTCCCTACAAAGAATTACAAAGTCTGGGGCTTTGTCCAAGTTTACTTATTTATTTATCATTATCATAATTTTTTCGACCTGGCTTTATATTGTATCTGTGATGACAAGGATAGTATTATGAATAAACTGCTTGTCTTCCCTGTTTTTGGCTTAACCACAAGAATCTGCCATGAGCACGCATAAGGAGAGACTGAAATTTCTTTGCCTGAGCTAAAGATCTCACTCTGAATGCATCTGAGTGGAACTCACAGGCGTTATGAAGAGCCTGCCGCACTACCCAAAATTGTCTGCTGTCACTCGTAAGCTCGGTCGCAAACGTCTTCCACGGCAGGTGTTTAATTACAAGCTTGCGGTTTACGATTGCTCGATGTTGAACCATGACCACAAGTTTGAGTGACACAGAGCAATCTGTGATGTTCCAACAGGAAATGTGTTTTTCTTTTTTTTTTTTTTTTACCCCATTGTCTCTGACACAGACGGCAGCCTCCATCTGCCTGAGAGCGTCTGACGGCTGCTCGCAGAGGCGTGTCGTTTCTATGCCCAACGCGCCGCGGCAACCAGCAACGCTTTAATGAGGGGGGAGGAGGGGAGTTTACTTTCTTAATTTCGCTGAAGAAACATTTTGAAAGCGGCCTCCTTCATTGTCTCACTCAGTCTGGTGTTAGGAGGGCAACACTTGATCTGCTGTCAGGCATATGCTGTATTGCTAATTAAAGACTCTGGGAAAAGGAGGCGTCATGGCTGAGGGAGACTACATGCTGACCTGTGGACCACATGTTGCACCCCGAAGGCGAGTGAAAGAGTGACCTTTTTATTTTCCTGGAGCGCTCAAAGTGGTTACCAGATTTATGTATTTCAATTGAAGACCACAGCAAACCCCTTGCCACTAATGAGAACTGGAGCAGTAACTGTTTTTCTTCCCTTGTTCAATATCTTGAAGAGATGAAGCAGCCATTACCCAAGTCTTTAGGGGGAGATTTTGCAGGCCAAAACAACCATGCGTTTGTCTTATTTTGACAAAGACAATCATCTGCAATTAGAGTATTATTCCCTCTGGCCCTCAAATCAAACCCCTTCATAAAGTATTAATTTTCTCTACATTACTTTTGACTTTGTTTATTATACTGAGCACGAGATGCACATTTTTTTTCTTCAGAAAAACAAAGCATATGGAGTTTGAATAGTGATTAAATGTTTTGACAATAATTTGACCGCTTTATCTTCCAAGACTAACTGTGGTATCATTGAGGGGCTTTGACCCTTGCATGAGCACCATGTCACTTCATTGGTCAGAGGTTGATGGGAGCTGGTGATGAGGACATTCTACCCGTTGAATGTAAAACCTTGTGAAAATCAAGAAAGATACATACAGTACATACAACTAATATACTTTGCTTATCAAAATAACATTTTTGTGACACAGGTGTCCTGGAAGTTAGACTAGGACAGCAAGGATTAACCCTATAGTTGATACATGCAGAAAAAATTAAATGTAGTTATGTAATATCCATTAGAAATAGCACTGTGAATGCTACAAAAGGTGAGTTGCAGTTTTCCTGACAGTACCTGTATGAATCTTTTGTAGGTATATGTGTAACTGAATGTGAATAGCCAGAACGGTGAACAGCTGAGACGGTGAACAACAGTTTGCTAATTTAGTCCTCCTCTATGATACCAATGACAAAAAAAGTTATCTTGTTATCTTGACACCTGTGACATATTGGTTCCTAAGTGGTTCGGCCCTTTTCTTTCTTTCACTGCCAACAATTTAAATCACCTGATAACCTCTGCCCAATCATCTCTCAGACTAATGAAGCAATATAACACTTAAGCAACAGTGTGGCTAAACCATACTCCAGCCAGTCACGCATGACCAATTAATTCACTAAATCACTATTCACTCTATTAATTAACAATAAACAAAAGTCATTTACTTTTTAAATTACATGCATGTATAAAAGGACTGTAATTTTCTTTCTATGACAAGCATTCAGTGAGCTGAATACAAGACCAATAGTCTTCACTAAATGTTAGAGGTTTGGACCCATTTTCATGCTGCGTACAGTATACCCTGTTCTGATTAAATCTGTATTATTGATACGGAAACATAACTGAAACTATTTGAGATTTCCATTCTGTTAGGAAGTCAGACCCCTATCGAACCTGTAGGCATCAATAAGCCCCTCATTTTGCATCTGCTTTCAGGTAAGATTGGAGTACAAAAGGGACCTCTGCATCGCCTCTCCGTGGCCACTCACAATGAAGGATCCGTCTTTCGCGGTGAACCCCCAGGATGCTGGGAAGGCCATATATACACAGCAGGTTTGCCGTTATAGTCTGTTTCACTCACGAAATGAACGCTTCATCTGATTCGTATATTTAAAGCCAATGCTCTCCATTCCGTGGCTACGTTTTCGACGTCAGATCCTTCATCATATCCAAAGGAATCTATGTAATCAGACATGTCTGTGCGATATTGAGGAGCATGTGCAATTATGGAGCATTATTCATTTTTTTTCTATTAGATTTCTAAAAATGACATTAATGTAACTTTAAAAAATACAAGCGTACTCAGGATGTTAAGATGCTGGTGAGGTCAACAGAAATTGGGAAAACATGTTTGCGTGATGATCCGATAAATAACAAACAGGAATTCTTAGTCGACGAAGCAGCTCTTGCACGGCGCTAGGAACCTTGAGATGTAATAGAACTTGCTATGCTTCCTTTGCGCGAAGCACGCTTTGAGGTTTCTGTGAGCAATTTCCAACTTGTCGGGTGGCTCCTACTTTATTAATAAGCTCGGCTCGTGTCACGGTTGCGTGAGTTTTGAAAGTGTTGAGGGAATATGCGTTTTTGGGTCTGTGCATAACTGTGTGTCGACGGGGTTGGGAAGGTGGTGGTTTCAGCGTGGGGGATCTAGCAATATTACATATTTTACTTTAAAATGACGTCACAAGAGTGTCAGCCGAAACTGGACTGGCAGGTTGTTAGTGAAACGGAGAGAGGCAGAGAGAGGCAGCAAGATGCAGCGCGGGGTGATAACATTGCACTGTCTCTACAAATGATAACTGCATGATTTTTTCCCTCTTTCTCTCACCGCGTTAGGCATCTCGCCTCCACGAACCACACTCTGCAAAAACGTACTGAGCTGAACGCTGTCTCGCTTCTTTTTTTGTTTGTCATTGTTTAGAAACCTGTTTTGTGTAATACAAGAACATGCGAACTGTCGAATTTGGGTCTGCGTTAAAACATACACTGAAGTGAAATGTACGCGCACTTTTTTTCTTTTTAACTTTTTAATTTTACTTCTATCAATCATTTCTCTCAGTATGCCATTATTCTGCATTTGAGAAATTATCCAGAGAAGTGCGTGGTCATTTCCTAACTGAAGCCACAAGGGATGGCGACGATTCACCTTCCCGCTTTGCTGTCATTTTTCATGGCTTTTTTGGACTTGGCAGAGGAGTACGTCCTTTAATTTTGAATTAATCTAAAGTTTGATCGACACAAGCCAGTGGACAGAAGACACCTTGCATTGAATAACTTACAGAAGAGCACCTGGCGGGGAACACCTCGGATGCCTTCATACACTCCGCTCAGTTGAAATATAAAACAAACCTGGCCAGTGAGAGAAAACACCAGAAGTCCATATGATCCAGATATTTTGTCTCGTCTCTTCTCGGCATTTGTGTATTGTGGGAGGATCGGCAGCATTTTCGGAGTAATTTCCATGTCCGATATTCTGAGGGGCAGAAGCTGAGAATGCTGGCTTCGTTGGTGCCTGGAATAAGGTCTTTAACTTGACTGTTTTATTTACGACTATCGACATTTGTGGGAACGTACATAAATGGGCGGATACCTAAAGGACTGATTCGGAATTATTGTCGAGAAAATGTGGATAAAACGGATTGTTGCACGCAGGTAAGATTCCGACTTTTGTAATTTGTTTCTCGAATGATATAAATAATGCTTCGTCAAATAGGGTAGTATAATACGCCAATACCAAATTCATACGCTAGACGGATGCATCATGATTAAATAGTTACAGCTGTACCTTTACATGAGATTAACTAGAACGCTAAGCGCTTTTTTTCTATTTTTGTTGCTACGCCACGAAATTAGTTGTGTTGTACGCTATCCATATTCGTGGCAGTTGCAATAAAGTATCATCAGTGTGTTGCAGGATTGATAGCACAGAAAATATGTAGTTGTATTTCGTGGTAAGAATTGCACAATGCATACTTCCTATTATTAATTATCCCAAGTCTAAGCAATGTAGTGACAAATTTCTCAGGTTGAAGTGGATACAGTGCAAAAATTTTCAATTGTTGTACACTGGAGGTCGCCAAATGCACGCGGTAAAATATTAGAGGAGCGGCAAACATGATTGCACATCAGTCTCGGCAAATAGCTCCACTGTCAGCTGTAGCAAAAAGTGAACACACACACAACTCGCGAACGCACACACGCGCGCGCTGAAGCAATATATGAATAGAATTTTTAATCCCAAAGGGGAATTTTTCTTGGGGCAGTCACATTAATGTAGGACAATGATGATAAATATAGTAACGTTCGAACAACATACACACCTTTGCTAATACTTTGCTGTTAGAGTACTGTATAAGGCAGAGAAAGGAAAAAAAAACAGGCAGGCAGTTACTCTGATGGAAATCTCGTTTAATTCATTCAATTCTCCATCATTTAATGTCAGTCCTCTTTAGCTAAAGGTATAATAGATTGTTACTTTGGCAGTGGATCGTGTTTGCTATTGAATTTCTGTAGCAATACGCTGTTTCTTTACTGAAAGGCAAATGTATGTGCATATATAACATATGCCATTGAAGCAACTGTCAGAAAGTAGTTTAGTTGCATAATTTTCAGTTGGATTATCCACATTGTGTTTCTTTTTTTTTCAGAATGATGATAAACATCGCGAATAGGTTTGATTGAATTCTGTAGCCATCAGTATTCTGACATTTCGCCCTGGAAACATTCAGATCTAAATGTTGCTATTTTCACAATATCAAACCACTTATTTGAAATAAATATTTCTATAGATTTAATTCATGGAAAAAGAAACAGTCATTGCTTAAGATTTATATAACATATAGACTACATATTTTGTCAGATTTATGATAGAAGTACATGTATGTATGTATGTTTCTCAGATTTATAGTAGAAGTATGTATGTGTATGTGTGTATATATGTATGTATAAATTCAAACTTCTTATCTCAATTTGGTATCAGTATTCATAATTATAAAATATCTATATGTCACAAATGTCAATGATACCGCCTCTGCATTTCATGTATCAGGTTGTTGAATTGTACCACGGCTAGGGTTAACGGATCAAGGGGAAACCACTGCAATCAGAATGCAAATGCCAAATATGGTAAACTTTCAAAGCAACTGCCTGTTCCTTTGGAGAGGAGGACGGAAAATCGAAAGCTAAATTCGAGTCACGTAGGCTGCACGCCCCACCTCGTTCGGCGGCAGGTACAGCTGGTTGAGTGACCTACTCGTCTTTCTAAGATCCATCATAATACCGGGGCACAGACAGTGACACAGTTTGACTAACGCACTTGCCCTCCGCGAAATTCCGCGGTGCGTCTAAGTGTTGTTGTGGCTCCTGACTTGTTTAACACCACGGGGATATGCCTAGATATGTGAAGTAAAAAGGTCACGTCATCAAGCATAATCCTGATTTTATATTTCAGTTGCCTTTAAAATAGGCGGTACAGTGTGTGCTATTCCATGTCTCCAACCCACTGTAACACCCTAGATTAAATGTAAGGAGTGAAAAGAATCATGCCACTCAGAGATCAGCTCTCTGTCTAAAGAAAATGGGAGCTTTGGCATCTTCTAATGGTATGAGAATGGGAGTTGTTTACGGGCAATTTGATAAGGCACATATAAGCAATGTCACTTGCTCATCAAGTTGAGGCGATCCATTGACACCATCTTTCTGTCGGGTTTTGTCATGTGACAAAAGAAGGCATGAAGACTAATTGAAGTTTCTACTGTGAATCCATTTGGCTCCCAATGGTGTCCTTCAAAAGCTGTTGCTCTACAGTATGTATTTGCATCTGACAGTACCATCACTCCCAATGGGACTAGATGCACTCATGTTGGGATTTTTTAATCCATAAATGCCAACACAGGTCATGTAACCTTTTTTTTCCCTTGTCTCATTATTGTGTTTGAATAATAAAAAGCCATGGGACCACATCAAGAATGGGGAAAAAAAAATATTTGAATTGACTGACATGCATTGAGAAATGAAGAGTGCGGGAGAGGAGGATAAGCAATATTGATTCCCTGTCTGTTTGCCCCTGAAATAGAATCTTATGATTTTTTTTTCTCTTTTTTTGGGTGGTTTTAATTCCTGGTCCGAATAAAAATGATACAGCAGTCAAATAAGTGTGGTAAATTAGACTCTGACACTTGTAAGTACTTTTTAGATGTAGTAAGAATAATTATTAGATGTACTTTGTTCTATTTTATGTGTAAGTGACTCTGGATAAGACCATCTGCTGAATGACAAAATATAAATGTAGAAAAATATAATTTGAAATTACATGAGACAGGTCTATCGGGATTTTTAAAGTTAATGCATATCTATTGGTTACCTAAAAAATGGAATTTGAAATATTCTTATTATACACACTTAGGCTGTTTTTTTTCTACACAGAAACATAGAAGAGTGTGGTAATGGGTTCTCTGGGTCACATGTATAATTTATTGCAGTTTGTTTCAAAATGCACATACCTGTATGTGGGGCTGTGAGAAGCATAACCCCTGCTTGCTTTCAACAACTACATTAGTGCATTTACTTACACTGTGTTCTCACACTGTGACTGCGATGGAATATCAATGGGTTGTAAGAATGTGATATAGCACAGTGTGACACTGGCCACACTGTGAAATCAGAAGGGGGGGTGGGGGGTGGGGTGAAGAAAATGGTGGCGAAGGCCTTCACCAATACATATGATCCGTAGGACCCACAGTTCATTGGTCACTGAAAACAGCCTATTTAAATACCAGCACACACAACCCAACCCAAACAGTGGGAGCAGTTTTGAAGTTTTTTGATGTTCCAAAAAGTGACACAGAGGGATATTTCATACTTGGTGTGGAGTTGGTCTAGGCTTGGACAGTGATCCAGATGGTCCTCCACAGTCGGATGACTACTCCCAATGCACTAAAGATAATGTAATAGAAAACAGGAAATTATGAGAAGAAAGAGGATGTGAAGACAGTGAAATCCCAGAGGTATGCTTTTATATACTACTTTCTTGGAAAAATAGGATGTCACTTGTTATCTGATTATTGTGACTTTCGGTTGTCAGTTATTCCGACATTTAATTCTTTAAGCACTCTTTAAAGGAAACCAATAGTTAATGTCTCAGTAGTATTTATATGTGTAACTCATGCTGACCTTTGATGAGCAGATTATTTCAGCAGTATGATGGTTTGTATCAGTGTAACTACTCTGAATATCTTGACATCTAAATTCAGTGCCTAATAAAATGTGATTGATGCCCCTGTCAAGTCCAAATATTGTAAAAGAAGACAACTTTTTGCAGTGGTAGCCATCTAATGTGATACCTTGCCATTGGTTTTAAATTCATGTTATCAGGTTAGCGTAACATTTCAGTTTGCCTTGCTATGGCTATAGTGTTTTTTCTTTGCTAGGTAAGGCTACTTACAGGAGTTTTGGACTTTTCAGAAGTTGAATTCTAAGTTTATGGTATTCAGTATCTTCTACAATTACGTATTTTTGGTGTGTATTTATAATATCAGGGTACTTGAGTAATATAGGTCAGGATTGCAGAAGGGATTAGGGCATATATAATTTCAAGACTCCAGTGTCACAGCCAAAACTCAAAAGAAGTGATGAAAACAACTGCTACTTAGTTATGCTTGCAGTTTCATCATAATTATTTTTCAAGCAATTATGAGGGTGATTCACTGTGGTTCTCCTGAGCATCATTAACCTAATTTGTAGCGAAATAAGGGCGTGTTGTGTCTCCGAGCTCCAGCTCTCTGGAGGCCTCTGCAACGTAAATCATTCAGCTTGCTCTCCACAGGAGTAACATTGAGAATTCTTTCAAACCAGGGAGGAGTAGGAAGCGGGCTCTGAGTCATACAGACTGGGCCTTTGGAAGTCTGTTTGCTGGCCATGCTATCACGACAACAAAAAACAAGGGTCTTTATTGAGAGAGAGAAAGAGGAAACAGAGCAAGATAGAGGACTAGGCTGTGCGATGCAGGAACATGAAGCTTCCCCCCACCTCAAACATGCGCACACACACACACACACACACACACACACTCACTTCCTCACTCACACACACACGCACGCACGCACGCACACACGCGCACACTCACACACACTCACTCACTCACACACACACACACACACACACACACACACACACTCCCACACACACACACACACACACACTCACTCCCACACACACACACACACACACACTCACTCCCACAAACACACACACACACACACACACACACACACACTTTCACTCTCAACCTGTTAAAGTATTAGAAGTTCTCATATTTCACTACCGAAACTCCCATCATGTTGTAAAATGCTGAACACATGCAGTATCACTTAGAGGACATTTACCAAACTGAATTTAGGATGGCCATGCCTGACATTAGTGGATTTTAACTTTAATGTCATTTAGGAAAAAAAAAAAATTCTGCAGAAGAAAGCTGAGCTTTTAGGTCTTTAGTTTCGTTGTTGGAGAAATGCGCTATCGATTCGGCTGTCTTATTTAGACTAGAGTGAAAAATAAGATGCCACTTAATTCATTTGCAGCTATGAAATGTGTATTTCTTGTGAATCGATAACCCCCTGCATGAAATATTAATGAGCTAGCTTTGTTAGAAGCAAGCACGGGTAACGAGACGAGAAAAAGCCTGGCCCTGGAAAGAAGAGACGTGGTGTTCTCTGAGGCTCGCGTTTCCCCGCTGCAGAGACCGTCCAGGTGGGGGGAGAGAGAGAGAGAGAGGGGAAAGCAATGCCCGTCCTATTCATGCAGCTCACTTTTCTCCGATCGATACCGTCGCCGCGAAGCATCGAATCGCTCAATCTCCCAGGCTCTCGCTAACCGGGGCTGCTCCACGCCGGCAGGAAGGCAGCCTCCGTTCCTTGAAGCCCCAGCTCCTTGCACCCCTTTTGGGCTTAAATGAACAGCTGGGGAGGACCCGTGTCTAAATAGCGGAGAGCGTTTTCCACCTCATACATCATATCCAGCTAGTCAATAATTAAGGTGATGTGATGTCTAGAAAACCTTTATCGGTTTTAAAGACCGGGGGTTGTCTACCAGTACTCACGGTGGTCGATCCGGAGGGAGAGATAATCTTCTATTTGCATTCAGTGGGTGGTTGGGGCCCGATTCTCTGTTGTGCATTTGGGCCCGGCACGCCGTGGTGGAAGATATTGTGCAGAGGGATTAATTAATAGGTCGTTTAACTGCCTTTGGCTGCTACATCTTGGCTCCTCTCAACTTTTGTATGTCGGGAAAAGGGTTCATACAGATTCGATGCAATATTGCTCCATTCATCCGTGAGAGCAGCTGCTGCTAGTCTTCTTCCCTCTGATTTGTCCTTTCAGGCGGTATTCATGCCCGTTCAGTTACCGTGCTTCTTTTATACTAAGCTCTGAAACGCAGACACAGTGCTGTCAACATGCCCCATGAGTGCCTGCCAAGAAAACGTACTGTTTCCTAGGGGGGGGGATAATTTGCTTGAAGTATCATTTCAAAGACAGCGCTTGAGTGAAAGTAAAAGTAGCTCAACCAAAAAATAGTAGTATTTAGAAGGGCTGTTGATTGTAATATGTAATATTTCTCATAGATTGTATTTTATGTGTTTATGATGTACATACCTAATGTGCCATGTCTGTGGAATAATGGTTATATAGATTATACATGCCAGTCACACTGCATTTTTTACAAGGGAAAAGAGTCTGTCATACAGTCTACAGAGCTGATTAACTTAATCCAGTTATAAAATAGAAGACTACACACATTGATCAAGAGACAGTGTTACAACTGGGGTGACAGTGGCTCAAGAGGTAGAGCAGTCAACTGGGGATTGAAAGGTCCCTGGTTTGAATCTGGCTCTCCCTGGCAGAATGTCAAAGTGTCTTTGAGCAAGACACTGAACCCCAAACTGCTCCCACTTTGTGGCCAGTTGGTACCTTGTATGGCAGCCTCTGTCACTGGTAGGTAGATGTGAGGCATATAACTGTAAAGTGCTTTGAGTACTCAAATGGGTAGAAAAGCACTATATAAATGCAGTCCATTTACCATTTACAAACCCTCTGGCAATATAGAGTCTAAATTTAAACCAAGGCCTACCAAAACAATCCTAGGCACAGGGCCACAGGCTCTCTATATCCCAACAACAGCTAGGCATTGTCACTTGACTATTACATGGAACTTGTCTCAGGAAATGCTGTCTTGCGCATAAAAATGGATTTATTTCCTCTTATGAGATGTCAGCACGTTGCTCCTAAAACTAAGTATCTATGCTAAACAAAGATGGTTCTTCATGTGTTAGATGTAAAAGGCTTTGAGAAGTAGGCTTGAAACTTGGAAATGGACTCAGGAGGGCTATTGCTGCAGTGATATTTTGCAATATGACTGATGGCTGTCACTTTCTGAACTAAATGGTTGTTTTATTCGATGCTGCCTGTAGGCTTACACCATAGGCACTAAGGACATGGTGCAAATACTACACTGATCTTGCTGGAACCCTCATAGGAGAAGCTGTCAGGTACTGATTGCTAACTGTCTGTGTGAACTCAGTCATGTGTACCTATCATTTACATTGCTAGTTTACCATTAAACATGACCATTGTTTCAGAAATTACTTATGTTGTATAGCATAATACATCCCGTGATGCAGAACCTAGACTTCAGTTATTCATTGAATGTAGATTTTGAAGCTCATTTGGTGACAGAACCTAAGCCGAAATGAGCCAGTCTTTGGATGGTTCAGTGCATTTGAATATCATGTGGGAGGGCATGGGAAAGCTCGTGTAAGGTATGGTGGTATGCAAACTGTTAACTCACTCAGTCTGTAAATGAAAAGAGGCTATTTCAGTGCTTAAATAAAGCCAGCCTGTCTTATTTTGGGCAATGGAAATCACAACAAAGCCATTTATGACCACTCGCTGGGCTCCAAATGCAGTGTCAGTTGCTCTAAGAGCCTGAGCTCACAATCTTTTATAATTCCAATAAAAGCCTGGATTGTAAATTCAACAAAAAGCAAAATGGCAAATCAGTGGATCTGTGCCATTTCAATTATGGTAGTTTTGGCTCTGACAGACTGATGATGACACAGTTTAGACATTTTAGACAAACAAAACACAAAAACATGCACATGCAGCCACATCACACAGACACGCACACAGATGCACACACACACACACACACAGGGTAGGACTATAATTTTCAATCCCAATTTATCTTGAGGCCATTCATAATAATATAGGGCAATGAAGACAAATATAGTAACACTATAGCCACACTCACATGCATGCTCATTCTGTTCATAAAGAACAATGCATTGAAGGTGAGAAAAAAAATCTATTCAACACAATTTAATGCAAACATGATCTTGTAGTTGGTTGCGATGACCCACTTGATCATGGTGCCAAGCAGCGAGAGTTCCTCAAAGGGAATTTTGTAAAATAAGAACTGCAGTGATGTCACTGATTAAGGTGCAGAGATAGAGTGCTGTGGAAGTGCTGACCAATGATATCCCAGATCGTTTTCTTCAGTGCCCATGGAGACACTTGCTGTTGTGCAGGTGAGGAAATTTGCTTAGGTTATACATTTCCGCGTTCACAAACCCATAGATATCTAAAGAAAGCAGTGCCATGCTTCCTGCATCCTTATTTCTGTGTTTATGGTGGGTGATAATGAGAATCCTGAGATGATGAATAATTTACTGTGCTTCTTTTAGTTACAGTGATCAAAACGCGGCATTTGAGTGAAGTGCGCAACTTTATTGTACGAAACTTTAGTTGTTGCCACGATCGGACAGATGTCAGGGAAAAGAGCCCATTCAAAGGCACAAAAAGAGATCTTTGCATTTTGAAACGGTCTCTTCAACTGAAAAAGTGGAGACAGACAAGCTGGTGAATGTTAAATGCAATAGTATCTGCCTGCATTCCCATCAAAAGAACATTTTTCAGCTTTATTCATGCAAACCCACAAAGCTACAGCATTCAGTCAGACATCTCAGATGTTCTATTAGCATTCAGGATGCATTCTGACGGTGGCATTTACTTTGTTACTTATTCCTTGAATTGATTGGCCTGCAAATAAGTTTTACCATATCTTAAGCTTACCCTTTTCATCCATACTTTGAGGAAATACACAATTATCTTTAACATTTTTTCAGCTATTTTTCTGTCGATGTTGACATTTAGCCAACGATTTTATTTCTAACAAATGGAACAGAAGGAACAACTGCATTTTGCTTGTATACAATGTACCATGCTTAATTAATTTAAGCAATTTATTTAACCTTAACAAATCAACCTGCACTGTACGTACAAAGCTGTATTTATGATTGAACACTTTATCTGAAGATTGAAATATAGTTGCTCTGAAGTAATGTTTCCTTATTTTGCTGTCATTTCCTTATCTCTCGTTATCAGTCTGTTTTCACTCGGATGTAATTTTATCTTTAGCTTTATCGTCGTCGTCTAGTCCTTGCGTTAAGCTTCAGACATTTGTCTTTGATGCCACCTGAATAGAATATGGGGAAATTTCCTGGCAAAAGATGCAACAGAAATAAAGCAGTTTGAATTTGAGTGGCAGGTCCCAGGCCTCTTTTTTTGTAAGATTTGAGGCCCAATCTGTCATTTGTTTCATGTCATTACGTGATTTTCTAAGCAGACTACCACATCCAGAGAGACTGTGTGCCTATCTGCGCATTTGTACATATTATTGCTAAATATTCAAAGTGGTTTTAAATATCTTTAAACACCTTAATATACAGTAGCAAAGTTTAGTTCCTGGCACAACAACCATGTTGCAATGAGGATTTAAACTTGCAACCTACAGTTTGGCACTGCCCAGCTTGTGTACACGTATTAGATATGTGAAATCCACTGCTGAGAGTTTACCGATGCACTGTTAACACCAGGACCTGAGTCTCATTGTAAAAGTCCTGTACCTTGTGATGAGTACAGGTGGTCTTCATTCTGCTTTCAGAGTCAACCAGCACAGCGTACAGGTGGGAAGTACTGTTGCCTTTCAGATAAACAATTGCTCTGAAGGATTGCTCTGAATGATAGCACATACTGTATGCCCCTCTTTGAATGAGTATAGTGCTGGTGATCCACAGGACAAACAGTCCAGCTAAAAGGCGCTCCAAACTGTACAACAAGCCTGAAGATTAGGGATGTGCACTCTGAAGCAGCTTACATCATTATTATGGTTCTGGTGCTTGCTTTTGTATCAGAACTGCCCAATGGATTTAGGCATGTGACACAGTAAATACCTCCCAAAATTACGGACTTGGATCTGAGTTCTACTTTAAAGCATATTTGCATATGTTTCATCAACTTGTTGGAGCAAACAACAATTTTGTCCCATATTGTTGGCTTATGAAAACCTAGTCACATAAACAGTCTATTAAAATGCACCTGTAAGCTGCCCTTTAGTAAGCATTTTATATGTAAATTAAAAGAATACCAATTCATGCTTCAGCTCCGACACTTTTCAAACCAGCCTGCCCTTGCACCCATTCTACATTATTCTGATGATGTCTGATTCCATCCAGCTACAGGAAATGGATAATATTATGTGCTTATTCCACAAAACCTTTTGTGTGTCATGGAAAAAAATGGCTGGGCCAACATTAGCCATGCAGAAATACTGCGGAAATGAGTTTCAGGCTGATATATCTCTGTTTGACTAATCTCTAATTTGCTCTGGATCTATAGAGTTAATAGGATTAGACCGTTGCATACGTTGCAGTGTGGGTCCAGACTGCGTCAGTTTCAGTTGTTGGCCAATGTGTTTGATCTCAATCTCATAGCTAAACATTGGAAGCTATTTGGAATCCTTTTTTTTATTATTTCCCACCCTCTTGATGATGAAAGGAGTTTGAGCACATTCATTGTTTTCCTTCAGAAGGATACAAGGCATTGTCAGTCCACTTTGAATATCTTTATAAAGGAGAGAAATCAGAGGTGGATTGTCCTCTGTTTTGATGTGGAGGGAGCGGAAGGAGCGTTATATTAGGCGCATTTAATGTTCCCCTTTCGGTTGATGTGTTTAATGTGCAAAAAACGAGGGGACAAAGGTTGCGCTTTTGAAATCTTACATCATCATCCCCCCCGCCCCCCCCCGACCCATTGCCCCCCCCCTTGACACCCCCTTTCCCTCTTCTGTGGCACAGGCGTTTGGTTGAGACATTTGGAGCTGGGCTGCTTCAGGCTATCCCAGCTTTAAAGTGCATCCTAGCTGACCTCATCTTCAAAACACTGATTATTCTGGGTCAGCCGTCCTTAAAGGGGCATGGACTCATTAATAGAACCGAGAAGGGCGAAGTGACACTGTTCACATGCTCTGTATTCCCATACCCAGCAACAAGGAAAGGAGGAGTCTCTTCAAACCTATACGCTTTTATTAACTCTTCCTGCCCCCCTGTAACGTATAAAAAAAGATCGCCTGGAACTGGCCTGCCCTCTGGACAAAGAAGGCCTGCTGTAGGACACTGTGAACGCACAGTTATGCAAGGTTAGCAGTGCTGTCGGATTGCCCTGGAACAGAGCAGAAATGAAACTGCTGAGGTTTACCACAGTGCCACCAAAGACCAAGTTAAATTAGAGGAATAGAGGCCAAAGCAGCATTTCATTTGCCACCTTGACAAGTTCAACGATTTGACTCCTCTCACAGATTTGACTCTGAACTCAAATTGGGGTGAAAAACTTGCACATAACCAAAGCCGGGCTTCAAAGGCCTGGCTCGGTTTGTCATCAAACCTATGCTAATTGGCTGGGGGGGGGGGTGCTGTTTTGGACGGCGCAGCCATCGGTGTCTGGCTTGGCTGCCCCCAAGCGTATCACCATAGTGATACCTGTGCCGTTGCACAGATGAAAGGGATCAGGCTCTCACGCCTCACCCCAGGGCCACCCATTTGATCAGAGCCTTCCTGGAGGTGACAGGAGTGCCACAGCGCCTCGTCAAAAGCCACCTAGGGACGCTGTACCTCCCCCCCCATCCATAACCCCGCGCATCTTCGCCGCTCCGTGGACGGTCGCTTAGGGCGGTGTAGAGTCCTGAGAGAGGGGGGGATGAATGGAGACGCATTGTAAGAGCTCCCACATTTCCTTTACACCGGGTTTCTTTCTTTCCTCTTCACCGCTATTCAGCGCGGGGCTTCCGTGTGTTTTGATGTGCTGTGACTCATGTGATTCGAGTACACGCGGCCCCCACGGGTATGCAGGAGCCATGAAAATCGTCCTGAAATTCCACGGGTCTCTCTTAGGCCTAATTCACCTGACGCAAGCTTTTGTTCGGAGTGAACTGCATCTCCTGTGTCATCCGGTTTTTCTTTGTTTTTGTTAATCACGTGGTGAGAGGACAAATAACAATAGTGAAACTTCCCGCCCTAACTCCGATGGGAATGTTGATGCAAGAAATGAACACTATTGCTTTCAGTGTTCATTCTTTGCATTAACTTTCCCATCTGAGTTAGAGCAAAATGTTTGATTGTTATTATGTTTTTTTGAGGCATTTCAACACGTTTCCACTCACTTTGTGATCAAAAATGTGGATTCCTTCAATGCAAAGATAACCCTCTCCTCCAACTTACTGTTGCCCTGCCATCACAGTGATAAGCAGAGAAAATATCAGCACAGCTTTGGTCAGATTTTATCCCATCCCTCTAATGTTGGGCAAGCATAGGTGTAGGAGTTTTACTCAGTTCCATACTGCCAGCCTGAAGGAGACCTACACATTACACAGTGTTGATAATAAGAATTTTATGAAGCTGCTCAGCATCAGTGAAATAAAGTGACAAGAGGATTGGTTTTGCACAGTGTATCTCTCTAAACTATATTCATTGCAACAGAGCAGAGAGTGCTGTGGGTACAAAAGGACTACAGTGGGACTTTCTGTGAAAGTCTCTTAAATTTTATTTTAACATCTCTACAGCCAAGTAGACTCAGTGCAGTTAGATTAGATTTGAGACTCCTACCTGTCTGTGCATGTACTGGAGTTGTGTTTTACAAAAGATATCCAGAGGCTTTGGAGTGTTTTATAATGCTTGAACATCGGTTTGCTGGATCTGATGCAGTGGTCTGCCCTGCCCCTTGGCTGTTCCACACACTATACACGGTTAAGTTGCTGGTGTCTTTTCAGTAGGCTGGTTAGAAATGGGAGAGCATCAGTATGTCTGTGTCACCTGCCTTTTGGTAGGAGGGGAGGTTCTTGATGAAGGCAACCATTCAAACGCTGAAGAACGTGGGGGTCTTTTTTCTGTACCATGGGCAGTCTCATGAATGCCTGAGTGTAATGTCCACTAATTACCCTCTAAACCCCCGACGTTTGACAATGGGATATCTGCAAAGCTTTTGATGAGAAGGCCAAGTGTAGGGCCGACAGAGAACAATGCCGTTCATCGAGGACATTACAAGGCTCATCCCCCATTGAGGCATCTGAGGAGAAACGAGCAGAAGCTTTCAACAAAAGGGATTGTGGGGGGAAAGAAAAAAAAAAACAGTCCCCGGTGACTAAGTGACAAGAAAGGCCCCGGAAATATGAGAAAATGTCCGCGGTTTGATAACAGCTGCCAACATGTTCCTACCTTCAGAGGGAGCTGAATCACCTTCAGCTAAGCCCCATGAAATAGCTGGGAGGGAATGGAAATGATGAGCGTTAAAGGAAGGGTTATTAGGGGCCATGCTGATAAAATTCCTATTGATGGAAGGGACAGGGAGGTGAGAGCAGCAGGGAGGCTGATTAGATGAAGGAGATGATGGCGGGCGAAGGGGGGCTGGCGATCAGAGACTCCCACTGCGGACGGTCCCCCCCCATCTGCCAAAGCCTTGTTTTGGCGAACTTTCAGCGCTGCGAGTCACAGTGGAAAACGATGTATAATTAAGGGCCCACGTTAAGCAGACCGTTGCGAGAGCGCTGCGCCGGGACGCCGGACCTGCCCGGTGCCGGATTCGCTAAAAATAGGGCCTCTCGGAAAAAATCACGAAGGCTTCTCGTGGGCCTGACAGCGTGAGGGGGGACGGGCGGATCGTTGACGACGATGTAATGACGTTAAACGCTAAGCCGTGAAAGCTCCGTGCCACGTGGCAGCTGAGCGCAGCGCCACATATCTTTAATGAGCTGTTAAAGAGCGGTCCTGCACAGACGGCTTATCGTACTGCTGTAGCCTGTTTACGGCACATACAGTGAATTTGTAGCATCCCGCTCCACAAAAAAAACTTTTCTCAATGAGACATGTAAAATGACATTCAGTTACGGGAAAATGTCACGTACTGTGCTACCATAGATGAGCCATAATTCTGCCTTTATGATGCTGATGGTAGGGAATCAGGCTGCTGAATAGACAGATAGCCAACCTGCTTTGGTACTCCATTATGTAAATTTAGTCAGTGCCCTGATTATACATTTGCCATTCTGCTTAGCAGATAAAATGGATAAGCAGAATGCATGTTACGTCATTGTAATTGATAGCATACTTTGTTGTAAAATTCACCATCCTAAAGCAATGTTGCCTTTTCTGCGTGTTCACTGTCGTTCTTAAATGAGTGTTTTATTTGGATGCTTACATTTCCTCATCATAGCAAGGGTTTGGGAAAAAAAAAATCTTTTTTTAAAGAAACGATGATGCCGGTGAGGGGCGGTCATCGTTTCCTGCAGCTGTGTACGACCTGCAGGCGTGGGAGTACGGAGAGTTTGCAGCAGTGACCTTGTACCTGCTTTGATGCCACGGGCCAGGGGACAGCTGCCAATTACAGAGTAATGTCTCAAAAATGTGGTTCAACAGGGCAGTGAAGTCACTGCCTGTGGGTGTGTGTGTGTGTGTGTGTGCGCGCGCGCATGTTTGTGTGCAGTTGGGGGGGGTGCAGTGCTTTGATGGCAGTATTTTTTAAGATTTTAAGTCAGAGACTGAGGAGGTGTCAAAACTGCTCTGCAATCCACTTTTACAGATACAGCTCATACAAGATGATGTAAAATTGCCTTCACTGGTCAATCGCAGGGAACCTTTGGCCTCCAAGTTCAAAGCATAGATCAAAAGGCTGTCATCGCAACTGCTACACTCAGATTATACATTCTCTGTATTTATCATTATGCAAGTTGGAGCACAGTCATGAGAGAGACGCAATTGTGTCATATCGGCGGAAGATGGGACTAAACTTTTCAGCCCCTGGCATTCTGCAGCTCCCCAAGCATTTAGCACAGCAGAAAGACATTATAGCTGCTGTTTTGAGCTGGAGGCCTGCTGGGTACCAGATGGGGCCAATTTTCAGGCAGCACAAGTTGCTCATAATAATGATACTGTGGATCTTCATTTTGGCCCACACCCCTTGATCTGTCCCTTCCTTTCTGGGGCCATTTTGCATGGTCCACTTTAAGCCAGGCATGCTGAAGCACTCCCACAAAATGAACCACTGTAGTGTGGAGTGTTTTAATTTCACAAACATTTTCTTCCACAGTGTACACAAACATCTCCTGGATTGATTTTGCTTGCTGGTCCAGACAGCAGGATTTGTTTAAGAGGCATAACAGGCACAGTACCAGTTCGGGTCTTTTCACAGGCTATTTTAACCTTGGTATACTCCTTCACGCCCTGTTTGTTGGCCCTGCCCTCCTTTGCCGCATTTTAAGTATTTGTAAATGCAGGAGAGGGGGATGTGCTGTACTGGGGGTAGGTCAGCAGCAGGATCTCACAGTACAGTCTCACAGGATCATAGCAGTTGACCCATTTGTTGTTCCAGGTTAGAACTTGCAATGCAATAATATGGATCTCCCAGTTAAACTAAGAGAAATCTGAAGGTAGCACTGATGCCACATACAACACGTGATAGGTCCAGCCTAAGAAATGCAAAAGCATGAAATCTCACATGGAGTCATCAGTGCAAATATCAGAAGAGGAGGAATCCGCTGCGGTGGACTGTGGACGCATCCTGTGTCTATATCATGGCAATGTGTCATGGTGTTTTCTTGGGTAAGAAAGGGCTCTGGGTAATGCACTGATGTGACACAACAAGGGGACCTTTGATTCTGAACTTCAGCTGTTCTCCATCAGAGAAACTGAGGTGAATAGGTCCCTTTTAACTGCCTGTGTCACCCGCGAGGGCTGCAGTGCAAGTTTAGTTTTAGAGTACTTCTGTCCCTGAATGAGTTGATATTTCAAAAATCAATTAATATTGATTTCACTCCAAGATGCACTTTATGTTACAAGCTTCACTATAGTAAGGAGCGTTTCTGCACTTCAAATGCAATTTGCCTGGTACTGTATCGGAGTTGTAATCAATGAGACCCACTGATTCTCAGCCAAATATCAGAGAACTGTTTGGAATTGACTACTGCTGGCTCCTTTCAGGAGAATATGACAATAATTATTTGATTTTGATCTTTGTTGGAAACCAAGGCAATTTTAAGTGCTCCATTCTGTGAAAAAGGTCCCCTGCTATTCCCAGGTTTCTCTTTGTGCATACAATACTGTATTTATTACAGTTTGTTCATGCATCTGTTACAGCAAAGTAGTGAACATTAATGGTCACATTTTTTACTAAATTTCCTGTGTGTAAAAAAGGGATGCATTAAAATAAAAGAACAGTTGGGATAGTCTGAGTAAACCGGGCAGGTGTTATAGAGGAAATCAGTAAAGCACTCACCATTAAGGGCTAGATATCTTACTCCTATGTATTGTTATTCAGCTCTTGTGTTCTTCTCATCCACCATCTAGCAAGTTCAGCTGGTCAAAGGAGGTTCCTGCTCTGTAACAGATAAGGTCCCATCAAGAATGTTCATGCCATTGGTATATATTGCAGTGTGGATTAAAACTCCATGTCATATTTGTGGTAGATCTTAATACATTGCTTTAAGCTCTTGCACCCTTTGTCGTTCAATGGCAGTAATTACAAATGCCAGAAAAGTTGATCAGTTCTTGATAAGATTTTCTGTAGGAACACAAAGCTTTGATTTTAAAATCCACACCAGCCTGCCCCAACCTAGAAAACAGGGAGTAAGTCAAACTGTATGTAAGGAATTTCAACAAGAAACACTGTTTCATCTATCCTAACCTTGCGGCTGAAATTGAAGTGTTCACTCTAATTGTTTTGGCGGCCTTGAGTGTATAGGAAGAGGTTGAAATGTTTATTTATTTATTGTATTTCATATTCATGGAAGAGGTTAGAAATACATGCATGCCTCCCGAGGACGGGGGAAAACTGATGAATGGTTAAATTGCTTTGGATATACGGCATCTCTTACAGCCTTTTCATTACGGTGCCGTAGCACTGCATATTTACCCCGGCTCCTTGTCTCCTCTTTGAAGATGCATGCACTGAAAATGTGCTTTTGATATGCCTCTGCAGCTGGAAATGTTTGAATAAATATTCCAGATTATTTTCTTGGAGACGAGAAAAGCTGCATGGTTGGCGCCATGAGATTACCCCATCAAAGCGCTGCCCCTCGCTGGTATATCTGAGGGCTCCCAGTGTAACGCAGTGCCGACCGTCCGAGTGGGTAGAAGGCACATGGCTTCAAAGCGGGACCCAGTGCGCGGGTTCACTGACTTTTGCCTCTGTTTAAAAGGTTGTGCCATTGTGACAGGCCTCATTATACGCAAATGGGATCTATGGCATTTGCATGCCGCCTTGCCAGCCCGCCCCATTCCAGCAGGTCATTACACCTGTCATCCGGAATAACCTGGCTGACAGCCACTAACCAGAGCGTTCTTGCAAGTCTGCATGATGACGATGTTTAACTCTATTTAAACCATTTGCCATCAGTTAACAAGAAATTCCTCAGGTGAAATTCTTCAGTTATACAGTATTTTTTTTTCATCTGCAGATGTGCTGTTTTTTCTGAAAGCCATACTTCTAGAGACCAGAAAATCCCTGTGCTGTCACAGATGCAGCGGGATAAATTAAATGTCACTGGTTTTTGTCGCAAGTGTCTTAGTCATCCTGTCAGATAACATGACCAGCGTTGAACTCTCCCGCGGTGTGATGCAGGGGATACCGTGTTATAGATCACTGCACACAAAACATCCGTTTATATTGCACTGATTCAATATGAAGTTCGTTTCTTTCCTTCTTTCCTAAAGCGCAAGCCTCCATTTAGAAATGAACGTTTAACGACCTGTCTCACGCATTGTTAGTTATGGTTATCTGAGGGTTTTTCTTATATAAGGAAAGAGAATCGGGGCAACGGAATGGTTTGGAAATCAAACAGAACTATTTTAAACCCAGGAACTGACTCAAGCCTCTCTTCAGGCTTATCATAAGAATTTTTGCTCAGTCTGCAAATAGATCCTTTTTATGGCATAGGGATTAACTGCACAATGTGAGCACTGGATTTTTGCAATGTATTTTATCTATTCTATATTTTCCCTTTTATCACGGTTGCCCTTCTTTCATATACAGGAAGTGGTGAAACGCTTACACAAACTGACTAACCATCAGGTTTTTTTCATTGACACTAAGTTTTACCATATTACTTCTAAAAGCTAGTTTGAGATCATGACTGACTTTTCTAATTAAGATTAATTCAATGGAATATTTTCCAGTATATGTGAAATGTGATTCCAATACTTTGTTCAGTATTAATACTATGACCACACAAACATGTCAAAGATAAACCGTAATTACCGCTTATTTCACATGTTCAAAGTAATTTAGCATTTGTAGAAATTGTAGATATTTTGGAAAAGTGATTCAGGAGATTGTACATATTTTATTGGTCAATGTTAGCAATGAATTTACTTAGTATGCACCGTCAAATAGTTTGAAGGACCTACTCAGGCTACATATGAATGTTGCTTAGTCCATCTGATAAATAAAATGAAAATGCAGTTCATTTTCTAGTATGATGTGCAGTTCATATAGAAATTTCTTCCAGGGAATAGTATGTATTTAGTAAGCAGTGACCCCATTCTCAAGGGAGAGTAAAGGAATGAGGTATAATGGAGCATTTATGAATAACATTGACCCCAAGATTTCATCCTTTCCTAGCTGGAGTCACCCATGCAAGAAGGACTATTGAGTAAAAAAACTGAAAGAGAAATGGAAAAAAAGGTCAGGTCCCCACTTGGCTTTGTGCAGCTTAAGGATTTTTCCCTCTTTCTACCATGCAGTCTTAACATTGCAGTCCTGTTTTAAACAGAGGTTTCAGTGTTTGGAAAACCAAGATGAACGTGAAATGTTTCTTCGCATGAAGTTCACAGAACTGCGAATATTAACACTGAGCTGTGTGATGTTCCCTGTCACCGTTATTATTATTTTCTACACGCTCCAGTGTGTTTCAGTGTGCCATACCTCACCTCAGTGAAAGATATTTATATATATATATATATATATATATATATATATATATATATATATATATATATATATACATGTATATATACATAAACATACATATATATATATACATATATATAAATATATATAATGTGTGTGTAATTGTTTCAATAGGGTAATGTATCTCTCTAGTAGATGCATGACCGTTGAATGTAGAACTTATCTGGTGCTGAGCGTTAAAGTGAGCTACGGAGGAAGACAAAGAAAAAGCCAGTAGAAGTCAAACAGCAGTGTTGCTGCCAGTGCGTATCTGATTCATAACTCTGACCGCCAAACTTAAAGGCACTACCTGTCCTGTAGGCAGCACATCCAAAATAAACATGATCTCTAACTGCACCCTATGCATTGTATATCACTACTCTTGGCAGACATTGCTACTGTGATCAATAGGTACATGACATCTGGAAGGAGACCACAGAACACGGTGTGCACTGCCCCCACTCACAACAGAGACAGTGCATGGAAATTATATAAAAAGGAGAGTGAGGATTGGAAAATAAAAGTAATTTTTATTTGCAGTTAATCACAGCTCCCTGTTTTTTCCCCCTCCTAAACCTACTTTAGTTCATTTCTGCTGGCACAGTTTGATTTCATAAGTGTGAGTGAGATGGGGTGAAAAATTCAGCACGCAGTGATAAGCCCTTGAAAGTTTAGCGCTTCCAAGCTTGTTTCCAAAGAATGACATATTTGGTACAAGAGGTCCTGAAAACTTCTCTTCCCCTTGCCTGCTGACTTAAAAAACTAAAGACTGAGAGAAGTAAAGGTCGACATTACTCTTTGAAAACATGAGCTCACCTGTTGGTCTTAACATTTGGACCGAATTTGAAAGGTCATATCTCAAAATATGGGCTGTCAAATTGTCTCACACTCAGGGATGGATCCAGAACTCTTCACATACGGTGGCCAGGATGGGGTGACCAACTATAATTAACAAAACTATTGTTGACATGCACATATTTTGGAGCTAACTAGCTAATTCAGGTCTGGCTCATAAAAGGTATACAATTACAATTACAATGTAATAACATAACAGCTCCAATAACCAACTATCTTAATCATGTCTTTCTACTATGTAAGTTATAATCACAGAAGAATAGAATTGAAACAATTAAGTTGGAAAAACTTTATTTTGACACATAGAGGGACATTGAGGGTCACACATGATGTGATAAAGGGGAAAAATAATTGCCAATGAGGTCGCTACACATCTTCACTGGGCACGGCCTTCATAGATTCACCCCAGATCACACTTTAGTATGGTAATCCCAAGAGCCCAAGCAAAGTACAAGGCTGTGTTGGTTTAAAAATGTACATTTTATGAAATTATTTCTTTAAAAATTAAATGTAAGACACAAGATTGACACAGGGTTGCTCAAGAGGGGCTTTGCACCTCAGACTGTTGAATCCACTCCAAGAGAACTTTGATTTCACACTAAAGAATATTTTGATATTTCCTCAAACCTTGATGATATCTAATTTTTTCAGCCAGGATTTCTATCTTTAAAACAGCTTTTCCCAAATGATGCATCTATGTTTGATTTTTACAGTAGGGCTCAATAACAAAATCTTTGAGTGCACTTCATAATAATGATTTAGAGGCAATGGCTGAACTTACCTGTTATGAAAAGTATGAGCCTTGATTACATTTTGTGTGGAAATACTGCACCAGAGGAGGAGAAAAACTTCCAAAATTTGGTTTAGCCATTTCAGAACTGGCATTAGAGCAATTAGATAATATCTTTTATTAAAGATATTTAGATGCTTCATTTGCATCATTATTGTAAATGTAGGGTTAATTTCAGATACCCTGTTAGTGAAGTGCTATGTAAAAATATGTCTACATTTTTCATTAATTGGAATCATTTCTTTAAATTACAAGACCATATCATGATCACATTTTAAGTCGCCTAACAGCATTGGTTGATTTGCACCCCACCCCCCCCATTTCGGTACGCTCATCGCTGAAATCGCCAAATCCGAGGAAGTCTTCTCTTGACCTTCAGACTGATTTCCTCCAACGAGCAGGCATGTTAATTAATGGGTCGCTACGTAGTTTGGAAAAGTAATTTCATTCCCTGTGAGAGTTCAGCTGGAAAATGGAGCTGCAATGAGATCGAGGCCCAGATTGTCCCCGGGATGTCTGAGGAGCTGCTGAATAATGCATGTTGTGTACAATCAACTTATCCTCTGTCATTCCTTGGAACAATGCACATATAAATGTGGGGTCTCTTCCTGAGTAATTGTGTTTCTCTCCATGCTTTATCCTATTATGTTTTATCAAGGGAAGCGATTTGTGGCCTGACAATCTGCGTTTCCAGCTTTTTTTTCCAAGTGGGAATGTGGGGATCTCTTCTTAAGATGCCCTCTTTGTGAAAATGCAGGAAGATTCTCATGACCAAGCTAAGCACTCTGTGCCTGTGGGTGATGGTTATTATTATTCATTGAATCAGATAACAGGCGGACTAATAACATGTGAACTTCATAAATATTATACAGGGTCATTGAAAGGTCAATTGCATTGTGACCTTCGACCCATACTTTTTGTTATATATCGTCATGTTGGATCTGTTTTTACTAAAATTAACGTCTTTGAGACAGTCAAGGAAAAGAAAATGAGATTATCAAGGCAGCTTGTGACAGCTGAAGAAAATTAAAGGGTGTTGGCTCGAAAATTCACTTTAGAAGCAGTGTGTGTGGTTCGCAAAAGAAAAAAAAAGTGACTGAAGAAAGAATTCCTTTTTTATTATAAGTGTGATAAAGTAATGTTAAGCCTGTTAAGGCCATGCCACCGTGCCAACTATCAGTACTGTTCTAAAATTTCCTCACGAGGAAAAAATAAAACAAAACACTACAAAAGGCTACACAGTATAGACAAGTGTTGTTGATCGCTTTGGATCTGGATAGCACTGTTACAGCAAATTCATGTGGGAAAATTGCAAATATTTTAACCAATCAAAAGGATAACAATCACACACTGGACTCAGTCAGCCCAGCATGTGACAATTTTGATGTTGAATAACATGCGTGTTGCTGCTGAAGAGATGTGTGATGATCAGATCATTGCATCAATCGAAGTTTAGAACTGCGATAACTGAAAGGCATGACTTTGGCAGAAATAAAGGAACAAGACCTTGTTAAAATTCATAATATTATTCCACCATGCTTCTTTGCTGCCTACAAATTCGACATTACCCACTACATGGCATTTCTGTCAAACCGGCTAACCTTGCAAGAATTCCGAAGGATCGGAATAAAAATACAAGTACATAACAAACAATACCTTCTAGAAGGACCTTGGAAGAGATAGGAACTCAGACTATGCAATTCAATTTGCAGGACGGCAAGAGAGTAAATGACCCCTTGCATTCCCACAGCAATGGTTGGAGGCGTACACTTTACAGAAAAATTTGAGCTGGATTGGAGGGTAGCCGCAAATCTGATTATCAAGAAACATTTGGAATTTATGGCTTAGAGAAACGAGTCACACAGCAGCAGCTCCGGAGATATCAGAATTCATAATTCTTTTTCTATTTTTTTTTTTTTTTTTGGAGGATTCCTTGGAGTGTATTCTTCGGCGGCTCATCCATTAGGAGCCTTTCCCCTGAAGTAATTTACCGTGAACGGTTAACATTGTGCAACTTAATGTTGCCTTTGGGAGAAACCGAGATCAGATACGTTTTTGTTCCGTAAGTGGAGCAATCAGGTGGCAGTTGGAGAGAGCTGCAGTTATTATGGGATTGCAAATCAGTTCTCATCGGCTACCTGTAGCCCATGCATGCCACGATAGACCGCCCAAAGAGTCTGATCTTTGTCTGCGGATACATTGTGCATCATTTGCCTCACAGCCATGAGGCTATAAACCCTGATGTTTGCATTGTTCTGTAATGCCCCTAAATTAGCCCTTGGGTT
Organism: Megalops cyprinoides; assembly: GCF_013368585.1. Classification (NCBI taxonomy): domain Eukaryota; kingdom Metazoa; phylum Chordata; class Actinopteri; order Elopiformes; family Megalopidae; genus Megalops; species Megalops cyprinoides. Next base: position 5,689,283 of record NC_050589.1, on the reverse strand, counting down.
GAGCTTGAATTGTCCTAGGACAATAGAGATTACAGATACCCCTTGATGAAGTTGTTCCCTGAAGCATAATCCCGAGGCCAATCGATGGTCTTGTTCAGTGGAGGGTCACACTTTGCGAATCAATTTCCCTATTTTCTTTGTTCAATACTTGATAGCGAATAGAGGTTTGAGGTTGAGTACCCTATTAGATTCACTGATCCCTGGTAACAAATAGCTTCTTTGAGAGGACGTAATCAAAGTAATTTTCTAAAACAGCAATATTCTGACATAACTTGATGTTTACTTGATACAACCAAACCAGGTCTGTGTTCTTAAACCTCTCTCCCCTTTGTTATGTGAGTACAGTGCAAAATGGAAGCCATTAACACAGTGCAGCTTTAATATTGCCACATCTTTTCTACACAAATATGCACTTATGCCCTTCGGAAGGAAAGATATCCGAGTCTCTTTAGACTGTGGGGATGTTGTGCCCTACATTATTGCAAGCTTATATAGGCTTTCACCTTGGCCTCTTGGGTTTAAATAAAGCTCGGGGGAAATAAACCAGCATAATCAGGGACACAGCCTTGATGTTCTTGACATGGGAAAGCAGAAGAATCAAAAGCAATAATCTGTAATAATGCAGGGCATTCCCTATGCGGAGGTCTCTGACCTTCGTATCTTGAAATGTGCAGTGGAACATTTTTCTTTTCTACTGGGGTTTAATTTACCTCATTTCGGACCCATAGGCAGTAACACTGAGGAGTACAAAAGGTTTTGAGAAAATCAGTCTGGTGTTGTGGATGGAAATCGGAATTTTAGACACAAATCAAAGGCCTGATTTTTCTAATGCACGGGCAAAAGCCATTGCTTTACATGGCTTGTGACTGCTGTAATATTGACCCCAATATTTATCTCTGAATATAATGCAGGCCCAGCCACTGAACTCATTAAAACTCCATTCCAGTGGTTCACTTGTTGTAATATACAGTACAAGAGTCAACAGTTGTCAGTTTGTTCTGATTTTAATTAGACATGATGGCAGTTGTGACCCTGAACGTGCAAATGCTAATGACTGAAAAGAAACATGTTTCTTCTTCTTGCAGTTCGATGTCTGCTTTAAGATCCGGGAGCTTGCCGGGACGCCACGCGTGGATTCTTCTAGCCATGATACACCTCACCATGGATTTCTCCTTCTGTAGCCCCCTGACTCAAGGCCCAGTGCTCAAGCTCCTCTCCAAACCCGTGCCTCGACATAGGGCCGGCCCCGCGCCCCTGTGGGACCCTTCCAGCAGACCCCACTGGCGGGCCCTGGGCCCCTGGTGGCAGAGGGCCCTACGCCCTGCGTTGCAGCCGGGCGACAAAGGGGGGAAGGCACCCACGTTGGCAAGTCAAAAGCACATTACACAGAGGCCCACACACAGAGGCTCTCCTTGTAAGGAATGCCAGTCGAAACACTCTTCCAGCGAGGTGCTGGACTCTCTGGCGTCTCCGGGAGGAGGAGGAAACTCAGACACAGTGACCTTTTTGATAAGGCCAAGGAGGCAGCTGAAGTGGGACAGCTACGAGAGGTCCCAGGACAGCAGGACAACGACGGTGCCTGGATTTATAGACTGGGGGCCGACGGGGGGAGAGGACGGGGGTGAGGACGATGGCAAGGTAGTGCCCAACTCCACTGTGTCCACCAAAGCCCTGACCACCACCGTCACCACCACCATCGCCACCACAACAAAGAGGTACCCCCAGACGAACTATGCGGTGGTGACCACCATGTACCCCAGGAGACAGAGCACAACACAGTCCGGCATCATCACTGGGGAGACTGCCAAACCACCAAAGCCATTCGGAGACACAGCAGGTAAAACGCTCTTTTTCACTCTTCTTGTGTGACATTGCTCCGCTTCTTACCTCTTTTGTCCACCATTTGCGAAATTGGGTATTTTAGATGTGGAGTTTTAAAGCCGCTTAGGTATTGCAATAACAATGGGATTCAATTTGGGTTTATGGCTATGATCTTGTGATTAAAGTAATTCTGTAGTTTGCCTAGTAGACTGCTGATGCATTCCTGAATAAAGGAGCTTTACCTGGGCTCTTACTTTGTAAACCTATTGTATCTGTAATAACGGTTCTGGAATTCATAATTACCTTTGTGTAATTCCTGTCAGATATCAGTAAGGAATTTTAAAAGCTAGATGTGCTGTATGATTACTGCGGTAAAAGCACTTTAAGCTCTTTCTGTATTCACCACTTTGCCTCAGTAGCCATTGTCTACAGAGTTACACCTGATTTTCAACAGGTTCAGCTGTGAAACAGCAAATGCGTTGTATTAGATGGTGTAAAGAATGTCAAGGATGTGTATTCATGAACTTGGTATGCATCATTGCATTACCTGAAATATGTTTGTAATACTGCTTATTGTTTAGGTGTTTTCTGATGTTTACAGGAAGAATCATAGTACATAGTAACTGGACACAATGGATTGAGTTAATCAATGCTTTATGTATTGATTGAATTTTTGTTTTTCTTTACTTTGACAGAAGATCCCATAAACTATATTAAATACGTCATATAATATTTTCTGTGAATGTAGTGCATAGAGGTTAATGTTTTATGCCAAGTCACTTACTCTGTTAATTAATACTGACACTGAATTCTGAGTTTCCTCTTTTTGGGACTACTTAGAACAAGTTCATGCATATGGTAATCCCTCTGAAATTGATTCATGAATATGCTAATATTTGCATAAATGCTTTATTGATTAGTAATCACTGCAACCCCAATGTGGGATGGCATTCTTGAAAATTATACTAGAGAGTTATGCATATTTATCTGCAAATGTCATTAACGAGGGCACTTGCCACATCTGTGTGGCGTTAGGAAAAGCAGGCAAGAAAATCAAACATGAAGTTGTTTGCTATGGTGGTATTTTGGCACTGTTGTTTCTTCATCAATTTTAGAGGTGTTGCACAGTAGTATAACCCTTTCGTAAAGCAAACTGTAGAAGGTGCCAAAAAGCTTACATCAATTGTGTAGGTGATCATAAACATGTACTCACATTTAGGGCTACATGAGGTAGCCTAATCCCAGGATGTAGGTGCGTTCACTAAATATCAAGCAATTTCATAAATAAACCACATGTCTAGATGAACATTTGGTGCAACATATTGTATGACTGTACAACATGCCTTTGCATTGTAGGGATATTTTCACAATATGCCTGTTTCTTGTCCAATATATGAGCAAAACTATAATTACTTCACAAAACTCCTTTCAGCATGTGAAAGCGTATGCATATGTCCTCAGTATTTACTGTCTATGAGTCAGTTCTAACACTTGAAAAAAAGACCTACCATAAATGCTAAAATGAAGCCAGGTTACACAAAATATTATATGTGAGCCTACATCACACAAACTGGACAAGAACAATTCCAAAGCAAACTTGTTCATTGTTTCCACATGGTCCTGTATTGTTTTTATCTTACTATCTTTATGTTTAGAATGTATTTAGATTGGACTGTCTCTGTTGTTGATTATGCGTATGAAGTAGTTCTGTGATATGTGCTCAAGAGAAAAATAACATTGTCTGTTAAGCCAACAGGAAGTCATCTTACTGAATTGCAATTTCAGTTAAGACTGAAATCACTGAACCCCTTAAAGAGACAGCAGGGTAAATTACAGCTTATCTCCGTGCATCTAGCAAACAGTTAAATGATGATATAGCTAGCTAACTAACTGAGGATGAACTAAAATATAGATGCTTTTAAGCAAGCAAGAGTAATCTGCTTCAAACAGTATTTGGTAGCCAGCTGGTTAGTAAACTCAGTCAGTTTTGAGGCTTGTTAGCTAGGCCGCAAACTCAAGTTGCTGTCACCACATTCAGATTTGGAGAACTGGCTCTGGTGTTGAATAGATGAATAAAGCCATGTAGCCATGTTACGTTTATTCATGAGAACAGTAACATCCTGTTAAAAGGATATGACTGATGACACAACACAAACTCCTCTCACAGTTGGAGACTGATCTTATCCACGTCAGACCTCATCTTTGTAGTTTTCTTCAGTGAGTACTGGGCTTACATTAAGGCAGAATTCTTTCCATTGTAAAATGGGAGAAAGATGCTGCTTAGAATGTGTTCCAGCCATCAGAATTTCCATCAGAGGGCATGAGCTTGAAATAAAAGAACAGTATGTGTTAAAACCCCTGTTTCCAAATGAGCTAAGTACTAAGTACTTCTGTACTAGGTAGTACTTGGTAGTTCTTAGTTCTTAGTCCTGGTGTGGGACGACAATTTCATTAATTTTTCAAAACAAACAGAAACCAAACTATGTACCTGCCTACCTAGTCTCATTAAGGTTGTATTGCTGTAGTAGCAGTATCATTAATATTTTGGTTCAGAGCTTAGTTACTGATAAATCTAGCTACCTGGATTTCATTACACCGACAAGATTGTCATATCTTCCTCTGCCAGGGCCAGAAAGTGACTTCAGTTGGCTACAATGAGCAAATATGGCTATTTACTGAACATGGGCAGAAAAAGGTCATGAGGAGTGTAAATTGGGGCACCGAATCATTAGAAATAATCACGCAGGAGAAAAAATAGCTAGAGAAGAATAAAAAGGAGGAATTGAAGTTTGGTCATAAAGTTTGGTCTTCTGTTACAAAGCCACATAAGGTTGTATAAGGTTGTATGTAAATTCTTTAGTTTTAAATGAGCTTTTGGCAAAGAAATAAATAAAAGACCTTGGATCATTGTCGTTGTTTCTGGGGCATGCCCCACTAACCTCATAACATCTTGGATGGCACAGTTGTTTCCCCCCAGTATTTAAGTATTATGAGACTATGTATGTGTAACTACACTGTTCATTTTCCATCTTATATTAATGTGTAACAAAGTGTTCTAACCTGACAGAAAGTACTGTCTACTAAGCTACCTGTCAATTCCAGAATGTACTATAAATGACAATGAAATGATTCCATGAAATGAACACAGTGAAAAGACTATTAATGGTTTTATTATACATTTACCTTTTACATTTACATTTATTCATATGGCAGATGAATTTTTTCCAAAGCGACTTAAAAGCAAGGTAGATCATGACACAAGCAAAGAACCATAAGATGTCAACAATGTTAGAAGTGCTGCATGACCAGGTTTCAGTGGTTAGCCAGACAAGGTACAAGCTAGCTGGCAGAGATAACGAGTGTGTTAAACCATTAGATTACCTTTTTCCATAGTTTAGTAGAAAACAGTTATACACAGCCACAAATGGGAAAGAGTGGGGCATGCTGAAGTGGGGGCAGTCATACCGGGAAGACAAAGTTGAAAGAAAAAGTATTAGCAGTGAAACTGTCACTATTAGAGTGGCCAACTAATCGGATGGGGGAGCGAGGCTGATTCCAACCTATCCATATATGTGTGGAACATATGTGTTTATGTTTTAACTTCTGCTAGTTTAACGGTAATATGTAAGGTTATTGCTACCTAGCTAAGGCCACCTTACCATGTGTTTGTGTGTTTGTGTCTCTTCCATGATTCCAAGAGCAACAAACAATACCCTGTTAATGTGTATTTCTACTGCCATGGAACTGCTATTTTTTGCTGTATAATTAGTGAATATGAAGAGTGGGAAGGTCTGTCTTTATTTTTAATTGTGCTTACAAAAGGTAGGAGGTTTGTTGTAAGAGAAAATGAAATACTAATGGACTGTATTTCGTTTGAAATGGTAAAATTAGTTTTCACGTTGGTAAAATGAAGTCAGTCATGGGTGGTTTCTCCCAGGCAGCCACCAGGTATAAAACCAGGCATTTACTGTCATTTGGTGGTTGGTTGGACGGGAGAGCAGAAGGGTTTGAGTCTAGTTGCACGCAGCACTAATTAGCAGTAACCGAGTCCTTATGTACATTTGTTCATTGTTTCCTTTTCTGTCTTTGTCTTTGTTTTGTTTGTGTCTTCATCCTGAACTGTAAAAAAGTCCTCACCTGCACCTGCACCTGCACCTGTTTGTGGGTGCAATTAAAATCACTATTTTTTGGCATTGTGCATCTTCATCTGACTGTTTTGGAAATCGCCACATGGCCACTACAGGCATCCCATCACACTTACACAGTGTTAAAAAATACAAATATTAGTACACTTAAAAATGAAGTTGGAAGTTGGACTTAGAAGTCTAAAATTTTAAATGTGTGCATTCTGAGGGTCAAATATCTGCAAGGCCGTATTGTCTCCTTCAGAAGAAATTGTTTGTTTTCTGAAGTCTTGCCAAGGCAGCAACCACAGTTGTTTCTGATGGGAGCGACTGTCCCTGTTAAGGCTCTATTCCTGAAAACCATGAAAAGATAGGCTGTCATTTTAGTCGTCTGTCTTCTCCCCGCTTCACCAGGTAAAACACCTGTTCTTATCGCATTTGATTTCCTTCCCCTGCAATTTCTGCTAATCTGTGTCTAACATAGGCATCATCAAGCTTGTTTTTCCCACCCACTGAAGTGTTAACAAAGGACAATTTGTGTCTCTTGAGGAACTTGTGTGTGAGAATGACTATCGATCTATTGAATAACCAGGAGCTGTGGGCTCAATTTCATTTTCTTGAAGGATAAGTTGGATGTCTGCTGCATGAATACGTGAACCAGTGGCCTTTAATTGTTAACTTAATATATTACCTTATATATTTATCTTACACTTATTTACCCATCTTTCTCTGTCTATATATATATATATATATATATATATATATATATATAATAAAAAAATAAAAATACATATGTATATATATATATATATATAAAAAACACACAGGAAGTAGACAAAATGATGGTAATGGAAACACCAAAGGAATAATGTATTTTGAAGTAGCTGTATCACAGTTAAAAAGGAGTCTACACATGTGTTTCATGTTAATGGCAATACTAATATGCTTCTTCTGTAAAAGATTTAAAATCAACACTTTAAGGGACAGGGATAGACAGACGCTTAACAGGATAGTTAAAAACCACAAAACACCGGCCCCAAAAATTACCACAGAATTGAATATACACTTCTGTGGTAAAGTCTAAACAAAAACTCGACACCATGAGCCTCAGCTGAGATTTATAGCATGGTTGCCATTTGTAAACTGCTTATAACCAAGGTCAATGCATAACCAGTTGTAATAAGTATAAAACCTGGACTTCTGAGCAGTGGAAGTGCCTGTTCCAACTGTTAAACATGGTGATAGATCTGTTATGGTATGGGCAGCCATCTCATGGGAATCATTGGGTCTGATTATTAGTCTGAGAGGTAGAATTACAGCCAAGCCAATACAAAGCCATTTTAGGTGACCAGGTGCACTGTATGGTACAAACATCATTTCCTCAAGGTGCTCCCAGATTCCCAGACAGTAAAGCCACTACACACACTGCTAAACAGAACAGAACAACAGTTTCATGAGCACCAGGATGAAGTCGATCACCTTCCATGGCCTCCCGAATAATCCAGTATAGTAATCAGAAATCAGATTTCAGCAATCAGAAAACTGATTCTAGATTGTATAGATTAATATAGATATATATAGGTTAATATAGATATAGATTAATATAGATTGTAGAGAAGATTTCCACCTTTCATCTCTCAAAGAAAACATACCATATATACATATATATACACACATATAGTCAATTAAGGCTGTTTAAGAACAGCCTTAACTGGGTGTCTGCGTGTCTGGGTTCTTTGACCCAGGCCAGCACACATGCGTGCTGTCATGCAGATGTGGGGGGAGAGAGTTATAACGCACAACGGAGAGTGACGTGTCAGCGGGAGTCAGAGCCAGTCTGTCGGCGGTATCCAGCGGGGCTGTACGTTTGTGCGATGTACAAACCCCTGCCTCGCGCAGTCGCCCGAGGGCACGGTATAATTACTAAACACAGACTGCGGAGACTGCCTGATGAAACTACAGCACTTTCAAGGTGAATTTTCCTCTGCCGCCTCCTGCCTACAGGCATCTCAGGTGAATCAGCGGTTTTTTCTTTTTTTTTTTTTCTTTGTGGGAGCTAAAATAGAAACATATTGCACCTTGATGGCATCAGGTTCCAAGCACAAGATTAATTTGTCCTCCAAACAATGTTCTTTTCATACAGAAAAAAAGAAGCGACCGTCCTTACAGACACCTTGCGTTTGAAAAACCGAAATCAGGCCGAGGAGTTTGACTTGGGCACCGTTTGACTGGTCCTATCAACAGGAATCAGCATCATGGAGGTTTTCCTCCTTTCCCCATCTGGTGAAATGTCCGCAGTGTACCCGAAGCATTCTTACCTTGTTCCCAGCGGCCGGGAGCCCGCTGACCCACCACACAGCGTGGTATGGGCACAACCAGAGAGACTGCAGCATGTACATCTGGAGTCCGGCTCAGTCATCTTCTATTTATATTGCTGCAGCTTTGGCTCATTTTCGGAAATGATTAATGAGAATATCAGAGACAGCGGGACACTCACTCTGGAAAACGAGTACCTTATTAAACTAAAAAACATGACGTCTCGGCCTACATCGGATTAACACAGAATAGCAGAATTAAGAACACTGTAAGTCAGGTGGCCCCCTGTTAAAGCACACTATGGGTCATGGCCAGGTAAACCACTGTGAGAAGTGAATGGTGGCGGTGGGTATGAAAATGCTCTGGCTTATGTATGCATTGAATGAGCAGTAAAAACAATACAGATTCATGGAACAGGAATTGCTCTTACATTACACTGAAACATCGAAGATGACATGAATGTAAGTGTTCCCGTAGAATATCCTTTGACTACATTACATTGCATTACATTACGTAATTTATGAGACACTGTTACCCAGAGCGACTTCCAAATAAGTGCAATGACTTATGACTCTGCCTTACCCACTCTTTCCCAGAAGCATGTGACTGACACTAACCAATCATACAACTCATAAAATAGCACAGAATAGAAAATGGATATATAAAATATTAAAAAGCATGAAGTGTGGTGGACAGTCAGATATGACTAGCATGACACAGACAGAGAAGTCATTACACATGATATCAGTGGGACAGGCTACCCCCTCAAAAGTCTTTTGAGGGCTGCGGAGATGCAGCCTTCCCGGTAGACATTTATTCCTTCCTGTTTTCACCTGTGGATGTGTAGGAATGTGTTGTGTTAGGGCCCCGTTTTTCAATAACAAACCCTGCAACAGGAAACATTTTCTCATCAAGTTTGCCACCAAATGACAGAAGCATGAGAATGTGCATGTGTTACTGGTAGGCCATTGGAAAATTGGGTAATTGTTAAATTGTGAAGCCACACCCACCACGTGTTAAAAGCAAGTTGGGTTGTGCAATGATGAAAAGGGAAGGGAAGGTTTGGGATTTATTAATAGTGGTGGGTTTTTCGTTCTTTTTTTTTATCATTTAATATATACTTTAGTGCTTGTTTTTATAAATTTTAACCCTTTTAAGTGTGCCAATCTTACTAGTTTTATCCTGTCTTTGATTTTTTTATTTTAAAGTCTTTTTATGAGAAGTTTCAGGCACAGCTTCTTCACAAGATCAAACCTGCTTTTGTACGAAAATAAAAGGATTTTAGGCAGCTTTTTTAAATGCTGCCTCCATAGTACATAATGTATCAATTCAGCATTCTACCACCAAATGTTAACCCGCACAGAAAGATAGGCGTCTACCACTTGTACACTGTGCTGGAACCTTTTTTTTTTATTATTTTTATTAAGATAGGCAATTTAGTTTCCTTTTATAATTTGTTGGGGGATATAAAGCGCAATGTAGATGTAAACGTAAATCTGGTTAGACTTTACTCCATAAAAGCTTATTTCAGCTGTCATTCATTCCACCGTTCTGCTGCGCTTGTGCAATTCGGCGGTTAGTTGATACGGTGTGTACCCCACTGGAGGGAGAGGGAGGTGTGGCGTGAGAGGAGTGGGGGGGGGGGGCATTGTTGATCATTACACTTTAACAATGTTGTGGCCGGCTATGCAGAAAGGAGATTTATTGCTGAGGAGACTCCAGCTGCTCCCTGATTGTTCCTGGCGAACGTGTTGCCGTTTCAAAGCGACGCAGATGGAGCTGTCGGCCCCGCTATGAATACGAGATGATTAAAACCGCAGTAGAACTCACTCCTAATAATTCAGGGCTTGTTATCATATTTCGAGGTTGAAAGGTTAATTAAGCGCTTAAGTAAATAAGGTAACAAGAAATTCCCACCCAGGCAGATTCAACACCCTTGCACAATTTTGCATGGCTCTGTCGTCTATTCTTTAGAGAATTAAAAAGTGGGTAAAAGAGTAACCCTTTTAGATTAGTGACAAACTGCTTATGGCCTGTAGTATGAGTGGCATATGAACAAAGCTTTTTTTGGAATTATGTAAATGCAGCCAGGTTCACCATGATCATAATCATTCATTATGTGACAGCCAGTGATCACCAATAAATAGGCTGTATGGAAATAGAAGCATATATGATGTGGCAGGCTTGCGTATCAAACAATCTGTGCTGTTTCCTGGTACTGTTTTACACCATGTTTTGACATTCTTCATGGCTCCTCAGAAGAGAGAACCCTGCCATCCCTACTGTGGAGCTAGTTACCATGGCAATGGAGAAAATCGCAATATTGTCCTTTATTATACATTAATAAACTCGATCTTCGAAGATTTTTTTTTTCCCCCCCAAAATGATTAATTTTGGCTTGAAACTGTTGACAGAAATATGCTGTCAAGCCTGGTCTGATTAAAGTAATCCTACCAAGAAGAAAGGAGGAAGGAAAATATGAGCAGATGCTATTTCAGCTTAGTTATAAGATGCTTAGCTTTCTCAGTGCTGAGAACACATCTGCACCATCTTTACCACACATTTGTTGTGCATGTTTGTTGTCTGCATTCATAGCAGAAGTGTAGCTCCATAAAGGCCTTTTTAAGGGCCCAATTCAGAGACTCAGCTTTCGTAGCTTTTGTTGTCACCTGTACTCAGGTGCAGATGATGTGCCGCCAGCTAGTTATCCCTTAAGTGTGTAACATTATGTACCGGCACGCAGGGACAACTTCATTTTCTGCTAAGTAATGCAATAAGGGTGACTGGAGCAAGAGTCTGGCCACCTCTCACTGCCTTCGCGAAAGTGTGCCATGCAGATTGATTGAATTAGGCAAGGCTGTGCATGACATTGGGTGAAAGCATTTGAAATAACTGGATCTGATCTCCGCTCCCCGCAGCAACGTTGTCTCGCCCCCCCCCCCCCCCCCCAAACTTCAATAAATGTTTTGGATGGCCACGGCCCAGTGGAAATCAGCGGAGATTGACACCCTGACACCGGTGTTAATTGGCAATCGCAGACCATCAGCGGGCCTTAATGGAAGGTCTCCGTCTGCACGGGGATGGCCTGTTGAAGGAAGGACAGAGAAGAGGCAGGGAAAGGGGTAGAGGGTTAAGGCTCACTGCAAGCCAGGCGTCACACCCCCCCCAGACCTTTAATGCATTATAAATGAGGAACATGTGCAGTTTCCGAGAGTCAGTAGGTTTGATTTTCATCATGGCAGGGGTGCAGAAACAGAGGGGGCGAAAGGGCTTTCAACCAATCAAAATGAGGCCTAATGCATACATAAAAAATGCCTTTAATGCTGACTGCAGTTTTTTTTTTTTGTGCAAGAACATTTTGATTTGTGCGAGGACAGCGCCGTGTGAGGTAGACTAACTTCCATTAGTTGTTTCGCTAAAATTGTCCGAACGCAGTATTTTCAGCTCTGAGTGGTTGTCCCTTCTGTGCTGGGAAGGATGCCAGCCGAAGGCAGTTTCACTTGCAGAAAAAATGGGCATAACAAGTTATAGGGGACATTTCATTTGACATTTTGGAAACTACTTTTTCGAGTAACTCATCATACTGTCAGTTTCCAGTGATAAATTCCCCATAACATACTCGGAAATTGTTTATAAAACACAGTGTGAAATTAATACAAAAATTAAAAAAAAAAAACTTTCTCAGTTGTGCCTACCATGCTAGAGTTCATGGAACCAAAAACAAATACTAAGAAAATTCTTTGGTTTAACTATCTGTAGCTTGTTTATTGAATTAATGACTTGGACCATATCAGCCTTGGGCAACATGAATGCTGATTTCTAATAAGTTGAAGGGGTTAGGGGATGCCCAAATGGTCTGCTTTGTGGAAGCTGGCTGAGTAACAAAAATGTTTTTTGAATTTGGCCTTCCACTGGAGTGGGACAGAATTTTGGAGAAATCAGCAGACAGTGAAATGACAGTTTGATTTACACCTTTCGGCTGCAGGGACCGAGGGCTCTCTGTCTCTCTTTGTAATCAGAATTGATCTGTCCAAACAAAGCCAGACCCTGCACCTCCCCAGCAAGGTGACTGCAAAGGGTCATTTTTCAAAAGCCAAGCCAGACTGGAATGAGTTTGGAGTTGCTGGATGGGGCATCTCTTTTTGTGACAGGCCTGGCTACAATTTGGTTGGAAAATCACTTAAGAGGTGACACCCCGATAACCCAAAATATGACCTCTTCAGGAAATATGCCATCACTGCTCTGTTAGGATCATACAATGTGTGTTTATCATTTCAAAAGAAGGCAAAGATTACTCAACTGTAGGGGATTTTTAGTTTTGATTGTTATCTAAATTGTTCCCTGAAATATTCTTGGTATGCTAAACTGAAGGTACTCTGTCAATAACTTCCCTTTTTAATCACTGCTCCTGACGTCAGACCTGGTCTACACCCACACATCAGGAGAGCAGTGGTATTGATCGAGGTCAAGGGCGAGATTTGTTCTCACTGAAATTATACAGATCTTAATCTCTTACAGTACATCACACTCCCAGTCTTCGGCCTTGATGTCTGAGATTCAGAGCGAGGAAAACCGAATCGCTGTCTGATAAGCTAATGTGTCTCTGGCCACAGAGGGACCCTAATTGCCAGGGCGAGGGCTTCTCAGAATTAGGCGACACTGTCATTAATTCGAGGGATGACAGTGTGTGCCTTCTCTTGTCCTGCCACATTAGTAATGCATCCAAGTGCAAAAGCACAGCTAGACACAGAAGTGTTGGGCGGCAATTAAAGACACTGGGCATGTCAATTACTTTTAATTGTTTGACAGCTCTGTTTGGTTTTGAGGCAGCAAATTGGCTCAGCTCTTTAGCACAGGGAGCAGCGACAGCACCCTTATCCCCCCAAAGTTGATGCATATTGCATTACAGGACTGTTTGATGTACGTCAAGTGAGTCAGCAGACGGCTTATAAGGAAGGTGGCCGATGGGCATTCAGTCTGCTTTCTCCTAGGAGGCCATTTTAATCACAGGCACGGAACCGTTGCCGAGTGCCACTCAGAGACGTCATATTAACTTGTGCTGTCCTCCGCCCGTGTAACAGCGGAGTAATCCTTGCCCTCGACATGCACTTCATTGGGGTTGTGCAGATTACTACGCTTTGCCAGTACAGAGAGTTCAGCACCCAGGAGAGCTGCAGGGTTAAATAAAACAGTATGGGCATTTTACAGGTCTGTCTGTGGGAATGTTTTAGCCCTGCAAAACAATCTGCGGGCATTTTGTTCTCCTATATGTTGTACCTGTTGCTGAGTGTTAAGGCACTCTCAGGGCAGTCATCAAATTGGCCAAAGGATTCCACTACAGCCTTGAAGACACAGACAGAAAATTACAGGGAATCGTGCCATGAGGCTAAATTAAAAAAGCACTCTTACTCCTGGAACAACTCCCACAATCTTTTCTGAATGCAGTGCAGAAGTGGCTGTTTTTCTCTCTGTTTCCACTGTTACACCTTTTTATTGATCTGTCTATTTTCAATTTGTTTACACAACTGCACTGTCGTTTTTAATGATTATTTTCTTGTCTTTGCCTTGCAGTCTAATACGCTGTCACGCAAATGTCTTGATATTGTGATAACAATGCTTTTTTTTTCTTCTTTTTTCAAAAATTATCAAAAATTTTTCTCCATTTTAATGTAAGAGTCATTTTCTGGAAGTTTTTATCAGTTCATTTTAAGCACTGACTATAAACTGAAATGATCATTGACTACTAGGTCAATGCACCTTATACTGTTTCAATAAATGGCTTTTCAACTATCATTGAGGTAAATTAACAAAGCTGATCTACCTAACGAGAATCCAAACAACTTCTGATTTACCCTGCTGTTTGTGAACAATCCAAATGCTGAAAATATCCATTGAGGTAGCTGACTGACATTGACTTATAGGCAACATATTGATTGTAACCAAGTGAGGACCGAGACAATGATGATATCAGCTATCTGTCAATACGGTGTTCATAGAAATTTGCTGTTTGGTTTCAACAACAGGGCAAATGATCTGTATTTGTTAAATTGCTTCATTAATGAATTAATTGGTCAATGCTACACTGTGCTTTTATGAGGAAGCATGGACCTACTGTGTTACACTTATCAACTATACTTCAAAACTGATGTATTTGGAGTTATGGGCATCGTTCATGTAGACAAATCTTTGCAGAACAAATACATCAATACACAGTACTGATGTCAAACAGTGGGTATATACTACTGTGGATAGAACTTTTTTATTAATCATATGCTTTTATTATGTGCCTACCCTGTTCCATTTAGGCCAAATTTAGATGATGACTAATAACTAACATATTGAGTTTTACTGTTAAATGTTAATGCAATGCTCAGATCACTAAAGATCAAAGCATCCCACTGGAGCTTCAGACCCTGTACATGCTGTTCATGTGGTAGAATTATTAGTCACTGCAGTGTGGACCATCCATGGTGTGTCACAATTTAAATGCGCAGAACAAAATCAGGAGAAAACATTTAAAACTGAACATCACCGCATAGCACACAGTATTCTTTATATGCAGCTCGGATATGTCTGACATCTGCACTTGCCCTCTGGGCATCTCTGAAGTGATTCACGTGTGGTTCAGCACTTCAGTGAAACTTGACACGGGTGAATCATACACTGAGGAGTTAAGGTAGCTACACTGATATCATTCAAAACAAACTCAGCAATCATTCACTGAGATGGAAATGTCAGATGTGACTAGTGCACTCCACCTCTTCTTAATTTGATTTGGACATGTTGTGACCCCCCCCACGTACACCCACACAGTACTACAATGCTAACACCCCCCTTTTCTTCATGCTAGGAATTCATAATTGAAAACAATATTTGTTCAAAATGAAGAAGATTCAGAAATAGATCACACTATTAATAGCCTTGTGTAAATTAATAAACAGGAGCCACAGGACTATCAAGGCAAGTGATACAGGCAAGTGTGCTTCCTCTATAATGGTGTCTTTGTATGCAAAGAAATTACCTTGTTAAGTACCTGTTAAATGGCAGGGAAAGTTGATAATGGAGGACGACTGTTAGCTGTTGAGCTGAGCTCCTAGATATTTTTTTTATTCGAAAATAATCTTTAGCAAAATATGTTTTGTTACATATTGTCCAAGACAGCAAGCGTCAGCACTATGGTTTTCGTGTTAATAAATATAAAACAAAGCAGAGCCTGCCAGTTATTTTAATGCTTTGGTTTATTTGCTTCAAGCCACCTCTGGGGGAAAAGCAAAGTGATGGCTTTTTCTAGCCAAGAATACAAAAAAAAAAAAACTACAAATAATAGAAGCCAGGGAGCTCAGTTGGGAATGTAAAGAAAATGAAATATAGAAGTGAATCATTCAGAGCTTTTGCTGTGATGTGAATCGGGCGCTGACTGTGCTCTCTGATAACAAAGTGCAGGTATCTGTGCTCCCTCACAGCTTGGAACGTGTGATCATCCGCCACTTTCTCCACGAGCTGACATGATGCTAAAATAGACCTGTTACAGGCGGCTCGTAGGCGGGCATGGAACCTGTCCTTGCCCGCCGCGGAGATGTTTGATCGGAAGATGGCACTTTGGGTGGCTGGAGATCACTTGGCATCAGGGATTCTATTGACGGCAGCAAGCAGGAAGCTGCAAATTTGCCAATTTTATGTGAATTGATCAATGCAAACGTGAATTTTTATGATTTGACGCCCCATATGTTCTTTTGCTTGAGAGAAGTGAATATACTCGGCTTTAATTTTATTCAGTGTTGCATTAGTCTTTTTTTATAGTCTGCATGATTTAAAAAGTGGCAAGAGACTGCTGTCTCAGCTGGTGTGAGTTCAGCTAGGGTTATACAAAATGGCCTGGAATCCAAGTGTTATCTTTACTGAAAGAGAGAATGAATTAAAATTTGCACGCGTCTGATGTTGTGAATACTCATTTTGAACATGATCACCTTTATTTAATTCAGTCTTTTGTATCCTGGTGGTTCCCACTGATATAAAAAATTTAGAGAGTACAATGCATGATGACAAACCACCAACACAATTTAAACAATAGGTGATGCAGCTTCTGCTTTGCACTGAATTTAAGATTTTTATATTAACTAATAATGCTCCCTGACATTGGACCGAATCAATATATAATAACATTAAGAGTGCTACAAAGGATCCATTCCATACCATATGTGAAGTTGGTACTTGCTAACACACAAAGGTGCTCATAATTTGTCATTTACCTGATATTATGCCAAATATGCAACTGCAGGTAGATGCCTATATATAAATGGTGTTGCCATATTTAAGAGGCATAAATGGGATAAATAAGAGGCATGTTTCTGTGAAGCCATACTAGGTTTCTAGGTCTTAAAACAAACGAATGAATAGTCAGGCCATCCAAAGTTACATCTGTACATCATTTATGATTAGAGATTTTTAGACCATCAGGAGTAATAGACCACATTCTGCTGATCTGATCATTTTGGAAATAGCCAGCTGTCTTTTTCTGTGGTCCAGAAAGTGGAGCCGTACATTAAATTAACCATGTCCTGGCTAGACCTCTGCATCCTCAGGGGCCTGGACATCCCTCTACTACGGTGCCAAATATCTCGGTCAAAACTAATGTCTGTTAAGGCCCCCTGGTGGAGGGTCATATTGGACATTAGGAGTGAGGAGTGATGGGATGAGATTCCCATAGTAGTGGGGGCAGCAGAGTCTCCAGCCATACTCTTCAGACTGCATTATAGCTTCTCTGGTGCAAAATCTCAATTTAAAACTTTCCCTTTCTTGTGTATTACTCTGTGGTGCTTTTGCACTGCATTGTACTGCTTCATATTCACGTCAGAACTAATTTTTTTGAGGAATTGCCTGATGGGTTGGCACGTGTTGTGATGTGATGTGATGTGATATGATGTTTTATGCTGTCTGTGTAACTTAAGTTCACTTTTGTACCCACGCTTTGTAGGTCCTTCTGGATAAGGCTGCCAAGTGAGTAAAATTTAATGTAGGTATAGTCAATTACAATTGACTATATTCACAAATCAAATGAGGGAAGGGCAGAGCTGTCTGCTCTCTATTGAATTGCTATTACTGACTATTGTCATAGCTGCTGTAACGGTGCTATTATGAACCTAAAATGAGCCTTGCCTTAATATTAATGTCACCAAGAAACCTGTTTTAGTTGTAAATTGACCAAGGACACCAGAATTACAACTGAAACATACATTTTGGAGATTAATAGCTAATTATTTCGATTAGCAGTGTCACCAGCTTTTAGTAGACAGGCCATATAATTTGTTTCCAATATCTTCGTAATTGTATTCATCTGCAGTGCCAAATTAAATGTGTGAGTCAATTGGACTGCAAGGAAGTCAGATTTTTTATTTTTTTTGGAAAGATGTGAATGTACTGTAAATTATCTTGGTCAGGAGATTCATTCTTTCATTTTTTTGTGTCTCATATCATAGGGAGCATTAGGAAAACCCGCATAAGGAATGGCCTTAAATCACACAGGCAATGATTACCCTCATTCTGGTGTACGGTCTAGGATGCTATACATCTGGGGACACATTCATTTCATATCCCCCTGGAAGATGTGCTTGCATTCAGTGACATTTTTTGTTCAAGGTTTTTGCAGAAATAAGCCATTATTTTATCATATCAGAAGTAAGAAAAGGCATATTTCAGTTTTGCATTTGAAAAAAAAATTGTTCTGGTAATTGGAGTGCAAGGAATGAGGGTTATTTTCTCCTCAGTGAACAGTATAGTTGAGCTTTTAGTCTTTCCTTGTCATTTAGGTAGGACATGGTATAATTATCACTGAAATATTTAGCCAAGATGCCTGTAGCTGTGCAGTTATGAGGGGTGTTGTTAAAAATCAAATGGACACTTTATTATTGAATTGATCCGCTTTAAAACTGCGATCAGCCGTAATTCAGTAGGGAAGCAAATGGATGCCAGATTTCAGAGAAACTCTGAGTTTTACTCAGCATTTACCTCACAGCTTTCCCAACAAGCTACAATAGTCAAGTTGAATCAAACAGTCAAATGCAACTCTGTGACAGTGATTAAGTATGGACTGCTCAACATCTTTGCGTTTGTATCTGAACAGAAATAATTTTTAATGTAAACAATGATGCCTTCTGTATTGTAAGCATAATCTGAGATCTTGCACAAGTTTGTGTGCTGTGATCTGAGCGAGAGTCATGTTATCTGTAATCGGCCATCTTTCAGAGATGACAGTTGGTGTCAGCTGGTTTGTCCACTGACCAGCCCGCTTGCAACGTCCACAAAAAGGGTTATTTCTTAACCATCTACAAGGTGGGAAGTACATACAGTAAGTATAGCAACAGTATGGGGACAGGATGTGTAGGGTGTCTGTCACTTATTCCCTTTTATAAAGCTTTGGCAGTGTTCACTGAAGCGGTATAGGTCACGCACCTTGCCTGAGGGGTTTTGCAGAAGTACCCCACCTGGGAGTCAAGCCTGAAACCTCCAGGGTACAAGCTCAGCTCCTCAATCACTCTCCCACACTGCCGCCCTAAAGTGCTTGAGAAGAATAGTGGGGTGCCTTTGCTGTGGGGCCTCGGATTAAGAGGGACAGATTGACAGCCAGTGGTAGAGTAGTGTAACAGGGAAGAACTAATGTGATTTTGAACAGTGGTCTTCTCTGCGCGCACAGCATGAGAACAAGGGTTGAGTCTAGCTCGCTGAGCGAAAGACCAAGGCTCACACCTGAGAGGAAAAACCTTACACTTATTTTACATTCTGTAGTGGATGTTTACATGCTCACACATGCTAAACACCGCTACAGCTGTGCAGGGCAAGGGCAGGGTTATTTTGATGCATTTTGTTCTCTTTGTAAATCAGTCTAAATAAGAGTCTGCTGAATGACAAGAATCACTGTAACCCAAAGGATGCTGTTTTACCATTGAACAAAGTACTTAACCCAAATTGCACTGGCAAATGTCTAAGATGTATAAATTAATAATATTTAAGAGCTTTGGATAAGAGCATTTGCTAAGCAAATAAAGTAATGGATGTGGGCCGCCACCAGTGGCTAGTGCTGGTGGTGTGGTCTGTCATACTGTTTTGCTTTGCTTGACTTATGTTGGCATTGTTAAAAGTTTGAAAGGCAGTGTACACACTGCACGGTCACAATATTACTCCACACAGTCCCATCGCATAATTCCATATTCATTGCTAGATGGAATATTTAAGCAGCAGAAAATAAATATTCCACATACGTTAGAAGCCGCAGCACTCGAGACCGTTCATGAGTGCAGGAGGTGCATTAAGGCAGTGATTATAACCATGGGTCATAAGCCGTTCTGCTAAATCTTCAGCGACTCCTCTTCTCACGAGATCTGTAATGGGACCCTTTCAGCAAGCAACAGAAAGTCAGAGCCGTGTGATGTGAGGCAGATGATGTGACAACCCATTTATAAACTTGCTTCATTGGCCTGGGTTCAACAGTTCTCTGAAGATTTAAGATCTAAAGATGCTGCTCAATGGTGGACTTTAACACGAGGCCAAAACGGCTTTTTGCAGGTGTGTGTCTTGTGCTAAAAAAGGTTTTGAGTCAGTCTGGACTCATGAACAATGAGAAGAATGTATGCCGCGCAGTCAGCGGGGGTTTAGGATGGAGGGTCTGGAAAATGGGGAAAACCCATGGTAAGGAGTTCACATGAGAAATCTGTAAAATTCATCGCTTGTGGGGAAAAAATTATCCAAATCATACAGTGCAGTTGACAGGCCCAGAAACAGAGGTCTGAGGTCAAACCTTAACATGTGACATAAGTACAGAGCTTTATAAGTAGAGGAATGCAAGTGTTGTTGGAAATTAGTACATTTGTTTTTTGTAGGGCAAAGAACAGAGTTGAAATATATTAAGAAAAAATAGAGTTCTTGTGGCATCTTAACGGATTTCGCCTCCTCCTACCACGGCACTTGGTTGAGAATGCTGCCTCCTCGCCTCCTCAGCAATGGAGCTGAACATGTGTTCAGGTGGCTCTTCATTTTCACTGACTATATCAAGGGCAGATACCTATCTCCACCAATGTCTCTGTCTCTCTTCCTGACTCATTCTCTCTCTCTCTCTCTCTCACTCACACTCACACACACACTCACACACACACACACACACACACACACATATACACATACACATACACATACACAAGCACACGGCTTACTAATGAATTCACTAGGGAAATTCTATTTATATTGAACATTTCTTACTCTCCTATATTGTGATATTAACCCTGTGTGGTTTGATATGGTTTCTTTAGTGTAAATTGCTAATTCTTTAGTAATTTGTTCAAAAGATAATGAACCTCAATATGCTTCAGTCTTTTGGTGCGGTGTACTTTCAAGTAATGCAGGATACAATGCAAGAAAAGAAATATCATTGTATTCTGTTTTCGTCAAATGTAAAAATATGAAAAATATAAAAATGAGAATGAAATGTAATTACGCATCAGTTCAAAATAGGCTTTGCATGTGCCATTCTGTGTGAATATGTCAAGTGCTCTGATCGGCTGCTGTCTAGATCTAAATCACACCTTTGGATAAGGTAACTGATGAAATATATCATTTAGTTCTTGCTCAGGGCTAATTGAGGTCAATGAAATTCCCCCCATGTGCTTTTTTCCTGATGAAACACATTCATGGCACTGTTCAGATTTCTGCACAAACATGTTATTTTTTTCATTATCTGACTGTTGTACACCTTGATTTTCTTTCTATTTTCAGGTCTGGCCGTTCACCAGATTATTACAATCACTGTGTCTCTAATCATGGTAATCGCGGCCTTGATAACAACACTCGTCCT
This sequence comes from Megalops cyprinoides, assembly GCF_013368585.1. NCBI lineage: Eukaryota > Metazoa > Chordata > Actinopteri > Elopiformes > Megalopidae > Megalops > Megalops cyprinoides. The sequence continues at coordinate 5,668,181 of NC_050589.1, read as the reverse complement.
TAAAAACTGGTAGGAAAGATTCCTTTCATCCATTCTGATGTTGGATTTTGATAAAAATATTGGTATTCAATAACTTCTAGATGTTTTTTACTATTAGTTTTGAATAAAACAGAAGAATGGTTATCAATTCCCTATCTATCATCCTCGGTCTTTCATTGGTAGGTGAGCAAAGAGTATATAGTGTGTTTAATTTCCTACAAGAGCATTTGAATTTCATCTCGTGGGAATTCCGATGCGCTCAGTATGGGGTACGATTTTATTTTTGCTTTTTGTTTTTGGTACGTGTTTTTGTAGCTGTGCGCAGAGTGGGAATGGTCGCCACAATAGCCATCAACGGAAGATCAACCAACAGGAAGAGAGCTGTCAGAACCTGACGGATTTCACTCCCGCCCGGGTGCCAAGCAACGTGGATATCTTCACGGCCTACAACGACAGTTTACAGTGCTCACATGAGTGCGTACGGACAGCGGTGCCTGTGTACACGGACGAGATGATCCAGCAGGCCCCTGTGTACAAGACATCATACAACGGAAATAGGTAAGACCACCCCGAACTGACGCCACCCTAAGGCTTCTGGGAGGCCAGGAAAACTGGGAAACTGAGCTTTGCACTTCGAGGAGCTGTCAAACACCGCAGATGCTGAGTGTAAATACCAAGTAGCATGAACATAATATGCATTTACAGTACCAGTCAAACGTTTGGACACAACTTTTATTCTTTATTTTTTACCATTTTCCACATTTTGGAATAATGGTAAAGACATCAAAACTACAAAATAACACAAATGGAAGCATGTAATGACCAACAAGGTGTTAAGATTAATTAAGTTTTGATTTATCTTATTTTAGATGTACAAAAAATTTTTAAAATTTTTTGGAAAGAAATTCATACATTAGGCATCAACCTCACCATTTATGTTTGTCTAAGAAACAAATTTCAAGCATTTAAGCAGGTTGAATGCATGTTTCCCATTATCATAATCAAGTGTGTCCAAACTTTTTACTGGTGCTGTAAATATACAAATTACAAACCTCTGGAATTCATCTCCAATATTTGCAATAACGGCAAGGTCCAAGTTTTTTCGGGTTAGAGATGGTAGAAAGTTACGGCCTCTGCCGAAAGTCCCTATCACACTTTTGCGCGCATTATTGGAGCAGAGATTTGGAGGATAATCCGCTAACAGATTTAATAGAGGGGCTGTCTGTCAACCCAGGGAAACATCCTCTTTACCCCCCAAGGCCCAAAAGGAATTAAGAGATATTGTACTCGGTTTAATGATGTGATAGGAGTCTGCACAAAGCCCAAGTCAATCAATCTTGTAGTTACGGAATTGAGTCTATCACGGATTCAGAGCGCACAACTTTTCGTCTCTCACTTCAACTCCTGTGGATATTGCAGCAGATGATGAAATGGAATACTGCCACATTTGGAAAATAATTACCCAGGCTTCTCCAGCCCATTGTTCATGACCTGCATGGCTGTGTTATTTGCTGCTTTGTCTCATTGATTTTGTTTGCTGTGTTTTCTCTCATCGGGCTCTTACTAAACACCAGAGTCCTGGGAAAGGGGAAGGTCTGATTCACTGTGCTGTTGTGTCATATTTTTCTCCATTATTACATCAGTTATTATATTCCTTTCTCATTGCTCCCACGTGCAAACACATCAGCTGCCGTTGGTATGCAGAGAATTTACATCTGGTAACTAAAGTTCATTCCATTTCTCGCTGGTAAAATACATCGCTTTGTTAACATTTCCAAACAAATGTAGACCTGGAAGTGTTCTGACAGCCGTATTCCTAGAATGCCATTAGTAGGCTGTGTTTCGGGTGCATCATTACGTATATGTGTTTGTGTTTCCCCATGATTGAATGCAAACAAGAATGCCAACTTACTGCTGCCACATTCCTGGTCACAGTGTGTTTAAAAAAATGTGTTTTCATTTTAGTAAGTAATGCAGTGTCCAGAAAACTGTGGTCATTTTTCATCTTAATGGGACACCCTAAACAAGAATAAAATGCCTGTGCTTTGTCAAAAACGGTGAAAACTGACACTAACATTACCTCTTTTTGTTGCATCCTGTCTATTTTACCATATATTCACAGGTGTTTATGAAAAGAAAATGTACGTACATGTGATGCAGTTTCAGCAGCCAGTATGTTTTGTATCTGTGAATTTAAAATGGTTTTCTCTGTAATGCAAGATACATTGTAATGGTATATTCCTATTCCAGGCATTAATGAAGATATAATTAGCAGTTGAATCTGTTAATTAAATGGGTCAAAGGCCAAAATTTAAAAGGAATATCCGTGTTATAATATTACAAATGCATTTTAACCCTGATATTTTAAATGGTATGTAGCATACTGGTGTGTTGTACTTTGTATATAATACAGTATATACTGTCAGGCTTGGGGATGTTGGGTTTTGCTGGCAGGCCCGTGTAATCTAACCATTGTGTTATAAATGCTACCGGCATGAACAAGCTTTTTTTTTTTTCTGTTTGCTGCAGACCTTCGCCCACTGAACGGCAGCTAATTCCCGTGGCCTTTGTGTCTGAAAAATGGTTCGAAATCTCCTGCTGACTGGCTGACTGGCTCCCTTTACTTCCTGTGGGTGGGACAGACTTCCTGATATTTTGTTTTCTGGTATGTATATTATTTTGCTTTTGTCAAGGTAATGGGACATAAACTTTCCATGTTGGCAATAACTTTAATGGGTCCTGCCAATACGGAGGAGTCTGTCTTTATGACAGCATTTTTAAAATTAATGTCTGGTTTTGCATGCAGTAAAATATATTATTCATGTTTGGCTGCTCTGCTGAGAATCTTAAGGAGTTTGAAAAGCAACTGGAAATGACAAACTCTATGTACTTCCAGATTTTGAACCAAACTAAGAATTTTCTTACTTGAATTCAGAAGGAAATTCTCTCTCATGATGATGTGTATGAAATCTATGAAACTACTGACTCTAACTACATTTTTCTTTGTTCATTTGTTAGCTACATACTAATATTTATAATGTCCTTTGAATATTGGTGTCAGTACTCATATCGGTTATGAAAGTAGGATGAACTTATATGATATCTACTAGTAAAATAAACAACTGTCATGTTTGGGATTTGGTGTTGTATTTCGGCTGTATGTGTAACAAGCTATTCAGATCATTATTCAGCCTGTAATGTATTGGTATTTATAATATAATGTACGTCTAGGCTGGCATAAAATAATGTTTACACTAAACAGAAAAAGTAATATTGTGATCTAATACAATAACCCTTACCCTAACCCACCTGGATTTAATAGCCCAGTTGAATTCAGAGGGATAGTTGAGAAGGATTCTCTCTCTCTCTCTCGCTCTCTCGATCTCTCTGTCTCTCTCTCTCTCTCTGTTTTGCCTCATGTCCTTGCTTTGCTGGACACGGTACCACTCTGAAGGAACATGTTGTCCTAGCTGCAAGTCACTGTGATTCTGTGCACATGCTCTAGACTCAAGTTAAACAAAATGGGGCTCTTGATCTGGCATCTCAGGTTACGTAAAGATGCCCAGTGAGCATGAATAGTATTCACAATAAGACACCAAAGTACACAGATGTATTCCCCTTTAAAATGCTCAGTACATCATTTATTTCCTTCATGAGAAGGTTGAGACCTCTTCCCAGCAACATTGCTAAACTTGTGGTCCACACTGTATATAAAAAGTGATTTAAGGTTTTTTTTTTTTTTTTTTCCATCAGCCCTTTGCATAGACAGTAAGAGTACATAAATAATCAGAATGTGAAACTGGAAGGGAATGTGTGGAGTAAATTAATCTCTGACCTATTGTTCAAAAGAGAAAAAATGAACTCTTTATGTTGAGTTAGTTGTTCATGTTTCTTATTTCTTGACTGGTCCATGCATTCTTTTTAAAGACTTCAGTGACATCGTGACATCAGCATGGCACATTTAAATGTTCTGTAGATATGGTGCTGATTGTCATGCCGTGATTTTATCTTTCAGCTGGGAGTTGGTTGTTTAAAAGGTGTACATCTTACAGTCTTTTTATGCTGTCACACCTTTAGGTAGATGTTTACTGTATCTGTTTTACAGCCTGTGTGTTAAGTCTATGGTGGCCATACTTTCTTTGTGAAATGGCAGCGATCCATCTGTTGGCATGTTATTTTCTGTTTGAACGGCGCTGCTACAATGTAGAACCTTAGGTGAACAGCTAAGTGACACTTTACACAGAATACCAATGAGATCCCTGTTTTTTTTCTCCACCAGAACTGTAAACTGCATTCATTTAAAATTCTAAATATAAAAGGTGAAGGAAAAAAAAAAATCACATACAGAGTTGGTATAAACCCTGTGGGGGCAGGGGAAACAGGTCTTTGTTATTGACCCACTTTTGAAAGGGAAGAGAATGCCTGAAGGTAAGGAGTTGTGTGACTGAGGGAAGTCTAGCTGTACAGGCCGCATACTGATACCGATCAGCTGTTGGCAAAAAAAAAAAAGAAATGAAAGGAAGGAAGGAAGTAAAGTACAACCTCAAATTCCGGGTTGATATTCTTTTGTATTCCACGGGGGCAACAGTGGCTCAGGAGGTAGAGCAGTCGACAGGGGATTGGAAGGTCCCTGGTTCGAATCTGGCTCATCCTGGCAAAGTGTCGAAGTGCCCTTGAGCAAGACACTGAACCCCCAACAGCTCCCAGTGGCCAGTTGGTAAGCCTGTATAGCAGCCTCTGCCACTGGTAGGTAGATGTGAGGCATATAACTGTAAAGTGCTTTGAGTACTCAAATGAGTAAAAAACGCTATATAAATGCAGTCCATTTACCACTCCCAATGTTTTGGAAGTCGTTCTTAAAATGTAAAAATTGTGAAAAATCGACTTTGATTTTAAAATGAAGTTGTTCTGTAAATGGGGTTGAACTTTTTAAATATGTGGGGTTGTTGACAAAAGTATGGATTCTGCCAGAGGCAGAAACTTCCAGCTTTTAATAAAGAGTGGAATTGCTCACATGAGATCATGGCTTCTTGCGATTTCCTGCGTTCTACATTTCACGTTCTACTGTTCACGTAAGAAGCGTCAGAGACAAAGACGCCGCCAGCAGTCATAAATTAGAAACAATGCCGAGCATCAACTCATTTTAATTTAATTTGAAGGCAACCTCATTTCAGTTTAATGAACTTTTTCTTTCCGGCAGCTTCTTTTTTCATGGTGAAACACAAAACGCCCGTCAATGCAGTATGTACTGATATGTGCTGGTTGCCCTCAGAGTACGGCTGAATATACAGTAGAAACATCTGAAAATGAAAACTAGTTTATTATCTGCATCAGTGGGTCCTTTATGCTACATTGTGCATTCCAATGATATAGTAAATATTTAGGTCATGGTTAAAAAAAAATTCAGCTACATCTATAGAAAGCACATATCCAGCTACAGTGACTTGTTTTCTGCCATTGAAAATGCTGTAATGACAGTTTAAATCAGCCCTGTTCAAATCTTCATCGGTCGTTTCTGGGGAAAGACCTAAACTAAACAATTCCCAAAAGCTGATGCTGCACAAGGTATCGATTCATGAACAATTGAATCCACCTAAAAGTTCATTTGTCCCATTTGTGCCACATCCTTTCTTGGGGACTTCTTGTTTTGAGAAGAAGGCAAGGTGTGAGTTCTCATAAACTCTGAACTAATCTAAGCAAGTTTTACATTTTTGTTGCTTCTGTAACATTGATTTTTTTACTTTGATTTGACATAGAAATGTTTAAATGTTACATTAATGATGACTTATTTATTTCTCTTCACAGGATTCCAATGGTAAACCTCTAAATCAACTGAAACAAGCAATTACACAAACAGAAATAACAGCCAATTTTGTACAATAGAGGGACCTCTCTGGACACGAGCGAAGAAGTTTATTTTTCTAAAATGAATGCAGCTGAGACAGTGCAACGGATGCCTCTCCAAATTATTTTCCAGAGACCGATGGTGATGAAAATATATATTTAGAGGAAATATATATTATGTGTGTGTGCTGAAAAGTAAGTCAAAAAAGTTGCAGACATCATAAAGGGAAGAGAGATTATACTAGCGGCTGCCGTCAGTGAGAGCTGAACTGTGTTACTGAACAATGTGCCAATTAAGCCACAATGTGCCACATTCTGTACAGAGGGAACTCATCCAGGACAACATGGATTAATAAAGACATTATGGGCAAGTCATTCCCCATACCGTATCCCCACATCAATCCAATACCCTTTTTAAAGAAAAGAGAAAAAAAATCTATAAAAAAAATGTTTTTGAATACGTTTTAACATAGTTTAAAAGCGTTGTTTCGCAAATAAAAAAAAAAAAAATGTATAAAACGCTATACGGCGATAACAGAAGATGAAATTGTATTGCTTTCTATGGTAAATGCTATGTTCAACAATTTCCTTCAAGGCATTGTTAGCAGATCCCCTTTTAAGGAAAGGTCATCTCAACTGTCTATTTTTATACAGCAACAAATGATAGCTTCCCAACAAGACATGCAGGTCCAGTGCGGCTCAACCTTTGGACTGTTAATCATGTTTTGCTGCCCAATGAGACTTCTGTCAAGAAATAGACTAGACTCCTTGAGGGAAAAAGTTGCTGTCAGAGGGTTACTCCCAAATTGAGTCCCACTTTTTGATAACCTCTTCATCACATAGAAATGGATTCGTAATACCTGGTCATTAAAACTTGTAATTTGGGATTTTTTTTATTTATTCAAGCCATGATTTATCATTTTCTTTGTAATACAAGAGGAGTGGCACTATCTTTTATGGGAGGTCTTTGATCCTCCTTGTTCAAAAGTGTAGTATTCAGGTTTCAGTTCATGAGGAAAGACAGTTTTATGTCTTCTTCGCTGAGTCACTTTATAGCTGGAGTTGATTGTTGAAGCGAAGTGTTTCTGCTAGCTCCAGAGAGTCTTCTGATGTATTCCACGGTGAGTCACTCGTCATTATCAGGGTTTCAGTAAAGCGCTCATCTCGAAATTTAGACACTAATCAAGCTAAACGCTAGCGTCAGCCTAGTGTGAGCGAACGTGTGAACATCAGCTTCCGCAGCTGACGTCACCCTGTAGGAGTCAGAGCGCGAGTGCGGTTAGCTACTCAGGCTGGGAACTTTGGTCTTTACCTCAGTGAGCCGGTAGTGGTGTACCATGTGAATGTGGAGAGGCCTGCAGCAGAGTTTACCAACCATTACATCAGCATCCTTACTCAAAACAAAAACAATATCAAAAATAACAACTTTGTGCTTATTAAAGCACCAGATGAATTTCAGAATTAAATGAGCATGGGATCAAATAATGGGGGGGGGGGGGGGGGGGGATTAAAAACAACCTCACTGAGTTGGACTGTGGTGTGCATCAAGAATAGCTAGGAAGACCTTGGTGGTCAGTCATACTGTGTGTTTGAAATGAAGTTATGGCCTGTTCTTTAACTGTTCATCCATTTTTGGAGATTGAATTGGCATATCTGACAATATCCGTTAAGCACCCATTAGGTGAATGAGGGCAGCTCCCTGTCCTGGACATCAGCAGTCCTGCAAGAAAAATCCTGCCCCATTAAGAACACTAATTAAGTTATCATGACCTGGGGTGACGTCAAAGCCAGAGGCACATGGACCTCCAGTGCAAAACACAGTGCCAAAACATTCAGTTCTTTTCATTTTGAATAGCTTATAGGCTTTGCAGCCTTCAGCCATATGATCTGTGTACTACCAAAGCATGTTCCACATACAAAGAAATATAGAAACATGGAAGAAAATAGATGACAGGGAGATATATAAGATATATAGAAATTAGAGGACAGATTATTGTAAAGAAAAAGGTGCATACATAAATTGAACAAAGAAAGTTTAATGATGATGTGATAAAAGTAACCACAATATAACAGCTCAGGTTCACTGGGCTGGTTTGCAATTTCAGTAACGTGCAAAACCCCAAACATTGGAACAGAGTACTGATTCTGTTCTCATTAAAACCACTTTGCTCGTCCCTTGGACCTCACTGACGCGAGGATGCTGTGGGTTGCCTCCTCCAGCCAACTCATCCCATAGTCTTGAGCTGTGGCCTCTCTGCCTGCCATCTGGCAATACGTGTATGTTTTTGGGTTATGACCCCATGAAGAGGTTGCACTTGTGGGTCTGTTGTGGAAATTGGAAATAGGCTGTGCCACTATGTGCTGCCTGTACTTGAGCATGGTTTTCCAGTAACTTCTCCATTGCCTACATGTCCCACCGGTCAGACTTCCTATAAGAGATAATGCCTCTTCAAACAGAGACGCGAGTAAGCCGAACTAGTTTTGCTGCTGCCTGATTTCATATTTTTATTGAGAGAGTGAACACTTCAAAGTCTGAAGGCTATTAAATTGCTGTAATATACATGTGTAAATGTATTTTCTATATATACTTCTATTTGTGTACAGGTGTTCTATTTTTAAAAACCTGTCCTTTTTGGGGGTGTTTGGGCTGGGCTAGGACAATTGTGTCTCTGTTTACATCTGTGACTACAATGATACTACAATGATATTTCTTTCATAACTTGGACTAACCTTGTGCCAAGCTTCCAACCTGCACATTCAAAGCAGTATCTATAATATCTTCAGCTAACAAATATGATACATAGTGCTTACATCAAAGCTGCTGTATTTTCACACACCAACACATTATCAAGGTCAAGAGGGGACCATTTTTAATCGAGAGGAAAAAAAAAAACATGATAGGAGAGGGTCTGAGAGCAGGTTTTTATGTGGTGTACCATGTAAATGTGTCCCTTAGCTGGAAACGGCAAAGTGCGAATAATAATAATCAAAGTCAAGCTAGAAACGCCATTGTCCACATATTCAAACATGTTTGTGCAGTGAAGTCAAACTTACTAATTCATATCCTCACAACTCATTTACTTTTATTTTACTGTTTCTCCTAGGTGGCCCAACATCTGTCTTTGCCACATGTTGTGTTGCCTACTGTTCAGGTTCAAGCGTTTTCTGTTTTCTGGGTAATTTCTTATAGCGGTGCACTGAAGCACATCTGTTAAGTACAAAACTGTTTACACTCATCCATCTCCTACCCTGTACCTCAGTTTTTCATTCCAGAAATATGGTGTGTGATTGTGTTGAAGGAAGATTACATCTTTTTTCATTTTTGACGTTATCTGTCGTTGTAATGACAGTTAAGGATTTTGACTCTGGCAAACATTGTCTTTCAAGTGTGCTAAAGGAGAAACAAGAAAGCAATAGCTTCAGATGATTGTAAAATGGTGCACTTGCTACTGGACAAATGTTTAAGGCTACTCCCAGATCCAGCTGATGTACATTTGGGTTATGCATTGTAAAATGATGGAAACAGATGTGTAACCATATGATTTTATATTTTCCTTTTTTGTTGTACATGTGTTTCTCATGTCTCTCTGAAACAAAGTCCTTTGAACCAAGTAATTGCTCCCAGAACAATGTAAGATGATACGGGAGTGCACTTTGGGTACATTATAGCCTCAATTTTATTAAACCCTTGCATAGTACATTCACTGCATGGGGATGAGACCTTTTTTTTGAGGATGTAATGCTAGGTAGGATGTAATTTTGGGTGTCTGATTTTATGTTGGGAACTTATCCCTGAATATTTTGTGGTGGGGCGTTAGCACCTGTTGATGGCTCGATATTGTTTCATCCTGGATACGGAGATGGCACAATATCCAATGATGCGATTCATTACCCGCGCTCAGTATCCACTCAATGCTCCATTTCACAGCCTGAAATAAGGCAGGAAATTGCTACCCTTCATAGGCCTCTGTACATTCATTTACTCCACAACGCCAATTTCAAATTGTTTTACACAATTGGCTGCTCTTTTGAAGACAGTAAAACATTTGTTAATGCTCCAGCGCTGTATTATCTGGCATACCTACTCCGCCTTTAGCATTTTTTTTCCATAACTTTTTTGTAATCTGGGGCATAACGAGGTAAGATGAGGACAAAAACGGGCCAAGTGCGTAATCTTTTAAATATTCCCTTAGTACGCAACCCCTGTGATGTAGCTGTCATTTTGGAGAGTGCAGACACAGGTTAAGAGGCTTGCCCCGCGCTTGTCCTTTTATCCTCAGACTGTGCAGCAGTGAGTGGTTCTCTAGCCCTCTGTATCTCTGCAAGAGTCTTTATAAGTGGCGTATTTATAAGTGGCTTTGGCATGGGCTGGAAGAAAAGGGTAAGTACAAAGAGAACATTATGAGGCAGACGCTAAAAAAAAAAAACAATAAAATCTCAAGTGGATGAATCCTGATGACTGACACACTCTTTCTACAGTGATCCTTGAGAATTTTGACCTAAATATTGTAGATCTCTTGACAGCTGAATAAACAAACTGTCAATTAAAAATAAATAAATAGATAGAGGGGAAGACAAATGGTTCTCAAGCTTCCCTTTGCCTACGGTTGATATTTTGGATGCATTGTCATTTTTCTCTGAATACACTTGACCTTTTGATTGAGTATGTAAATCAGATATTCTCAGTGGCTCTATGATAAAAAGGTCGAATTATGGAATGAAATTAAATATTGTAATTGCACAGGACTCGCAACAGCTGCCAGAGTGGAGACATCCCCCTCTTCCGTGAAGTTCAAAAGAAAAACGTAAAGAGGAAACGTTGATATCTGACAGATTCTTTGTAGCGTAGTTTACCGCTATAGTGTAGCTTAAAAACGTGAAGAAGCTTTTCATCCGAATGTATTTATGGTCTACACTTGTGTTCGCAGGGGACCAAAAAAAAAAAAAAAAATCAACAGAAGCCACATTGTGATAATACCCACTAGAGTGATTGCCATCTACCAATTTGTCACCAGGGGGTTCTTTTTCAGCACATAAAGCAAAGGCAGCCTTGTAAAATTACCCCTTGATTAGATGAGACACTTTCTGCCTTCAACAAGGGAACAAAAGCCCCTCTATTGCAGACAACATGAAGATGATCAATAATTTTGAAGCTTAGCTAAAATGAATATCCTTCCAGTTCCTTCTTGTGCATGGTTTTTTGTGTGTGTTTTTTGTTTTGCTCTTATTGTGATAAGAATTAAACACACAGGTGTATGTCAGTTTTAAAGAGACAGTTCTAAGTACTTCTAAATGGAGCAATCTCAATAAATAAGAGCGGGAATTACTGGTAGAGAGCCATTAAACAATAACAATGCCATTACACATGTATATCCCAAGTGCAAGTGAAATATGGGCTCAGCATGTCAATATTGTCTATTGTTTATTATTTTCTTAAATTCTTGAATTCCTAATTTTTTTGTATTCTTTTATTTGTACTATTTATTTATTTTATATTTTTTACATTTTGAATAATTGTTGAATCATTAATTTTCTTTTGAAAATGTAATAGAAACAAAATGCACTTTATAAATGTAGTTCTTTTTCCTTTAAGTTTTTTTTTGAAGGACATCATTTTCATCTACTAAACCACACAAGCAATTACTGTTTTGGTAATTTTTTTTTATGTTTCAGGCATGAATCTGAAAAAAAAAGGAAAAAAAACACGCTTTTATAAAATGGCACTGCAGATGGTAACGCCCACTCTACAAAGACATCTGTTTTCATGAATTGTGTGAGTGTGTTTGTGTGAGATTGGAGGTAGGAACATCTTTCAAAAGGCATTGTGCAGACATGATACAATCCACAAATGACTGAACTGGCAATCAAGGCAACTTCTTACAGAGGCAGCGTTTGACAGAAGCTCTTCAACAAACTGTCGAGGTACAAGGCCGGACGTCCACAGCCATCATTTACCTTTGGATGCGTTAATCATTTTGCAGTTATTAAAATGACTTAAAGCTTAATGTGTTTGAGATTGCCCCATTCTTCTTGATGTGTTTTTTTTACATGGAGGGGTAGATGCCACATAATTTGTCCAGTAGAATGAACTTATGATATATACCACCATCAATACTGCTCTCCGAAACCTGACTCAGATTTTGTTGTTGCCATTCAACAGAAAAATTTGTACGTAGTGAAATCTTTATCTTTTTATATTTGTGTTTAATATATCAAAGAGTACCTCTGTTCCTTTTATATAAGATCTATGAGTATAGAATACACATGCACACACATACATACACACATACAGAGACATACATACAGAAATATATTATAATCAGATGCAGTTCCTGTGTCAATTGTTGTATACTTTTCTTTTCTGTCTTATGGATCACAGTTCTCTATTCTTTTTGTAAGTATTGGTAATATGTTTAAATTTCCAGGTGATATTGATTTGGTTACTCTTGTACTTCTAAGCTCTGTATTTGCAAGCACTGTAAATGCGATTCTCATCAGATTCCTCCTCTGTACATTTAGTACTCTGATGTTGCTATTAATAAAAATATAAAACTACATGTGCTGTCTTTCTCAAAAAGGTGTTACATTTTTTTATGAGAATATAATTCTCAATAAAGAATTATTGGGGGGAGGTTACATAAAGTAATAAAACAACTTTGAGAAAATACATGAGGTGCACCTGAGGAGAATTACAGTTTTACCCTCATATGCATAATGAACTCATTTGAAGCCATAGCAGTTCATTACTTGTCACTAACATTTCACTGGTGCTGACTAGCATCTCAAGAAGATGCCTGTCATCTTGTGACGGCAGGAAATGCACTGGCTTCACAGTTGCACACTTCTGACCGAGTCGTCTCCTCTCTGATCATGGTGGCACTGAGAGAGCTGTGTGTAGCTGTGAGATGAAGTGGTTTCCTTTTTCTCCAGTGGAGTATTTCCTGTAAGAAGTTACAATCCTAAGAGGGCGGGTAAAGGAAGCGCTGGTAGAGAGTGAGCAGGGTGAATCTCAAGATTTTTTTTTTTTACTTTTGAAAGTGTTTACATCCTTTTATTGCATGGTGCTGAACTCGTGAACTGTGACCGCCACCAGGAATTGGACATCGACAGTCATTGTAGGACAGTAATGTGAGGGGAGACACTTACACTTACAAACTCACCCGCCAGTGCGGTGAAGCAGGATGCCAGGGAGAATGGGAGCCCTGCTCTCTGCAGTAAATGGATTGTATTGGGCACTGCTCCATAAACACTGAACTCCTGCTTCTTACAAGACAGATTAGAAAGCCAGAAAAAAAATCATTATGAAACCCTGTTGCTATGATTGGAGGCAGGCAAACAACAAAACACTTCCTTTTGAAAGAGCTGGAGCTTTGCACCTCTATGCAGAATATACAAAGGCCACACAAACTACACAGCTTAGACATTCTAGACTACATTATACTATTCCAAATATGAAATGGCACAGACATAAAGGATGAAGCTAAAATATTTTGAACCACTGTGGGGCTTTGTCCCTTTGAATTATGAATTTTATTCTTCTTCTTTTCTCTCGAATCATTACACATTCACGGTCACAAACGTTCACAAACAATACAGCTTGTTTCACCATAGCTGTAAACATTTCAATAGAAAGTAAACATGAATTACTTTCTTATTTCTGTATTAACACCTAATTAATGAAATGATACAAATACTACCTATATAAAGGTATACCTAAATTATATACCTAAATTTTCACCTATAATTGTCTTCACGTGGATTTTTAACTATAATAGTTCAGTGATGAACTGAACACTGAACACTAGAAAAGTGATGAAATATATATATATATACGAACAGCTTCATATTCATTCTGCTCCTCACAAAACCTCTGCCAATGAAAAGAATCCAATGTTTTAGAAAAGTATTCTTGATCCATTACATGTGTAGTAACTTACTCAACTGTCACTAACCAGTAAATGGCTGGCTATGCTACAGGAAAAACTGCAAATAATGATGCATGATGTGTATTCCAGCTACATATCCACAGAGACATTGTAGACAAACTTCTAATAGTTAACAACAATTATAAACCTGATGAAATGGAAACCATTCTCAATAATACACTTTGGAATTAGTGGTACATAGATTAAAATTATATATCTAACAACAGCAAAAACCTGCTGCTACATGATTCTCTGAGGAAAAACCTTGGACCTACGAAAATAATTCCACAGAGATGATCATAGCAGGAAAGCCCCCTCCTGCTTCAGCAGTTGGAAAATAATTGATCTTCCCAAGGGAAACGGGGAGGGGGGGGGGGGGGGGGGGGGGGGGGGGGCGGTATGGGGCAAACATGATGGCTCACTTTTTTAATGTGATGACTGACAACATCTCATTTTAGTCACATAGCAAGGACCACAGTAGAGACACAGACAGAAATACCCCAAACCTCCCATAGGTGTTATTGAAAACTTCAACACTGATGTGACATGTTTTATTGGCGTAAAACATGTTATACAGATATAATGACATACTTTACTCCAACAAAGGGTTGCAAATGAATGATCATCCCAACCCTCCCAGATATGTCTGCTAGAAGCATAAAAATGCATGGAATATTGACCTCCATGCCATCAGCCAATTGTCAAAGGAATACAGCCTTAGATATGACCTCTCCCCATCCCACTAATGTGGATAAATGACCAACGAACACATTGTAATTCCCTGATAGATCCCAAGGAGACAATTTCCCTGTAATTCGTCTGTGAGGGTTTTGTGCGTCTTCATCTGCTCCTACTTTTTCTTTGTTGCTTTGATTATAAGCGAGTTTAAAGGTTATCTTAATATTTCTTAATGTTACTTACATTCCCATAATAAAGGGCCAGACTTTCTGTGCTATGAGGACTACTGTCAGCTGGGTCTCAACAGCCTGTTATCACCTATTAAAGTGCAATGGTGTCTCATTCTATTTGCACACACTAAAAACAGAAATACTGTTTTCCAAAGATACCAGTTTGCATTCTTCAGACTACTCTAGACTTGAAAAGACTGTGGAAAAGACATTTCATGTTTCAAATTCAAAGGATGTGATGCAGCTATTCAAATATGCATACACAGTTCATTGCCTTAAAGGTTATTTATGATAGGAATGATTGCCATATCATTGTTTCCAGTGAATTATTTAACATGGCTGATGTTCTTGTTAACCTGCATAGACTTAACAGGGGCAATTCTCAATCCTTTAATGATTTTATAGCCTCACTACTTGATTCATGATGCAGGTTTTAATTGTTTTCAGTCTCAATCTTTAGATTGCTCAGAATAAACAGCAGGGTCCCTTGTCAGATCAGCTTCCATTATTAACATGTTTTTGTCAAGAACTGTGATGCTTGGAGGATATAAAAGCATTTTTCCCCCCTCTCCCCAGCCTGTCATCTTATTCTAAATCATATTTGCTTTTATGAGACAAACCCCTCCCTCCCTTAATTTTTAGCCAATGCCTCAGAATTATTTTCGGTCGTGCCCCTGTTGCAGTGAACTAGTTGATGTGCCATTTTGACACGTTGTCTTTGGCGTACAGACAAACGTATTAACTTTCTATTTAGAAATCAATCAAAGCATGCGCCTGATTCTGTCTTGCCCCTAAGAGGTCTGTCCCTAATTTTGATGTACAATATTAAGCAAGTGGAACATTTTCAGAACTCATGCTTTGTTAATAACAGGTTTTTGCCTGTTTGTTTAAATTTGTCAGTTGCAGTTAGATTGAATCAGGCCACATGTCTTCTCTATGGGAGGCACTCAAAGCAAACCGCTGTGACTGCATCTCATTCTGCTAATGGCATAAAAATAGAGCAAGGACTACTTCTAAGGTTTTCCTTCAATATTCAGACCTAAATGTGAATCATTCCTGTGTTTTTAAGTCCTTCAAACAGGACCATTTTACACAATCCTGTTTTCCCCATGGTAATGGATTTTTAAGAAATTGAAAATAGTTATTCATACACAGTTCATACTTTTATAGGTAATGTGCAGGTAATAATTTTGCTAGCAACGTACAGAACTCTACAAATCACAATAACTGCTTAGGCAAATGATGCTCCATTTCAAATGACCTGCAATGTCTGTCTAAAACATATTGTTGTGAAGTAATGAAGGGGTGCTTTGTGCAATGAAAAATTCTTGACATTAAAGAAAAATGAGCATAGCTTTTGTCTCTTAGCACAGTTTCATAATTTTTGCTGGTTTACTCTCGCAGCTCAGCTTAGAAAGGTATGAGACGGGATTTAATGGTGTGTTTCAGCATGTGCTATGTACGTAGACACGAGGGGGGTTGGGGGGGGGGTCAGTTGTAGGGATTTTGTGAGATGTAATTAAGATAATGTGCCATGGTTGACAATGCCAGATTGCAGCAACACGCTGTGGGTTAAAACATTTGAAGTTATTCTGCAAAGAGAAGAAGAATCAGATTAAACAGGTCGCAATAATGCGTCTTTCTTTGGATGGAAATACAAAGTGCTTCGCATATCATTGCAAGAGTTTGCAACCCAAGGAAAAGTAATCAAAAGCAGCTACAACAGCCATTAGAGAACTTTATTTTTCTCTTTCCCTGCATTATTGTTGATCAAATGGGCATGCGAATATGAGCACAACCAAAAAATATCTAGGCTGAATATAAACATAAACTGTTAGCCAGATCATACAGTGTGAGTCAAACACACATGAGTCTCCTGTAAAGACTCATCATGTTTTTTAATTTTGTTTAGCCACCAGAGACATTGTACCTTGACTCAAACATTGCCAACATAATTTCCATCCAGGACTCCCTCACAAACCATTGCATCAAGAAAGAAAATTCCTAGTAGCAATTCAACATGGCCACTGTTGAAGAATTGCTGCTTGGTCATGCTAAAATTTTACTGGTCTTGTGCTTTGCACTAACTATAACTTACTAATTCAAAAATAGGCATTCAAAAGACTACAGTTCAGGACATTTAACAGCACATGGGACAAAAAGAACTATTACATTTTAGCATACCCTGAAACCAAGTTATATCAGTGTTGTCCATGAGCTGGATTTGCCACACCTGACCATCAGAATTTATTATTGTTCTACAGGGATCAAAATTTGGGTTGAGCTTTGCTGTGTCATTACTTTTTTTTTCAAATTACCTAAAAACATTTTCTTGTGGAAGGCATTTTAAAATTAGGTTCCGCTGTGTTACACAACCCAAATAGGGCTGTCGCATGACAGCCAGACACATCTCGTCAGTGTCCCAGATCAACAGTAGCCAGTCTCTCCCTCGTCTACATCAGCCTAACCTCTCAGGATGCTTAACGCCACTCCACTCCACTATACTCGAGTGGGTTGCGCTGGGCATTTGAAACTTTTCCAGCACCTGTGTCTCTTTTAAGCCAAAAAGTGGACATTGAAAATAGGCTGCAGTCAGGGTTTACTGCTCCTTAGGGTCTACCTCATTAGCTAATTGAAACGCAAACGATGTCCCTCAGCATTCACGCTCGTGGGGTTAGCTTTGTGGTGGGGACTGTGGCTGCTTTTATTTCCCTTCTTCTATGATGATCAAGACCTAGATTTGAATCTTGGCTCATTAGCTGTTATTTCCCATGTTTTTTCCTGCATCATGTTATTCTAAATAACCCTTTTTTTGTCTTTGGAAAATATAAATTTTTTTAGGGTCGGGAGGGTGGAACTGAAATACTGGGCAAAAGTGAGCTGTTCAATATTAAACATGAGTTGCCCTAAACGGTTCGCTGATGTTGGAAAGTCTACTCCAGATAATAGTTAATCAACATGACCTTTTCTGGAGAATTATCTGGAAACTATGCAGATATCTATCTGAGATGCACATGATTGAACTTACATAGGTTTGCTGTTGCATTAATTCAGGTTTGAGTCTTTGCCATCACTGAGTCCAATCAAGCCCTGCATTGTTTGAAACAAAAGCAACCCCAAAGGATGTTGTATGCAACAGACACTTTGAATACTCAGATTGTCCATGTACTTTTTAAAACCCAAAAAGTCCCCCCTGCTCATATGTGCAGTAGATCAATATAAAACCTTTATTTTCTTTACTTCTTCTTACACCTTCTCACCTTTCTTCACCCCTAAGTTTTGGTGTCACATTAGGCTTGCACGCCATCCACAACTATTTTCAACACTGCAAGATGTCATCATCTGAGCTACTTGTAGGCAGCTGGTGAGTCACAGGGTGGCAAAAGCGCTATGCCGAGAGTTGAGGTATGCCACCTTACCCTGGCAGAATGAAACCAATTGTGTTATGTTGCTGTAGACTCCTGGTTATTGTCTGCGAATGACACAGCTCAGACTCAAACCTGGCACTTGGAACAAGCACCTTCAGTTGCTGAGCTTCCCTACAGGGAGCCATGTTTTTTTTTTTACTTTCCTACTTTACATGGTAGCAAGTATCATAAATTTCTTCCTTTCCTTTTCAGTGTTACCAAATCAAAAAAAAAACTCCTAAAATTCTTTAAAAAACTATTACAAACAAGTGCAATACAAGTGTGCTTACACAAGCCTGTATGTTCAAAGCCTTTAATTCACAAATTTCCTGCATCTTATCTAATATCTAATCTGATTTCCAGTTCAGGTTAAGTGAGAACAGTTCTACCAGTGCCAGATTTTATGCCTTCAAGTGTCTTGTTGAATTTTAGACACCCCCGTCTCCCCCACCCCTTTCCCTCTCTTTGCACCTGACGCTCAGTGGGTGGCTTCATGGGTTTGATGAAGTTGCAGTCACGTGTAGACAATGTTCACAGCATGTGGGATCAAACCCCAAATGCAGCCACATTCCTGTGATAATGATGGAAGCTTTTATTAGCACATTCTGAGTCCATAATGCATGTGTACCACAGGACCCAGAATTCCAGTCAATTGATAGAAAATTCTGGAATAAATTTTGTGAGGATTTTCACTGCTGACAACCAATCTGCCAACAACTTATCCTCAGTCAGGGTTTGCAGGGCTAAAAGGGACTTTATTTATTTCTTTGAATGCATTATTAGTCATCTACAGAGGGATGGAGTTTAGCGAGCTCTGTAATTAGGATTAATGGGGATTCTAGGAATGTGTGTCCATGTGGGTGGATCTAATCTGAGTCACAGATGAGAATCTGGTCACAACTGATTGATTTCTAACGGTTCTTAACTCCTGCAAAAAAGCGGTGTTTAAAAACTGTAATTAGACCTCACAATCAAGACAAAAAACACCCCACTCAGCACAGCATCACTAATGTAATATCCCTGATGACAAAAAATAGATTGTCATAATTTGTTTTCAGAGCTCAGTCAGCCCCAGAAAAAAAAAATGAAGAATCATACAAGATTAGGATGTGATAGCTGCTCCTGGGTATACACCTGTGTTCCTGGAAATTAGGTAATCAGTTTTCAAATGAACATCATCCCTATTTTGGTGTTTCGGCTAACAGAGATTGAAGACCAGTAGCATGGGTGCGTTGTTTAACATGTACAACAGCCATGAACATTATTAGGTTTTAATGTTTCACTTAGTCCAGCCACAGTCTTGCAAAGTCCTTATATTGTTTGCCTCCTTTTTTTCCTAAGGCCTAAACAAGTACTCCACCCCCTCATTAAGTCACGGGTGTCTGAGTCCATCAGAAATCTGCAAGTTAGTTAAAGCAGTGAGATAAGATTGCAGTGTATGAATTTATAAATAGCTGTGCAACAGAAAATGACTTTCATGTGTCTTGCTAAGCTATGTGTTGTTGTTAAATTTACTTGTTTTTTTGCATATAACATTCAGTGTTTGAATTTAAGGAAATTTTTCCTTTGACAAATTTAACTTTCTTTAGAACTGACACAGGCAACACTTTATAAACCACCAAAACCAGTGTAACAATATTGTACTTACTTTACAAATGAGTATGTAACAGGAAATAATTATATAACATAATGGCCAGCAGCTTTACTCCAGTTCAGCCATCTCCTGTTTGATGAGAACAGTGAAGCCAGGTTGCACTCAGTACTTGCATGAGAGACCACTTGGAAAAACCAGGTTGCTGATGTGCCAGTATGGAGCTGTCTTCCCTAAGGAGTTAAGAGGAGGCTAATGCCCTAGCGCAGTGATGGGGATGCACTGCCGTAAGAGATGCTGTTTTTAAAATATGTTAATCTGCGGTTCTGACTCACAATGGTCAGAATCAATCAGAATCGGAATCATCTTTAATGACCACACGACCGGGGTCGGTGGAATTTGCTTTCGGTACAGCATGAAGGATAAGGTCAATTTCAGTTCAGATCCTATGATATTTAATGCAGAGATCATTGGAGTTCCCCAGTGTCCTCCCTAAATTCCCAGTCAGGCTCTTTCAATCTGGCTGTCTAATAAACCCCTAGTTTTAATGGCCAAACTAATTCCCACCCTCTTCCCCTCACCTGATGTGTAATGGCCATTTTAGCGCAAAATGGCTGCCGTGTATCATTTAGATGGGTGCTACATGTTGGTTGCGGTTGAAGTGAAGCATACCCTTTCACTGTAAAGCAATTTCAGATCCTGGAAAGTTGTATGTAATTGCAGTCTATTATCATGATGATTCTTTTCTTCTTCTTCTTCTTGCATATTAACAATGTGTCCCAAGCTTTAGAATGGTTTATAAAGTGTTAGGAATGTCTGTATTCCCTGTACAATTTCAATGTTTTCACTGTTTCAATGTTTTCAATTAGAGTAATAACACTACAAAAATGCATATAAAAACAGACCTACAATCTGTTACACACCTAAGAAAATTGTTTCCAGCAACGGAAGTCATTCATTAGTCATTAGTCATTCTTTAATACGAATCAGGTCCTCTGGGGTAACCATGTAACCATGTAACATTACCAATGGTACGTGCTAGAATTTATGCATTTCTTCAGATAATCCTCAGATTAAAAATAACAGAACTTTTATTAATGATTGACATTAAAATTATCTGCATGATATATCAAATGAATATTAAAAAGAAATGAGCAGACATTGACTGACATGCCACATGTTTAATTTTCTTCAGCAATTAATTCTACCAGACATTTGACATTGACTATTGTAACAGTATTATCTGCTTCAAACCTGTGTCTTTTTTTACACTTGTTTAATGGTTGAGACAGTTGCCCTTACATGCTACAGATGCAATTTACAGTGGAGGTGTCTGTTATTGAACAGGAAGGTCAGCTCCTCTCAAGATATGAGGAGGCTCAGGTGATGTTTCAGCTCTGACAAAGAGCCAAGCAACTGCACTTCATTGTCATGGCTGAGGGTTGTTTGAAAGTGATTAATAGTTTACTTGGCTCATAGAGATAACAGTGTAAGTTTATGACATTAAGTTAAATATGACAGTTTGGTGCTTTGAAAATTTGTAGTGCTCTGCAGAGCTACTCTGTATTCCAACGTTCTTTTTTTGTCAACCTACTTAACAATGTGGCTCTTTACCATTAAACTTCCAATGGTTTGTTATAGCGGCATTGGTTGTGCACAGATACAGCTGATAGATACAAGCTCTGCGCTTCACTGTTTTATAAGTCAGAGCTGTTGCAGACAATCTGCATCATCATGTGCCCCATTCATCCTAATAAAGCACAACCGTTTTCAAAAAATCATGTTGATGGAGCACAGATTCTGTACGTCACACACCTCACCTGAAATATTGTCAGCGTAGACAGGTGGGAGAATCAGAGCTGTCACATCTTATTCCTGTCTTCAAAACAGATACCGGACAAAACAATACAAAAAAAAAAAAACACATACTGTATACACTTACACAATATATATGAATGCAGCACACATACACATATGCATACACACATCTCAAAATTACATGGCCTCCTCTGAAAATGGCCAGTTACCTTATCATACTGATCTCCATACAGGTATGACTGCAACAATTACAATAAGTGGCTACATTTTTTTTTACCCACAATCCTTTAGTAAACATGTAGTAGGTCACTAAGCTTTTGTCCTGCTCATGACCCTCCCTGTTAAGTTCATCCCTGAGGTTCTGTTTGAGTTATGTGTGTAACAGTATGCATTAAGCATCACAACATGAAATATGACTCCTCGAGGCCTCCAGACATTGAGCTGTTTTGATGCATAGCTTGAAATTTTTAAGATTTCACAGAAAGTTGTGGGAGTTTTCTTACTGAGTGGCATGGCAAAACGTGTTATCCTGAACTGGTGCTCAATGACTGCATTATTTCAGGGGATTAAACAATGGTGCCTGTAATGGAGAATACAAATCCACTGAATATCATTGAAAAGCTAATCAGTTGTAGTTCTGTGAAAATTATAACTCAATTTTTACCATATGCACGTATACTTGAGTGTTGAAATACTGTAAATTGCCCACTAGGACATCAAATGGCCTGCAGTGTAGAGTATTTGTTGAATATCTGGGCTTGTAATACAAAGGTTTCAGGTTTGATTCCCTAGAGGGACACAGCTATTATATGCTTGAGAAAGGTTCTTAAACTGAATTGCTTCAATACAAATCCAGCTGTTCAAATGATACTGTGCTAAGTGTGAGCTGTGTAAGTCGCCGTGGATACCAGTGTCTGTCGTGCAAATAAGTACTGTAATGTAATTGTGCGATTGAGTCTATTGATGGATGTAGACTGACTGCTGTTGAAGAATATGAATTCTTTAATATTCTTTTCAATGTATGTACAGACAGAAAACCTTTTTTTGGGCAGAAACAATATGCAGTTCCAATGAGCTACTTTTTGGCCACATTATTGTTTACCTGTTTGTGTCTGAGGGTTTGATCATACCTGCTAATGAGGATACCAGGAGGACCCTTTTGAAAGTGTTTTGGTGTACTTCAATCTTCAAGGGAGTTGGGCCTTGATTACTTGGAGGATAGTTAAATAAATAAATACGCATGGTTTCCCGTTGAACTCCGGTACTTTTGTTTGAGCCTGTTTTTAAGATGGGCCCGGTATCACCTCGCAACTGGCGTTCGAATGAGCCCCTCGCAGATGCTGATGAATCTGCATTAGTGGAGCAGATTCTCCGGTGGTCATATCCCCCCCCCCCAGGGGGAAACCATGCCAGGCGGCATTTGCATGAAGCGAGGATGATCAGTATCTATCTGACCTGACAGCTTCCCGAATTCCTTGGCTCTCATACATTAAAAAGAATTATGCAGGGCCTCACAGACGTCTGGATCAATGGAGTGGACGGCAGATGCCAACAGCTGCCAGTGTGGTGTTTTAGTGCCGCGAGATAAAGCACTCGCTACACGCTGCAGCCATCAAAGAGAGTGACTGCCCTCCCAGCCGTGCCAGTCAGAGTTTATTAGTCAGCGGCTCTCCGGTTGGGCAGAGGGCTGGTTCTGACGGCCTTCCCAGGACAGGGAGTCCCTCTTTTGGACTTACTGTAACAGTGTCGGACAAATGCCAGTTTGGTTTAGCGTGGGGAGAGGGAGACAGAGGGAGTGCAGATTGCAATCTGTTATAGTTCACTGTTAAGCGTTCTCTGATATGCAAATTCGAACTGATGCATCCAACAACTGGTCTGCGGGGTTTACTTAGTGTGAACCAGAGACTATTCAAAATCAGAGAGCTTTATTGGTATGACAAAACAGAATCCTGAAAATCAGCAGCAAGGCCAATTACCACTTCAAAAGAAAATGAAATAAATATACGGAAAAGGAGCAGCTCCAAGAATACCATGCATACATCCAATGGTAACACTGTACATTAAGGTCCTATTAATGAAGCATGGTTTAATACATTGAAATTACATTTTTATTCTTATTAACATTATTGAGTTGTATTTCAATAGCTGTTATTCACATTTAATGCTTGGCACCTACTTACCCCTTATAAATTATGTGTGAATGCTCAATTAACATTAGGGGAACCCTTGTACTCATGTTAAAATCATAAGTACAGGATAATGTCTAACGTATAATACGGAGTTTTGATACTATACATCTCAGAGTCAGCCAGTTATAGTAGGCCTTCCAAGGCCTTGTCAGAGAAGTAAAGAAGGTGTAAGAAATCATTCCTTTTGTTGTGAGATGTAATATAGAACAGTGTATATAAATTTGAAGTCTTCTACTGTGGACCCAACAGTTTGCTACCATAGTGAATATTGCAATAGACTGAATAAACGATTAAAAAGAAAAACATTGAATCAAAGTGTAATTTGTATTTCAATATTAATTTCCCCCATTATGGTATAAAATGCTCTGGCACTTTCCCTTTCAGTTCATTCACTGCCAGATTTAATCTCTCTGTTGAGGCTTTATATCAGTCATAGACAAATGTAATTCCTGCTATTTTCCACCATGGTTGTTCCTAATGTGAAACTGTATTGATTTCCCTGAGAGCTGAGTTTCATGAAATAACATAATTTACAATAATAACATGATTTTGGTATTGGTATTTTGGTGACTTGGTATGAACATTGCAAATATGGTTTTTTATCCTTTTGTCGTAGATTTCAGTTGTCATATACTATGCATTAAATGCTATTCTTGACTTCCCTGAAATGGTTCATAAACATATGCAGATTCTTTTGGGTCTGTCTGATTTTTTTTATTTAACTGAAAATTATTTCACTCCACTGTAACGTGACAGAATTTGTGCCGGTTTCTTTCAGGTAGTTTATATTGAAGGAATTTTAGTTTTTGCTCACACTGAGGAATTTCTGCTGTACTTGTTCAGACACAGTTCACTTCTGCTTTTACAGATTAATCCATTGATTCCAGATGTCAGGGAAGATGTCAAAAAACGAAACTGAACACAATTTCAGTGTGCCCTAAAATATGGCATTACTGTATTTCACTGTGTTACTAGATACGCCTTCCTCAGTTTCTCCTGTAGTTCTTGTTCAGTAATATCAAAATTCAAGGGGACCCTGATTATTATGAATATTTACCTCTACTTCTACTGTTTCAGCCAAATATATATGTATATGCATAATTGATACATTTCTGGTTCATTTTTTCTTATTTGAATCTGTTTTTTGCGATGGTATGAGAACAGATGTTACCATTATTTTTGTCAATCTCAACGCAACAATAGTTTTTATTAGTGTATGTTGTGACAAAATTACTGTATTGTACCTCAAGGCTTATACAATTAACCAATTAACTGAAGTAAGTAGGCAATAGTACTTCTGTTTGCCGATATAAGTAAATTAGTTGATAAATATACCTCTTTGGATTGAATGCCCGTGTTGATGAGGGCTGTCAGTGCTGGTGTGTGTGGGTGCTAACCCATTTGTTGTATTTGCTTGTGCTTTTAAACATTTGTACTCCTGCCATTAATAAAACCTTTTAATCTTTGACCTAAAACTGTAAGAGTACTTGGGTTTTCAGCTAAACAAGATTTCCCCCCTTTTAATGGACCATTAAAAAAAACAGTTTTTCATATGCCTTTTTTAAACTCTAGCTTTCTCTCACCTCTCAAGCTGTAATTGTGTTTTCCACTCTATCAATTTCCACTCTAAGCCTGACAGACCCACTGAGATGAAATTTGCACTGCACACAATAAGAATCAACATGTCCATTAATACACTGTTGTCCTCAAATTTCTGGAAAGTGCTAATCTGTCAAATCAAATCAAAATCTAAATGAAATCATAAATGTTAAAGTCAAATTGCAGATGTGCAAGTAAATGACCTATAAATATGTACACATTTATACATATGTGTATATGTATATAAAGTTTTCACCATCTCACAACCATCATATATCATTGTGCATTTGACAATGTTCAATGTTGATAAGGAAGTCTTGAATTGTGAGGTGATTTGTGTTAGAATTTTTTGGCTTGTAAAATCTTGTCTTCAGTCCTTCAGAGAACAGATAACCCAGAATTACACCCCCCCCCCCCATTGTTTCGCAACACATGTCTTGTACCCACACTTTCAACTTGCAAGGTGTGACTTTGTGATGCTTGTAAACTAGGTATGCCTAATTTCATCAGATGTAAATAAAAAAAAAGAGTCCATTCATTTTGTACTGGAGAAAACGACAGTATCTGTGGGCAGACTAATTTATACAGAAACTGTACCTTGTGAGGAGGGCTCTTGAAAGGATTAGAATGATTACTGTTTTTGGAAAGAGCACAGCCAACTGCGGAATTTTTACAGATGCAGACAGGACACAATGTTCGGCAAACATGCGCACACATACACATGCACACACATCAATATGTATGCCCTGGGAAACAATTAACCAGATGGCTCCTTCTTACTTACTTTGCTTCATTTAAATCTCTCATAGATGGTCTATATCCACAAATAACAATAATAATAAAAAAAAAAGCTTGAACTGCTTGAAAAGCAGTACAAGCTTGAAAAAAAAACTTTAAAAAAAAGCTTGAAAAAAACTGAAAGCTTAGCACATTTCAACCAAGTGGCAGTAAATATGTAGGTGTTCAGCTCAGTTTATATACAGCTCATTCAAAACACTTTGTTTTGCGAAATTATGATTTATTGTGGTATTACTCTGTAATTTGATCATTTTGATCATTATCCTAAGACCTCTGACTGTAAACAAGATTTGTAAAGAGAAGGCCATCCAAACACATGCCTATACATGCCTATATGTCTGTTGTTATTGTGTAGTTCATCATTGTACATATTTTCTGAGAATACTTATAATTTTGAGTGTCTAGCTATATTTTTGTAATATGTCAATGTTATTAATCATACCTTTTGCAATTTTCCCACTCAGAAATTGTCAAGGCATTCTATAGTTTAACTACAAATGGCTCATGACTTGTGATATGGCCATATCAATATTCATCCAAAACAAAAACAACAGGTAATAACAGATAAGGATATGGGTTGCCATGATCTGAACAGTGCGTTGTTTTAAAAATATTTATTGCAGCATTGCAAAGTCAAGGGACCACAGACCGTGTTCTCATACATGGCAAACACTAATACTAACACTTTTTTTGTTTGAGTAGTTCCAACTTCAAGCTTCAAAAATGATCTTTCAGCTTATGATTTGCAAAATGCTCAACAAAGCAGAAATGTCTGCTGCCTTGTCAAAGGAAGTTCTAAATTATATTATGAACCTTTTAAGGGAGCACGCTGATTAGCCGTTGTTACAGTGCGTTGATGGACTGCTCTCCAGAAACGGTGTGGAGACGGAGGAGCGACTGACACTAATGATTCAATATGTTACAATGACTGGAAACAAAGCTGAAGTGCTTGAAAGCTTTTTGCAGTTTACCCACGTTGAAAACGCCACAGGGGAGTGATTGGCTGAATTGCTACTGAACCGTCTTGCTCATCAAGATGGGGAAAAAAATTGAAGACCGCAGGGGTCAGAGAACTAGCATGAGGGGGAGCTTGGCAAAGTGTTCAAGCGAGAATGTAGCAGGTAAACGAATGTATCTACAATACTGCGCAGTCCTAATAATGGTAAAGTCATATTTGGAACATGGAGCCTAATACTCCATTGAAGCATTTCTTTGGAGTTCCAACTGAACAAAAGACTAGAACATCCTGGTTAAAGCACCTGAAACATTTATGAAGTCACTTTCAGTATCCAGGTGTAAAGCTCCACAACAGGCTTTGTAAGCAACTATCCCTGGTTCAGAGATGCTTTGCTGGCAGACGATGTCACAATGAACAATATGTGACAGGACAATACTGTTTCATGTCACAGGTTATATGAAAACCATGAAAATATTTTCCTTCTGTTGTGGATGCGGATGAGTAGAAGAATATGCACCATTAATCACAGAATTGTAATTTTACAAGACCTGAGACTGAAGATGGAAAAAACCGCTATTGATGTAGTGGCTGCACTCGTGGGGCAGCTATCGGATTACTCACAAGCTGGCAACTATGTGGCGTTAGAAGAAGGAGAGGCATTTGTCCAAAAATTACATTCAGCCTACTTTTTTTAGAGCCAAGCAGGACAAAACTTTGCATGATGAAGAGGTTTGAAGCATACCTGTATAATCATGGCTTTGACAAGGCCCTGAAAGGATGTGTGTGTGTGTGTGTGTGTGTGTGTGTGTGCACGTGAATTTTACATTTACATTTATTCATTTTGGCAGACGCTTTTATCCAAAGCGACTTACATAGGTTACAGTTCTTTACAATGTTATCCATTTATACAGCTGGATATTTACTGAGGCAACTGTGGGTTCAGGACCTTGCCCAAGGGTACGGCAGCAGTGTCCGGCAACCTTTCGGTTACAAGTCCTGCTCCTTAACCACTATGCTACACTGCCGCCCATGAATGAGAATGAATGTGTGCTGATTAAGACTGGTAAAATAGATCACCTCATACACACAAAGGGGACCAAAGGATGGGGCCTCAGTTTTGCCCCAGGGGGTACTAGTGCCTGCCACCTGAAGCTATATTTCTTGGTGTTCATACACATTCCTGAATGCACGCTGGGCATTTGTGGTGTTTCTAGTATAATTACTAATGAGCAGCAAGCTTCCTTGCTTGGTTGTGAGCACTGGACTGACGTCTTCAATAGATTTTAATTTCTCATTGCAGTGCTGCCTGTTATGGTAACTGAAAACTTTTCATACCCACCCTTAAAGCAGTTGCACAAAAAACTGAGAAAAGGATGAAGATGAGATCATTTCTCTGCTAAATCCCTTAGGAAGTTGTAGAACAAGGATATGAGTCTCTTGACTGGTATTCAGAGTAAGGGCAAGACTCTTCATACATCAAGTAAGTCAGATGAATACAAGCTTTTTCTCTGTTCATAAAATTGGTCCCTGATGCGCTGTGTAAAGGAGTATTGTAAAGGAGTTTAAGTTTCTAATTGGTTTTTCTCGAAAAGAATTATACATACATTGAATACTTCTGGATTTGAAGCCGTATTCTGGGATTCACCAACACTAAACTTGATACAGTGATAGCGATTAGCTGGAGCGTGTAAGTCATCTATGGTGGCACGAACCTAATAATTATACTTTTAGGGATTCATTGAAATTAGATTTAATGGATTTTTTTTTTGAATGGATGTGGTTATTGGGATGTTTGCAGGTAAGGGCAGTTATCCTAGGAGGTCATAAGAAAGAGGTGCACTTTCATGAGACCACATTTTCCTCAGATGGTAAGCTGAAAGCTTCTCAAAAAAAAAAAAAAGAAAATAGGAAACACTGAGTATCTTTGAGTTTTACTATTGTTTCTTGACTTTGTATGAGAATGTATGCTAATGTTAGTTTAGATGGCAGATCCTACCCAAGATGATGAGAAAAGCCTCAGAATCAAAAAAAAAAAACATAATCTAA
This sequence comes from Megalops cyprinoides, assembly GCF_013368585.1. Classification (NCBI taxonomy): domain Eukaryota; kingdom Metazoa; phylum Chordata; class Actinopteri; order Elopiformes; family Megalopidae; genus Megalops; species Megalops cyprinoides. The sequence continues at coordinate 5,639,119 of NC_050589.1, read as the reverse complement.
CATTTTACCTTATTGTAAAAGGTGTGTATTGCTGACTGGTTTGAGTTGAGTGGATTTGTCGGTATTTTTCACACACCTATGACATGCTTGCTAACCAGTGTTCATCTGATGATATCCCTTTGCAACAGTGTTCCACTAACTTTGATTGGCTATCGACTGATGTAATAATTGCTAATAAATTATAATTGATTAAATTGGTTATTTTAAAACTATATGTACTCCGATGGAAAAAGCTGATGTACAATAATTTGTTACTGAAAAGGTGATGAAATTGTCTTTCCCAGTGGTGATGAAATGTATTCATTTAACATTGAATTCAATGTGGAGTGGCAATCAGTTTTGGGGGGAAAAAAAATTAAGTTCATAATGAAGTTCATCATTTTTTGCAGCTTCAAACTATTCATGAACTGTACTATATGTCAATTATATGGTATCAGTTTCATATCAAAACTATTAACTGAACTGAAAGCCAAAATTTGAATTACATGGACCTTGTACACTATTTTGGCTTTTTAGGCTAGAATTCCTGGCCTAGTTATTTCATGAACAACATCAGAAATGTTGATTGCAGTACTGTACTTTTTGTAATGAAGATTACCTTTGGCGTTGCCTCTGCTGTTGTGTTCAGCTGAGATTTGTTCTGACAGAGGAGATTAAGAACCAATGCTATGTGATTGTAATCACAGATTAGAGATTTTCATATTTTGCAGACAATGTCCCGCCGCTTTGACCTTTTGGCTGTGTTTTCATGGGACTTCTAGTGTTTCATCACCACCATAGTGGAAGGCCTGCAGGGGACTGTATCCTGTTCTCTGAATTCATTATAATAATAATAATTTGATCTATTTATAATCTACTGAGGGGGGTGTGGGGGGGAGGGAGCCCTCTGACCTTGTTCAACCTCACCTAACTGCATGAACTGACAATTCTACTCTCTAATAGATTGTGTGTGGAATAATGGAACCGCTGACTACTGAGGTTTAAAATGTACAGGTTTTTAAGAGTATGGAGGTCCTGAATGTGAGGATTGGTAGTTAAACTCAGCAGGGCTTCCCACTCACAAAAATGAACCCACGGGGCTCTGTAAAATGCTTTCTTGAGCCTTTGCCATCTGTGAAATCTCTGGCAATTATTTACAAACAAAAGGGACAGCGGTGGGGGAACAAGAACCCAAAGGTAAAATATCAATCACTCATAAAACAACTGGGAAAAGCAGTTTATGTTTAATGACTTTAGGTCATTTAGGCTATGTATTAGGCTATTTTCTTTTTTTGCACCAGCAGCAGGGGCTATATTGAACAAAACAGGAAAACAATTAATTTCAAAACATAAGAAGTCAGTTTTCTACTATTTCAAACAGGCAGCAAGACTCATGCTTCTACCTACGGATTGTCGGATTGTCATGAATTAGCTATGAATGCATAATGCTGTACCGTGAAAGTTAATGTTGAAGCTCTTCCACTTTAAATGGGGGTGGTGAGTGAAAATATAGGCTAGCAATTTAGGATGTTTTGTTATGTCATCATTGGAAAGATACATCTTATTCACAGATGATGAAAAGCAAGACCTTGAGCTTTTAGTTTAGGTTTGAACCTGAAACAGTGGAATAGCAAGTTTGACGTCTGTGTTGACTTCATGCCAGATTTGCCATTTAACAGTTAGTGTTATTCTGTTTGCAGTGCCAGGGTGCTTGCTATTTCAGAGCTGCGTGAGAAAAATAAAAGCAGATTTATCTGCCTCTTGGCTTTATGCAAATCAGGGAGTGGGTGAGGTGTGGTGGGGAGAAATGTGGTGGAAATGTTTTTATGTATTAAATACATATTGTGTGTGTGTGTGTGTGTGTGTGTGTGTATTTTAGCTTATTGACAGGTTATTTGACTGAATATTTAAGGCATTACATAACTAGATTTTATTTCCATTTCGTGCTCTATTTACGGCAATGAATGCATTTTGTGTTCACTGAAAAATCGAATTCGGTAAAGCAAAAATTGTTAGTCATTTTACTTCCTCACCGTGTACAGAGAGCTGAGGTGTTGACTGAGTGCATGATGTGAAGTCCTGAATGTGATACAGTGCACACAGGGCTTAATCCTAACATTATCAAAACATTTTATGAATGTTTGTCATCTCTGTCATTGTGTTTCAAAGATACCAGGGAGTGTGTACAGAGAGAGGAAATGAACAGCACCATACATACTGTATTAATATGGCACATCTGCTAAAAAAACTGTTTTTTTTAGGATTTTTATGGCAGAAAAGTGAGTGCCAATGCCTTAAGATATAAGCACTGTAAACTGGGGTGAAAATTCATTATAGTTTCCACACTCACATTTTTTAGCTTATTGACGTATATGTACAGATGGTGCTGTTGTTGTGAGGAGGGTGATCATGGGTGAGATACATACCTAAATATATCATATAATGGATCAGAGGCTGTTAAGTCAGTAATAAGGGGACATGCCAATATAAAGCCAATACAGAAAGAAGATGGGCATGCATGGCACACTAATGGTAGGTTGAGGATGAAACAATTGAGACGAATGAATTATTGACCATTAAAAATCAAACACACAGACATTAAACCTGTGTTTCCTCTCACCCCCTTTTGAGAGGAATTCATTTTTTTTATATTGAGCGGAAGAAGAAAATGAGTTCAAATGGAAGATAAAGACCCCATATGGATCTGAAAAGCACATCTCAGAAAAATATTAAAAAGGCAATACATAGAGGGTACCTGAAATTGGTTTAACTGTGGAGATATAATGGTATTCTCACTAACAGAAGAAAAACTCCCGCTCTGAGTTTTAAAGCTGCCTGCATTAGTAGTATGTCTTTGACAGCTAATAACAATGGATTGCCAATCCCAAAGCAATTGGTGCATTGGCTGTAATGATATTTCATTTTCCTATGGCATTTTAGAAAGTACATTTCTTTCTTAAATATTTCAGTAAAAAATATTTTTTTTCTGTATCTCAACTGGATGTAATAATTAATCAAGAAAATTATAGCACTTGCCTTTGAATTCACATGCCATTATACTCTCATTTTCCATTATATAATATGTTACAACTAGGGGGGGGTAATTCAAACCTGCAGCAAATCATTCAGTGACATCAGCTGTATGATCAGATTTGTGGTTTTGTCAAAGCATGCACAATGAAATTTGAATACATTTGCATTCGTTTGTCAAGAAGATAATGATGCAAAAGGCATGTCTCATGTTTCTATAACCACATACGCTCAGAACTGACACTCATTTACAATGGGATATTTTGTCAAGCGCTGGAAAGTGGATGATGTGATTTAAAAATTTTAGGCTGATACACATGCAAATTTTCCCTCAGGTGACTGGAAGGAGGCCAGTGATGTTCTATAGTCACTAGAGATAAAGTTCCATGGAAAGAAATGCCTATCGTATTAAGTTGTCCACCCCAATAATACCTTACAACTATGTAAAAACCTGAATTTAACACTCATTGATATACAATACATTATTGACTCCTTCTCCACCCTTAATACCAATGTCAATCATTTGATTTCTTGGATGCATTTGACTTCTCTTCCCATTAGCCTTTGTTCTGTGGCACCTTGCTTTGAATCTGACCGACAGTTAGATCTACTGATCGCTGCACAAGTCATAGTGGTTGTAGAGAAAGGGAAGTTAGCCAACTTATGTAGTGTTTGCCAGCTAACTTTACTTTTAATCAGTGCACTTCATGATGATAATCTAACTAGCCAACAATTTATAAAGCACTTGATAAATTATTCATGTTACTCCTCTCTAGCTACCTGGAAATAATCAAATTACTTTGCTTTAGCTATAAACAAATGAACAGGGTGGTGAATGGAAGAGACTGGGTTTTCTAGCTATAGTTAGCTGGCCATCGATAGATGGTCGGTTATGGGTGTGTTTTTAAATCCACTATTGAAAGTAGATGGAGAACACTCATCAGAGTGTTACTAGAGCGCCAAATTAACGTATCTGTATAGTTACACTAACATTGGGATTAGCGTTAATGTACATGAGAGGTGGCAGAAGTACATGCCTGTAATCATCATAAAGAAAATTAGCAGTTTGTGCTCCCTCCAATGTTCACATGAGACTTAGATCCTTGACTATGGCATCTGCTTAGCAAATTAATAAAAATAGTCACCCCCAGTCAGTTTTATCAAGCATTTATGGAGTATTTATTGCAATCATTTTGGTAGCTAAAAACAGTTATCTGAAAGGTCTTTCTTACTAAAGCAGTAAGTATCAGTTCAAATTAATGTGCTAGCCCTAACAGCTTGTCATGACTCAAGGCAATAATGCTTTTTTGGTATGAAACAAGAAGACCCTGGAAACACCACAGTGTGATATATATGTTGTAGTATATATATTGTAGTATATATGTTGAAGTATATATGTTGCCCATCATATTCTAAAAGTATATTGTCAGTGTTCAGTGATCCTATTTGAACATGGTTTTAGCAATTTGATTACAAAAATCTACTCATCTATTATTTTAATATAACGTGCTGTCTTCAGATAAATCCTGATTTTCCATGTTTCATCTATGCTGTCATTCTGTCCTGGGCTTTATATTTTCCACACCACACCATATTCCGTTCATGAGTTGCTATATTTTTAACGCTTTACACAAAGGCTTGCTAAAATTAAAGAGGCCAAAATTGAGACTCACATGCATGCCCCACTTGAATGCAACAGCAATACAGCCAAACCCACACTGAATTTGAGCAACAGCCAGCAACTGTATGGCTGCCAATGTATTCGGACTGTCTTGCTACCATCCAAGCAAAGGGGGGAATATCTCCCTTTATCTCCCTCCCTATTATGCATAACCGATTCCAGTTCATTCTAAATTGGGAATGCAATTCTAAAGTTGCAGCTTCGTCCCTGTGGTGGAGTAAGGTACTTCTATGACAACTATCTTTAAAGTTATGTGCGGTGGAAAATGCATGAGTGATCCTGGCATGTATGTTGAGTGAGGTGAAGGACTAAATCAAGTTAAAATAGAGAGGGAGGAAGAGAGAGAAAAAAATCTATGTCTGTGTGTGTGTGCTTAGTGCAATGTTTGGAAAAATTAAACACGTTACATCAGATTGTATTACAGCATTTTATGTGAATAGGCATCTTTGCGTTTTGGTGAATGCAATATCCCATTCTAGATTCATAGTATTGCAAGTGTTCCACATCTACCATGGCATTCCTCCAGAGAATAATTTAATGGTCATTTCTGTTATGGTTACTTGTATAGCATTGTTTGTTCTAGTTTTCAGTGATAGTGTAACAGTTAAAACTGTTAAAACAAACCATTTTTTGTCTCAGTAGACATTTCACAATAGAGTTGGCAATGCTATGAAGTGGTCATATGCTGTAATTTTCCTGGACAAAGCAACTGAAAAACATGTGGACTGCAAGTCAATTAATTATACAGCCTTCTACAGGTCTCAGAAAGACTGAAATCAGACTGAATAGCTAATATGATTAGCATTAGTCTGATGAACAAGCCTTCCCCTTTCTATTGATAAAATGTAGAATAGTAAGATGTGAACATTCAATATATGGATGGACTTGCAGTTTTAGACTTAATGAACTGGCCCTTTCATTCTCCAGGGTAGATTTTGGAAACTGTCCAACAACCCAGTGACTGTATTGTGTTTCAATGAGAGGGCACAGAAAATCAAATTCATAAATGTCTCCTCTATAATCTGCTTAATTTATTTAGCCAATTGCACGTACTCTACCCTTCCTCTCTAGCCGGATTTCTAAGAGTGCTTTCACACCTGTTTTGTTTGGAGGGGGATATTTTGGATCGGTCTTTGACTTCTGCCACGCTGTGGTTTATTTTCACAGGTGTAAGAACCAAATAACCAGAGTTTATTTGTATAAGATGGTCTTGGATCAACTGTAAATGTACTGCTCCGCTCTTTCCCTTCACAAATCCTCTGATGTAAAACCAGTTCATTCAGCTCACTGTATGCATATACAGGGCACTGACCAGTGGCCAGTCAATATCTTTTCCAGAACGAGTTACAAAGCAAGTGTACGTGATAGCTCATATACAACATGGACACATGACACAGGGAGACACATGTATTGTAGTGTGGAGTGCAGAATCACCAGGCGGAGCCTTGGGTTTCAGACAAAACATTGAACAGCTGTATTGAAATCACCAATTTTAATATTGATACACTAATAACAAGCCACTACACGCCAGGGACATGGACAGGGTCACAAAATGACACATACCTCCAGTCCAGAGTAGGTAACATTTAACACATACCCAGAATTCCCTGCACAAGGGGCGGGGGGGGGGGGGGGGGGGGACAACCAATCAGCACACAGACAGGATGAAGACGAACATGGAACACTTACCCATCGTACAAGTACAAACATGGAACACTTACCCATCACTTCAGTATAACACTGTACTACAATAGCCACAAAGTGCTAGAAAGAACAGCAAGACTGCTATAACAATCACTGTGTTAGCTGCTCGGAAAGAGGACAGTTGGCATAAATGGAGTGAAAATGCAGCCTGAAGAGGTGCCACTTCAGTCTATGCTGGAAGATGGCCAATGACACTGCCTTCCTGACTGCTACGGGAATCTCATTCCACCGCATGGGGGACGGGCAGGAAAGGGAGTAGGACATGGATGTGTGACCACCACAAGTGAGGGACAGTCAGGTGTCAAAGGCTGCAGAGCAGAGTGGTCTGGCTGGTCCCACCATTGCTTGTAGACACAAAGGAACCATTCCCTTTGCTGCCGGGTGGGCCAACACTATCATTTTCAGTTGGAGGGAAGCTGATAATGGGGTTGTGGACCAGCTGAGGAAATTGCAAACCAGCTGAACAGCAGTGTTCTTGATCATGAGCTGCAAAGGCCTGGTAGGAAACCGGCTGGGAAACCAACAAGGAGAGAAAGAGGTCCAGGCTGGAGAGCTTGGCGCTTGGACTGGGAGCCAAGTACAATAATTGGTTGTGTAAAGAAAGAATCTGTTGCCCTGGGGTACAGTGATGGTCAGACAGTTGTCTAATGCCACCCCATGAATCTTGGCACTCTTGGCAGGTGTGTTGGTGTTTGGCCCAGTATGATATTTAGTATACCTACCACTGTTATGCAATCCTAAATGGGGGTCAAAGCGCAATCCTTCTGGTAGCTCCGATTAAGAGGCAGCTCGAAGTGATACAGCACGGTGTCAGAGAAATTAGTACTCACATCTCACATACAGTTCCTGTGACCTGTGAAGGATTCGGCTTCCCATTAATATTGCATGTTGAGTCTGAGTAACAGCAGTAGTTTCTTTCCAAAGTGAGCAAAACAAAAATGATCAAATGTGTTGCTTAACTGTCTGAAAGTTCTTCTTCTTATTAAAAAAGTATGAAGGTTTTCTGTCTAAAAAAATCCAGAAGCCACAATGGGGTTGCAACCTACAGTGGTTGTAAGTTATGGCTTTTACTTGGTATGGACTGTGGACCTTTTAAAAAATAATGCAAAAAATTCTAGCTCAACAACGTTCGCAATTATCATTACCATGAATCTGTTTTCATGTTGCATTCTGTCAAACAAGGAATGTATGGCATCTATATGTGTTTAGGAAAGTGTAAAAACAGTGTAAAAACTGTGTAAAACATGTTTGAGCATTACATTACTTAACCAAACTAAATTTTCAGTCATCAGTCATTTTAAACTCATTACTTTGCCCTCATCAGGTCAATGTAGTTGTTGAGAAGCATACATCCTTTTAATAATATTTAAATCCACTGGCGTTTTCTAGAAAGTGAATCAGCTATAGTGAAAATCTCACACATTTAAGCAGTCTCCTATCCAGTTGTCTAGTGAATGCCCAAATACAGTTTGTTACAAGTCTCTTATAGTCAGAAATATCTCTCTGAACAAGCCGCTTTCCTTGAAGGCTTCACAGTCAGTCAGACAGACAGACAGACAGAGACAGATAGAGACAGAGAGGGCTGAGCACATACACTATGCTCCATCTACTGGCAGTACAGGTAATGACCAATGATGTTTCATAACATATCTCTGATTGTCTGTCCTCCCTGAAGAGGTTTTGCATGGAGCCCCTTCAGGAGCTTCAGCTTTAATGATCTGCACGCGTGTTGTTATTTGCACCGGAGAGCCTTTCATCTGTCTTGTGCTGCACATGTCACTGGCACAATGAATATTCAGTGTCAAATACATGAAAGGGGGGAAAAAAGATGTAAGAATAATGGTGCTTTCACTGTGTTTCTTAGCGCCCCGAGATGCCTGCAGCTCTCTCAAGCTGTGCAGCCACTCCTCGGGATAAGCCTGAGTAAATACTGACTTGGCCTTCTGCGCTTGCGGCTGAACCCCATCAACACACACGCACACACACACACACGCACACACACACACACACACGTACACACACACACACGCAATCCACACACAATCCACACCCAATCAGCCCCCCTGGCAGAGATTCCACCGCCCGGGGTAGAGCAGAAATGAGAGCACATGAAACATGAATTAAAATGTTAATTTGGTCAGGCTCAAAGGATTAGAGAGTGTTGCTTTTCTCCTCAGCACACAATGCGTCCTCTCCCCTCAGTGGTCCCCATGCCACGTGTGACGTGCTTAGACCAATGACGGATGGGTGCGAATTAAGCCGGAAGGGAAAAACTGAGCACCTCACTCAGCTGGCTTTGATCCTTTGCCCAGCAATTGTTTTTATTCCGTGAATTCGCCTGTAATTTATCTGATCGTAGGCGGCGATACAGTCATGGTGGCCTCGCATACATGCAAGTACTTTCCAACCTACTGTGGCAGGTATGCTAGTCCTATTCCACTGTGGTGCTCATACCACCAAGTCATACTACAACTGGACATTTAATGCAGTCAACAGCATTGTCTATCTAACAAACAGGATATTACAAGAATCACTAGATGTAAAATGTATGCTGCCATTACAAATTTCTGCAGCTACTACTACTACAACAGATACAATTCATAATATCATATCCCTATATCCATTTTAATTAAACTGTTTTTAAGACAGGTATCCTAGCTATAACCAACTAAGTTTCATTGTTAAGATTTCTTTTTAAGCATAAAGACAAATACATAATTACAAAATATACTGCAATACAAGAGGGTTGAAAAAATTATCTTGAGCTTCTGAATAACTGCCCGTGACTCCAGCCAGTGGAGTACTGAAGCCATATTAGGTCATCACCCACTAAAAAAAGTACCAGCAATTCAATGTGTGCACATAATCCCATCCATCCACATTTAAACACACTGTTACTATGCCAAATGTGAGATTATGTTATTTGAGAATACAATTCATTTCAGTATTGCTCAGCACGTCTTGGTCAGTTTGTGCCCCCTGCCAGCTGTTTTTGACCTAGGGAGGGAAGCCCTGTGGTTAAGATTTAAGTGTTTCTCTCCAAAACTGGCACAGAACCTGAGGACCATATCTTACGTAAGCCATGAGCCACACTTTCTTTTTTCCCAAAAGCCCTCCATGAGGATTTGAGAGAGGCTTGCTTCTTGCCCACAGAGGATTATCATGGTTTTGGCAATTTTGCCCCCCCTTGGCCATCAAACAGGCAGATCCCCAATAAACACATGCTTGCTCTCAGCTGTTTATTAGCAAATGTATAACACTAATATGATGCTGCATGCTTAATTAAGAGAGATGAGTATTAAAGAGCCATGACAAATAATTCAAATACACACAAATGTAACATTGCTTACCCACGATAAATACGAGGAGCGTCGAGAGTTTGCATAGGTAAAGCTGTTGAAGGAGAGGATGAAAAAAAGGATGTAGGAGGGATGGAAGCACCAGAGGGGAAGAACAAGACAAAACAAGGGAACGGAGCCCAGAAAGAGCCTGATCTTCAAAGTGAAGCAGGCTGACGAACCAAACGCCCTGGCAGAAATCTGAAGACTGAGGCAACTGATTTATATGCCTTGATAGAAAACAGGCCCTGTCATTTCTCTGTCTCTGAGGTGAGAGTATTGTTTAATAAAGCTGCGTGTTGATTTGGTTTGCATATTTTTTATTTATTCTTTTTTTTTTTGGCATCCTGGGGGGAACAAGAGTAATTGTACAGGAATGTATTTTACACACAGCTTATGAGCGCAAACGTCTTTTCTGAAGGATAACCTTATTTCATGAAATGAACAGCGTGTTCGTTTTTCTTTTTCTAATTTTTAGCTTACTTGCTTACATATCCTTTCCCTTGAAAAATGACAGACTGCTATAGGTATTAAAAAAATGCTCCTATGAGTGTTAATATTACGCTTGTATTTTTTGCTTTGGCCAATGTGTTACACATGGTTGGCGACATCCATTAGAGCTAAAATATTGCGGTAGGGCCTCAACGGACTGATGAGTTGTATGCACTTCATTACATCTTTGAAAATGTGTCTCAGGAACCACCACAGTAACTAAAAGGGATCATATATTTGATTTCACATTAGTCATTGGCAATTAAGTACTCTATAGGAGGGGCTAAGTGAAAGGAATTTCAAAATGATGAATTATCAGTTACAGAAAGGCAGCGCCTGACTCATTGCAAAAAATGTATGAGGAAATCCACTGCTTTTGAACCTTTTATAATCCTTTGCTCTGTGCATAAAAATGAGTCGTCCCTTCATATTGAATAAAGTACTGAACAATGGCTTCTTTTAGGATCCAGGATCCTGTATGGCTTTTGTTTCTTGGCTCTTTGTCATGAGGGGGACAATGTTCCAGTAACGCTCTGACTCTGGTGTGAAAGTGCTTGTTAATTAACTAAGGTGCAGTCTCTGGAAGGTGGACAGGCAGATGAAGACAAAGTGGACCCGGAGCCGAGTTCAGGAAATAGCGACGCCATCATTCACCATAATGAGTGGTGGAGAGGTGGGCCGAAGTTTCACTCCGTTGGTATCCACGCTTGCCAGTGGGAAGAGGAGGAGAGGGGGAAAAAAAAAAATCGAGAGTTAGAGAGCAGGAGCTCAGCCAGCCTCGCTAAGCGCGGATTTCCAAGGGTCAGGTTTGTCTGCGATCTCGAAGGTGAGCCAGAATTAACATCAAAGGCACATTTTGAACATCAACCATAGAGCTTTTGCCTCTTTAGACCATTTGCGCTGAATGCTTTTCAGAGGGGGGCGGGGCTCTTATGACCTCCTTCTCCGGGGTATACCATAATGAAACCGGCAGGAGTGTGCGCAATCGTCGTTCAGCACGGTGCGTTAGGCGGTGCAGCACAGCCGTATCTGCAACAGCAGGTGCAGGCTGAGAGCCCCGCTATCTCTCTCCCTGTGCTCATGAGATGTGTGGTGGGAGTACCGGCGGGTTGGATCAGAACAGCCGGTTCATTAAGGCCCTCTGCAAATCCCAGAGTTTTCCCTCATGGTCACGGAAGTCCAGCCACTCATTTTATTTTCAGACTGTCATGATCGTTTTCGAGTTCGATAATACCACATAAGACTGCTGTAGCCACTCGAAACGCTACTTGGTGAGTTCGGAAGAACTTGACACTAATGAAACAGAAAAGTACGAGTCTGAGTAATATGGTTTTGTCTTGTTCTGAGATGTAGCTCATTAAATGAGTCTTCTGCAGAATATACATGAGAGCGGTCCATCTCCCCTCAGATTTATAAAAGTTCGTCCTCCTGGATTTGACAGAAGAGATGGGTAATCTCTCCTCCACTAATGGCAGTTCTCCCCTTTCTTTGATGTAATTTCTTTTATTTGCCCACAAGGGTTTGCTTAATCTTGATAGGTACAGTACAGGATTGCCTATTAAGACCTTATAATATACCGTGCATTAAACGAATAGGATATACGAACATCGGTAGGGCTATCATTAAATCATACCTTTTGCTGTAGAACATTCTTCCCTTGGATTTTTTTTTCCTTTAAAAAAATCTCAATTTTATCAATTCCCATCCATTGTAAAAGTATGTCAAACAAACAAACAAGCTAACCTATTTCACACCTACCTCTTTATACTAGATTCCAATTATTGAAATCATACTCAAATTGCTGGAGTTCTGAATAAACCTCTTACAATTAAAAAAGAAAATATGCTTCTGAGTTTCTTTGACATACAGCAGTGACACTCCTGCAACATCAGTGAGATGAACCACTATAAATTGGGAGTCATGTTAAACACAGCTGGATAAAAGTAAACATCACATTGACATTTCAGGACCATGAAAATAATGAAATCAATGAAAAAACAACATCAGCAATAGACTTCCACAACTTATACATCATTCTTTTTTATAAAACGGACACCTTATCTACTTCAGCTGTTACAATGAAATAGTACTGAAGACATACAATATTGTAATTATTTTAAAATATTGTAGTGACTTTTTGTTTAGCCCACAAACTGCTGGATGAATTATACTTTTTGTCATTAAACATATTTTGCTGCAATATATGTCACCAGTATATTTAATTCTTGCAAAAGCATTCATTCATGTATGCCTTGTGTCACTGAGGTAGTGAGCTAGAAATAATGAGCTTAAAAAAAAAAATAGCTTTAAAAATCAATATTCCTGACTGACTTCAAATATTGGAGGTAAAAATAAACACCTTGCATTTTAATCGATCCTTGAATCTCTCCCCTCTTTTGAAAGGCATGATTTTCACATCCTTTCAAAGGGTTTGAACTCACCATGACATTAATCTCATGGTTTTAAATGATTGTCTATGATAGAATGCTCTTGTCATTGAATTGCCCCTGATGATTACATCCCTGCCACTAAATATTAAATGGATATTATTCATTTATCTTTAGAATTCAGGTGCAGAGCTGGATTTATATATCATAATTATTTAATATACGACTTTGGCATGAATGACTACCTGTATTGAATGAAAAGTTGCTTTTGGACATTTACACTGGTCATCCAAAACACAGATCACAGAACACAATTTTACTCATTATGCCCGAATTTCATCCTGAACATTTATATATCGCTTATACCATGGCTACGTCTAAAATAAATGTAATATTTTAAATTAAGTTTTTTTAATTCAGTAAAAAAATAAAATCCTTATGGACATGTATGATGTAGGTTGGTTCTACACTAAGCTATCCTATATATGCAAGGTATTCATAAACTGGGGCCTTGACTAAATTAGCCAGACCAAATTTTGACACAGGGAAGCATGTGCCTTAACTGCCATGGGATTTTAAATAACCACCATGACCACAGTTCCACATCTCATCCAATGGAATATTATTACTCAATATTTAATTTTTCTGCCTCTGAAGGTACAGTACCATCCATTGATTCATCTAGGAGGACGATAGTCTCTTGTTCCTTCCATACGTCATCCCTCTCAGAGAGAGGGAGGGAGGGAGAGAGATGTTTTAAGGCACAGCCCAGGAAAACAGGTAGGTGGTGGGGCTGGGGGCTCACTTTTCTCATCAAGTTTATTTTTTTTTTCTTCTTTGAAACTCATTATGGAAATTGCGGTGACTGGCGTGTGTTGATTGGTAATTGAACCAGTATCAGATTACACGTAACCGTGAGAAGCATGCATCAGACTGGCGCTTGTGCATTCGTCTCGGGCTTTAGAACTAAATGTATTCTCCACAGGATCTCAGTCGGACTTACGGTGTCTTTTTCATCACCGCACATCTGATGGCTGCCGAGGAATTAATTTCAAATAATAGCAAAGAAATAAATAAAAATAAAAAAAAAACTGCTTTCATTAATTCCAGTGAGTATGATGTCTGCTGGTAAACAGACTCTTTCCTGAGTGCCTTTTTACTGGAACAACAGAGACAGTCACTGTCCAACAGTGACTTGCTTTGATAAATGTCTTCAAGAGCTGCAGTCATCCCTACTTCAAAAAATTAGGTGTTGGGTGTGAAGATTGCACTCCTCTGTTGTCTTTTTTTGAAAGTTGTCGAAATGAAGTCACTCCCATTGATACTGACCAACTGCATGGCTCCACATTTAAAGAGCAGGTTTATATCCCCATACAATACTCAGTGCCATCTTGTTTTCAGTAACCCAGTGAGTCTGTGTTTTGGAATCGATTGTCACAAATTCAGAAAGCACATGTTATTTAAAGCAGCCGAGAGCAGGCAGTGTCCATGCAATGAGAAGAATGAGCGGGGTGGCTAAAGGCGGCTCTCGTCATCCTAAAAATTCATTTTCCTGCATATCAGTGTTCCCATCTAATAACCTCCAGCGCAATCTATCACTGGTGCCATTCCTGCCGTACCTGAACCAATCAGCTTGGACAAACGCAGAAAGCTGCCTTCCTTTCTATAAATCATTCGCAATCTCGACCCATCCCCCCACCACCTGTCCTGGCCGAGGAACTAATTACCCCGACACTCACCGTCCCGTGTGTTATTCCTCTTATCTCTGATTCATGGGATGTGCTGAAAGTCAATGACGTCTCCTGCTATCTAAATGTGCTATCAATCTTATTTGCAAATCAGCCCTGGAGATGGCGGGCCCGCAGTTCCATGGCTTATCTCGGCTGACCTCTTTATTTGATAAAGAAATGGAGGAAAAAAACTTCAGAAAATTCAGCTTTGTTTCATCATCCGGAGCAGCTTGTGCTCTTCACAGTTCTGGTGCTGAGGGGCCTTGAAGTCAAGCAGGTGAGATTGGTCTATTCTCTTTTTTTAAGAGGGAGAAAAAAAAGTTGAACTAAACCCACATAATCAAAAAATTGATTTAATTAGGGCTCAGCTGCAAAGAAATCCTTGCACCTTCTGTCCCTTGTGAACTGGAGCTGAAGAGCTCTTTTTCCGAACACAAACAAGTGTAAGTGTGGAATCTGTTTTAAAGGTGCAAATGTGCAAATTAATTTGTGTACAAACAGTGAGTCACAATAACTAAATTAATGCAATACTCTAAAGCTAGTAATACAATACCAATACCAGTAAATAATTAGTGCAGATTAAGTGCATACTTTCAGAATAAGTGCAGATTTTTTCACATCCACATAGTCTGCTGCTAAAGATATCGAGTGACTCCTCTCTTCAATCTATGGCAAGTAGGTTATTCTACTGCCTAAGAGACCAGAGATGAAACTGATCTATATATGACCAGTGTAACAAAAGAGTGTCTTTGCATTTTGAAATAAAATGTATGAAATAAATGTATGAGTTGTGTGAACTTCATTTTGTTTTTTGTTCCCGGAGCTTACTTTGGATATTAAAAGAAAAAGGGGTCCAATGTGTAGAGATGAGAAACGGAAGCAGTCAAACCATGACGAATTGTGCCTGTGAATATCAGCATAAGCAGGGCTTCATTCACGGTAGCCTGAGGTGTAACAGCGGGGCGCCAAACGGATTTCTTTCATTAGTACTTCCAGCTCTTCCTGTTTGTGACACATGGTTTGTGTGATGACTGCCACAACGAGTGCCTTCCCACTCACTGCTCCTCTCCTTCACTTCATAAACAACCATTAAGGCCAAAAAAAATATATACACATGAGGAAACGTTGTCCGCTGTAATGAGGGGCGCCCCTGGCTGTAGGCGCAAGTCGGAATTATGACAGCGCTTTATCTTATAATACCTAAGAGGTTTTTTTTTTTTAGCCACTTTTGTGTGATCAACAAATGTCTACAAGTGCAGCAATCTGTCTTGTCTCATAGTAGCCATATAATCCGTAATTCTAGTGCTGGTGAATAGTTCTGGATATTTCCATTTCAATGTTTGTAAATTTTGTATTTTTTGTTTGTCAAAAGGTCTGAGAGATCAATGTGCAAGGGGGAAAATTAAACCCCATATGTAATGTTTGATACATAGAATTAGAGGAGAGTCACTAATTACTCTGCATATAAATGTCATCATGTTCTGAAACTCAGTAGTACAGTTAGTAGAATCTCTCAACAGCATGATCATAGCAGGTTAGATTGTTCTGCCACCTTGCAAAAATTGCATTGTTTTACAATCGCTGTCATTTGTAAGGAAATTAATTAAATCAGCCAGAATCCCAAGTCCCAAGGAACACACACAGAATAGACCCAAGCTGCCCCCTGGATTGCCATGGTAACAGATACTTGCTTACCTGGACAGATTCGTTTAGTCACTTTAGTCACATGGTGCATGAGCCTTAAATATTATGAAACACTGATTTCACAAATGGTCTCTGTGTTCTTCTGTGTCGCACTCCCGTAGTGTTGAAAGCTTAGATTACAATCCTGTTAATACCTCTAAGCCACTGATAAGAATTTGTGAGCAGTGATTTGCTTTATTGTTATACACCACAAGCCTGACATTCCAATGTGATCTACAAATCAGACTGCATTCGTAACAATCCCCATTTTGGGTTTTGAGTTTTTGACCAGATGTTATTGTCTCAGTGTTGCTTTAGAGTGTTATTGGTTATGCAGAATATAATCAGTTCCAAATGTTCTAAAACATCAAAGATCGCGGTAAACATGCTCTGTCCTGCTCCCGGTTCTCACTAGGAAGAGCTTCACAGTCAGTGATAAGACACTGTGACAGGTCATAATGACCCTCCTTACACCAACCTTAATGTAACTAACATTTATTGATTTTTCCCGGTGTGCTCAAGGCTGAGCAAACAGTCCTTGCAGAAGGTTAACAAGAGGAGGATAATTCCATCATCTCCGCTCTCTGTCACTGCTGGTTCAACAAGTGCTGTCAAGGCCCAGATCTCAGCTGGCCAGCCTTCCTCCATTTTTCATCTTTCTTGGTATTTGATTATTTTATTATGGACATTTATGTGCAGATGTTAAAGAGTAATACCCCTGTAAGCAAAATATGTTACATGTAATGTTACAATAGCTCACAACAGCGAATACTTATTTAGAATGAAATGATTCTAGCAGTGGATAAGCTCAGTTGCCAAAAACAGTAACATGTGATTGTTAAATGTTCTTAGTATTTCATACAGGATATACAGAAAAAAAGAAAAGAAGTCCAACATACAAGCATTTGATTCTCTAATGGCATTAGCTTTAATAATTGTGGGCTTTTATTTTAAAGACAGTCATCTCAAGCCCATACAGAGTACCTTCTTTGCATTGTAAATATATGGTTTACTTTTTTGAGAGGGCCTATAATGTGATTGTCTATGTAGTATTATGGAGTACATGCACAGGAATCCATTTGAAGTCATATAGACTCATCAATATCTCTGTTTGCATCCTAACATATTATTTGAAGTAAAAGAACAAAGTCAAGTCCCGGAGCACACAGCTCAGAAACAAGTGCAATATTTCATTGCTATCAAAATGCACAGTTTCGTGGATTTAAAAATAGTATTTGTAGAGGCTCAGACCTCCATCATGATATTATAGTTATGACAAAGGAAAAGTCTGGCATAAATGAGCATAAATTTGTGGGGGGGGCTTCTATGGTCTTTCTTCATACAGAATCAGTCTTTAAAGCAACGAAAGGTTAAGCTTTTTTTAACAAACAACAAAATTGTACTAATAAGCGGGCCTGACTTGTGCTGAACTGACAGCACACCTCAAAAATGCAACTGAAAATAAAACGATTTTTTTTTCCCATCGCTCACCATGTCCTCAGGAGGACCCCAAAGACACCAGAAAAGCTACAAAAAGTTTTTTTTCTCTCCTTTCACATTCCTTTTGCTGTTGAAAAGAGGAGAGGAGTGTTGAGGTACTTGTTTTCGGTGGCTGTGTTTTGCTGCCTTCGTGTCTCAGCTGAGTTTTCCCTAATTACTTCCCAGAGGAGCCTTCTCTCTGTCAGCGAGAGGAGCGCATACAATACTGTTCTGAGCCCTGTGTTCCGTGTTGCCTGTCATTATGGCTATATTACAGTATAGAGAACTTACATTTCCAGTCTGCACTGTTTAAAAATACATAACCACTGGCTCCCCAAAGACTGTAGATCTGTGGGATAATGGCAAAACATTTTAAAACTCTTTCATCATTAAGTGACTGTCGTTGTTATTGGCAGTGTTTTTTTTCTCTCACATAATGTGATACGAAATATTTCCTGTTGTTTATGACCACTGCAGACCACGGATCTGTCTGTATAGTGCTTTTCATCAGTTGGCAATGTGCTTTGCAGGCACCCGTCCCCAGGACATAGTTTAAAGACTAGGATTTATGACACACAGGCCTCTGTTTCAAAGGATTGATTAAAATGGCAAAGGGCTAAGAACCGCAAGAATATAAATATTTCAGCTGTCACAAAAAAAGTCCTGAACAGTCTCACCCTTTTTTGGCCCAGACAGTAAAATGTCCAACTTCCTCTTGCTTTATGATACAGCGAAAAGGAGACAAGCACCTTTGTGAATTCAATTTGCTGACATCTAAAATATTTTACAGAGCATATAAATCCAGAGCCACTTGGTGTTCCGTGGCTGGTATATGTCTTTCCTAGAGACTCTAGTGCCTTAGTAAAAATTCTTACCAAAAATGCTGGATTTGGTTGTCATTGTTTGGTTGGGTAAGTTGTCTGATGAAGCAATTCAGGGTTGACTGTTGGAGTACACTTTGTCTAGCTTTTGAGACATTATAAAATATGTCTAACAGATCTGTCCCATATCTAACTGGGTGTTTCAATTATCTGTTCAAAATCTGTTCATACAAGCCATATTTATGAGTAGCTTACCTCACAGCCATTGGTGGGGCCTAAAATGTTGTTTTTAAGTTATAATACAAGACTATTTCTTTCATTGGTTTTTTTGTGTCTTCCTGCACACGTACGAATTTTCATATCTATTCACTGGATGCCTGCCCCTAGAAGTCTCTATGAAACCTGGCTCTAGCAGGCACCTTTGGCCTTCCAGCATCTGGTGTTCAACCCTGAAGCCTTTTATTGTTTTCCACCAGTTCTGTAGGCCAACGACATGGTAATATTGCTTCTAATTTGTATCATTTTATCACAAAGTATTATTTTTGATATTGTTGAGTGAAGGAAATTCTTGCTGGGAAGAAAAATAGAATAATAGCGCTCTGCAGTATTGTTACTGAGGCTTTCATCAATCCAGTGATTTCCCAGAATTTTGCATTACAGTAAACACGCATGAAAATGATGTAACTTGCATTGATTTTGAATGATGTCACCTGATGTGACATCAAGTATATAATTCTAATTCTGAGAGGTTTTTTAAGTTGTTAAACATCCCCCCCCCCTCCGCTTGCCTGCCATCTCCTTTTTGGAAAGTGTGTTTAAACAGCACGGACAAGCACACGATAATAAGAAAATGAGGGACCTAATAACTGAGATACAGCCTTCAGGGGGCTCATATTGTGTTGCTCTGCAAATTGGTTACATAAATCAACAGAGCCATTATATCCAGGAGGTTGTCTCAACAGCAAGGATGGGGAGAGAAGGGTGTCAGGTAACAGTGCTTTATCAAATTAGCATTGTTTAAGCTAGATTTCACTTTATAAAATTTTTACAAACAACTGATCTCAGAGGAGACTGAGGAGAATTATTTTATATTTTTACAGAAACTTTTTTTTAGTTTCTTTTCCTTAGAATCAAGGCTGTGTTTAAACATTCAACACTATTTTCCTAAGGTTATTACCCAATGCATGTGAAATGTTATAAAATATTAATGTGTTATTGCTGTACAAAAACAAACAACAACAAAAAACACTGAGTTTTCTAATTGTCTAGGTATGTGACTGTAGCATGACAGTAAATTTTCGAATCAAACTGAGGTCAATTTTCCAGATAATGTTAAAATATTAAGTACATTAAAATGCACCTCAACCAGCAATTAACTCCCAGGAGACATGTGACTACATTTACTGTGTAGTTTTAGCCTGTCAACAAATCAGAAACAAATTAATTAAATGGTTTTCCATTAAATGTCATCCTGTTTACATTTTGTGTATATTACGACTGAAAATACATGGAATTTTAAAGTATCAGCTCATGGTCATCATATCATAAGTGTTCTATGTGATTGGTTCCTTTGTCATCATATGTACTGTAGCATCACTGAAAAGTTTTTTTTATTTTTCTTTTATTATTTTAATTTCCAGATGATGACAACCTCTGGTCTGTTTTTCTCTGCTCTGAATACTGAGCAAGCACTACATTGCAGCTCATGTTTCCACCTTTAACTGGTGAGGACTAGGGTGCCCTTGCATGTCATTTACCCCTGCCACCAGAAGAACTGAGCAGTCAGCACCACCCTGGGACTCAGTTCTCTGATGAAAGTCTTGCCATGACTCTGTCAGATCATCTGGTGACACTGTGGTCGTGAAATCCCTGAAAGGCACCAGACACAGGATTTTTTTTGGCAGGGGTACAGATGCTGTGTAAATGTAAAGCCATACTTGAGGCAAAGGAAGAGCGGCAGGATGTACCCTCAACCCCCACTCCCTAGTGCACACACACACACACACGCACACACACGCACACACACACACACTCACACACATACATTTTCTATGGCTTGCCTTGACAGCTTCAGCACAAAATGAAAACCATCCACATTTGAGTTATTTGCCTCCAGAATGGGCCCCTATGTCTATTTTCATATATATATATATATATATATATATATATATATATATATATATATATATATATATATATATATATATATATATATAAAATTAATATTATACCACATATATGTCAGCAAGGGGTATATTGCTTGCTATATTATTTGTCTGTAGTTCATTAGCAATGTAGAGTAGTGTGTACGAGCAGTTGCTCTTGCATTAAATGTATTATACAGGGAATGTACCATTTCTGTGCAGCTGGTGTGGGTCTGTGCCTTTGACACAATGGCATAATTTATATATATACACACCAGTCTGTAGGTTATACAAGCAGATGGCTACGTGGTGACACAGCTGGGCAACAACTCATTGTTTCTTCCTTGTTTTGCCTGTTTACTAGGAGAAAAAAAATCTAGTTTCTCAGAAGGGTCAGTACCTTACAACTGTATGTATCATGGTAGGCAAAACCTGTGCAGTGCTGAAGCTCCAACTGTTCTTATGTCATCTGGATGAGCTGAGAGAGGATATATTCTGTATAGGAGCAACAGAAGATACATCATTTAAAGATCAGTGGCTCCATTCAGATATGTATGAGTGATACAGTACAATACATGGAGGAAATGTACATGGAGGAAATCATTAAAAGTACAGCAAGGCACCATACAATAAAGTGTGGTTTTCTGGTGGACTTCTCTTGAGTGGCTACACATTCTTTGGTAATATGGCTTGGCAGCCATATTGAATCAGAGTGTAGCTTCAAATGAAGTTAAAAGACCATGGGCTGTTCCAGTCCATTATTTGGTAAACATAGTTACACACTTACCCTCAGAATGGGAGTCAGTTTTCACAGGAGCTGTCTTAAGGTTGTTTCCATTCACAAAAGAATAAGTGGAGTGGAGTGGAGGGCCTTTATCTACCTTTCACAGTCCTAGCTGGGAAGGCAGTGTACAAATGTAAGTGCTAAGAATATAATATACTGTCAGTGCACACTATAACAATGCATATAGTTTTGTCTTTGTTCAGCCATTTCACTTCCTTCTATTTTATAGCATGCAAGCTTGCTATTTTCCAAAATTGAGCTATGCTTTCTAACCAAGAACTGCTAGTATTTTTAAACAGAAAAAGAGTTTTATATTCGGTGTTATGTTGGCTAATCATGCATCTTATGTAAAATATGTATCAGTTATTCAGTATCAGTACACTGAATATTATTTCTCTCGAAGTATGATAGGTATGGAAAACACAGCCCTCAGTTTTAAAGTTTTAAGATTCCCCTCATTTTGAAATTATTTTTTTAAATCAGTATGGTTAGCTTCCAGATCTTTCGTGAAGATTAAATACACTTACATGAAAATATCAGTTTCTGCAAGCTGCTTCAGTAAACACCAAACTTTGTTAGTGTTGCTGCCCTATATAAACTGAACTCTGCACAGATTGCTCTTCAGGACAGTCTTAAGTCCCAAAGGTACTGTAGATTTGGCCATAGCCACAGACGTGGCAGTGGCCTTTGAACCCTAGTCCCCCTGTGTAGCCAGCTGACCCAAACAACCAGGCCACAGAACATGAGGAAGAGAAACCAACGAGGCCACATTCCACAGATTTGATCTAGTACCTAAGAAAAGATGCCTGAAGAGTGACCCACTGCTAGAGTTACTCAAAAATTGTTGGGAAAGGCAGGCACCAAGGACGTGCTAAAGTGGGGAGAGTATTATAAAACAACCAGAGAGGTTCCTGGCAGTGATGGGAAGAGTCAGGCTTCATAAACTCCATAATGGTTGGAGCTGTCATGTACTAATAGCCACTTACTTATATGAACCAATCAAAAAAGACATTGCCTTCCATGAACCTTCATGAAGTCTCTCTCTCCCTTAATGCGAGATATTAGTGGGATTTAAGTGAAAACTTTTTTCAGTTATAGCCTGTTCCCTTCACCCTCTGATGTTTATTCAGTATGCTTTTGTCTTTTAGCTCTTTATTAGGATTAGGGTTAGCAGTTAGGTTCCCCAGGCTATATAAAGACCAGACCTTGAGGGTCACAGGATCAAAACATCTGTTGTTATACTGCTTATGTATGTACAGTCCTTTTTTTGCCGTATAAATGGATAACATGTAAAAATTGTGAACTGTGTAAGTGTGTAACCTATGTCTGGATAAGTGTCTGCTAAATGCCGGTAATGTAAAACCATAATTATATAGCCTTTACCATTAGTAAAGGCTATATACTGTAATTCTCTGTACAAATACCTGTAGATCTGTCAGACATTCCATCAACACATTCGATACATGTTGCTTTACATTCAATCTGCATTACAATAAAAGAGAATTGCCTGACCCCTGCAAAAGCTGATCAGGATACACTCCTAGTACGTAACTGGAAAAGGATATGCTTCATATGTAAAAGTATCACTATCATAGATGGATGGTCAGTTCACTAATACATAAAAAAATACTACTACTAAAATACAAATTTTAAATTCTGTTATATTTAAAATAATGTACAGTATTTTTAATAAAAGCTGCCTACAGTGAAAGAATTGAAATAAATACGTAATGAGTGAAATAAGTAAAAAAAAAAAAAAAAAAAACTGTAAAATAATAAAACCGTAAATACCACAGGGACATGCACAATAGAGGTATAGTCAAAAAACTTAGAAATGTTAAAATTTTGAGATCAAAATAAAAGTCATACATAAAGTAAACACACAGTTGCTGGCATATTTCTGCCTTTTATTCAAATTTAAACTCTTATTGTACCTTAATCCATGTGCTTAGTAGCAGATGAATCTTTTCACTACATCTTGCTAAAATTGAAGCCACTCAGCTGAAACTGCACATGGATGCATAAAGCATCCAGTATTAAGCTATCAGTGAGGAGATAATTGTGCTTTTCTCCCTGTCACATAAAGTGGCAATAATTTCCCAAGCTATAGTGCATTAATAATGTATGTTTGAAAACCACAGTGGTTACCTGTGTCAGTATTTGTTACAGTTTGCATTTGCCTGCAAGAGAAAAAAAATGATGCATAAAATTGTAAACTATAAATATGAGAGAGCACATTTGGCAGCTGTTCACAACATTTCATCTGTGGATTTTTCCAAATTTATACATATATCTTCCCCTGTCAGCTCATGTTTGAGTTACACATAGGGCAAGCTCTCAATCCACTTCATTGACCTCACTGCCTCCATTTTGTTCTCTTGAGCCTGACTTCTTTCAGAATTTTAATGTCAAAAAGTGTCAGATCTCAGTGGTCAAAACTGATAGTGATTTTAGCATTAGTGCAATTTGTGCCTTGTTTATATTGCATTTCACTGGGGATATATAAATCTATAAATCACACTGTAAATCAAACAGCTTTAACAGATAATGACATTTCATTTCAAGTGTCCTGAAATCTTGAGGGATTTCAACTATGAATGTAACCAGCAGAGAATATTGTGCAGTTGGCTCCTAAGCAGTATGTGTGTGATTACTCTTGACAAGTTCAGTTATTTCGTGTGCTGTGAGTAAGTGTAACTGACAAAACGATTATATAGTACGTAGAACCAAGCATGACCAAGTGAACTGAGGTCCAGAGAAAACAACATATGAAAACTGACATGTCAATTAGATGTGTCCATTCACTCCCTCATCATTTTCCCCACATACACTTTAACACAAAATTTCAGATGCGCAAGTAATGGAATCTTCACCTCCAGCGCATATACGATAAATTGTCTTTCCCTCTGTATTGTGATACATTAGGAGGAAGAGTCTTTCTGTCAGGCACCTAAGAGATCGACGTTCAAGCCATAACACATTTGAGGTCTTGCAACCATGCAAGGAGTACAATCTTGGAGCAATATTCCTTTAAAACACGCAGATGCATCAGATGTTAACAAATAATTTCCATACCCATCATATACATACCCAGAAAAAAATGTGTTGGCTCAATTGTTTTTGTCTCCTTATCTCCCTCCTTCATCTTAATTTCCTCCAGGCAACCTGTCAGTCATCTCAGCACACTGTAAGTGAGCCAGTCCTCCTTGTGAGTCAACATCGGCTCTCTCCATTGGCTCGCTGCCAGCATCAGCTCTTTCTGTTGGCTCAGCTGTCAATGACCTGTTACTGTATGTATATATATATATATATATATATATATATATAATCCTCTGCTTTCACACACTGCCTCAAAAGATGCAGAAACCTTGAAACAAAAATCAGCTTTAACTATTGTTGTTGTAATAAATAAATAATTAAAATTCATTCAACTTTTTCTTAACTCTGACTTCTGGCAATATCAGGCATATTGCTAATGTAATACCACTTTAATTGGTGTACTTACATCAAAACACCTTTTTATTTGTGACTGTAGACTTTAATGTCTTGCTGCTTGTTGCTGTCCAGTATAGTTTAAATATGCTATTCATATATTGTATGATTATTGTGTGAAAAGTCAGTGATGGAGTGTTCCTTTTTGTGCCAATCTGTGCCACTCATAACAGCTAAAAGCACAGAGAAATAAAGCGAACACCAAAGCCAGAGTAGAATATTGTGTGAGCCAATCACCACACCCAAAATTATCAAAATTCTCACTGCATCTGAGGTCTACTGACATTGAGTTTGAGTTTCCATCTTTTTCTTTCAACCCATAATAGCCAACTGTTCTTTAAACCATACACTGGAATGAAAGCGATTTTTTTTTTTTCGGATTTTAGATGCATCTTGTCATTGAAGTATGTGAGGATTACTTGAAAGTGGCTGTGGTTATCAGACTATTGGCATTGAAAAAAAAAATACTGGGCCCCACTCAATATGCAGCATTCTTTAGTGTCAGCTGTATCAGAATTTCACGAACAGGGATGCTTCCATATGCTTTGGATGCTTTCTGTGTCACAACTGAAGCTTGTTAGGAAGATGATCTAAATAGCCATGCATAGCAGAATGCATTATCTAATTTTAGCATATGATGTATTGCATTAGAGTATAGAGGCTAGCCTCTGGAGTGTCAGGAGCAGGTATGTTACTTGTCACATTATATTCAATACTTTCATCATTGCCAGCACATAATTGGTAAGGTCTGCAAAGAGGCATATGAAGCGCACTAGAGAAAAGAGAAGGGATAGGCGTACTTTGCGCCTGTCCCTCAGGGTCTCCTCACTGGTGTCTCTCTGACAAATCATAAGGGCGAAGCTGTTTATGCATTTTATTGAATTCCAGCTGCGCTGCAGGGGAACTGTAAGCAAGTCCACGAGGATGCCATAATGCATTTGAGCTCTTCGCCTCTCATCCCGCCATACTCTGTGCATGTTTAACGAGAGAGTGTCAGAGCCGGGACTGGGTGTAACGTCGGAAGTGTTTGTGATGGCCCAGGGAGGTGTGCGAGACGAAACCCTGACTACTCCGCCTACTGTTCTTATACAGAGCACAGGGAACTCTGCTATCAACCTGAACAGCTCCTTTCATTTGTGCTAAAGAGGAAGGTGAAGGGGGGGGGGGGGGGGGGGGGGGGGGGGGGAACTCTAGTTCTCTATGCAGAATGTCTCCATTCTATATGAGCTCTGCTGTGCAGAATTTGATTGCCTGAATTGCTGACATGATTCAAGAAGGGAACAATATCAGACAACTCCTCGAAGCACAAATGCATATACATGCATGAGGCCGGCGGCATTATAAACAGGTTTTCTGGACAACATGCAATCATTGTCGGGACATAGAGAGGTTAAGGCCTGATGACTAAAAACGCACTGCTAGCTAAGTTGAGATTTAAAAAAAAAAAACCCTAAAAATATGTCTGTTCAGTGTCTTCTGAGCTTAGGTTTTGAGTCTGAGCTCTGTAGAAAGTGATTAATGCTTCAAGCCACAAATATCCAGCAACACTTTATTAAGGTCCCATTAATTAACCATTAATGAATACATTATTAAAACATCATGAACATTCATTGCAGCGCCTGTCCTGAAGTAGGACATCACTCACCCTTTACAAACGACTTTGGGACAGCCACCGCAAAACAAGTCAACTGGTGTTTTATGAATGCTCACTGAACATCAATCAATAACAAAAGTTATTTGTAATAGGTAAGCAGTGTCTACCAAAGGACAGGCACTGGAAAACAACTGATGTAAATAACAAGAACTCCAAAACAATTAGTGTTAATTACATTAATACATATTAGTAATGTTTTATTAATAACTAATTAGTCAGACTTTAATGTAAAGTGGTAACAAACATGCTGTTTACTTCCCTGTAGAAAACTGTAGGCTGTTACCCTCGGTAATGCTGACTGAACTGTACTTTTCCGAAACTGTCATGTCACACTGTCATATCATGAAACTCTTTTTGAGCCATGTGATCTGATATTATTTCTACTTCATGTTGTCCTAATCAGCTGTAATCCCGCATTCTTCTGAAAATCCACAAATCCACAAATCTAACACAGGTTTGGTCAAATATCTGTGGCATAACAATTCAAGGTTTGTCTAAGCAAATGCAATATGATTTTACGGGTAGAACACAACTAATACCTATTAGCGAGATGACACTGTGATTATGCACATTGTTAGAGATTAAAACAGTGAACAATGGCCTGATTGTCAGTTGCATCAATTGGGATTGCCCAGAATGTGCTTTTAACCAATGCTGTATTCTGTTTTAGTGTACTCGCACAGTGAATTCTAACATTCTATAATGAATTCAGTCTTTCTAATGACTGGACTTAGAATTATTGTCCTTGTCGTACAACCTTTTCTTAACAGCAGTAAAGGTTACGGCCATGCAGACCCCAATTAATGTGAAGCAAAAACTATTTGTCAGCTTCAGTCATGCACAAACATGGGATTTTGATTTGATCGCAGTTTTAATATTTTGGTCCTCTACTAAATCCATTGCTTTGAATTTCTGATAAGTCATGCTATTCTGGTGGCTCACACTGTTAACAGAAATAGGACCAGCGGTTTTTTTATTTTTTTTTCCCACAGACTGGTTCAATCAACCTGAGCTCTCCATCTAAAACACTGACCCGGAGAGACCCGCCGATCTGTCCAGCTCTATTTTTATCTCAAAATATGAAACTAGTCTGCCGGGATATCTCCTAATGAAGAACAAGCAAATCACTCAACCTTTCCATCGCTTCACGGTCCTTTCATCCTGTCTTTGAACTTATGTCTGAAGGCGTTATTTAATTGCAGTTCCTTTTTTTTTTTTTCCTCCAAACCCGGTAGCCCCAGTAGCAACAGTTGAATGAGCCGAATTGTTCCCGTCCTATCGCTTTGACGATTCTGACCCTCTATCAACGCTAATTTGGCAGAGTGGTACTACTGTGCACAAAGTGCCCATTGTGCCTCTCGATGAGAGGGAAGACTCTTCTTTTCTGTGGGGTGACGTGGGTAAGATAGTGAAACTGCCCTTGCCTCCTCTCTCACTTCTCAGCGTAGGAGTGAGCTGCCTGCCAGTATTAGCACAATGCGCAGCTTCAGTCCGGCTCTTCAACTTTTGCCACCCTCCCAATGCAAATGAAATGTCGCTAAACATTACATCTGCCTTGCCTCTCTTCGGTTTTGGTTTCATTCGACACCGTGTAACGGATCATAATTACCCATGATATTTCCCGCGCTGTTGATTGTTCATGTCATTTTTCTCCCCTCGTGACTTTTATTACATTCCTTTGCATGTTAACTGTATCTTTTTAACATGTGTAATGTGTTCTCAGTGCATTTCTCAGTCTGGAATATACTGCCGGTGGCTGCCAAACTCCTGCACATGCTACATAAGTAGAAGTTAATGGACTTGTAATGTGTTGGTAGCCATTTTCTTTGTCGTTATCCACAAAAAAGATTTTCTCGCTTATACCTTTATCGTACATTCATCTGTTGCATTGTTGAGGAATTAATACAAACACTATTCATAAATTCTATCATAAAACTATCAACCAACTCAAAATTCTACAAGACATAAGACAAACAACAGGTATTTTTGATACTAATTTCAGTGACTATTCGGCTACCTGTGTCTAATCATCCTCAGACACTGTGGTCACATGTAAGATCAGTGTCATTTTCAGAACAGTTCAAATTTTTCATCTGCAGTTCTCAAATATTTATCATTGCAAAAATGATGACCTTTGAGTCATTTGTTTGTTCATTTAATTGAGATTTAAAAATCCCCTTTCTACTCAGACAGTCGTATAAAACATTCTTTGTCTTGGAGTAAAGGTCTAAAGCTTAGAGATGCTGTTTCAAATAATGTTAGTGCAGCTGGCTCTCAATATAATAATCCACAAATTATTTCCTTTGAGTGGTAAATAAGGTCAGTTGGCACCTTGTTCCATGCCTGGTTTCAGGGATATTTTTCAGGTCCTCCAAGCAAGCAAATTGCATTCTCTCAAATTCCCACTAGTACCATGACTCATAGAATAGGGTATCCGAACTGAACAAACCCTCCATAACCAGCATACCAGCATGAAATCTACACCAACACAAGTGGATTTAAAAATATGTGTAAATTATCTGGAAAAAAAAGTAAAATGTATTATGTGGTAGTGGCTGATTGCTGTTGGACCAAACACCATATCAACAGCAGTGACTTGTGCATTGTAATGAATCATAAAAGCTGTACTACGAGATAGCTAATTGTAAAAACCAAGTAACCTGGATTTAAAAATTGGTTGAGAAATATCAGTGGAATAACATGGGCAATGAGCGCAATAAACCAACAGAGCATTGTTAACCAAATATCATAAAATGAAAGGTAGAACCAACCTTCTACAAATGCATCAACATTTTCTGACTTTGTGCTGTCCCCTTTATAATATAATTACTACTACTAATATAGCCTCCTTTAATAAAACAGACAATATTGTGATCATACTTGTTTTTTCTTAAGGAAAACATGCATGCTAATACATGAAAGCTCTTTCTGAATCTGTTTTTTTTTTACTTTCACACAGAGAAGGCGCAGAAGGAAACAATTGTTACATCATGTTAATTTGTGGCTATCAATATCAATCAATATAAACAATGCACCCCCCAGACAAAGTTACCAAAGCAATGTGAGATAACTCGCGCCTGTTACCGAAAGCAAAACAAACTTCCCCCCCTTTGGAATATTCCAAAGGCAAAACTCATCCTTCGTAAATCCGCTCATGAAAATGAATTTGCTTTATTTGTTATTATTTTTTTGTGGAGGCATTACCTCGGTGGCATATTATTTCTCAAAGTCCTCCCAGCCCACATTAGCAAATGTGTGCTGACAGCAGAGGTTACCTTGAGCATGCCTGTGGACCTGGGGGCTGTATATCTTCATTTAACAGCGTATCTGCAGATGCCAGAAATAAAGGGAAAGTTATTTTCTGCCTCTGGCCCACAGGGAAAGAGAGAGCTAATGATCTTGGCAATGTTGATTGGTACCTCGCTCCCAGAATAGCGTGTATTTGGAGGGGCGATGAGGGGAGGAGGCCAAACTCATGGTGGATGTGGTTGACACCCTGCTCCGAACTCAGGTGCGCCACCGCCGTATCCCTCGCTGACACCCCCGCACAGCCTGTGAGCCTTGGCTGGTGCAATGATTTATGGACAACATGAATTCGGAAGGATAGGCACAAATATAAATCTCCTGTACGCATTTTTCCTAAACATATCTGGAGCCCATGGCGAGCATCCGTCCTCAGACATTCACAGTTGTGTTCGATCTCTCGTTTTCACCCCGAAGAGACAGCGCTTTCTTTATTAGCTAATGATCAGACAAGTTTAATTTCACACCCTCCAGATGCAGATGTGCGATGGAAGAGGGCTCTTATAAGACGAAAACAAACAAGCAAGAACGGCTCAGTCAGACACTTAAGGCTGCTCCAATTTCCAAGAACGTAAACAATTCAAATCAAGCATGCTCCTGATATTCTTTTTTTTTTAATCACACAAATGGTAGGGAAATGCAGTATTGGGTAACACTTCATAATTAGAAAATGCATATGTTGTGGAATAGCCTAAAGGCAGGGAGGGGGGGGGGGGGCTGATGAGTCCAAAGGCTTAGTGATGCCGTGATGGTGTTTTATTCATCCAAATGTATGACAGGTTAAAGCAACAAAAAATAAAACTACTCTAACTTAATGGAAAAAAATACTAGTGGAAACAAAAAGAAGAAACAATCAAAATACAAACAATAATTGCCTAAGGCAGGCAAAAAAATAAATAATACTCAATTATACAGCTGGTCTAGACACCACCGTACTCTTATCCAGCTCTTCTCCTACTGACTGAATGATACTAAAGGAAGTCAACCACTTTAGAATAAACTAAGAAGCATCAAATAAATCAACTGCATAAAGGCAATGAACCAATAGGCATTGACATACAGACACCTCTCTGCCATATTTAAAATGTTTCATATGTATTTTGCTTCTTTCAAACACAGTGCAAATCAATTATAAAAGATTTAAAAGCAAATACAGGAAACCCCCACAGTACCAGCCCATGTTGTTCAGCCCCATTTGCCAGTGCCCTCCCAACACTACAAATCCCATCAGCCCCCAGCCCTCGGGTCCTTTGGCTGATGGAGTCTGTCCTGCTGGTGCCACTGAATGAACAGGTAGGCCATTTTCCCCCAAACCAAACATTTAGTTTGCTTTAGCTGTTAAAAGGTGCAGATTGACAAAAAAATGTCCAAATTTAGACATTCTTAAACATCCAGTTGGCCATCCTGCATGTTAAGATATTTTAGCCTGTTTCCTTGTTTGTTTATAAAGTTGATGGTGTGGGTGCGTTTGGGAGGAGGCAAACAAAGGAGTTGGTGAAAGAGGCCTTGATAAAATGTGTTTTCCTTCAACTTGGAAGTCTGTGTATGTTTGTCCAGGATATTCGTGTTCATTTTGAAAAGGTCCATGGAACAAACATGCACTCCGTTACAGCATATTTTTATTTTACCATCTGTGGTGTTTCATCTCATAGAACAGAGTGTACTTAGTACTGAAAAGAGCTATTTTTAAATACATTGTAGTGTTCACAAAAATAAAACAGTTAATTCCTGGAATAATGTAGACTATTATGGTAATTAGGACCCACTTGCAAATATGCAAATATGTGGCAGGATAGTCAATCAAGTAACAGAATATAAATATAAACAAAGGAAAAGGAAATAGTTTGAAGTTCATAAAACAAAACCGGAAGATATGAATAAAAATCCAGAAGTAAGCAAAGAAATGATCAAATGAATTTAACATGTACAGCTGTATAGCTTATGCATGACATATATGTTTTTGGAGAGTTTGCAACATGCAAACTTTGGGGTTTAACTCATGAACTCAAAGAGAAAGCACAGAGATGGGCAACAAGAGTGGTCTCACAGAAACCTACGAAAGTTACTCTCTTTAGTATGCAGAAAGGGGGAGCTGATTGTCACATTTAAACACTTTAATAGAGATGAACAATGGAAGCTATTGAAAGCTAAGTATTATCAGTAGTGGGGAGAGATGGTAATTAGTTTAAAGTATATTTGTCATTGACATTAGACAGTCGTTCTTCACACAGTGGGTTGTTAATGCATTGAATCGCTTGCAAAGATTTTTAATGGAGCCAAAGGCTCCTTTGGATCAGATCAGTTCAGTTCAATTCAGTTTGAGTTTGATATTTTCAGTCTAGATGTACTGTTATCTTACCTATGATAACAATCAAGAATAGATTGTCTCAGATGTCATTTTAGTTTCATCACCATATTTGTTACTTACATCGTTTTTATTTTTATGCACGAAAAGTTTCAATACATGCAAAATGACAAGATCTTCTCATGTTTGAATTAAGACCTTTATAACCATCTATTACCACTTTTGAAATTAAGATAAAAAAAAATAAAATTTGCATTACACAAAAATATGTAGTTTTCATCCTGGTACTTCTCTGCTTGTTTTTTCAAGTGGAAAGCAGAGGAGTTGAGACAGTGGCATTGAACTCTCATGACCACAAACTCAACACAAGCTGAACAATTCATTTTCCCTCACAGGAACCCCTGCCATGAAGAAGTGTTCCTGGGAGGAGGGTGGAGCAGAGGTTAATGTGCAACAGTCTGGTTTTGACGGTGTGACGTACGGCGTGGAGAGAATCCTCAAGCAGTCAAACAAGTAGGTGGCCCGATGCCTTATGCGTACTACTGCACTTCTAGAATGGAATCTCTGGCACAAAGGCTACAGTATTGTGTAGACAATTATTGCTGAGAATGCTGGTTTGTAATTTACATTTGTTGACAGACTTTCTGATGTCCCAGTCATGAAACAATTATGACATGTCGAGGAATATACACTGACAGACTGAGCGTTCTTGAATTTTTTGCCTACAGTTGAGTGTGACCCAGTGACAGATTGTACAGGGGAAGATGCTGAAAAATGTAAAGACATGGAAATAATGACATTTGCAGGAGAAATGGTGCGCAGGGATGCCAGGATTTTACCAAATCAAAAGAGTTGGAATTGTCATAAATATGGGGTTCTCTGGCAGCTTTTCATGCTAGTTTTCCCATCTCACAGGGACAGATTTGTTGTTTAAGCATTCTCAATGTTCAAGCTGACTTTAGATTTTGTTACCTAAGATTACTTACCAGATGGAAAAGCCAATAGCTTTTAGATCTGTCAATATAAAGCTCACTGTGGTGGCATTTCAATCAAATTTATCAATTTAGTGCTTTAAAAAATCAATAACCAATCCTACAGCAGTACTGTGCTTCAGTGGATGTAATCCTTTTTTTTTTAATTTTCATCTTTGAATTTGAATATGGCAATAGAACATTCCTGGGGGGGGGAAAAAACAGGAGTATGTGTTTTCAAGAGTATGTGTTGTCAGCATAATGGCTGGATATAGATATCTTTTATTTAGTCTCAGGCAGACTGTCAGCCAGTTTGAATGAACCTTTTTTTGTATTTACTAAACACTCAGTAAGAGCATATGTTGGCTGTATGCTGCACTCTGGTACTAGCTCAGAACCCTTGTGTATCACTTCTGTGCTTCTGGCTCTGATCGTCCTCTCAGCATTTGACTTCCAAGCCATTGTTCCTTAAAACAGCCAATTTTTCTTCACTGATGTGGTCCTTCCAAGTCTTTCCAGTTCTGATGGGACTAATTTGTGTCTATGTCCAAATTTGCAGTATGCAAATGCACTACCCGCAGAAAGAAAAAGAAAGAGGTGACGAGAGATCTCTCTGAGAAAATGTGCAAAGCAGGAGCATTTGAATCAGAGCAGGTGATACATCTACCAGCAGGCAGGTATCTCAGTTCCCTGATTAGAGCTGTCAGTGTGTCTGACAGTGTAGAGAGCTGTTTCATTATGTCCTGTGGCGTTGCTGATGGGGATGCCGGTGATGGATTTGGTGATGAGCTGTGAGTCAGATGTCTCCCCTTTTCTGTTGTTGTTTTTTTTTTTTTTTTTTTTTGGAAGGGCTTTGAAAGCAACAAACAGCCAAAGGGTTAAATATATGATGCTCGAAAAAAATGCATACCCACACAGGAAATGTGACAAACAATTCTTCTGTTTGAAGATTTACAACTATGTTTTGGGTTTCCTGGCCATCTACCAGGGGCATTAAATGTCATGTGCTTATATTTATTTATTGGTATCGATGTAGTTGCACAGTTCCATGTTACCATAGTTTTAATTGCACACACATATCTCTGATCAATAACATGTTGGCTAAATCCAGGCGTTTGTAAAATGTGCATTGCACTAGGATTAAGACTGTATAAGCTTGTTAACTTTTTTTTTTTTAAAACATATTTGTAGGCATAAAAGGCTTTGTGGTCCTGGAGTCTATGAAAACAACAGAAAATGAGAAGAGTGTGATTTACAAGAACAACAACAAGATTTATTTGATGTAGCATAAGAACAACAAAGCGCAGAGAGTTTTACCGGAGGGACTTAAAAAAAAGAAAAAAAAGAAGAAAAAAAACCCATGGGCTAATCTGGGGAAAAAAAATAATTATTCCTTGACCCATAGTATAGAGTTGAGTGAAACTCCTGGAATATATTTAAATATAAAAACAACTGCTACACATATGTAAGGAGCTGTGTGTAAATCATTAGAAGAGACATGGGCAGCAGCAGGATACATGGGCATCTCTTGTTCATTGGTAGGGTAGTGTTCATGATAGTTTCATTTAGATTGCTGTCAAACCGTCACAGAGGGTATCAGATACCTGCCGCTAATAAAACAGCCTATGTCTGTAACTAAAGAACAGTAACACACTTAAATGTCCAATGAATTTCGATAGTTGGTTACACCCTTTTTAGAAAGTGATCATGTTGAGTAGACTTTTTGCTCCCTTTAACTTTTATCGTCAGTTCATTTTTGTTTTGATTTTTGCAACAGCAATTTAGAATACACTTAATTGGATGGAAAGTAGCCAAGGGTGCCATCTGAAGTGCAAATGACCATTTAATTATAAGTTCAGCAAAGGGGTTTTGAAAATATCACAGACTTTATTTTACGATTATAATTGCCTGCTCTTTGCCCTGCGTGGTCACATTGACAAAGTCAAACCTGCCTCTCTGCTCGTTAACGGTTTTAAGACTTCTGGAGCTGCTGTCTTTTTTTTTTTTTTACTGTATATGAATAATAACTGCATATGACTGCTACAATATGAACTCATTTTGTGTTGCTCAAAATCTTATATTAATGGAAGAACAAACGGTTTTGAATGAGTCAGTGGTGGAGGTCATACAACTCCCCTGATGCAGCCAAAGTATTTGGAAGGTTCTGCAGTAGCTACAGCATATCTTAGCAGCAAGTCACTTCCACTGTCGAACCATATGTTCTGTGTCATAAAGCATCGTATTTAATGAAGCCCTTCCGGGAGTCATATTCCAGACACTGGTGATAGGCTCAGCTGGAGGTTATGAGACAGATCACTGAAACTTTTTTTTCCCCCCAGCATCAGCCACGCCCATCAACTGACTCATGCTACAAGCAAGACATTCTTGCAGCTATTCTGGATTATCATCAGTCCACTTGTTTTACACTTAATTACCCGTTACAGGAAATTGAATTGAATGATTTAATCAGTGTAGCAGCTATGAGAGATCATCTTTAGTCTGATATTGATGAGTCTAGCTTTGTGTTTTGTCTGGAGCAATTACAGAAAAACAATTTTTTATGTCATAGTTTGTATGGACAGTTCTGTTCTCATGCATGATAACTTGAAAATATGAGAGAGGCACATTGCCCATGACTGGAAAATGATTTTTTATGTACGCTTTAAAGAAGAGTTGAAATAACTCAGAGGAAGTAACTACAAGTCAAAATGCTTGCCATATTTTCCAGCTGTTCATGTTTTTAGCTCATGATACACAGTTAAATGTGGGTAATTTTTTAATTTGATTTAATGAGATCCATGCCCATGAAACAGTGACAGATCCTAGGGTTTGTTCTTGAGACAGATGAAAAAAATAAGTGAGATTCTGTTGCCTTTCTTGAAGTCATCTGCATATTGAACTCGCCCCTGCAAGTGAAATAAACAGTAAAGTCTCAATTTAACTACATTATTCTTAATTCTTTTTGAGGGATGATTATGCTTTGAAATGGTTTGCTCTTTTTGCACAGTCTTTTCATTCATGCTACACTTTGTTCCCTTGGCAACAGACACCATCTTACATATCATTGTTTGGTGCAGAGCTCTGGCTTTTTAAAATATGCAGATCTGCATTTGCAACGAGCCAATAGCATAGCATTAAATATTATGTAGATTCAGAACCAAAGCCTTTATTGTAGCTATGTAGGCCAAAATGTGGAATGCTCATTAGCTGTGAGCAGCCCAGTGTCCTGTGTGCCTTGACTTCCTCCTGTTTGCTGGGTTTGTTTCTATTAGTAGAAAACCTAGTGAGCAGATGGAGCATATGGTTTGCGTAAGTATTTTGTAAAAGGTGACAACTTGGACAGTTTCACAGACAATAATGTGATTATACAAATTCCAAGGCAGAGGACGAGAAACTGCAGTAAATGTGATGCACTGACTGTGGAAGGAGAAAATATAACAGAGTAACAAACAATAACTACAGGAACGTGTTGGAGTGTTACAATGGAGACTGTCATAAGCTTTTGTGGTTGTTTCTTATTCATATATGCACATAGAGGCCATAGAATCTGTGATTATGAACAAAAATGTGGACAGTGTAGAGGTACAGTAACTGTGAGGACATTGCCTATTGCTAGTGCTATTTGGCACAGAGTTGGATACATGGTGATGTATGTTACTGTAAGTGATTTTTTTCCGTATATGGTTTTCTTAAAATATTATGTATACCGTCAATCATGTAAACATGAACAGGTATGTTAAGTGTTGCATGTAGTGTAAAGGGGATAACATTCTACTGCCACTGTGTCAAGGTTGAAATACCTTCTGTTATTTTAAATGCCCATATCTGAGGAGTGTTTGCAGCGGTGTCCTGGTAAAATCTGAATCTCTGTTGGCTGTTTTTGTTTCTTGACTAGTTTTTCTCATCTCTCATTTCCTGATGGTTTTTCTGTCAGAATGGCAAGAACGTTAAACTTCTGACAGTTATTTCAAGTGTTTTGACATCCTGTAATGCTCACCGTTAATTGTGCAACTCCAGATAAGACGATCAAAGAGCATCCACTTTTATCCAAACAACAGTGCATATTCTGCATGAAGCAATTGTTTGTATTTACTTCATTCATTTGCTGCACGGTAAATGTATGTGTACTCAATGTTGCTTTATTGGAAATGCTTGCTTTTTTCAGGCAATTTGTTTTGTTTCTGTGAAACTTTAAGCAAAGCGCAGTGTTTAAGGTATTCTGTTCAAAGTACTACTATACCAGGTGCCTAACTCACAGCAATACAATTTAACGCTGAATGAGCTCCAACATTTTCATCGAAGGCAGTCCATGATTTTCTCCCTGATTTAACTGAGGACAGAAGTATGCAGCTGTTATCGCGCCAAAACAGCGCTTACACCGAAAAATCAATCTCTGAAATGGTTGAGTGAGAGATCACGTTGATGGGTTTGAGAAAGCCTTTGAGCCTCAGGTAAAAAATGATGGTTATTTAGGTATAACCAAGGCACATCTTACATCTTGCCAATTCTAAGAACAGCGCAGTTTACCGAGGGGGGGGGAGGGAGTATGGGGGAAGGGGGAGGGGGGGGTGGGGAAGAAGGAATGACACCTTTCAAAACTGATTATGAGCTAGTTTTCCAAAAACGTTGACTGGTTCATCTATCTCAATCCACTGTATAAAAGAGGAAGTGAAAGTTTTCTTTTTATGCAACAGCTTTATTTTAGAGTAGGCATCCCTCTGAGTAACACTTTCAGGCCGTTGCGGGAGACCAAAATATAAATGCTTTTTTTTTTTTTCTTTTTTCAAGGTTTTTCCACAGACTGGTTTTATATGTCGATCCTTTGAGATTTTTTTTTTTTTTTTACCATCTTTGGCAGTCTTTGATGCCCCAGTGAGCTTTCCCTCCTGCCGGCTATGCCGTGCCCATGCAAAAGGCATCTCTTTCTCTGGACCTCCCTTGCACATTCTGGCATTATGTCTCTGTTCAGTGTCTCTTGGCCCCTCCAGGCCAGTGCAAATGAACAGACGCAGGTGCACTGTGGAGGACGGGGGAATAGCCTGGCTTTGGAATGAAGGCTTAATGATGTCTTTCAACGCCTAGCAATTATTGCCGTCGCAAGAACCAACCATCATGGCTGCGTTCCTTCTAGCTGATGCTCAAAGGCGGCTGTTGTGGGGAAAAAAAGTAAAACCACCATTGTGTGTCAATGAATATACTGTGTATTTGTGAATATTTCAACCTTAAATTACTATATTAAATTAAACATACTTTTCAAATTTATACACTTTGTTATGGTAATGTAGGCTCAGCTTGCTATATAATAAAACTATAGTGATACCGGCAGAATATTTTACATACAAAACGGTTCATGCAGTTTGTATTTATGTCAGGAAACTGACAGGCAATACAAACCTGAAAAATAACATAACATTTGCATAATTATGTATGATAATGAAGAGAGCATCAGAGTGTGCAAGTATGATTTTAATTATGCAATTATCAGACGCAAAATAAATAAATAAGAAACCAGGCAGCTGCATGATAAAAATAAACTAAAGATGAGATAAACTGATATACACACTGTGCATATGAAGCGCTCAGTGGAGTTTGTGTGGTAATTCACCGTAACCCCGGGTAAACAGCCTCTATAAGCTGGGCTTAAAATCTATTTGTCCCCCTCCTTAGCTGTGCTGGGTAAAGGAAACTGCACAGAGCAAACACATCCACTTGGCGGAATGCCTAATAATTTTTAAGTCCTCTCTGTGTTTCCCGTGTTTGGTGGATTGCCTAGCCAGGTAGAATGAAGAATGCTGTTCCTCTTCTCGTATTCATTGTGCTTGCAACCTCTTCAGCTTCTTAGATAAGCCACACAAGAGGTATTTTTCTGCATGCTCTGTTTGTAAAATGGTCTTTTTGGGAAATAACACTTTCTCCAAGAGATAACTCAGGGAAACTGAAGTAAACAGAGTACTGCTGTTTGATTCGAAGCCCTGAAGAGTTCAGTCCTCAGCCCTGCCCCCAGCAAAGTAGACCACACTATTGCCACCATATGTGAGGCTTAGCTTGGCAATAAGGTGTTGACTCTCTTTTTGTGTAGAAGAAGGCAAACGGGCAATGCACAGGAAAATGGCCACATTGCATGTGTGATCAGAAGCAGACAGCGCCACACATTATTCATGTCCAGACTTAGGAAGATTTGGAAACTTGGAAACTTCAGACGAGACATCTACCTCCTGTACCCGAGACAGTTCCTTAGCTTGTTACGATATCTCTCGGTGGAATGTTCCGAGAAGGGTAGATAATACAGTGTTCTGATTCTAGCACAACTTCCTGACTTAGAAGAAAAGTCAGCCGTTTCTCTTGGTTTAACTCTGCACTGGCATTTTTGAGTTTATTTCTGAAGGCTGCAGCACAAAGGTTCATTACAGCAGCCTAGAGGGTCTTCATGTTTCTGAACCTACTTTGGAACTGCTAACAATGCACTCTCCTTGATGCTTTTATTCCACAAGGGCAGATGGCGCTACGTATGTTTTCATCTCCATGCCAAGAATACTATAATTGGATAATAATTAGAAATGAAGATATAGTCACCATATGACTATATGCAGTATTGTTTTGAAAGCTACTTTGTAACCTGGAACACAGAAAAAGGTGAGCCATTTACAAAATGTTTTGCATTCATAATATAGTTGTTATGACAATAACTATTATGTTAACATGAAGAAGAAAATATTTAGGCTATATATAAATATTTAGACGCATATGCAGTGCATTATCAAAGGCAGACGTATGTCCACTTTGGCGATAGTCTTAATTATTTTCTGGATTTGATGTTAACTTGCTTCTTACATACCGTGGAACAGAAAACACAGCCCTCAGAAAAGTTTCAGGATAAATTAAAACTGTCAGACAGACATCATATTAATCCTGTTTGCAATACACGTTTCCGGGACCACGTGGAATAATCAAACAGAAAAAGCGTTTGCTTTTTATTATAACTCCAGGGCAGTATTAACACTCCCCCGGTCAGTTTTTATTATTCATATATTTATTTTTTTATCACCGGTTTCCCATGCAGGATGAATAAATATTTATTGAAATATGATTTTGAAAAAAATAGCTACATGAGAAATAAATCCACAAACATGCCTCCGATATGTTAATGTTCTGATCGCTAGTCCTGTCAGCTTATGGTGTTACTCCACTGAGACATTTATAAATCACAGTAAATTGTCGCCATTGTATTTATGATGGCAAGATTGTCCTTGTGAAATGGCTATGAAGAAAAACTCAGATTGACGAAACATGAAATGCATTTGTCATTTCTTACACTCGAACTCGACCTAGATCATGGAAGCTAAAAAAAAAAAAAAAATCAGTACGTTCAAGAGGTACATTTTAAGGTGAGGTGGTGTAGACTTAGCTACCATGCATTAAAAGAAAATGCAAAGGAAGCTAGCTTTTGCTGGAAAAAAATCAAAGTACTGTAAACATCAGAAGGCAAGCAGTGTTTTAGCAGTTTTCCCTCCTAGTATTAGTCATTATTTCAAGGATAAGCAACTTCACCTATGTAAATTGGATGCTGTATGGAAGCCTTCCAGTTTTTCATCTCTGGGCTCCTTACTGAAGAAGGTGCATGGCCAATTTGGAATGAGTTGGTTTTTTTTTTTTTTTTTTGAACAGTTCACCTTTCTTGCATGCTAGATAAATGCAAGCAGTATGCTGAAGTTAGGAGATAAAAGTGAACTTAAATCGAAACTTTAAAAATTTTTCCACTGTATTTAATATGGAGTTGTTTTTTTGCTGAGTTGCCTAATATTATATGTAAGCATTCTCTCAGTAAATCAGCCTATTGAGTTAAATAAAAAGTATCTGCACTTTACAAACCATTTTTATGAAACTAACATTGGGGAAAAACATCTCCTACCAGCATAATATAACTACATTCTGTGTTTGAATTTTACAACAAGTTTCAAAGTAAGCACACTTTCCACTTCCTATATCAACGATGTCCTGCTTTATAAGAGAAGAACATTCCAAACGTAACCTGGCAATGAGTCTCCAACCCTTTTTATTGTTCAAGGGAAAGGGGTCAGCTCACTGCAGGCTGCTCTTTTGAGTAAAAGGTTCTTGAATGATCTTTTTTTTTAAATAAACTGATGCATTGGTATGCACTCACATATTACATGATGATGTAAACCTGATGTAAACCTTTAATTTTTAACCGATTTACTTTTCAAAAAGAGAAGTAATGGTTGAAAAAAACAATTGTAGTTAAATAAAACTGTATAAGGTCTTCCTACAGTAACAGGTGCAAGTAACAGTTTGTTAGACTTAACCTTACATTTAACATGCCCTACCCTCCTTTTGTAGGGAAGAAAGGAATGGTTGCCTGTTGACAAGGATACATTATCAATGTGCGGCCAGCCGGAGGAGAGTTCTTTTTTAGCTCCAGTACTCTCATTCAAACGCAAGCGCTTCTGGATTTCCCAAATGCAATGATGCTGCCAAATACTCCATTGGTTTAATCAAGTGCCACAGCACCAGGGCTAAACCTGAACCCTGTCTTAGTACAATAACAGCGAGCATGAGCTATTGGATGACACACAGTTAAGAGCATAGATGTTAGGCTGAACTACGGTTCAAAGGTCAATGCCTGTAAGATGTTGCTAGGGCAATTATAGATGTAATATGTCATTACCAGAGGGTTGCCCAGTTCTGTTGTATGACTTGTTTTGGAATTCATTCTTTGTACTTGTTTGAGCTTCACAGCTCAATATGAAGCAGTACATGACTTTGAGTATGATTTTGAATATATGATGTATGATTTTTTTGTGGTGAAAGCAGGCGGTAGCAGAATGTTGGACCGCTACCTGCCCTCACTGTGTTTGCCCATTTTGGATGACCCCACCCGGTTAGACGGGTATACAACGCAAACGAAGCTCTGCCAAGCACTATGCCGTGTTGCTTCTTTACCTTATTTTCTTTTACGACCCTTCCGGCTGAATTTCGACTGGAAAGGAAGCTTGCAAATGAGGCAAGCAGCAAACCTATCTCAGCTGTTACATAGGAGGCTCAGCTGAATGACTGGCGAATTCAACATGCGGCCGAGCGCAGTCATTATCGACATGTTTGTCGGAGCTGATAAGGTAGAAATCCATTGCAGGGTGCCAACGCCACCCGCAGTCAAATTCCTCGGCCTTTGGTGTGAATCAGATACCAAGCCATAAAAGAACGCCACAGAAATGTAGCATTCTGACTGTAAAATTAGAATATGACCTTCTGAATTGAACGCAAAACTACAAAGTGGCCATCTGCCGGGCAAGTTCTGTTCCTGCCTTTTTTTTTTGTTCTCCTAATCTGAGCTTATCCTTGAATTACCCTGTGTAAACAGGACATGCCCCTTTGAGGGCTGAACATAACATGACTCATGTTTGTAAATCAGCTATACATTTCAGCTGACGCACAAGACTCCAAAGGCTATGGTAACGCACAGTCCGCTGCCTTATTCACTTAAATAATAGCCGTGGTTCATGCTTTAAAATTGCCATCCTCATCCCTTGCATGTAAATGCAACCCCTGTTGATTTGCTGTGGCATTTCAGTGTATGAGTCTGAAACTCACTGAGGCCTCTTCTCTTGATTCAGGAACAAAGGGCTCAACTGGGCGTAAATCCAGATAGAGAATGTAACCAAATATGAACCCAAGCAAAGGTTATAAAGTCAGTTCCAATATGACCATTGACTTTTTAATGAATTATTTTTATTTATTTATTTTTTTTTACATGTACATGAAGAGGTTTTCGTGTCACATTATATTTGTTTAAGGAGCAGTCAGCAAAAACGGGCAATATTGGCTGGCTGGCTGCAACCCAGCTTGCCCATCAATGCTCCATTGTTGGGCACTGGGCGTTGAATCAATTTGGACGAGACAGGCATGGTCAGATAGACAGTGGAGGCCTCCTGTGCTTGAACTGAGCAAGCCTGTTTAGCACATCTGGAAAGAAAGCTGGCTGCTGGCAAAAAAAAGATATTAATGCATTATACTGTCCAAAAAACATGCACATTAAATTCCATACCTCTTTCTGTTGATGAGGTAAATGTGATCCTTAGACATCATTGCTCAGATAGGAACTCCAACCAAAAAAATGTTGCCACTTGAGAGGGGTGTATTTCATTAATCATTTAACAAGAACCACAGTGTGCTTGGTTCTGTTGTTGCATACGTTGCCTTTACTTTGATATCCACGACAAGGCCACGCCTCTGACCCATCACTCACAGAAGCGCCTCTGTGACCCTGAGGAAGCTCTGAGGTCCCCAGGCATGGAGCCTTATAAAAACGCATTAACAGCTTCACTTGCAGCTGGTCCAGAACCAATATCACACTCACCTCCTACAAATTCATCAGTTGCTTCCCCCAGTGACAGTATGCAGACAGATCACCTGTCCAAGCCACTTACCGTTTGAACTGTTTTTGCCAAGGCGATTAACAGCAGTAAATGTTTCACCTGATTCAAAGAGTCGCAAGGGCTGCCGATGTGCTAATTATCATTAGTGTACCAGACCTTATCCAGGAAGAGATCTCACTTCCAAGCCTAATGTTTCATCTGAACTACACACTGCCAACTGTCAAATGAATTCGTGATCAAGCAAAAGCAGTACATGTCATTTTGACATATCTAACGAAAAGGGTTGGCATAAATATAGTTGTTTTATTTATATATATATATATATATATATATATATATATATATAAATAAATAAAATAGTGAAAACTTTATTCACACAGAACTATACACAACTAAGTCTTTCACATTTGTGTGTGTGTGTGTGTGTGTAAAATAAATATATACACTTTCAGCCCGATCAGAGTCTAGGCCACCCACGTTTGTGCAGCAGCTGGAGATGCATCAATCTCACCAGAGGTGCAGCGCCTTGGAGAGCCCTAACCTATGCGCTGCAGGAGCAGGTAATACACCAGCAGTCAATTGCCAATTAAGAGCACCTGCAGGTGGTTGCTCATTAGTGGGGAATAAAAGACTCTCCCCAAACAAACATTCTCATTTGCAGACTTGAGTTGGGAGTTCTGTTGCTTTCTTTATTGAACTTTAAAAGCTTTAAAAACCACAGTAGGTTTTGTTTTAGTGTTTATTTTGGTTCTGGTAATTTGTTTCTCATTTTAAAAAAAAGTTATATAGTGTTTAGTTTCTATGAAGCCATCAACGAACACTGGTATAATAGGTTTGCCATTAATTTTTTTTTTTTGGGGGGGGGTATTGAGGAAAACTGTTTCC
Source organism: Megalops cyprinoides (assembly GCF_013368585.1). Lineage (NCBI taxonomy): Eukaryota > Metazoa > Chordata > Actinopteri > Elopiformes > Megalopidae > Megalops > Megalops cyprinoides. The sequence goes on along the minus strand of NC_050589.1, from coordinate 5,594,866 downwards.
TCAGACTCTTCATAACACAAGACTGGTTAATAATGATGTAACTATAAACAGGCTGTCAAATAATTACCTCATCTTCTAATCCTTGTGTGTGATTGGAGCATGATATCTGATTATGACTTTAAAGTAACAATATCCACTAGTTGTTAGAAATGTTAGAAACTACTTCTTTAAGTACTCCAATACCATACACTCCTGTAAATTTGAATGGCATGCATTATGCACCTTTTTACTACTGGGGTCACAGGAGGTAAAAACAAAGCTAACTTCAACCCCAAGGGGGCCCTTCCCACAATTCCCAACACCATGAGCCAGAGAAGATTACCCAAAATGGGCAATCGCACAAACAGAAGGGCTAACAGACAGAGAGGGAGGGGGGGTTTGGTTGACACAGGCACAGCTTGCGACTGAAAAGGCAAAAGGGTCCTTCAAAAGGAAAGTGTTTAGGTGGCGGAGCATATTTGAAACATTACCTGTGAAACCAGGCAGCAGTAATCTTATTTAAAAATAAATTTAAAAAATTTAAAAAACATGCTTTTTACCTGCAGCTTTAGCTGCCTTTAATTTTACTACCATCTTTTTTTTTTTTTTTTCCTGGCTCCAAAGAGGCCCGCTTTGAATACAGCCCGTGTGAAAACAGCCGAGAGAGAGCATGCTGAAAATGGTCTAAATTAGAACCTAGCTTTGAGGCAGCAATTTGTGGGCTCTGGGAAACTGCAGCAAGTGAAAACTGCAAACTTAATGCCTGTAATACTCTTCTCAAAGACGAGGAATCTCTTCCCTCACAGCAGTTTCTCCTCACTGCCTACCCTCACTCTAACTTCAATTCATCCATTTCAGTAATATTCAAACAAAGTGAATTACTTCCTAAAAGATCTAATTTCAATTTGTAGCTTTCCGCATGATCTAAGAAATGACAGCCAAACCTGTCTTGCGTTAATTTCCTCCTCGAGGTTTGACATACTCTGATGGCCTTTTCATTGACTACAGCCTCACATCGGGATAGATTAGGAAAATCAGGATGAATGGAAATAAGAAATGAGACCGTACAGTGTGGCTCTTTAAAAACACTTCTTCAATCAATGTGCTACGTTGATACATTTTTTTCAATCAATGCGCTAACTAATAGTTGCTGTGATGCTGTTTGCTGACTTGCCAGGGAGCAGGTTACCATAAATCCGACTCCAGCGTCTCATGACATCCTGTCATAATATATGACATCCTGTCATAACGTAAGCCCTGCTCTTTCATGTTTTCCATGTTTTCCTCTGATTTGCTCACATCATCTCACAGGGAATTATTACCAATTTACACAACCAATCTACTGCTTTCCTGGGATTTCACAAAAGCTGATGAAAAGCATAAGAAGTAAATAAACTACTAATTCATGTTCACCTTGTTGATGTTGGGGAGGGAGAGAGGGAATACTCTACCTGAAATCACCCAGATGCTGCATTGCCGTTTTTATTTACCACCAGCAAGACAAGATGCACATGCACAGAATGGTGCATATCAATATTTCTACATAGGTTATTTTGAGCATGACATTTTAGGCATATAGGTTAGCTATTTCAAGCTTTATTTAGAAACACCACCATAATGCATCCTCGTTTGCTTAATGCATCCTGGGCATAAAACACCAAATCGCAATTTTCTCACAAGAGCAGATACCACTTATGCATTCATGTTGTCCAGACTCATGCTATTACACCTCCACAGCGTTTTACATGCTTTCACAACTGGCCCCACTAAACTTATGGTAGACTCTATAAACCAAGCTACCAATAAAACCCAGAATTCTGAATGTATGGTGAGTTCCTTGCTATAAGCAAACCAGAAGAATGAGGTTAATTTTAATAGGTCATCGGTTACAGTACACTCTAATTCAAGGCTCAGATCTCTGTGTCCCAGTAGTCCAAGTGGTCAGTCAGCTGAGTATATGATTGGGAAGGCATCTGAAATGTTGAGCAAATGAAAATTTCCAAAGTAAACTCTCAGGACTCTTTGAACAATTAAAAAAAAAACTTGGTCAAGAACTGACTTCCTGCATACATAGACCTTCCTTCCTTTTTGGCCTTGATGTGTTTTCTGTCATCATTTCACATTCCTTAGTCAAATAAATTGATCTATTCTTGACAGAGCCTCTGCATTAGGCCTTTCAGCTAGCTCACAACATCCTTTCATTTGGAACTTTTTCTTGTCCAGGGTCTAAGCCTGTCCAGAAATTCTGGATTGTATACAGTAATTAATGTTAAGTTTGGGGAAACAAATTTGAGGCCATTTCCTAAGTAACCAGTTGATAAAAGACAGACAAGATGAACCTTTGGATTTGATCAAAAAATTTTCATTAACTTTGACTTGCAATTAAATGCAATTGTTACTTTCTTCCTTCACAAGCACAGTTTGGTGAGTTTATGGATCACCAGCATTAAGGAAAAACGTATTGAAAAAAACTAACAATGCCCTCATTTGTACTCCGAGTCAGAGCTGAGGGCAAATGTTGAATCCAAAGGGAAGTCTCCCTTTGTCTTACAGCCATTCATGGGACTGCAGCTTTATCTTTTATACACCGGTCATTTATTTCCTGATCACAACTTTGTGGACCTTCATCTGAATGAGCAGAGTCTCAGGGCCATGCAGAAGTCTCAGATTTTTATCTCTGCGAATATTCACACTATTCTTGCTTGCTAAATAGGCTATCTTATTGTCAAGGCTGGCAATGGCATTACCGTTGGACAGCTGACATTTTTTGCAGCACAAACAAGGAAAGACAGTGTGATGTGTAAGAGGATCCTGTTAATAAGTTGTCGCCTCGCAACACAGACAGCGCTGAAAGTGTCTATTGTGAAGATGCTGGAAAGATAGCTTGCTGTATAACATGGAGCTGTCACTTTCTTGCTGTGTAAACATGCTAGTACATCAGCACTTGACAAACCCTGTCAAACTCTCAACAGTGGTTTGCTTTGTAGAATTTCAAATCAAAGTTAGTACACATAATGTGTACTGTATGTAATCTTTAGAAGGGTGTTCCATAACAAATTACTGGACATACTCAACTAATGTACTTGCCACTAAGGCCTCAGTGCATGCCACAGGTTTAATTTCAGAAAGGAACTGCAGGTAACTACAGTAATTTATTTTTAAATTGTATACTTTTTATTGGTCAGTGACTCAGGCATTTTAGATGTTTTGTAGACCAGGGCCACCCCACGCACACTTCCTTTTATCAGTACAACTTTACTACATTGTACTACTACAATGTACTACCAAAAAACAATGTCACAATCTAAAGTCACCTAAAATCTTTTAAATTATACCCAGTGGTTCTTACTAATCAGTACACAACTGATGTTGCAATAGCCTTTGCATTGAAATAGGCATATTGTACTAATAATTTCATTTATGTTGGCTATACAGATACTGCAGTGGTACCTCAGCTTCATCCTGGCTTTGTCCAGGCATTTTCACAGCTCTGTATAATATCGCTTTTAAAAGGTCACAGAGATTTCAAATTTGATGTATACCCAAACTATTCAGCTCTGGTCCCAGATAGACACCCTGAATGTGTCTATCCAGGAGGACACTTATCACCATCTTATCTATTAGATCACTCTCTCGACTGAATTACTTTTTTGTCCTTCCATTTCTGAGACTGTTTGATGTTTACAGACAAACCTGTGGATTGCATCGCTCCAACCCCCACCTTCCAAGATTCCAACAGTCATGTTATACATGAGCTGCACCATATGCTAGCCTAGTAACAAACAACAACAAATGACAACAACAAAGAGTTCTGACAAAATTGTAGTTCTGTCTGATGTATACATTGAGCTTCATGCAGTCACATCCATAGTAGCTTAATTATGTTTCAGCACTGTCCACACAACTTGATGAAGCAGTTATAAACTAACACAATGTGATGCTGTAACATTCACATTGAGCCCAATAAAATGAGCACTGCAAGCTCCTTACCTTACTGGTTCAGCCTGCTTAGCTTAGCTATTGACAGAATCATATGGAAAACTATGAACAATTTCCTCAACATGCCCGTCACACAATCCCCACTCATTGACCATCTGTTCCTCATTTTCAAACCAATCTAAATTAATTAAATATATATTCTCTTGTATTGGAGAGAACTGCATAGATGATTTTTGGAGTTACCCATAAAACTGCAGACTTTTTATCACCTGTTTGTGTCCTTAAATGACCCCCCCAACACACACACACCCCACCCAGTTATAGCATGGTTCTGAATTTTCAGCACCCCTACTTTATTACTCATTTGTTTCAGAAAAGGCAGAAATCAGGAATTGGGGCCTGATATCAGCTGTATACTGAAGCCACAGAAGGTTTGTTTTGTGACAGAAAGTACTCATTCCTTGAAGTTTTTAACAAACAAGGTGCAATAGCTTGAGCATGCATAAAAGAATCCCTTAGAAACCTTTGTGTTGGCAAGATGCATACTTCTAGGGGGAATGAAGGGAGTAAGAGTATTCTCCTGCTGTCTCTAATATATCAGGACAGTACGAAAGCCTTTTTTATAGGAAGTTTCCAGAACTTCCTGATCCAGAGCATAAATAATCCTATAACTGGGACATGAGCGTGTATCCCACAGCTGAGATGGTCGTGAAGCTGCCAGTGTGCTTCACCTGACTGCAGCTGGTGGTAGGAGCACAGCCGGGCTGAAAGGAGCTTGGGAAAGCAGCGCTGTGTCAATCCGCCGGGAGACTCAATTGAGGCTATAAAGAACAGTGAGGGCCCAAATACCTTTTGAAGCCACTGCCTGGCAAAACGCTCCAAAAGCCGCCGTATCGAATTTCTTTCTCCCTATGCTTTAATCATCTGTTGTCAAGCCACTGTTAAAAATTGGCAGTTTTTTTGAGGTTTGTTTGTCAGAGGGGCAATGTAATTGTTTTTTTTTTCTTTTTTTCTTTTAAGGTTACAGCCTTGCAGCATCAGCTGTAATAAAAACAGGATTTTCCAAAGGCTTGAATGAGGTTTATAAAACCCATATAGTCACAGGTATGGTGATTCCAAGGAGAATCTACACACGCTTTACAGGCAATGAGGACTTGGAGGTACAGTTAGAGCAAGGATTGAAATGGATTCCTTTAAGGAGTGCCAGGAGGATGAGATGATGAATGTGTAAAAATGGCAGTAACTGTGACGCTGGAGTCATTCCAGAAAGCAAGACCTTTGTCCTGAGGTGTGCTTGAATTCGGCAAACTGAGGCAAACGTTCCAGGCGAACGGAATTTTTCAACTTTTAAATTTGAACGGTTTTGTGTGAACATTCCAAATTGTTCGGTTTTTATGCTAGGTCAGCATACTTCAACAACATTAATTCCCCTAGGCTACTAATAACGACCAAAGTATCGTTCCAAAATTTAAATACCTAACGCTTTAGCTGTATGTGATGTATGCGAGTTAGCCTAAACTAACGACCACAGAGAGCAATCGCTTAGCTAATGCTATGGATTGATAACGATAGCATACAAAAAAGAGGCTTTCAGAAAAAAAGTATCAAACGTAACTGGCAGTTAGGCAAGTTAACCACTTGAATTATTGTAAGAAGATTAAATAAAATGGAACACCTATGTATATTTTCTGGGATAACTCCCATCTGGGCACACATCTCCCTCCATGTCTGTTCGCTGAGAACTACCTCCTCAGACGGTTTGTGTCTGTTCGCAAACGTTCACAGTGAACTCAAAGCAAACGGAAATCTTTGAAAATGTTCGCAAACATTTGCCTTTGTTTGCTAATTTGAACACACCTCTGGTTCAGGTGGAAGGCTATCAAGCACTCCGTGAAAAGGACATCCTCTTGCCCTTGCCTGATATTTACATTTTACATTTATTCATTTAGCAGACGCTTTTATCCAAAGCGACTTACATAGGTTACAGTTCTTTACAATGTTATCCATTTATACAGCTGGATATTTACTGAGGCAATTGTAGGTTAAGTACCTTGCCCAAGGGTACAGCAGCGTCCCAGTGGGGATTGAACCGGCAACCTTTCGGTTATGGGTCCTGCTCCTTAACCACTATGCTACACTGTCGCCCATATGATATGAACTCCTAACATTTGTAAGTCAGGATTTTTTGAGCCAGAATGGCTGGAAGCTTGTTGTTTTCATCACGTTGATTTTTTTTTTCCCCCTTCCCTCCTCTTTTTTCCTCAAGGCATAACTCTTGACTGCAATGCCTGATTTCACTCACTTTTGGCACACTTATTGGTCAGCGTCTGTAGATGTGCGTAAAATACTTTTTCATTGCCCGAGGTCCCAGACCACGCCAAATACAGCTGCCAAGCCCATTTCTCACAGCATGCACTCATTCATCTCATATTTGGTGCATTTATCAGGCATGGGTCCTGGATGTGTGTACACTGCTGTAGTGAGCTGCTACAAGACCTGGCCACACTCAGCCACATGCAGTATCATTACAGAATAATTACATTACACGCATTTAGCAGACGCTTTTATCCAATGCGACTTCGAATAAGATTTTTGCATACGGTTTCACAGAATTGCTTGATCTGGTTCACATATACCACATTCATTTTGCCATTCATGTGCTGGAAATACTTTACAGCCCTATTACGTAAACTGTACCCATTATGGCTGAAAAATGTATGCTTCATTTACAGTAGTGCCATTCATTTGTTAGTCTCACATTCAGTGCGTTGTTAGGCTCAGTCTCTGGACAGTCTTTTACACATTTGCCATCCCAGTTCTTGATCCCTAGCCACACGCAACAATTTCCAATATCGATCATTTACTCAAATGGCAGCCACTGTTATCCAGATTAATTTTCAAGGCTATCATGACAAGATGCATATGGTACATATCATAAAATCTGAAAGACCAAGGAGATAGGTACAGAACAGTAACACCTGTGGTTTAACATCAAGCCAAAAAAGGGGCAGCATAAACATGACCAATCAGACCAAAGTATGTACATTTAATATTTAATATGAAGGCAAAAACATTAGAAATTTTTCTTTTGCCAAATAAAGGCCCATAAAAGCAACTATAGGAGTAATGTGGGAGCAAAATATCTATATCTATATATATATATATATATATATATATATATATATATAATAGGGGTTAGGATCTGGACACAGAACAAATCCTGCCTCTGGGAAGCAACCCAAGAGGTTCTGAGTCTGTTTTGAGATATCTTATCCAGGTCTTTTATTCTGAAGATTGCAGGTACCTCATTCCAGCACTGGGGACCTTCTGAAAGAAAACTCTGTAGGTGAGTTTGGGTAGGAAATTGGCAGGGTAGGAGTGAGCAGATGACCAGAGGTGCATTCTACTGCTGGATTGTAGGTGTGCAGGGTCTGTGCCCTTTAGTTCCTGGTAGGCATGTGCTGGGGTTTTGAATTCAGCAGCCAGTGGAGATAGATGAGGAGGGTCAAGACATGGGTGTACCTGGGGAGATTGGAGACCAGTTGAGCAGTTGTTTTTAGAGTTCCCTGAAATGCTCTTCCTGCCAGTGGCCACCCAGCAGGTTGTGTCTATAGTGGTGGCAAAACATGATTTCTGCTTTGCTTCTTGCTAATTTGCTAAATTCACGCACTCACTTAGTCATAATTTGTAGATGTGCATATAATTTTGTCCTGAGCCAGGCCCATTGATGTCAACAAACATGGTTTTTTTTTTAAACATGATTTTCACATGTCTACAACCTCTCACAGCACTCTGTCATCTCATATTTGGTGATTGCATGCATGCATGCATCTGTCTAGTACTTGATACAGCTCTTAGTCGCAGACTACCTAAATATGGACTATGGTTACAAAAACTACCAGATGAACTAGTTTGGTTTCTAAATTGTATAGTTATGTAAATTTCACTCATTGTTCACTCATTGGGCAGATTTGCTCATCTCAGACACAGTGTCTAGATGTCCATAGCTCAAAGTCACCGGCCGTTTGAATAGAAAACGTTTTTACCTTTTGTGAATGCCGCCTCATTTAGTAATTGGCTTCACAAGTACAGCTCACATGCTGAGCAGTAGGAATACTCTTGCTTTCTGTCATCTGTGTTCCTCTTGCATAATTTTGTACTTGTTTACATTTCCTATGACAGCAGTGTTTCCATGAATTTACTAGAACAACTGAAATTAGTGTCCTTGCATAACCCAGTTTGTGCTGGAGGATCTCTATCAGGGAATGAGCTCCATATACTGTTTTCATAAGCAGCTTTCATGAACAAAATGTGCTAAAGTTATACAAGATAAGATGGGTTAAGACTGTAAAGAATGATAACTGCCACAAAATAGGGAATAGTCAACACAGTAGTGGAAGCATGTGCTTAAAAAAATCTCCTGTTTTTCACTCTGGAAGTTCCTGAAGTGACTTAAATCAAGCCTAGAAAATTATACATTTACACTTTCAAAAGGCCTTTGACAGAGTTCCATGAGTGACTCATTATCCAACTTCAGCACAGAATACAGAGCCACGGTAAGAGGGGTCGCATCTGAATAGGGTGTCAGGGGAAGTGGGGTCCCCTAAGGATCAGTGTGGAAACCTTTGCTCTTCCTGTTTTATATAAATGACCTTGATATGGATATAACTTGCAAATGTGCCAAAAATGCAAAACTACACAGGTGAAGGAAACAGTTTGGAAGTTACTAAAATAATGCTGGAACTTTTAGAAATTCTCTAGAATGAAGCAGACAGCTTGCAAATGAATGTTAAAGCTGCAAAATGTAAAATTTTATGCATTTTGGAAATCAAAAAAGGAAAAACTATTTTATAACGAGTACTAAACTAGTAAACTAGTCCTGCTGTACCCTTGGGTGAGGTATTTAACCCACAATTGCCTCAGTAAATATCCAGCTGTATACAAAACTGCAACCTATGTAAGTCGCTCTGAATAAGAGTGTCTGCTAAAATGACCATAATGTTATATAAACAGATGACTTATGAAAAGAGACAGAGTACTTGTTTTAGTCTCAGTAAAAGGAGGCAGAGAGGGATATGATCGAAGTACAGCGTTTAAAAGTGCTTTATAAAAATGGTTTAATAACCTGTTAAGCTAATTGTGTCAAAAGAATCGGTGGTACAGGCAGAAATTAGTAAATGTAATTAGTACAGTGAAATAGTTGCATTTCATCTCGACACAAGAAAACATGTATTCACACAGTTGATGACACATGGAACAGATTTGTAGTGGAGTCAGAGATTCGTGGATCCTTCAAAAGCAAATGCTATGCAGCTTCAATATCCTTTAGATACAGATATTATATACAGTATACTGTATATAGATGTATGGTTCTCTTAATCTTGTTTGTTTTTATGGATGTCTTGGATCTTTACATGAAAAACTATAAATTAATGTTAGCAGTAATAATAACGGAGGCAAAAATATGTCACGATGGCCACAATTGCCTGTTCTCTTAATTTAAATGTTACTCGCACAAGGATGGAGTGTACTTCACCATTCCATGTTGTGAGAAACCTGTGTTGAGTCAGCTTCTCGTCTCTTCAGTTTTTTTTTTTCCCCCAGATGCTTTTTGTTTGTTGGAGGGGCGACTTGTCTTCCCGCTGTGACAGCTAGGAAAGCCCCCTGATATAGGGTGAGAGAATCCCTTAGTCAGACGCACAATCCCATCCGTTTTATTGGCTGTGTTTGCTGATCCTGTGCTTTGGTATTAATCACTCACCTCAGTGGCGCTGCGCACAGAGGAGAAGGTTGTGGCTTGAGAGAGAGAGAGAGGGAGAGAAAAAGAGAGACTTTTGCCTCGCAGAGGGAATGTGGATGCACTGTATAGGATGCAAGGAGCCCTTTTCAAGTGTAAAGCGTAAACGTACTGGTGAGTGCATTTCAAGCCGTCACCAGGAGAAGAATAAATCTTCCCAGGCAGTGGTCCAAAGCAATCAACAAAAAAAGTCCTGAAACAAACGCGAGCTGGCACAAGGGCAGGCACCGTTTTGTCAATATTTCTGGAATTGCTTTGAGATGTACGGCCCTGATGTTTTTGTTGACCAGAGTGTCCGCTAATGAAAGTGGCAAGGCAACGGAGCCAGAGGTTATCACCGGCTGCCAACACCCATTCAGGCAGCGCAGAGCGGTTCACTGTTTGTGTGCACCGTGCCGCCACGGCGCTAACACCCTGAGCGAAACAACCAGCTGTTACATCCTCATTGCTCATCACGGTGACCTTGCTGGTTTTCTCCACCAGCAGAGAGGTTTTGGATGATTCTGACACCCCTCTGCTTCCATTTGTGATATTGTGATTTTGTGGACACATATACAGAGTTGCTTTTTTTCCGCCCTCTCTCTCCTCCACCCTGACACATTTTTTTTTTTTTTTAAGCTTGCCACCTACATACAGTGGAGGCCATACACGCTGCTATTAGTTACGTCAGTAATGATGGCTGCAGGGTTCTCTTCTGCTGTCTGAGTCCATGTGTTTAGGACATACCACACAGCAAAAGTCTTTCCCTCAAATATAGCCACTGTCAAACCATGTGCTAAATAAGGCAGAGGCCCAAAAGGGGAGGTGACCAGCTCTCAGCTTCAGTGGTCCCTGCTCTCACGGGGCACAGGCACAATGATGGAGTACCATGTGCTCTTCATCTGCATATTGATTGGGAACTTCATCATGCATCTTTAATGAGAACAGGAGGAAAAAAAATCCCCTTTTCAGACGATAACGGTGATTATGATGAAGCCTTTGTTCCCAGTCAATATTCGGCTGCCTTCATCAAGAACATTGCATGCTTTCCTCTTGTGCGCATTTACACTCGGATCAATTCAATTAACATCTTTTCTTACTGCTTGAGTGTAGCAGGCATGGCGATTGGGCTGTCTGTCAGTGGCTACCCTCCGGATTCACTGTATTTCAAGTGATTAAGAATTAGATGGTTTGCAATGAGGAGACTCAAACCGTTTGTGCGTGTGTGTGTGTGCGCGCACGCGTGTGTGTTTGTGAAGTGTAATACTAAACAGCTGTATGTCTGATTAAAGTTCTGCTAAGGATAATACTTTTTTTAACTTTTATATCACATCATGGTGAGGTATAATGTTATGCCGAAATGTATCTGCTATGCTTTAAGCAGAATTTATTTTCTGTTGAAAAATCCTCTTCTCTTATTTCTTCCCAGCTCATATTATTTTCAGTGTAATTGGTTTTCATCTTTTCTCTCAATATGATTTGACGGATATTGTAAGATAGGAGCAAATATAGCGGCAGCCTATTTTCATGTAAAGGAATACTTCATGTCATCAGGAGAAATACTGTAATAAAGCACAGCTCTGAAACCTTGAAGCTGGGAGATTGATGATTTATGCTTTAATGAAAGCAAAAATAAGAGGGCCTTACAATTAAAATGTACCTTCTTGATATCGTTGCATTCTATGACCCCCTCATATAATAAGACGTGGAATTTCTATTCATGATAGAAGATAGATAGATAGATAGATAGATAGATAGATAGATAGATTCATGAGCATATTCGAACAAAAAGAGCCTGCATTCATTTTTTATTGTACATGGTCTCAGTTCAGTATGGTGGCTGCTTGTGGCCTATGTTATATTTCGGAGTTTTGTAACATCAGAAACTTGAGTTTTCTCAGGATTTCTTAATTACCAGAGCAATTTTACTACTAATGTAAAGCTCCAGCTCAAAGATGCTTGACTTTGTTAAGATTATAACCATTTTCAAATATGTTAGAAATGGATTTGTGATCCTGGGATGTGTATCTTGTGATCTTGAGAAGCAAGTGATCTTAGCATAATCAGTTTGGAAATTATCTCAGGATTTCAATATTTTTATGATCTTGAGATTAATTAACTTTATTTCATGATGGCCTCAAAGGGCAATCATGATTCAAGATACAGTAAACTCATTTCATACTTTTTAAGATGAAGAGAAAGGGTGAATGAATATGCACCCTGAATCCCGTATAAGCCAGTGATGCTTATGGGATCCCTTGAGTCTACACTTCAGAAGCCCCCAGGGCAAACCGACCACAAAAATAAAATCTGAATACTGTGGAAACACTTTCAACTTTTGTGAATTGTTTTGTACCCGTTAAATGGTAGCAGAAGTAGGGATATGTCTATTTCAAATAATGACAGAAAAAAATACAGGAACAATAGCCACAGGGTGTTTATAGACAGAGAAAGTGGGAAGCCCATGTTTCCAAGGCACAAAGGTCATCTCGGCACCATCGGCAGCAACAGTGTATCTTTCTGGAGGCGGTTTATTGATGGGGCTTAATAGCAGCAGTGGTACACCATCTGTCCTCGCCTGGGGAGCGCTAACAACCATTAGGTTAAATCGCGTGCTGGTTCCTACCTGGTTGCTTTTGCCTGGAAGGCACTGGAAAGGATATGAGACTGCCCTCTCGTTCCAGAAGCCAGCATCCTAGCAGCAGGCGCATAGTTTAAGTGTCAGAGGTTCCAGGCAGCTTGCACTAAGTTGTCCACAAGCCAAATGGGAACATTTTTTTTTTTTAAAAATCATATAGATGTACATTTTGTAACTCTTTCACTTGCAACAAACATATTCATCTTGGAAAGGCACCAGCATGAGCAGAATCCATTATATGTAAATATAGACAGTGTAAGCATATCAACGTGTGACAACTGTTTTTATTGCTACAGTTCCTTTGGCATACTTCCTGCCATGCAGATAAGATTAATATTGACATGGGTAAATTGGATAAATTGCTTGGATTAAAATTACACATCATTATAACCTGTCTTGAGAAGATCTAAATCCATCTTGTATAGTTTTTGGCTGGTGTTTTGGCTGATTTATTTTTTTTCTCTCTGCCTTGAAATGAGGTAGCCTTTGCAGTCTTCTGTCTTATATAATCACCAAAAGTGACACATGTTCGTGACATATCAAGTAAATGAATGCAATGCATTAGAACCATTAAAAAACCCATGTAGTGCTCATCTTTGAAATCTCCACAAACTCCAAGATTTAAACAGTATAAACCTGTGCGGCTTTTATTTTGAATAAATGTGCCGCACAAATGCACCAGCAAATCGGACTCTTAATTCTCAAGAGTTAAGGCTCTTGTTTCGCTGGTGCAGGACAAGATTTGGAAAACTGCCGTCCTGGCACGGGCCATTTTTTATCTGAGCAGGCAGGAAACGGGAATAAGGGCTACGATGCTGCGATTAGGTGGCCATCGATAGCTGGTACGAGGAGAGATTGCTCTGCTCCTTGCATCATTCCCCCCTCTGGCTTTTGACATTTTGTAGATAAGGAGCTGTAGAGAGGAGAGAGAAACACACAGGCAAGGAGTGACGCCAGAGCAGAATAGAGCGATAGAGCAGGCCGCATATAAATTTATCAATCATGCGTGTCATTGAACTCCGCGTCCATGAAATGAGGGAGCGGGGTGGGTCAGAGCGTCTATATATTACATTATTATACCCATAGTTCGACCGCGGTGCGTTGGCCTAGATGTTTATGCAGTAGCTGCACTGTGCCACCTTCCACCATGAAAATCCTGGCCTGAGGGGAACCTGACTGAGGATCCTTTTAGCTTCTGTTGCGTTTGCATAACAAGGTGGCGTGCTTCATCACAGCTGGAGGGCAACGTGGGTGTTTGACCTGCCAGGGTGCAATAATTGGCAAAGCTCTCCCTGGAAAGCGCTGGAGAGCTGAAGCGAAGTGCCGGGTGATCAATGAACTCTTGCGAAACTGCAGAGATCACAGCTTAAATTAGGATGGCTTCTTTTCGAGGGGTTAGGAGATGGGATGGGTGGCTGAAGCCCTGCCAAATGGAAGGTTCCGTTCTCCACTAAGGTAACGCCGCATGTCCCTTACCTCAGCTCTTTTGGAGAGGCCTTTGGATGTTTTCATCCATGGTAAATTAACTCTGTTTTTCCAATTACATTTTCATTTACTCCCTGAGGTATTACAATTATGAGTTTGGGGGGGGGGGGGGCATTTTTCAATCTTGTGCCTATGCACCTAATTCCAAAACATGTAATATCCATGTAATATGTTTGGTTAGCAGATGGCCTTATCCTGGGGAACATACAAGGCTTACAGTTTCACATTACATTTATTAATGCAACTGGATGTTTACTGAAGTAGCTCAGGTTTAGTACCTTGCTGGAGGATACAAACAGCACCACTCAACACCTTTTGAATCAACCCTGCAGGCTTTGGATTACAAGCCTAGCTCTTACGAGCAATTACACAACAGTACCATCATGTTCCTGCGTTGTAAAGCAGAACTTCAGTGGTTAGGAAAAAAAAAAAAAAAAGATTCAATTGATGGTGGTGATATTGTCTGGGTGAATTTCCCAACTGGCCTGTTGACGTCTTACTGAAAGCCACTGACGTGAATATGAAAATATGAATCCCTCCTGAAGAATGAGAATTAACAGTCCTGCATGAGGCAGTCGTGTCCGCTAGGGAAGGTTCAGCTCTATCTCATTAATGTAAAGAGAACTGGAAATGCATCCCAATTTATTTTTTTTTTTTTGTGAAAGGCTGTTCACATCTACTCTCAGTAAAACTTTGACCCCCCCCCCCCCCCCCCCCCCCCACATCCATCAATGTAATGTTTATGGCACGTACCCTACAGGTATAGCATGTTCTGGCTCAATAAAGCAGATTTCAGGGACATGTGTTAAAATGAGCAATCACTACTTCATGGGTAGAGCAGCTGCCGTGTGTGTGTGTTCCCAAGTTAGTCATGTTTTGAACTTCTACATTTCATGAACCATATGAGTACGAAGTTAATTTAGAGTCATTAACTTTGTGTTACCAGGTTATACCATGCAAGCTGTGCTTACAAGGAACATCCATGTCCAATTTTTTTGTTTCATCCATTTACTCCCCCTTCTCTCTGTTTCTGTGTTTCTGGATTATGCTGTGACTGTTCTGTGTTCAAGGCAATGGCCATTGCTGCACTACTTCCAGTAATCAAGCTCATGAGGGAGAAGAATAGCCTAACCTGTACCCCCTTTCAAGGAGCATTTCCAGGAGAGTACAAACATTTCTTTTTCCTGAAAGGTTGTACACAATACAATTTGACATGCGGCTCCTCTTTCTCAGCTGTCAGGGCCCCACTGCCGCTGAAACGCCCTGGCAGCAGCAGGTTATGCTGTCATCCATGAAGGGCTCTTGCTGCCTGCAGCGACTGTTACCAGTTACCGATTTTGCCTATTGGCTGTTCATGGCAAAGCCCGGAAAGGGGAATGCGGTAGCACTGTGGCTGGTCAAGATGATGTGTCCCTTAAATCAGTTGTGTCCCCTGCTGTCTGAAACATTGCCAGAGATTCCATCCTGGACATCTGTCTGTGACGTCATTTCCTGTGGGGCTACCTGCCATGCATTCCACCAGTTTAGCCTCACCCCCCCTTTGCTCTAGGGGCCCCCATGCCATCTGGGCCATACCAATTGGCCAGCTGCTCCAGCAGCTGGAAGAGTGTGGTCATCCTTAAACATGTAGAGCATATTGAAACTAGATGACAGACTGGTGAGTTAAATAGACGCAGGGGGAGGTGGTGATCCAATGGAAATTGGGGGGCTCAAAAGTGGCCACATCTTAAAAAAAATGATCAAGATGCTTTGTGGTTTAATGACCAATCCATGGAAAAAAAAGAAGCCAAATGATTTTTGGATGTTATGGATGTTTCCCCTAGTTCACTTGATTTGAGAAGAAAAACATAAAAATGTGTATATATATGTGTGTGTGTATGCTACAGACACCCGGTGCTGGGCACATCAAAATCTGCCTTTTTTGTGTGTTAATTCCCCTAATGTTTGGCAAGTACTGTGTTCAATTGAGAAAATGGAATTCCCTGGAAGGTAAAAGTTTAGCAGAGGAAGAAAACATAAAGCCGAATATTACATTATTCATTGGATGAATCTTGACAGGTCTGGGGTGTTTTCTTCTGTCTGCCTATGTGGAGCACAATGTGTTCTCAACAGCAGGGTAGACTGTGCCGTTTCAGTCAACATATTTCATGAAAGGAGGGGGATCAATCAATCTCAGTGGGTCTGAGATTTTATCTTTTGGAGCACAGATGCTCCAAAAAAGGTCTTATCTGCCATTCTTTACAGTTTAATTGGGTTCTTTCAAAATTTTTCCCATATTGGAGGGAAAAAAATCATCATTAAATTCAAAACAGTGATATCTTTTGACTTCCTAAAAGTAAGAAATGCAGGAAACACTTATAAAATATATCCTACCACAAAAAGTGCAAGCAAAAATGACATTGTTGGGCTATTTCAATAGTAAATTGTTGCTCATTAACAGCCTCTAAATAATAAATTTGGCTATGGATTATTCATAGAATTGTATTTAATTGCTTGCCTGCCTAATCGTATGCCATGAAGACTGTCATTAAATTTTGGTTAGTTCCACATGAAGTAACAAAGGACAAATGTTTCTGTTTGAATATTTATAAGGATCGGCTAGTATGCTGGGAGAAGACATTGAGGTAGCAGCTGATTTTCCTTGGGAAAAAAAAACCTGACTCTATACTCTGTACTGTTTGCTGTACCAAACATGACTCCAGAAAATGAGGGAGAGAATATTATGCAAAATGAAAGCCTCTTCATTCAAAACTCAGCAATGTACAGGGCCTCATTACATTTCCTAGAGAATAAACTGTGTGTGTGTATGTATGCATAAAGATCCCCATATAGACATGTAGATCTGCGATGGTTTCTGTATTAGAAGGAATGGAAGCAGCTGGTCACGCATGAGACACGCTCTCATTATTGCAGTCTCCTCTTGGTTTCTGTTCGGGAAATCAAAGGTGCAGTGAAGCCATATGGAGCTTTCATAGTCACAACGGCCTCCTGAAGCCTCCGTTACCCAACAGCCAGTTGCACCGTATGCTGCCGAGACATGTGAAGACTGACAGCTAGGACAGGCTGATGATTTACTTAATGCTCTTCTGAGAGGCTTCTACCAGTGCATGCACATGCAATGATGTGAAGGACTCCTTAGATTATTCCTCCAACAATGACAGTTCTTCTTCCTCTTGCTGCTGTAGTGGTTTTTTTTTTGGTTGGGGGGGGGAAGTAGGGGGCAGGCAGGGTGTCTACCTTCTCAGGAGCGCCATGAATAGAACCAGTGAAAGAAAGCCTAATTACTCAAGGCTTTTCTTTAACCTAATTTTTAACCTTTAGAAAAGCTGGCGCCCTCCACCTGAAATAGAATACAGCTGTGATCTTGTCTACCCCGGTGAAAGCATCAATCAAGGGGGATTACGGGTTCGATTCAACCACTCGTTCCGCTCTGATTCCCGTGATGACGGCTCAATGCAACTCCTGCCATGTTCCGTGAGGTATCTACTGGGGGCACATTTTCTAATAGTTTTCTTCAAACATTGCATTACATGACACCATTTGTTCATTTTAATTGACTTGCTCACATTGCACATCAGAGAGCAGACTACTGTGCAGTGCGCCAGGAATCAAGTGTAGGCATATGAGATGGATGAATGTTCCTTATTGCATGAGCTCTCTACCATGTCCAATCAACCCTAAAGCTACATTGCTGTGATAAAGACGATGTGGAAGCTGTCTAATGAGGTCCAAAACATGAAATCCAGATGAGCAACACTTTCCTGAATGCAGTCCACTGTATTTCTGGATTCTTTACAATCCACATTCCTTCCAAGAGACTGTAAGGTCTATAAGGTCATTTTAACTAACAAAAACCACAGAGCAAGGATTGTTTCACTAAATCAATAGTTACAATCCAGGAGTGCTGAAACAAATGATCTGGATTTCCCTGGTATCCACTCCATTTCAAAAAGTCCATTTATTTCAAAGCTTCTTCAGCTGATTATGGGGTCCTATCTGCATGATCACGCGGGGCTTGTCACCCATGTCTCCTCAGGGTCTAATTTATATTTTTGAGACATCTGAACCTATTGACTAATAACTGATTGTGTGAAGCACCAGTTTTGGATCAATGAAAAAAAAAATATGTGTGGCAATGCTGGCTTCTTTCCCATCCAACTGATCTAGCACATAATTAGAGCCCATAAATCTTCAAACTCCTGTAGAGGAAGTTCTGGAAAGATCTCCAATTCAAGTTCATCTTCTTTTGCTCGATTTGTACATTACCACAGCTTGTACCAATTTAAGTGTAAAGACAGGGGGCTCATGTATGGAGACACAAAAACAAACCATTGCTGGCATTGTAATTTTTTGGAATTTTGAAGTCGGCACATTTAATACTTTAACACTATCATGTGGAATACGTTTAGGAGAATCTGCAAACCTTGGAAACACATTATAAATATGACAACAATGTGGAGATGTGTTTATGGAGCCTGATGTGCTACCAAAAGTTTGCAGAAACTTTGAAAGTTGTACTAACCTTTTTGAACCTTGCATGGGCCACTGCAGAAGTACACTAATCATGTAGATATTGCACTTTTTATGCAATACATGCATACATACATGGAAATGTTTAAGTAGGTAGGAGGATATCTCTGAGATGGCCAAAAATAAAATGTCTATATTAATTCAAGTCCACTTGTAGAATTCTGCATCATTATACTTGCTACCTGTTTGACAACTTTGTTGATGATTTTAGATTTAAAATCTCTCTGAAAAACAATCAAAAAATCACTGAAAGCAAACTGAATTAGGAACATGCCTCTGCTCCTGTTTGTGTTCAACAGCATTTCATCAAACACTTCATACCACTTGGAATGTAGGGCAGAGAGTGGGGGTGGGGCAGTGGGATTACAAAATGAAGAGCTTGTGCATTCTGAGAAGATGAGGCATGTTCCGATGAGAGAGTTTTAACGCAGACAATTCAACTTTGATCTGTCCTCATGCCACTGCCCCCCCCCCACCCCCTGGTTCAGGGGAGCACCTACAGCTGAAAGCTCATGAGTCTCACTGTTATAGCAAGTATAGCTGCTCATACTGAGTGATGGGCGTACATACTTTTGTAGGTATATAGTGTCTTAAAAAATATACACAGATGAATGTGCTATCCTGTACTCATACCTATTCAGTGCTGTTTTTGTTTTAATTTTATGTACTCAGGATAGTAGATCAAAGCATAAAAATTAGATGGTTCAATCCAGTCTCCAGGCCGGTATGAGTAATGTATGTAATGTAATGTTCACAACAAACCCTCCTACTGAGAACATTCTGATTGTTTCCCAGCCTGGTCACAGAAGAAATCATTGGATTAATACTGAAGGATTAATGAAATCCAGATTCAATGTTCAGCTCAGGTATCTAATTATATTTTTGTTGAGGTTACCATCCTTTCTGTTAATACCCAACAACATTCATTTGATATACAGCTCTCGGTATGTATTTATTTATTTTCCTCTTTGGATAAAGACTGTTACGAGTCCTTTGGTGGTCACTGAAATTAATATTAGCAATGCTAGGGTTTTTTTTTTTTTACTGACCTTTAACTACATTTAAACTACATAAACATTGATTTTAAAGACAATTGGAGATTGTAATCCAAACTGCTATTATTAAAGTGCCCAATTTGAAACATCCAACCAAAACTGTTTTTAGTGAATAATTATGGACGATGCATTATGACTTTACATTAACCAAGCTGTGAAAGAATCAAGGTGAATCATTTATTCAAAGTTATGAATAAAGTGGTGTGATGCAGTCTGGTTTCAGATTTGAAACTGAAAGTTATGACTCCACAAATCACACGCTCTCCTCTTTGCCCCTGATGCACTAATTATATTTTTACCCAGCCTATCATTTATAGCACTTTCGTCATATACTGTTTTTGGCTCCCCCTGAGTGCCACACTTTCATGAATGAGATGTGACATTTTCCAGAACTCACTGGAGTGAATGAAACACTGCAGAAAGTCAATAGGAGCAATGAATGCATTCGCTGGTAAATTATTAAATGTATTCTATGTTTCTTATTCATGTATTAATTTATTTTTGAAGTTTAATTATGCATGCAGTATTATGAGATATTCAAATAAGCATAAAATGCCTAGAGGTACAGTATACAGCTTTCTGTTACATAATGGTTATTTAGGCACTATACAATATTTGCAATGTCCTCAGAGACTGGTGATGCAATTGTCACGTTGCATGGTTACCTTGGATGCAATTTAAACAGAACGAGTTTCTAGCTTATCACTCACTGCTGAAATTAGTAACAGGCAATGTGTAAAGTTAAGAATTAAAAAGGTAGTGCAGTTTTGTCACACACAAAGTGATCAGAGGAAGGACTCCTTCTGTAAAGTAGTATGCTCAGATTTGCATCAGCAGTGTCTCTGTTGTGGTTTTAACCTACAGCTCTAAGGTCCATAGAGGAGGGCTTTTAGACATAATGATTGTAGGTTCAAATCCCATCAGGCATACTGTTCTTGCACTCTCAAAACAAGGCTGATTTTTTTTTTTTCCCAGTTAATATCCAGCATAATGATATGGGGTACGTAGTGTGTATGATGTAAATTGTTGTCTCAATGGAAAAAAAAAAAATTAATCCATGGCACTTCATCACCTTAGAGGATATGTAGTGATTGTTCTGGTGCAACAAAATGGCTGCCGTGCATCACGCAGGTGGGTGTTTGGAGGAGCTCACCATGTCTTTACTGATATATGAAAACTAAACACTAATGGCAACTAAGAAATGACAACCTGCGATTAAAGACATTGACAATGGTTATATCCCAGGCAGAAGGGTCAGTGGCAGTAAATAATGAATATTTCTGGTCAGGGTCAAAAGATTCAGATGGCATTATGTGAGCTGCCCAACCAGCTGAATTGTACTGTGAAGGACAGGCCAACAGGAATTTTATGCTATTATTCTTATGCTTTTGTTAGCTTCTGTCTTTGTTTGTTTACTGTCTGTTTTCCGTTGGTCACCTGTGAATAACACTGGTAATTTGGATGTTTTGTACATGAACATCTGGTCACACTGAAGTTCCTGTCTTGATGTTGCATCTTTTTCGCCTCCATCTGCTGCTTTTTCCCCACAACAACTGGCTATCTACATCCATTAGATCAATATTGCATCATTGTGGCATGTGCAAAGTGAAATTTTAATTGAACTGAAGTTGGTAAACATGTGTGCATTTATTGTTATTTATTTGCCTGTTGTTTCTTCCTTGCTGTGGGATGTGGGTGTTCGAAACTGGCTGTGTCAATTGCTGACAATGACCTGCGACGGAATAGGGGTGGATCGGCCGGCTAGGGTACCCTCATCTAACTGCTTATGACACCCTGTGATTCATTCGGGCACCTATCCTCTGACAGTATTGGCCTCCTGGTGTACTGAGAGACTACTGTTTTGCATACATATGCATCAGAATATTTCAGCAGCTACCGTTGCATTGGGGTGAGCTTAATATATAGTTGGTGACTACTATATATAAATGAAGGTTGAAAAGAAGAAAAATATGTAAATGTAAAAACAAGTGGGGAAAAAGTTTGATTAATCATTATTTCAAAGCACTGTCATAATTATCATAAAAATCATAATCTATCATAATTCTAAATACTAAAACAATTTTTTTAAATCGTATGTTTTATTTTTATTCATGACTGAAATGAAAAGGAGTGAAATAAAAGTTTGCAAGTTGTACCTCTGTAACAGGTCACCTCGAGTTGCGTTCAGTGTGTGAATTAAGTAAGTCCAACAATCTAGTGAGCCATCTGTTCACTTCCATCTACTTCTTGTCAATCAGTCCATTTGTCCTTAAATTAAATTAATTTGTCATCTAAGTGGTGTTAAAATATTTCAGACAAACAGGCACTCTGGCAGTTCCCTTCCATGAAGATTAAAAAGTGTCACTCTGTTGACTAATTCAGCCTGCTGGCCTTTCAACATAATGTTCCATTTTATTAAGCTGATCAGCTTTAGTCCTTTTATGCACGGCAATAAGTGTAATGGAAAAAATACAATATCTGACTAGAAGCATTCAATTTGGAAGGTTGTCCTAACAGTTGGCATTTAATGGCTGTGTGGTTGCTTCTGAAAGATCTCTTTTGTATCTAAAACAATGTTTTGTCCAATTTCAGAGAAAAGCAAATCAGTGATTTTTAATTTCATGAAAATAGAGACAACTGATCTTGATCGTATATAAACATTATTTCCCATGTTGTATCTGATAAGTTGGCAGTGCTACATATGGGAATTTTGATTAGCAGCAGTGTACTGGGGGGGTTAAGAGAAGGGCTTGACGTCAAAAGATTTTACCGGTTCACTTCTCAGTTGGGCCATCACTGTTGTACCCATGGGAAAGGTACTTAACCCCAATTTCCCCAATAAATATCCAGCTGTATAAAAATGTAATTATAAGCATCTGCTGAACTAAGGCAAAGTTTTGTGTGTGTACAATTCAACTCAGCATTGATAATATAAAATGTATCTTGAAATAGAATCTAGTGACATTAACTAGAGTTTAAAATGCTAGCATGTTATATGTATTAATTTATTACTCAGCTAGGGGCAGCTGATGAGCTATGCAAGACAAGTGAAGTTTTTTCTTGCTACTACTTAATGGAATATATTTAAAGGGGGAATTCCATTCAGGAAGGACTTTGGTGGCCTTGTGGGATTGCTGCCAGAAATGGTTGCCATGGAGAAACATGTTCTCCATTCTTCATGGAGAAGCATGTTTCTTAACATACTATATATTCAGCAAAGGTATCTGTGTATCTGTGTGTGTGTGTGTGTGTGTGTGTGTGTGTGTGTGTGTGTGTGTGTGTGTATGCACACATGCTTATACACACACACACACACACACACACACACACACAACTTGCAACCTTATACAATTGAAAGAGGCAGGAAAAAAGCTGAATCGTTGGCAAGACTATGGGATTTCCTCATCTGCAGGGAATTAAACTCTTTTGGACAAGATCTGTGCCAAGTGTCCAGGAAAATGAGGTCAAGTCAATCTCCAAATCAATTCGAGCTCAATTCAGGGGCAGTCCCAAAGGACCTAACACCTGACAACTCAAAGTTAATTCCTTCCATTTACAGAGTGAACAGCCATACGAAACATTCCTTTACAGAACTAATTTAAAGGTGGAAACCTCAGAGATTGCACTGGGTAAACTGCACATCAGACCCTTATTTCTGAGTAAGTATTTGTATATTATATCAAGCCACCAGCGTGGCATACTGGTAGATTAGAGCTGCTGTTCTCAAAGCATAGATTTCTGAAAAGTCATTCTACAATGTTCTGTTATGCATAATTTTCTGCAACTTCAAAGTTGTTGTCTATATGGCAGTGTTTTAGTTACATGAATGTGGACATATCTATCCATGAAATGTATATATCGTCATGGATACAAAGTTATACTCTGCCGTGTTCACATTATAATTGCAGCCATTGTTGTTGAAAACAACACATAGTATCTGATAGATGTCTGTGGGTAGATCAGGCCTGTGAAGGGTTAAAAGCTGGCACACCCACAGCTCTGTGGCATAAGGCAGCAAAACAAAAGAAGATTAAACAACAATATATTGTCAGGAAGATACAAGTCAGTGCCTAACTCCCTCAGACCTGGCTTTGTTCAGGCTCAGTGTTATTAAGTGGACATAACATAGATTGATAGCATTTTAATATCCTTCAGTTGTTTCTAGATATCAGTTTTCATGCCTTTTTTTTTAAATCATACATACACAAAGAAGACAGACACAAATTTAGAGAAGTTGGGGTATGGTGAACAAATTTCAGAGTGGGATTGCTGAATCATGTAAACATCTTCCTTCTTTAGGATAAAATTCAGTTTCCTTGGCTGGATATAAGCACCATTTATTAACATTGCCTCAGCACAGATAGGCTAAAAAGCAATCATGCAGAATCATGCAAAGGGTACAGTTATCTCACCCGTAGTAGACAATGAAGACATTATTTCATACATAGTGTACATAGTGAAACATCTGAAGTCATTGTTTCTTCAGCATTGCATACTGTGCATGCATGCCATCACAAAATATCATAGCCTTCGACTTTGCTGTTGCAGTTGTTATAATGTAACTATATAGATCTTTAGAAATCTGTGCTCAGCCAGGACTCCAGCTGAGCACAGCACTGATGAGACACCACAGAGAAGAGTTATGAGGGAAGCCATTTCACTTTTGTTTTTGGAACACAGCATAAATATGACAAACTAGAATGTGGCATGGTTGATCATTTTACTAAATAATTTAGTAAAATGATTTATTTGCATTGTTTTGATATTGGTAATGAGGTAAAACACCAGGACAAAGTACTCTTTTGTCACTGGTAATGTAGTACCCTCAATACCCCTACTTCCCGTAGGCTTGGGTTGCATTGACAGTTCTTGACTGAAAATTCACAGCTTCAAATAATTATTTGACCTATGGTGGAAAGTAATTTGGGACCCCTGGCCTATATTAAGCACCACTTTCAAACTTTTTAACAGACAAATGTAGTCAAGTCATTGCAGCTGGGAAAGAAGTTCCCTATAGAGAGAGAGAGAGAGGAAAAAAAAACTGTAAATCAGCAATAAATGAAGAAAATAAATCATTTCAACTTCATTATGTTAGCATTTGTGCAACTGAAAAGTCAAGAATGAAAACAGAAACGTGCTATGAGATAAATGATACTTTAGCAGGATCATCTGTCATTTTGCCAGCTATCTGTCATGCCCGGGGATGTTGTGAGGAGCCTGGTTAACTGAAGCAAAACATGAGCAGCAGCAATGGGGATTTTTCTGTATGTTTTGGGAGAGGTTAATACATTGCTTTACATAATTTTTTTCAGAATGTGATGAAACTTCCCCCGCATCAATGCTTGCAATATCACTGCATTATCAATGTTCTTGTTGTACTGTCATGCATTTACAAGACGACAAAATTAAAGTAAACTTCCATTAACTATACATTACATTGCATTCACAGTGCATACGTATTAGCATGCTAAAACACCGTTTGCATGTGGGGATTTAATTTGGAGGTCACTATCATAAGGAACGGAAAAAAAAAAAACTTGTGCGCTTAAAATAGCAATGACTCTGATAGGGGACATGTTTTATGTGTGTTTTTAGTGTTCTCAGGTCAAATGGTGCAGGCTATCCATCTTGCAGCTGGAGACAAGTGGTATTCTAAAAGAGGACACGGGGGGAGATGCCCATTTAAGGACAAACTTATCCATTTTGAGAGGCCCAGCTGGTATAAGTGTCTCATGCAGCATACATGCACATGTCTGACACTGGATGAAAAAGGAACAAGGCATGCATTCATTCTTCAGATTAGTTTCTACAGTAGCTCCATCCAAAGGTACGGTCATGACAGGTACTGTAAATAGTTTCTGGAGTCAAAAGGAGGAATATTTCTACATAATAAGCTATTCAAGTCACCCTAGATAAAGGTGTCTGCAATGCCAATGAACTACAGTGACTGTAGAAATGGCTCTCTATAGGCCACAACAACTGCTTCAGGGTTGAGGTGTAACCGATTTGCTTTCAGAGAACATGCTTGACTCAGAGGGCAGATTTTTTAAATTTTCTATTTAATTCCTTCAATGGATAAATCTGTATTTTGCCTTGTTTAGAATATTTGCATCACTTCTTATAGGTACAGACACAGATAGTGCTTTCAGAGGCTCCCTGGATAAGACATAAGGGCAAGGTTCCATTACTATGACCAGATCTTCTAATAAGTTTTACTTAAATGGAGAAAATTGCCTTTATAATAGCCCTCCTATCTTTTATTTACTTTTTTGTGTATAATGGATAATCAGTTATAGTTTTATGTCTGGAATAAACCAACATGCATCACTAAGGATGTATACAAAAATGCAAGTGTTCAATGCAGACAGTTTCTTGGAAAACTTTGCTGAAACTTACAGGACTCTGCTCAAGAGGAAAAAGGTAACACATTTAGTGACACAAATTTGAGAGTCAAAGCTGAGGACAAATGAAACCTGCGGTAAGTAATTAAGCGTGTATAAATGATGGATAATAGTCGAAAATAGCGCATTCATAAACCCATTCATTTTCATTTATTAAAATCACCTTTGCATTTGTAAAATGAGTATGTGTTGGTTGACAAAACTTGAATCTTTTTCTTTACTTAGTGCTGTGTGTGTTTGGCTCTGTAATTCACAGGGGTGGCCTTTTCTATACTAGTTGAGACTTGGGTCACTTGGGCCAGTTCTGTTGCAGCTACCTATTTTAAAGGACTGATGAATCAGTGCATTGGAAATGTCAGACTGACAAGCTGTCTGTCTGCTGGGAATATTCAGTGTGCATCCAAATGAGCAAAATGCCTGACAGAAACTTGCTTCCAACCCACAGGACCTTCTAATGGGTGAAGGTTGGGGAGTGCTGATACCATCTCACTAAACAGGGTACCTTGCTTTTGGATCAAACCAGCCCTCATTTTATTGATCTTCGGTGTGATCTGAGCTGCCACCCACTTGGTACCAAAATGCAGTGAGATAAGAAGAATACTGGGACTCTAGATCCAAGGTGCTGCCTTTGAACCCTTAGGAACATTTTAGGCTGGAGTTTCCAACATCACCCCCCTACGTACCTATTCACTCTGTGCCACACAGCATTGTACATTCAAGGTTATGCTGTGCTGAACATGGGACTCCATCTGTCATTGGAAGATATCCCTGTGCTGTGATGGTTCAACTGAGTTTCACATCTGATCTATCTTCTATGTGAGAAGGAACCATAGTTTGTGCACCGTGTTGCACTGAACCATAGCTTGGGCTCCATTGTACAATAATTGCTGCAAAAGACAGATTTGAACTTTCTGCCAGATTTAAAAGCACTTTTAACTTTTTCAACCTGTGTTTGGAACAGCTCTATATTTTCTATTCACACACACATCTTTGAAGTTATTGATTTTTTTTTTTTGTTCAAGAACCATGTGGAATTCATGAATTAGAAAACTGTGTGTGTGTGTGTGTGTGTGTAAAGTCTTTACCAGATGTGTCTTTTTAATGTGTTTGCTTTATTAATACATTTCACCGTACTTTCACAATTCGTCTAAATTTCACAGTAAATAACAAATCACTGATGTCAAAGGGGAAATGTTGCCAGCCGTAATTGTGAGGCAGGCAAATTAAGGATAATTACTGTTTCTGAATGGAAAGAATGGATTTATTGGCATATTGTTGACTGGTGACAAACCTCCATCTGGAACTCTGTACTGGTCAAAATCAGTTCTCCCTCTTTGTTGTCCTGGCGATACCATCTGCACCAATTGTTCTTAGCCTGGTTCTCAGCCATATTCCTGAGAGGTATGGACATGAATGCCCAATCAAATTCAACTGGACTTTCAACTTCTCCCTGGAATAGAATTTGTCCTGTCATCACTGCTCACTGGGTGACATGTGGAGCTAGCTAAGGCTTCTCCACTTACTTTTTCAGTTGTCCAATGAAATACATGTATTTACAGCCATATTTTGTATGAATATAAACTTTGCATGAATATATGACCTAATTTCATACTGTAGACTTGACTTTTGTGTTTCTATCTAGCCTATTGTCTGTTTCTGTTTACTTGCTTTTCCTTGTGTATTGCTTTTGCTGTGGAAGTCATTCCATCGTCATCTACCCACTGTGGTGGTTTTTCCTCAGCTGAGTAAAATATTTCAGCACAACTATGGCAAGTATACCATCAATGCCAAAACAAAATGAAACCAAGTTACTTTCACCAAATTGGAATGAAATACCTTACACCACTGATTCTCAATCCTGGTCCTGGGGCCCCACTGCTCTGCACGTTTTCCATCTTTCCCTGCTCTATCTACCTGACTGAACTCATCAGTGGCACTTTTGATTAGCTGAGCACACCTGATTTAGTCAAGAGCATGTTAGTCATTTCAATCAGGTGTGTTTGGAGCGAAGATAGATAAGATATGCAGGACAGGGGGGCTCCAGGAGTAGGATTGAGAAACACTGCCTTACACAAATACAGTGGTGAAAACACACCATTGCAGAGCAGTAGACCAGCTGAGAAACTAATATATAAACAAACAAATGCTTCAGATAACCCCAGCCAAGGTGAGGTAAAGACATCATGGTCCTTTGTCTGGGGTTTGTCTGTTCTGAGCGGACCCATGTGCTGGAGACAGAACAGCTGTTCTAGGGTTAGCTACATGCTCTTTGCAAATCCATTGACGCCACTCTCCAGCTGAGGCAAAAGCCTGTTGTCGGTGCTATATTTAATACCGCTGTGGTTAATTAATGGACTTCTATTAATAACAATGAGAGCTGTTAGAAATCTCTGTTCTCACAGCTCCCTGTTATGTTAGAACCCCACAGCCATTCCTGTACATTATTGATGAAGCTGAAGCTTCTCATGGAGCCGCAAAAGTTATTTTTTTATAAGTAGACATTTACATTTTTAGTTCTAAAAATGATAAATGCATAGCTTTCGTGTGACAGGTTATGGAAGCTCTGCAGTATATTCTAGCTCTGCAAAATCAAAGGTCAGTTGTCACGAGAGAGAGGGAGTCGTCTGAGGGTCCTTTTAGACCTTCTCCTTGAAAAACATGTCAAACTTTCGCTAAATACCATCAACACACCATGCCATAATGGTACCAACTTAAATGAGACAAATCCATATGATGTCCCAGTTGTTTGCATAATGTAATCTAAATAGAAATTGGTAACCAACTAGTTAATTCGTCATAGCAGATGCCCCTATTATAACAAGCTTATGGTTGTGGGTAATGGGCAGAAAATGTAAGACCAGTGTTGAAAATTCATCTTTTGGGGACAAAAAGAGAGGAGTAATCTGTAAAGCTTTTAAAATGGCTTCCAGTGTTTAATAGCGTGTATAAATGCAATCTATCTCAAAGAGGAACATCACTATCTGCATCTCTCTGGGCTAAGTGGGTGATTTGTAAACAAAACAAGTAATTGAAGAAATTTGAAAGGCTTTCATCCACTATCACTGAAGCAAGCATGTACTTTATTTTCCTTATTTCTGAAAATTAAAACAGACCAGAGAGGTTAATAGCTTTTTGCAAATGGAATAAAGCATCTAACTAGAATTATTATGATTGTGTTAAAGAAATACAATGGGATATTGAAGAAAGTTTAATATATCAAAGGAAAAAAGGTAGAAGGAGTTTTGAAGAGTTTTGAAACGTTTCTTCCATGTAATTTCTTTTTGTAGGTATTTAAACTGTAGAATGAATACTTTACAAATAAATAAAAATGCCATTATCTGAATCAGTAACTAACGGTGGTAAATAAGATTTTGATTAAACTGGCTTAAAGTGGTTAATGCAAATTAATTAGAAAACATGAGGAGAGCAAAATTTCTCATTTAAATGTGGGGATGAATTAACTTGGGGAAACAAACGACGCTTGAAATTCTCAGAAATTTGTGATGCTGGCGATAATGACCTCAATGTATCAGACAAACCTATGGTGCTTAAATTCAGAAAAAAGCTTGATTGCTTCACCGGTTCCCCTTGGTCAAGCTTCCTCAAGCTCCTACCTTTTTATTATTCCAGCAGAGTGAATGCACCCTTGCAACATGGCCTGGCGAACAGAAAATAAAAAGAGAAATGGAAAGAAAGCAGGGGAAAATCTGCTTAGAATAACTCCCTCATATTAATAATAAATAAGCCGTTTGTTTTGTCCCACTGAGACTGTTCCTAGATGTTGCTTTTGAGCTTGTTCCATCTTTCCTCAGAGAGAATGTTATAAATACAGTAAACGTTAGATTTCGGCTTATGTGACTTGCTTTGGTGAAACTTAAACAACTGGTCAAAACATGCGGCAGAAGTAGTTTTATTATTTGTTTCTTTTTAACTTTCATTATTGTCATGTCAGTACTGAAAACTATATTTCAAGGATTCTTAACTGCATCAGTTCTTTATGCTAAATATTAGGTAGTCATGATGCCTGTCCTTGATGCATGACAAACAGCAGAGACTATCATCCAGTCCATTATCATAAGTGCATGTAAATATAAGTGCCGTATGCGACATGTAATTAAGATATGCCAAAAACTATCTGCACTGCTGACTTCATGTGTCAGGATGCCTCTGTCTGGCTTCCTCCATCTAGCAATCATTATGGAGCTTCCTAACAGGTATGCATGAAAATAATGATGAAATAACATTTATAAAATTATTTCACTGATTTTATAACTCTGAAAGGCTCTCCTCCATTTTGCAACATGTTTACAAAATGGAAAAGTGGGAATTGTTTTTTTTTTTTGGTTTATTAAAAAAAAAAAAAGTTTTATATGTCAGGGTTTTGGCTGCTGCTGCTTCCCGGAGTGACCAACATGTGGCCTCATAACTTCCTGTCAGGGTTTCCGGCTGCTGCTTCCTAGGACAACAACTGGATAGCCTCACTTCCTGCTTGTTCCAGGTCTCATATAGTTAATGTGTCCCACCTGTGTTTAGTTATGGTCAGCTGTGCTTTCCCTGCCTTGTTGCTCAGTCTTAAGTTGCCACACTTTGTGTATGCACTCCTATACCAAGCCTGAATTTGCCTCTTGAGCCTTCACTGAAGAAACCTTTGTTTTCTTGGAACTGACCCTTGTGTTCTGGGTCTTCTCTGTGTTTGGATTCACTATGCTCCTTGTAACATTATATTAGACAAATAGCCATTTTCAGTTGTTTTATATTGTCAGTGTTCAGGTTATATACTGTAGGTATCTGACTTTCAGTCTTTGTCAATTATTTCGTGCTTTCCTATGCCTGTCCCTGAGGACACTAGAGGTTATATTGCAATACTATGTCAATTGACATTACAGTCATAAAAGTCTGAGTAGATGATTCTAATACCTAGATTACTGCTGAACCAGTATGAGCAATTTAATTGTGTATCATAAAATTAGTTCTAGTAGTTATTGTACTCTCCATCCCTGAGTACTGGTGTGCTGTTCTGTCCTGTTAGTACACTACTGATAATGTCGCCTTGACCCCTCTGTCTCCCCTACATAAAAAACATCAGCCTCTCCGACATCCATCTAAAGGTACATGTTAACACAAGTGCTCATCACAATTTACTAAATGATGCATAGGATCCAGTCGTTGGCCCCTAACATGCCAGACCTTGGGTGATCTTATCAGTGCTGTGTGAGAAAGACATCCATCAATATTTTTCTAACACCACTTGGTTCGACAAGGTCTTGGATCTGTGTTGTGGGTCGATCAGAGGCACATGGAGGGTCACCATTAAACCTTGGCTAGGTACAGCTGATCACAATACTGTCCCTGGCAAATAGGGTAGTGTGCAGACAAGAGGCGGTTGTATGGATGTAGATGGATGACCACATTGAAGGACATACAGGCAAACACAGATGAACTTTCTGATGTTGTAGTCAGCTCATTGTTTCATTAGTAAAAACCTTAAAGTGGCAAGGAGTGAAATGTAAAGTGATACGTATGTGAAGCTAATAAACCATGGGTTATAAAATCTTTTGACAATATCACAGACAAGATGATCATTGGTGTGATCAAGATGTGATTTCGCCAATACGGTGAGATCGGAGATGAAGAATCTAATCAAGAAATTAAGTGAGCAAAAGGATGATATGAAAGAAGTCTCAAGTATAATCAGATAAAGGGAGCAGTGTGGACTGGAAGAGCTGATGATGATGATGATGATGATCATTCTCATGATTAATAATCGTGATTATGGCTGCCAAAGAATTAGAAGCACAGTCTAAACTTTCTACTCCAGATTTGATCATGATATCAGTAAGGGACTGAGTGGGATTAGAGAACGGAATACAACAAATAAATACATTCAAAGTGAGCAGTGTAATTTATTAAGGTCATGAAAATTCCCAGCTTGGAAAACTTAGAGACAGAGGGGAAAACTTCAGGGTGTACTGAACTGTGGAGGCAGGCTCTGGTGTGGCTAAGAATGTCTGACAACACTATGAGATGTAGGTAGCTCTTGTGTCCTTGATCATATCCTTCATCAAGTCCTTTTGGGAGCTGGTAAAGGGCCAAATATGGCTCAAAACACAGGCCAGTTTTAAAAGACATCTGGATGGTAGCAAACCCACTTGTTTCATTTTGTAAATCATCTCTTTAACAGCATGTCTCCTTAATCATCAATGTAATGCAACAATATTGTCTGAAAAGAATATTATGTTACATTCTTTATATGTTGAATGAGGTTTTCATTTTTCAGTTTTTCATCTAGCATGTGCATATCCATATATGAATATATTCTGAAAACTGATGTCTGCAGAAGCTAATATCAAGAAATCTAAATTGGACAAAAGTCATTCTAATGATAAAGCAATTTGTCCTTACTTTCGAACAGCAAATTTAAATATCATTACTTACACAGTGATATCATTATGGGATTTATGTATTACTTCAAGAATTATAGAGCATTTAACTTCAAAATTGAATAAATGTATGAACCAGGAAATTTGGGAGGAAAGCAAAATGGGTAACGCATGCAGCAAACATGGTTAACTTGTCAGGAATTTGAAGTTCTGTACTATAGTCACATGTGTCTGGTCTCTTATCTCAGTAGTATTACAGTTATGTATTCAGTTGTTGCACAGAAAAAAAAAAATCAGAAATGTGTGTACCGTTTGCTTTGACTACAGCCAAGGATTACTGAAAGCAAGGTGATTGCTGCAGAACATACTGTCACTGAGGGACAGAGTGTATCAGGATTAACATTGAGAAAGGTGTGTGTGTGTGTGTGTGTGTGTGTGTGTGTGTGTGTGTGTGTGTGTGTGTGTGTGTGTGTGTGGACACTTGCACTCAGGGGATTCTGAATGGTATTCTGTTGCTTTCCATCTTTTATACAGTACTCTTCATCATAACACGACATGTTCTATGGCGTGGACATTTCTGCTGAGTAAAAAAAAAAAAAAAAATGCTCTAAAGGCCAATAAATGCCAGCTGTAGTATGATGAGGTATATGGCTTTATGTGATGCAATATAATTGTATTCTACACAGAAAAACCTGTGCTAGATTACTGGTCCCATGCAAGCTTCCTAACAAGTCACAAGGTAATTTAATGTTATGAGCATTTATGAACATTTTCCATTCCTTTTGCTTTTGTTAGATTTGCTGGTTATGAATACACACCCATAAGCACCCTCCAAAATTTTTTTTTTGTCCAAAATCTAGTATTATGCATCAGCATACACCATAGAGCGTGCTGATTATTTGATACAGGTATTCAAAGTAATAAAATCCTTTTGTCTCTATTGACTATGTATAGAGCTTATGCCATGTTTGATAAATGTTTCAACATGCCAGGGATATTTTTGCACATTTTTCAGAAAACAGGGTTAACATCCTTCACATATTGTGAGATTATGAAGGAAAAGATTCAGGTGGACTTCGAACTTGTAACTCCTTTTGGGAAGAAACTTCTTTTGGTAAATCTTACCCACACAGTCTGGTGGGGTCCATTCACATTTGTCCAGCATTTTAACTTTGACTTGAAAGAATGTGTTGCTTTAAAATTTTTATCATTGATTTTGGTGATCTTTAAATGTGTTGAATTATTTGTGAAGAAAGAAGAGTAATGCCTTTTAAGCAATTTAATTAAGCATATAATTATAAATCAGTTAAGAACAAGTATTGATTGAATCCAAGGGTATATAGGCCTTGAACAAAATACCACACTGATACAAAGAAGAGGTAACACTTTCCTGCACAGAGATATTATCAATAATCATAAATAAAAGGAACAAACTGATTTTAGTTTTGATGAAGCTGATTGAACACAGCATAGTTATCTGAATTTCATCCTATCTAAAGTAGAAACATAAATGTTTTAGTTCAAGTAAAAACCCAGAAGGTGGCAATTTATGCATTTACTGTTCATGTAAGTAACCTATATAAGGACATACATGAGATAGGAAGCTATACCATTTGTAGTCTATACCAACTGTAGTATACCAGTTTACTTCTTTGTATATGTAAAACATGCCACTGTTGTTTTCCAATGATACACTCACCTGTCTAATTACTCAGTGGGAAGCCTTCTCAGTAGAGTCTTCACTGAAGACAGCAATTTGCGACAACAAACTAGGAAATGCAATAATAATAAATAGCCATGTGACACATTCATCACTTATAACAAGGATTTACAAACGCATTGTTAGTCCTCATCCATCAGTATAAACATAGCTAATTGAGCAATTTTATTTTATAAGTTCTCGGATACGGACCCACCTCTGTTTCCTGGCAGAATCTGCAAGCAGTATGCCACTACTGCACGTTTTCAAATTCAATAGTGATGAGCACAATAACAGAAAGCAGTTCCTTTTACTGCAAGCGGTCTAATTTGAATGTCATTCTCCCAGATAATGGCACGTATGAAATGCATGAATGCAACTGTCTCAATTATCCCGGTTCATATTATTTCAGATAAAAGTAGTATGCTATTATGGGCAGTGGATCAATATATTCTTTGTTAAATACCAAGGCTTTAGAATTTGATGAGGGCTAATTCTACAGGCTAAATACATGTTTATGTCAAACAGAACACCATGGCCACTCCTCTTAATTCAATTACTTTCAGACCTGGCAGGATTTTACAGTTCACATAAGAGGAATTGTCTGAATCAATCAGTGGCAACCACTGAAGGTTAAGCACTGTCCCTGTCTGTCATGCCTCTAACAAAGCGGGGTTTTTTCCCCCCTTTGCGGACATGATTTA
The DNA here is from genome assembly GCF_013368585.1 of Megalops cyprinoides. Classification (NCBI taxonomy): domain Eukaryota; kingdom Metazoa; phylum Chordata; class Actinopteri; order Elopiformes; family Megalopidae; genus Megalops; species Megalops cyprinoides. The sequence continues at coordinate 5,560,280 of NC_050589.1, read as the reverse complement.
TTTTCTGTAAATATTAGAAAATAAATCAAACTATCCCAAAGGAATCTGAATGACACAGCACTTTTAACCTCATATGAGCGCCCCCACCCCACAACTCTGTGTGACTACACTAAACCATTTCAAGGTTGAATAGTATGTCTGATATCAAGCTTTTATGATGTAAGGAAGATGTAAAATCTAGCAATACTCACCTGGGGTTATCTCCTGGAAGGTTTTGTCTCACATACCTAAAAAATAATATTAATATATGCATGTTAAGCTAATAACTGTATCCTAGAACATAATTTTAAGGTAACTGTTGCTGTAAGCTCTGAAAAGCAGCACCTGAACTACATTCTGTTTTTCTGGAAGTCAGTATTGGCCCCCATATTGCCGGAGGGCATGTATCCTGATCATCCTTGGTTCAGTGTTTCATGTCTTTCTTCATTTGTTTTTCAAATTTAGTTTCTCTCCCATGTTACACCTCCAGTGTTGCAGCTCAGCATTTTTTAAGGTCACCTGAGATGAGAAACAGCAAAAAAAAAAAAAAAAAAAAACTAAAAATGTTGATTCAGGTATACAGTCAACACTCAAGGGGAGATGGACATTCATATCATATACAGCATACACCAACAGCACAGTCCACCGCCAGAATAACACTTGGATGTTTCAGAAGAGCAAACAGGCCCTGGTATCCTGCTCTCTCCCATTAAAGTGGCTCATTTGTAAGGGGTGGTCCAAAGTGTCACAGATTATTACACCTATGCAGACCTTTCCATAACCGGAACAACAACTGACTCTGATGCCACTGACAGAGGTTGCTCGGTGATAGATTAATAAGACTTGATTCTCTCCGTCGCCCATCTATCACGGAAGGACACGGCTCCATTATGAAATGACCTGGTTTGGCAGCTGCCGTTATTTATGGGCCAGCTCTTCATTGTTGGAGGTTGCCATGTTGTCCTCATGCTGGCAGTAAATCTGCCTCGCCATGGAGCAGCAAGGCCAGTTCATTGTGTCCACTCCACTCCATCCCACAGACAGAGCTCTTTCTGTGTGAATAGAAAGATAACATTGTCTGATTTTCAACTGGGATGAAGTTTTCCCCCCCATTCAGAGGTAACTGCTATGGAGTCAATCACGATGGTGTGTTTGTTCAGTTCAATGAGACATCATTCTCCCATGATTGGTTATCCTTGAAGGACAATCTTTCTCTCGTCCTTATGAATGTGCTTCTCAGAATGTCCACAACAGTTTATAAAAGACGTGTCATTGTTAGTTTTCAAAAAATTGTCTGAACAGATTGACATACGTCTATACTCTATATTTTATTTGAACATACATTAATTCTACATGTTCAAACTAGCCATCATTTAAACATTATATACAGTTTTAGCAAATCAAAGCCAAATCAAAGCGCTAATGTCAGTTAGCACTGGTGTTCAGACAGAATCTACCATTAACGTATGCAACTAATATGAGAAAGCAGTACCACGATTGTTTAGTGAGTAGAATAACTTTCAGGGAACTCTATACCAGTCGTAACAGTGGACTGTAGACTGGATGCCAGTGCACTTGCACCTCAGCCAAACTGATCTCAGATCAGCACAGAGCAAGTCACGCTAAGTGCTGCCTCATCACATTTGTGACTAGTTAAACAACAGAGATCAGTCTTAATGAGAGTAGCAGGGAGCACTTAATGCAGTCCTTCTATCAAACACAGATGTTCCAATAGCTGTTTTCCCACTGGAAAGGCAGAATATGAACTGTATCAGACACAGCTCTTTAACTAGTCAATTTGAATTTTTGATGGTAATCAGATGCCTTGTCCCTGTTTAGACAGGAAATGTTTAAATATTATTGCTGTTCCTGTGTGTTTCCAATTTACAAATTCATGAAGATGTTGCTCAAGCCCCACAGCTTGATTTGGTATCAGGAAGACTTAATAAATTAATCTGTGCAAAACAGATCATCTTTTGACTGAATATTAAAATAATGCAACGTTAACAACAGCATCACACCATCTGTGGCTACATGCTGGGATGCTCCAGATGTGGCCTGAATTTGGTGTGTATTGTGAAGATATGGCAGAAGCACACCAAAATTTGTATTTTACTGTTTCTGGCACCTTAACAGCACATTTCAGCTATGACACATTTCAGTATTGTAAATGCACCTTAACAAGCATATGTAAACGGGGTAGTTTCTTTTGCAAGTCTAGTGTGTGCAGTTGTACCTTGTGGTGTCCATATTGAGACATTCCTTATCCTTTGGACATTTCTTTACTCACATATTTTGGGCCTCATCATTCGAAACATTTTGGTGTTAAAACTTTTATAACGGCATAACTCTGGCATCAGGCATCAACTGCCTCTGGTTTTCAGCAGTTTTGTAAATGACATGATGTTGCTTGCATCTTGTGTAACTTGTAACTTAACAGTATACCCTACCGTTCTTACATTGGTGTACGGTGAGTTCATACCGTTTTTTACACTTCCGTAAGCCGTAAGTAGTGCTTATCTATATGCTATGCATCTCAGATTTTTTTATCATTATATATCTTTATATTTTAAAGGGGCTTGTGATAAGTGTGTTAAGTTAAGGTGATGTCTGTCAAGTGATACTCAATCCAGGGACTGCCTGGACAAAGAAAAGGAATGTTACCATAAAAACTGCACATATCATGATGGTCAGTTTCCCCTCCTCTTCCCCTCATGCTTTGTTTAAGCTCAGACCACAATCTGTTTTATGCCAATATGGTGACTTCAACACATAACACTTAAGAACATTGTAAACTGCAAGCCAAGTCCAAGCAAAAAAAAAAAAAAGCAATCATAGTTTTTTTGTGAGTGCTGAAGATGGTTTACCTTCATTGTTCTAGTCCTTGTTCCCAAAAGGGAAGGCTCTCCATCATCTGAAAGAGTAGACGGTGCAAAGAAAGATCATTTAAGGAGAAGGCAATCAATCAAATCAAATGAACTCAAATAAGATCAAGGGAGTTTGTAAAGTGTGGCACTGTGGTGGCAGGAACATAAGACATCAGAAAAAGAGAAAGAATTCAAAGTATAAGGAATATGAAATGGATGTTACTTGAATCAAAGCCCATTTGAAATAAACATATGTATGTGATGCTGAGCCATTTTGTTTATTGTGTATACACCCTGCCAGAGCCATCAGTCATGCAACAGAGCAGTCAAAGAAATCAGGGCCCTAACCTATCAAAAGCTAACAAACTAAAACATTTATTCTCTGTACTGGCAGGCAGCACTTCTTTGTAAATTGTGAGGGCCTGCAAGGTATTGTAACAGTCCCACTTGTAATTTCATTCTTTTTTTCCGTCCATGGACAGGGGATTGAAAATGACACAACGAAAGTGTCTTATTAATGACAGCAGCAATGTTTAGCAATAACTCCAGAAGTCACAAAGTCCATACGTTCATGGAGAACACATGCAGAATTTTCAAGCAGAAAATTCTAATATTGAACCGGCTTGTAACCATTTTGATAAGGAAAATCCACCTTCTAATGCATTACATGCAGAAAACCCTTTCATTCTAAGCATGTCTCTCTATTTCTGAGGATAATCTTAGATTAGGTTTCTGAATTAATGATCTGAATCAAATGCTTTTCTGTACTCACCGAAGTATGATATTACTGTATTATTCAATACAGCCACTCCTTGCGATTCCTCACAAGGTATAGCAGTGTACGTTCAAACTGAGCATGGGTATTTAATGTCTAGAGGTACAAAACAGTTAAAATGCACTCAGCATTCTTTCATGTTTAATTTATCTGGAAAGACACAAAAACCAATTTAGCACTTTAATGATTATCGGTCCTCCTTTCTGTCACAACATTCCCTGCAGTGCTGTTTGCTGTGTTGTGTTTTTGCCCCCTGGGGGTAGGGCTGTGAGTAATTTTAGTTCTGTACTGGCAGCCCTTGCAGTCTGATTTGATTTTATTTTTTCAGATGGGTGTGTTAACCCATTGGAACATGCACTGCTACATGCAGTCTCTGACCAATCATCCAAATTGTGTGTGAAGTTGTATGCGCCTTCCTCAATATGTTGACTTCTGAAATACGCAATTATAATCCAAACAATGTACAACACGTCTGCTTTGTCAAGTGAACCTACTGAAGTTTAGCTTGCCTTTCATGTGACACATAGAACCATGTTTTGATTGTGCCTGGAGGGTAGGAAGCACTTGTGATCTACTAATAGAAAGTGAATCAGAAACATGCTGTAACTTGTGAATTATGAATGATTAACAGAATTTTGATGGACAGAACAAAAAAAGAGTACATTTACTTAGCTCCAAGGGTGCAATAACTGTCTCGTAAAATTACTGCTGGTAATAAAGTTATTTATTCAACCACATTGTAAAATCACAACCCGCCTCAAACAGTTTGTCAACCTGATGATTCATAAACTAGCTAGTTAAAGTCAGCTCACATCAACTTTTTTTAGGGTTTGTTCTGTGCTAAAGACGAACCATTTGTTGAGCTTACAAGCCAGCAAACCACCTTGTATACTAGCCATCCAACTGCTTTAACAATTTTGTATGTGTAACAAATTTCCAACATGGTTTTGCTGTCTATGATGCAAATTGCATCTAGTAACTGTGTTAATAGAAAAAAATCCATTTTCATACACTGCCAAGTGTAGTTGAGATGCTTTCACTGTTATAACCCGAGAAACAATGTTTCAACAACATTTAACATGTCGGCCTGCTGTGAACAAGTGTTAGCTGCTTTAAAGCAAGTTGGCAAGATGCAGTAATTGAAAATGGTACAAAAACATTATAGCACTAGATAGCATGTGGAGAAATTTGTCAAATGCAGTAATAATGTGATGGTCTTACTATTAATTTGGCCATTCCCCACCAGCATCCAGTTGCCACCCAAATGAGTTGTGTAAAGCCTGTCATGAATACTAATTTGTCTATATTCTCAAGATTACTGTGGTCCTTGAATACATCATTTGTTGTTCCAGCTCTTTTGGTGAAGGTGAAAGGGTACCATAGTGCAATAATACCATACATGATCAAACAAGTGATGAGTAATTCCAATTCAATTAGTAGAAGACTGTGTCAATCTTGACTGATCATTCGTGAAAGTAATTAGAGAAAAACCACATTCATAACACAACAGACCTGCATAGCTTTCCTTAACGAAGCCATAGTCCACAATGACTGCTGGAACTCTTCTATGATAAGTATACACTGGTATGGATGTTTCCATGAATAAAAAATGTGGCTGCCTGCATGTAGATGACAGTCCATGCACACTAGCCAATGATTTTTGACGTGTGCAATATAACTTCTCTTTGTAATCTCAACAGAGTGATTTAGACTGCGCAGGCCAGTTCATTTAAGACCACGTATTATGCCTAAATCACTATTATGATCACAAACTGCAAGGCTAATAAGAGAAATCAAACCCAAATAAATAAATAAATAAATAAATAAATAAAAGGAGAAAAGGGAATTAAGATTATTTATCCCGGATTAAGAATGCATAAAATTATCATTTTCCACATGGTCTTTCATTATAAAAAAAGCTTACTTCCCAGGCTCATTTCTGATATTAAAAAATGGACCCATGTGAGAAATCTTTTGAGTAAAAATTAAAGACCATTCATTTTAAACATTCATATTTTAAAATGACATTATAAGAAATGTGTTTTTTGTAAGAAGCTTCAGTGCTGTGGATGCCATGTCACTGAGACAAGTTTTGAATGTTGAAGCTTATGCAGTTTGAAGCCTCTAAATATAACCATAAAAGTACAAGCCTTGGGCTTAATAGCATTGTCGCATTTCCCATTATAAACTGTCATACTGCATTCTTATTGCTGCTGATCCTACCAAGTGACCAAGCCCCTTAGGTTACGTTGTCATATTGTACCAAAAAGTGTTAACAGAATGTGCCTCCATGATCATTTAACTGCAGTGGTGAAACTGTTTCACTTATGTATTTATAGTTGTTTAAACTTGAACCCTCTGGTAACATCTTCAAAACATACCAAAAAAAAACCCCCAAAAAACAAAATGCCTCTGTAGATGCCACTGTACCATCTAACCTCTATATTCATTCAAATATACAATAGCCTCTTACAGCCACATAAGAGATGGCCAAATGGCAATGGCCTTTGGACCACATCTTCCTCATCTTATTCTCCATCTTAACTTTCATGATGCATTATTCCTGGCAAATCCTCCTGTACCCTTAACAATTCTCCTCATTGACCTGAACTCATTCAGCCAGTAACCACATTTTCCCACTGTGGCAAATAAAGTAAAGGTGGCTATAATACTATAATAATAATATAAGTGTGAACCCACTATGAAAAAAAAACACACATATATATATATATATACCCATTTTAGTAACTTGCCAATTTTGCATGCAATGCAATTTTTTTTCTTTTTCAAGATTTCAATATACTGCTGTATTAGTTTAGAGTATTTAAGTAAAGGGAATGAATGATATTGCCATGGAAACTGGATGCGTTTTCATACTCTAGTTTTGTCAGCATGTATTGTTTCATTCATTACAAGACCAGTGTTACTGTACGAAAGAATAAAAACAAAAATATCCATGAGAGGGAGGTTTGGTTAGGAAACTCAAGCTTATCTGAAAGGTTAGGGTAGCCACTCCTGTTACAAATTGACAGTTAACTTCAGGTTTCTATAGTTATGAGGATGTGAGGTGATTGATTTCCTCCCATTAACTTTCATCTGTGAATCAAACTTAACATGGAGGAAATGTAAAATCAAACAAATGTAGTATGAATTTTTGGTGAATGAGATTTAGTTTAGCGCAATTGCGTACTACATGGATGTTTTAAAAGAAGGGATGGGTAATTCCTGCATTTTTCACTGTTAACTTTCAATTAGCAACTAATGACTGCAGGGACATTGGGAGTATAAACTTACCCTCAAGTTTACTTCCATTGAATAATTAAAGGAGGCATAGTGAAAACTAACAGACACGCACACACACAGGATAGAGAGGTCTGAGAATTATCTATCCTTTGCCAAAGTGTCATTGATAAAAAAAAAAAAAAAAATATATATATATATATATATATATATATATATATATATATGTATATATATATATATATATATATATATATATATATATATATATATAGGATATGACTTGATTGTAAAGGCCATGGTCTGACTGTTGAGGCCATCTAAAATCTTTGTATAATCCTTGCATTGTAAATGGGCCCCTTGAATGCTACTCTCTCACACAGGTTTAACTGACTCATTCCCTAAAGAGTTTTCTCAATCATTTTAAATATGTTGGCAGACGGGAACTCCTCTGTCACACCAATTAACTCTCATGAAGCTAAAGTACAATAAACAGATGCACTGCAGCCTTAGCTCCCCTTCCATCAAATTGGAATTTTGGTCAGTAACTTGTTTGCACGGATATGTACATATCCGCACTGTGTTCATACCCTTGAATAAACAGGATAAAAATCATGACACAACAGAAAAATATGTATACTACAGTAGATTGTTTTCTGTTTTTAATTGGTAAATTAATTATAATTAATTTAATTATAATTGGTAAACCTATAATTATTTTTATTAATTCATTACTTTTTGTATTTGACTTCACGGGACCATTTTTGTTTTGCTTTGCTTTTAAAATTGACAGTCTTTGGTAAGAGTATATTCTGCACTCCACCTCAAACTCATGAGCATTAAATGCCTTGAAAACATATGCATGCAGATTTCCACCGACTGACATTATAATATCAGCTCTATGGTACTAAACATCACTGCCCTGAGGCACATTTGTCACTTACATTGTATCTGGATTGACTCTTTTGATTGGAAAACACCAATGGTAACAACATGAAAAGAAGACAAACAACCCAAAATATGGTACCATCCATCATATCTATATATCGTTTTCATATTGGTGACTTATTTGTTCCAATGCATTATTTATCAATATTATAATTCTCATTTCTGTTAACACTTTTATTATGGGCCCATAATGTGGAGTATGCCACTTTTCAGACTACCAGGACGTGTTCCGCTGTTGAATTAAGTGCCCGTGTCATTTATGGAGTATAAATGGAACAAACCCGAGAATAGAGAGGTCTTTCATCTTTTTAGATAAGAATGTCCTGGTTACATCTAAATGTAGAGCAACATTTAGAGGACTATCAATCAAGCCAACGTGTGGAGGCTTAAAAGAATTAGTCCCAAAATGGCCCTCTGCTTTTAATTTCCTGTGACAATATGCATTAGCTCAGCCACCTCACTCGATTATAATGGCGAATGATTATAGCGTCAGCTCACTTTGAATCCGGAAGGAAGCTAATGTAGTGTCTTTCTGCATCCCCCCCCTTCTCTCCCTCCACATGTACGCCATGCCAGCAGCCCCCCCCCCCCCCCTCCCCTGGGAGAACCTCTTGCATCACTGGCTGTTTGGGTATCTTTTTAGGTCCACATTTTGATGCATTTGTTCCACTCCAGTGACTCTTATTCATTTTTAGTCTCTAAGCCTTCTGCCGCACGCCTCCCAAGGGGCATCCCTTTGAAAAGCTGTGAAATTCCCTCCCAATACAGTAACTGGGGCAGTCAACCTTAACACTAACTAAGTGTAAAAGTATCCCGTTTACAAAGAAGAGGAGCTGTCGTTGTCGCGACGCCTTTGCTCCAGATCGCTCTCGTCCCGTTCCCCAACGAGGGGTTTCGCTGCAGCCGTATGCTCCTTTTGTAACCACAGAGAAAATCACATTCCTTTTGGTCCACTTCACAAATGATGATGACGTTTTTGTCCTAGATTAGATCCAGGAGGGGCGTCGTAATTAGTAGTTCCGGCTATGTCGGCGTTGTCATTTCATAATGCTGTCTCATCACACCTCACATTCTTACACCCACAGCGCCTGCATGTCTTTCACTGTGGTCCTATGTGTGTGAGTGAATCTCCATCTAAACCATTGTCTAAATCTTTTGCCTTTGCTACCTTCTTAAAGCATCTGGTCCTTTGTGATTCCAGCAGCAACCTCTTACTCTTGGGTCATAAATCAATTGCGCACAGTACTGCAAACTTTATACCTGTTTTTGAGCTGCCCTTTTATAACCACCCGGCTTTTTTATTTCTTGTGTCATCTACTTCCCTTATCCCATCACATTTTAGAGCTGTCAGTCTTTCTGTGAGCAGGCCAACTAAAAAAAAAGTTATAGATGACACTTGGTGAAATCATTTTGATTTTAGGGGTGATATGTAGCTGATACTAAAGGCAGTGAAAGTCTACCTGCAAAAGTGTCCTGCTCTGATTTTATTCCTGCTTTTATTTCTGTTACTGAACCAACTGGCATTACTTTTCCCCCAAACAATTATATTGCTGTAATTACAAGCTGGCTTTACTTTCTCGCTATGATCCTCAGAACCTCTGTATGGATGAACTGTCAAGAATTAGTTTTAGTGCTCCAAGTCATTATAGCACTTTTCAGATTTGACTATTCATTCAGTTATTTTGTCTGTCAGCTGTGATAGCTGGTACTGTTTCCCCTCCATAGCCGCCGGCCAGTCACAGCACCTTATCCATCATCTTGTTTCCTTTTATCTCACCATCATCCACAATGAGGCGTAAATAATCAAACATTATGAGCCTGGTTTATTAAGATGGATATGAATATAAAAATGCTCGCTTGTGACAGATGTTTTTGTCATTGTAATGTACCTTTGATGCATGACAGTTATGGTTATGCTTTCCTGACAGAATAGCAATGATACAAAAAGTTATGACTTTCAGTGTGATGGCTGATTGTTCGCAAAAGACACAGCGCGGTTTTTATGCATTTACCTTTATGTTTACGTCTTGAATAACAAGATACGGGGTGAAAAGGAAGCAAACACACCACAGGCCTGGGCTGTGCAGTGACAGAGATCGACAAAGTGCGCCATCTACTGGTTAAAGATGTATCCGTCAACAACAGGGGAAGAACTTGAAACTATGGGATGATTTGTGTGTATTCACTTTACTTGTGAATGCTGTGTCTTGTGATGAATGGTGTGCTAGAGACAAATCAATGAAGAATTGGAGTGAGGTGTCGCTTATTAATGCTTTGAAAAGGTATAAAAAGCCCCCCATGGAGAGCACAAGCTGTCTAAAAGGGAGCAATTCTAGTGAAAGAGAGTAGGGAATGAGAGGTTAATGTGGTTGTGCTTGCAGATGAAAATGGCTACATACCGTCATCTGTTTTTCCTGCAGAGGACTATAGATCACGGCAGCTGATGGAGTCCTAAATCTGCACAGCAACATGCCAATTAATAATTCCACCTTCAGAGAGATGAAACTGATTTTTTTTTCATCATTCACAAACGTCAAACCATGAACTGTTAAAAAAAAATACCCAACAGTACATTATCTCTATGAGTAATTAAAATAATACTTCAGAACCACTCTCAAAAGCACTCTTAAACAAATTAGACTATTTGTTTTGGTTCAATAATTACTTGGAACTTGGCTCTCTAGTTTCAGTTCCAAAACACAATGGATGTGCCTTTTTTTGGCAGCCTGTTCGAGATGGAAAACTTTCTGAGCAGTTCTTTTCTTCACTTCACAGGGTTATGGAGGCTAACAGTTTGCCCTGTGGTATCTGTACGAATCTGTAAAACATGCTGCAATCGCAAATTCAGCCATCCCCAAAACAAAGCAGACTAATTTACATTGGGACCTGCTTATAACTCTAGCAGTTCTCTCCTCTGGCTTTGCCCCTGTCTCCCTTTGCCATCAGGAGGAAGACTGGGGGAAAAAAAAAAATAGTGAGGTTGTGCTTTGTGGGCGAGAGTAAGGTATTGCAAGGTGTTGGGAGAGCAGACATTTGTATGGATTTACATGGCAGAGAGGCATATCCAACTGCTGCTTGGTGAATTTAGTCGTAAAGCTGATAATCTTTTTGTCAGGTCGGCAGCTGGCAGGAACTCCTGACGCTCGCCTCTCGGAAAATTGTGCAGGGGGGGGACTCTCTGTTTCACCGTCTCTGGCAGTCCGTTCCAGGCCCGGCGGGACGGAGGACAGTGACAATGTCCCGCTCATTTTAAAGCATTGTTCAGCTGTCGCTCCATCCAGCCAGCAATGTTCTAGACAGTCTTAGTCCTGGGGCAAAGACCGGAGAATTCCAACCGTCCGTGGCCTGACTTCTGTTGATGTTTAACTGGCAGAGCTTTGATCCCCCCTGTGCTCCGGAAACAAAAACAGTTGGGCTTTTGGACATGGTTGTGGTAGAAGTTTTGACTGACGCTGCATATAAAAAGTCCAATGCCTAATTACAGAAAAAGAAACCTTAACATATAATTCAACATATATTATTTTGAACATAAACATAACTTTTTTCTTATGTTGAACATAAACATTTGTATATTAAAATGTGTTATTTTACATATAAGTAAACAATATTCCCTCTGTTAATACAAAAGTTCTGATTTGTAGAGCTGTAGCTGCCTGGTGAAGTCCATTGTCACTTATTTACAGGTAAAACATGCTGTAAAAATCATTTCACTCATGACTGATCTTTACTGAAACACAGCTGAACAGCTGAATAAATTTAGAATTACTGGCTGACTACCTGAATAACCCTGACAAAAATCATTATATAAAGATGTTTCACTGAAAAGGGGGGGGGGGGGGGGGGGGGGTTGTTGGAATTACAGTAAGTCCTGCAATTTTAAGGATGAAGGGATGAAAAGTGCTACATAAATGCAATTGATTGTTATATGAATACTACATTGTGAGGCCTCCAAAGGCCTTATTCTAATGTATTGGTTGATCATGGAAAAGGCCATTCTTGGCTCTGTGATCAATGAAATTGCTTCATAGAAGGATATCCTGAGACAACCTCATACGGTAGGTCTCAGGCGACATTCATGCACATGGTTGTTTTTTGTTTTTTTTTGCAGTTTGGACAAATGCTATTCAAAGTGTAGTTCAATTTAAGTTCTTAAGGAATGGCATAAAAATAAACTCGGGTTGGCTCCTATCCAGAGAGCACAAGAACATGGTCTCAGCTCTGTGGGGAATCTGTCTGGGAAGCAATGTTGCTGTTCAAGGTTATTGTGGTCTGCTGTTCAATTTCAAAAGCTTTAAAGACATAGGGTGCCCAAAACACCCAAATAACACATTTTTACCAGAATGGCATTGTAAGGGAACATATTTCCATATGCAGGATTTGACACATTTCTTATATTCAGAAGTATGATGCCACAAACAACCCTGTAATCTATATAAAATGTTAGATATTTTCCTATAAACATAAAATTTAATGGAGCAATCTCTGTACCTGAAATGGTTATTTAGCCACTTATCTTATTGGTTTATCTGCTGTTGTCCATGCTGTGTACTCAATATTGTTCCAAACCGGACAGGAAAAACTGTCGAGGAAAAAATATGCAGTTTTGTGTGCTGTATAGAAATATTATACGAATTCATTTAAGAGGTGAAAAAAAGAAACCTGTGTTTCATGGCAAGTGGTTTTCAATCAAATGTGACATTGATTTAGACAGGATTTTAAGCAGTTCATTATCACGTCCCTTACTCATGAGGAATGGCATAATATACAATTCCTTAAGAACTTGAAAATGAACTGTGCTTCCAACTTATTTTTCCAAACTGGAAGGAATGTCCACGTGCATAAATGTGACCTGAGATCAACTATATGAGGTTCTCTCAGGATAATATCCTTGGATGGGTCTGAGAGCCAATTTCGTGATGGAACCAAGTTTAACTCAAAAACAATTACAAGCAATGCTGTGGGCGAATTAGCTAGGTAGCTTCCCATGTTGTTAAATATCAGAAGGCGCTGTTCTGTGTATGGAGATGCAGAGGTGGCACGTCATTCACAGTAGGTTTTGTGATGACCGGAGGACACTGGTGTGGTTTTGAAGTGGGTAGAATTACCAGAATCAAGCCAAATATTTCTGGACACACATTATGTGGATCATTAACATACTTAATCATCATTTCTAAATGGAGCGCTAAGACAGATGGAGGGTGGTTCATATTTTTTACATGAGTCTAATTTCAATTCATTGCTTAGACCTTCACTGATTTTTGGATGAATTACGTCAAACCCAGTTATTCATGTAGTCATTTTAAGTAATTGTACTGAAGGAACACGTAAGTGTGCTGAAATCACTTTACCCATGTTTAGAAGTAAGTTTGCAGTGATGCAGCTAATGCTGTGTTCTTACCGCGTAATTTCGTGGTAGTTCAGTGACACGTTTGAGACACCTCTGTCACTTCTCACCCAGAAGGAGAAAATGGCAGTATCATTAATCAACTGTGCAGTCTGCTTGATGCAGGACTATATCAATGTGACTGATAAAAGAGAAGCAGAAGTCTAGTCCACGCATGTGCCCACTCTTATAGGATACAATGTGTACTGGAACTTGTAACGTTAGAAAGTTGTGATGACTTGCAATTGATGAACCGCATCTAAAATTCACTCAAAAGTTAGTAAAAGCTTTGAGTGCTGGTAAAGGTGCTGACACAGAGCAGAAACTGTTATACATTTAAGTTTGTAGTGCAAATAAATTCTGAACTCCATTATAAATTTTGAATTATGCCTGTTTTATCCAGAATACTGAAATGCTGAATGAGTGAAAACAGGTCTTTTGGCCTCCATCTCTCAGGGATGTGCACAGGTTGAAAGCTTTTGGGCAGACACATGTGCAGTGATTTTATTAACCCATTCAAGCATCCATGTGCATGCGTGTCAAAGGTTTGTTAGTATAAAAAAAGGAATATACTTCATTATACCACTAAGTCTCTTTGTCAAACACTGTGATTTGGGCTTGCGTTCAGCCAATCATGTGGAAAGTACTCTAACCCCACTGCACTTTCCCTCTACTTACACAGTAAGTTTAAGTTTTAAGGGGTTTGACTTACACAGTTCAGACAGCCACACTTGTCCGTGCTTCTATGTACACATGGACAAAGGTTGAAGTCCGGAGTGGGACAACGTGTACCTGTTTAAACCACCACCGAATCCTCCTCTCATCGGTGTCTTTGACCATATGCTGGCCATGCCTGGTCATTCATGCCACATTTCTGTCTAGACAGAGGATCCTAGTAATAGCCTATGCTCTCAGTCCCCCGATGGCTTCATTTAGTATCAGGCCTGATGATGCATTACTGGGAGTCGTTTTACCCTTTGCTCCCTCCCAAGGCATATGTGAATCGTCTAATTACTTTGTAGGCTCTAAATCAAACAGCCAGATGAAAGCTGAGACTTTACTCTTCCTCTGGCTTTGGTCATCCAATGGGATCCTCCTCCTAAGCTTTTTTTTTTTTTTTTTTTTTCCTCTGTGGGTCTGTACCTGCGAAGGCGTTTAATTAATCAGTCTTTCTGCAAAGCTCGCCGGCTGTGATGTCCATCAAGTGCCTGTTAAACTGTTGCCGGGGAGAAGGGCGAACATTTGTGTGTAGCTGCTCCCTCTCGCTGCAGAGCTGTCCAGCGCAAGCAAGTGTCATCTGCCAGGGTTCGAACTCATTTATCAAGCAGCTGGGTCCTTGGCTGGTCGCCTCTGCTCTTGTCTTTGGAACCCGGGACCCCTCTCCTTTCACCTTCCATCTCTGAACGCCACGCTAACTTTTTTTCGTCCATTCACTCCATGATGTCATCACAGCTAATGCATACCAGAACGTTCAATGTCATTGGTGAAATTCCCCTGGTGATGGTAAAATCCAAAGGGGCCGGGTAGAGGGTAAAAGCTGTTCTCAAGTAGCTACAACGTCAGCTTTTTCTCCCTCTCATGGACTCCAGACTGGTGTTCATTCGCTTTCACACAAATAAATGGGGAGGTGGTGTGAGGTATGTAAACCGGGCAAACAAACGGCCCCAGAGCCATCTTCCCCCGAGGACCCCGATGTGAATTATGTCAATACAATCGCAATATTATCAAACGCGACAGAGATTGCGTGAGCAGAAGGAATCCATCTCCTCCTTATTTGGCTGTTTTTCTTCTGTGAAACATTAGTTTCGGTCCCCGGTGACCTCCTCCCCCTCCGGAATTGCGAAAGTGAATGGGCAACATTATTTTTCTGTTTGCGTTCCACTTGAGCGGCTGGCAAGGCGATGCATTTGAAAGCCATGTACAGTAGGAGTTGGATCAACATAAATCTCTGTGGTCTTCTGTAATTGTAGCCCCTACATCCTTTCTTCGTGGTTATCTGCGCTGTCTCCAGCAACAATTTAATGGGGATTCTGAACTGTGACCGGCAGCGTCTCTGGATTTCACAGCGCTGTCAGACTGTGTTACTGTAGTTCTAATAATTTTACTGCCCGCCTCAGCCTCTGCCTCTATCTTCTGTGCGAGGTGGAAGAGCAGCTCTTCCCAGCCAATATCATTTAAATGAATAGTAAAACTTGGACCGGAGCCAAGCACCCACTCTGTGTCACTATTAACTGCACGCGTCATGACCCCTGAGCGGCAAACCACACTGCAGTCTGTTCAATTGAGAATGATGGGGACACTGAGTACGCCAGGAGAAATCCGCATGTGGCAGACGAACAATACAGTGTCGGAGTACTACATCCCTGTGCCAGTGAGCGATAACTACGGTATTTTTTTGTATGAAATTGTTTCATTTTGTATAAATAGCTGACTATTTAAATTTGTATTAGACATATCAAGACCTGCAGGGATGTTGTGAATACAGGGCCCAAATAAATGGCAGTCCCTGGAGGCAGCCTCCCTCTTTCTGCAGCAATTACCTCCTCTCACCTGAAGAGGGGAAAAAAAAAAAAAAACACAGCTCCATATTTTGTTTTGGTTGTCACCACGGAGTGACATACCCATATCGGACACGCGGGAACTTGTCTGACAAATTGTGGAGAAGTGCCATCACTGGAAGAGGATTCCAACTGAGAACCCGGTGTGTCTAAACATTCACCCACGAGGACCCAAAATTAAGCCACAACAAAATGGAATAAAAACAATGGGACATTATGGTTTTCATAGGGTGTATTCAATAACCAATGCAATATCCAATTTAGTGCTGTGAGCCTGAATTGGTCTCCTGCACGCATGTCCGCTACCCTCTGTCCTGTCCTGACTGGGTGAGCAGCAGTTCCCAGCCTCCTGTGCTAAGCTCCAGAGCGCATAATCATATTCCTGGAGGGCCACTGTCCTGCAAGAATCTTCTCCGCCCAAGGACTTCTGAGGCAACTAATTACTGCCTTAATTGGGGGAAAAAAATGTAACTACTCTTCTTCATTTTGGGATGTTTTCGTTATTAAAAGAGAATTGGAAATGCCGCTGGACGGCAGTCCCTCCGTGGGAGGGATTGTTCATGCCACGCTTTATTTTCTTGATGAACAATCTTGCTCTGATTTGATACTTTTGCATCTGGTCAGGATGCAAGGCTGAGGGGACAAGAAGACCTGATGTATCCCCATCCTTATCTCCTGACTGAGAGAAAAGTAATGAAAACAGAGGCCGGAGAAAAAAAACCACATAAGTTGAACTCTATTTATCAAAATAGCTCTTCTCAGGGCCTGCGCGATTAGGGCTTAACAGCTTGTCACTTTTGCCTTGCTGTTTGAGATAATGAGCTGGTAATGTGGCGCCATGTGTCCTGGTGCATGTGGCACCAGCAGTCTGATGTTCTTGAAAGGAGGAGACTGCTTGCTGTCTCTCCTCGCCTTGCCTGTTTACGTCAAACGGGAAAAAACCATTTCTGCCCTGCGACGTTCCTCACATGCACAATGAATTAATGTGAATTAATTATTCTCAGTCCAGCTTTGTTGAGAGGAAATTTCAATGTAAGTCGTTGAGTTAAGGAATTTGGGACCTTTAAATAATTCTGTCTGAAACCAGGATTCAGCTTCCCTATGGTGTGTGTATATAATACAAACTACTTCCTGTCTAAGTATGTATACAGCTACACACCACATGTTTTCAATATAATTTTCCCAAGGTGTGTAACATTGGAGTGGGAGTGTCATGCTTCACCACATCCTTGCAAACAATTATAGCACATCTGAGTACTGAATTCATAAATAATATTAAATCCAGTATAGTGTACATAATGTGGGAGGTATGTGTTAATGAATATACAGTATATTTATGTTTGTGGGTGTGACATTCTGTGTTATGCTGAGATATGGGACAGTATTCAGTGATACCCTAGGCTATTAGAGCTCAGAGAGGAGCATGTGTGTAAGACATTGTGAACATTGATTTAGTCTGCTTCGGAAAATAAGTATAAAATGAAGAAAACCCAATTAATATGATCTCCTCTGCTGAATTTTGAGATTCTGCTCTTGCACATGATTTCACCAAATGATTTTGCCTTGAAAAGGACCACTAATTTAAGCGCTATCTTGCACCCTGGCAAACCCTATAAGCCAGACAATCTTTCTAGCTCAAGAAAAAGTTATTGTAATCACTCCCCAATTTACAATATGCCAACATCTGATGTACAATTAATAAAATCATTTGTTTCACAGAGCTAGCTAACATGCATACATTGTTAGTTGATTTGGTGGATATATTTTTACATTTTTACAATTTACAAATTACAATTTTGCCAAAATAATACAAAGATAATACATAAGTGTATTAACAATGCATCTAAAGAGAACATTCACAAACTCAAAGTTCTACCGAATGCTGTAGCACCAGAAAATTGTGCAACCTTGATCATTTGTAATATAACAAAAATACTAATAGTGTATATAGCTTTCCTACTGAATACTGCACACAAAGCAGACACCTGTTATGTCAGGCAATGTTAGACTCACTCAAAGTAGGGATACTGTACTCAGGGTCTTTTACTGCAACCAGGGAACATCAAACACTTTTTTTTCCACTGATAGCTATCTGGTTGGATAAAAAAACCTTTCTGATATAGGTACATTTGGGTCATTGTAGTTTGGGTTACTTTTGTTGTTAGGTGTGGGGATCCATCTAAAAAATATGAGAATCTCAGTACCACCAAAAATGAGCATGGCACAACACTGGGTCTCATTTGAAAGAATAGTATGACTCTGTTTGATCAATGAAAGTATATGAAATTGATAGAATTATGGCATTTAACTGAAATTTAGATGTATACTATGTGCTATACCTTTACTAGGGTTGCAACTTCAGCATTCACTGAATCTCAGGAAATTCTTATCCTTGTCTGTAGTTACACTGCAGCTGTATAAGTGTTTTAAATGATGAATATAAAGAGTTCACATGTCTTTGACTAGAAGCCATGATTTTGTCTGTAAAAACCTGTTTGCCTTTCAAAAAGAAACAGTCATTATCTTTCTCATATATTCTACAACAAAGGACAGCATTCAACACCTTCTTTTTACATCAAGACATATAATTTAAGGTGTACAATTGACTGAATAAATACTGTACACTTCCATCATCATTTACAAAGTCTTCTCCTGCACTTATCCCATTCACATCACAATGCTCAGAAATGAATGTCTGTGTTTGAAATTACTATAAGCATTAAGGTTAACTCCCTATGAACCAAAATCTCCACTTCTTAATGTATGCAAATAACACTGCGCTTGTTCAGTAAATTATCTTTGACATTTTATTCTGCTCAGTGGCAGTTTTGTAAGGATTAAAAATGCAGCAAACGTTTGATAAACCTGCCCCTCAGGGTCTGTGTTCATTAAGACTGCAATCTGTGAAACGGATACCTTTAGATAAAGCTCTGAACCGTAATCAGAAATGCAGAACAACTCTACAATACAAGACGGTGCAAGAGGCAAAGCAGAATATCACCTCTGACCATACAATCAGGCACTGGATGCTTGTTAGCCAAGTCCACATGTAAAATGTATGATGCTACATCAGTGGGATACACTCACTTTGTAAATGTTGGTTCTGTCTCTTGGGCTGAAATGTTTCTTACAGAAAATGTTTGCACAGTGGGTTATTGATGGAAGTAAGACATTTCTTAGCTCTCTCTGCAGAATTTATATTTGAAATCACTGACTCTCAGCACAGTGCTATAGGCAATGCATGAAGCCCCTGCAGAAGTGAGGGTATGTATTGTTTTGTTGTTGTTGTTGTTGTTCTAAATCACAATAGGAAGGAAGGACTGAATTCACAGGTTTTCCATTGTATTACGATATTTGCAATTTACTTATCCACTGACTGCTTTGGCTGCTGCTATATGGTTTATGTGGCTTCGGAAATATTTGAGTTTGAATGCAGCGGTCTAGTGTGAACCTTCTTTCCCTGACAACAGCTGTTGCCAAGTTCCCTTGATAAATGTGGAATGTAATTCGGAGGTATTGCTGCAGACCTAAAGAAAGTGTTGTTTCTCTGTGCTTCTCTCTTTACCAGCGGTCAGAGTAAAGGTAATTCAAGTGCCTGAATTTATTAAATGACAAATGCTCATAATTTTCACACAGTGTAAAAAAAACCAGACTCATAAACAAGATGAAATTGTACAAAATATGAAGTAGATGGTGACCTTCTGTGGCTGGAAATGGAAATCTGAAGGACACCTAGGCTTGGGCTCAAGGTGTCAATTGATGCTAAGAGATCTCAATTAAATTATGGGATCTCAATTAAAATTGCACTAATGAGCAATTTCACCTCAGGGCAAAAGCTCCTTCTCTATGAGAAGTGTTGAATCATCTATGCAGTTTTACAAAAACAATACTCAGTATTTTAAATCTCTGAAAAAGGGAAAGCTACGTGCATCAACATGAAGATATGAAATGTATGTATGCATGCACGCATGTGTACGTATGCATGAATGTATGAACTCTTGAATTTGGGCTCCGTCCAGTTGACTGCATTTGCCCCAAACCCCAGTTATGCTGTTGACTATAACTGTTGTTTTTCCTGTTGAGTTTTTCCAATATAAGACCATACCTACTTTCACATACTCTCAGTTGATGAAAGAAGTGAACCAGGAAAGTGGAGGAATGTTGTGTGGCAGGGAACAGAGATAAAGCACAATTTTGGATCAAAATATGCTATAAGCTTTCCAAGCAATCCAATATCATAGCTGAATTGTCTCTAAATTAGACTTTTAGAGGTGAGTGAAACTTCAGCATGATGTAACCGGTAGGACCCTTTTAATGAGGGGAGAATGTAGCTGGTAGGCCCATATACCTCTGTGCACCTTTCGTTCTGCGTACCTTTCTTTCTATATATGAAGTCATCTCCCCTGCGGTCTTGTGTACCTTTGTGTGGAAGGGAAGCCAGGCTAGTGTGGGGCGGGTGACTGCTATGCAGCTTGTGTTATTAGAAGATGATACAGCAGGTGCATTCAACTAGAGTTTTAAGTCATTCAGTGTATGGATTCAGCTTCCAATTTAGCCTTGAGAAGCAAATATTTACAGAGTGTTGCAAACAATAGCAATATTTCCACCAGGAGCCCCTTTCCTGAACAGCTTCAGCCGCTGTTATTTTTTTCCTCTTTCTAGCAGCTTTTTAAAATAGTATTTCAAATGTTGAAGTGTACCTTACCACCATTTACTAGAAATCTTTCAGGCAGTGTGCAATATGCCACAGTGAGACCAGCTGTTCAGTGTTACCCTTTTTCAGTACCTACTATGCGATTGTAGTGAAGCACGTTTCCTGCTTATTCATAAAGTGCTTTATCTACTCTTAACTCAGGGTGTGGTGAAGTAATATGTTTTCTTGAGTTCTGTGAAGCAATCTTAGTGTGTTATAGGACATAAACATGCCTCTCACACTGAGATAGGTACCACCCTACAGCATTAAGCATATACCCCCAACTAAGCATTTTTATCCAGAGAAGTTTGCCCAGGAGTATTGGTTATGCTCTCCTTGTATTGTTGCATGTTAATGTATGTTTATGAATTGTGTTCAAAATAAAAGCATTTTTAATTTTTTTTTTTTCTGTACATTATCTTCCATCTGCTCATTCATTCAGTTGAATAGGACTTGTGGGGGACTTTCCATTAAAAATTGTTCAATTAAAATAGGTGTGATACTGCCAAATAAGCTTGTCAGTTATCAGTAGGGCTCACCAGCACCTCCTGGGAGCCACAATGAGATCATCTGTGGTTGTATCAAATGTAGATATTAGAGGTTATGAGATGGTAAATGACAAACAGGATTTAAACAGTAGTTCCTGTATTCTGCACATAAAATATTTTGATATCTGTAATCACTGGTATGACAAAACTGCACAATCCATTTCAATGAAAACCCTTATGACCTTTAATAAATATTTACCATAATAAATCTGGAAAATTGGGCTATCCTTTGCATCATTTCGGAAAGGGAACAATTATCTTCATGTGTTAGTATATCAGGTTCAGACTCTGTGTATGCAGTACAATTTATTCTAGTTTGCAAAAGCATTACAAACACCACTAAATGTGAGGTGTTTTTTTTTGTTTTGTTTTCCAACTAAAGCAACAAGAGAACACCAGGAAGAAGCAGGAGAGGGAATAAAACATAAGCAAAATGCAAGAAATACAGACTCTAGTTTAGTGGGAAATATGGGAAAGGTCAGTCCCCAGCAGACGTGATCCGGAGGCCTACCTGTCACATCTGGTTTAGGAAGCGTGCCTCGTTCTGCGTTTAATTTGAGTCATCGCTGTGATGCAATGCAAACCATTCCCACGAACGGACCCGAACGGTGGGTGTTGAAACACAGCAAGGATGAGGATAAAAAAAGATGGCCTTTCAGCGTTGTGAAAATGGCGCTGAGGTCGTGTAAAGACGAGGCCTCTGAATGTTTACACTTCCCACCTGCCTCCGACGAGAAGAGGAGGGAAGATGTACGGAATGGTAACAAGGCAAAGATTCTTTTTTTTTTTTTACCTCCTGCCTCTCCTGCTGCGGTGTGGCCTAATTGTTTAACTCGCGCTCGATTCCGTCAGTGCAGCCAGGACCTGACAGCCGTGTCACAACACACTTCAGATCAGGTTAACACATTGTGCCCCCCCAACCCCCACCCATAAACATCCAAACACTCCCAATTAATTATTGGATAAAGTCTGTTTTCTGCTTTGTTTCCCTTTTTGGCATTTCCTCTAAGGATGCTAGTCACTGTGCAGCAGAACAGAGTGTCTGTTACATTTCAATTTGTAGGTGGCTTGCATGCTCAAGGCATTGATTAATCTTTCCATCAGGGCAGTGTTCTCAGGGATCTCTGTGATGTCCAAAAAAATGGGAGTTAAGGCTGCAAATCTGCTCTATATTCAGCAATTTCAGAGCAGAGAGCAGGACAGAAAAAAAGTGTAGTTTATGAAATATCTCTTGTCGTTTTAAACCACTACAGACTCAGCAGTTAGCTTGGAAAAAAAAAAAATTCCTTGAAATAATTCTGTGGCTGTGCTAGCCAGACCCAACCCCCATTAGCATTAAATACTTTTTAAGTTTCTTAGAATTGGTAAAGAGTCTTTTGGCTCAGGGATATGCTAGACACCCAGCACTTTAATTAACAGTCATGAATTCTGACTACTTCAGAAAGTGAGAAAAAAAAATCAATTTATTCCTCTCAAACATAATTCTGCTTTCCCCTATAAAATATTAACTATACGCACTACTAAACGGAGTGTTATTCCTGACTATGTTATGTATTAAAGCAGTGCAAGGCAAGAGTACACAACTGAAGCAAAAAGGTTACTCCATCAAGAAGCATGTTATGTTAATATTACAAATGTTTCAGTCATGCAGCTTAAGTTTTAAAGAGCGCATCTGGTTGAAGAGATAACAGAAATTGATTGATATTTAGGATAGGTGTGGATTGAGGAGCAGCGATACAGGATTTTGAAGCTGAGATCCGGGGCGCCGCACATTCTTGACCACAGTTTCGTCCACATGAATGTCTCAGTGAAAGCCTTACCCTTTGAATGGGCTCTTTGAAAAATAAAGAAAGAATATTATTGAGAGGAAAAATAAAGCATCAGCTGCCCTTACTGCCTCTTTGGCAGGGATGCCACAAATCTGTGGGCTTGATCCAAGTTTATTTAGACTGCAAGCCAGTAAGTAATGTAGAAGGGTCTTTAAGTTTCCATTAGGTTTTGATTTAAAAAATGGAGCAGCCCCCTGTGCCAGATAGCGGAGCTTTGAGATACCTCCTTGTAAATATTTTTGGTACTCATCTTTTTTTTTTTTTGCAGTAATAAAACCTTCACTGGCATTGGTTCATTTTCCCCACTGGCATTGATTATTGTTAAAAAGGAAACGCAAGGATGCACATACATGGATTTGGGATAATAAGCACTTATCCAGAGTTAAAGAGAAAGCAAGTCAAAAAGAAAAAGAGAGATACTTCATGTGAAAACCAAACACAGACTACAGTAACTGCTACTAAATCTGTCATCGAAATGTAAAGTATTAAAAATGGTACTAATACTTCACAATATGGCTTTAAATCAATAACTGCATTTGTAAATGTATAATCCTGGATGGGAAGATTTTGAAAATTCAATGTAAGGTTACAATATGTTGTGTTTGAGATAGGAATGCAATCAGTGGATTATTTTTCAATATGGCAGCCCTGGCCATATTTAAAAAAAGTCTTAGCCTTATGCTAGACTAAAGCCTGACAGTGTATGTTTTGATAATTCACTCTAGTTATGGATGATTTATTGTGCATTTATAACCAGCCCATCCTGTAAATTGTTCCCGAATTTACAGATATCCCTGATAAAAATGATTCAAAAACAGATTGCCAGTGTTTTTAGTTTAATCTCCAAAACTCCTGTAATAACTTCTGGCTAAATGTCTGAACCATTTTTTCATGGGGTTATAGTTATTTTGCAAGCCAGTTAAAGTTCTACTTTTTATCATGTTTTCTAATATTATTTTTTACATTACCTCAAATATACAATAACTTTCCCTTAAGGTAAAGTTTGACAATATCACAATATCATCCTGTTCTGGCTGAGATGTCGATTAACGCATGGCCAGTTTGCTTATTACTTCTCTGTAGCCCACAGCTACAGAAAACATTTGACATGCCAGCTGGAATATGAATGTTATTGTCTTATCAGCAATACTTTATCTGTGCAGTATATAGTTTTTATTGCATTTTGCTGATGTGTTTCAGTTCATTGTTTTGAAATACTGCTTTGTTTCACGCTTAGGCAAATCTATTTTATCTTATGTCTTTAATACCAGTGAACTAATGTGTCTTCCATTGAGATCTGTATCTTGAAATGTAAAGGGGTTGTGTTGCTCTATCAAGTAGAACACTATTATAATTGTGCTTAACAAGCACAGGGTTCAGGTGCCAACACACATCACATGCTGAAATAACATTGCGCACCTTACACAGGTAATTGCCAAAATAAAGGAAAAACTTCAGTAAATGAGGTATAGAATGGCTGTAGCTATTTCTGAAGAGAGCTGCCTACTGCGTTGATGTCTATAAAGGCATCTACCTTGGTAGGGGGAGTCAGCAGGACATGCAACCCTGATTGAATTCAGACACCCATTGTAGACAGTATCACATCAATGGCTGCATCAGTTTGCATGGTGCACAGGAGACCTATGCACTGTGTTAAGCTATGCAGTTTCTCGTGATTGGCACCCTGAGATAACATTACCAATCAACTTAATGTCGATTGACTAGTTGCATAAATCGGAACTATAACTACCTAGGTAGCTAAATAGTTGACTAGATGTCTAACCTTCACTGTGAATAAGGAAAAAGTTCAGCATGGAGTTGTTTTTACTGATAAACAGTGATAGGTATTGGCTTCTACTTAGCTCAGTGAAATGCAAATATTGCAAAGCACCCTCCTTATTTTCTAAAATAGATAACAATAGAGCTATAGTATGCATATGCCTAAGCGACCCAATCTTAACTCACTGGCTGGCTATCTGAATATGGAATATAGTAATCACAGACAGTATGTAGCAGGCTAGCAAATAACATTAGTCCAGACGGTAGTACCCTTTAGTACCCTTTACCTACAACTCATTTGCTAACATTAACACTGCTGCTGACATCTATTCATGGTGAAATTATAAAAAATCTGATTAATTTTTATTATTGCGTTCAAAACATTACATACGTTTAAAAAAATCGTCACTCCCCCGTAAATCTCTTGCATTTCACACCAGCCACCATTTTTTCAAAATTATTTTGCAAAGTTTCATGAGCTGTAATCTCTTTTGGGACTTCCTTCTGTTTGAAGAAACCGTTGGTTATGCTGTTCAAATTTCCAAAGAAGTAGGAACCTTAGTTTTAGGTAGGTACCTTTTGGTTTGATGAGCACGAGAATGATGTAAGCTGTATGCCATGCCTGTCTCAGTCTCCAGATCTCAACCCAGCTGAACACTTACGCGAGATTCTGGGAAGGCATTACAAAACAATCCACAGGTAACTGCCAAAATAAAGGAAACACCAATATGAAGCGTCTGTGGGCCACCAGAAACCTCCAGTACAACTTCAGTATGCCTTGGCACAGATTCTACAAGTGACTGAAACGCTAGAGGAGGCATGCAATACCATTTTTTAAATAAAAATTCCATTATTTGGTGTTTTGTTGAAGGTGGTGGAAAATGCTGTCTCAGGCATGAGGATTACTGAAGTTGCACTGGAGGTTCGCGGTGGCCCAGCGCCCTAAATAAGACACTTCATATTTCCTTTATTTTGGCAGTTACCTGTAGATTGTTTTGTTTATTCCATATTTCACTGCAGAAGTTTGGGATTTGCTGTTTTACTGTAACTATTAAAACACTCGCCATAAACAGGTAGCAAGTTAATATCAGTACATAATGATTAAATAATAGTAAAAAAAATAAATAAATAAGTCAATGTCTGTGTTCTACCTGCCAGCATACGCTTCTGTGATGTGCACTTTCTCCTCACTTATAACACTGCACGTACTCTTCAGCAGGAGGTCTTCCTTGCTGTCTAGACAGATTTCATGGAACTGGTATATTTAAATCTGAAGATAGTCACGCCTTGTCAACTTCTGCAATGAACCTGGTGTAGCGAAAACAATGATACTGATCCTATAGTGTATATAAATCATCATATGGAATAGATTACTTTTTGCCCGCAGGTACCCGCGACAAAATAGTCTTTCTTGTTCAAGTGGAAACATATCTGTGGTGAGAGTGAGTTTTATTCTTATAGCAATGTGCAACAAAGCTGAATATCAAGAAATATCTTTGGGAATTATGTGGTTAAAGATCCCAAGTTTAAAATCCATCTCACGGATAGATTAAAGCCATTTCTCACTGACCGTCGTATCCCTGGGGTCTCACCAAATCATCTTTGGGATGCAACTAAAGCAACTTAAGCAGCTAAAGGAAGGACATCCGAAAATCAGCTATAAGAGTGGATCAAGGTTTAGAAAGAGTACAGTTCCCTTTCTTTGTCATGTAATTTAGGAAAAAATTAAATATAACTAAATTTGCCCTGGAGACTCTCTTGACCCAGAAAGCTTTCACTCATTTAACCTTGCATATACAGGTATAGAAATGTACAGTAATGACAAAATATTTTGTTAGAAGTAAAAACTTCAAGATAACAATGACAAATGTGTCTGTACAAGGATGATGTCTTTTTTATGATATTGCATAAAAGCCAGGAGGAGGTGCAAGGCTTGCAATAGAGATCTCCAAAATTCCTCACAGGCTCAGAACCAACAAAAAATGGTTTAAATACATCAATTTCATAAAACGTCAGAAAGGCCTCATGTTAACTTCAAAATAACAGCTCCCTAGAAAATTTCACCCATTAATTTTACAAAACACTTAAGTATTCTCATTTACGTGCTAAACAAAATATTTACCCCCTTTGATTAGCGCATGCTGTCCAACTCCATGATACAAGTACATATTTCTTTGATGTTAGATAAAATACCAGATGAGTGTAACTCTTTCCATCCTGACACATTAGCAAAGCCAAAATATTAGCTCAAAGATTGGAAAATATTTTACTCTGTGTTATCTCATGTATCGAATAGTCTTTATATTTGGCTGTAACCATTGCAACCATGAATTTGGTGATTTCACCTAACACTGAGTACATATTATGCCCTCTCTACTCTATCCAAGTTTAACCTAGGTGCAGACTTTATTAAATGGTGAGGCATTTATGCTTAGCCTCAGACAAATCAGTTCTGACTAATGGTTCTGTTTACCTAATATTCCTTTGGGCTTAGGCACAGTGCTGGGATGTGTAAAATGCCCACTTTTATTTACACTGGCAACAGAATTTATGGGGTAAATTTGGTAAAAGGCTTACAAATAAGACACCATGGTGAATGGTAGATGGTAACAGACTTTATCCCTCCAATCTGACAAATCACAAACTTAGTTTGGATGAATCGGCCCCTGACGCTGCTGCGTAGGGTACATCCATTCGAAAAATACATGCCAAGGTTATTACACCCTGTTCATATGATCACTGAATCATTGTCCAGAGTAACTGTCAGAATAGTGTCATACGCTGTAATTATGCAAATGAAGAAATGGAGGGTACAGAATTACGATAATTGGCTCCTTTTGTCAATCAGACTTGGGCTGCGGGTCTGGCAGTCCAAACTGACTGCACTAAATCAGACTGTGAATAGGACTACTTCAAGTCCAGCTTGGAAAGACTTAGTGGCAGATTTCCTAAATATTTTCCAAGAGTTTAATTCCCACAAATAAGCAAGTGTATTTACTAAACTGGCACATGGGCACCACCATGTCTTAAATGAGAAAAATGAGCACCGATGCTCTTTGAGTGTTAACATTACTGTATATATTTTTGGAGTTAAATTGTAAGACTGCAGTATATTGGGAAGAGCATAATGCTGATAAATACACATGTATTTGTCAAATGCCTGATATCCTTTATGAAGGCTGGTGTCTATTGCAGGAGAGGTCACTGGGTATGAATCTTAACACCTGAGAAAGCTTGTGGTCAGTCACAAGAACAATCACAGAAGGTGAGGGAACCAAGGAATTCACTCTCCCACCTGCATATGGCAGGACTACATGAGTTAAAACATGGCTTCTAGACCACTGCTGACTTTCCAACTGTACTCAGTGCAGTTGACAGTGCCACTGTTCTACCGATGCCCCATCACTCAATAACCAGTGCAGAAACCCAAAGTACACGCACTCCATTGAATGAACAGCCTTTGCATAATTCTGTCAGGGGTGTACCACGCATCTGTAAACAGCTTCAGGAATTTGTGAAGCTGAGGGACAAGAACTGGAGCTGGGGTTTGTGGGGTTTGAGAGGTGTCTGTATGAAAAATAGTGAGCAGTATTTACAATCATAATCATAATCAAAATATGATTTGGTTACACTGGCGGCAGTGTAGCATAGTGGTTAAGGAGCAGGACTCGTAACCGAAAGGTTGCTGGTTCAATCCCCACTGGGACACTGCTGCTGTACCCTTGGGCAAGGTACTTAACCCACAATTGCCTCAGTAAAAATATCCAGCTGTATAAATGGATAACATTGTAAAGAACTGTAACCTATGTAAGTCGCTTTGGATAAATGTAGTCTGCTAAATGAATAAATGTAAAATTATCATGTATTCTTGCTGCTTCCAGTGCCTGCTTTGTTATTGGCATTGCCCATACTTATGGCTCTTTTTATTAGAAGTTATCCTGCCAACCACTTCCACCTCTGGATCCTGATAAGCTTTCAGATCCTGGCTTTGCTGCAGAACAAACAAATGCACAATCATTTGCAGTATGCCTAGTGCCTCTTATAGTTATTTCGCATCTATACAGTCATTGCGGGTTGATTAGTCTTATCCTTGGACAATGTGATGTACATATCAAGACAGATTATAACTGATACAATGTGTATTTTTCCTCTAAATCCTAAATGCTTAAAGGATTTATGAGATTCACAAGAAAAATGGAGGGAGAAATATCCTTGTGCCTCAGCATCTAAACCCTGACTTTATTCCAGGTCTGAGCACATTGATGTGCAGGGCAATCAATACCATGCGTGATGTTAACCAAGATGATGATGATGGTCCATTTTCTGAAATGGCATTGTGTCATTTCAGCAAATCAGAAACGGATAGATATACTGTTCCCATAGATCATGTTTAAGGCTTTGCAGAAATGGAGCTTTATGCCCATACACGTGATTTCATGTTCTGGCAATTTTTCCATTCCCCTGTGGAAAATGTATCTAAAGAGAGTAAAAATACGAGCAGTTACAAGTATAACCACGAAACCCCTATAAGGCTTTTCCTCCCATTACAAGGAAAATGCTTTAAAAGTTAAATCGATGCGGGGAAAGGATTCGAGGTTGGGTGTAAAAAGACTGAGGAGCAAGGGATGTGGTTCAGTCTTTCTGGTTGCTTGGTCTCAAAGTGAAGGGGAAGTGCTTCAAATGGTTTAAAATTGCACACGGGCTCCATGTAATCCCAGTGATGTAGAAAAAGGTGAACCCAGCTTTGTTAAAGCACTATGATAAATGTACAGATACAGAGAGTACGCACTGCAGGTATGCACATTCTTTGGATAGTGTATGCAAGTGTACATCATCCATAACCTGCAATTAAGGATTCTGGGGAAACAAGTTACTAGAAACATGTTACTTATGAATTTTAATAAAGAAACTCTCGACCTGCTATCTTTTTTAATTAATCAAAAGACATTGTATATCTTTAAATGAATTGTAAATGGAAATGTTTTTTTACAACTAAGCTGATACCCCATGAAATGGACCTTACATATTCATCTCTTACATTGTTATTTTACTGATATTGGGCATTAAACACAATTCTGTCCCTCATTGTTATCTAACTAAATGGTGGGATCAAAGGTTTTTCAGTAAAGGAACTAGTTAATAAATTTACATTAACAATTAATAAGAATTGAACAGATTACAATAAATGCTCTTAATTGAAGTTTAAGTAGTAGAGCCCAACCAATTAGAGCTAAATTCAAATAATAATCATTTACAAATATGAACTAATTGCAGAACAAATACAGTGAAGTGTAGCATGAAGGTAAACCTTGTTTACCTTGACATGCAGTAAATTGCTCACATGTATTCCTTTAAATAAATTACCATCATTACTATCAAAGAACATGATTAGTTTTAATGATTCTAGTAATTATACATTTGTGAATCAGTCTCATGATAGCATAGCCATATGCTGCTTAACATAAATGATCATACTGAAGAATGTAGAAAATTGTAAATCATTTATAATTATTTACCTAGCTCACAAGAACAGTTTTGTTGTGATATGTCTTTGAATAAAATCTGTCTTTGTATAAAATGTGACTATATAATGTCTTTGTTATTACTATCACTAAACAGTAATACTGACAACAGTTACAGAATATATGAAACTGTGTGTGTGTCTGTGTGTATATATATATACATATGTCTAATATCTTTGGAAAAAAATGATAAAATTATTTTTTTATTACTTTCTCTTTTTTTATAGACATGGACATATTTTGTCTTGTTACAGGGCCTCAGCATAGGTCTCTTCTGTTGAGCACAGGATCACATGGGTATGACCAAAGAGCCCAGCCATCTCCTGCTTGTTTTTATTTTTATTATTTATTTATCTGGCTGAAGCTCTTATCTGCTTACAAGGTCGTCATGGCATACTACATATAGAACATGTCATAAGAACAGGGCAAACAAGGGTACAGGAGCAGAATAGCAAACAGCAGTGATAAGCTTCAGGCTGAAGACATGCCAAGTTGTGTGCCTGCAACCAAAGCTATTCTAAGCATGTACACACAGTGCTTACAGCAATTAATATTAACATCTTATGGCATATATATTTGCCTAACGGTAGTCCATACAGCCAGCTTAACCTTCATTTAAGAGCTTTCACACTGCATAAATCTTAACGCAAGTTATGGGGTGCTGTAACACCAGGGCATTTACTTCTCTGAACAAGTGATGAGAACTGAGTCAGTGGTGTGGTGTCAGTGAGCCAGCAGTAGGCGCTCTTTCGACTGGGCCCGTTGAATGTAATACCACAGTGCAATTATTAGTGGAGCTGTGCTGAAGGAGGTGTTTTCTTCCAAATGAGATGTTAAACTTACTCACTGCAGTTATTAAAGCTTACATATCTTGAGGAAAGTGTAGGGTTGATAACCTCAAGTCTTCTAGTCAATGACATAAATCAGCCATTTGCTGACTGGCTCAGATATAAGGGAAGTTCCTTCTAAAATGTTGTCCTTGTGAATTGAATCAGCAGCTGTCACAGTTGACTGATGAGTGAGAGGCAAGGGGGGTTACCCCCCCCCCCCCCCCCTCCTTCCTGGTATCTGGTTCCAGGCCACATGAGGTCTCTGAAATTAGCTTGGTTGATGTGCTTCCCTTTCTCAGTAGCCAGAGGAGGGTGACATTGTGAGCCGGGGGGGCACTGTCACTTCCAGGTTGTTTTGGGGCAGCAGTGTAGCGTAGTGTTTAAGGAACAGGGCTCATAGCCAAAAGGTTGCCAGTTCAATTCCCTGCTGGGGCGCTGGTGCTCTACCCTCGGGCAAGACATTTAACCCACAATTGCCTCAGTAAATATCTAGCTGTATGAATGGATAACATTGTAAGAAACCGCAACCAATGTAAGCCGCTCTGGATAAGAGCATCTGCTAAATGCCAGTAATGTAATGAAATGTTTCCATGTGACTCATCCAGAAGACGGAGGCCTGAAAACTCTCACCCGCTTGGGTGTGTAAACTGTGCTTGCTTCCTCTCCAGCTGCCATGTACCAACAGGGGATAAAAATCAATATCACAATTTTATGAATATCTGAGGGTCCCTCTTTTGTTCGATCCCAACGTGCAAAGTTTTTGTTTCACAACACAGCACATCAGGATAGGTTCTGTGAGGACTGAGGACATTTTTCCCTGCACAGCTTAGTAATTACAGAGGCACCACACAGCAGCTTAAATCCATTAAAGGCATAACGAGTTTCCAAAAAAAAAAAAGAAATCTAACGTCCAATTGATCTTTATTTCACCCTCAGAATTTCAATGAGTACGGCTGTTGCAAAACCATTGTTCCATTCCCAAATATGACAATTATTCATCAGCCTTGATGCAGAATTACATCTCCTGTTATTGAATGTTAAAATGTCACCTCCTCCACCCCCCCCCCCCCCCCCCCCTTAATACCCACAGAATAGTGTTTCATATAATGCCGAAATGTAGGGACCGATTGCTTTGTGACCTCACAGATTACCGGTCCCTGCAGTGATTATCATCCACAGGAGCGCTTAGAAAGGGAATTAGCCTCCAGAAACGGACTTGGTGCCTAATCACAAGCTGCAGATCTGAGAGAAACTGTGTCTGGATAGTGTGCGCGCGCGTGTGTGTGCGCGCGTGTGTGTGTGCGCGTGTGGGTGTGTGTGGGTGTGGGTGTAGAGGGGGGGTAATGCTGCACTCTTACAGATCTGGTCTTTGAAACATTGGGTTGTCAGGTTGAGGAGAGAGGCCCAGCACCGGATGGATAATTACTGTGTGTTTTGAAACCTGTTACTGAGAGCACAGTGGATAGACAGGGGGAGAGACGCACACAGTCCTATTAGGGTAGAATGCAGCGATACTATCTCTCCGGACCTGTGGCAGCAGTCTTTCACCATGGAAATAATTGAACCGGCCTTGTAAGAAAAAGAAAAGGGAGGGGGGACTGGACAACCTTACACAGGGGTTCCTCTGCATTTTCCAATTATTCCTGCCAGACTCTGGAGGTGAACTCCAATTATCGTATGGAGAGCCATGCAGGGTTGAGAAAGTGTCACTTTCTATCAGTGCTGAAAAGCTTTGTAGAGCCGCAGTGATAAAAAAAGAGAATACTCTGCCACCCTATACCGAGAGGATGGTTTCTTTGAATGCAAGAGAAATGGTTTCATCTGTAAAGATTAAACCAGTTTTAAGGAAAATGTTACATTTTCTGATGTATTATGCTGTTCAACTCATGTTCCAGTTGAGACAAATAATAGGGATGTACAGTGTGAATTTGACATGGATGTGTTGCGGCAGGTAATGACAAGCCAATACTTGTACAGATCTGAATGTAAATGATGTCATTAGATTTAATGAAATCCCCAACCACTAAGCCGGAGGCAGGTAATGCTGATGGCAGGGTAATAGTTAGGAAATCACTGGGCATGTGCATGACATGCAGAAGGTAGTAGTTGCTCAGCAGAATCTGACACAAAGCCCCAGACTATGTGTCAAACATTTTTGGACTGCTCTCGCAACCTCACATAAGGCAGACAGTGAAATAAAATCTGTTTCGCCAGTGGATGCCAGAAAGGTGCCGGGGGGAAGGGTGGAGTGGCATGACAGGGGAGGGAGTAATCATATTTGCCTCAGATAACCAGACACTCCCACCTGCATACTTAATTGATTAATTCAGAGATTTAAGTGTTGGAGTGCCTGAGGGTAGGCTAATTAGGGAAGTCATCAGAACTGTGGATCAGGATATCAATGCAGTTGTGACATGGTAAGAAATATTAAAATATTAAAGTCCTTAAAGTATTTTATTTGCCACAATGTTTCCAGGTGACTATGCCCATTGCGGTTCATGCGAAGGGAGAAAAAGGGGGTAGGGAGAAGGATCCATTCATAAACCGATAGTCAGGCTCATTATGGAGTTGATCAACATTTAGGTTCACGCTTCTGTTTGGACAGAAACTGTAAATATAGGCAAAGTCACCAGACGAGGAGAACAAAATCTTCTGACAAACCAGTGGTGACGTAAAAGATGACCTGAGGGTCAGGAGTCATGAGACAGTTGAGTAGCTAACAGTTGAAAGTTAACAGAAGCTTAACATCGCTCCCCAGTGGTGGAACGAACTCCCTGTCTCGCTACGGACAGCTTCTTCACCCCATTCCTTCAGATGGGGCCTGAAGACGCACCTCTTCAGACTCTACCTGGACTGACCCAGCACACAATTGCTGCCCCCCCGCCCATCAGTGCTGTCGTAAATTGCTGTGCTTTTTAAATTGTTTCTTGTTGCCACCTTTACCCTGACGCTCATTGCGCCGTTTGAAGTTGTCGAAGTCCGCCGTTTGAAAGTGTATCGTATTAGTTGCCCTATAGGCTGTAATTGTACAAATCTAATAGTACTGTGTCCTCAAACAGACCTCGCTCTCAGCTGAGAACTGTCTCATTGTGGAACTGTACACATCCTGTCCCCGTACTGTCGCTATACTTGCTGTATGCACTTTTGTAAGTCGCTTTGGATAAAAGCGTCTGCTAAATAAATAAATGTAAATGTAAATGTAAATGTAAGTTCATAGAACTTGTCCATGGGAGAGAAGCTGGGGCTTCATTTGGGTAGGGTACGCTGAACAAGCATGTGGCAGCAGCCTCTGTCCTTAAAATTTGTACAGACCAGCCTCCTACCAATAAATATGATTGGCTAGCCTTGCTGATCAGCAGTATGAAGGAACAAGGGATACATTGGGAAATGGAGGTAGTTGACTTGGACCTAACTGGATGTGCAACAGAAGGAGAGGTTGTAACCTGGTAACCATAACTGGTTTTGTGTTAGCTAGGGTACAGAAGTGGGAAATGTGATCAGAGGAGTTGTAAATTGAACATGAAATGGTGCAGTGCCTCACGAACATGCTATGATGGAATCAATATGACCCAAGTCAGGGAACTGTCTCCACTGACTTCAGACTGTGTGGAGAACAACTTGTGATATAAGCAAATCTGGGAACCCCCAAATGAACAGCAAGAAAGGCAACGAGATTAAAGTCGCAGTGGGAGGTAAGGAGCATAACTAGGTACATAATGTAATCTCTGGCCACTTTCAATACTTTATATCTGTAAAAAAGTCCAATAATCCAGATTTTGAGGTTTTGATTTCATGCTTGGCAGAAAAAAAATGTAGTCTTCATTTATTGATGTTTTTTCATCTTAGTCTACTTGATTGACGGCAATTTATTTAAACCACTGAGAGACCGTAAAACATTCACGGGTAATCAGTCACCCAAACCATGGGTCACTTTGTGATATGACTACCAATACCAAATCATAGTCATGGAAATTCATTTTTCATGTGGAATGAAATTTAATATTTTACACCGACTTGCAAATTGCACCAATTTATTTACCAAATGGCTGACTGCTCTTCTTCAAATATGAAGGCCTGCCATTTTGCCTGAAAAAAATAAATACATTCTGATTTCACAGTTTGGTTAGCCTTGAATCAGTCCCATGCTGACCATGGTTATTGAGTGGACAAGGCACAAAAGCATGGCCAGGGTTATTCACAGATGAAGGACACATCACTGACATATCTCTCAACTTGCTTATGCAGCTCACTTCAGTATGGTGCACTTCAGTTCTAAGCCCAGCGGCAGGGGAATGGGTGTGTTGTACAGTAGAAATATCAGTTATTTCTTCACTTTAATGAAAACATTTAGTTACGTAAGAAGGATACAGTACAGGGGTCCCAAGTGGCTCATTTGACAAGGCTCTCACTTTGAACACAGATTGAGCCGTATAGCCTGGGTTCAAAGCTGACCATGTCATTTGCCAGGATCCCGTGGCAGCAGAACAAATTGGCTTCGCTGTGCAAGTGAAGAGGTTGTCGTGGAGAAACAAGCGCTAGTATACACCTGCCAATTGCAAATTAAGGATGTACAAAGGGAGAAACAAAAAAGCTTTAAAAAGAAGGATACAGACTTGTCAGGGAAAGTGTTTTGGAATTTAGCAGAATGAAGTGGCTTTTGATTTTCAGGCATTTCCGTTTCATAACAGGCCAGCAAAGCCAAAAAGCCTTTCGCATGATACGCAGTGGGAATGCCCCCCCCCCCCCCCCCCCCCCCCGATGAGTACAGATGGCTGGGTGAAAAGTTTCACTTGCTTTTTTTTTTTTGTATATATTCAACACAAGCCACTCTCTGTTGAGTCCCTTTCATATAGTGCATAACTTTACTTAGCAGGGGGATCCAGTCTGACAAGTATGGTAACTAGTGCAAGCGGCAGGGACTGTGTGCAGAATCACAAAGTGTGTGCACACTGCAGATGTTACCCTATTGAATGCTCAACAAAATCATCTTAGTCAGCTTCACGGCTCTGATCTCCAAGTTTAACATTCACCGCTAGTTGTTTCTGACAATAACACAGGCTGCAGTCAGTCAGTAATGCACAGTGTAATTCCCCATTATATTCATGGTCTTTAATCACACATCTCTGTCGTCAGAACAGCCCTGTGACAGCATTCGGCACACTGTTTGTATTTTCCCTTTGAAGTACAGCACTTTTTAAAACCTGAAATCGTCAGGAAACATCAACACATCAATAGTTTTTCGCACTCATTTAGCCCCCTCTATGTTCCAGATCGCACTTCAACCTGTTGTGCCGGTCTCAAATGGCATTCGGCCTGTTGCCATGATACGGCCGCGAAATGAATTGAAATGGCCTGCTTTTCAAGCCATTCAGGGCCCAAGATGACAAAGGGAGTTTGGAACATCGGAGGCTTTGGTGCACCTGACCCAGACAGCTGTGAGCAACCCTGGCGACCCCCCACACGAATCATCAGAGGAGGAAAAGCCACGCTTATTACTAAGGGGACTGTGCAATTCCAGTCTCTGCACAGCATAATTATGTCTGATAACTCTGCTGGAATGATTGCTTAGAGAGTGCACAGTAAGGCAAATTATTGTTCAGCCAAAAAATCCCAAATAAAAATACATGCTATAATAGATTTGAGTCATTGCTAGAACATGTATGTGTATGCATAAACACACGTGTGCATGCATGTGTGTTTTAATGAAAGATTCACATTAAGGATTTTGCTAATTCGTATTCATTCACTTTACAGAGACAGCCAAGGGTTCCACAGTACAACCCTGCAAGATTAAACATATTAATAAACATGATTCATTGCTTAGGATGCTTGCCAGTTGGATAATTTGGACTAATTTAACAGACACAGCATCCAAACAACAAGAATTTTTTTTCCACATTTATAGTTTTTAGTAACACTCTTGTGCCTCCACACTAAAGAGAATCCTTCTGAAGAGACATTGTGCTGCCAGCGTGTAAGCCTGGTATTTTTTCCTTTATTACCTGTCACAAAAAAAAGCGTAGACCTACTGACAAATACAATCAGCAATTGTCTTTGCTGAGAACCACAATATCACATGTAGTTTTGGTATTCTTGGTAGTAGAAGTCTGGATATTTTTAAAAACAGTGATAAGCTCTGTCTTCCTAACAATCTTTTTGCACATTCTTGATGTTGTAAATTAAAATAGATGCATCCATACAAGGGCTGCAAATATGAATAATTGTATGTTTTGGCTGTTTTGAGGAGCCCATTCTTTATTGTCCATTTTGAAACTCACTTATAGATTATTAAACATTTATTGAGGGTGCTCTCAGTGAAGATGGAAGTTTTACATTACATTTTATACAGCATGTGGAAACTCGCCAGATTTGTGGCTCTGCTGAATTCTGCAAAGCTAGAGAAACTCATTAAATCTGTGGCATATCATTGTTCCAATTTCAAAGACTGCAATGTTTAAAGGGAACAATTATGGAAATGTTTTAATGATAATTAGCATTTCAGTCTTTTGCTTGCCTTGGAAAACACAGTCCAACATCATTAATAGATAAACGAGTTACAGATAGGATTTCCCGCAGCCAACGGACATGTATAGCAATATTGATATTTGTTTTCTGATTTTTTGCAAAGTAGTTACAAACTTACTAATGAAAGTGACCCAAAACTATACATATTTTCAATTCACCCCTCAGGTGTCCTCTTTTTCTTTTTTAATGTGCTTAATATTTCCCAGATGATTTCCACAAAGGCAGATTCTGAAATGTTTTTGTCTGTATTCCTGCTGCTGCTGTAATATGCCAACACTGTATAGCGAGCAGCATTTGGAGAAATACAGGAATCTGAATATTTGACATACCAAGCATTCTCCCGGAAAGATTAAGAGCTGGAACCATTGTAGAATGGTTGCTGGTGAAACACACAAGAATGCCACCGAGTGCCTGGTAATTACTGCCGTAGTGAAGGCAAAATTGAAAATATTGGAATGAATGGGGAGAATTCTGCAAATGGGGAGAATTCTGCAAATGAAATTGGTTAGCGGTCATTTGGGGGGGGGGGGGGGGGGGGGGATTCATTGCAATGTTCATTGCAATGTGTTAGCTGCAGAAAGTAATAAAAATGACTGTGGCATACCACAACTGCAAACTTATCTCAAAAGCTCCACACAAACATTTTAGTGTATTGTTACAGTACATTTGCATTATAGTTCCACAAGATGGACATATTAGAAAACCTGGAAATACCCACCATGCACAGAATGAGCTGCAATAAATATTCATTATTCTATAATGTAATATAATAATGACATCATTTGCTGCCTTATACTCAGTTTGGTTTTCGCAATACAGCGGCTGATTTAGCAACCTTTAACATGTAAACACCGTGAATGGCATGGGGGAAATGTGTAATTCCCTCTTTGATCCGCATAAGGAGGTATACCTAACATACTTGGTCATATCTCGCTTCATCTATCAAGCCAAAAATGAACCCAGCGGGCTGCAGGAACAACAGGACCAAAGTCTTTTCTTTCTGTCCTCTAATACAGTTGTGTGAGTGAATGTGTTGCCAGACCGCATTAATTCCAACCTGTTCGGAGAGTGTCTGAAGTCAAGCAATCTGTGAAGAACAGATAAGAGGCTACTCTATTCAGCTTGTCCGATGGGTCCTCCCTGCTTGTGGACCAATCTGTGGTCACTCTACCATGTCTTCCAGCTCTCCCGCCTGTGTCCTGGCTGTGCTGTGCTAATTATTAGTTTCCTAGAGACTGAATGGTTGAAGCAGCAACTATAACAAAGTTATTGATATGTGTTTATTGTGCCCTGCAGACAAGCGGCTACACGTTTTTTTTTTTTATCACTTTTTTTGGTATTTGATGTTGCACAGAAGGAATCATTTTTTGTGTTCACAATGTTTTCTCTGTTTTTATTTTTTCTTTAAAATGTTTTCCATTTTTAGATACGGTTTGAAATATCTTGGGGCGAGTTGCTTTTCTTTCCACAGACAGGACTCCCTTATCTCTGATTGACAGGGGAAAATGTCACATGGGGTTCACAGTGGAATCACACAGCATCGTATTCTTTGTATGAAGAGCTGTTACTTTTCACAGATATTCCTGTCATGCTAGTTGTGTGTTTACAATTTGTTAATACAGTAAAAGCAAAAAATATGACTAAGAGTCTTGATTGTGGTTCATATAGAAAATTGCACATTGCATGTGTACAGACTACAAAACAATATGACTGACTTCAAAGGTAGCTAGTTATATAAGCCAGTGACTATAAATCTACAGTCCTTTTCATAGGCTATATAAAGGATCTTTGCCAGCATGTTTACAGTTGCCAGATCAAAAGTTAAGATATCCAAGATGAGATGTTAATAACCAGGACAAGTACACCGCATGCATGAACTCACAATCACAAATAAATAGCGTGAAGTGTGGAATTCAGCTGCTTTGAAGTTTATGGCACACAGCCTCATTCTTCAGTTGGCCTACCAGAATACATTTATGTGTATATTTACATGTATACATTTATATAACTCCACACACTCCAGCACACTTGATTCCAGCATTAGAAATATATTTTTTAAATAATTAGCTAATTCTTCATCATTATCAATAATTCAAAGACCACTGCAAACAACAAGCTTGATGTTACAAGTCCCTTGAGTCCCTTCTTCTTATACATGCACATCCCCCTACCAAACCTAAGGAAAGCATATAGAATGACCTACATTTTGCTTATGCAGAGCTGCTCATTCAAAAGCATGCTTGGCGGTGAAGTCACTAACCACATGTAGACCGACATGTAGTACCCATCTGTGTGATACACATCAGTCATTTCACACCAGGATGCTCATCGCACATCAGCTGAAAAAGGCACGAATGTTCACTTCGTCCCGTCTCTGACATGAGCACATGACTGATTGCACGCAAGCGCAATTAACTTTATATAATTACAAACTAAAGAACGGCAGGCGAATGGGCTTGCTTGGGTGCTGCGAAAAGAAAGATCATAATTACATATTTTTGCAGCGAGGCTTGCGGCAGAGTCATTTACATTTATTTATTTATTTGTTTGTTTTCTGAGTGAAGCATACAGAATGGATGAGTTAGTTGAGTGGATTGGTTAATGTGATGTTGCACGTGGGTGATTGCATCCTCTTCAAGTCATTTACGTATCCAGGCCACGATTCCGCCTCTCCCTGTGGGTGCAGCAGGATGCACTTTGATAGACTGGGAAGAGATGGCACGCAGGTAAACTTGTCAGTTCAGCTAACGGTCCACTGAGTAAAAGTAATCATGGGAGTCTGTCGGGGAGAGAGGGGAACCGACTATCAACAGGACTGACTCTCTCCGGTCCTCCAGACAGCGCATGTCCCGCTCAAGGACAGAGTCACTGTCAGGGTGAACTGCATTTGTGTCTGCGTATGTCCTCCGCCAAAATGTCTGGATGAATAAGATAAGCCCGCTGGACTCCTCATAGTTCACAGCGAACGGCGCGCAGCTCTCCGTTTGACAACAGATGTGCATTAGCATAATGCAGAACCAGTGTTGCACTGGTGAGCTAGAGTCTGGATGGCATTGCCCTCATTAGTAAGAGCTTGCTTTGTTTTTTTTTTTTTTTTTTTTTTTTTCTTCCTACTTCATTTTCCTGACTGCATTTTTGTATTGAATCAACTGAGTGCTGATCAAGTTGTGTCTGTGAGTTTTCTTTTTTTTTTAATAAATCTATACTTTGGTCAGCTTGTTACATTGCTATCAGTTTCATCATTTCAATTAGTTAAACTGTGATTCAGAACTCTTTGCGTCACTCTATTGATTGACATTCACTGGCCATTAGGGACTGCCGGAGGTCCCATGTTAGCTGGAACATCTTGAATTGCGTATAAATGTTTGATGTGGTGCCTAAGGAGAATGAAATACTTTGTCATTCATTTCCAAAAAGCAAATTCATAGTGAAACTATTTACTGAAAATGTGTATATATGGGGCTGCAACAACACTTCAGTTTTTAATGAAAATGATAATTATTCCTTTATATCCTATATGATATGACTGTCACATATTTTTAATGTAGCAATTTTAGCTTCAGTATGCAGATAAAAAGGTGTCTAGTACTTACACTAAGTTTTAATTAAGTTGGATTATACCAGTGTAGTTACACAGTAACTAACAATTACATTGTAGTTACTGTGTAATGGCAAGTAGTTACACTTGTTACATAATTATCTGCATAACTAGCTTGCTAAACCTTAATTACTAATGTTAATGACTTGTGGTGTGTGTGTGTGTGTGTGTGTGTGTGTGTGTGTGTTGCAGTCTGACCGGTACAAAAAAGCCTTAAACCTTAATTACTAATGTTGCTGACTTAGTGTGTTGTGGTGTGTGTGTGTGTGTGTGTTTATGTAGTATTTACAATAAGCAGCATTAATATCATGACTTGTATACACTTGGTTAATATTAGAACTGAGGGAAATGGATCTCTGTTTTCCCCAAGTTGTTTTATGCTAGATAAGATGAAGGAAAATAGTCTAGATCTTTGGATAAGCTTGGTCTTTTTAATTTGTATAAAATCATCTCCATGTGATGACATTAAGAAGAAAAGAAAGGGGTCATTGCTCTCATGTACAGGCCTGGATGTGAGCTGATGCTTCTTTAAATGGAAAGGTCACCTTCAAGCATTACAATACATGTCTTGTTCATAATTTCGGTCAACCTGCAGTACCGGAGCTTTGACCTCCCAGTCAATACTGCAGTGCTAACTTGATCAATCAAAGAACATTGTTCCACTGCTCATTTAGTCCCAGCATTCTCCCCTGGTTTAGAAGGAGATCGATTTTATTGGCTGTCTTTCAATGTCAATCTCAATGAAAAACAAAGCATGTCATTGTAAGGAGAGTGCGGAAATTGATACTTAAATATTTTTTGTAGACTTTGTTGTAATGACACCTATCATGTCCATCTCATCTTTGAGATGGACATGATATGGACATATGTCATTCATCATCATGAAGCCCCTTTACATAGGTGATGTAATATTTCCCTCTTTATTCCGAGGGGTTCAATGGCCCTTGCTGTGTATTCATCTGTGTCTCTCCCTGTTTGACAGCTCTGGAGAGCTAAACTAAGCAGAATTTGACAGGGACAGAGAGCTGTCAAGATAGCCGTCAGGGTCAGCCCATCTATTCTTACAAGTGCTGCAAAAGGAGTCTCCCCCCCCAGTCACATACCAATAACAGGGGGGAAAATAAATGAAAGGTACAACAGATAGAGGGCAACAGCATTAGTCAGCATCCATGGTAGATGGTAACCTTCACTTGCAGCCGTTTCTCTGGTAACATTGTTTTGATTCCTTAGCGTCCTTAAGCTGTCACACGGCTTCAGTTTCACTCTCTGAAAGTGTTTGGGTGCAGCATAACATTGTTACATCATATACACAATTACTTGATAATTGCTCTTACTGTGAAGCCACACAAGCTTCTTAAATGTCCTCATTCTGGTGTTCCAATTATCAGCTGAGGTATTAATGGATGATGCTG
This sequence comes from Megalops cyprinoides, assembly GCF_013368585.1. NCBI lineage: Eukaryota > Metazoa > Chordata > Actinopteri > Elopiformes > Megalopidae > Megalops > Megalops cyprinoides. The sequence continues at coordinate 5,517,794 of NC_050589.1, read as the reverse complement.
TTACAAAATGGCATGGTTGCTAATGTTTTGCTAACTAGACTTTGGCCTCAGTCCAAACAAATCTTTGTTTCTGCCCTCAACTCTCAAAAGGGAAATTACGGGAGTGGAAAACCACAAAATTCGACTTAAAAAGATTAGCTTATTCTAAAGATATACTACATGTGCAGCTTTGAATGGAAGCTGCTTGGAGGTAACAGGTACATGAGACATATAACAGCTAAAACATGAAGGGGACCGACTGTCCACTTGTTTTTGATGAACAACCATGGTGGAGAATTAGGGTGAAGCCGCAAGGCCTTTAGCCCTTTTTTAAACTTTGACCACTGTAACATCATTTGATGGAGCTTGTTAAGACAAAAGGAGGATTTGTTGACTTGCCATTTTGAATCCAACAGCAGGAGAGTGCCCTCCTTTCTTACATTCTGCTTTTAACAAATCTACATGGGAATACCTTGATGTATTGAACAGAGCATGAGAAATGTACCTGAGTTACTCCTTTGTCTATACTTAGTTTGCTTGAGGTGAAAGAGCTTGTCTTTGTAATGTAGATTTTAATACATTTGGGTTTCGGTTTTTATTAGGCATTTTCTTCCTCAAGGCACAGTAGTAAAATGTTTCTGCGTCCAGTGATTTTTTTTTTTTCTTCTTCTTTTTTTTTTTTTTAACAAGGACTCCCACGGAATGTGGAGTTGCAAAAGTTGTGCCTGAGTTGAAAAACGGCTCCATGGGGCATTCATCCCTGTAATAGCATAGGTAAACAACCCTGCTAAAACAATTTAAGAGTGCACTCAAATGAACAACAGGAGTGCAGAGGTAATATATTGAATTTCCAACATTCTTCCTGATAGCCGTTGTAACACTCCTGCTGTGGTGTGCATTTTTATTTTTCTGTCACTTGAGGTTCAGAGGGTTATATTAAATTCAGCAAAAGAGGAGGAGGATGAAAGCACACCCGGCCTTCCATGTGTAAAGGGAGCAAAAAAAGGGCTTTGGATGAATACTGAGAATGTTGGTGTAATAGCACAGCATGGCAACAGATGTCTTTGTGAGCTTACAGCATTCTGCTAATGTTTTGCATTGAATCTACAGTGAAATGGATCACATAGCCAACAATATGAGTTTAGTTTTATGAAATTATTGCACAGCATTTGTAAATCTTAAAACCATGCCAATGCAAAATGAACTGAAACAATGTCATCACTTTCAAAACAGAAAAAGTGTGTGTGTATATATATATATATATATATATATATATGTGTATATATATATATATATATATATATATATATATATATATATATTGTATATATATAAAACTCAACCCATATGCACTTTTTTGCTTTCCATTACCTAGCTTCTCTGTAATTTTGTGCAGATTGCAATGAATGTGGCATTTCTTTTTCCCATGTGGCCTGTACTTCCCATCACTAAGTCCCCCCCGGCTCCACAGCCACGCGCTTTTGTCGTGGCTTGAGAGCCCCAAATACTTGAAGGGCAGGCCACTGTTTTTCCGAGGGGAGAGAGAGAGGTGGGCATCAGTCTCTCTCCCTCAGCCCTGGTGACAGCGCCGACCATGTGAGGACCTTGCATCTTCGATCAGACAGCGGGCGCGTCGCTGGCGGACACCGAGTCACCCCAGCCAGTGATTGAAGCAGGCCCGGGTGTCCCTCTGCCCTGCTGACCATTCGTCTCATCTCATTATGAGGGGGATGGATGTTCACTTAGCGCGAATATAATGGAACGTGCTGTTGATATTGTTGACTCATCACGCCGCGTCCTATTTGCCATGCATGGCTAGAGGCTGGGCTCCATTAGTTTCCTTCAGGATGGCGTGTTATCTGATTGTGTTCATTTGCTAAGTACATCGATTCCAGCGCAACCCCTACACAGCTTGCATGTCCACAGGGACCGCTGGCTCATTTTCGCTCAGTGACCGACCCCCTCTTGCTGACTCGTCTTTTATTCAGAGGGCTCCACGCATGGGTGGCGTCACCCCTCGGGTCAGGCGCTGCCGCACATCCTCGTCCCGCTCGCAAAAGATCCGGCGCCTTTTGTTGCAAGCAATTCGCCAAGAACACAAATCCAAATCCACACCAGCGCAAAACCCATACTGAACACCACCAGCACAGCGCAGAAGAGAAACAAGGGAAAATCCACATTATTAAATCTTTGCAATATCTCCTACTTGTTTGGCCAAAGAACAGTGCACCGGGGGATGCTGTATTAGAAGTGTTCCGTCGATAGCTTTACAAGTCGCTCAAGGCGTGAGGCAGTGGAGAGGATGCAGAACCGTACTCTATAAAGATGAGAGGGTCTCACTTTACAAGCTGTCGCTGTCCTCCGTGCATGTATGACCAGCCACCGCATAATAGATTTGTGTTCATTTAACACCTCATTAATAGGAAAGTCACATCCTCAGCCTGGAGGAGAAGGGAAGAAAGCCTTTATTAGATGCTGGAGATTTTATTAAAGCGGAATTCATTCTTTCAACAGATGGATTATCTTTCTCTGGCTTGTTTGTTACATGGCTTTGCCATTTCTTTATCTCAGATGAATGACATCCAGAATGCTTAAGTGGCGCTGTAGTTTTAACAAGCTCTCACTATGTTTTCTCAGGATGATTTTCAACTTGATTCAGTGCTTCAAGTGTTAAGTTTGGGAATTATGAACCAGCCTTTTTGTTGTGATTACTGTAAACAGTGATATGAAAGGGCATTGTATTTTGTGCCTAAACATTTATGTGCAGTAAAGCTGTCAACAGCGGAAATGCTATCTACCTATTGTGTTCATATTATGTTACTGGAAATTGATGTATCTAAGCATTGCAGCCCAAGTTAAAATTATTTCACGGTTATTTTTTCCACTCCTTTTTATCTGCAGTGTTCACTTCGTGTGCCTGTTGGGACTCATAACAGCGTTGCAAACATATTGATAGATGGTGCATTTCCTATTCAGTGTTTACCCCTACAGCCATTGAACAGCAATAATATTTTTCTTTCATTTGTACAGAGGAGAATTTTGCCATCTGGAAATGATGGCATTGGTGAATCCACAGGATATTATTCAGCGGTAGGTGTAATAAACAGCTGCCATCTTAGTGATGACTATAATGAGAACAAGAGTCCTCATGTTACGCAAACACCTTGGATTCAGACAGATCAATATATGTGATGGAAGTGTGTCTGGCAGGTTACTGTCTGTGTCTTTATCATCGGGTTGTTACTGATTTTCCAAATGATACATCCAGTGGTCAAAGCAGTTTGTATTTTTTTTTTTTTTTTTTACAGCCAGTTAAAGCTTAGTTGCAATTTTCAGAGATGTTATGTGTTTTTTGGCAATTACCAAAATGTTTCTTTGCAGACATAGCTGAAGATGGCATTATGCAGAAAAATAAAAACAAATAACACAGTCCACAGAATAAAATAATAACCAATAGTAGCCTCCCTTGTTTACAAATATACCTCAGGTAATGAAGCCTCCAAGAACAAAGCTTCTTAAACAAGTTAATATTTTCTCATATACGTGTGTGTGTGTATGTGTGTGTGTGTGTGTGTGTGTGTGTGTGTGTGTGCACGCACGCGCACAGGTGTGTGCATGCAGTTGTAATGCAATGCAAAACAGTACAAACGTTCTTCCTTTTTGAAAGTAAATAAATGTTGTTCACTTGCAGTGTGAAAATAGGTTAGCAATGAAGAGGTTTACATTTGTCTCTTTTTCAAATAAATAGTTGCTGTTTTGCTTCTCTCTTTACCACTTCTCATGAATGGCAGCGGTTAAGTAAGTATGGCATCCAAACTGCTGTCTAATGTGACTGCAAGTGGCCATCCTGGGTAAAAGATGCAAAGCAAATGAACACAGTAACACAAGTTAGTCAGGCCACAAGGAGTGTGGAATCAGGAGAAATGAGAAATGACATGACACATTCATTTAGGTTAGTGCGGCTGATATTGGAAAAAAAATATATTTTTAAATCAAGGAGAAAAGATAAAAGACTTCAGAATATGCTACAGCTCTAACTAAGGCAGTGGAAATTACAGACCTTAATTATTTATTAAGATTTATTATTATTATTTATTCATTATTATTACTTATTACAGACAGAATTACAGAAATACAGCTTTGAATTACATTACATTACATTACATGCATTTAGCAGACAATTTAGCATTCAATTTAAACGAGCAATAGTGTCAGACCAGGCTCACAACACTCCCAAACCAGTGAGTATGAGCATAACACTATTCAAGCCCTACCACAAGTTAACTTGTGCACTCTGACAAAAGCCAAGTATACTACGATACAACAGTCCCTAGAACACAAATTCATAATACTACACATAGAAATTAACATCAAATGCTAGACGTAGCAGGTGTTAGGAGGTAGGGATAGAAGTGGAACCAAGATGCAGTCTGAAAAGGAACCAAATCTTCAGTCTGCATCAGAAGATGGCCAGTGATTCGCTGTCCTAACCCCCGTGGGGAGTTCATTCCACCACTGAGGGACCAGTACAGACAGGGATTGTGTCTGAGAAGAGCAAAATATGAGTGTTAATTCATCTAATGTGTAGTATTGAATAAATATATTAAATAAATGTATGTTTCACTTTCTCCAAATTCCTGATAATAAAACAGATGTTTCATTTTTATATACCTGACAATAAAGTACTAATAATTGCTTCAACTGAAGCTTGCTAAGTTGATAACAAAAATCATGATAAAATTGTTGGTCAGTGTACTAAAATGTTCTTTAATAATAGGGCATATTACACTGTTCTCTCCATTTGAAAGTATGTCATTGCCTTCGTAGTGCTAGTGACACGTCACTCACAGCATGGACGAACACGGTTAAAATCGGGACATTTTCACTCGGCGAACTTTTGATCTCCTCACCTTGGAATTCAAACGCTGACGACATCTCACTTTTCCCCTTTCACCAGCCGGCGGGCGGAACCTTGCGCGAATCAAAGAGGTGAAAGTAAAGGAGGGAGAGAGAGAGAGAGAGAGAGAGAGAAAAAGAAAGAGAGAGAGGTGCTCTCACTGGGTAAGGCCCCCGTCTGCCATGTCCACATGACTGACAGGGAGCTGTGCCTTTCATTTTCCTTGCCCTGGCTCTTCCTCTTTGAAACTGAGTGCCAGGGGAATGTGTAACTGTCAAAAGAAGACCCGGCCTTTGTGATTGTTTCGAGTCCTGAATTTGAAAGGTTTGCGTTTCGGGCCGGAATGACCGGAATGTTGAGGGGAGAGGTAGATGGCGTAATTGGCCGGGTGTCTGAATCCACATTACTCAGCGCTTTCGTGCCCTTGTGTTTCTTAAAAGTGATCTGACATCTCTGGTCTCCGAGCATTTTTTCCTTTTTTGCTGCCAGCCCTGGCTGTGTTGCGTGAACCTTTTTGCAAGTCAGTTTCAGGGGAAATTCCTGCGGCCGGTACGTATGGAAGCCCGATCCACTCAAAAGAAAATAATTACTCACGTCAATCAATAAATCGATACTGAAGAATATTTGATTAAAAAAGGATTTGCACACATTTTATTTTTTGGTGTATTTCAAGATCTATGTATTTATTTCAGCCTGTAAGTGTGTGTTTCCAGTTTGAATTATTATTATTTTAATGTATGTTTACTTCATTTATTACAGCTGAACTGATAATGGAAAAGTCAAATCAAACTGAGTGGGCTCAACTGAATTTATTAGCAGTTTCCTGACAAGGCAGGGAAGTGCTATCACGTCTTTGCTACTGATCTGAGCCCATGATTACTGTACTGCAATGAAAGCAAAGCTAAGGGTTACAATCTAACATCTACTGTTCTCTGGCAGTAAAATTGAATCAACATTATTGTTAAGTTATTTTCATTAACAATTCACATTTGTGAACTGAGCAGTAAGCAGTCTGCTGTAAGACAGAAGACAGGCATAGGTGTGAAAGAAGAAGTAATTAACCTATAGTTTGTCCATATGGTTCCTTTCAGGATGACTGGAACAGCTCTTGTGGACTGCTAGCGGTTTTCCTAGGAATGACAGGACTTGCTTTACCTGGAAATGAGTGTTTCTTTTGCAAGTCATGTCAGCAACACAGCAAACATCCTTCACCTTGATCTCATATATACATAATATCAGCAAAGCCTTGAACTGGAGGCGACATCTATGCTGTTGCCAATCATGCTGACAACTGAGCTGAATCTCTCGTCTTTGTTCGTGTGTCTTTCCGCGTCGCTGGATTTTTATGCAAATGAAGCAACTATCCTCAAGAGTCACGTCAGCCCCTTGTGTTGAGGTATACTGTGAAAGCAAGACTCAAGTGGCCTCTCAGCTGGATTGATGTGTATTCCTCAGTGAAGAGTCTTAAGCTGCGTTTTAACGGAACGTGACGCAAATTTCAAGAGTGACACGAATGCATAAAAAGTCAGTGGCAGGATGTGAATGGGCGGAGTTAATCGCTGTGAAACTGTGAGCGACGCGAAATGGGCAAAATGAGCATTTGCAACGGTTCACTTGAGTTAAAAAATGTTCAACTCGAGCGAACATTTCACCTGGTGAAAGCCAATCACCTTCAAGTAGGGCTAGAAGTCATGCCCCCTTTCCAGAAATCTCTTCAGCAACTTGCTAGCAGTGTTGGCAATCAAAAATGCTTGCTGTGACGTGGCGCAAAATTCATTTTTCAGGCAAGCCATCAAACCCGCATGAGGGAAGCGAAGCGAAATTTCGCTTTGCATTCGGTTAAAACACAGCTTTAAACTGAAATGTGTGAGAAAGAGGCCTGGATTAGCCAGCCGAATGCCAAAACGCTAATCCACCACAACCCTACTCCTACAGCATTATCAGTATTATGACATAATAAAACAGCCAGTAGCCTCTCTTAAGTGAGAAATTTAGAATTGAGAAAATCTCCAGACTGTGCGCCTATCACCTCCACAATGCACTAGGGAGTATCTAGATGATCCCATTGAGATACAGAAGTAATTGTTTCCGATAAGAATCTGGACATCTCCTATGCCTCAGTTAATGAACTCCATATTAAGATGCATAATTCGATGGATATAAGTTACGGATCTGTCATCTACATCAGGGTTTCGTAGTCTTAGTCCTGGGCCCCTGCTGTGTGTGTTAAGAGTTTTATTGGAACAAAAATTTTTCAATTAAGATAATTGAAAACACATTTTCTGTCATGATCTGAAATTGCCTTTAATAGAATACAGGTCTGGTTCATTCAATTTGCTTGGTTTCTGAACATTTCATTTTCCACAAGCAGGTGTTTAGCTTCAATAACCAGGTGACTGTACGTCCTGCATGTCAGGACTTCACTGTGATTCCACCTGTCATTTATATTTATTCATTTGGCAGATGCTCTTATCACATCAATCAACGTACTCAATATAATCCTCCCTTTCAGAGGAGCTGCTGCAGAGAACATTCTAAACATGAATACATTAGCTGTCATAGGACACTTGATTAGCAAGCCCTCAAGTAAATGTTTCTCACATAAATTGGTTTTAGTGGCTAGATCATTGGTAATTCAGACTATCAATCAATTACTTGCACTTGGGAAATTGCCATTTCATCTGGAGTGAAAAACAAAATACACAGGAAGGGCCCTTGAATAAGTCTGAAAAACCTTGATCAATATGTTGTGATAATTTTAGGTCACAATAATCTTTACTGCATGCAAAAAAAGCCAATACAAGTACAATTTGATTATTAATTACCAGTCACTAGGTTATCGTGAAGTTAGCTGGTGAGAAGCAAATTACTGTGATTAATCCAACATTTTCTGAGCATTTTATTTGTCTTGGGTGCCCCTGGGAGATCAGACAGGGCCTAAACCTGCCAGTCCTGTTTTTAGTCTGTTTTATTAATCCAGACAAATTGATACAGTATTTGTTGACTGCTTTTTTTTTCTCATTTCCAGTTATTTCACAGACAGGAATTCTTACATATTTTTCTTATTATATTTTTTATTTCTCAGTCTTAACACATTTTACAACCTTTAGCGGCTGCCAATTGTACTACTCTGAGCTTTGTCTCGCTGCTACAACTTCTGTACTTGCAAGTGAAGCATATATGCAACCCACTGCAACTATAGTTCCCACTTGAGGTCCCACAATGCATTATAGAGCCAACTGGGTAATAGGTGATGCTCTACTCGCTTCATCTGAGCAACTTCCTGGCTCACAGGGTGCCGAGAGTGGTGTGAGGAGGGAACTCTCACCTGCTCTCTAGTGGACCAGGTAAAGCCAATGTGTCATTGGCAGCAGGTGAAACGGCAGGTGAAACCTGGAACCCAAGTTGTAAGGCTTGGCCTTCAATCAAAACAAGTGTCTTGCCAGCTGAGTCAAGTACTTCAGATTCTTTTAGGCCTAGGCTAGATTTAACTGGGAAAGATAATATGCTGCTCTCCCATACACACACTTAAGCAGATGTAAATTCCAACACACCTGCTCTTTTGAGAATAAAATAAATTGATTTAACACGATTTTGATGAGACTTGATTTAATTGGAAAGAGTGCCTTATCATTGCCTTTATTTTCTTTTGGATTGTTCCTCAGAAACAGTATAACAGAGCATGTTCATCCTCAGTATGTTTTTTCACATCATAATGAGTTGGTTGAATCTATATGGACAGGATTTTGATATGACCATGATTGCTTTTGTTACTGGAGGAAAAATTCCAAAACATGAAAAATATTTTGCTTTTTAATTACTGAATTCCAAAATGCATGTACGTGTTAATATGTGAATCAAATGTGGCTATATTGTTGCTCTGAGGTTTCTTTTTTTCCTTTAATATCTTAAATGATGTAACCTTCATAGCTTTAGCTCCTACAGTAAACCTTCAGCAGTTGATAAATGAGTGTAATATTGATGCCACAACCCCAAGGTCTGTAATCGAATCAAATACCCACAAATTAAATTACCTTGCACTCTAAAAACAAGTGATGACAATTCAGAAATACATTTTAGTGTAATCATAGGCTATGATCACGATCATTCTCACAAATTATTGTTGTTGTTTTATCTGTCATAATGCGAGTTCATTTATACTCCAGAGTGACTATAACACTTTTCAAACACCATCCTCACTGTAACTTTAGCTGTGATGTCACCAGTCAAAATATGATTGTAGAACAACTTTTATGAGGCAGTCAAAGTAAGGCTCTGTGTTTTTTTTTTTTTTTTTTTTTTAAATTGGGGGAAAAAGAGTTGAACTCTCGGGCCTTTAATATCCATTCTTGGATTTCGAGTTACTTGTGGTGATGATAAGGCATGCAGTTTTAAAGAAAATCAATCAATTCACTTATGGGGCTACAGACATTCAAAGTGTTATTTTTTTCATCTACACAAGCACTATTAGATATTGACAAAATGTTTCATTTGTGGGATTCAGCTGACATACTCTGTTTAAATCTACTCTGTAACTAAAACAAGAGGGAGCACAATATACAATTCAATGGTGTTGTAGGCAACACAAGATCACAACAATCAAACTAGATTCTATTAAAATTCCCAGTGATCTACTTTGACCATCTTAACCTCCTAAACTGGAAAACAAGAATTTACACAGCTTCCTTCCCCACAGGTAGGTATATATGTGGTCAATTCCTTGAAAATCAAAAGTGGTAAAGTAAAACTTTCATTTTATTGATTTTATTTCAAATTAACATAATAGTTCAGTGACTTAGAGAACTTTTAAGTAAGTATGGCTGGTTGGTATTGCTGCTTTGCTGTTGAAATGCTCTACCTGAATGTCTTCTGACAGCCGCACCTTTGGGGATGACTCGAGTATAGGTACAGTACATTGCAGTGGATCTCAAGCTCTTTCCTTCTAGCTCACCTAAGATATCGTCCTGCCACAGAACACATTGCGTCCACCCTCCAGTCTTTATAATTGGTTGAATGCCCTGATTTGCCTCCGCTGTAAGAATGTGGCTCTTTCAGTGGACCTGTCCTGATGTGGGTTTCTCGGGGTAGGTCCCTCAGGTTACCATTTGAGTTCAGCCGCTGCTACAGCACAGAGTCACCAGAGATTGAGGGTCTGGCCTGTTCTTGCTACATGTGCTACATGTTGGTGATGAAAGGGCAAATAATAGAGTCCGTTCAGAGAGTCATAGTGGTGAAAGATGAGCATACCCCCTGCATAGGTATGAGTAATCTCTTCTTTGTGGGGGTGTTGGAAAGGATGGTGGGGGGGCACAGGGGTCTTGCTCCACGCTGTTCTGCTATGTGGGGGACCAGCAGGACAGCAGGTCTTTGCCACCTTGTTCTTTAACCCGCACTGACAGTTTGGCTGTCATCCATTCTCCCAGGGTTCCAGAAGCTTCTGACAGGGGAGGTGGAGTAACGAGGGTGTCTGGGAGACTATGGCAGGCACGTATGACTTGCCTGACACATGCTTCAACCTAGGCTGGGCCTCTGAGGGGCTTTCCTTGAAACCACTTTATTTTCCAGAGCTGCAGCTTGAAAGAACGTTCTGACCTAGCAAGATTCTGTCGTTCCTTCAGCCCTTAGCTGGTTTATCGATTGGCAGAAGAACCGGCCAGTTCTGCTTTGGCTGACTGGCTTTTATCTGTGAAGCAGAGGCCAACATTGTTACAGTGCATTGCATGACAATTTTTTCTTAAAGTTTGCTTAACCATGGTGCATCTTACTTTTTTTTATTTGGGTTGAATGAAGTAGAACAGTCCATAAACATAAATAAAAGACTGATAAGGGAGATAACATACAATAAAAAAAAAACAGAATGGAATGCACCAATATTGAATATTTTGGTTATTTTAGTTTCTCATTTTTGTTAAATGGAAAGTCACACTTTAATAGACTGCCAGTTCCTGACATTATTATGGAAATAATGTAATCGTGTTTTCTTGATTAAATGAATTTATTATGGAAAGGACAGTATGAAAGGACAGCACAATGATGAGTGGCCTCTTTGTGTTTTAAATTGAATTCCTTATTATTGTTTTCTTTTGAAGGTGGAAGGAGAACAACGTAATTAGTTGAGTGCTGGCATCAGCATATTATCAATGGCTGCTCTTCCTGCAGTATATTCAGCAAAACAACAATCAATAATTGTGTTCCTATATTGGTTGTTATTCAGCCGTCTGATTAAAAAATTCTTGCTGAAAGCACATTTTAATACCATAGATCCAAATCTTTTAACAGGAGGGATTGTGGAATTGGGTGAATCTAAGCCCAGAACATCTTCTGGGTTTCATCCAATAGGAAGGGTGGTGCAAAATGTTCAACTAAGAGGCAGATGGAAGGTTAAGTTCAGATCTTTTTATTGGCACTCTGGCACTCTTCAACCTCTAGCCCTGGACTTCACCTTATGCTCTGTGAAATGTCACAATGTGCTCTGCCTATTGTACTCACCAGAGGTGTGCTTCTGAAAGGAGCGGCCGCAAGTTGGGAGGTGCAATCAAAGGTTCTTGCTGTCTGGCAGTAGCTGGCGCTGCTGAATAAGTCTGTGAGACTTGAAAACCGTTGCCACACATTTGCTTGATTGCATAGAAGTTTGGCCAGATGGTGCATTCTGTTCAGACGTGCACATTTTGCACACACCCTGCTTTGAGCTGCTTGGATTTAAATTCATTCTGTAGGCCATTTTAATAGAGAGAAGCATAGATAGACCTCTATTTGATCACAATGGGGAGTTAACACTATTTGATCTTTCCCCCAAAGTGGCCATGACAGATATTGAACAGTGGCTACTTGTCAAAACACACATATGTAAAGACTATTCGGTTCAAGGTGGTCTGAATCAGACAGCAGTTTATTTAGCATTCATAAGGTAACTTGGAACAGCATGGGGGACAACCAATAATAACAGTTTAATTTTACTGAGAGACCTGCAAGGCTTAATTGTTTAGATTTTTCTGCAGCAATCGATGGAAGCTGGTAATTCCCTCCCGGGCAGATTGCAATTCTCAAAGATTTGGATGGAAGGATTATTACAGAGTGATCAATTGACATTTTCTGAGTGAGTGAGTGCAGATGAAAGGCTCATGTGTGAAGATAATAACAGTTTGAGTCTGAGCTACCCTCAGTAGCCTGTGGGATTCACTGTTTGTGCTATGCCTGTTCGTACACTCATCCCCCCAGTAAGGGACATGGGCCCTATATATGCCTGAGATTAAACGCAAGATGAAACATTGAGAGGATCTATATTTATAATCACAAGAGATATGAACTATGTTAAAAATGAACATCAATCAGTTTTTTTTCCCTATAAACATTTGATCCACTTTCCTTATATTAAATACATATTCAATGAAAGATATATGTAGATAAAATGAAATGGAGAAAGTAGTTCCTGAATTTTTATGTGTTCCCTACATGAAGTTATGCCATCAAAGAGATTACAGGCATAATTAATCATAACAGATGCATGCCATTTCATTCACTGCATGTTTAATAGGAAGCTGATATGTAAATTAATCTATTGGCATAGTGTCCTGTTTTTATTTAGAGGAGATTGGTGGAGAATAATTGAAAAGGAGGAAAAGGTCAAGGTTCTGAGACATCTTTGGTGGGTTGCTATGATATGTAAGAATGGGAAAATTTGGGTTAATAGCTGAAATGAATGGAGTTTTCTATATCAGATAATATAATGTTAAATGATCTCAGTGAATTGAGGAGTAAGGATAAAATATATCTACAGAGAAAATTTTTGAATTGTAATGCAAAAATGCATTTCAACAAAAACATATTACCAAAAACATACATTTTTATTAAACTCCTTTTCACCACATCTGTCATTGCAACCAAGTTTGTTAAATAATTTTGGAAACTTCTTAACCTTCATGAAAGGGGAAGGGGAGGAACATAGCTGGATGCAGTAATGGTGTATAGGAGAGGGAAATCCACTTGGCTGAAAACCCCTTGGGTGAAAAGACTTTGTTTATAAGTTGGATGAATGTAAATGAGGTGTCATTTATATATTTTCTCTTTTTTGCAGTACATTATCATTTATGAATATTCAAAATGTGGCAAAATGTTCCTCCTTGGAGTTATTTCCAGAACTTTTCACCAAACTGTGTGAATCAGGTTTGAGAAAATGGGGAACAATTGGTTTTATATTTTATAAAGTTATGGGGAAAAAAGTTTCTGAAACTTTTAAATTGCCTGCATTGCTGCATTAATTGCTCCTAAAATGAGGTCTGATCTTCATCTCAGTAATAGTCATAGTAATAGATGAGCACAATCTGCTTAAAGAAATAACACACAAACAATTGTACTTTTTTGTGTCTTTATTTAGCACATGGTTTAAACAATCACATTCTTACATTTTGATGGTTAGGTCTTAATACAGGGCACTTACAAAAAAAAAAAAAAGAGAACAAAGTGCATCTGATAAAACTGCATGAAAGACTGGACGTACAGGACGAAACTGACGGCGTTCAAACATGCACCGTTCCCTTCCGTAGTGTTGTGATAACTAGTCCATACATAGGTCAATACATATGTCCAGTACAACATACCCTGCAGTAAAGTTAAAGCATACATTACAATGAAACTACACAAATTCAAGAAAGTGTTATTCTTGAGGGGGAGAGCCAAGGTACAGCCTGAGGAGGTGAGTCTTCAGTCTGCAATGCAAGATGGCCGGTGACTCCCCAGTCTTGTCCGCTCTGGGAACCTCGTTCCATCATATCAGGGCCAGAACAGACAGAGGATGCAGCCAGGATGTGCAGCTGTGAAAGGGCATGACAGGCAGGCGCCCTGAAGCTGCAGATCATAGTGACCTGCCTGGTGTGTAGGGTCTGATAGTGGATTGAAGACAAGGGGCTGAGTCATTTGAAGCAGATGTGAGCTGTTACTGGTAGCGAGGGGAGGGAGATCCGGGGGGGGGGGATCGGGGGCGGGGGGGGGGATCGGGGGCGGGGGAGAGACGTGGGAGAATTTGGGGAGACTGTGCATCGGCTGAGCAGCAGCATTCTGGATGAGCCGCAAGGACTCTGATCACACATCGCAGTGAGGTCAGCAAGGTGGGAGTTGCGGGATTTAGGAGGGAGAGGAGCAAGGTCTTAACCATGACCTGAGTTGAATAGGTGCTGAGGAAGAGGCAGATTCTTCTGAGGTTGTATAGGAATTAATCAATGAAATTTTGGCATAATTTGCTGGCCCTAATGACAACCACTATGTGGCCCACAAAGGAAGTCTTCTGTCAGTGTCACTCCAAGGTGAATTGAAATGACTCCTATCTATTGATTTATTACATAATATGCCTCTACATGCATTGATTTGTTATAGTAAATGCCTCCCATCTTTCCTTAAAAATATAAATAAAATATAGTTGATTTTTAAAATATATTCTTAAATGCTTAGCAAACTTTAGATGTCAGATCACCTTGTTTAGTCTGCAGTTACTTCTGGACTTTTTGATGATTGTGTTATTCTTTTTTTATTAATATTATTTCTTTTTTTTCCAAACATTACAAGTCATAACTGAGGCCTGGATTAGCATTTAATCTTTTAAGCCACACATAAAATGTGAGTGGGGGTTTTGTTTAATTTTTTTGCATGGACTAATTGTTCATTCAAAATGGACTGTGGTGATTTGCTATCTTTTCACATTGAAGTCCTGTTCTTCAGATTTGCTGGTAGTTTCTATTCCGGTAACAAAGGTCATTTATCCATCGCCACAATAAAAACACATTTTCATTAAGGTTTCCTCTGTGCAATATGCACTCTTAAATATGTTTATTCCAGCCTGTGCAGGGCAAATAAAAAACATGTTGCTTTACTCCAAGAATCTTTAACGAACTTCTGATTTAAAACATGATTAATTTTCTCATAATTCCATTAAACAGTTTGTTAGGAAGGAACATTCCCTCTCATGCAGAAGTAAGTAATTGCATATGCACGATTGTAATATGCAAGATATGAGAGAATGAAACATGATTCTGTATAATATTCATTTGAGAAATGCACTTTAAATCAGGTTGTCAGGCTTTGTAAATCAACTGAAAGGTTTTGTGCGCCTAAGTTATTGTATTTATTGCCTAAGCCCACAGTTTGGAATAGCGGCAAACAGTTATTTGTTTGAGACCCCATGGGTAAAATTGTATTTTCCTCGTGAAATTCCCCTTGCTTTTCCAGAGATGGATTGCTGGTAAGTGATTGATGGGCAAGTTAGTTTTACTGAATTAACAAACATGTTCCCCCTCCCCAGAGGAGGAAAGGCCTGGGGGCTCCTTGCCATGATCTAAACTGAGATCACTGTTCATTATGTCAAAAGATACTGTTGTACCAATCCCCTTTAAATCAATTTCCCCTCACAAGATATTAGATTATTTACACTTTGCTATACACCTGTATATGGGTGATATATATATATTTGTTTTTGTTAGTGCATTAATATGGGGGCCCTTTGTGTTGATTTCCTGAGCCATGATTGCTATCTATATCACTCATTTGTTTGTTCAGCTTTAGGGAATCTGCATAATGCATTTTTCTATCATTACCATAATGGTGCATATTCAAAAGCCTTCCTTGGTGAGTTTTATCCTGGGAGTAAAATCTCAAAGTGATTTCAGATATACAGGGGAAATTGCACCATCTCCCTTGACAAGCCTTGGGGGAATTCAGCTTAACAGGGGAATTCTGGCTGAAAGGCCAGGGGAGAGTTCATTTGGACATGTCATAATTGTGGTGCACTTTCTCGCCATATTGAAGGTCAACTGCTTTCTCTGTGTTTTAGAAATACACACACCTTGAAAAAAAGGTTCAGCTTTAGAGAGAATGTGTGGATGGACTTTTTACCATTATGACATGATTAATACATAAAATATATTTATAGCAGGAGCAAAAAAATATTAGTCTTGCAAAGACTGATAGACAAAAAAAATCTGGATTCTTGATTGTTTTTGTTTTTATATCCTAAAAAGAACAACTCAGAAAATGACACCAGTAATGATTTCTGATTAATTAATTAGAATGTATTTAAAGTAGAACAAAACGGAACCAAATATCCATCAAACCAACAGTCATAATTCCTACTGTAATGATACAGCTACCTATAAATGAAAAGGTGTAGCTGTGTTCCTTTGAAGCCTCTGAATGGTATCATAATGTGTCAAAGGCACTATTGAAATATGGTACTCAGGAAATAAGAGACAGAAATACACACACTGTATACAGTTTTAATGAGCTACAAGTAATAACAAAGGCAGGTGAAAGCAGGTTAGGTAACTATATATATCAAAGTTACCAGACATCACAAGATGCCAAAAGCCATCAAAAAGTCCACTTAAAAAGGGATGCCCTTGTCAAAGGTAAGACACCTTATGCAAGTACAAAGACGGCAGAGCAAAGATTCCCGGTGTGTCACTAACGTAGTCTGGGGAAATGGTTAAAAACAAGACAAACGCTCTGCAGGCAGCTAGCTGTTCAGCCATCAGATAAAAGCACTTCACCCAACATCAAAATCCCCACCAAGACAGGAAATTTGGCCAAAAAGAAGAAAATGGCCCAAACTACAGCATTCATATTGTTAAAAAACAGTGAATGCTGAATGGTTTCTGTTACTTGCAAGTGAAAAGTGAAATACTAGTCACATATGAGATTATGATTGATTTTACAAAGTCAATCAAAACCAAAAAGTAAAATAAAAAAAATAAATAAGTAAAAACCAAAAAATAGAATCAAAACCAAAAAATGTTGTGCTAACTATATGATCACAAACACGTACACAGACACATAAAACATTTTCACTCCACAGGGAGTCTTGCACAGCCAGAATACATTTGTACCTACACCTCACCTAAGCAGCAGAGAGGTAACTGATAAAATGCGTCAGTGTGCATAATTGCAGCCAGGAGTGTCATGCAACTTATTCCTCACATATTTAAAACACGTGCTCATGGCATGGCAAAGATCAAGATCATTCCCAAACCAAATTTTAAGAGGAAACATGAACTTGACTCATATGGTAGCAATACAATTAACTGGGAACTGCAGACGTTTTTTTTTCAACATTCATTTCCAATCCACTGTTCGGCAGTTGAGGCACTATAAACAACGGTGTTATTGGCATCATTATTTACAGTTTCATGACAGTAACACCCAGTCCATCCCTCTCGGCGATACTTAAAGGTCTTGGCAAAGCAGTGCTAATGTTCATGCATATCTGACACTTATCTGCAGTTTGCATGAGAGTAGCAATTTCACCCCGAGGAACAAGTTCCAAGAAATGTTCAAGCTTTCCCAGTCCAGATAAGAGGCAGTTAAACCAAACTGCACTCTGATGAGCAACTGAAAGCAGCGCTTTGAGAAAATGCAGTTTCCACTTAGTCCACCCAGTTTCCATTTACTCCTCACCAAATAGGCCCCCCTGATGGCTTCACCCATGCACTTCAAAGCTCATTTCTTCACTTCAGGCATGTCCTTTAGTCTAGAACAAGACACAAAAAAAAAAACAAAAAAAAACGTATTACCCAGCAAGGCGAGGTACCTGTCGCTCCAGCATCCAGCCACTCCCAGCAGCAAGGTTTGGGGTAAACAGCACGATTCAGAGTTAATAATTTCACCACGAGAGAGATAATCACCTTGCTCCCTTGCAATAATCCGTCGAAGATAACCAACCAGCGTGGTGTTTATCACCTACGAATTGGCTCATCTGCAGTCCTTCAGCAGGGCTTCATAGATTGCTTTTCTTACATCGAGACAGAGACAGACGTCTTGGGGCAATGTTTCACAATCCTGGTCCCGGGGCTACACTGGCCATGCTGCATATTGTTCCAGCTGAGCTCTCAATTAATTAGGTTTTGATCAAGATGTTAATTGAATACCAATCTGGATTTGACACTGCGCTACAAGTATCTATTATTAGTACTATTATTAGTACTTAGTGTTATAGATATGAATAGATATCATGCCTTCTTTGCTATAACACTTCGAGCATTATATGTCAGCCATTTCGGGCCTCTGTCCATTTTCAAAATGGCCATCAAACAAGCGGAATCATTCCCTTTCTGTCTATTCACTGAAATAACTATAGAAGAAATTGGACATACAGATAAACACCATCAGTCTTCCATAAGTCAAAAGAATTATCTACAACAAAGGAGGCACATAGAAAGACAGCATCATTCCATTTCTCGGAATTTCGTGTTGAAATTATTCTACCAAAATGGCCATGAAGCAAAACAGTAATTCCTTTTATTCATATTGCCTTATGGGTGTTAAAAAATGCCATTATTCTCTTTCTCTCCATTTTGTAGTATTTCTCTGGCTCTGGTGTACCAGCGTGACAATCTACTATACACATCAGTGTGAGGCAGAGAGCCCCATGCCATAAATGTATGTCGTTTGACGCAGGGATTCTTGTTTTTCATGATGAGCTAAAAGCAGATATTCGAACAGTTTCATTTAATATGGACACGCAGGAACCATTGTGTTTGACTAATCCTTTGAAGTCCAAAAAATATATTTCCAAAGGGGTCGGTAGAGGAAGGAAAAAAAAAGTTTATTGTATTTATCCAGTGTCAGACAACCCTTGGGGGTTTTTGAGAAAATAAATACTGGAACCTTTATGTGGCTCTCAAATTTAATGAAGGCACTCAATGCATCTCACAGAGAACCATCTCTGCAGAAAAAAATGGGCTTTTTTAAAAAAAAAAAAAAAAAAAACCATATTCCATACTCCATAAGCTGAGGATCAGAATGTCTTTGTGTGGCAGGGTCCGCAGTTCTCTCTCTGTGGCTGCATAGAAATGTAATGTAGTGGAGTAAATGATAAAGTCATGGGATTGAAGCGGAGTGCTTGGCCCCCGGGGACTTGGTTTGTCATTTTGTTTTCTATAGAGGACGATAATACAAGAACTGTGCATTCAACGGGGCATGCTTCATGCCTCTCACTTCATTAAAATCGGAGAGCGGGATCTACCAGAGACTGTCAGCAGAGGATTTACTGACTTATAACAGTGTTTTATCTCTGGCATTGTATACCCTTTCATTGGCAGTCTCCAAATGACATGAAAAAAAAAATAAGATGAGATAACAGTTGGTGGAGGGGAAAAAAATCAACAGGAAAAAAAGAACAACTGACAGACAGTTAACTGTCCCTTGGATCCACTAGATTTTTAAAGAAAAAACATCAATGTTCATAATAGATTATAAGCAATAAAATAACTGGACTTATAATGAGTATAAAAACCAAGGTACTTATAACATATATAGAAGAGTTCATCCACAGTGTCTGTGTCCACATGAGCTGTATTTAAAGGAGCTCTCCACCATATGCCAATTGGTTGTTGATATGTTACAGGTAACTCCATCCTTGTGTACCTTCACAAAATTTAGACAGTATATCTTCCAGAGCTTAGGTCTCTACAGAACTCTGTTGTAGGCAAACTGGAGCTGATTCTTCCAACACAGATTCAGATTCAGTTTGAATCAGTACTGTTTGTGGCCTCTGATATCCCATCAGTCTGCCTGGTTTTGTAGTAGTCAGTTCTGAATCAATACAGTTTTCTCTTGGGGATATTTTCATTTTCTAAAATTTTAGCTGAAAATGGTTCTTCGCTTGTCTTTTCCCCCATGGGCTCATTCAATTCTACAGCAAACCACATACAGTTTTGCACATTCTCACACCAAAAACCTCTGAGAATCTATAGACAAGATAATAGAAGCATATCACAATAAAATGTATAAAAATTCTTGGATACCATAAACATACAGAAGAACCATTGATGATGATGCAGATGTTTTTTTTTCAGTAGGCAAAGTCAAATGATGGCACAATTTTAATGCATTTTTGTTTTTGAATTTCCTCAATAGGCTAAATAATTACAGTGCCCAATGTAACTGTCTATTTTTGTTATGCCTTGAGGTTTTTCTTATCCTACTTTGGTGAGACATTGAATTAAATACATGCTTTCAAGCATTCAACCAATCCACCTGTTCCAACATACCAAGCTCTGCAACTACAATACATACAATAGCTAAAATCTTGTAAAATTGGCATTGATTAAGCAAATAACAGGATTTTTGCATGTATCACCATTCCAGGAGTTATGTGTTATTATCATGCATAATGTGTGTTTGTCTGCTGATGCATGTTAATTATTAATATTGGTAAATAACCATGCATGGTTTCTATGTGCTGTACAAACTCAGCAGAAATGAAGGTTCAGACTATTTTTGCCTGTATATATTTAAGCTATCCAAAAAAATAACATACTGAAGCATTTGTATCCTGAGGCAAACTGAAAAATACACAACTTCTTGTAAAAACTCATAACTGAAATATTGCCCATCCCTGGAATTATCACACAGACACACTGGCTGGCTCTGCTCTCAGCCATTCTCTCATTATCATTTATTTATTTGGCAGACATCCTTATCCAGAGCAACTTGCAGAGCATTAGAGAATACACGCGCAGATACACAAACCCCGTCCTTTGCCTCTCAGTCTTCTGCTCAAGAGATAAAGGATTGCCCGTGAGTGCATCCCTATCCATATTTTACAGGCATGTTGCATCTGGACGTTGTAAGGTTTGCATAATGTCAGTGACCCGAAAGCCTTTACGCACTTTTTGCCAAATCGTGTTTGGTGATTGGACAGTGCCGTTGTAACATTGTGCGGCCAATCATTCATTTGTGCTTCTAAATATCTTCCAAGATACTGTGTGACTCACAGACATGAAGTTGCATTATTGTTATTAATTTCAACTGAAATAATTTTAATCTAACTGTAAAGCTTATATTTTGGAAAAAGTGCCTCTTTTTATAGTGATGGCAGCACTTGTAGGACATTCCCAGGCCTAATACAAAAAATATATGTGTGGATGAGACGAAGAGAGGTGAGCAGCTGCTGGCTTCATTTGGCCGTGGCCTTCTGAGCCCTGTGGAATCATTGCATCCCCCCCCCCCCCCCCCCCCCCCCCGACTATGGGTGGCATGGTACTCAACCAGCTCATTAGTAGTCAAGTCTTTACAAATAAAGGAAAATGGCTGCAAAACTGCCCTAGCTTCCGCCAGCTCATTTGTGGTCAAATCTTTGCAATCCCCAAGGAAGGAACTTTCCAAGGAAGTAGCTCAGAACCCCCCTCCCCCAGCTTCCTAAACACACAGTGGAGTGTGGTACTGAATATAAATGCATTCACATAAGCAGGCATACAATAATGATGGCACCGATATTCGAAACATGTTGATGTAGATCTGTGTGCAGTTGAAAGCTGAAAATTAGATCAGCACCACATAACATCCGAGAATAACCCAAGAACTCCTTGATGTTTCAGACGCCAGTAGAGACAGAAACAAAATATCAGCCGGAGAAGCATGATTAAACATGTCGTAAAACTGAATGCATGTTTTGTAACACTGCAAACTGTAAGCGGGAAACCCAAATTTTCAGGAGAAGCATGAATTTGACTAAATTTAGGCAAACGAGAGACCCCTTAGCTTTGCTTCAGGTGCTTCATTAACATTTTGTTAGTCCTCAATAAGCAGAACAGTTAAGCATGGCCTCCTTACTATGTGTTTAGTGGAAACAAACAACCCGACTTTCCTCTGTTCCTCCTTGGATTGTATTAAAACCTGCTTTCATCACATAAGCAACCGCTCGCTTTGATCTGGGCCTTGACAGATCTGTGGCTGACACACAAGGTATTTTTATAACATATCAGTGACTCACTCTATCCAGCTGCCATGACAAGCACACCACGAGACACCAAGTGAGAAGTGCACTAAAGTGAGATGGTTACCAAGTGAAAGGGCGCATCGCTCGCACACAGACTGCACCATTCAGCCGATCACATTGAGATGGGTAGTTTTGTAATCATAATCAGGTCTGACTTTGGTTTGTTGCTTGTGTTGTACTCTACCTCACTTGTAAGTTGCTTTGGATAAATGAATAAAAGTAAATGTAACGTAAATGACTCACCTGTCCGTCTACCTACCACTAATGTAAACATGCTCTGCACATAACTTGTGAAAAGTTATTTCCTTCTATCTTTGAGGCTTTTTTTTATTTAAACTAACTGAATTTAGAGTTCTGCAAAATTGTAAGTTCTGGTCTCGTAGACCCCGGTGTCGGAGCGTGAGGGTGCTCGTCATGAGCGAGCCCCTGCGAATATGACACATCTGACAGCCCCGTGATTGACTCTCCGCGTGCTTTTCCCGGCACCGCTGACCCTACAAGCCGCCGCGGGACGTCCTGTCAGTCATTGCTCCTCCGGAGGAGACGCGAATACCAACGACTGCGACCTCCGAGCGATCGATGCTCAGGCGCTGTCTCTCCAACATCTGTCTCGTCCCGCTGATTACCCCTCTCGTGCCGAGGCGATCAATGCCGCAAATAAATCTGGATGAAGTATCAATTGCGGCCGAGCTTTATTAAGTGCTTTCAAAAGCACCCGAAAACACATAACGTACCTTTATTTCTGCGTCAGATTTAAGGGAAGAAACAGTCCTCCTTGCTGTCAAAGTTAACGTCAGTGCCACCACATTGATAATCTCTAACATCATCATATGTAATCATGGGCAGTGAACAGACAGTGGGTTATTCTCTGCTTTGAATGGGATTCTGCTTTAATGCAAAAAATCAAGAATGCAAAACATGATATAACATGCACCTGATCACTGATCAGAATGAACACAAAAAATGTGCAGCCACACATTTTAATGCAATATAAAATGTATGAAAATAACTTTTTGGCTATCTAAGTAAAAGTGCAGCATATAAATGGCACACAGGTAACGTAACAAATTCCACACTGAATAACATGAATAACCTACAACAGTTTTATCTGCATTTATTTCTTTCCACTCAAGTAGGTGCATCCCAGAGAACATAGGTCAGTTTTGCCTTCATACACATTCTAAATAGGTTTCATAAATACGTATTAAAACTACATTTGATAGAACTTTGTTATGGATGTGATTGTCCGTCTGCATTGATGTAAATACAATCTTTAAATAGTTAAGCCCAAACTACTTGAGTAAATAATTTTGTCCTAGTTATATAACCAATAAAGTTACATTCACAATTCGTACCAGCTGTCATTTGTGTGAATGCATATAAGACATGCTAATGCTGCCCAGTGCTAAAGTGTACTCTTAGTTCTTCTTTGACTGCATGCAACAAGGCAACATTTCAAGTGGTCACTCACGCCAAGCATGACCTCACTGCCAGCATGTTCTCCTCCGTCTTTTTTTTTTTCTTTTTTCTTTTTTCTTCGTCCTCATCCGCACAGAGCCTGGAGGAGTTTGACCTCCCCCGTCCAGTGGCTCCACCTGTAATGGAACCGGCCCCCTTGTGGCCTGTCAGGGCCCATGGCAACCCTGCCAACCTCCATCGCCGTGTTCAATGGCAGAGAGGGGAGAATTGTGGGAAATGAAGACAAAGAGTTTGCAGAGATTGTGCGTTGTGGTACCTCTGGAACAGACTCTTAAAAAAAAAAAAAAAACACACACACACTGTACTTGTTGTTCATGCCAGCAAAGCTGTTCTTTTCCTGTGTATCTCCATCTTCCTCTCCAGACTGCAGCCAGTGCCACAATAAAAATAAATAAATAAATAAGGCAGTAAAATGTGATTGACACCACTTGCTTTAATTTTTGACATCTTTTTTTCTTATGTCATTTTTCTGGCTAAGTGCTCTGTGTCACGTTGAGACTGCCCTTCAGTAGATTAGTGCAAATAGCTGGATTCTTATAAAACATTATCACTGGACCTTTTGAAAGCAAGTTTGCACTTTGCCATTTGTAATTTGACAGTCCTTCATAGTTCAGTTTTGTTCCTCCCATTTAATAAAACACATTTTCAGTGTGCAATCATGTTTCAATGTGTTCTCATTTAGTCTCTGTTCGCTGTGCTGAAAGTGTACTCATTTTAACCGTGTTCAGGATATATTCCATTAACAGACACGGGTATCGCTACACTACATTAGGCTTTGTTTTGGATTGTAGATATCCCTATTAGGTAAATTCAGTTACAATGTTGGAAATACAGTTGGTCCTTCCTAGAAAGTCACTACTGGACTGAAGCCTCAACTAAAAGTAAAGATAATGGATTGCATTTCTCATTTAGTGACATGGAGATCTCTCAATATTGCATTCCAAGAACTGGAATTTGTCTTTAAAAAGGATAGAAGATAGCTGAAGATGGTTCTCAAACTGAACCATAAAAGTCATCTTTATATAGACCATAGTCCTGCCTTTGCACTTTTAAAATGCAACTGAAGTCATTATTTGACATTGTGTTCATTACAATTTTGAGTTAGCCAAGAAGCACATTCGAGATTTCTCCAAAAGCCGAAAGGTTAATTGTATTTTGAGTCTTGGTTGCCTCATTTTAGCCATGTGCCTTTGTTAGAAGCCTCTAGCTATATGTGAAACAAGAATAGATTCATTCAAGTACTGTGGTTGGAAACCGAGATTAAGATATTAATGGCTGACATTTTCTTTTTCAACACTGTCAAAACTGGTATCTTCTTATGAGAGAGGATCATGTAACCTGCAATAATTTGGTTACAATGATATTCTGCCTTTTTGCCATCTTGTTTCATGCACACAGGTTGTAGCAAAAGGAAGATTTCTGTCCAGCACTTCTCCACAATGCAGATAACCCATCAGGATGTTGGGTAAATTGAGCATGAGAGTGGGTGGGGGCACAGCAGCTGGAGAGAGGGGGAAAAAAAAAACTGTTTGTGAGCTCAAAATAAGCAGAGTGAACTCATTAAAAAATATTGCTGCACCAGCCTGAAGACGCAGCATTAAACGGGAGTGAGTCACGGCTGTGGTTTGTCACCACATGCCAGCACATCCCAGCTAGGGCATACCGCTCCCTGAATGGATGCTGAAGAATTCTCTCATTACGCTGCTGTGTATTCCTCTCTGTAGCAAAGAGATTGGAGGCTAAACATTCAGTCAAATCTGTCCTGAAATAGACATTAAAAGTCACAGTCTGATGTTGCTGTCGTCTTTTTTTGTCTATTTACGCCATGCGGCAGACATTTTGTGCACAAATCAAACGCTCGTGTTGATAACAAACCGATATTTACAGTTAGCAACCTGCGGATGTTATATTAAGCAACAAGTAGAATTTTGTTTGCACATCCTGTGGTAAGGAGGAATCCTTTATCCCAAAAAAACGGCCTACTTGATGCTTTAGAGTGTTGGTTTTAATTTTCTTTAATTGCTCTGTTCATATTATCTTTGTTGGGTATGTGTTCATTTTAAAATAAGTCTGATAGAAACCGAAAGTCCTGTTAATGCAGTGCCAAGGGATACATGTTCAGGCCAAAACCAGTTGTGTCTGCAGATTTTAAATCACCTGAAATGTTCTTATTCTTTTCTGTCATTGTGTGGAGCATAACAGTAATGACTCTTTAACAGTTTAGACAGCAATCATCATGCCAGAGTACGGTGCCTGCAAGAGCTAACAGCTGTACATACTATATGTCTACAGGATGAACATCTCTCACATAGATGCACGAACGCGTGTGCACACACATACACGAGCACGCACACGCACACACACACAGATTATGCCATCCATTCCACTCGTGTTGTATGCATCTGTGCAGAATCCATGAATCACAGTGCTGATGTACTGAGCATTGCTCCAAAACCTGAATTTTCTTTTTGAACAGAAAAGTTTAGTTCCTTTCGTGTTTTTTCGAACATTTCGAGTGGTCAGATGTAATTTCACATGACAGCTCCATATTTAAGAGCTGCAAATGGTGCCGGGGACATTCCAGCTGTTAAAATTTTAAATTTAAATGGGAATTGAAAATTGCTTTTGATTTTCCTGAGTTTCTGTGTCACTCAGAGAGGAGATGCTTCAAGACTTCAAGAGTGGGGAAAAATCCTTTTAAACTGCTGTAAACAGGCTTGGATTTTAGTGTTAGAATAGGTGGTCTGCTTAATTAGTCTTATCAGGTGGTAGAACAGCATGTCGGAACTAAATCATTTTGATTTCAAAGACATTGACAAGCATACATTTTGCTCATGTGGTGATGCATCTTGAAGTCCGTTTTTCTTCCCTCCCGAAGATCTGCTCTGAATTCAGCTTGCATTAAATAAACAAGATTTCCCATTGATCAAGCCAGTAAGCTTGCATCTATTTTTATTTTGCAGGCACATAGTCTTTGTTGAGCAACACCCCCCCCCCCCCCCAGCATTCATTCGTTAGATCTTAGTGTGAGAGCACTATCCCCTTCTGTCACTTCCATTGCCTGTGATCCTCATTCCTTTTAATAAGATGAGGGGAATTCAGAAGACTGAAGCCACTTTTGTTAGCTGAACATGCACGTGGTAGGGAAAAGGCTGCTGGGTGCTGTGCGAGTCTCACTACAATTAAGGGTTGATGCAGCCTCCTCATTGGCTGAGAGCAGCACTTGCAGCCGCAGCCAGCCTTTACCTCGCTAATGTGATTTCATGCCTTCTAATCTGTCCGCACATGTTATTCCAAGCTTCTGACGCCTTCATCCCTCTCCATGTTTTCACCCCTTGAAATAAATAAATGCAGTGCTTTTAGCCACATTTTTTTACATACACAATTAATGACAAGCAGCCCTAAAACTGTAATTTCCTGAGTAACATGGGTTTATTTTTTCTCCACTGTCAGTGACTAAGGGCAAGGCTTTTAATTAGCTAATGGTGTATAACCCCTTCCAATAGAGAAAGTTCTGCTAACTGGGGAGAAGGGGGGCGGTCTCATTAATCAATCAACCTGGTCTTCAAGGGTAAATGTCAACTGAATGGTGGCTTGGAGACCACAGGCCAATTTGTCACAAAGCTGGTTTGACAAATTCAGGGTTACATCAAGTTATCAGGGCTCTCGGTGTCAGTTGGACCTCTATCAAGATGACATCACTTTTTTCAGAATGGAGGATATCGAATTTGATTGGGGAGGAAAATAAAGATTTATCTGACATGTCATATTTACTTTTACTGAAGCCGCTACCCAGCAAATAAACTTTTTTTTTGGGGGGGGGGGGGGGCGTGTTGCCATGGTAACAGAGCTGCCTCTGTGCCAAGCTTGCTTCGTGAAAGGGAAAAGCTTGTCTTTCCTCATCTTGCTTACAAAAATCATGAAACGGCCCCCCCCGGGGAAAACACTCACAACTCAGTTTTTCATCAGAATTAGCTACCTAATGTTAACTGTGCCGGTAGACTTAGAGAAATCATTAACCTTTAATCCACTCAGTCAAGCCAGCTGCTGTCCGCTTTGCTCCGGCAGCTTCACCTTGCATAGCTACTTGCTATATTGTACTAGCAAAGGTAACAATTTAAATGAGAATACTGGTAACTTTACATTGCTTTTATGGAGGACAGTAAAACTTTCCTAAAACCTCCTCCTGGTAATGTATTTATTCACATTGTCTTTCTATACCTTTACATTTGTCTAACTTTCTCTCAGCATGGATATTGTATTTATTTATTTATTTTACTCAGTAGTAGGCCATTGTAGGTACTATCACATTTAAATTCTAAGCAGCAGCCACTGTTCTGTCTCCTGGGTACAATACAACTGTACATTATACCCCTTGAGCAGGCAAACTTAAATATTATCTGTGTATTATTATCTTAACCAGAACTGAATCCTATTTTTTCATCGACACAATGGTATTACAGGGATTTCATTCCTGAGCACAGGCTAGAGGTTGAATGTTTCACAAATAATGTCTCAATAAAAATGTATATCTTTGTAAAACATAAATCATAAATTAAAGTGTATTCAAGCGTACAAACATCAAATATTTATACATATGATAAATATGTATGTAGATAGCATACATACATAATATACATTTGAAGTGTTATGTGCATATGCAGCGAGGAATGACAGGCCAAACATTGAAACGATGAAACATATTTCCACATTTTTACAGCTCCCTGAATAAAATTGCCTTTTCAGAATTTCTTGCAATTTTCTACTTTTGACTGTTTTTTACTCTCTGATTCCTACTCCCCAACCTGTCTCTCATGGTAAATCATGATTTATCAACACCATTTTTATAAATGTTGTAAATGTGTATTGTTGGAAAAAGGCAGTTGTCTATTTTGCTAAATGGTTCAACAACAGTGTCCTACACAGGATTTGAATGTCGCCTTTCTGTCTAGAACTGCAATTCCTTAACAAATAGGTCAAAATGGTTGTGCTGTGAGAATACTATTTTGCAAAAAACAGTTGTGGGTTTGTTCAACTTTTCATGGCAATTACATGCTCTTTGAACTCACATTTTGTAAGTCAGTCAGCATAGCAACGTCTGCAAATGATATAAATGTATATGTAAATATTTGTACTTTCTGGGTTCTCTAATTTCCTCTAGCAACACAGATGACATTTTAAAAATGGATAAAATAATTCAACAAATTGCCTACTCATTGTCAAATTATTGTTTAAAAACATTAAAGTAATGCTGTTGCACTGTGTAAGGGGCGTGGTATTTTCAAATTCTACAGCAATTTTCTTCTAATCTGAAATGACACTGTTTGACTAAAGAGCTTCCTAAAGCTGTGCATCACCCAACACAAGTATTCATGAGAGCAATTAAAAGGTAAACGCTGCACATTGCAACAGGAGAGAACATCCTTTTCAACAAAGATCTGTCAAGTGGCAGTTTAGCTTAGTCTCAGAGCCTACTCATGGTGTCCGTAGCCAGTTGTGCAACAGTAGTTCATAGTAAAATCTACAGTGTATAGCCCAGGTCCAGATCTTAATAGGGAAGACACTAAAGAATGCTGTATACATGTATGTGCGCACAGTGCATAACACATGTCTTTTGGTAGACATTGGAGAAATGGCAGCCTGAGGAATAACAAGCTTGTTTATGTCATTCACGCTCCTGTGCTGTGGTAATCTAGACCTTTATTATCCTCAAATTGTATTTGCACACATCGTAACCCAGTGTCAAATTTGTTTTCCAGCATGCAGCAGAGGCACTGTTCACGTAAGATCCCCCCCCCCCGGTCCATTTTAATGATGGTAAAACAAATTTAGTTTTTATTTATTTATTTTTTTTAATGCTTGAAATGTAAAGCCCCACTGCTTCCAAACACACAAAGAGCCATGCTTGGACCGTGTCGTTGTCAGCTCCCTGGACAGACAGGTTATTTACATCTTTCATTTTCTTTCTAGACAGCATCTTATTGCCTATTGCATTCCATTATTATTGCTTCCAACTGGGGGTAATTTATTTAGATTAAACCACACACTGTTGTTTCCTTAATGCATTTCAGAAAATATTAAATTGTCTGAGGTTGGGTGGAAAAAAAAAAACATTACCATCAAATTGTTTTTATGAACTTGTTGGGAAATGAAGCAATATGAATCATTTCTCAGCAGACCCAGAGATAAAGTCAATTAAAGCATTGAAGACAGGGGACTTTTATATAGAAAAGGTATAATGATCTCAATTACAGGGTCATCCATCAACACTGAGGAGATTGTTTCCTCATGGTGGCATGAGACTGAAGGGTTTGTCTGCACTGATGCATAGGTTTAATGAACATGTCAGAGACAAACAAAGTGCTCTTCTTTGGCATGGGGATTCTGAGGCCTCGACTGAAGTGAAAGTGAAGATGGTGCTGGTTAAACTCAATTTCTGTCTTTGCAGGTGGCTGAGAAAAGGGGCTTTCCTTTCTAATTTACCTCCCAATTGTCAAAAAATGTACCGTGCTCATCTCGCTACTGTCCAGATCGTACGTTTATTTTACATTTGCATGTATACCATGTGCCAAGCGCTGCCAAAGAGATTTCCTCGTGCAAGATTGAAGCTAATTGGGTTTGATTTTATTTTAATTACAAATAAAGCACGGCTTTAGCACAGCTCCTGGTTCCAGTCTCGGATCAGCGGAGCGCTACCCCATGGCATAAAAGAAGTTCCAGGATGGCGGTGAATAGACTTTTGTGAGAAATTCATAACTCTGCACGTGCACGTTGGGTCGCGTTTAACAATGTGCACTCTATTCACCGCTCCAGCTAAAACGTCAAATGGGATTCACGAGGTGATGAGTGCGTGGTACAAAGGATTAGTCCCATCAGAGAAAAATACGCTATTGTTTTTCTCTATCCTTTCTTCTTCCCGGATCTCCCAGCCGCGTGTTTCTGTTGCATTTTATAGCACTGTAATTGGGTGCCAGGAACGGCAACTGCCACAAATAATCTGCTAAATCAATCCAACTCACACTTCCTGTGAGTTTGAATTGTTTCTGTAGCCTACAAAACTAGGGTTGTTTACAGCAGCCAAGCCCAGCCCAACACTCACTCAAAAATGATCCCTAATTGTCTCATTGTCTTCATACACGATGCACTACACTCTTCACTGCTAGATATGAAAATAATTAAATTATATACAGCATTGCCTGTAGCCTTTGTCAGTTCAAAGGATAATTTTGAGTCTGTAAGAACCAAAAAAATATCCCCAGTGACCCGGGGTTAAGCGGAATCCCACGCAATATGCAAATGCACTGCAATAGACACTTATTGTTTCTGAGGAACCACTGAGATGAATTCATAATGTCGATTTTACAATTAGACCTGCTTTGTATTTTTTAATTTTTTTTTTTTTTTTTTTTTGTAAAGGTGGACTTCTGTATTCTTGGGTCACTGAAATGAACATTGATTCCTTTCACTCCATAGACATTAGAGGAAGGAATTTCATACGCCTGCCATGACAATCTGCTGTTAGACTAATCATGAAGCAGCCATGTGTTTAAAGTTCACAGAACTGGAGAAGCATGTTATCATGACTCTTTTTTTAGCCAGGAGACAAAGATTTTTCAAATTGCCTACAAAAGGTTCTGTGTAAGAAAATGAAATCTGATTACTTTATCACTTGCAGTAGAGGTTTGTTTGGGGGAAAAAAACATATGACGCAAATCTGTGAGTTTATAAAGTGAGTGCTTTGTGTTGTTTGGTTGTTTCTGCGATCTGATTCATGGGTATATGCTTCAAGTAGTTTGCCTGGTCTGCCACACAAACTGTCCTGGGACATTTCACAGTACAAAACCCCTCTCATCAGGCTGAATGCCTGTGGACGCAAACCGTGCACAAAACCTTGCAAAAATAGGGAGAGCCAGTGCAGGAAAAAGCCTCTGTTAGTTGTGTGTCATGAGAGCCTGGAAGCTAGCACCTGCAAAACTATTTTTAGTGCCTTAAACTGAATGTCAGCGCTTACAAAAACAGATTACAGGTAAACATGTGCCAACTGACAGTAGATAATTATTTTATAGCGACATACAGAGGTGATCACTGGTCATGAACAATTTATGTTGTTACGTATTTCGCCCCGGGGGTAGTAGGGCATATAAAATCAGCATTTCCCATTGCATGCGTGATGGTGAAAACCTTGGATCGGCAATTATCGACCTCTAGACCTCCATGCACATCCATGCGGTTGGTCTGATTCATTCAAAAATAATTTTTACCCTATTTATAAACAGAATATCCATCCCCTTACAGTCAGACTGTTTATTGCATTGCATGCTGTTTCTGCACACATCATTGAGATTGTGTCTTAGCAACAAAACCCAATGGAGAGTGTCTCCCCAAATGCTGTAGCTCGGCACACAAAGAAAGGCATATGGATTTTCCTCCATCAGGAAACATCACTTTAAATCCCTTTACACAACTAATTTCTTTGAGACAAATATTGTTAAGAAAATGGCACCACACTTGTGAGAAATCGTTCCTCCTACTGTGTATAGAATAAAATCCTAGCAAATAAAGAAATAATGAAATAAAGAAATAAATAAATAAGTGAAGTAATATTGTAACAGTCCCAGCTTCAGGCGTTTAATACTAGTGGGGAATTTTGTTTCCTAGGCAACTGAGCATCCAGGATTGCCAAAGCACAGGACTGATAAGAGCTTAAATATATTTTTTATGAGATTATATAATAATGAATAAGGTGGATGGAGGATAGTGGTGTCATGTTAGTTATATAATCACTCCGGGGAATGCAGTGAGCAATCATATTTGCCCTACTTGTGAACACCAATTTAAGTGTTCTCTGTTGAATTTGTGTGGTCAGTTTTATCATTTGTGGGGACAAGATGGTTCTGTTACTATTCATTATGTTATCAGAACTCTAAAATACAGGGTAAATGAGGAACTAAAGGCTACACAATGCAAAATAATGGCTGCTGCATTCAAGAGTCAAGAGTGTCTGCAGTTCATAGCATTTCAGATAGGCTGTGCCCTTAATTTCGGTACCTAAATCATTACTGTTAAGTATATGAAAAAAATATTGTTATCAGTACCTTCCAAAATATACTCTGGGTAATAGGCTGTTCTGCACCATAACTGACATTAGTTAATCCAATACCACGTTTCTGGATTAGGAAAATTGATTGTCTGATGACTGATTAGTGTCTGATTAGTGAATCACATATTTTCTGAATGGATGCTTCATGTTTTTGTGTTGCAATTATTTGCAACAAACAAATTAACACATAACAACTTTCCAAACTTTTACACCTGATAAAGATCATCATGGTCGAAATGTTGTCATTCGTTTCTCAATGTAGCACTCAATTTGGGTCAATTTGGGTCAAGAGTGGGTAGGTATACATTTCTTTGCCTTTCCCAGACAAGTTATTTTTCCGACATCTGCCATGCCTGTATGCTGTTGGTGGAGATCACATTTTCCTGTGTCATAAGGAAAAACCATTAACATGGCAAAGCAGTCTGGCATAGTGGTCAGGGGCAGGTCTCACAACCGAAAGGGTGCTGGTTCAATTCCTGCTATTGTGCCCTTCAGCAAGGTACTTAACCCATGCTTACCTCTGTAAATATCCAGCTGTATAAATGGATAAAATTATAGCCTATGTAAATCAATCTGGATTAGCGTGTCTGCTAAATGACAATAAGGTGATGTAACAATGTATACATGATTATAAACACTACATTTTCTATCTCCAAAATTGGAAAAATACACTCAATAAACCTAAGATAGCATTACAAATGATTAAACATGAACAAGTCCTGATTACTCCGAGAATCAATGTGTTGGTTAGGATGACACCAATCACGTCTAATTAGATATATCTCAGGCTCTCTCTGCTGTCTCCAACTAGGAGTCTGCCCCTGTCTTCCATACACATTGAATTGTTGTGCTGTTTACCCTATCAAGCGAGCATCACAACCCATTTGCATATTTCATTTTGCAAACTACCATCATTAAGTTGTGGAATACATGAATAATAATTTTAGGAGCCAAGTGAAACCTGATTGTATTAGTATTTTATTATATTTTTTGCTGAACTGTCTGCGTGTTGATAAAAGCCAGTTGTGGTCTTGCGGCAGTTTTATGAATTTGTTTATGCCTCTCCTCACTCCACACATATTGTATAATAATCCACCAATTCCTAGCACATCTCTTGCCGGCATCTTCATGAATTCTTCCTGGATTCATCACGGTGTGGGCTGACAGTCACTTTAGTCTTGTTTGAAATGGATGTACATTGACTTAGTGTTGGCCAAGGGGGTGCTGTTCAGGGTTTCCCGTTCAGAGCTGATCAGAAGAGGAGAACAGCACAGATCAGTATGATCAGCAAAAGGCCTGGATTACAATGATGAAAAACAAGCTATTAATTATGAACTCATGTGCGATATTGTATTGTGATCATATGTGTTGCCTTGCACAAAAAGCTCATAAAATTTGATGTGCATGTATTTCCACTATCTTTACTACATTTTCCACTTTAAAATGAAAACCTGTGATGGGAAAACTATATAATATTAAAATTCTATTCCATTTTAATGATAGGGCATAGATGCATATCTTTAAGGAGCCACTGCAGTGCAAACCCACCACCACCTCCACCTCTTTTGAGATCATAACTGTACTGCCCGAAATTACTTGCAGGCCATACATTTATTTGGCTCCATTGAAGCAGATCCTCATCCTGATTAAAATTCTCTCATGTACATCAGTAATTTTGAATTGCATGTAACCTTACTCATGACACATTATCAGAAATTTCCCAAACTGATTTTGATTACTAGCTATATTTTACATTTTACACAGAGAGTTCAGTGCAGAATAAATGAGCTTTTCCTGTGTAAAATTTATCTTAAAACTTCACTCTAAATCATCTAAGGCTTTACTTTAAACATGCACTGACTATAAAGTATGGGTCCAGAAATACTAGATATCTGTAACGTTTGTAACATGCACTGTAATTATGAACTAGCGCAAGTGGAGGTTCTGTCTGCTTATTGGAGTGTGCGCTGCTTGTAGCAATTTGCTGGGGGACCTGAAGTGCTTCAGGGCACAGAGACTTCTGCTTTGCTCATTAAACACAGCAAAGGTGTTTGTCGAAATTATAGAGGATTTCCCATTGATATTGGCCACATGTCAGTGGAGGGCTATTTCTTTCTGCACTCTATAATTGAAAACTGTCCTCGGTGCTAAAAAGAAAAAAGACTGTTAACAGCTAAGTTTTAAATAATTTTTTGTGTGTGAGAGAGAATATTGCAGATTCGATTAAATTCAATTTTTCTTCTGCTCTTAGGAAAATTGTTTCTGGTTTTTGTGTCTGCTTGCTGAAACAATTCTATTCACTGGCAGCCATCAGTTTTTATGACTTTGATTAACATGCCAACCTGACTAAGGTAAGACACTAATGACTAGGTTTTCCTCCAGGGAGCAGAAAAGTAAATAGGAGAGTCTGTGGCAAGAAAACAAACAATGCCAGGCATTGTGTTAATCTTGTCAATTATCCTGCTCATTAGATTGTGCATTAAATCTTGGAGCGAATCAAGATGCATTAAGTAAGCCATTTCATTCCAGCAATTACTGTATCTATATTCATTTTGAGCAGGGGTTTTCGTAACAATTAGAGCAATCAAACTTAAGTGCCTCGCCCAAGGGAGAAACCAGTGTCACACAACATAAGCGGTGAACTGTGGCCTTCTTTTCGCCTGTTCATACACAACCGCAAGCCTATGCTGTCGCCAGTGTCCAAGCCCAGACCTCTGACACAACAGCTGCAGGAGAAAACCCATGCAAGCTCTGAAAGTATAGATAAAAATGACTGAATGTTATAAGATATTTCTGACATGGGACTAGGCCTTGTGTGCAATGGACTTCAGGAGCTGTTAAAGAACGCCTACAATCACCATCAATGCGCTGATCTGTAGCTAATTGCTCCATGAAGGGGGCCAGAAGCAGGTCTTCCTCATTATCGGAAATTAGCAGAGCTGAATGCATGTAATGTTTTATAGGGAATCATCTAGCAATCTCAATGGCTATGACATTTAACTCTCTCTCTCTCTCTCTCTCTCTCCTCACTCACTCTCTTTTTTCAATCCAGTCACTCCCCACCACCCCCCCAACACACACACACACACACACACACACACACACACACGCACATACAAACACCAGAGGAAATGCCAGGGCGTTCATCATTCAGTTGTTCTCAGACATGACATCTGATAAGGTGTCACAGACTCGATTTTATTAGTCCCCTTGACATCTCGATCCAGATGAACAACACAGAATGAAATTTGCACTTAGCTTAGCACCTCACTGTAGGATGTCAGACTTGATTCAGTCCTGTGCCACCCAGCTGTTTTATAGGGGCTGAAGTGCACTTCAGGTATAAGAGATGGGAATGATTTTTTTTCCTGCTTTAATGTGAGAAAATCTTTCCTCCACAGTGCTCTATAAGCCTTTTATCAGTTCTCACAAATCCTCTTCACTCGGCTACATCCAGATCACACTCTAGACCTGGACTATGAGGTGTGAAAGGAAAGGACGGGAATAAATTGGCACCTTGATTCACTCACCGGATGCAGAATATCATTTTACAAACAGCTGGGATGCAATACAATTATATGCCGTGTAAATTTCAAGCTTTTTTACCTGACAAAAAGGTCAGGTTGCACACGACTGAGACCATCCAAATGAGACGATATCGAAGTCAGCGGTGGTCATGTTCACCTGAGTGCAGGATTATCAGGGGAATATTGGAATATGTGACAGCCAGAAGGATCAAGAAAGTGAATGCTTTGCGTAAGTGAATTCTCTGCATTCATTTTCAATAAAAAACAATTACCTCCAGCACATTTGAAGTTTTTGTAAAGGTCAGTGTTGAGGTACTTATGAATGCACAGCTGGATATTTCACTGAAGCCAGTCTGGTTTAGTAGGTTATTCAAGGCTACAGTGGCAGTTCCCCACGCAAGAACTAAATGTACAACCCACTGATCACAAAAATGCTGTTAACCCCCTAAGCTACACTGTAGCCCCTGGCAGTGTAAATTTCATCCTTGGCCTTAACCCAAACCACATCTGAAAGCTCAAGCTGTTCAACATCTCATGAAACATGAACATGCCATTGATTAGGCTAATGGCATTTTCATTTTTCAAATACATTTTTTTCCCTCAGTTATACTACTGGATGCCTCGGGGAATGATGTGGAGCACAAAGAAATGTTACACAGCAGCTTTCATTTTATAGTTTAATTTTGAACCAGTTTTGCATTCAACCGTCAAATGCAACAATAAATATCTCAGACATTCTCACCAAAATTTTTTCTGAGATTTCAGACACCAGTTTTAACCATGAAAGTCAACAAATTGTGTCTATTTTTCTTCTCTGATATGCACTGTACCAAAGTAGCCGTGTTATATTTTTTAGACTGGTATGACCAATTAGTTTGGCATATATTCCAGTCCCAGATTAAGCCTACTCCTGGTCTATATACAGTGCCTTGTAAAAAATATTCAGACTCTTGACCAAGTCTCATTTTAGTGAACTACAAATGGTCCATTGAAATTTTATTTTAAAACACTGAAACTTAAAACCACTTATTTTAAGATCAAATTGGTTTTATGTTAGAAAATATTTTTGAGGAAAATGGAAAAACTGAAATGTGCTGTTTACATGAGCATTCAACCCACACACATTAATATTTGGTAGAGCCACCTTTTCCTGTGATAAGAGCTTTTGGTCTTTTGGGGTTTCCAAGGGTCCCAATACTTTTGCAAGGCACTACAAAATTTTTAATGGAGATTCCATGGCTTAATCTTGGTGTATTTTTGTGTAGCGACTCAAGCAGTTACTCACTGGAAAGCAACAATACACATAACTGGGCATTTTTATGTAGAAACTAATTTTCAATCTTCAGCAATCTGTCTAACATAGCATAGCACATATCAATTTAGTGTGATGAAATACCTTAGCAGAGTTTATTTGTATGCATTTGTCATCTCTTTTGGCTTTTGCTAGCATTAAACCAGAATGTAAAAATCTTTTTTTTTTTTTTTTTTTTGTCTTAAATGATCCTTACGGATACTGACATATCCATATCACTCTTAAAATTGTAAAGGAAATTTATGAATTTTGGATATTGTGCAGACGTAGGTCACAGTTTAAAATGACAATTTTTCTTACCGCAATTACATCTTTCGTATAAAATGTATTTTGTATTGTCCATGTGAACATTTGCACATGTGGTAGGCTGGTGTAGTAAGTTAGGCTACAAGAAGAAACAACTAACACCCTCCCTTTGCATCCACCATAAATCATGAACTGCGAAATATTCTGCTCAGTCAAATCACCTTCAATGAATGTTCAGACAAAGGTTTAACTGACTAAAACCTTGAATTACCCATAAAAGGCACTGATGGTTTATGCAACATTTAATGCACGGGAGTTGCTTGTTCTATTGTGAGATGAACCAGGTCTTCGTGACAGGTGTATGTGAACATGTTTCAAATCAAAATGAAAAGGAGGAGGATGGTCAGCAACCAAAGAACAAGCAAAGGCTATTATGTTAATACTCCCTGGTGCTGTTTTATATGGATGCATGAATGTACATGAACTGACAAACATGCATATGTAATGGGGGTAAACCATCCATGCTCCTATCAGTCCATCTTGGCTACTCATTCCTGACCTAAGCCTGTCTTCCTGTCCGTCTATCAATCGTTGCACTCTGAGCATTTGTCCTCATGCTGCCCTACCGTCGTAGTGACGGTGGAGTTCTGCTAACTGACGGTGTGACCCCCCGGCCCCCGCGGAGTTCACGTCCAGTCCCCGAGCTCACGGCCTCCCTGTACATGCTCCACTGCTAATTAAACACACTCCGTGGCAGTGATGCATGCGCCACACACTCTAGCGTGTCTCTCCCTGCAGGAATTCCGCCGTCCGATATGAATTCCGCTCCAACAGCACTGACCTATATAAGCAAATGCAAACACCCCCACCCCCCCTCCGCCCGCATAACCTCGAAGCCCAGGTCTCAGGTTCACTCTAACATGGGCGTTTATGTTAAGAGAACCAATTACATAGAGATTAAACTCAGCTTCATCTCAGTTTAAACTTTCACCGACATCTTAGGCTCTCATCCATAACGTATGATTCCAGATAAACTCCTGTGCTGTAAACTCCTGAACTGGGTCCTGTCTTCTTCCTCAGAGCATGCATTTAGAACACTGTGAATTGTGGCTGCTTCCTTATTTGGACCATGATAAATAGTTTAAAACATTTTTGTAACAAGTCAAAAGGATGGTGGTGAAATTCAATTTACAAAGCATAAGAAAAAGAAACGTGTGCCTAATATTCTTATGGGATAAACATTTGGAATAAAACTCTGACAGTGGAGCTAACAGCAGGACAGTGTGACACGCTCAAGTTGATTTCAGTACCCAAGTACTGTGGATGTAGCTGGATCACAACCCCTCATACTGACATTGGATCAGTTACATTTTGTTTTAATAGAATGTTTGGATCTTGGATTTGGGTTAAACTGATCCAGGATCAGTTTTCGATCTATGTAATGCATTACAATTTTCAATAAGAGTGCGGTGATTCCACTATAATTTTCTTGTTGCTCCTTCCTTCAGACTACTACTACTCTATCCCCCTCTCTCTCTTTCTCTCTCTCCGACTATCCACACTTGTTCTTGGCAGAACATGGGGATGTCAGCTAGCTCTCAAGTTTTGCTGTCAGAAATGATATATTTTTTTTTTAGTGAAAAAGGAAGTCTGTTGACATCCTCAGACAAAGTCGACCCTCCACCAGTAGTCGCCTCATACACCCCTCACATCTCCAAACTTTAAAAGCAGGACATCAGATACCACCTTTCTTTTTTTTCCCCCCTCCTTTTCATTTTTTTTTAATCTTTTAGGAAAAATACATTTATGGGCTTTTCCATAAACATTAACTGTCCCGCACGTCTGAGGTTGTCTTCTCCCAGACCCGTTGACTGCCTGCATGCGGGCAAAACAAACAGCACCTGACAAGAATTGGCTATTTGAGTTGACAGCGTTTACTGAGGAGAGAGCAGAGTTGAAGAAAGCAAAGGCACTCTAATCTCATCCGCTCTGATACGCGCTGGCAGCCACAGTACTGAAAGCTGTATCGTTTCACCACAAAAGCCAATTGGAACATTTCTGGGAAAAAAAAGCCAACAACAACAAAGTGTAGCATTCAGTCATTTTAAGGATAAAAGCTTTTTTCCCTGAATAGTCCCTAATTTATTCATAAAAAAGTAACCAGTATGTTTTGTAGACACCTAAAGGTTAAAAACTTTAACATGTGTACAGTATGTTCTATATTATTAACCCCTGGACCAGATGACAAAAATACAAATTTCTTCACAGAAAATATTTCACTTTCTTCCCATTCAGTTCAAATTGTCACCTTCCCTTAGGATAGCATCTCAGGTATTAACAGTTCAACCCGAGTTTAGAATGTACATACTCTTACATGAATGACTTAACAGGCACCTCAATGCACAATTAAGTAAAGTATGTCTGTAAATTCAGTCCCCGAGGCTTTTGTAAGGGAATTTGTGAAATTGTTCATTTTGCTTGAGCAGAACAGTCTGCGAACAGTCCGCCTGGGCCTGGGCAGCGATTCAGATATGCTACGGAAAAATATACCGGTTGCATGAAAGCTTTCCATTTTCCTACAAGAACAAATAAATTAATAATCAGTTGAAATGGCTCTGGCAAT
Organism: Megalops cyprinoides; assembly: GCF_013368585.1. NCBI lineage: Eukaryota > Metazoa > Chordata > Actinopteri > Elopiformes > Megalopidae > Megalops > Megalops cyprinoides. The sequence goes on along the minus strand of NC_050589.1, from coordinate 5,477,869 downwards.
TTTGCCTTGTGAAATTGGCTCAGTAACTGTGACAGGATTTAAAAACCATTTTCATTGACATTTAATGAAACCCAACGTTGAACATTTTTGAGTCACATAATATGTATGCTTTTTGTACAATGCACACAGCAGTTGTTATTATTGTACTGAAGGTGAATTTTAACAAATGATTATTGACAAGCTATCATGTCACATTTGGTGTTTCTGCACCAGAGGAAAGGGAGAGAGAAATGTTTCTCCCTGTCATGTTAAACTTGCCCTTCTCATAGAAAATACTGTACCACTCAGATCTTATTTCTGATATTATCTCCATTCAACATTTATTTAACCAAGAGATCAGCTGAGAACTATTTTCTCATCTCATTAATCTGGTGCTTTCTAGCACCAGGTCATGGCTCATTGAGAAAAAGCTGGCATCACAATTGGTTGCTAAATTACTCATAAGACTTATTGTGGCAAGAGAACAGACCTGCTTACCTGTTGATGGGTGGTTATTAATTTCCATTTTGTAAAATTTTCTGAATCGGGCAGTGGGAAGGTGTAATGGCTTTGAAAATGTCAGTTTAGAGTTTAGAGTATTGGTTGAATGACTTCTGACTTGCTATCTTGAAACCCACAGGAGTACCCGGGGTTTCGTACACAAACATCACAAAGATGTCATATTTGTCATATTTTCCTCTATTATTTTTGAGAAAAAAACTTTAATGCTCCATTCTTCATAAATATGCTCAGAATATATTCTGACATTGCCATTGACACAGTCCTATTAGTTTTCAGTACAATTTCAGTAATATTAATTTAAAACTTTGTGGAAGAGGCTGGATACATCACCATGCTCAGCAGTCATAGAGTCAAGCATCATAATATACCTACAGGACTCAGTGGGCTCAGCTGCCTAAAAAAATGTCATGGTTGTTCCTATGAGTGCTCCTGGTCTTTCCTATGAGAAAGACTTCTGGTGACCTGTCCCTACTTATTCTCTTACTCATCATCTGTGAACTCAACTTTGCTCAGTGAAATGCTATTGAGAGTAATGGCTGACAATTTGAAAAAAAAAAAAATCAAGTTAACGGGAAGGGAAACTCCTGCAACAAATTCATACTTCGATGCCATACTTGGTTCATGCATCATGCAATCTATTTGGACAATATATAAAATTATGTCAAATTACGTGCCGTACCTTTTACAGGTTTGAATTAATTTGTTGTTTTTGATTTACGCAGAGAAGCAGGCATACTCATGTGAATGTGTGCTTTACAATGTGGGGCAGCGCTGCAAAGGCAACTCATTAATATTAATCAGTCTAATTAATATTCATTGAGATGCGGTTGCATGAATGAATTCTTGTTTTCAACAACACAAAATCGACACTGTTGTATCTGTGCTGTTTTGTACAAAACCCCTGGCTCTCCTGTGCATTTTAATTTGGAAGTTCTAAAGGTGTGAAAAGTGTGCTATCCTCATGAGTTGTCAGACAGTCAGTTTGGTGGCAAAATGGAGACCACGGGGTGATCCATGCATTTTTTTAATGTAGCACATTGGACAAAGGTCATTAAAAAAACAGTACACTCTTCAGCTGTCTGTTAACAAACTGTACCTGATAGGAATGACACTGAATTTGTAGCAGTCAATTTGAATTAAAAGTGCTGGCAAATGCAAATGAGCAAGAAAAAAAGAAAGAGGTGCATTTTCAGAGGCATGTCTGCATGCAAGCATCTTAAATCTGTTAAATCTGGTCATTTATATGTGCATTTTATACTATGCAAAATCATTGGTTAATGCAACAAAATGAAATACTACTGCTTATAGCTTTTAGGTTTTTTATTTATTTATATATATATATATATATATATATATATGTTGCAGAACAGCCACATGTGTTTTTTAATTACAAGAACATAACAATAACAAGGATAAAGAAATAACTGTACAAGAAGGCAAAACATACACATACTTAGCCTGTAGCACCTCTGCAATCTCTTTATGATTAAAGAGAAATTCATTTTAACCACCCACTAAAAGACCAATTACCAAAGCTGTTGTTTTTATTTTGTCTTGGTGAATAATTACTTAAAATTATATGAAATATGAATTTGTCATGACTTTACATTAACTGCATTGAAATTATTAATATATCGCTCATGTATACATCATAATGTGTTGTGTCACTGTGTATACCTTATTTCACTGTTGTTGATATGGCTTTGTGAATGCATTATGTGGGGGAAAAAAATGACATGTGCATTGTGCACTGAAACTATACAGATACTTGCTGAAATTGGTATAATGTTTCATGACAATCATCACAGCTCATAACTAAATAATAAAGAACTGAAAACTATAATACAGTACTTACCTTAAACTTGTTATTCCAAACAAGTATGTGATAGAGCATGTTAATAATACTGTTCCACAGATGAGATGAGTCTTCCCTTCCTGGTTTTAGGAGTCCACTGTGTATGCTGTATTTTCCAACTCACACTAAAATGTACTATGTTGGTGCCATGTCATGGTTATGTTATGCCTGTTATGAGTTAATTATAAATCATCGCCTGGTTTCTCCAAAGCAGTCTTGGGGATGAGGCAGCAGGTGTACACGTCGTACCTGTATTAGTGTATGTGCACAAGGTGGTTCACTGAATATAAAAACAGAATATAGAATACAGAATCAATTGTTGCAGGGATGTTGTATATCAGATATCCATATGTTAGGAAGTAAGCTGGGAACTCTTTTTACAATGAAGTTGAGCTCTCTGAAATCTAGCATCTGAGATGAAAAGTCAGGGTAGGTTTGACAAAAACCTGTTGTTAAAATGACTTTAGCACCAGCTTTGAAAATTACTTTTACTTGCATTTTCAATTTGCTATTCACAGGTGCAAAATGTGTGTAAAAACAGGCATAGTAGTTAAAACTGTCTCCTCATATGTTGTATTATACATATGAATCAGAAACTTGATGGTTGGGAGTGATGATTTAAAAGCGCAGGTAGCTCGGACCTGAATGCTCTGTTGAACTGCTGATGAGGTGACAGAAACTAAGGCAGCTCTGAGTCTTTTGCTGTGAGTCAATGTGAGCAAGCCCAAATCTTTCAGAGGAAAAAGCAAGTATTTTGGAATAATAAAATACTCACTATACACATTTACACTGTATACTCAAAAAAGGTGTATTTACAACCTGGGTGGTGTCCTAAATTGGTGTGGCACACAAGAGTGGTGAAAGCTGAACTTTTCCAAAACCACTGACTTAAACAACACAGCGACAACTCTGTCTTAGTTCCAGGTACCTTATCAGCTCTTAAGAGAGGCTTTTGTCTCTGAATTAATTGAGCTTCTTAAACTGTACCAATGGACAATAGGTATCTAGCATTTTCCTACAGTCAATGTATGAGTGTGAACAGAGTGTAAAATAGCATAGCAGTAGGCAAGTGGTCTGTGGTGTCTATGGTGCCCCCCATGCTGGTTATGTGTTTAATGTTTTCCACCATGGAGTGGATGAGTGTGACATAACATGACACAGTCCTTGTCTATATGTTGCAGTAGATTGTTCTTTTACTTGCTTGTCATATTAGTGTATGTTTTAAAGTGGGTAGAGCTATGTCTACCCAGAAAAACAGACTTTTGAGAAGTAGACTTTTGACTGTTTCTTTCACCCAATATAGTACAATATTATTATTATTATTATTATTAATGATTAATAATAATAATAATAATAATTTAAATAATATTATTATTAAAAAACTGGGCTCATTTAATTGTGTCTCAGTGTATAGCGAGGTTAACCTTTATTTGATGAAAGAGGATCAGGCATTCTCTAAGCACTTCATTGTTTGTATCCTTTTGAGAGAAACCATCACAAAGTTGTCCACTGATATGAATGGATGTTTTCATTTGATCTGAATTTGATCATACATTTTAATGCATATTTTTTCAGGTTCACTGCCAATACCAATGTCTGTTCATTTTGAGTATAAGTAATATAGCTTCAACCTTACTTCTCAGTCAGTGTCATAGAAGGTAAGCAGACCTTCAGTCTCTCTTTGTGATGGAAGGACTGAATGGAGCATTATGAAAAACTAAATTACAGCTGCCAAAGTAGTTTTCTCATAGAATCAAAGTGCTTTGCACAGAGTAGCATACCATGTCAAATTCGAATTTTACTAAAGAAAAAAAATGAAAGAAAGAAAAACATTTATTCAGCCTTTACATGCATGGGACATTGTGCACTGGTATCTACTCTATTTCCATGGGAACTGCTTAGCATTCCAATTCCGTTCATTGGTTGGCTAAGCACACTGCATGAATAAATTCCCTTTTTTTTTTTACTAACTCAGGACTTTGTCAAAAGCTGAAGACAGATATGCAGTGAGGAGGAAATTGTGCATGTCTTGATTCAAAATAATGGGGCTTTGGTACCATGCAGATGATGAGAAAAATGAGACTTCCCTTATTGTGTGCATTCCTCAATTCAGAGATTCAGAGAGTATAATCTACTGCTATTTTATGCCTATGGATATCATCATCTCGTCCACTGAATTTAAAAATGACTTTTTATTCTTGGGCTGGTCAAAATATTGACCCTCTCAGCAGGACGTAGATTTGTGCCTAAACGGTGGGTTAGCTCATAGGACCTGTGATTGCGGGGCTGGCGATAATCATTCAGATTGCCGATCCAGAACTAATTTGATCCGTTGCTTTTTTCTTCAGGGTGTTTTTGTCATTCTGCAGATTACATGTAAAGTATCCCCCCCGTCCCCCCCCCCCCACACCCCCACCCCTCCAGATTTGTTCAATTTAATCAAAAGGCATCCATAAAATTGCCTGGTGGCATGATGGATTATTACGGTAAGAGCTGACTTTGTACAGGTCGTTAATTTCTTCCTCTTCTATTGTTTATTTTCTTAATTATGTAATTTATCACTTTAATTGCTATTAACAGCTATTTCATTCAGGAAACAAATCCCCAGCAGGGTTAAAGCACCCTAGTATGTGCACCATTTCGACTGCTCTGTTGGAATTCCGATTCACTATCAATTTGATTGCAGTGTGATAAATCCAAATTGCCTTCACCATTTTAATATCAACACACACACGCACGCACGCACACACATAAATTTGTGTATTGGCCAGTCTTAGAAAACTTACATAAACTCTTGCCTACAGTACACAAACAAAGGCCAAAAGCAAAATGCATGGCTTTTTCTTCATGCTGTTAGACCAAATGACCAGCTGATTTACTTCCTCATTCCAGTTTAAATAGCGTAGCTAAAGACCATAATGTATTCACATTATTCTTACAATCAGGAAGTAGCGATTGTGTTCATTTAGCTTACTTGCATAATGTTTATGTTCTCTGGTTATGTTATCCCACAGTACCTGTATCATTGGAAAAATGTTTTTACTGAATTGGGTCAAATTGTAGTTCATTTCTCAATGTAATATTGTGTTGATTTTTCTTTTTGTGAAAAATGTTTTCTTCGATATCAACAGCATCAGGGACAGCTCTTGCCCCAACATTATCTTACGTTACATGCATTTAGCAGATGCTCTTATCCAGAGCGACTTCCAGCCCAATATAACAGTGTAACCACCCAAGTTAAGCTATGTCACACTGTTGGTGGGACTGGATGTGACATTCATTTCTATATAACAGAATGTAGCTGTTATTCAATGTTTATATAATACTTTGCTTAAGATTTATGTATGCTTTCTGTAGTTGCAGTTATGAGATCAAAAATAGTATACCACAAAGCCAAAAAAGTTGCTGAAACCTGGTTGCTAAACAGGATAATGAAGCTACTGTAGATTACAGGACCGCTCATTACCCAAGGAGGGAAGGATAATGTAGGAAAATACTACCCACTCCCAGAACCAATCAAATTGCAGCTTTTGCTGCATTCCACTGTGCTCTGCTCCAATCACAGCACCCTGCTTTTCATGACAGTGCAAGTTGCAGTGTGTGCTTTTGTCAGTCCAGAGTGCAGTCAAATATACTTGCACATGTGGTCGAAACAGACGTTAAAAACCCCCACACTGGGTAACCATGTGACACAACTTAGGACAAGAGATTCACTCACTTTGCTAGAAAGAAAAAAAAAAACCTTTCAAATGAGGAACTCATCAGATTTATCTTGACTGCGGGTGGATGATGTCATTGCTCTTAGCAGGCCTACCTACCCAATCAGACAAAAGCATTACATATATGCAGCCCTTAGCCGAAGCTGTGCCTCCCACAACGCATGGATCTCTGCAGTGCACACGGGTGAGATGTCCTGTCAGATACTATGCCCGAGAAAAGGCTCAGATTTTACAGACATCTCCTTCAGTTTCCCTCTTGTATACCTGTCCGATCTGCAGTATTCTGGTATTCATCAGAAGGAAGAGGCAGTAAAAGAGGATGTCCCAATTGCACCTGGAAGTCTACTACCGAGAAACACCTGCGGGTCCTTATCATGACTACAACAGGCTGAGAAACGGGCTGCAGATAGGCTGTACTGGGCAAGTGTGGTTCCCTGATGCTTACCTCAAACACGAGAACACTAACTGACAAATATGCCAGGCTAAACGCAGCCCTACAACGTACATATGTAGAGTAAATGTCCAATCATCATTAATACAGCAGGATTTTTTTGTGGAGAAATTGACAAATCTTGTTTGAAGGTGCAACACCACTCTCCAACTTGGAATTCCACCCTGTAAGCTACAACAGCATAAATGAATGAATGAATGAATGAATGAATGAATACTTTAGTGCAATGTTGTCAGTCAGATCCATCATGTGGATTATGGAAAACATTTCCTATTGCACATAACCAACAGCTACTGTACATATCAAACAGAAGAGTGGCAGTGCAATTGCAAATAATCACAACATGCAATAATTCATTGTATACAAATACACAAATACAAAATGATAAGATCTATTCACACACACACACACACACACATACACACACACACACACACACACAAAACAACAGTATACAAATTCAAGCAGCTGAGAAAACCATAAGCATAAAGCAAGAAATAACAAGCCTAGCGGGTTTAATAAATGAAACGGATAGGTGTATGAACATTAAGTTGCATTTGAAATTTGATCGAACTGCTAGCTCTATTTTCTCTGATTGCAGGATACCACTTGAGTGCATTCTGAGGTTGATTTGCTCTGCTAAGTGAAGTTCTCCATGTGTGAGTGTTCATTCAATCTTGAGGGTCAGATTTTGAATTTAAATGCCCAATCTTCCCACCACCATCTCACTTGACTCCCAGAGATGCACAAACACCTGACTGCAGGCTATTCCAGTGTGTATTGCTGCTGTGTATTTCATAAATGACTCCCTCTTATTGAAGAAATCATTTTGGAGAGTGGCGGGAATCAATTCCATATTCCTCCCAAGCAGGCTCCTATAATTTATGCAATACTGCGAGTGGTCTGGGCCTCTAACCTACCAGCATATCAAACGCTGGAATGGTTAAATTGTCTGTTCCTCCAGCTCGTTCCTTCATCTTAGCAAAACAGCGGAGGTGCAGTGCCATGTGCAGGGATCATGCATTATCGCAAAAGATGCAAACCTCGTTGTCCCAGGTAAAAACCGATGACTGAAACTTTCTTACTTTTCATGCAGCCAGGTTGATTGTGTGATTGGGAGCAGGCTGCTTTGTGCCGCCGCTGCAGTTGCAGTTCAGCCCTCATCGCAAACAGTGAGAAGTTTGGGATGTTAACTGTGCCTGGTCTTTTTGTGGCGCGTGGCATGGAAAAAAAAGGCCCCACAACAAGAGGGATGTTTTCATGCTACACAGTCAATTGTTTTCACACGTGAATAACCATCACTGGAGCTTCTTTTATATTTTACTGCACTTGTGCACTAAATGTAAATCATTTCCTGATCTTTTTATGAGGGGAAAAAATGCTGTTGCTAGTTTATGGCTAGCATATTTAACCTAGCATTAGTATATTGGAACGCACAACCTTGCCTTAAAGATATGATGCCTGCAACACTGCGTACTGGATTTAGGAAAGGAATAATGTTACTGATGTCGGCCAGCTAGCTGAAGTTGAATGCTCGAAAAATGCTTTACTCTATGCCGGTTCATTATCATGCAAATGCAAGTGATTTCTGCAAACTGGTATTTCTGATCAGTTAAGCACAGTAGCTAGAAAACTAGCCAGCAAGTGTAAAATGTAAGTTAAAGAGAGGAAACAAAGCTCCTTTCCTTAGCTTAACACCATCACTTCAGTATTAGATGGATGAAGATTGCATCTCACACTTCAGTAAAAATTGGAATATTGTGATTGAGCTTCCAAGTATGAACTGCAACAGCTGGTCTTATTACCAGATAATTGATGAGCATTATAATTCAAGTAAGATCAAAATTATGATTCTGAAGAACAGTTCATCTCAACTACGCCAGTCCCAAGGATAATAAGAAGATTATTATGGGATATTAAGAAAGGTTCGTTTAACACATAAACCTGTGGGGTGTAGGAAAATGGTTTTCAAACAAGATCTCATGAAGAGGTTCGGGAAATTGAGTTGGGGGAATATCTATTCACTGCAATAATAGTGTCACAATAAAATAGCAATGCAATTAAGTGAAAGACATTGCAGCCAAACACAGTCTGTCCTTAACAAGCCAGAGAGAGCAACAACAACACCTTGTCAAGACTGAGATCATACATCATCCTCAAATGGAGATTGGTGACTCAATGTTTCTGAAACATCTGAACATTTTAGTTATTGTTGGCTGTGGAAAAGTGTTAGTGTGACAGCATTACAAATTGATCTAGTTTCTGACAGCATATTGGCTCCTCCATGTCAGGAATCAGTTTATATAGTACTTGTGCAACGGTCAAAGTCACTTTGTCCATCATAAATAATAACTTCGTCAAACCAAAAGCAAAACATTAGCAAAATATAGACAAATCAATTTATTTCTCTAAGAAACATACTGTATGTGGATGGAGACATTTTCATTGCTTTTGTAGGTCTTTATATTATTGTCATAGCTAGCTACATGTGTAAATTTAACTACTCACTGGCGTGTTTCAGTTTTTTATTTCTTTAACATTTCTTATTTAATAGATAAGAATTTCCAAGTGGTAAATGCCGTGGACAGGTCGTGGACAGGACCAATTTGTCTCATGTTCATGAACTGTGCATGGATTGTGTGTAAATTCTCCTCCCAAAATTTACATTATTGTCATTTAGCAGATGCACTAATCCAGAGCAACTTAAATAGCTCACAGTTTTTACATGTTATCCATTTATACAGCTGGATATTTATTGAGGCAATTCTGTGTTAAGTACCTTGCCTAAGGGTACAGTGTCCCAGAGGGGAATCAAACCAGCAACCTTTTGGTTACAAACCCTGATCCTTACCACTATGCTACACTGCCACCCCTGACATTTGGAACCTCAGTTTGTTTTATTTTTTTTAGAGCTCAAACAGTCCTTTAATGGTAGGGCTGGTTTTGGATGGAGTAAACCGTGTTCTGTAAAGAAGTATGGTCAGCACTGTCTAGGTGAGCGAAATATACTAATCATGAATTCAGTCTTCAGGCTGCACTGAACCCAATCATTAGAGGCCGTAAAAACAAATGGCCCACAACCATTGTGCATTTGTTCCCAGCGTACAACTGAAACCAGAAGACGGCCTCTCGTAATCTGAGCCAGCAGGAAACATGAAGTATTGGGAAGCACAGTGTTTGCTTTATATTTGTTAGCAAACAACACAAATCAATGGGTGATGGGGGAGGAGATGATCTTGTTGGAGAGACAATCTTGAATTGCTTCTCTCCAATTCAGCTGCCATTCAGTTCTTATGTAATTGGGCCCAGTGAGGTTTTAAACCCCGTTTCTCCTGTCCCAGCTGTATGCTTCCGACATTAAGAGTTGCACCACAGCTCTTTGAGCACTGGAGCTCAGTGTTGGGAACAACAAAGCTCCCCTTCTTCCTCTTTGATCAGCGAGGTGAGGAGGATTGTGGGAAGGCAATGCCTCCACCATTATGCAAACCCGTGTATGCAAGGAACGTGTCCTCAGTCTGCTGTTATCTTCGTTGCAAATGTATTGTTTTGCGTAATTATCGTCAACACTCCTCATCAAATTGGTTTTTATTCAGAACACATTAGCATGATGGACTCAATGGGGAGTCTTGGAAACAAGATAGTGGTTATACAAAGGTCTTTGTGTATGTGTCTGTATGTGTGTGTGAGTGTAACATTTCTAAAAGACGCAAGTAAACAGGAAGTGTCAATTGAGTTGATTTCATTCAGTTGAAGTGATTTTTTTAGTAAGAAAAACAAAGACTCAGACATCAGCATTGAGTTCTGAAGAACACTAAGGTTGGTTCCAAATACTATTCTATATTATATCCATTTTCAAAGGTGCCAGAATTATTCAGTTTCAGATTTAGCAAATTACCACATTGGATCCACATATAAATAAATATATAATATTTACATACGTGTATTCAGAATATCCATTCATCCATTCATCACCATCTTTCAATGGTGTTGCAACATTGTATGTTATAGTTCAGTAAATCCATCACATTCCTAATCAAATTTTCTGTTACCGGAAGAGACTATGAGACTAATAACATTATTCGCTTCTAACAGATGAGGAATGTCTATTTGAAATTGCCAATTATGAGTTGATATGAGGGCTTTGAGATTTCTCTGTCCCACTCCTAATATTATGTGAATATATATTCATACCTTGAAATAATTGAAAGTAATGATGGCTTTGTGAATTTCTGAACAAACTTATGTTTACCCATAAAAGGCAGAAGAATGAGAAAGGTAACTACCTTTTAAAAATAAAGCTGGATTAATTCCTGCCAGTTAACCATATTTCATATTTAATGGCAACTCTTACAGTGTCCCTTTGTTTCTCTTTAACTGATAAAATCCCCCTTGATTTATTTTTTTTTTTAAGATTCAAGGAAATATTTTGTTTGTGTTTCACAAACAGCAGCAATATTGAAGAGATTATTGTCCATACCTGAAAGCTTATGAAATCATATCATCCCTATGAAATAGAAATTGATTAGCTCCAAGACAGACCATTAAACATGCTTTAAAGGCTAATAGTGAAATCTTAAATATGGACCTGTTGCAGGTAGTCAGAATTCAGGCATCCACTCACTTCTCCCTTCCTGGAGTAGGGAAATGTCGAGTGCAGAAACTTTCTACGTACAAGCCGAGAAACCACTGGGAAAGTTGTCCTTAGAGAAGTACAAGTTGTTTGCATGCCAAGTTTGAGGTAAAGAACAACATTAAAATGGAGTTGTGTTGGGGTTTCGTGCCCATTACTGTAAAATTTTTTGGTGTAGTGTCCATGTACTGCCAGTGGGGGTGGTGTGTGTGCTGCACATAAGCGCACACATGATAACACTGAGCTGAATCTGGAGTGGTAGGTTTTCAGTGGATGCTATGTAATTGGATCAAAAGAATGAGGCAAGCCTCTTCCTAAATCAATGCAAAAATCGTTATGGGGCTTGCATGAAACTTTAGTTGCTGTACAGTTGGCCACAAAACCACCAAAGAACAATACATTAGCTTGTTTTATTGTTTAATGAAAAATAAAGACTCTTTGCTGTTGATAGAAGGTGAGAAAGCATGTACATATCAGTAAATATCCAGCTGCATAAATGGACAACATTGTAAAGAACTGTAACCTATGTAAGTCGCTTTGGATAAAAGCGTCTGCCAAATGAATAAATGTAAATGTACGTTTATAAAATTGCAGGGGAATTTCACTTGACAAAAACATCAGCATCATTATAAATGTTACAAATTACGCACACACATCCCATATATATATATATATATATATATATATATATATATATATATACACATATATATTTATAGCTATAGCTATAGCCATTCATCTTCATAATGTATAATTCATATGTATAATGAGTGACAGCATTGAAGTTGACTATATAACATCAGTGTTTTTCTGAGCTGGCCAAATGAAATGTTCATGAGGCCTTTTCATTAGCTAATTGTTTTATATCTCATATAAAAAATCTGCAATAATTATACATCCCTCTCTTACATCCAACCCCTACTACACAGAGGCCTACCCATTGACAGGTTTTCGCAAACGTACTTAGTAAAGATTAATAACCGATCTATCCAAATATATTGCATATTCTTGAGAGTTCCATGTTTGCCTGGTAAATCCTGATTAATATTTAATGATGTGGCAAACAGCAGGATATTCAGTCATAAAATAAGTGTGTGAGCAGATGGTGACTTTGATTTTATGCACATCGCTACATCGGTGGGGGGATATGATTTATTTAGTTGCCACGTTAATCGGTCAGACAGTGGATTTTTCTGTGTTTTAACAAGGAGAAAAACTGTTGGGACATTTTAAGAAATTAACCCAGTTAATCTAAATTTAATTTAAACCCATACTCCCTCAAGGTATCTGAACTGAAAAGCAGTTGAATGTAGCACATGTCTGCATTGAACAAAAAAACCCAAAACAAATCAAAGAACCCACATGTGATCACATCCTCCTACCATTGTGTAGACTGCTCACATACCACCTCCAAATATAGTCTTATATTATTTATCGCCGGTTCTTGGAGAAATGTACCAACTGCAGGGAACTGCAATTTGATAGTAATAAATCATGAATAAAAAAGCAGAGGGGTCCAGACTCATTTTTTAGGCCAGACGCAACATGGGTGATGATTGCTTGGGCCTTAGACTAGCTGTCCGTTCAGTACCTCTGTATATCAAATGCCTTTGTAATTCTACATTTCTTTTTTTTCCACCTCAGTATACAGATAAAATCTGTCAATTAGAATGTAACAGCAAATGTTATGCTGGAGAACTTGTCTCAGAATAGGGCTAATTTCTTGTAAGATCAAATATGAAAGTCTGCAGCATCAGGGCAAATGTGTAACAGGTCATCGCTAATGGATCGTCTGCAGGTCCTCATTAGGAGCTGCTTTGAAATATTTGAAAAGACTGAAGTTGTTAGGAGAGAATGTTCTGTCAATAGAATCAAAGAAGCTGAAACTTAGTGGCACTGGGAATGGAACTACGCTTGACTATACATTGGATATTTTAAAATTACTTTAACATGTTGATTAATAAGTGAAAAACTGCCCTCTCTTCTAAAAGAGTCTGTACATTTTATTTTAATGTTTTATTTTTTTTTTCACAGTACTTTCTTATGTCCTCCTTCCTCCGGAAAGCAGTTTATAACTTCATATTCATATCCTTCACATTCTTCAACTTCATATTTAAGTTCTGACATCGTAGGAAAGACACTTCTAGAAAAGTGAAGGAGAGGAACCAAAAGTTTCACCTACTTAAAAAAGTATTGAATATTGGATTTCTTCCAAAGCACTTTGACTGTGCATATCTCAGTTGGTTGTTGATAATCCATTCTATTTCTTTCCAGTCGGTCATTAAGATGCCAGTCAGACGTGGAGTCTTCCTGGCTAAGGAAAACCACAGGCTGATTTCCTCAGACCACAATATATAGCCTCCCTCGGAGGAACTGTAGAAACCCATATCCAACCAGGCTGCAAACATCCAATTTCAAAAGGAATTCTCAAGTCCTGTTGTATAAGACCAGATTGTCTGGAATTGAATCCTATTTCCCCATAGACACTCTGGAACAAGGGCTAGAAAATAAATCTTTCACCAAAGAGGCTAACCAGATCAAGAGTAGTATTCATAAGATATTAATATTGTATAAATAGTTGGACATTTAAGCACTTTACACACGAAGTACAGTATAAATATAAAATATTGTGGTATGCACTGTGTGATTGATCAGGAGTGATGTCACACAGAGAACTCCCAGATGCAAATCATTTTCTTTGAGCAGGTGTATTTTTCAAGGTGAGCGTGAAAGCATGCACACACAAAGGAGCTTGTTGGATGAAAACAACAAGCTAAAATAAGAAAGACAGTACTACAACCATTTCAGAGTTTGTTTAATCACTTTTTTCCTCATTCTTGTTCTCAAGATTCAGCTTCTCTCTCATTGCAGATCAGTACATTGTGATTTAAACAATTAATGTTCGTATTTTTAGCAGTATTGTAAACCTGGATCAACTTATACAGGATCATCACAAATCAGGGGTAAGCTAAACGAAGCATACTGAGAGACACAAATGTATTGCATTAAGTGGATGGTCACAATGGAAATTTTCACTGCTTATTTACTTTTTAAGGGATAATATGGCTAAACAATGAAAACAAGAGCCACTGTTTAGTTGTGTTTTATGGTGAAAAATGGTAGATAAGATTTGCATTAGATAATTCTCCAGTGTGTTCTTATTGTTGTGGATTCTATTGACCTGGTTTCAGCCTACCCACATCAGTTTGACAATGGAACAGATGTTTGTGATGAACACACTGGCATTCTACTAGTGTAGGAAGAGCATGAATGCCTCCAAGTAACACAAGCATACAGATAGAAGTGCTATTTCTAACAAGTAAATCTGTTTCAACCAAACAACAACTATAAGGTTAGCATTATTATTTTGGGCAGTAGTCTGTCCTGATAGCCTTTGCAAAAAAAGAAAGGCTGGTTAAGTAGCTTGCTGGCATGGGTTGATAAATTGGGTTATTGTTTTTTTTTTCTATGTCAAATCTGGATAATTATGACCAATGCTGTATATTTTAATGTTCTTGTTATGGGGTGGCCATTTGTGCACTTATTAATTTCAAGAGGTTTCTGTACTCCTATCTGCTCTATGAGGCCCATTTCATTCTCTCTGTATTGTATGTTTGAAAATCCCACTGTATGCTGAATCTAGGCCATGCATTTATCTAATTAAGTGGTAATTGTATCAGTCAATGTAAAGGGCAAGAATTGCAGTGCTGGATCTGGAAGACAATCCAAATGGTTTGTTTTTAAACTATGTTTTTCAGTGTCCCCCTCAGAAGACTGTGCTCTTTGCTGTCTGTGTTTTGAAATCCCTTTGATATTTCACAATACATTTCTACAGCACAAATGAGTTTCTCCTCTGTTTGCCTCATCAGCTGAGGTTCTTGATTTTACTGGAAACACAGTGCCTTCTATTTATGTCTTATGTTTATCCCCAAGAGTTTGTGATAAAAGTGAATTTCCTTGCAAAGGATTGAATAACTCGGTTGAAATGACAGCTGAATGTCTCAGTGCCTCATGCGTGCATGATTTGAAGCAATTGCTCAAGTGCTCTTTATCAAAAGATAGGTATTTATTTAGGCACTATCATTAGGTGTGGGCTGGGTTTGCTGTGACTCATTAAACATTTTAACTACAACAAGAATCGTTGGAAGGAGGAAATCATCGTATTTTTGTGCTCAAATAATTATCCACTCAAAATAAGCATGATAGTTATATAGTTGTCAGTCATACTTATGGGTTTATTTATATTTACTTCTTTTTTTTAATTCATGTACTCATTTTTATGCTTTGGCCCATTTTTGCTGAGTGGTTGCCATAGAAACGTGCAATGAAAGAGCTGGAGTGTTCGGTCTTTCCTGCATTTTTTATGCAGTTTTTCCTCATGAAAAATAAAAGTCAAAGCTCTCTCGCGGGTTGGAAGCAGTAGGCAGTCTCTGCCAGCCTGTATTATCTCTCCCTTGCTATCTGACACCACCTCCTCCTCCGTACTATTCGAATGAAGTTCTCCTGGTCTGCCTTTGTGAAACCGAAAAGACCCTCGAATTGACCCCCCCGAAACACGTTGCATACTCCTACTCCCTTCCTCTTCCTCTTTCCAGCTCTGTTATCATCCTCTCCGGGGCTCCGGGTCACGTCGCCCACCCCATCCCCCACCCCCGGTATCCCGGCACCCGGTACTTCCCCTTCCCTTCTCGCGTGCCCCGGTGGTGCTGCCTACTGTCACTCAGCATAAGCAGCGCTCACAGCCTCTCACCTGGCGCCATCCCAGACTGCCTCGGGACTCACGCACACTCCCACAATGCTTGACTCTCCCGACCTCTGCCTGAAATGCTTTAAATTTCTTTGTTTGCCCCAGACTGGCTACCAGCCAAGACGATTCGTGACTCCTAACCTTGTTCATTCTGTCCGTCTGTATGTTTGCTTGCTTGTTTGTTTTTCAGGGGCTGGTTTAAAATTCATGCTGTGCATTTCTGTGTATTGATAGAAAGTATCATAGTGGTGATCGAATCATCTCCGTAAGAAGTTCTTTTCCACATGTGCTTGTGTTTTGATTAATATAAACTGTTGCATTACATTGTCAGCTGCCATTTACAGCCACATTATAAAGTAATCACTCCATAGCCGTTGGTGTTTTTTCTTGGCTTTTTCAATACAGCACAATTATTACTATGAACAAAAGAAACAATGTAGTGCAGAGATAATATGAATAATTACTTCTCAAACTCACAAACTCTCGTGGATTTACATCCTGATGATTTACATAAATGGAAAACATCTGCCTCTCAGTCAATCATAAAGCCGTGTACCACAAGCCATGATGGCAAAAAAGAAATGTAAAACCGCAATCTGCGTCTGAAGTGTGTCTGCCCAACAGGTGCTGTGGCTGCATGGTGCGGCTTTGAAACGCGGAGAGAGAGCGGAGGGAGCAGAAGGTTGCCGAAACGCATAACAGCACTGTGGAAGCGGCTCCACAGCCAGGAGAGCCCTGGAAATGAACGATAGCATGAAGGAGACTGATGACTTGGCCCCGTGGCTCTCTCCGACGTGTCATTAGCCTGGCTAATTGGATAATAATGACTCTGTGATTTCCATTAGGGGCGGGTGGTGGGGGGGTGCGGGACGCCAGAGGACATTCGCATCCCAGAACACAGGCCTCCGATCCGCCTTCGCCATGCCAGGGAAATGTTGCGTTAATGGAGAACGCCACAGAGGGGAAAAGAAGGACCGCATCCTTCGCTTCGGCCTGTGAGCTCGTGCAACAAGCGTTTTGTCCAGGAGGGACTCCGTTACTCTGCCCGCTTTGTGAAACCAGAAGCTGTGAAGACACGGGAGTTAGCATTTCAGAAGTCGTCACATCCAGAGGCTTAAAGCAGCTGTATTTTAACTGATCAGCATTTCAGCAACAAGAATTTTTCAGATTTTTTTTAAAGTGAATTTTCTGTGCTTATTAACTCAACACACAAAAAAAAATGGATCAAAATTAGAATAAGTGCAGTGACCGGAAACACAGAACAATTTATGCCGCTTAAATTTGGTATTCAACCAGAGAATACATCACCATGGAATCAATATATGCCTGCAAATGGCAGAGACGCCGTGGAATGATGCATCCATTAACCCTCGGCTTTCCAGGCTCACCTTTCCTTTCAATATCCACTTAGCCTGAATGATTGTTTCTATTATGTAAATGCAAAGCCTTACATTCCTTGGACGAAAAGAAAGCATGCATAATTTAGCGCTGTTTTAAAATGTCCCGTGACGAACTTTTAAAGCCCTTCAATAAATGTTTTTTTCGCAGATCTTGATTTTAATAATACAATAAATCCCACATTGTGCTGTGTGTAGATGTCAGGGCCTTCTCACGTATCAATGAATCTTTAATATTGAGTTAAAAGGTAAAGCCAGGGAGCAGTGTGATAATTGCAGTGTTTCCTTCAGGGCATATCAAGGTGAAGTGAGCAAATGGGTAAGTGCTTGGGGCATTTGTAAACACTAAACACTATACTCTAAAGACTGCATAGACCTGAAAGCGTACCAAGGTTAAACGGAATATTCTCCCAAGAGTGCTGACAGCGGTCTTTTTAACCTTTTTCCTGTGGTTTCTTTTTCTTAATCGGCATGAAAGCAACGTTGGGCTGGAATTTATATAAATCTCCTCCTCTGTCTGCTGATTGCAAATGACAAAAAGCGGTTCTAATCTGGGCCTTTCTGTTCTGACAGAGAACTAGTCCAAGCTAACAACATGCTGTGGCAAATTTGTGTCAGACGTGCATTTTGAATGCGGAAATAAATCACGAAATGTGATGAAAACGCGGCGAAGCATCGCTGTGGTGAAACGTGTTCAACGTTCAGGCAACCTTTATACATGACTATGGCAACAATATAAATATGCACAGGTGTGTAGAACGCCATTAGGCTGCAATGTAAAGCGTGTGCAACGACAGAACCACGGCCATTTGACAAAGACGTGATAGAATTGTGTCTGGCTCATTTGTTATTTATGTTATCCCGGAATTTATTGCAGTCACACTCTACTTTATCCTTGTCTTTGAGTACAAACTGTAAGAAAGTTCCTCTCTCAGGGTCTTACATCATGAGTTTGATGGTCATGGAAAATGAATGTACAAAATGTTGCATAAGATGTTGCATAAGAATGTTTTACCTGTTGCTAAAAGGGCAAGAGTGCCTAAAACAAGGAACACCGCTGTTAGACTGAACAGAGGTATTGATTCTACCACATAGGTAAGAAAGTTTTTTATCAAAGAGGCAGTAAACTCCCATATGGCAATATGAAAGAAACTGGATCAAAAGAAATTGTATCCATAATTGTCTGGAGAAAGAGGAAATCCCATTCAGAGCCTCCAGATTCAAAGCACTTCAAGAACCCGAGGAATATTTCCATTTAAAGAACAGAGTGGGCAAAGTTATTTTCTTTCTTTCTTCTACTTGCTGGAACTAAGTAAAAAAAAAAGGATACAGCATATCAGTTCATTAAAATTCAGCTGCTGTGCTGCAGACATATCAAAAATATTGATTTGAGCTGCCAAGAAAAGCATATTTGAGCTGCTTATTTTCTTCTGATTTTTTTTTTCTCCCACATTAGAATGCCTCTGTGGTAAGGCATCTACATGAACAACAGGTAGGGAAACAGGCACTTGCTGTAACATGTTTCATTCAGGATTTTTTCCTATCCTTTTATCTTTCTCTCCATAATTTAAATAGTGTATATGTAGGGAGCGTCCATAATAAAGGAAACATGGGGGAAAACTCATGGTCAGATGAATCATCCTTCACCCTGTTCTCAACAAGCATATGAGTGCATTGCACGCCAAAAGAAACCCATAGGCCTTAGTGCTTGTTTCCCATGGTAATGGGTTATGGTGTGTAGTGCATTCTGCTGGCAAATGCCAATAAATACAAAGCCAAAGTGAGTGTTAGCCTTTATCCTACACTGAAGCATCTCTATCCTGATGAGAATGATCTCCCCGAGCTCCAGGATCACAATGCCTTCTTCCACAGGGCACGAGTGGTTTTGATTGGCATGAAAACACATCCTTCCAATAGAGTATGTATATATGTAGGTTTCCAAAGTGCAAATAAATTTGATCAGTAACTGTAACGGAGTGTGCCCGAGCGGAGAGGTGGTCAAGACTGAAGGAGGGACAACTGCAGACAAAAGTTTCCAATTTGAAACTTTTTATTTTCCTTTAGGCTACCGGCAGGGTTACAAGCATGCAAACACACTAGACAAACAAACAAAACACTTCAGCAAAGAAAAGGAAAAGAAAACTGAGACAATGCCCATATTCTAACTAGGCCCTATTACACAGGTCCCATGGCATGACCTCTCACTTCAGAGGCATCTTCCCGTCTGAGCTACACAGCAGCCATATAAAACCCCGGTCTCATCCATTGCACATAGATAAATCAATTAATTACTACACACCACATTTCATTGCTAACAGCACCTAGGCAGAACACCTTTCTTACAAACAATCAGGTGTTTATTTTATCAATGCCCTTATACACTTCTTTAACGATTAAAATAAATTCGCACGGAGCACCCCTGCACCAATGAGCGCTTCCATATCGGAGCGCGAAAAGAGCGCAGAAAAAGCTTCCCCGTCCTGCACCCCAGTTTGCTCGCTCAGATGCAAAAGACAACAGGAGTACAGGAACCACCAGTAAGTACATCGATACATTTAGAAACAGCATAAACAGGCAACCAGCAAGTGTTCTGATGTTCAATGTGCGCACTCAAAGAACTCTTACATAGCCGCTTTAAATAAACTGCGATTCTACATGAATGTACCGCGTTTTGCGTCTTTCCTTGTTTCTGATACATTACCCCTTTTAATTTCTACTTCAGACTTACCAACAAACACATTAACATTCTAGAAACCGACGGTAAAGCATTATTTGCGGTTTCATCGTGTCATTGTTCATACGGAGGCGGAAAAGCCACCGATCCCAGTGACGGACGCGCTGCGCTCCGTCACAGTAACTAGTTTGTTTTTTCTAATATGCCCAAACTTCACCTACAATATATTTTTATCGATAGATATCGCAAGTACAAAAATGTGATTTGTATGTATTGACGGATGAATTCTTTGTCACCAGGAAACACTTTCAGGGAAATGTTTATAGTATGAAACTGTAGGGTCATGTAAAGCCCAAGACCAAGAGCAATGCTCGGATGAAAAAACATCATTAATAACACAACTGACGCAGCCAATGTGGACAGGGATGAGAGAAGTTACGTGTGAGAACTGGCATGACTTCAGAACAAGTTTTTTTTTTTCTTTCTATTTTTTATTTTGTTTTGTTTTAATGTTTTTAGTGCCTCGCACCAGCAGCAGCTGTTACGCTGGTTGTGCCCAGTTCAGCCCAGACTGATCTGGGATGGTATTATAAGAGCAGAATTCTGTAGCCGTTAACCACTCCCAACTGACTCATATTTTGAACGACTCCAAGGTCAGTAAGGTGCAATGCAGTGAGCTTCTGGAGATCACTAGGGGGATGATGAAGATACAGAGAACTTAGAGGACTTCTGTATTGAGCTGTTTTTTTTTCCTTTAAATCATTTGGAGTTCATGCTAGACTTTAGATGCATTGTGTTCTTGCAGGCAATACCAGTTTTATGTCATGGACATTAATTATCTAATTATGATACATAACTGATACGTGCGTATTTGTGACATGCATAAATGAGTAACAGAAAATTCAGCATCCACATATATATTTATATGTGTGAGATCATCAGGTCAGGTAACTAGAGTGTGAGAGCTTGAGAAGACACAGATCGAGTCTCATGCTCAATGTGTGAGAATTGAGATGTTTCTGTTTTATGAACGGGCCATGTTTCATCCCAGCTGAATTGTGTATTTCACAGCAAGTTCTCTGTCCTACATTTCCATTCCGTACATAGCGCATTACGATACTGTCTGTGTGAACTGGAGATATCATTTTTCTGGGTGACATTTCTATTTTTATTACCTGAAAAATGGTGTTTTTTTTCCATTTTTGGAGGTACTGGGATCAATTCAAAGCATTAGAGAGAGGATTCTGACACATTCTGATGCATTGAATCAACATTTGTCCTTAACTTACTAACTAACAATATAATAAACAATATAAACAAGTTTTGCTTTAGAAACATGTTTTTTCCATAAACTTTGGTGATCAGTGAACTCAGAAAACTGTATCTTTTCAGAATAAAAAAGACTTGCACTTAATTGAAAGTAAAAATTAATGACAAAATTAATGTCATGCACAGCTTGCAATTTAATAATTAATCAAAGTACTAGAGAAATTCTTTTTTTAAAATGCTGACAGTACCATTAATGCTTGGCACTCAAAGAATTTAACTGGGAAACTCAACAGTGGGATTGGGGATAAACACTCTATCTGTATTTCTCCAGTTGCGCGTACTTGGAACAGAAACCCTTTTGTGGCCATCAGCTTGAACTGCTGCATTGGAAATTAATTAAATCTCTGCACACTTGTCTCTTTCTACTCAAAAGTCCCCTTTAAATGGTTTAAAAGGGTGCTACGATGTGTCACAAGTGACAAGAGATATTTTCCCCATTCTTTTTAGGACTGTAATGAGTGAATGAAAGGGGAGACAGATAGGTCGCACACAGACGTATTGTGCAGGTATGACACGCGGGGAGTCTTTTAGATCATAATTAAGAGCTACAAATTGAAATGTGAAAGCCGGCTGATCAAAATTCCAAAGACGCAGTCTGCGGAGCTCCCAGAGGAGGGAAGGTCTTCTGCCTGTATAATGTGTTTTAGGAGCACCGTCACGCCTCGCTAATAATGACCATCTCTGAAACGGGGGGGGGGGGGGGGGGGACATGAAAGACGACCGTGGGGTGAGCCATACATCCTCTTTGTCAGCACGTTTGATCGATCAAGAACCATGGACCTCGGAATGCTGTATTTCTCACTTTTCATGCTTCCGTAGGCCTCAGCGTAGTGCAGGAATAGTAACATCGCTTTGGTGAGCAACAGTGTTTTCTCATACAATTAATTATCGTTGATAAATACACCGCAATTACATTGCATTACAAACATCAATTTATAACACACACAAATATGTGTACATATTGAACACACGAACAACAGCACACGCAGAAAATGTCACACCATATTTTGAGCCACTGTCAATATGTCAGAATGCTAGAATAACATGTCTAGTCCTGCAAATACACGCTAAGTGCTACAACAATCAAAACTTCAACTGTACCACTGACAGTAGTAATAATGTGTAATGATACCCCTACAGTGACATACGGAAAGTCAAGAATAAAGTGCTATAATTGGGGGAGCCAAGATGCAGTATGAAGAGGTGATGGGAGATGGCCAGCAGCTCCACTGTCTTGGATGCTGTGCAAAGCTTATTCCACCACATGGGCATCACAACAGTTGGGGGGGCGGGGGGGGGGGGACTGGGATCCAGGCATCCTGATGTTACAGAGCAGAGTGCCGGAGAGGTCTTGGAGGGAAGAGGATTTTTGCTAAGATACAGAGCAGCTTAGCCTTAGCCAGGTTGAGCCTCAGGTGATGGTTAGGTGCTTAGCAGCGGACTTTTCCAGGAAAAAGCAGCAAAACAGTATGTGGTGTTCCCACTTTCTCAACCCTATAACATATGTGATTGAAAAATCTATACGATTATAGTTTTATTTCAGTGCCACATGAGCTTCCTAACTTTGACTACGTAAATGAATAATTAGTATGTCTTTATTGTGGGACAACAGAAAGAAGGAATAAATGAATGGTCAGCGTTGTGAGAGAGCAAATGGCAGATTGCAATATACAAAATGTATTGTCAATTAAATTTTTCAGAGTTTCTAAAATTTTTTCATAATGGGTGCATTGTTCAGCTTATACAATGTCACAAGTATTTGAAACCAGAAAAGGTGAAATATATATAGATATATATAAAATCCATCTGCCAGCTTTGTACAGACTGTAAGGGTCTTGCAGAAGAAATCTTACCACAAACACTAGTTTTCTAATTCTAATTAACCAATATCAAATGGATCAAAATTTGGATTCTCAGTCCTTGCCTGTTTCTTTAAGCCTAATGCAATGATAGAGATCAAAGGGCTAGAATCTAAACCACATTCCCCAGAGTCATATAACCGTAAGTTACTCTTTTTTTAATCCCTGTAAGCTCTAAAGGGTTATATAATTGGCAATTAATGGTGGGCTGGAAAGTTGTGGTGTTTAACCCATCCCCGCACATTAAGCAGCTGCTCTCAGAACCATGATAAACAAATTCCTCTTAACTGACAAGGCTGTCTCTGGAGATGCGTAAGAACTCTTAAGTGAAAGGCAGAAAATGACTTCATAAGCAGTTTTGAACCCTTAATTGCTTTTTTTTTTAAAGGTGCAAGTTATTTTTGTAGACAAAAGTGAAAAGTAATGAATTTAGCTGAGGTAAAGGCCTTGAGTAAGTGGCTGATGGCTCTTTATTCCTTGGATCTTCATAAACAGACTTTAATTTGTACTGCTCCTGCTCTTTGTCTGAACTCTCCGAGGCGTGATTACGGAGGATGCGTGGAACTTTGATGTAATAGCGTACTTTAAAGGCTTCTGGATTTCGGGTTTCATTTTGTGAAAGGCTCCCTTGACTGTGTTTTAGGCAAATTAATTTTCTTAATTAGACTCCCCAAAATCTTTCTTTAAAAAAAAGAAAAATTAAATAAGTTTTACTCCATTTACATTCCTGAATAGGTCTTCGCTGAGTCAAACAATGACACTGACCAGAGACTCTTTAGCTCTTTTCCACTCTATCAGATTAAGCACCCTGCATCTGGAGTCATTTGTTTTCAATTGGAATGTAGATATTTGTTAATGGGATTGTGCTACCTCCTTGAATGCAAATACCAAAAGCCAGAGGCCCTTAGCGCTGTATAGCAACAGGCCTTTGATGAGATAGGAAGTGACAGGACGATTCCAGCTGGATTCCCAGCTTCGACCCTGTATCCTTGTACAGCTCCGCTCACAGAATGCACAGAGTTATATGAAATTAAATTAGATAGGGCAAAAGGCCCTTTTACTACACACTCCCTTTTACTTTGGTCTGTGAGAACTGTGCAATGTCTTTTAAAAGGCGTTCCTTTTTTTCCAGAGAAAACATACATATCTGATATTTGTTTCACCCCCTTTAATACATATAGTGAAGAATTTGCAGTACTGTAAGCTTAAAAATATATCATTTAATATACACATAAAATATATATGTAAATTTAACATATATAACTTATATATATGACATTTAACTCTAATTAGCTAACATGTAGAAATGGACAAGTTGCAGTACTGTGATACCAGCATCACAGGAGCCAAATATGATTTACAAATTGACAATCAAGGGAGAGATGAGTTCAATAACAAGAATAGACTTGAGAGCATCATTAATGTGTGTGTGCTGCTTTGCATGATTGAGGAGGCAATTATTCAAAAATAAACGAACAATCTGGCTTTGAAAAACAGTGTGGGGTTGAGTTTCAGAGGAGCCCAGTGTTTAAAGTGGGGGGGGGGGGGGGGTTGGAGGTTTATTTCCCATGTGTGCACAGCTGGGCTGCAAACAAGACGGATGAGTCTCCAATGGAGAACATGTCTGCTGTGTGAGAGGCCATATGTTGGGATTTACGTAATCATGTCAACCTCAAGCCATGGCACCCAAGTGTGGCTGTTAACCCCAAAGCACCTTGGTACTTTGGATGTTACAGAACTTTGCGGCTGGAATCTACAGCTAGAATATCTAGAGAATTAAATAATGTTTTCTCTTTTTTTGTGTTGGATTTTCTTTAGGGAGTCCGTTCCACATTTTAAAAAAACTACCCTGTTTGCTACACATCAAGACACCCGATTCAACACAGAAAACTGAGAGAGAGAACCGCCTGTTTGGAAGAAGAGTCAGTGAATTTCATTGCTGACAAGGGAGTCCCCACGGCAATGATTTTGGAGGAGGTGCAGATGGAAGCTGGAAAGGACCCCCGCATTTCCACTAACAAGATGCATGACCCTCGAAAGGAGAACAAGTCCATTGTGAGAAAGGCCATATGCTATTGTTTATGTGATTTAAAAAAACCACAGCAAATGGTCAAATGAGGTGTGTCTGCTCAGAGCAGAGCCAAAACCCAGCAATGCAGATTTGTAAGTTGTCAGAGCCTTCCATCGCTTTTCAAAATAAACTCACGGTGAAACATCAACCAACATGAGGCTCAGGGGTGCATCCTCATTCTCACAGGCTCTCCTCATCACAGAAATCTGCTTCCCTCACAACTGGACAAATGTCCTGTCAAATGTACATCACAGTGAGAGCTAAGCAACTACTGAGAGAAAAGGTTTGGTCCCCAGGCGTAGACAGCATGGTACAGCATGAAACTCCAGTCTGGCACTCATTTCCATACCAAGCACCCGTTTCACAACATCGGACTGGCAGATGAGAGAAGTCTGAGCTTGACGCAGATCCATGGCTACAAGTAACCCTAGACGTGACTCGTTCCTTCCCATCTGGTGCTAACTTTAGTTTTTGTTCTTGATGAATATTCAATAGTCAGACTTTAATAAAAAAAAAACGTCTTTTGGTGGAAACAACAGTTCTTACCAGTAGGTGTAATACTGAAGGAAATAAGGTCATTTTTCTTTGCAGGACCAGTATATAAAAAAAGTTTATATGCCATGTAAAAATTTGGATTTTGACTTTATAGCAGTTAATAACATTTGGGGACAGACAGAGTTTATGAATGGTGTAAAAATAAAGTCTGAAGGGGGGACATTGTTCTAAAATAGATACAAATACAATCCCTTTGTCTCCATAGTTACATTAATTAAATCAGGCCTTTAAATTAGGCTACACTGTAATTCTACTCTCAAAATTTTACACAGCAGTTTATACCCATATTAGAAAATACTTCCCAAGATCAGCCTATCCCCACATCTTGTCACCGTCCATCATGACAAACCTCCCTGATGCCAATAACAAAGACCCTGTTTACACTTGGTTTTAAAATGCGTCTTGGTCAATCACAGATCGGCAGCGCTAAATACAAGTGTAAACAACCACCAAGATGCATTGCTGAAGTGGTCTGGGACGCATTTGACCACGTATCTTTTGTAGTGTAAACGTTAGTGTGTCCTGATGCATCCCCGACAAGGACGTAACAGGAAAATACGTCATCAATGCAGTTCACTCTTCGGGGTCTTGTGGCTATCACAGCAGCAGTGAAAGCCACTGCATTTCTAACATTCCTCCTTTTTTGTTTTGTCCTGCGCTCTTTTGCAAGTCGCAAAAGACTTTGTCCTGCCAATCTCAACAGTTGGAATAGCCCGTACATGTATATTAGCTCTTGAAACATTTTGTCTTCTTAGCTAGCCCATGCTAAACAAATAAGGTGCTTGTGTGGCGACAGAGACTGACGTAGGCGGGGTGACGTAGGCAGTAACGAAATCTGAACACAAGTGGTCAGCTGGGAACCATGGAGACGCATAGACACAGGTGTAAACGGCGATGTGTCTCAGCTGTCCACTTGTGATCCGATCGCCCAAGACACATTTTAAAACCAAGCGTAAACAGGGCCAAAAAGTTGACATGTATTACTTTTAGGCAGTGATACCACTACAAGGACAGAGGACGTGTAAGAAGAAACCAGAAGACCAGAAGAAATAGTGATGATATTTCAAATTGCTAATTAAAGCAGATATAAATTTAGTTTAGTTATCTGAAGTATTTCCGATCCATTTGTCATTTGAAAAAAAAAAAAATCATCTTAATTATGTATACGCATACTAATAGTAATATATCCTAAAATAGAAATTTCCATTAAAAATGATCAGGACCAGATTAACTATGGTTATGGATGCCATGCATATATATGCAGGTTCAATGCAGGCACAGCCAGCGATGGAAAGGAAATTACACAGTCACTCTAAAGAAATGCACTGTTTGCGGCACACATATCACAGAACACAACGTGCAGTATCTCCCCAAATCATGAGAAAATAAAAGCTTTCCAAGGGTAATTAGAAAAAGATGGTCTTTTACAGTGGCAAAATATGAAATCAGCGTAGAGAACTTGGAAGCCCATCAAGCACATAACAAAGTTGCCCTGTATTACACAACGAACAGCTGAAAAAATTAGCATGTGAAGAATATCAGAGGTTCAGTTATGAAGAAAGTATGTCTTTTGCTGTAGATGAGATGCAGAAAATAAAAACAGTAGTCCACCTGAGGAAAGAACATTGCCCCAAATTGAATGGGCTAACAGGTGCCCAACAGTAACTGCTGATGTATGTTTTTCAATTCCAGGTTGAAATTCCCTAAAAAAAATCAAGTTTATACTTACATTAAGTTTAACTGTAATAAATTAAAATGCATAATGGCCTACATCTACAAAATCCCCTCCCATCGGTGGTGATTTCATACAAGTTATACATATGCATGTATAAACTTGCCTGTGTATCATGGGGAAAGGTGTAGGAGGACATTATCCCCAACACACAGTTCTTAAACATGAATTTTGCCCATTATGATGGCTTCACAACTCCCACATGCATCTTGTGGACCTTGACTATCAACAGCGTAAGCACAACCCTTCAGTAAATCCAGACCTAGGTTTCAACAAAGAGCACATACGCCTATTATTGAATGCTGTGATCCACTCTGCTTGAACAAAAGGTAAAATAAAGTGAGGTGAAGGTCTTAGTCCACGGACATTGTTAACTTTAATGCACTGAACTGTGAACAACACCTTGGTTCTCATCAGTGGTGGAGTTCCTGTCAAATCAACAGAGGATTAGAGAAGATCAGTTTCAATTTGCTGCAGATACAACTCCTATTTCAGTAGGATTTGAACTTTAAAAATACTAGATTAAGAGTAAGGAGAGTGTGTTTGTTCTCAACAAGGTGAATCCTTGAAAGACAAAGTTGCATTGGCAACATGACCACATTTCTTTCCCTGAAATACTCGGAGTGGAACTGAAAGCAGCTAATCACTAGCAGGGTTCCCATGCTCTCATCTCAACTCCATCCCAATAGGCAGCAATACGTGTCCATGAATAGTACAGAAAGGCATTGCAGTGCAATCCAATTTAAGAACAACTTATTTTAGTACACTAGTCAGAAAGAGAGGTACTGAAGTTTAAAGTTTAAAGCATTCAATTAGTGACATAAATCACTTTTACATTTTAAGTAACAAACTGTTAGCTTAGCTTGCTCCCATTAAAGTAAGAGTTTGGTCATTGTTCGCAGATTAACTGTTGCATTTAGCTAGTTAAAAGGCTAGCTATCTAGGTTATCTTAACCAAGTTTGCTCTAGAGAACGAAGGTAATCTTTTTCACAGAACATCTGATCATGTCCTCCAGCATCCAAATCATGTTCAGCAAGCTAGCTAAGCTGATTGGATCATACTCTGAGTATGATTTCGTGTACACTAGTTAGATAATATTAGCTGTTTTGGGAACTAGCAAATCAAATGGTGTAAAGCTGGTTTCACTGTGGTGGGGACAGAGCATGATTTGATGGTTAATGAAATAGCTAATGGCATATATGACTCTTTCTGTTGCCATCACATCTTTAATTTTCATATATTTATTTTACAGATGATAACTCTGTAATTGAAGCTATATTCAACAAAGTATAGGAGTTATTCTGTTGTATAAAGCTCACCAATTCAGCTGAATCTCTGCTCCTTTCTTTTGCTGTCTTTGTTAAAGGTAAAATGGCAGGAACATCAACAGGCATCTGAGAGGGAACAGCAGAAAGGAATGCCTCATGTTCAAAGGTAAGAACATTCAAATTAGGCCGATGAATGTGTTCCCGGAGCAAAAACATGTTTTATTCATAAGTACAAATGCCTTATAACCGTCGTTAGAATAGTGCATTGAAAGCTGAACTGACCCATTCAGCTTCAAAAAGTCCAGAACAAAAAAAACACTTTACTGATCAATTGTCAAGATAGTGAAAGCAGTCAAACTAAAAGTAGAGCCAACATTTTCAATTTCCCGGATATTCACTGTCGTGAAGACGAGCCAAGCATTCAAGCGTCCGATATTCAATACAGCACGTTTATAGATGAATTCTAAATGCATCCAAGCTTTGACACGCTTTCAAACATGTGAGTGAATCATCCGGCATCTCTTATCTCTGCCATGCAGAACATAGATCCCCATTACACGTGTTCCTGCCTTAATTTGGAGAGCGTTTCTAAAGACACGTCAAAAAATCCTCTACGGTGATTACAGGAGCAAGCTCTCCTCTGCTGCTGACTCGGGGTCCCCTTGTCTCGTAGATAACAAAGTCCTGTTTGTTCCCCTGAACACCAGCACTCGTTCCCCCTCTACCCTGGGAGAGAACAATATGGAGGGAATTTAGAGCCAAAAGGGTGCGCACGTGGAAAGAAAGATTTCTGATCATTGTCTCATCTTGTAAGAGTGAAAATTTTACATGCAGAATCAATGTTGTAGATCTGTTAGCAAAATTCTGCTTTCATTTGTCATTTCTTACACAAACGTGCAATATTTGTAACAGAGCAGACCCAAAAAGATCAATGGCATTTGACATCTAATCAACTGATCGTGTGCACCCACTGTACCAGTGACAGCTGATCTTATGATTAATTAGTTATTTATTCTTCCTGTTTCGACTGTCAAGATGAAGCTGGGGCCAATCTGTGCAATCTATGTTAGAAAACAGAGGGGCAGTTTCAAAAGAGAGCTGCTCCAAAATCTGTGCACGGAGATGTCAGGTTGTGGATATTCAAGTAAAAACAAGCAAGAAAACCTTAGCAGTAAAAGAGCCCCTATCCCAGTGTTGTCCACAATGTCATCAGCATGTAATTTACAGCAGTTTCACAGCCAGCTGCTTTCACTTTGATTTGAAATGAAGAGAACATCAGTTCCTTTGGTAATATATAAGAAGCATCTCATTTAGTGTGATCACACCAGAGCTCAAATTAAAATGATCAGCTCCAGATCCTCAGAGAGGGGGGGGTTGATCTCAGACTACTTGTAACTGAACTCTGTGCGCTTGTGATTTTGGTCCACCAAAAAAAGCAAATGCAATCAGACTCAGGCCAGAACAGAGGCGGTGGTTTTGTGAAGCAATGTTTTTGCCTTCACTTCAGCTGCACACTTTTGTGTGTCATTTGGGAAACTTGTCCAGTAGAACAGTGCAATCTACCAATATATAATGAAAAAAATGTTTTGGTAAACAAACAATCAGTTTATTTGCAAAGGAATTTAAGTTTGATTGCATTGCCCTGATCTGAAATGAAGCAAAGGTGTACCGGAAAAAATAGTGTTTTTGTGTTGTGGACATGAATCAATTGCACGAGAATTTGGTGTTAAAGTGCTCTTAGTGTTGAGCGTGATTAGAAAGAGACAGTGAGAACCATTTGGTCTTGATGTTGCAAATGTATTTGAAAATCAGCATTTTCTCTAGTTTCCCTGTCTTTCAACCAATTGTCACCTGAAAAATGTAGTGATAATGGTAGCAGTAGTTGGTTTAAAGGTCTTTATAACTTGTACTTATGCATTTGCACCCCAATGGTACTCACAGCAGGATATTGTGCAGTCTCACAAGCTGCTCAGTGCGGTCTAACGTGAGAATAAGAAAGAATGTACACATTCCTGTTGCATATACGTGAATGTTTATTACATTCAGAATTCATGTATAAGAGCTGAGTAAAATGAGAGAGTGTGAGAGACCATTACAAAAGGTGACATCACCCAATAGACCCAGAACAAGAGTGTGATTAGTTCTGTTAGTGAGGCAAACAGGGTCTTTACCTCAGAAAGCGGTCGGTATCGTTTTGTCAAGGCACACAGACACCGAGGGCCTTGGGGGAATTAGCTGGCTGTACGCATGTGCAGAATCACTCGGGCTGTCACATTGTGCGCACTTGAATTAATATTCATTAACATTTAATTAATATTAATTGAAAAGCTGTCTGTGGTAGACACTGGCAAAGTATGCAGAGGAGTTAAGGGGAAAGCAGACAGCAATACAACTCCTCCAAGCACCTGGCAACAGCTACTGCTCGAATACCTTGTTGATCATTATTTTATGGATTG
The DNA here is from genome assembly GCF_013368585.1 of Megalops cyprinoides. NCBI lineage: Eukaryota > Metazoa > Chordata > Actinopteri > Elopiformes > Megalopidae > Megalops > Megalops cyprinoides. The sequence continues at coordinate 5,446,624 of NC_050589.1, read as the reverse complement.
CCTTAACTTCCATATTATGCAAAGCTCCTCTTACTCCCTTCTTTCTTGTTCAATGAATATACTTGAATTATTTCATTATTTTGTAGGCTGTTTTCTCTTGCTTGTCCTACATATTTATCTGTATACAGTACAGGACATAGTTTACATAGTTTAAGAAAAGATCCATAGGCTTCATATTTATAGACATTTATAGCTTGTTCACTCATATTCACAGTGACTAAAATATGACTCAGTGACCAACAAAGTTTGTGTCAGTTTGGCTGACAGAAAACAGGGCTTCTGCTTAATGTATTTTATGGTTTGAAGGCTTCACTAACTCCTACAAAATGCAGCCTTAATAACTTAATAATACTGGAGCAACAAGCATAATGTCAATGGCACCCAGACTACAGCTCACCCATGCTAATGTTAAAGATGGGTCTAATATTTGCAATACAGTACTCTAGCCACAGACCCACACAGAAGTTAAATGCATTGTGATATAAGAAATATATTGTATTATGTAATAGGTCTAACAAAATATATTGTAATATATAATATGTAATATAAGTAGTATATTGAGAAATGTTTTGGTCAGGCCACGAATATAGTTCAAATAAAAATAAAATGTATTGCGTATTAGGAATATATCGCAATATACCAAAAAAAATTGCCATAATTTACATATTTAAAATATATTGATTTATCTACGAATATATTATCATTTTTTTCATATGGGGAAACTGTGCACAATAACTATTGGCTCTTTGAGCTAACTGTCTGAGCTAGAATTGTTTTGATGGAAATGGTCAAGTGACAGTAATTGTTCCTTGAGGAAACACCAATTTATTATATACATTTACTAATTTTTTATGTATATATACATAGTAACACAACTAAATTCAGAATTTGCAAATAAATGGACAATGCAGAGTTAAAAATTCAGTGATTAATTCAACCAACTCTATCTTTCGACCACAAGTGCTGCTTGTTTGGCTTTTGTAGTATTTTTGAATTGTGCGTTTTTCTTTTTGCTGTAGAAAGGCGGGTGGACGTTGCTAAACATTTCTACTAATTTGTTCTTCAAATCATGGCATATGGGCAGCTGGATGTCTCTGGTTTCATTTTACTGTTGCTATACAAGTGTCCATTAGAATGTCTATTAATATTCATTATCACATTAATATTTATTGCCAAGTGGTCCGTGTGAGTGAATCCCTTTTTTGAATTTAATGGGACTCTATCCCAATTTTGCATTCCTGTTGTTTTCAGCAATCTGGCTTATGTGCTCTCCTAATGAACTCAGCTCGCTCCAAAATAATCTCTGTAAAAGTCACACATTTTTGCCATCAATGTGGCATCGCAGACATGATCTAACATCGTCTGTATTCTAATTCTGAAAATCAGTCCCTGACCCTCAGAAACAGCATTCATGAGAAACTCTGGACAAGCAGTGGAATAGACCTAAAACAGCAGACTATCTACAAATTAGGGCTTGTAAATGAATTTATCTGTTCGTTCGCTGAGTAAATTAAGAAACTGTTAGGTGGCTGAAGGTATGGCCTTCAGTAGTCTGTGGCAGTGCCCCCACAGCGCACAGTGCCCAGGGGAGGAACGTTTTCAGTTTTAGTAGGACATTTTTTTACTCAGCAGGGCATGTCAGTCTCTAAATGACCCTCTATGCCCCAAATGTCAAACTAAAACTGAAAATGTCTCTCTCTGTCCTAGGTATCGTTGCAACACTGATATCTCAGGAATTCTGGACAGTTTGGTCAAAGCAGGACAGATTATGGGGGATTTTATTCTTCATGAAAAGGAATTGAAGTGAGGAGTGCTTCTTTTTCCACTTTCAACTGTTTAAAACCAATGAAATATCTTGTATATTGACCGCATGTGACACTTTAATATCAGGCATTAGTCAAGGAATGCCATTAACACTATTAACTGTAAGGTTAATCACAATATATATTATACCGATAAAAGTGACCTGAGGGTACTGGCCTGTGGCTAGGAAGGACCTACAGCTTGTCTGCCCTTATCTGCCATTGTCAATTAAATGTCAGCTTGTTAGTCAGTAAGCCAATAAACTATGAATAATAGCCTAAAGGTTTGCTGGAACTGAAACTGCATACATACTTAACTCCCTATCAATGATCTGTGGTGGTAGCATAATCTATCTCGACAGAGGGAGGGTGGCCAGCTTCATGTCAAACTTGTTATGGGCCATAACACTGATAACAATAGGGCAAAGTGACTACTGTAATTATAGCTGGGACAAGCCTTGAATGGCATGGTGGTGACATTTGACTTGATATAGATATTACTATCAGCTGGCCATTATTTTTGGCAGTCACTGATGGTGCAGACCTTTACAAAAATGATGCAGTTTCAGAGAATATGTAAAATGTTAAAACAGCTTCCAGCTTATATGCATAGAGAGAGCCACAACTGCAAGATTGACTTTGAGTAACAGTCATTCCAACTTGTATTGTTCATAACTTAACTATTCCAAATGAGGAGGCTATTTTTATGAGTTACAGTCAGCTCTTGTAAATTGGCATTTTACGGTTGTATGTTACTGCCTGTAAATGCAAATTGTGTTTCTATGCATACAGAAATTTGGCATTAAATGTAATATAAATCATGGTAGTGAAAGGAAACAGTCATGTAGCAGTGAATTGGACAGTATTAAAATTAAAATGCATGCTATTCATAAACAACAAAAAGCATGTCAAATCAGACGGTTATGCAAACTGGCATTCCTAAAAAACTCAGCAATTTTTTGGTCAACGTTTTTCCATTTAAATGCAAATGAAGACACTGACTCGATATGGGTACTTGTGAAGTGATTGGGGGACGTTTCTCCAAACAGAAATAAGGGGAGTTCTTTGTACTTCTGTTTAATGTTTGGTGTAGACCTACTCTGAATATTTACAAGACCTGTTTTGCAGGTCTTCTGAAAAACCCGGACAATAGGAACATCAAGTGTCTTTCCTCTTGAGTGTTTTCAGAAAGGCAGAGGATGCTAACTGTGAGGTGTTCATGAACTCCTGCTGCAACCAGACACATCAACTGCATGAATGCTTGCAGACAAGCACAACTCTTCATTTGATGTTCCAATGTAAAGTACTGCACCAGGAGGGTGTTTGTTGAAGTTCAGTGCTAGGAAGTCTGAAGGCAACACTGGCTGAGGAAACTCATGAGCTATTTATGGTTGCATAATTGACATGGATATGAAAGAATGGAATACACCTGGCTGTGCTGTAATTATTTCAGCTGTATAGAGCGGCTGTGATACATGCACGGTAAAGACTTAGAGAATTGACCGAGACACACATGTTCTTAAGACCTGAGCATGGGATTGCGAACTGGCTGTGACTCTTTGTGTCCTGACTGGATGGATCCATAAGGGGTCATCCATCTTTTATGGGCAATAGTGCTGTTTACTCCCACCTGTCTGCCTGTTGTCAACCCAGTTGGAAAAATGCTTAACCTGTGCCCTTCTCCTGGGGGAGGTGTCTACTGCAGCTAAGCATTTTGTAAACCTGCCAGAGAGGTCTATAGTCAAACTGTTGATCCAGAGTGGTTTCTGGCAGCCTAAGCCTTGTTCAACGAACTGTATTTTTTTTTCTTTGAGGGAGTGGGGGTTGAAGGGTTTCTCCTTCAAGGTTTCTGAACCAGAAATGATTTTTCCTTTCCAACTCGAAGCAGTCTCGGCAGGAGAGGGAAATGACAGGTGGCTATACATATTGTCTTTCTGTTTGCTTGAGAGATAATGCAATTAGTCTGTGTGGTTTTTTTTTTCTTTTTTCTGCACAGGCAAGACGCCCACAGATTCTGATGTACTCCCTGCGCTGCTAAGTTTTCATTTGAAAACTTTTCTCTGAACCCTGTGGAGAGGTAATTATTGTGCAGCCAGATTCTTGGGCTGGGTGTAACAGGGAGAGTGTTTTCCCTATACTCGACCATCTAGTGCAGCCAATGTTGAGAGCATGGGTTTCTCTTGACTTCCATTGTCTTTATCACATTTTAACCTTCCAGCTGTGGGGGTGCATGTTGACAATATGTGCACAATGTCCACAACAATTTAAATGTATTCCATCTCTGATGATGTCACATCAAATAGTTAAATGGCATTTTGAAATTATTCACATATATGCTGATTTGATTTGTAGCTGATCAGTCATAAAAGTTGCCAGTAATCTCACATTACCTGAGGCTTATTCTAGAACAATAAAAAAAAACCTACCAAAAAAACCTGCCCCAAAGAAGATCTGTCTAGAATGCATAATTTATTATATAATGCTTATTGTATATCATCTTGGAGAAAGTTTTAGTACACCACACCATCTGACTGTGTTTCATTTTGTAATGAATGAAATAGCTGTTCACTCTGAGTGTGTGTTCTCCATAAAGGCCTGTTCAAGCAGCATGCTTCTGCTTGTATAGGAGTATGTATCACATGCTACTCTACACACTGTTTATGCGATCATGTTTATTGCTGTTTGCGCAGGAGAGATGACCCATGATCATGAAATTAAAAATAAATTGCAATCAGAATGCTGTCTAAAGACCTTTTCAGCTGCTACAAAAAAAAAAAAAAAAAATTATGCAGATGTGTGCATGTGCAACTCCAATGTCCAGATGGGTCACAAAAATAGCAAACACTGACAGACAGTGAAAGGAAAATAACAAGTCAGTGCTTTAAATTTGCACTCTAATTTATAAATAAATATTTGTGTAATTACTTTCATCTATTACCTGTAACAACTGGACACAGCTGGGGCTCTTTGATGATTTCTAGTAGCTAATGAACATTTCCATTAAGAAGCAGCTCCGTGGTGTGACATCAGTGTCAGTCATAGACTCAAGTGTGCACAGTGTGATATGATTTGAGCAGTTCAAGAGGAACATCATGTCTTACTGCAAAGGACGAGAGAGAGAGTGTTGAGTGTCCAGAAAAAAATCTTTGTACATAATGCCAAAAATGGGCTCATAGTAGAAATGGGAGGCACTGATCACGCTGTAATTTGGAAGAAAAAGCAGGTGTGTTCTTTTTTTTAATAAACTGCTCTCAGGGAACTCATTCATTACCACAGACTGAATGTTGGCATTTTCCATGGAACATTCACCCTCTGGGGGTTCGGGGTACTGGCATCCTCCCCCCTGACCACAACAAACTCCTGCCATGAATAGAAGATAGAAAAATATAGTTGAGAAAAATTTCTGCTTTTATCCACTGCATATGTTCCTTTCACAACATCTTTACCTATTTCTGTAATTCCACACCTTTAATGGAAACAGCCTGGTCAGTCAGACACACCTGTAAAAAGTGGAAGATTGGGGATCCCGAGCGGCTCGGTGGTTAAGGCACTCATCTTGGGCATATGCCGAGTCCTACAGCACAGGCTTCATGCCAGCCATGTCATCAAATGATGATGACCAGGAGCCCACTCAGCGGAATAAATCGGCTTTGTTCTGCCAGGGATAGGAATGGCTATGCCAGCAGGCATGTCTCCTCTTGCCACACTCAAACACCGTGTGACTTTCCAGGGTTTGGGTGACATCAGTGAAGGCAGGCCCTTCCTCCAGTTGGTGCTTACTTCACTATGATGCTGTGTGGCAAAACAGTAGCTGTGGGCAGGTGAGCGTATTGGAGGATTTTATTTATCACGCCTCAGCACTCCTGTATGAGATTAGCGGTTCTTGCAGTGACATATATCCAGTTGGTGATTCCAAAAATGCTTGCATAAAAGGGAAAAAAGTGAAATGTTTCTGGGGGCACCTGTAATTTTCTTTTCCCCACCACTGGCTGTTGTGCCTCACCAAGCAATGCTAACAACCTGTGCGATTTACTCCTTATAGCTCCTGGAGATAAGCATCGTAAGTAGAGTCTGAAAGCAGCATGCATAAAATTGATTGGACCACTGTTAGGGTAGAGGACATTAAGAGCTTTTCACAGCCGATTAGCCACGCTGCACCGGACCACCCCCCCATTATTCTATCTTGCGGTAAGCGCTTATATTGTTTGCTCCCCTTCCATTATTATGTAGCAAAAGTGCTGGTTTGATGATGATTCTCTGTTCGGTAATGCTTCTGATCAGTGTCCCTGACCATGGATATTATCCCGTAGGTATTAATATATGCCTGAAATGCTAATCTTTCTGGATTTTGGAGGTAGTCATTGGACGGTAAATTACACCACTGCCCACAGGCTGTCTATTTTGTGGCTTTGAGGAAGCCGGTACATCTCCATTCTTTTAATAATAGAGACTGTAGGAATTGCAGATTTCATCCAGTTCACTTGCTTTTCACTGTCTCTGTTTTTGTTTTTGTTTATTTTTGATGAAATATATTAACTATGTCAAGATCAAGATAGCTTTGTGTATTCAATTTTTTTTTTCTTTTCCTTTCTTTTCCAAAAATCACATTAAATTACATTTTTTTTTTACAGGAGTGAGAAAATTCCATTGTTTGTTCTACTGCCATTCTGCAAGTAGTGACAGACAACAAAAGGGATGTTTCAAAAGGAATTCACAACAGTGGCGCCTGGTGAGCTGGAAACAGGGGAGGCTGAAACATTACCTTTAAATCTATCATTACTCTCAACCTGTTCCCCTTTATCCTCCTTGATTAACAATAAAACAAATTATTCACAGAATAATTGAAACCAATGTGTAAATAGAGTAAATGATTATGCTCGCAATGATTATGCTCGCGCAGATTGTCTTTAGTTTGTGCGCTATTGTATGTAGTTTGTGCGCTATTGTATGTAGTTTGTGCGCTATTGTATGTATTGCTACAGTATGAGGTTGTTTAATTAACAAGGATGGCAATTTGAACAATTAAGTGGCAAGTAATCCCAAAGCTTTCTCTTAAATGTTTCACACTATAGCTTTCTTGTGTTACAAAATTCAAATTACAAAACAGAGCTAAATTTAGTTAGATCGATTTAAATTACTGAGAATAAACTTTTAGGTTAGGTTGAGTGCAATGAACAATAACGTTTAGAACACAGACCTCACAAAAGCTGTGATGTGTCGTGAGCATTTAATGTAATTTAAATCGATAAATGTCATCCTTGTTCAAAAATCTCACATTGTAGCTTTCGCAAGCACACAAACTACAGACAATCTATGCTGTTTCGCGAGCATAATCATTTACTCCGCGACTGGTGTCAATTATTATGTGAATTATTTGTTTTATCTTCCTTGATTAACAATAAAGGGGAACAGGTTGAAAGTAATGACAGATTTAAAGGTAATGTTTCAGCCTCCCCTATTTCCAACTCACCAGCCGCCACTGATTCACAACACCACCATGTGAATTGGCACATAATTTTTTTCTGTGTTTTGTTTTGTAACTTGTTTCAATATGCAGGCATCTTGGAAGCTGTAGCAGGACTTTAAACCAGATCCTAACCTATGTAGGCTGAGGTTTTGTGACTCAGCTGAACAGAGAGTAGTCACACCTCATGCTAAGAGGATTGGCTTACACATCCTTACATGGCTAAAATAGTTGCAATGCAGAGTGCAGAGAGACACTGATCCAAGATCCATAAAGTTCGGATCCGTTTTTATCGGCTCAAATCTCTTGACAGCTCATTTCATAGTTACTTACACATTAATGAAATCCAGTCTGTCTCATCCGTCCCAGAGCTGGCCTGCAAGTTAAAAATATTAAGACTGTCATAAGAGAATAAAAGAGTCTAGGCTCCCTGACATGAACCCTGGGCTCTGCAGAGAGGCTGCCATTGCTGAGATACAAGGAAGTGCTCCTGGGAAATCCCTTCCCTTTCACGGCCTCTTCTGTTTCTTTTCAGCTGAAGTTCCAAACAGTGATTCCAGGGTAGAATTTTCAGGCAATCCCTACGCATTTAACCAGACCTAGACGAACCAGTCCACAACTATAAAAATCCCTCTTGCCACTTCCTTTCCACATCTGGTTATTCACAGCATCTCTCCTACACCCCAATCTCCCTTCTGTGTTTTCTCAGTTTATGATGTCCTTGGAGTCATCTGACTCCAAGCCAAATAAATGTAGAGCTACAACTACATCAAATGCAGCCTTCACACTTTCATTGTAAGAAAATTCGTATCTACTGGAATAAAAGTTTTGCTAGAGTTTTCACTCCTTATTAAATATGGCCTGTGAGACCCCTCTTCTGAATTAACATGATCTGATTGCATTTATGAGGGCATTTATGTTACTCATCTTTACAAAGTTAAAATAATTACTTGGCAGCTAGGGTTAGGCACCTTGTATGAGCATACAGACATTAATTGTAATTTTTCATGAATGAATAACAATAAGAAACTTGTTAGGTACATTTATAATGCTTGTTAAAGCAAACTGTAAATGCTTTGGAATAAAATCATGTGGGTCATTAAAGGAAAAATCATGGGGTATTATCCATGAGTCATTTTTTATGAATCACTGAAGTTAAATGATAGAGTAACAAAGAATTGCAGAGTGGAAATGCAGAAATATTGATTATAAATATTCCTTAGGGTAAAGGGATAATAGAGGATGATTCACAATTAAGTCAATATGACTCATATTGTATTTAAAACTAAAAAATTAAATGCATTTTCTAAGTAATGATAATAGCAATAGGTTTGATAGGTTGGGCTCTGATTATTTAAAAACTACGTTGTTGTTTATGATGTTATTGTTGTTTGTCCTCGGCCAAGTCTTTGTTGGAGTGATTTATAACCTGTCCACTTGGCAGTGAATGCTTGACATTAAACTAGTAGCAAATCTTGTCTCTCACTTTTTTTTGGCAAAGGCAGACTGAGGAATCACTATTCCCAGTGTGAAATTAAATGATTAGAAAAAAAAACACTGGCTTAATATCAGCGTTCATATCTCCATGGTCCCCAAAAAATGTCCACAACATAGTATTGTGATGGAACTTAATGCCAGGGTATATGAAATGAACACTTGGCTGTCAGTGTTGAGAGCCTGAATGTGGTTTGATTTGAGGCTTTTGAATATAAAGGGGGTGTTTGGTATTCAGCGCTGGAGTTTCCAATCCAATATTAAGAGGCACACTGAATGTACTGTTACTGAAACAGAGGGGCCTTAACCCATATTTAAATGTGGGGGTTTGTTCATAATCATCCATACTTTGAAAGAATGGCAATAGAAAGACCTCAGCTGGGTTATACAATTCATCTATTTAAATAGCTCCTTATTTGAATAAATACGGGTGGCCTTTTGCTCATGAGCAGAAAAAGAAAACAGCTTGAGCGGAGGAACTTTACCTGACTTTGGAAACATTAGCATTTGTTGTTCTGAAAGAAATCATAGAAGTGGAACCTACTTTAATAAAAGAAAACTTGTGTATTGAATGCAGTCTGTTGGTGTATGACAAAACTGTGGAGGTTCCAAGTTAAGAGGAAAAAAGAGCAATAAAGCACTCATAAATATACCCTTGAGTTCTGCATTTCTTAAAATTTGAAAGGAAACTGGTGAATGATCACTTTTCCTTCAGAGAATGGTGACATATATTTCAACCAAACAGCCATTACAAGCACATAAGTAGCACTTAAAAATGTGTGTATGTTTGCTTAGCTAACAGATCCCTCCCCAGGGGCCACCTATATCAAATTGTATTATATTATATTGCTATAACTCCAAAACCTCTCCCCTGGGGTACTCCCCTTGACATCTCCCCTCTTTATATGTATGTCTGGATGTGTCTGGAGCACACTAAGAGTACCTTATTTTTACAGGTTCAAATGAGATACAGCTCTTACAGTTGCATCAGCTGCAGCCCACCTTAGACTGTACTAGCTTTCACAAGTCTGAGCTAATCAAAATTGGGGTGTGTTCTACAACGTTCTGTTCAATTCAATTCATTTCATCCTACCTGTATATTACATCAATTCAATTTCAGTTCCAGACCAGATCTTTGAATTCAGAGTCACCTTAGCTTGAAATTTCAATTCCAATTTTTAGTCATTTAAAAAAAAAATGCAACTCCAAATTCAATATTCTTCTGTAACAATTCCTTCAAATCAGTTCCCTCACTAGACCAATTCAATTCCATTGTTTCAGTTCTCTTATGTTACTCAAGACTAGATCTCACAAAGACTTGCTTTATCTTTTACACAACTGATCTATAATGGATTAAATTAACCCATATAGGAATATACATCAGTATTTAATCTCATGTCCACTCTTCGTTGCAAATCATTGCAAATCTTTAAAAAGTATAACATTCCTGACATTTAATCATTTAATTAATGTAGTTTTAGATGTTTTTATTGAGACAAATTTAGGTTTAGTTTGAAAGTAATTATTATGAGGACTACTGATTCCATTGAATGTTCATTCAAACACACACACACTTTGCAAGTATCAAAAATTCCTATACAGAACATATATGACACTACAGGGAAATGAAGTGATGCCTTTTTCATGTTATCCCAATATTAAATGTCCCACTGTTTTCCAGGAGTCTCTTGACTGCCAGGGTCAGGGAAAAAAATTCTCCATGTTTTCTTTTTTTTTCCCAGTTTCCTAATTTACACAGGCAAATGGAATGTTTGTACATTGCACATTAGAACCTAAGGCTAATTTAGCTAGCTTTCTCGATGAAGTAAGAGGAGAGACCACATTTAACACCTTTTATTGATTACATGCAGCATCAGGAATTTGTGTTGTTCCTGAAAACACCCACAGCAATGCTAATATTCATAGACTAACTACTCCCTGAACCAAAGCTATGTTGCAAGGCAGGGAAGTAATGCACAGTAAGTGGCCATAAAGCAGAGAACCTGCTACAAAAGTCACAGATGACTATCACCTGAGAGCAGGACCGGTGACATAACATCCAATCTGTCCAAAACTAAATGTGTGCACCATCTGTTGCAAAAAGAGAGAGCCAGCTTTCTGGACCCTTATCTCAGTAACCTTATCTCAGGGCAGGTAATGGTTACAACAAAGAGAAGTAAGGAACGCTACTCTGAAACTAAAAATTAACAATGTTTCAAAAGTCCACTTGCTAGCTAGCTCATCCAGTAGCTACTTAGCTAATAATAATATTGTTCGGTGTTGTTGTTGTTGCTGTTTTCCAAGCAAGCTGACAGGTGGCGTTGCACTTTCATCATAGCCCAGAAGTAGATGTCGGAGAGAAGAATGGTGCCTTTCCCTACTTCATTTCACTCATCATCAAAGGTATAGCCAAGGTGCATTTCCGAGCAGATAATCGTCTGGGAGAAACCCTTTGAAGTGGGCTGACATGGATGCTTGCAAGCTCCTGACCAGATCAGAGTTTTGATCAGTAATGGTCATGTGCCTGTTTGAGGATTGAGGCGTTTCTTTTTCCCTTTGAATGTATTGGGCGCCTGGCTATTGCACAAAATGAGGCCTACTGTAATTGTGAGCTCTCAATATGCTCCTTGATCTTGGGGAGTAACTTCAAATAATTAATCAGTTTAAGCATGCTCTATTGATGCAAGAATTGAGTACAGTAGTATAAAAGAGGGGTAAAATCCTATCAGAAGACCCACATTCAAGGAATCTCTGGAGTGGACGAAACTACATCATTTCGCCAGAGGGAATTGGTTTGATCCGTTCCTCTCTGTCGTTACCCAGACCACATTGTCTCTCTAGGAGCTTCCACTCTGCTTCTCAAGAGATACGTCTCACAAACATCCTGAACCTGAGCAACAACAAAAAAAAAATGTAAATGAATAAATTAAAAGAAACATGTACGAGAAGAGAAATTTAATTGGTTCTTCAATGTAGGTACATGGAAAGATTTGCAGCATTTCCACAGCCTAGGGAAAATGGCATTGTATGAATCTATATATAAGATAATAATACACATACATGACTAGTCCATTTCAAAAACTGTTCTAATTTGTTTGTGCATTTTTTATATCTTCAATTTGATTTGCAAGATGTAATTGTAACATTTTTCTCCAGGTATTTCAAATGAATTTTTGTTTTGTGAAAAATTAGCTAGAGATACCATTTCTCCCTGATTTCAAACCACTGAAGTTGATTGTTTTCAGTGGGAGCTCTCCACAAAGTGCAAACAGGTGCAAACAGGCGAGTGTTCAAACTGGCTGAACAAACAGGAATATATTTAATTGTCTCTGCTTGGACTAAATGATGCATGCCATGGTATTGTCTAAGGAATAAAGAGAACACATCTTTAGTCAAGGATAAGTGAGTAAACAGTTGTAACCAGCTGCATATAAAGGCAAAAGACATTCCAAGGCAAATTTCCAGACCTCTGTCTCTGAGGCATGTGCTGAATGGTAGATAAAAAGAAGTTTCCACCTGGAAATCTGTAGGTCTTTAGATCACTGAATATCTGATCCTTTTTAGCAATATTGCCCAATCATGCTCTCCTGAGCTTCGTAAATTCATCTGTTGCTATATTGATGGCGAAAATAGATTTATTAAGATTTAACACTCACCACTAATAGAATAGTGATAGGAAATGCCTCCTGTCGTTGTTTATTTAAATTCTCCAAACTAAAAAGGTAGTTTTGTGTCAGTGTTGTAGTGTAAGCGACGCCTAGTGGTAAATAACTGACAAAATTCTAGGATAGTAGGACTAGGAACTAGAAGCATATGCAAAGGTCCGAACAATTAACTAGAGTTTATGTATTGACTCTGACTCTGTGTTAGATATGCTACAAGTATAATAATTCTTTTAAGCCATAAAAACCTGTTGTTTCTGACAGGATTTAAACAAATGTGTAGTCAGAGCATGTTAAGCTATAAATATGCATTAGACTGATAGGTCATGCCCTGTAGTGAGTGTTACTTTCAGGGTAAGGTCACCATAATGCGTGCATAACAGCTTCATGCACATAGCATTTCTACTTTTTAAAGGAGTGATAACAACTGTGGTGTTTCATGACAACCCGCATAGTGCTATAGGTGCATCACTCTGTCACCATTTTGAGAATTGATCCTAACCCATATACATGTTTTCACACAATACTTTTGTGCACTGCAGTGATGAAGACGCAATCAATATGTAATTGCGTCGAGTCGTGTCATCTCTTGTCTCGTTGATTGATTGACAACGTGTGGAGTGACTCACAAGTTTGTTTGAGATGGTCAGTCTGTTTCAGGTTGGCGGTGGGGAAAAGAAGTGGCATATTAATACCTCTGTCCGCTGCACACCTCTCTCAATAATGTTTGCTCTAATAAAAACTATGTGCTCATCACTAAAGGATTATCTGCAGGGAAACAAACCCATGAACTGCACAGTAAAATAATAATAATTAAATGGTAGAAAAAAATAATTGTACCCTCGCTGTTCAGCTTAAATACAACTGCGTGGGATGTGTTTCTGAGCGCCGTTAATTCTTGTGAGAGAAAAATACCCGTGGTTTCAAATGTAATATGGGCTATTTAGGAGCTGCTGTTTTGAATGCTTTGACATCAATACCCCGAGAGACCCCTGCGTGCCCTCATTGATTATCCCAGAACATTTTCTATTCAGCCTCTCTGTCTGGCCCGGTGTGTTATTTGACAGCGGTATATTTTGGGATTGTTCTCTGAGCTGCGGAGTAGACTGAGTCAACACAGCATCATCTGTCCAGGTGTTTTTTCCTTCACAGTGACACGGTGATTTAAGCCTTAAATCCCACAGGTTATCATTCTCAATATTGCATGTTTGAAAGTATTAATTTTTCGGGTAAGCGGTGTAAGTCCCAAGGAATTAAACATCAAATATGTGCTGGAGGTGCAGGCGGCAGATCGGGGGGCTTAGTCCTTTATCCCTCCCTGTGATGTGATCAGCAGGACTGGGTCTATGTAATTGAAATGAAAACACGTCCACTGAAGGGGGGTTTTAATGTGGAAACGCCCAAGGAGGCTAGACGCCGTTGTGTAAATCTCTTAAAGCTGACTGCAAAGGCACATTCTCCTCCTTGTAATGGCCATTGCCTAAGCTGGAGTGCGGGGTGCCACAAGTCATTGTTGTCTGCCATTCATATACCTGCCTATAGGGTCTGAAATAAATGTGTGCCCCTACTGCAAAGATTCTCTAAGTGCAGCACAGAATAGAGGCTTGGACTTTTATAGCCAATACTCCACTGTAAGGGGCCCTACTAAGGCCTGCATTCAATCAAAATTCGTCCTTAAGTTTGATAAATAAATGCCCATATGGGAAATGAAATATATTTTAATATGTTATACTGACTGTCCCATCCCGACAGGGTCGCTCCTCTCAGACACAATCCCTGTCTGTACTGGCCCCTCAGTGGTGGAATGAAGTAGTGGAAGGGACAGGACAGCAGAATCACTGGCAATCTTGCAACGCAGACTGAAGACCCACCTCTTCAGACTGCGTCTCGGTTCCACTTCTATCCCCACCCCCTAACACCTGCTACTTCTTGCATTTGATGTTAATTTTATGTTTAGAGTTGTGATGTGTTTGCAATTCTGTGATCAAGTGACTGATGTGTGGTAGCATACTTGGCTTCCCTGGTCTAGTCAGGTTGCATAAGTTAACTTGTAGTAGAGGGCTTGAATAGTGTTATGCTCACACTCGCTGGTCTTTGAATGTTGTTAGCCTGGTCTGACACTGTTGCTTATGCAACTGGAATGGATACACTTATGTTCTCTTGCACTGGAAGTTGCTCTGGTTAAGAGCATCTCCTAAATGAATGTAATGTAATGTATATTAAAATGTACATTAAAAACACTGTTGATGCAAAGTAGATATAAATTGAAATATACTAAAATGGAATGAAATTACACATTGTAAGTTTACTGATTGAGCTAAAAATATATTCTCAATACAGTAGTTCCCCCTTATCCCTGGGGGAAATGTTCCAAGACCCCCCGTGGATGCCTGAAACCGCAGATAGTACCGAACCCTATATACAGTATACTATGTTTTTTTCCTATACATACATACTTATGATAAAGTTTAATTTATAAATTAGGCACAATAAGAAAACTAAGCACTGTGACACTGTGACAGTCGATCTGACAACCGAGATGGCTACTAACAGGTGGGTAGCGTATACAGCGTGGATTCACTGGACAAAGAGATGATTCACGTCCCGGACAGGATGGCGTAAGATTTCATCATGCTACTTTATTTCTGGAATTTTCCATTTAATATTTTCGGACAGCGGTTGACCGCGGGAAACTGAAACCACGGACAGGATAAGGATAAGGATAATGGGGGACCACTGTGTATTATTTTGTATGGATGATTACATACAGTAGAAAGTAGAAAGCTTGCGTTTGCTGCATTTTCACATTGTTATCGCACCAGCGGGTGGTAATATATTTTTTTATGTGGTGGAGGGAGGAGATTTAAAATCTGTTGACAGCGCACCATTTTATTTTGATAGGTGTTTAAGCCAGACAGGTTTCAGGAAGTGACCTCGATATAAATACCATTCACAACTGTGTCACTGTCCCCAGGCCAAAGCTGTTACCGTCACAAACAAGCATGTCAGAGGAGTACTGTTACCGCATTATGTCAATAAGATTTTGTCCTTGTATATGTAAGGGCCCTGAAGAGCTGTGATCTTCCTACTTTCAAGACTTTACCATCTAGAACCGGAGACGTATGAAAGAACAGAATATTTTGTGGATAAAACTAAAAAATTATTTAAGGGTATTTAAAAAGTTTAAAGGGAGAGTGATCTCTCACTGATGTGTCATTGATGAAGTATTAACATGAAGTCGAGAATAGGAACTTATTTATGGCTTGGAGGAACTTCATTAATTTTGACGAAGAAGTGGCTTTATGGACGTTTTTGATTAATCATGTGTAAAAGTTAAATTATTGGATTTTTCTTCTGAAGAAGATCTTCAGAAGACAGTTGCATATGGCTGGAAGCATTATCTTTCTCCATCCCTCATAGCAAGTCTCTTTGGAAATATCCAGAGCTGGAGAGTGTTTCCTCCTACCTATAACTAGCACACATGCACACACACACGCACACACACACACACACACAAAAAAGCCTCACAGAGCTATACGTTCACAAGACATGTGCCCATAGTGCTATATATATGAAAACTGTACTGTGTTAATAGGTACATTGTTTCCAGAATTTTAACTATAGAAATTGTCATTATCACAAAGCACATGATAATAATTATTATTATTCTACTGTCATTATTATTACTACAACATAGTAAACATATGTTTTATGAGTATCAGCAGTTGTAGTAATTATTATAAACAATAATAAGGATGTGAGTAATATTTAGTGAGATTCAGTGGCCTCCGGGGAGTTGTGTTATTAAAGCATTAAAGCGTTTTATTGGGACTGAGGATGGTGGATCTCAGGAGGGGAATGATAATGTATGTCCTCTACCATCCGTTGGCGGGCACGAGGATAGCAAGCCCAGCCCACGGCCTGGAGAAATTGGCTGAGTACTGGAAAAAGCCCATTTGTGTCCCAGTTGAGCTGAGGCTGCAGGATCCTGGTTAAACAGTTAGCTGGGGGGGTTGATGAGGGTTCATGTCCTGGAGTGATCCAAGGGGGCATCACACAGCCCTTAGTGCTACATTTACCTGTCTTTTACATCAGTTACTCAAACTGTTTCATTCGGTCGTTGTTGTTATGGTTGTTGTTGTTATGGATACGTCCTTTTTGTTTGCTTCGTTTTGTTTTGATTTGAAAGTTGAAGATGGGAGCATTTCTTAAGTTTTGACTAATGAGTCTGTCCAGATTTGTTTGAGGTTACCCCGGAGATCTGAGCCTGAGTTTCATTTGTTCCATCAAAAGAATCATTTCCATCAGCATGGCTTTCATCATTTGCCTTTTAGAGTACGCTGACAACAAATGCTTACTGTGAACATTGAATAGGCTGCCATTGATCATCTTGGAAATGAAACTGCATTTACAGGCGTAAACTGATATGCGGAGCCCCAGCTCATGATAGATTTCCTCATGGGTACAGGTTTACATTATAGTACAGGCAAAACGCCTCTTACATCTCATCACTTAAAGCAATTCCTGATGAACATTTAAAACATAAAACCAGCCCTAAATATGAAAACAGTGGATACCAAGATATGGCCCCTCAGAAATTATCTGCAGTTAAACAAGCCGCACTTTTCCAAAATAATCAATGATGCTATTTCTGAAATAAAAGACAATTTTCCTCTTAGAAGAATCACTTCTGTCCACGTTGATTCGGAAGTGCAGATGATTCTTAAAAGCAGTTACAATTTAATGGAAAAAAAATTGACGTAAAAATTCAATATTCAAAGTCCTAACAGCTTTTTTTATTATTTTGCTTCATTGCCCTCAATTAACTATTGTTGGTTGACTTTTCCAAGCAAAATATTTAATTAACATTAGTATAGTGATATTTAAAAGGCATTAGTATGGGAATGATTCTGTTTTAGTGTTGTTAATCACTGTAGGCTGATTCATAGATGAGATACACCCATATAAACCCCACTAACGTGCCTCCCGGGAGAAGTGTGCAACACTATGGGAATTCTGATGCTTTCGTTCTGCATTTGAGGCACCGTTTGCAAAAAATGAGGGTGTGTCTCATTTATATTGCCAATACATTTTAACCTGATACTGTTTTGCCTACACTAGCCTTACACGCACAAAAAGTTGGAATGAAAAGTGCCCCACAATAGTGATTTTAACATCAACATTGATTTTAAATAAAACCTACATGCATTTAAAATAAACACAGAAAACAGAGAGTCTCTATTTGACAGATATTCAGTTTTGAAACAATTCCATTTGACAGCACTCCACAACTGTCAATAAAATATTGAACATTTTCTTTGACAGAATATTTGACGCAATATTTTCTCTGTCTGAAAAGTCTGATCCATGGAGGCACAGACAGCAGATTAAATGTGTTAGCAAGATGCACTTCATTGATTAAAGAATTTTTAATAAATAACTCAAGAAATGTGATTAATCTGGCTACTAATATGTGATCAAACACAATTACAAATAATTGTGAATGATGGCCCCTGTCATATGGTGTCATATAAGAACAAATGGCTATGTGTGCTGTACTGTATTCTTCCTGTATGTTCCTGGTGTAGTGAAACGGTGGTAACTGCTTTATGGTCCATGGTGCCAACCACTCACATTTCGTCATCCATCTGACAACAACATTCCCAACAATTTAAACAGTAGCTAGCTAACTCAGCACAGGGAGCAGTGCCATGAAATAGCTAACGTGGTTACCTCAGAACAGCCACAGAGAGTCTCAGATCACATTGCTAGCTGGTTACATAACTACCAAGAGGTCCAGACTACAGCATGTTCCTAACCTCCTCTCTGAATCAATGGCAAAGGTGAGATAAAGCTCATCTCACAGAGGGTGAACAGATGAACCAAGAGTGAATCCCTGGCATCATTTAGATGGTGTGGAGTTGATAGACAAAGTGTGCCCAGTGGTTTTGGCTGGACAGAGCAGCGATTTATGATTTATTCCTTCTCTCTGAAGACCTGGAAAGCTGCATAATTCAACTGACTGCAATCCTGATTATGCCAAAAATAACCTGCATGGTTCTCTTCTTGGCCACAGGACTGAGACAGTGTTGGGGGATGTTTTCGGCATCTCACAGCCATCAGTGTGCAAGGTTTGATATTACTTTCATTGTGTTAATTATAATCACATACCTAATACGAACAAAAACTCGGAAACAAACTTTTTTCTTTTTCAAGCATTTTTAATTTTCTAATTTTATGCAGACACACTGAAAACATTATTCATCTCAGTTCTAGTGCAGCTTTAATTTTATCAGAAACATCTACTCAACCGTCATAATTAAAGTTACTAGTATTTTGCTTCTTGGATACGCAATGAGGTTGTTATAGAAATTCAGCTGCAACAGAAATCCACGATAATCTCTACCACCAGTCTCTCGGATGGGAGGTGTGGTTTTCCAGGGTGAAATACTTGTGAAGTGCTTAACTGCAAAGCGCTTCTTACAGTTTTTAACAGATATGCATATACACAAGTTTAGTTTAAATACAGAAAATTGAAAAGTGTGCGGTGTGGGGAAAAAAAAACAGCAATCAGTAATTGTTATAAATGGAGTGCATTGTATTCCTTTTAACTTAAACTTTAAATCAATGTTTCCAAAGCCATGTTACAAAGCCACTGCTTGCATTTTCTCATCTAAGTGAGAATGAATGGACTTGCCGAATTATTTGCAACATTAACATCTTGATCTAATGTACAGAAATCTGACCACACAGTAGAATACAGCAGTTTAACAAGTGATTTTTGATTGGACATGCAGTCTGCACAAACTGTCACCAAACAAACCTTGTCCACAGAAATAATAGGATAGATGTCAGTCTGACATCTTCATATATTACGTAAATATATGGACCTTTTTCAGCTTTAATGGCTCGTAGGGATTGAATTTATCTTCATTTTTGTGGCATGCAGCAGTCTGACAACTCTGCTTCCCCCTGAAGAGAACGGCAGGTCATCACTGGGCCATTACCCCAATCCATCTCTTTAAAGCTGAGTGTCAAGCCAAGGGACGCAGTGTACCATTCATTAAAGTCTTTGATACGACTTGACAGAGTAAAACCTAAAGTATCCAGTGTGATGGTGGACAGTCTTGCCACTTTAGCAATCTATACGGGGCAGCAGCGTAGCACAGTGTAAGGAGTGTGCAGGATATGTGAGTAGTAGCATAGTGGTAAGGAGAAGGACTTGTAACTGAAAGGTTACTGGTTTGGTTCCCTGCTGGGGCACTGCTGCTGTACCCTTGGGCAAGGTATTTAACCCACAATTGACTGAGTAAATATCCAGCTGTATCCAAAAAAAAAAAAAAATTGCAATCTGTATGTGAGTTGTTCTGGATAAGAGCATCTGCTAAATGCCGATAACGTCCAAAAATCTGTTGTTTTTGTTTGTTTGTACTGGAAACAAAAAAAATGTTTGTTTCCAGTATAATGCATTGGTTTAGCAAGTGTGAATCTGGGGGAAAAAGCATTTATGAATGGCAATTGTAATTAGCCATGCTATGTTTGTGAGCTAGCTAATCATCTCACCTTTCCACATTATGCATGTGGTCATGCTTTGTGCTGGATGAACTTGCTTAAAGAGGCATGGGAAGAAACACATGCCTCTGCATGTATAGAGCTGCAAGAATGACTTTCTGAGAGCTGCCACAAAAACAAACTCAGAACCGAGCTCACCATTCGCAACACCATGATCACATAAAATCTATATGCGAAAGCATTTAAATGCATGAACAACAGCAGATCAGCTTTCAGATCTAAACGTGAAAATCCATTATGCCAAATGATGTCTGGGAAGGGAATGGCAACAACAGCAGGTAGTGTCAGCTTAATCAAGGTTTTTAATCAACGTCTCAATATGACATTTTAGTGTGATTGCGAAGATCATGGAGAACAATTAGATATGAAATAACGGTGAGTGGCTCTTAATGAACGGTGATGCTTTGACTACAATGTCAGCTGACTACATACATAAAACAGGCTTCTTCAAATAATACAAGTCAAGGTGTTGCTGACTTTTAACAGGCACCATTATTTATCCAAATACCAACCCCCCCCCCCCCCCCCCCAAAAAAAAAAAAACTAACAAAATCAGCACCCTGCGGCTCTCAATACTTTTTACTGAATCACAATCTAAGTTAATTAGACTGTCTTCAGTTAGCTTATATAAATAAATTGTATGTGTCTACATGTTTTAAATCAGATTATACACATTTAGAAATACCAAGCTCATATGCCTGGACTTAATTATTAATTGCAGTGATTTTCCCTTTCCCTTCAGTGTCATTCAGATTGACCTCCACAATAAGGAATGTGTTGGTTATGTATTGGTTAATTGGTTAAATATTGGAGTAAATAATACATTTTGTTGATAAGGCAGATCTGCATGTGTACCTCTATTCAACATTATCTTCGACAGGCATTGTTTCCTGTGTGTTTCAGAACTGCCTTTTGCAAACACTGTCGTTTGTCCTCATGTATAGATTGTGAAAGTCGTTATCTTCATGGGTCTGTGGTAAAATCTGCTGACGCTGCAGCACTAGCAAAGTCTCTTAGCAGAATGCAAAAAGAATTTCAGAGTCGACAGAACTTTTTACACAATGGTGAGCAGCCAACTCTCTCAGGTTGAGCACAAAAAAGATGAAGGAGATGGTAATTGACTTCAGAACAAAGAAACTTGAATTTTCTGCTAGTGTCACTTCATAAGAGCGTTGTTGATGCATTTATAGAATACAAATATTTTGGTTGCACAATAGAGAATATGGGACGTCAACATTAATTTATTGCAAATCAAAGCTCAACAAAGGACTTCATGCATAAATCAGGGCATTTTAATTTGTTAAATGCTGAATCGTCACATTGTTTTGTAAAAACTTGTTTGTACAGTGTATTTTCTGCATCCAGTCCCTCTGTGAAAAACACAAGTTGTTCTTATTTAACATTTTGTTATACAAGTTGGTCAGCTGTTTTCTCATTTACAGTGATTAACAGCTAACATTGCCAGCCAAGTTACAGATGTTACACACTTTAGCTGGCCCAAAGGAAGTGACCCTGTACATCCCTCACACAGTGAATATGAACACTTATAGTCAGGATGACAATACCCAGTGCCTCCGAAATGATCAGAAAGAACTCTGACCTTGATGCGATGGAAAAAGCTCAGTTGCTAAACAAGAATTGGAACCAAAATGACAGTAGCATTTTCCCTACACTTTATGAATGGGCAATAAGGTAGACTCATGATATAAATATGATGCCTGTGTCTGAACAGTACAGTGTCAGTCACTGGTGGTAATTACTGGAGTGTTGTAACTTGTCTTTGTTTGGTTTCCATTTCTACATGCTGTTCTATGTCCCCATATACATCTATCCAAGTGTTGCATTCCATTTTAACAAGAGACCAAGGTCAACAGGAAATGCACGTTCAAACATTCAGACAAGTACAGGAAGTAGGGACAAGTCAAGCCCTCAAGAAAGAGGGCTGTAAATCACAAGTAAGTTTTAATTGCCAATTTTCTGACCATCAGTTCGTAAAATAATGACACCTTGATCTCATAATAAAGCAGCTGATTTTCTAAAATGCCTTGGGGGATCAATCTTTGGTGTGGTTAAACATCTGTTTAATGAGTGTCAATTTAAATCTAAATTCCTTTTTAAATTTAATACCATATGCATATGTGTCCTGTCTCCACGCAGAAGTCTGATCTTTGTTGAACTTGGGATGAACTCCGGTTCATTAATGGGTTTGAAAATGGTGTTGAAAATGAGGTCATAAACGAGGATGCGGATGGGGACACTCCACAGACGTCTGCAGTTTTGAGTTAATTTTTGAATGAACCTAAATCCACCTCTACTTTCGGAGATATCCAGTAAAATTGTTTCATGCATAAAACTGAAAGAATTGCAGTTATTAGAATTAGGCAGCTATTTTCCTTGATTAAACACCATCTGTCATGGGAAGAACAAAGTTGTAAGCATGGTGGGAATAGTGAGGACACTTTTTCGGGAGCAAGTTTATTAACGAATCATTGCCAAAAAAGACATAAAGAGTTTAGAACTGATGTACTGTTCTGTTCTTTAGATCTCATGGAACCATTGCACAAGCACACAGGCAGTCACTCATTTGCTCCAACTTCCCCAAATGTTGCACTCTGAAATCCAGTAACATTCCATCTACTCCCTGCCCTTGACAACAGATATAAAATATCTGCTAGCTTACCCAAAATCTTCAGCACAAAATTTTCTTTCTGATCCCGTGTCAGTTGCTAAAGGTAGAAGGCACTCACACCTCAAGTAATAACCTAGATTTAGTGGGGGAAGAGAGTTGCTGGGGAGAAGAAAACTTCCAACTAGGGGCCAGGGTGTATCATATTACACTTTTAGGTTCTATTCTGCACTGTTTCTGAGAACTCTTTTGAACATACCATCCGTGAGAAATGTTTCCAGCACTCAATTTCCATGTTTTCAGCAAATAATAGAGCGAGCAAAATAAGACATCTATCCATTTATAGTCCCTTTTAGTCTATATTGATGTTGCTTAGTGGGGATAGCCATATTCATAGTTTCTTCATGTTGTTTAATGGGTAACAGAGCCTGTGTCCTCACATTGTGTATAATAGACCCCCAGTTAAGTTTTCAAATGCTGAACCATAGTCTATTTTAACTTTTTTTTTTTTTTTAACTAAACATCATCTTTTAAACTTGCATTGTCCTAATTTTATCACATTTTTTTCTGGCCACTTCCTCTTCCATCTTTGTACGACGTGGTGCTGTGTGTGACTGTATAAGTACATGCATGGTTATCTTCTGCTCAAATATATCATATTGCACCCAAGCAAGCATTAATGCCAGCTTTCAGAGGGAAAATCCATGCAAATACTATGCTTGTGCTCAATGTAGAATTTCCATTCTTGAAAGCCAATAGATCCTACTTAGAAAATATCCTCCCATTTTTAAAGTGTTTAGTGCCATAAAGAAATGAAAAAGGCATATGAAGGGTTGCATTTGTACCAGGGGACAATAACGCTGTCCCTGAAAAACAGTTCTTCATTGCTAATTTTACTCCTCATGGCTGGTTAGAAAATCACACATACATTTTTGTTAGCCACTACTGCCTTCAGTGCATCTGAAATCTGCTCGTAAAAATGGTTTGGTGTGCAGAACTCCAGAAATTTCAGAATTTGTGTAAGGCTGGGTTTGAGGGACATCAACACTATTTTGATATATGAGACCACAGGAAATCATTTGGTCTGAAGTGCAGTTAGAGAGTGGAGAATGGAATTAACGAAATGGTATAGGACTAAATAACAGAATTAATTATGGAAATGAAGGAATAATTTTCTTGTTGTATGTTCAAGCCCCTCATAATCAAATCTCCATCTGATAAAATCAAACTACATTAGGGAGTGCAATGTAATTCCCACTCATTAAAATTGTAGCCAGATTTGTAAGCCAATGGCAGCAAGCTTATTAACAAAGAATAGAAATTACCATATAAATAGAAAATAAGCAGACAAAATATAATTACACAACATTTCATTGAGAGTCAAAATTCCCAGGTCAAGGAGGGCATTTCAAGACTCTTGCTATGTAATTCAATGATTTTAGGACAATAAAATTGCAGTCACTTGCCACTGTTTTTGTAAGACAGTAACTGTATTTTATTAGAGTTTTTATGCTTCTGCATCAGCATTTGTATGGTTGTTTATCAGCCTAAATATTGCATGTAGACAAAATATCTTTATATTTGAAAAAAATGAAATATGAAATAAATATTCGCTGGCTGTCCTTTTCTTTCATCTTTTTTTCCTTTGATATCAAATCCCTTAAAATGGTACTCCTTTTCTGTAAATGATAAAAGAAAGATCATGTTGCTTTGATGACTGAGCTAAAACCACTCTTAACACTTTGATGCTATACACATTTTGGGCACATACAGAGTTCCTGATGGTTGAGATTAATTCCTGTGTGAGTAATGTTTTGTTTACACATGTAGTCCCTGGTGATCAATCATGAAATTGAATCATGGGTTGAAGATGATCGTCAGTTAAACCTGTTTTTACCATTTGTGGATGGCTAATGCGTTCTAGTTATTTGTTGCGTAAAAAAAAAAAAAGAAGTATAATGTGAAGCTGGTCATTCAGAAAACTGCATGGGTCCTAAGTGCAAGGAATGTGGGGTTACCTTTACTGAGAGGTGTTTTCGAGTGTTTCAGTATGTTTTAGTTCTGTCGATTTGGGTCAGTTTCATCATCGCAGAGGTCAGGTTTGCACCTTCTCTGTGTTTGGAGCAGCTGCCCTCATGAGACAGAAGCATTTATTCTGTGATAATTTGCAGGACAGCTATGGTAACCTGGCCATATATTCTAATCATCGGTTCGCAATATCCCAAGATCAGAGTTCTCTTCACATATTACCCATTTACTTCAGAAAAGGTCACAATTTTTAATCAGTGCTTCATTGAAATTTGATACTTTTCTTTAAAGCATTTATCTAGTACTTGAAAGTATATTGTTTATGATTTTCCATATTAGGACGTTGCCCATAGGGAAATATGTACCTTGCTTTTTCCTTTGTCCTATTCATCCTCCTAATGGTCGTGAGTATGCAGTCATCAGTGGTGTTGGTTCTTTCATCTCAAAGAAGGCACGGCAACTATCAGTGCAAGTAAACCTCAACTAACTAGCAGTCATGTTTTTCTTTCCCTAAATATTTGGTGTCTTTTTATCCTTTAAATTGTTAAGATTTTCCACATTATCAATGCGCAGTATATTCACCATTTTGAGTAATTGTCACCTGACAAGTTTGGAAGCTTTTCAATATTTGTGAACTTCTTTTTCATTTCCTATTTCTTTCTTGTTTTTGAAAAGAATAATTGGAGCAAAATGTATTGATTTTCCATGCACCAATACTAATGATCTGAACCGTGAAAGTAAAATGTATTTTTCATGAAACATGTCATACCATGAGTGACCCATAAGATAGCAAATTGGGGGTTGGGGGGGGGGGCTGCTCATCTTTTTGAAAAGCATGGACTAAAACATAGGAACATGGCTAATCTTACATATAAGAAGTAATCACAAACTAAGAACGGGATTTGTCTTGATTTATGGTGAGCTGCTCCTGAGTCAAAGATATCTGAGATTGAATTGTTTGCTGATGGAACAATCACTCACTCCTTCAGCTTGAATGCTGAGTGCATAATTAACAGCCCACAGAGGACCATACATTTATCTGCCTGGTTTAAACTCCTGACGGATTCATTCTTCATTCATGAAAATAGCCTGCTCCCTCCCCAGTCATATGGCGCCTGTCTAAAAATACTTCAGAGGTCATTTGCCATGCTTATTACAATCAATATTAGCTCAGTCCTTCCCTACCGCTTGACTTTGCTCTGCCCAGGAGTGGAATGCCAATAACTGGAGCTTGAGGATCTGCCAGACTGTAATGTGACAATGTCATAAGGCATTGATCACAATTTAGGTGTGTCTGTAGCCAATGAGTGATGAGCATTGCTTTTAACGGGATTGAAAACTGCACAGCACACCATGGAGCTTCTCAAGCTCCCCAGACACAGCTCTTGCTGTAGCAGTACATGGTGTACAGAACACAAGCCCTGTTAGAAACATTACCTTGTACTAATGCATGTCAGAATATCACTTTGGCAAGGCGAAGTTTTAAAATAGCATCAGAACTGTTATGCTTTAAATGACAAAGTGATATCAAAAGATTTGAATTCAACATTTTTAAATATGGACATTTTGTTTGCTGTCCAGGTGGAAGCTTTGTGTTCATGTGAGTTCTGCCTATCAAATATCAAATGGCGATGCAGATCTTGTAAATAAAGTTCATTACAGCAAATGGATTTAATTAATCAGGATCTTTCCGTGTCTTCTTTTAATGCTGCTGTAAGACTCCAGTTGGCCCATGAACACCATGTCTATCAGTGACCTACTGTCATTGAGGATCTCCCTTTCAGACACTAAATACTGAGCTCAAGCCACATTCAAATACGGAAAACATGGAAAAGAGTTAATCTCAGGGTGACAATATACTACTAGGAGAACCTTCACCTGTTCCCCAAAACATTTTAATTGTTATACATTTAAATGTGTAAGGATCCTTGGCTTTCCATTTTCCAACCTTACCATAACAGTGCTTTTTTCAGTCAACTGCATTCAAACCATCAATTATTCAGTTGTAACTGTTTGCACAAAGTCTTTGTTGCTGACCAGCTGAAGTTTAACAAACCACACCTGCCTAATTGACGGTATACTGAATACAGGTATGTGGAAAACAGGGCGGTTAATTTTTTCCAGCAGTATGGCTGTGTGCTCAAGGCTGGTTCCTTTGTTTGTTGTATTTTCAAAATGAAATATTGTTTTTGTAAGTTTGACTTTTTTGAGTTTTGGCAGATGTGTTGGCCAGCTTCTCCACAGACTGTGGTGTGAAATAACTGTATAGTACACTTTGTATAGTACTATACAAAGTTTCTGTATAGTAAGTTTAAATGAAGATATATTTTTCAGCTGATGTTTCCAATATATTAGTGTAAGTCATTAAAAAAGAACATTTTTTATGTCCAACACAGCAGCAGAGTTTAGCATAGAGAAGAGTCCAGCAGAGTTTTCTTGTTTCCTTGAAATTAAAAAATTAGTTGCTTCTTCTCTAGATATATTATGCTCCATTTGAGACTCTAAAGCCTAATGAAGCATGTGAAGTTGATAAACATATCTCCTTCTCTGGTATTCACCATTTAACATTATCACATTTATGTAACAAATGATGACTACTTTCTCTAGATATTAATTATAGTTCTTCTTAACTGAATTACATTCTACCAGGAAAGCTGTTCATTGTCTCTTTCAGATAGACCACTTTTTAGATTCTTTACTCCCTAGGTGTATAGTTTTAAAATTATTTTTCCAACAATGCAATATTTACTTACTTTCAGAAACATTGTGAATGGCCAATCAAATTCATAGGATGGTGTTGTGAAGCAACACTCCTGGGGCATCACCAGCCGAATTAACACTGGTACACAAGCTTGTCAAAACTGCGCAAAAACATCTGCACATCAGCTCAACTTAAAGCAGTCAACAACACATCCCTCTTTAGAATAAGGCCAAACCTCACCTAATGTTCACTTCTGATTTTGAGGCTTTTTAAGACATCTCATTTAGATACAGCTGTCAAAACTACCACCAGCTAGCAATATTCTGTTGCTGATGTAT
Source organism: Megalops cyprinoides (assembly GCF_013368585.1). NCBI lineage: Eukaryota > Metazoa > Chordata > Actinopteri > Elopiformes > Megalopidae > Megalops > Megalops cyprinoides. The sequence goes on along the minus strand of NC_050589.1, from coordinate 5,418,937 downwards.
GTAGTGTCCTTAGGCTGCTACCTTCTTCTGGCTGCATCACCGTTCATGTTTCCATCAGCAATTCTGGAGTTGATTCTCAAGAGTTGAATGTGACAAATACAACAAGCTCGTGGAAACAAGGTACACTTCATTTTTATTTAGTCTGACTTGGCAGTCTCTGCAATCAAAATGATCAGTGAAACTTTTTTGGTTTTTCAAAAGCAAAAGCATTTTTTTTTAGCAAAAGATCTTTAAAGCTATGTAGCTGGCTAGCACATTCCTTGCGACTCCTTTAAATGAATTTTGAGCAGTACAAAGCCAGTGTTGAGATTCTGGTGAGTAAACCTCAGTGACTCCGCAACCAGTTTGATCAGAGCATCAGAGTAACTTCAGTGTGCAGCATTAATTAATCAGCTTGTGGATACTGCCTGATAGAGGACATGTGCTCAGAGCAGTACCAGTTATATAAACCACATTTCATGAAGATGGGTGTGAGGAAGCTATGATTTATAATAAAATAATAATGACAAAAATCACCAACAATAAGTCTGCATGTATTCAACCTCAGTTTCAAACCATTACAGCTACAGCATGTGCTTTTTGAAGCAATAGGCTTCGATGTCACTAGATAACATCCAGTTGATAAAATGTTTGCACTGCATCCATCTCATCCCCATAAACACATAGGTGTGCACGCGCGCGCACACACACACACACACACACACACACACACACACATTAATTAAGCCCTATACACATGCACATCTCCAGTCATCTGCATATTGCTTTTTGAAAATTTTTTACCATGGCTTTCAATTGACAGTCAAAGGCTGTTCAATTTTTAAAATGGTCATACTGTGTAGTTTTTCATTCAGTATTTGCATTATTGTAAAAAGGTACCGAGAATCACCATGAAACATCTGTCATAGCTGTCATGGCTGTTTGTGGAGACCTCTGAGGAGACTTTCTGAGCTGTGAGGCAGTGTGACAATGTTTTTCTTGCTCCTCCCTGCGCTCTAGTTGAAAGTCTAACTGTGCAAGTAATGAACTTTCAAACCGGGAATGGCTCCCCAGGTTCTGACATAATAGTTTTGCCATCAGTCGACAAGGAGTGCATCCTTGGCGTGTATTTTAGCTGTTTGACTCTAGTCTGATGCATTGTAAGGTGATATCCATTCAGCTGTGTGCTCCCCCAAGTGCTACAGATTTGATCAGCTCTCAGATATCTATTGTCCTTTGAGTGATGCTTAAAGTGATGCTCAAAAACAAAAAATGCCGTGAGTCATACCGAGGGAGGTCGTTTTCTGAGCGCCGGCACAAATCTGTGTCAGGACTTGAAAAATCCAAAAGACTCTTCAGAGCTGCTGCATTTAGTGACACCCAGGTTTGGATTCATACCAAACCACACAACCAGACAAAAGTCAAGCTCTGCTCTGAAAATGGGGATCCGCGACTCACACAATGTTTTCAGCTGCTTACATGCATATGCCTAATGTTCTTTATTCACCCTTCACTAGCAACTAGCTATTTCAGTTGCATTTGATTCATGGTTTTGAGCTGTCAAGTAATTTGATAGGGTGATAACCATCATCAGCAATATTCCCCGCGATACCAACTACTGGTACACCTACAATATCATCATAGAAGTACAAAATAAATGATAACCTTATCACTTTAAATCTCCAACTCCAACTCAAGGAAAGGAAAGCTGCAGTTAAGACCTTTCAATATACACTAATATAGGCTTGGACCATCTTGAGACATGTAACATGAGTAATAAAAACATAATTATAATTCCAGCACAACTGGTGGCTCACTCATTAGTGCATTACTGTGAATTGGCTGATCAGCCTACACGGGTGAAACAAAGCTGACATTCTTTAAATCTGTTCGCATACTTAACCAATACAAGGGGACTCTCAAATAATCCCAACTTTGGTGTTTTGAACAGGCTAAGATGTCAACATGACACCGCTATTAATTAACACGGTTAAATTTACATTTAAATCTGATGCAGAATTAATCTGTCTATGCATAATTCTGTTCCTCTGTGTTTGCAAAAGTAAATTTAGCCCCTCTGTAATTTATTAATCGAAATGTGCTAGTTCTCAATAGCTTCCCTACATGAGTACATTGATACAAATAGAGTGGATTTTTCCACTTTGTCCGCTCTTTGCTCATGACATTCCTCAGTTATGTCCTTCAATGACCCCTTTAAAAACACCAAAATGGCATCCATACAAAACAGCCATTCAGGTTTTACATTACTAAGATGTCCCTATAACATTACAAAAGGTTATAGGTTTAACACTATAGGAACTGGACATTTTTACAACTGAAAAATACATCTTGGACATCTTTTGAACCAGCAGATATGAGATGAAATGGAAAAAAGTCATAAATTATTTGAAACCACTCTGCTGATGATGCTGTTATGCTATCTGCTGTTACAATGTCACAGTTCATAACAGAGGATTTGGACCATATAGGATAATTTGTATGGATGTATATCGCTGGATCGTCAAAAACTCATATTTTAGCATAATTTCTAACTTGAATGATCAGTGTTTTAAGCTAAGTCCATCACGGCCATATTCCTCAGTTTGAAACAGAAGCAGATTTCCTGATTATATTTGCAACTATCAACTGTCCTGTTGGAGTCATTGGAGTATTGACTGCATATTAAATGCAGATATGAAACAGCATGTGTTTAGTCAGCGTCACAGTATCTTTCTCAGTCTCGCACATGTCTTCCCACATACATCACACTGCTGTGGATATCCTTTGGATAGTTCCCAAAAAAAATGGGTAATCTCAAGTACTTTGCCACCGCTTACACACCAAGGGTTATACAGGCAGTATTAATTTCACAGAAATCTTGATTGCTGCTATTCTTGTTTATCAACAAATAAGGGAACATCAATTTATATGTTAATGCTGAAATAACATGCTGCAATTAGACAGGCAATATCCTCTCCAAGTGCATTTCTTTCTTTAGTACATGTGAGGAACGGCTTTTACAGATTGTCATGGCCTCAGAAGTCCCTCCTCACCAGTCAGGCCTGGAGCGCAGAGTACTTAACAACCAATTAACTCTGTATCTAAGAGCTTTAAAACATCTGGCCGTAGTGGGTTTTAATAGTGGAATAATCAACATCTGATTATTATTGTAGTGGAAAAATACTTCTCAGACATATGAGTGATTTCTCTTCCTTAAATGTACTATGTTAATCACAATGATACAGAACAAAGATTGTTCATTAATGAATCTAATCCAGATGCTGAATGCCAATAAGACTTCCATTACTTACTATTTTTTAAATGTCCAAGAAACCAAAGGTAACCAAAATGTCCTGCAGGGGGAATTTAAGTAGTTGAACAGATTTTTTATTTGTTTTTCTTTGCTTCGACTGTGGAATGTAAAAAATGGGTTGTGAGTTGCTTAAATTTGCCACTTTATCGTGCTCTGCTTACTATTTTCTCCTTGCCATGTATGGTCAACTATGTATACAATAATAATGACACAAAAGAGGGTTTATAATATACATCTCTGGGATGTGTGTCTGTGTGTTTTTTAACAATTATAGAAATGGATAAGTGTGCCAGACTCCACAGGACTGAGAAGTGTTTTTGTATATAGGAGAAGGTGGCTTGTTTCTCTCAAAAGACTTAGGGAGGAACCTTGCCAGTACATTTGCCAGCAAGGTGACCCCAAACTCTTGGTTGTAAGCATTATCATTGTTGCCCCCCACAATTTTACAGGGCCAATGGTGGCCTCCTAGGTCAGATTTTATAATGCAATTATTAGAGAAGATAAACAATACTCTAACTAATATATGACCACTCACTGATTAAATGATCACACCACGTTGGAACAAAAGACCTGTGTGCTGACTGGTGTTGTAAGTTCGGAGGAATTTGTTTACAGGAAGAATCTTGCCTCATTCTGGAATGCAAGTGGAGTACAATCAGCAGCAAGAGTAACACAAATGCACAAGTTCTGTTAATCTGACATTTTCTGGGCATGGAAGATATTTTAAAATAAGGAACACATACAACTGAAACACTTTTGTTGTTGGTTAAATAGTTTTGTTGACAGGACACAGACTGCATATGTTAGATAATGGACCAAAAGGTTCCTGTGAAAGTAAAAAGGCATTGATTTATCTAACAGAGATACAGGAGTCTGTGTCCTGGTTAAGGCAGGAAAAACTTCTTCTTTTCCTCTCTAGGGAGAAAATGGTCTGTTCAGGTTTCAAAATTAGTAAAATGTGTATGTTGCTAAATGTAATCTTGCTTTCACAATTGCTGTTATTGGCCATCATACATCATAGATTGTCATAATTTATGTCAGTTCTCAATCAAAATTTTAAGTTAGAAGGCTTATTTAATCTCATTTTGACATAGCTATGGAAGTCTCCACTTTGTTGACTATAATCGGAGGTTACTGCAGCTACCTAGTCAAACTGGATCTTGTTTTGTGTTTTCATGTGTGACTTCATATTGATATGTATATTTTGGTAAACTGCATGCAAAATACTAACATTATCTCAGCAAAATAACTGTGATATTTTAAACATTACCATTCCAAAAACACACACAACTTCTTTTTGAATTTCAGCTACACAGCACTTTAGTCTCTGTCCCCTCTGATTTCTTTTCTTGTAAAGTGCTGTTGTAACAAAAATGATTTAATGGCACATTTATTACTTTTATTAGCTACAATAGTAGTTCTGTGTCAGAATCCAGGCCCCCAATCCACCCCTCTCTTTCTATTCCCTCAAAGTTGCCAGTCAGCATCATCTAAAAATATGATTTTATAGACAGTTAAAATGTAAAAATTCCAGAAGAAGTGCTAGCTAAATAACAGTGACAACATTATTGTGCAGAGATATCAGAGCTGTCATTCATTTCTAAATATGACTGACACACTTGTGTATCAGTGTACTCAGGGGACCATTCATCCATCCATACATTGGTGTGTCATTGTGTTCCAACAGTTTAACTGGTTTTGTTCATACACTCGAGCGAAATTCCAGGAAATTAAATATTAATGTAATGCAATGTTCTTGCAATGCCTAGGGATATAAAAAATAAGCTACGATTAGTGATGTATAAATGATAATAAATTGAATAAATTGGTCAAATTACTTGTTGAATAAATGTTTCACTGTTATCTGGTACATGCCCCATGATATGAAGCGCAGTGGGATATTTTTACAAAGAGGGTTTAAGGGTTTAATCTACATTGTACCCAATCTTTTTACTTCACACAATACCCTCACAATTCTTTTCTTTGATTCTGTGATTAATGATCTAATCGCCTGAAATGTAATTTTTCATTTTAAATGTTCTGTCAATTTCAGGAGTAGTAAAAGCACATTTATGTGAATTAAATTTTTAATGTGATCCTGTATTGTGTATTTGACTTACTGTACTCAAGCTAACCTCAGTTCAGTGCAAAAGCAACTGCATTGTATGCAGGAGTAAATAGCATGGATTTCATTTTTCAGTTCACTTTTCAATTCATTTAAAGCCTTTTTCAAAAAGACACACATGTATTTTATTTATGTATTCCCTTTTCTCAACCCAAGTTATAGTTTGACTTTTCTTTGCCAAAAGAAGATATACCAACACAAATGAATACACAGTACTGTACATTACTAAATTGTAATGCCAGAACTTCACAGGCAAACAAAAAGGCACCAGAACAAATTGTCATGAGGTTTTCTCATTGGTCATACAGTATGTGTTATTTTGATTTACTGTAGACAAATGTCTGTGGCTCCTCATTGACCTTGACATGAAAAAAAGCACAAGCCACATGGCTGCCAAGTATCTCCCATAAATAATGTCAGACACAACAGCAAGTCCGAAGGCTTCTGAACTGATATACTTAAGGCTGTTTCCAGAGGCCAGACATGATCTACACTGGCTTCTGCAGATTCTTCCTGTCCAGTGCAACACTTTTCTTATTGATTGTCCAAGGGAGAGGGAATTCCCCTGTTTCTCTAAGCTTCACAGCTTACAGATTCCTGTCTCTACAGAAAAGGAGAGCAAAGCCAGTGTTACTGGGACTGTCTCTCTGGAGTCATTAGTTGGGTGAGCAGGGGAGTCAGGGGTTGGGAGCCCATCTGGGATGCAGCCAAGCTAATATTGAACAGCACCAGGGACATTGCATTGCATTGCATTACAGACCCCTGCTGCCAGAGTTCTGTACCAGCTGTTTTTAGTGGCATTTAATCTGTACTATATAAAATTGGGGTCCAGATAAAGCAGTTATTTTGGAATCCCCAAAAAAAATTTTCATCATTTCAAGATTGCCCTAATAGTTCATTTTTAGGTAAACTCTATGCATACAGAATCTCCCAGTGATTATCATGGTCTGCAGTGTCTGAGGTGATCACTGTTGGATTTAATACTGTATCATTTACTCGGGAATGTTTTCCCAGCGAAATCATTACAATCTGAATTGTCCATGCAAAAATCTCAATAATCTTCCACTATACCGGTCCTTGGCATTTAGAAGCACTTAGTGCCACTTCTCATGGCGTGCGAGACGACTGCTCAGAGCGAAGGCATGGGCAAACCATTTGGCAGCAATGATTCGAGGTGTTCAGAGAGCATTTTGTTCTAGGAGTTGCATAATAACGCCAGACATGATAGGCTTGTCAAAGCCAATTTGCACCGCTGACCTGCCATGACGACCGTCAGCTGATGCCACTGCCCATTAAGGGTGATCATCAAGTGGAAGCGAGAGAAGTCCTGGGGTAAAATAGATGTCTGGTGTTTCTCCTGATTAAAGGCCTGGCAACCTGAATTATTCAGAGGGCGAGCATCCACTGAGCTGTGACCGGGACCAAAAACTCGCAGAGTTAATCACTCTGCTCCTAAAGACTTTGGTAATGGGGTAAAACCTATTCTTTCCCACTTACCTCTTCTACCCCATATACTACAGAAAATCTAGTACTTTCTGTTTTGATCAATTCCAAACATAAAACAGCAGTCTGTTGTAGTGGTAAAGACAAAGACTGGTAACCAAAAGGTCACTGGTTCGATTCCTTGATTGGACACTGCTTTTGCACCCTTGGGCAAAAGTACTTAACCCACAATTGCCTTAGTAAATATCCAGCTGTGTACGTGGACAAAAACATAAGGATAAGCGCATCTGCTAAATAACAAGAATGTAATGTAACATTTTTGTGTATCATTACTATTTATCCATGTCATTGCATATTGATGACATGATTTAAGTCTTCAAATATGGTCATGGTTTTGATGATGGCACAAGGAAAACTGAAGGCTAAAGGCTGAGATTAAATTAAATGTGTCCAAACTGAACCTGCTGTCATTATAGCTGATGTAACTGACAAATGTATAATTACCAACACAATCTTGATTTTGTAAATGGGGTCAAAGTATATAATACCATTAATAGCACTCTGACACAAATTAAGATGATATATCATACATGTTTTATAATCTGTTGGTGCTCCAAATGGTTGAATGAGCATATATTGTGGTATCAAAAATGTCATAACAGAAAAGGTGTATCTATAACACGCATCACATTTATAGCCAAAAATAACTCATTTTTATTTTACGTCTTGCACGCGTATTTGTTAATCATCTTGTGGTGTAGTGGGTTGTTACTGTAGGGCAGTCACCTGCTCTCTGTGTCTGATTTTCAGACATTCGACCCTTCATTTCGCAGGGAATATAGAGAGCTGATGAAACCCTGAGGGCCTGTATTTTATTCCTGTGAAATTACAAACCCAAGTGGAGTGACAGCTGTGGGCCCAAATTAGTGGTCTTGCTGTTATGTTGCCCCTTAGACATGAAATCACACGCTAATTAATGTATCACTGGATACAAACAAACATTACAATGGCAGAGCTGAGCTGGGGTTTTTTCCACTTTAAAAGACACTCAAGAATGTTGAAGGAGTTAAGAAAAAAAATCCCAGGAAATGCCTCTCAGGCCCATGGACTTGCAAGGTATTTGGTATGTAATACAATTAATGCATTTTCTTTTCCTTTAATTTCTTTGTTTCAATAAGCATTTCATTGTATTGTCCAGAAAACTCTGAAACAATACACATGTTGTACGGTTGTACAGTTCAATAATAACTTAAAATCAAAATCCCTTTTCACTGAAAAGGAATGGGCGTTCTTCAAGTTACAGATTGCAAAAAAAAGGAAAGAGTGCCACTGGTTTTTATCGGGGTTGCAGAATCATTTTCTTGGGTGTGTGCAGTCAAGCAAGTTTTCTTTTTTTTTTTTTTTCCAGCTCTCACTGATGAATAACAGTCCCAGAACATACGGTCAACCTTGGTGGAATTCAGTTCGTGACCTGGATAATCAATCACCTATTTGCCCAGGTATGCACCAGCCTTCCAGGACTGCGGACCATTGCTTTATTTGTGGGTCGGTTGCTTTAGGACATGGTTCATATGCTGTGCTTCAAGGTACAAAATGTCTCCTGCCTCGATAAAAAAAAATATATATAAGAGAAGTACATTTTACTACAGACATTATAAATGGGAGTCATTTATGTAAATATGGATATAAAACACATATCATGAGTAGACATACAGTATATAGCTGATTTCACTTTGTATTGTGCTTATTTACCACATAAGTGGTCCAATACCTTTAATTCTGGGCAAGGCCCTCTGACACCGTCATGCAAACTTTCTTGAAAGAACTTCTAGTTCTCTCCCTCTTTCAGTGTAATTAAACCCAAGCACTCCTCTCTCTTCTTTCCGTTCTAATTAATCAGGTTTAAGGGCCCGAGGAGAAACAAGCCATCAATAACGCACTACTGCTGATACAAATGAACATGGACGGTTCAATAGAAATCCCTGACCTCGATGACAATGACTGACTTTCATATGATAATTCTCTAACCACAAGTGTTAATATTCAGAGAACCCCTTTTTGTCCTTCACATAATTGCATGTGAAGCTAAAAGCAAAAAGGGAATGAAGAAGGCGTAAGATGCTTTCTGAAAGGATTTACAAAGAAAAACATCAGCACATTTTTTTTAATATCTATGTATTTGTGAGTGTACACACAAGCCACCCTCCACACACCAAATATGCCCTCCATTGGCTGCAGCCATACCACCCTGCAGTACTTTCTTGCCTGATGGCTGAAGCTAAGCAGGGGTGGGATGGCTGGTATGTGGATGGGAGACCACCTGGGAAAACCAGGTTGCTGCTGGAAGTGATGTTGGTAGGCCAATAAGGGCCAATCTTTCCTCTGGACCTAACAGAAACACTGTTCAATGGGAGGTGCTGTCCTTCTGATGAGATGTTAAACCAAAGTCCTGTCTCTGTGTGGTCATTAAGGATGCCATGGGGCTTCTCGCAAACAGTAGGGGGTTCCCTGGTGTCCTGGCTAAATTCCCAAACTATCCATTTCATAATCTGCAGTATAAATTGCTAATTAATTCCCTCCCTCTCAACCCTAGTTGATGTGGGGTGAGCATTCTAGTGCAAAATGGCTGCCAAACATCACCCAGGCAGGTGCCACACAATAGTGGTGGTTGAGGTGAGCCCTTCAGTCCTTGAAACGTGCTATATGAAATGTAATCTGTTATTATCCTCCACAGTCCACAAAATCCATACATTTCATACTCCAAACATTACAGTGTCCATGCTCTGAACACTCTATCGTCACTCCTCCTAAATGTTTTCCTTCGTGTTATGAATATGCAGTCACTTCACACCTTTCATGCCTTTTGTTTGATTTGAATATACATCAAAGTATGTTGTTTATCATTATATAAGAGGTAGAGGGAGAGAATACATATTACAAAACTGAATAGAAAAGAAGTAGACTAGACCAAAGCTATTGGTCCTCAGCGTTAGCATCAAGTATTATCCAAAGTATGTGTGTGGTGGCATTCTGAAGAGTACTGTCGTGCATAAGTACCCTAGTCCTATAAAGGTCCTCTTTTTCCCTATTATACAAAAACTCAAGGCTCATAAGAAGACTTCTAATTCCCAGTAGGCAACACTGCACAAATCACCAGCTGAGAAGAATCAGTGGTAATTACTAGCTTCTTGTTTGTATAAAGAGGTTAAAAACAGGCGTTTCGGAAAGCTAAGTCCTTGAGATGGGAAAGCAAGGTGTTCCCCTGCTCATTTTTGAAGAGCATGCACTTTCATACTTTACAGTTTGAGGGTGATGCCATGTGATGCAGAGTCCTCGATGTCCAGAGCTTGTTATCTTCTCCAGAACTGTAACTATACAACAGTAACTAGTGTGCAGACACTATGGATGCGGTAAGAACCAGGGAGAGGAAATGCTGTGTAACTCAGTGATGAAAATATTACCAGTGTTAGTCAATTAGTCACATTGACATGGGTATATCAGTTACTACTTTCTCTAAAACAAGACTAGCGCCCCATACCATGCTCACAGTCCTAGCTCCATTTGCCCTTTCACCACTTACTGTAAGAAATAATAAAAATGTTAACTGAGGCAAAGAAAAAAATCTGTCTGCCAAAATCAGATATTCTGTAGTTGGTTCCAGCAGTCACCAGTCCACACCACTTACCAACATACACACACACACACACACACACACAAACTATCATTTGCTGAGCCAACATACCATGCAGAGGTATCGCTTAAGTAAGATGAATTCGCACTTGTCATGATTTCTTCAGAGAAAACATTATTATTATTATTATTATTATTATTATTATTATTATTATTATTATTATTATTGTATATATTTGCAAGTATACCCCCTAATCAGGATGCCAGGCTAACACAGAACATTTACCCTTCTCTCTTACTGCCAAGCACCAAGCAGGTATGCAGTGGGGACCATAGTTCCAGGGTTTGGGATGACCTGGCTGGAGATGATGCCCACAACCTTCTCATATTCAGGAAACACAGTCAGACAGCAAGGACTCTGAACTGGTAACCAAACCCGTTTCAAGGGGCATCTTGCCCCTGGACCCAGATTCAGTCAATTCACACCACCTGATGAATGTGAATTGGGTTTTTTCCGAAATGTGGATGGGCAAACTGAGATAAGACATCAAAAACCCAAGCTAAGAGGATCTTTTTTTCATAAACTGGTGAAATAGAAGAACATCCTATCTGAGATAGAATCCAAAGCTCCGGGCTCCAAGAAATTCTCATTTTCTGATGATACCTGTGGCAGCGGCAGTTGCAGGTTGGGGTTAGCTCACCAGGAATATCTAGAAAATGTGCATCACCTATTACAGTCGTGGTTTGCGAATCATCTCCACAAGAGGTGAGCAATAAAATGCACTACACTGCAATAACACTGCACCTTGGCACACCATCAAGGCTCCAGCTCTACAATGGCTTTAGAGGGGATAAACACCCATCAATTCTCCTAATGTCCATTTAAAACCGAGGTATATATGACCCTTCCTCTCAATGCTGACCAATTTTTTTTTTCCATTCCAGTGGGGAGTAACCAGCTATTTCCTTACCTTCATTCAAATAAATACTTTTCCTAATGACATTTACCAGGGTCAAAGGTGAAAGTAATGGAATTTTAAAGGTAAATTGAAATATAGTGCATTTTGTGTGTGTGTGTGTGTGTGTGTGTGTGTGTGTGTGTGTGTGTGTGTGTGTGTGTGTGTGTGCGCGCGCATGCGTGTGCGTGTGTGTGTGTGTGTGTGTGTGTGTGCACTTATAAAACTGAAATAATTTGGATTTAGAGGCAACTATTACATGTAATATACTGAGATGTTCTGGCACTTATATGGGTTTTCTGAAGGTAAAATGGGATTCAGGGGAAGCCTTTATCACTGAAGAGAGCAAGTGAACTCCCAGTTCTATGCCTTGCAGTTCTAGTCTGAAATGTCCTGCCAGACATGGGCATCAAAACCATGACCAGTATCCTTTTCTCCATGACCTTGGAAGAAAAAAACCAGGCGGGATGAAACTGTCTGTTCCTGAAAGGAAGTACAAAACATGTCCGAGTGCTTAACGTGCCCCTCAGAAGGTAACTTTTAACCACATTACCTGTGCGGAACGCTAATATATCCCATGACTCTAATTATAACAGAGACTGTTAATTACATACCAAGAGTACGACACGGGGAGCATATTCTTGAGGTATGCAACATGGCATTTAAAATGCATGTCTCTCTGGGAAGGAGTCCAGAGCTGCAGCACCACGTGGTTTACGCACGACACCCGCTGAGGGATGAGTCCCTACCACATTCGTGTTCTACAAATGTGCTTAGCCTGAGACTGAGTGCGGGGTCAGAAGGAGCTGCTGAGGGCACACAGAGCGCACACACGTGCCTCAGACTTCAGGTGTCACACATACGTTACGCCTTATATGGGTTTCCTGTCAGGTACTTTGTTCTTCTGCTTCTTGGGTTCAGTTTGTCATGTCTGTGCACTTTCAAAGCGAGCTTGTATGAGCTCACAGAGCCAGAAGTCACACCGTGCTTGTTCTGTCTGTGGGGTAGCCAGTGGTATGCTGAAGCTGACCTATTCTCAAAGCCCCCTGTTGTCACGCAAGTCTTAAAATAGGCTTGTTATATTAAAAATAAATAGGTAAATATATGAACAAGAGCTCAAGAAACATGAACACAATAACACAGTCAAACTATGAGTATAACACCCTGAAACTAGAAAAGCATCATTAAATGTCTGCATCTTCTGTTCAGGTTTCTCAGATACACACAAACACACCCACACCAGACTGTGAGAGGTCCTTGTATTTCGGTTGCAGTCAGGATAAGTGGTCTAGGCAACTTTATTTTTCCACGCATCTTAGATTTTTGGAAGATTGACCTAGGACCTCTCTGCCATTTTTTTTTTCCAAGGACGAGCTGAGTAGAGTGTGCTTTATCGTTTCTGCTTCACAGCGGTGGACACCCCTGCTTCAGAAAGTCTTGCAACGTATTTGTTCCACCCATGCACTACACCAGCTGATTTTAATTAGCACAACTCTTCAGCCAGGTGGAGGAGCTAATTAGTGAAATCACCTTGTTTAGTGAATGGCTAGAACAAATACTGTACATGATAGGACTTTTACTTTCTGAAGCCGGGGTGCCCACCTCTGCTGCTTCACTCAATTGCCTCCTATGTTTACTGCCACTTCAAGCCTAAGCCTCTGCACTGGTAGGAACTCACATGTGTAATTTCCTGAGGGGTATATCGGTGCTCTTAGAGAGGATGTTCCATCAGCAAACCCCGTTTAACGAACCCCGTTTACAGACAGCTCCAGATTTCAAAACCATGAAAAGCAGAAGGTTGCAGGACACAGTGGTCCTCTGTTCTGTTCTGCTCTGAAGCTATTTTAACAAAATATGTCTGCCTCACAGGCCTGGTGCTATGGGGGGTGCTTAGGAGTGCACTGCACCCCCAAACAGACCTCCATGCACCCCCAGTTGTCTCCTTATATCCCGATGTCTACATTGTATTTATGACTTTTTGTGCACCCAAATGCATTGCAATTGCACCCCTCTGTATTTTCTTCTGATGCCGAGCCAGCTGCCTCAGTACCCTCCCAGCCCTCTTTTGACTGGCTGTGATGTATAAGTTCTCCTGTGATAGGTCCTTCTTTTGTAGCCTGTCCTGTATTTCACTGTAATATTTAACATTCATTTTCTGTATGGGCCACCAAAGGATATGTGTAGTTATAAATTAGAGCTGAAAAGACCAAGAGCAGTTCACTTCTTTCTGTATCTTAAGAAAAAGCAGAAGAAAAAAAATCTACACGAGCTGCATTTTTTTTTTTTTTTTTTGTTCATGGCTTCCTCTTGAAAAGTTTGCGACAGCGAAAAGTGAAGTGGACATTTGTCACATTGTCCTCTGAGTGCTATTCTTCACTTCTGGTGTCCTTCGGCTGCTGAAAATCAAACACCCCCCACCCCCACCCCCACCCCGCCTCCATTGCAGAGGTCCAGTCAACTCAATTAACTTTGGCTATGAAGCTGTTATATTTTTTTCTGACATGTAATTATAGGCTAGAAAAAAGGCATTGCATTTTAACTGATGGTTATTGAGCACTTATCAATAAAGGCTGATGATCCATTTCTTGTGAAAAGAGAGGTTCTGGGTGCATGCTGCCACTTTGATGGTCAGGGACATTTAGTAGCCTGATGCTCAGAGGGGATCAGATATCTAAATTTTGCTGATTTTTGCTGTATTTTCATTCTCATTGATAATTCAGGAATGCCTCAGATTCCCTCAGCCTAGTTTTAAAAGAAGTTTTCACAAAGGTGCAACCTCATTCATGTCTTTGTTGTCTCTATTTCCATTTGTTGATGCGCCTTCTGAAGAATATTTTATTATTTTCTCAGATTTTTTTATTTAACCAGGACAGAATGTTCTTGTTTACACGCAATTGTTCCCTGCTGGCATTGAAGGGGTTGCTTAATTTTTAATATTTCCTTTGAAACTTATCAGTAAAGTGGGTTTTCTAATTAACCTCATTGCGTATGCAAATTGAGAATAATGAGGGCCTGTAAACAAAATTATCACCACTGTGTTGTATGCAAACAGAGTTTTAATAAACACACCATTAATGGTGTATAACACTACAAAATGTAGCGGGTTCCAAGAAATCCAAAATATGTGTTTGTTACATAATCATTGTGCCAGTTGTTTGGTCTGAAACATTTATAATGGCCAATACAGTGCTGCAAAATCTTCAGGCTCTGTATCTTACAGGGAAGGATTACTTCAGTACTTTGATGTCTGCTACTTAACAGGTTGCAAACCTGAAAGAGTGGCTTTTCTAGTTACAGTATTATGCTAGAGTTTTTCAATTATACATGTTATGGTTAATCTGGAGCCAAATAGGCCATTGTCATACAAATGCGGCCCACTTTTGTCTGACTCATATTTAAGTTGGATGAGATATTAAGACTTTGAACCATGCGCTACTAAAAATTGTGAACCTGTTATGAATTCATACTTTTTGTGTCCTAACTTTTAGATGAGCTGCTTGTTGTACCAGGTCTATAATTGCCATTTTTAAAATTTCACATTGCTAGTAATGAAAAGTTCATTACATTTCATTTGTTGTAGCTGGCTTTCTGCCTTCAGTTATGCTGTTTACATTTTTAATCAATGTGGAACAATATTAATTTTCACCAATTAACTGTAACATCAGTGTATTGACTGTTTTAAAGCTGATTAAATACATTATGTAACTCTATGAATGGAAGACGCTGCCTACATTATTAATATATTCTGTAATTTAGCCTGTGCTAAATGCTATGGGGTAGTGAGACACCATGAGCATAACTGCCAGCTCTGTGGCCCCCATATTTTAAAATAAAATTAAAAATTCACAAAAATACGGCAGTATCGAAATACATGTTTTTCAGCGTAATTGTGGAAGTAGTAGAAGTGGAATTGCGAATTTGTGTGCATTGGGCTTGCCATCTCCCTCCTCCCTCTCTCTGTGTCTTTTGATTACTTCCATTGCAACAGCAAGAGCTTCACACTAGCTGTCTCTGATTGGCACCGTTGAAGATAGTGTAAATGTTGGAATGTGAGCAGGAATGTCCACCCGTGACTAAAGAGCAGAGACTGAACTCTGCGACTATGTCGGCTCATAATTCAAAAACCGTCCATCACAGCACTGAACCGCAGACATTGTGAGAATCTGCGCTGTACCTGTATTTTGATGTATAATTTATGCACGCTGAGCCAGAATTCGCGATGATATGATTTTGATATTCAAAAAGTTTGTAACACAGGCAACCACACTGATGAAAGTAAAAAAAACAGACAAGCACAAAAGTAAGCTGTCGAGCAATCCAAATAAGTGGGGAAAAAATGTATAAAAGATAGAAACAAAATGTAAAACACCCATGCATCTTTTGCAATGTGCACCCACAATAATTTTCATAAGTGAGGGGCCTATGATCATGAACCCTATGTAATATCAATCACTGACTTGTTTTACCTAATTCTTTGCTGTCTACAGCAAAGCAATATCAACGGCTCAATGAGTCACCTGGACTCCCCATCAGCTCAGCCATTTGAGGCATATGTCCTGTTCAGGTTTCATCCATAGTTTAGTAGTTAGTAGTTAGACCAACACAGCTGGCTTCATTCCATCCAAGTTGATTTGGAATGGATTAGCACCTATCCTCAAGTCAGTGTTCGCTCGGCTGTGGTGCACTTGTAGTGAAAAATGTGTTGCACAGATGTGTTCCAGAAGATTTCTCTCTTCAGTGCTCCTGTGCAAAAATGGAGGGCATTAAAAGAAGCAAGCCTGCTGTAATACAAATTCCAGCTCCTACCTGGCTCAAAAAGAGGAAAAAAGCATAAAAATACTAAACAAAAATACTAAACAAATCTGAGAGTCACTGATAACACATGATAGCTCCAACTATTTTGGAGCACAGGAAGCCTCACTCCCCCATCACCAGCTAATGCTCCAGGTCTGTCTCAGCACCATGTGACACAATGCAAAGTAGCTCAAGGCGAGACGGCATCCGTGCCCCATAATCAGCCTCCATTCTGTTGCCCTGAGCAGAAACAAAGCCTCCCTTCAGACCTGGATCCAGTCAGCATCTTAGGTCAGCGCCAAAAGCCTCTTATACGGTTCCAGATGCATTTCCCACAGAGTGAAACCTGCTTTTCAAGTTCTGCCCGGACGAGACACAGAAAACATCCCTGATCAAAAACTCCTCTATGCACTTCTCTGTTATATGAGTTCCCCAAGGCCTCAGTTGAATGAAAGGATACCAGATGAGTTGGTAATTAGGCACAGATTTATCCATTCCCCTATGCAGGGCAGACAGGTGGCTTTCATTTCTTATACTACAGTACCTCCTGAGTGGCACTGCTCCACCTAACAGGCTTGTTGTGTTAGCATTATATAAGGCGTGATGTAAACAGCAAGATGGAGGCTGGTAATAGCAACATTTGGACAGAGCCAAGCGTTGCTCTTAAAAACTTCCACAAAATGCCGGAGGTACTGAATTTAATGTTCATCAGTCAGGACCATTTTCATTTTACTGTTCATTTCAATATTATCACTCATTGAATGAGCCTTGAGCAATGTTTGTTGAGAAATAATTTAGCCTGTCTTGTTAACTTGCATTAGTGCCAAAATACCTGTGGTGCAGATGGTTAAAGAAATCTGATACCCCCCCCCCCCCCTTCTCTGTCTCTCTCTCGCTTTCTTTTTGCAATGAAGTTAATCACAGGGATTAAATTTTGCTAAATACACTATGTTTGCCTCTGTTGATACAATGGGTGAAAATCATACTCTTTGCAAATATTAGCCAAATGTTTATAAGATTTAACAGTGTTTAAACTTTGAAGCTGTCAAATATGGCTGACTGTCAATTTGAAAGGCACTTTATGTGTCCAGGATGTTGAGTGACACTAATCTTTCAATTCTCACAGACTCCCAAACAGTTTGTTTTCCTCATAATGGATGGATGGTATCACACAGCCTAGTAATTATTATTATTTTATCGACATATAGTACCAGCAATCTAGACAAGTGGGCATTAATGAGTTTATTTTAATCACAGTATTTGTATTTTTGGAAGAGTGGAAGAAGTCTTTATTCATTATCTCAAGGTACTCGAGGTAATCCATAAAGAGTAGACTGCGGCTTTCAAGAAGCATATTGCTCCAGATGTCCTTGTGGAAACGTCATCTGTATTTTTTTTTTTTCCTGTGAAAGGTAATGTGGTTATAAGTTGGTTTTCAAGCTGACCTTTCTCCCATAAATGCAAAGGATGAAAGCAACATTAATCGGTAACCATGTTAGCTGCCCCACAGAACTGAAAAGGCAAGATTAACACACAAACGGTTTCACAGAACTGACATGCTGCTACCAGGAGTATGTCTTTATTGCTTTCTGCTGTATATTGATTAAGGTCTGACGCCAGTTTCTCAGGTTTCCAGAGCAATGTTTTATGTACCTTGACTGCGCCCTCCTATCTTACAGCCCTCCAATCCAGAGCTCAATAAACTGCAACATGACATGCTGTAATACGTTTCACTGTCCACAAGTGTTGTCCCCGGAGAGAGGTGTCTCCAGGGACCCAGAACCCCAAAGATACAGCTGTAAAACATTTATTCAGCAGGCAGACTTCAGAAAACCCATCTACTTCTGAGCAGATCTTCCCTGCCCAGATTAAAAGTTTGAATGTGGCACAGTTCAACTCAACCAACAAATACGGCTCGATACTTTAAACCTTCAAATTAAGATGCCTATCAGAATACTGCATGAACACTTTCGAGTGGGCATTACAAAGTCACTTGTCTTCCACAAGCTTATCGGATGGTATCTTCAATTGCCGTTGCTAATTACATGCGTTCAATAGATGTTGCCCAAAAAAAAGAAACAAAGGCTAATTAAGCATGCTCTGCTTACTCGCACTGTGTCTCAGATCAGGGCCTGGAAAGGTTGATTTCCTAAAAATGGGGGTTTAGTGTTCATTATTCAATATCACTACAAGCGGGATGTTATTTATTTATTTATTTTTTGTTTGTTTGTTTCATCTCAGTAGTGAGCATGGTTACCCTAGGCTCCTTTAGGGATTCAATCAGTAAACAGTTTTGTAAATCTAGTGTGCATGCATTGCTTTCTCCTATCTGCAATAATGAAACAAATTAAAATGTTCCGAAAGCCAATTGCAATTAACTTGTCAGAAGCTGAGACAAATTGTGAGTGGTCGACTGGAAACATTTTAATCCTATGCTTACTCAATTCAGGGACAAAGGATCTGGCGGTTGTGGGAAATTGAGCCCTAATTATTTGGTGGTTTGCAAAACTGAGATCGTGCCTGGAGGAGATGTAGAGATATGAGATCGCTTGAGCAAACATTGTTGCAATATGAATCGTGAAACCATCCTCTGATGTTAAATCCAAAACCTGTGTGCATGATTGCCATATATTAAAGGGTTTCTCTTGAATGAGGCATCACCAGTAATTAAATCAGTGGAGGGGGGGAATGATTAAAGTTCCATAATACACATATTTTCTTTCCCTTTGCTCTTCCAGTTTAAGCTTCCAAAGTCATTTATAGAGCTTCATTATGCAAAGGTACTTGGATGTGGACCTCTATTTGAACAGTTATGCAATCAATACCTAATGCGCTAGGCCTCCACCGTCTCATTGCTGATGGGATGCTTGGCTTGAGGCAACAGGCCCTGACTGAAAATTGGCCTTCATCCTGTGTTTCCACGGTGTAGAGACAGAAAGACATCTGCAGGCGAGCTCTCTCTTTCTCCCAAAGACAGCGACGGCCTCGGTTTTTCTAACATTGATCCAAAACAGCCAAGGTGTCAGCGAGTGTGACGTGCCACCCACACGTCTGCGGCTTGCCACCGGTTCTAACAGTGTGAGGTTGAGTTTGTGCGGTGCGGATTTAAACATTGACTCAGTTGTGTTAAATCATCGCACAGTTGGGGCCGTGTAACTTACGGTTCTGCCACCTGTTTTACTCCTGTAATTTTCTGCAAAGTGTAAGCAGGTGTTTTCTTTTTTTAAATAAAAGCAAAGGGTACCTTCAAACAGAGCTGTGGCACATTATTCAGTGATTGAAATCATTGTTGATGCACCATCTCAGTAGAACTAATCTTAAACAGAATCTTCCAGACCTGAAGACTTTGAAGGTCGTGGAAATGCCATAGACAAATTCATGCACTCATCTTGCATACATGGAACCAAAACTGCATTCGTAAATCTAACTGGGCAGTGATTGATTATTCTATGGGCTACCTAATTAGGTGGATAGTCTAATACTGTACCTAGACACATAGGTTGACGTGGATGATTAGAGATCAGCACATGTTATTTATGTGAAAAAAAATCCAGCTCTGGTTTGATCTAATCCGATCCTCTTCGTCTATGATGCCAGATGCTGTGTCAGACCAACCAAGCAAAATTGCCTATTCAACCTAAAAACATAGGGCTGCAGACAGAATGAGGTCACACAATTTCCAAACACATCTCTCTAAAAGTCTGTTTGGGGAAAAAGAGTAAAGGGGTTTCGGTTTATAGCTAAATTAAATGGTATTGGGTGGCAAAAAATAGTGCAACATGCTTAACAAGGGGTCTGCAATTCTCATCCTGGAGGGCAGCAATCCAGTAAGATTCCCAGGGTTCCTAGTTATCTAGGTGGAAGGATTGGTTAAACTGGTTCAATTAAGGCACCGATTGGTTACGTCAGGCACGTAATTGATGGGGTGCAAGAAAAACCTGCAGGACTCGGACCTGCTAGCAACAGCATCGATCACACCTTAACCGCGCTTGGGTTAAAAAGATGAGACAGAATCCACGCCCAATTAGCTAGCGTGGAACAAGAAGTGTCTGCTGGGGTCACCAGCCCACACTCTGCATTTGCACCTTCTCAGAGGTTCCGGGAATCCGCTGTCAAACTTGGCCCGCGCCCAGTGAAAGAGTGTGGAGAGAGTGAATTGAGAGCGCTGTGTTTAAACCTCTCACGCTCCTTTATTCGTCTTGTTTTTTTTAGTGCCGTGGTAGACATGATAGGCACTCCAGGTAGCCTGAGAAGCATCAAACAGACTCTTGAGCAACGTTAGAGGGACAGATGGTAATGTGAGGTAATGCACCTGGACTACAGAGGGGGTAAAAGGTGCTGTGAGATGATGGAACTTCAAAGCAGGAAATTATACACTGTGCAAGTGCAAGGGGCAGCGGGAGGAGGCCTTGGCTATTAAATCGGCACAGTCATTTATATGATTTATCATACCTTTGGATTTTTACTTTGCAAGTTCATGTAACAAATATAATGTAACCCATTTTCTATGCTCTGTATATACTATTTTTTTTTAATTTAGCAGGCCAAAGTTTTGGGGTGTTAATTATTTGGCAGCTTTTAAAAGTTTTAAAAGCGTCCAAAGGTGCGGCTTCTGTTCAGATTTCATGCCTGTTTTTCACAGGGCTTAACTTGCTGGGCCCCAATTTATTAAAGCCTGTAGCCATCGTTTATTTGCTTTATCTTCAGAGGTTATGCATGGATACTGGTTTTTAACATGCTTAAAAAAAGCACTTACTGTCAGATGTTAACGTCAGGCTGAATTATCAGAAATGAAAAATGGTAGGGTATAAAAGCTGGAACAAAGTTGAAGCCTCATTTTTTGTTGATACTGTTTACAGACGAAAGGGGGCAGGGGGCTTGCCTGTAGAGGTGAAATCTAGAGTCTTACAAATGTACATGCTAGAAGAAAGACTACAGTGCAAAGGAAGTGGAAGCCCAGACTAGACATATGCAAAATGATTACTGGTCATTCATTACATTTTATTCTCTTACTGAAATATATTTTTCTTTTCATCGCCCTCTTAAAATAAGCAGCTGTTGTTCCACAGTTGTTTTATGGCACTGTATTTTTTAACATTTGTTTTAAATTATGCCACCTAAATGATGGTGTGTTTATGCATATAGCATGATTTAGGAGCATTTTCACTAAACCGAGCACCTTTTCTGTTCAATTTTAACTTTCATGTAGTGTGGATGATAAATGTTTAAATTAGGAAACATTCTGCTGAAATTTTATGAAAATGGTATGTTCAGAAGCTCTTACCGTGACTGGAATTCAGGAGTAAAGGAATAAAGTAACTTCAGGAGCAGGATAACGAGCTAGCCAATCTACACTGTGAGAACTGCATTCATGCTTAACTGTAGATTATATGGGTTTTGTGTTTATAGTCTAATTTATAAGTATGCTTTCTTGTGATTGATCAGGTGCCAGGAAGCTAAGATAAGAGGTATGAGAATGGCAGGAGGCTGGAACCTTTGTGGAGACGTGACTGTCGCACAACCATAAAGTCTGTCGTTGTCTGCCCCACTCACAGCTGCTATGACTGAAATGAAAAGAAAGACGAGCACGAGATGAGATCAACTTTAAAAAGCTGCTTAGCTGCTACCATCCTTGTCTCTCAAGCGCTGACATTTTACTCCGAGCCGAAACTGAGTGGGTACATTAAGATCTGGCCTGTTCGCTCAATCACACAGCCAGTCTCTATTTAATGACACAGTGAACTGCAAACACTGCAAGTGTGTTCAAATAATTCTTATGATACAAACAAAGGAAGCCATTAAATGTTTTTTAATCCATCGAATGTGGCAAAGCAACAAAACAACAAGGGGGACAAATGACATTTCGCAAGTGACCTTTTCACAGAGACGGAAAACACCGGGTAGCATAAGTATTGCTAATAATTAAATATTTTCCAGAGGGCTGGGAAACGAGAGGAAGCTTCCAGATGGACGCGATTCAGAGCTTTCACTTCCTGCCTCGCCCATCCACCCCCCCCCCCCCCCCCCCCCCCCCCCCACACACACACACACACACACACACACGCGCCACCGGGGCTGCGAACGAAGGGGGTCCCGGTGCCGCTGAGATGAGCTACGAATGTCACTCATTAATCTGATCCCCCGAATCCCGTTTGAGGGCCTCAGCACATTGTCACGTTGCCTTTCTCTCAGACTGATAGGCGCTTGGATCCTAAAAGAGCGTCGATCGCCAGCAGCGAGTTCAACAGCGCCGGCCATCTTCAAGGATGAGCGCGCAGCTCAGCGGGTTTCCAGTGCCCCCTTTTCTTGCTTGACAAGAGAGGATGATTGGGGAAAATAAGAGGGGGATGAAAGAATGAATGAATAAATGAAAACTTGGAAGAGAGTCCCACAAGTCCCTCCTTGTCAGCAGGAATTTCAAAAGATTGGATATCAAGAGGAAGATTTGCACAGCACATTTGATCCTAAATGTAACAGAAAGTGCTTAAACTGCCGTGAAAAGAACAAGGCGCTTGTCTGTGCATAACCATAGGAAATTAAAGGAATTGTCCAAGTCAAACTGCGACCAGATTCCTCATTTGTCAATAATGGGGCAATTTATATTATTAGGGTGTGCAGCTGTGGTTAGCTGTGGTTGAATTGTTGAAGAAAAAAATCATAGTATTTCCATAGTGTTAAATATGAATTACATTTGCAAGATCATTAAAATACAGACATGATTCTTAAGCTGTACACAAACTCTGCATCACTACACAAGTAAAGAAAACACAGGCCAAGCTTGGGGTATAACTCTAATGATGTGGAAACTTGTTAAAATGCATGACATTTTAACATCCTGTCTAGGGCTTGATCCCTTCCTTGTTAGTCGCTTCTCGACCTCCAGATCGTTCAGACGGATGCGTATGCACAGAGGGGCCTGTCACAAGGTCCGGGTGATGGGGAAATGACACTCGCAATCCCCTCTCTCCTCTGGGTCCATTTTTGAAAGAGTGTCTATTGATTCGGGCTGTTCCTTTGTAAACTTTTTTTATCCTCGGCCACGGAGTCCGGTGCCAGGGTTAAGGCAACAGCGAGACAAATGTCTGTGGGGGTTTGTCTCGTTGGGAAACTCATTGGCTGCGCTGTCCTGAGTCGCTGAGCCCTGCCACAACAGAGCCACGGCTCCAAGCCGTTGCGAAGGGCCGAGGACAAGGGTTCTGGTTTGATCGATTGGATAATTGTCTGCAAAGTGCGTTTTCACATTTATTGCCGAAGTTCCTTTCCCTCAGCTGACTTTTTTAGGCGACTTCCAGAATTCTAGAGTCAGACTTTTGGCAGCTGATTTGACAACTTTATTGGAGTAACAGAAGTCAGTGCAGCAATGGGGACTGGCAACGACTACTGGCCACAGAGTACTGAGGATGTCACAGTTAGGGGCCTATTACCATGATCTGTATATTAACTGTCAGACTTTTTTCTTCTATATGTCATTTTTTAACAAGGAATCAAAAACATAATAGGTTAGAGTACACTTTTGAACCTGTCTGACAGAAAGGAATACTGCCCTCATTTTAAACCGGAGGTTACATGGCTCTACATGTTTGTTTGTTTTATCCACAAATTGTGCCCCACTTTAATGTAGTTTAACTTTACCAAGTAGCTTGCCTTTGAAAGTGACATTTACATTACCATGACATTACATTCACATAAACCTACTACAATGACATTACATCAACATTAATATGTTTTTTCTCCTTCTCTGAATAAAAAATTGTGTTCACAAGCCATTTATAAAATTGGAGCAGGACACAATTATTTTTTCTTAGAACGATAGTCTGTTTTGGTTGTAATTTTTTTCCTTCAGAGCAAAATAGATGAGGGTAATCTATTTCAGTAAGCTTGAAATAATTGTTAATTGAAAGTAATTTTCACTAACAAGCCTAATAACGGTGGGCAGCTCAATACCATGTCTCTTTGCTGCAGTGTAATTACTGAAGTTGCAAAACACTGCACATTTCTCTTCTTGTAAGGTCAAATGTCAGAATGTCCAGCGCCTGTAATTACAATGTTGTTGTGAACCCACCATGACTCAAAAAAATTTCGGTCCACCATTAATGTGCTCCCCACTGTAACTTTCATCTTACCATGTCACTATATAACATTTCACAATAACAAATTTCATTCGTTTCCAGTGAAACTCCAGTGTGTTAACAGAAAGTGTGCAATGTGAAAAATGAAAGTGGTCCATTGCAGCTGTCCCTGTTGAGCAAGTAAACAGTGGCTGTGGCTACCTTTGTTTTTGAGTGCAACAGAAACGTCTCATGATGGAAGCCCAGGATGTTCACAATTCCATACTGCCACCCACCGGATGCATATCCGCGTGTTTATGCTGCTGGTTTTATCGTTCGCATGTTCTCATATGTTTTATGTTTTGTTTCTCGGTGAAATATTACCAACAGGAAAAATACAGCAGATTTACAGTCATTTTAATTTTTACTGGTAACTCGTTTTGGAAATGAAAAAGACTGATGTAATGAATGATACTTGTCTGACTGGCATGATCAGTCTATCACAAAGGAAAAATGACAGGCATCCCAGCTACTGTGTCCACCAACTTTTCAATTTAAGAGAAAGCCCACTTAATTGCTGGTAAACGCACACTGTGCCCAAGCTATAAATTATATGCCATGACAAGAGCATAAATCGATGGGGTACATCTTTTACAATATCTATCAACTCCTAAAACACAGCCAGCAAGTCCAGAGTGCACTACAATCCTCTTCGAAATGATGGATGGCTCTATCCAAAACTGATCAATATGAATCCAATACATGCACTGAATAAAAGCTAAGGATCAACAGAGCGAGGTGGGGGTAACAGAATGGGTAATGTAATTGTCATTGGGGTAAAAGCAGGTCAGAGGAGTGGGTGCTTCAGCTCTTGATTTGAGAGGAAAGGTACTGCAGGGAACAGTGTGGAGACAAATGTGGTCCCCATATTTTTCACCCTGAGTCTAACACTAAAGGATTCCCTTTTTTGGACACAAACTTACCTGTACTGGCAATTTTAAAAACAAGGCTGTCCTGGCAAAATCTGCAAAGCTGAAGAAGCAGGTTAAGTCAATACACTCTGTTCATGGAGCCAGGTGTTACACGGAGAGCCCTGTTGATGTATTGGATATAAGATCAGTGGTGTGTACTCTTCAGAGGAATTTAAGGTATTTTTTAGACCTATTCTAAAATTAAACATTTTGAATTATACCAGGCCAGAAATAGCACAGCTGATATGACCAGCATGCAAAATCACAGGAATTCACCCGCATATTGATTTCTCAAATATATCATAGGTTTTCTCAGGTTTCTCTTGACTAGAGGGCATATAGGATGGTCAAACAGATTACACTTATTTACACAACAACCCTACAGTCAAACAAATTCAATCAGTCAAATGTTACATCGGTAAAGTTACTACTAATTAATAAATATGTTATTAAATTTAACAAAATCATTTTAATTGAGTGTCCCATATTCACACAGGTCTAAGACAATTCACAGTGGAGTTCTCATTTAGACCGTTTATAAATTAAACTCAACTGGGTAAACTCATCTAAGCATAGTGCTGTAATTAATTTTAATATTAGCACCAGAGTATATGTAGTGTTACAATCAAAGCATGGTGAAAGGGTGGCCTGGCATAACAGTATTTCTAAATGTGTTAATTCTTGTGCCCCTGAGCCATTCCTCCAGCTATTAATTACTAAGGGGAGGATTAATAAAACAAAGGATACATTTGTTATATGAAATGTGAGGACAGCAGGAATTGAAACCAAGGGAATTTGCCATTGTATACTTTGTAAGCAAAATGGGCAAAAAAAATGCCGTTAAAAATCAATCAATCATTTGCGGTGTTTTAAGCCATTTTGTAGTACATGGACCATGTTTTTTATTTTAGGTGCATTATTCAAAGCTATTGTATTTCAAACTGTCACTATCACATTTGGTTGTTGTTGTAAATACCAGAAACACTTTTCTAACACTGCATTTAAGAGAGGTAAACATTATCTTATTTTGACCATCACTCTACCAGGAGACCGGAAGACCATTTGCCATGGAATGGAACTGTTGTGATTGAAATAATGCCTTTTTGTATTGCCATTATTTTCCTGTCTGGGAATCATTATCCAGTTGTCCAGCCCAGTTGTTTTCCAATTGGCATGGGTTTTCTGGTTTTTTGATTCGCTTCTGGAAAATCCACTGTGCTACATGCTTTGTGACAATCTTGATTGTAAAAAAAAACAAAAAAAAAAAAAAAAATGCTATAACATACAAATTTGATCGATTGATTGAAGTTGAAGAAAAATACAACTTGAAAGAATGACTCTGGTGGCATACTGTGTCCACCTCATCACCTGGTTTTGGAGATTAAATAAAACTGAACAGAACTTTGAGGATGGTCATAACGGTGAACAGTTTCACTGAAAATGGAGGCTTGGATGAGCATCTCCCACAGACAGGACACGGGACTGTTGATATGCACTGATATGACAACCCAGGCTAGTTAGTTACAATGATCAATAAATATTGTAGTGGTTAAAAGAGTTTATTTTTACCACTATTAAAACACAAACATCACATCCTGGTGTGGCCATTCATAATTATACTGTAACGTTTTACAAACATTTCACTAATGGTTAATTAACTGTGTAATTAATTTTTCATGTTGTTTCTAACATGTTTTCTATTAAATGGCCAGGATTCCATTTAACTGCAGTGTGGTTTGTCCCGAAATTTTAATTAAGCAAGTATCACTATTTCATTACTCTCCAGTCACAACTGTTGAAGAAATTTTTTCTGAGTAATGAAAATAAGTACAGTAACACTTGCTTAATCTAGTTATCTAAAGATGAGGACTAACCTAATTATGGGTAGAAGGCAGGAGGAACCCTTGCCTTAAGAAAAATGTAATGGTGATTTAGTGCTTACTCCAGA
This sequence comes from Megalops cyprinoides, assembly GCF_013368585.1. Taxonomy (NCBI): domain Eukaryota; kingdom Metazoa; phylum Chordata; class Actinopteri; order Elopiformes; family Megalopidae; genus Megalops; species Megalops cyprinoides. Next base: position 5,391,730 of record NC_050589.1, on the reverse strand, counting down.
ACAAATACAACAAAATTTAACACTAATGTTTTATAATCTCAGTCTGTATACATTACAGATTTACAGGTGAGTTGTTAACATTTTTAAATAGCATACGCTAAATGTATTTTTGCTAGTAATGTATGGGTCATTTGTTAATGTGTTTTAAAAGTATAAAATGTCTCATTTACATTAGATACTACAACAGTAGACACATAGCTTTTTATATTAAGGGTCTGTTTATATTGGTATCGAAGTGGTAAATTTCATCATGCTTGGTAATATATACTATAACAACCAGCATACCATTTTAGCTTTCCAGATGAGAACAGGTGTTATTGTGTGGAACAACAAGCAAAAAACATTTTCACCATTTAGGCCATTGTCAGGTGAGAACACAAAACACCGCAGCAGTAACAAGCAGGGTCCATAATGCAAAGGTTGCTGAATTGCTTCCCAGGTAGGGCACTGCTGTTGTACCTGTGAGTAACTCTGGGTAACAGCATCAGCTAACCTAATGTAAATGTAACGTTACAGAACTATACCTCACAGGTACATCCTTCAGCTTGCCTCATAGAAGAGAGAGCTGCCAAATGGCTAAGGCACTATCTGAAGAAGGCACTATCAGAAAGCACTATTCATTGCCTTTGGAATTTATTTTTTTTCGGCAGTTCAGCATTGTCAACTTAAGATCAGAAAATGTGGGCTAACAAACTCGACTAAGAGAGGGAAGACATGATAAGTTCTGAAATTCTCACTCCCGACATCGAGGGCTGGTCTGATGGGATACCAGGGGCCAGAGGAGTATTTGAAGAACCTTAATTGCATTCCATGTAACAAAGGCCAGATTTGACATTTTGAAATTGAAGTGCAAAGCTGTATATTGGCACACACAGGCCCAGCTGGACATATACTTTGTACAAGCTTGACCCTGTGATCTCTGGAACAGGAGACACATCAGCTCCAAGCCTCGGTAGACCTCAACGCCTCGATAGCAAGGTGTAATTTATTATTGCTTATTAAATTACATCTGTCCAAGGTAGGACACTGTACAAGCCATTCATCTTCCCAGTGAAATTAGAAAATAAATCCACATTTGATATGTTCAAGAAAATTTGATTGTGGACAGAAAATTGATTAATTCAGCTATTGACCCTTGGAGGTGTGTATAACGTGTGTTAGTAAGCATTACTTGTCATGAAGGAAAATGGGTAATTTTTTTCCTTTGATTGAACTCAACCTTTGGTACTTCTCATTTTGCCATGGGCTTCAAAAGAACAGAAAAAAGCCTTTAGAGTGAGCAGAATATTGCCAGCCACTTTTATTTTCTTTCAGTGGCAAGGCAGATCACTCAAGCCAGACCATGTAATGGCAAATTAGGCTTGTTTGTGGGTCACTCTACAGATGGAGTGCAAGGTTGGGATTTCAGAAAAAAAGATCAAAGTTAGGAAGAATCAAAATCATACTGTGCTTTGCACAACTTCAGCAAACTAAAAGGTCAGCTACAAAAATGCTCATAAACTTACCATATAATGTGCAGTTTACATCAACATATTTGCTGTGAACAAAACTGCAATGAACACAATTAAAAAGAATATTCTCAAATGAATAATTATATAACTCCCATTACAAAACATTGATGTTGCCAAAAGGGAGAATTCTTTTAAATCTGCAACTATAAATATAATTTTTTAATAATAGGGGCCCTTCTTGCCTTCTTGTCATTTGCTTTTGTTTTTCCTCAGAACATTGACCCCAGGGCTTACATGCTTGATCAGTAAATCTGTGCATTTTGCTTTTATCATTTATTGAAGTTTCTCTCAGGATGTTGCTGTGAGCCCTTTTTCCCCTAAATGAACCCAAACATTGATTAAAATGCATGAAGATAACAGTGCATCTGATTAAGGTCATAAGTTAATTAAAGAACAGGAAGTACAGATATGAAAGACTATAATGCTTACCACATCCCAGTATCAGTAAGTGCTGCTGATATGCAAGGCATTTTTCAAGCTGAAATTGCACACAGTATTTTCAACGTTCTTGCTGAAGATGAGCTGGTTATTAGGACGTCATGCTAACATGTTACAGGTGTATGTGCCAGATGGTGAAAAATATTGAAATTGTGTGCAAGGAGCCTTTGTAGGAAGAGTGAAAAAAAATGGTGGATAATTAGCTGGCCATACAAGTTAGCATAAAGATGATAATACATTAAAAAGGAATTGAGTCATTATCCCTGCATACTAAATAAATTAGCTAATTATATTTACAACTTAAATTAAATTTGCATTTTGCCTTTCACTTTAAATCTGCATTTGAATTTAGCTGTTCTTACTCTTCAGAGTTGATATAAATGAAGAAGTATTTCAACAGCAATGATGTCAACATTCAAATAAAACATTTAATGCTAGTCAGACCCTGGGTTCACTTTTTATTTTCACACAAATGCTTAAAAGGTAAAGCCTTTTGCTCTAGACTGATCTACTAGGAAAAGGGGTAAACCTAAGATTTCAGTGAGCCAATGGATATTCTGTTCCTCACACCAGATTAAAGCAACACAACAGAAAGCCATATTACACCATGGGGGAGACTTGTGTGTTGCTATGGTTTAGCACAGTGTGATCCACTTTACAGCACAGATTCCCTGCCGTTGTATCTGTATCCCCCTTTCCTCCTCATTAAGATATCCATTGTCACCTTCTGTGTATTCATTTTCTAATTATTGCAGATAAAAATGAATTAGTCCCCCTAGCATGTACGCTCAGAAAAGGTAATGGATGACTTATGTGTTCCACATCATTTGCATAAGTGCCCTGATGTAATCTTTTTTTTTCCATGAGAAACTCTACTGAAACAAAATGCACAATAAAATCTAAGATTTTGGTGGGTGGAACTGCATTAATTGCTATATTAATTTTCATTCACACATCACATGATGTACACCTGCACCCTCCAAATTACTGTTTGGACTGGCTAGAACAACAAAACTTCAGCTGTGAGGCTGGTTTTTGTTTGTTTGTTTGGTTGTTTTTTGCTTGTGCTGTTTCTGAGCCATTAATGAGACTATTGATTTTTTTTTCAATTTCTTGATAGCACCTGAGAGGTATAAAAGTGTTGTATAACTGGAGCCAGGAAACACACATTTCTTAGTTCAATGATACAATAATATATCATCTCTTGTTGAATCCTTAGCAGTCATTTGAAAAATAATGTTTTGAAGGCTGAAACAAAAGATTAAAAAGAAACAATTGTCAAAACAGGGAAACTCAACTTCCTTCCTGGTATTAAAGGTGTATCAGATCAAATTATCAGCAATTCCATGATTGCATGATGCAACGTATTGTTCAGATGTTAAGCTGGAAATGTTCAACTTATCTACTTTTAATCTTTTCACCCCACAGGTTGCGGGAGAAATTATTCCCAGCGGATGACCTGTGTTTGTACCAGTGGCACGTACTGCCTTTAGGCGGCTCATCAAGAAGTCTAATTGGGTGCCATTGACCTACAGAGCTGGGTTTATCTTCCTTCCGCAAACAGACAACCTGCTGTCAGAGGTAATGAATGGGAAAAACCAGGTAAGATAAATGCAACATTTCCATGGCAAAGTTTGCATTGGGAACCATCGGTATGGGGATATTAAACAATGCATCTTTAGTGAAGGAGACAAGTAAACTTTACGCAATGATGCAATCCTGAAGACCAAACAGCATCTGTGGGCCAGCGACGTGCTCCCTCCGAGATCTGTCCGCAGCGGGCAATAATGATTATCGACCTGTCTGCTGCAGCTCCAGAGATCTATCAACATATGCCCATACAGAGGTTTAACAGCTGCAGTCAGCCAGCTAGCAAACTGACAATATTGCAATGGGAGTGTGTCCACACAACCAAGACTGGGCTGAATTACGTAGGCCCAGTGGTCTGCCTTTGTGAACCTGGCCGGAACCCAGACTGCGGGGTAATGTGGGCCCAGCAGGGCAGGAGAGAAGATGGCTAAGGCTGGGCACATGGAAAAAAGCACTAAATGAGACACAGCACCTGACCTTGTCCGCTCTGCAGCCTTGCAGAAACATTATGCTTCTCTCCATAATCTCACTTGACTGCCACCCTCCATGGTCTGTCTGATAAGACCAAAAGAGCAAAGACTTCAGTGAATGGTTTTCACCTGCCAGCTCTGAAAGGCAGCCATGCCCTCTTGTGGGTTATTGTGCTCTCTAGGAGCAGATATTGGCTGTGAAGAATAGAACAGTGCCTTAGGGCTAAACTGACAATTGAACTTAACACCTGAAGCCCCAGTCTCATTTCAATGCATATCATGTGCAGTCTGATATTGCTCTAATGTTTTTTTTTTTTTTTTCCCCAAAGCAATCAGGTGACATTTTTGTCAAGTGTGTTTCTTTTAACCATAAAATGTCAACATTACATGGTCCATTTTATTACCAAATTGAAATATTTCATAATTCACAGAAATATTTTCATATGAAGAAGAGAAAAGTAGCAGTTGTTTTCTCTGCACTAATTGTAAAATGTGTTTGGCTCGCACTTTATTTGCCTAACAGATCTGAGATAAGTGCATATTGGGGGTGAGTGGAGCTTGTCTTTATAATTACTCCCTTGACAAAACAGCAAATACAGCAGAATTATACAATTTTTAGGTCTAATGCTTTGTATCTACTGAGGTATTTTGAGGTGATTCACTGAACAACTTCTAGCATGTTAACCCTTCCTCAGATTCTCTTACAAAGTGTATAATAAAATTTTAGCATTATACTTTGAAAGAATGCATATTGTATCTAATAGCTTTTCATATGTTTGCTTTTATTTTGCCAAGCAATCTTTCACATAAAATGTGTATTAAATATGACATTTGACAAATCAAAAGCAAATCAAAGGGATGGGCCACAATCTGGACAGGGGGGGTAACTTCTGCTAAGTAATGGTAAAGTAATGGAGTTTTTGAGTTTAAATATTATAAATGTAACAAATATTTGGGAATCAACCCCAAAACAGAGGTGTATATCCCACAGAAGTCTTCCATAAGGAAAATGCTGCCAGTTGTACTGGCATTCAGTAAGATCAATTTCATATTTATAACTGATCGAAATAGTTTGCAATAGTACTCACTGAAGGGCAATGCTGGGGAAGTGGGAAAAGAATTACTTTATTTTCCCTAAATGCCTTGCTATCCAAAGGCGTGGAAAGCAGACAACAGATGTATTTCATCTGCCTTGAATTCATTAATGCCTCAGTAAGTCTATAATGTAACACAGTGAAGTGAAATGAAGAACACAACATTCGTGTTACATCGTTAATGATGCCCTTTGACTTGAGAATTCGTATTCGCACCATCTATTTGTCAAGAGTTCTTGTTTGGTGGTTAGTTTTCTACATGGTCCAGTACATAATAGCATCTATAACAATATTAACTGCAAAAGGTAAAGAGATTTATTTATCTGGGAGCGCAGTCGTTTGCCATCAATCTTGTCCTTATTTAGAGGCAACGGTTTAAATTGAATGACTTTGGTCCAATAACCCCACCACAGAACATAAACCATATTGCTTCTCATGTCATACGCTTATTGCTTTTCCTTTTAACGGAGAGTGAGCAGCTTTAAATTAGGTCCATATTTAATGATTTGCAGAATTCAGTGTGCAGAGTTTCAGTTTTTCAGAGCAACCAATACCTTCAAGGATGCCTGTAGTACTTTTGATCTATTTAATACAAACAGAATACCTAAAGAAGCGAAATGAGGAGGAGAAGAGAGAAGGATGAAGGCTGTGTTACATAGCTTCCCCTCCTCACATGAAGAGAATAAGTCCCAGATAACTCAGAGGAGGCCTGTAACAGAATGTTTTGTAACTCCAATTGTGTAAGGCTGCATGTGTACAGAGTTCATCTATCTGTTAAATTGTCTTGACAAAATTGTTTCGCTAAATCTCTGATTTCTACATTCCAACATGCATACTACCAAGTTTCCCAATGACTTATTCATTTTTGACCTTTTAGCGAATACTAAAGTACCGTAGCTTATACCTCATTGCTCATATGTGGTTCCTGTCTGTCTTTTACTCAGGGGAAGATGCCTCTCTCTGCCAGTCTCTAAAAAGCAACATCAACCAAAGCCCAGCTGCATTATGTATTTCATACTCAGAGCACCTATTGTTCTCTGAAATTCAAAGAAGACCAGAAAATCAATACACCTATTCTCAATAAGCAGCTGGAAGACAGGGTCAGAGGACCTCCTACGCCCCCTAGAGGTGGGGCCACATGTCATTGTTCCTTGGTGCAAGAATGCAACTGACTAGCTAATGACTCAGAATCAGAAGCTGCTACAAATGTCAAGCCAGTGTTGCCAAAACATCCTCTGAAACCCTTCAGAAACCACTTACATATGGATTATGAAGGAGATCAAAGCATGTAGCATTTATAAACCATACTTGTGTTCAAACACAGAAGACACTCTAAAGCCTCTGTAGCCATTACCTGGAGTGCAGCGTGAGAAGACAAAGAATGAGCAAGACAATGATAAAAATAAATAAATAAATAAAAACACTGTAATCTAATGTGACCAGCTGTAGAGGAGGACCTAAACTATGCCTCATCTCCTCTGGTCAGGTTACAGACTGACTCTAAACTATCTGAGAAGTTGTGAGGATCAATCAACCAGTCTTGTCATGGACCTGGACAGATTTTATTTCCTCACTTTCCTCAAACAAACCTTTCCATGGAGGCAAGTCAGTAACAACATACTAAAACTGGGCATGGCTCATTGAATGTCGCGCAAGTTGACGTTAACATGCTTGTAAATGAAAAATACAGTACTGTGATATATTGAAGTAATAATAAATGAGAGGCTACTGGCACGACAGTGATGTGGTCACTAGGTACAAGGCAAGGCCAAATACCATCAGCATCAACAAGTGCTAATAATCACTATAATATATACATATTCATTCTTTTATAAAACAAATCTAAATGCTATTTTAAATAGTTATCAACTTAAAACTCACATAAGAAGAGAGCAGGAATTCTGTATGAGCTTCATTGATCAAAAAAAATGTAGTCATTATGCCAAAGAAATTAGTACCTAATTAAAATAACTATAGGCTGTAACACGACAAAATGTGGTAAAACTCCAAGGGGGTGAATATATATAAGAGGAAACAAGTCATATGTATTCTGTTTGCATCTAATAATCAGATGCATTCCAGATGTTATTGAAGGAAGCATCCTGGTGAAAATCGTCTTATTACAGTAAATAAAATATTGCTTTAGGACAAAATTACAGATAAATACACTGATTACCAATGTGATACAGGTTCAAAAAGATTTCGTTGTATTATTCCTTGACTGACAAGCGGCGTCTGCGCTTTCTAGAAACGATGACTTCCGGTGATAGCGCGGCTTCAAGGTCAGAGCTAAGAAGGATTTGTCTCATCTCAGCCATCCTTAGACAAAGTTATTGATTTCTGTCCCCCTTCCCATTTACAATGCCTCTGGAGGAAGATGATAATTATTGCAATTAGAACCCAGCTAATTAAAGCCTTGCTTCTGCCAGAATGGGCACAGAATGCTGACAGATTAAACCGCGTTCAGATAATAGATCTGAAATGACGAACTAACACATGCACGAGAAATCATTAACCTCACTCCGAAAGTGGAAAACCAAAAAATCCCGATTTTTAATTACAAAAGAAAATGTCAGAGACTTGGAGGCGTGTCCTGATTGCCTGCAGCTGCGATTGGCAGGGTTTCAATTTTCGGAACTCTGGTCCCTGCCAATCATTAACCTCGCAGTGGAAGCTAGAATTTATCTCGTATAGTGCTTTATTATTCAGGATGCATGTCGTACTGAGCTTTTTTTTTCCCCCCGTGCACGAGCTCTTTTCACAGCACATATTCCTGAGCATGCTGTTTGCTCTCCTTGCATTCCTCTTGATGTATGACTATGTTTACGTATGTGTGCCATATAAAATCCCATCTAGAAAGTTAATGGGAATTTTGAATAATCTATTACTCATCATCAAAATGATAAAAATGCGATGTCCTTTTCAGAGGTAAATGGGCCTGCCATCTCCGGCGGGGGAAAAAAAGGGAATGGTGTAATGGCTAAAGGTCTAAAAGCATCCTCCTTTCGCATTTCCGTATGAGCAAGGAATGGATTGCTTTTATGGAGAGACTAAGGGCTGCAACAGAAGGAAGAACACTTCAGCGTCTCAAGTGGCTCTGAAAACCCACTGTCCACATTACTGTGGGGCTGTTATGAACATCACGTCGAGTCTGACCCCTGAGGAATTAAGGAGCTTCAAAAGAAATATAAATATTTTTTTTCCCTTAAATGCACACATGCGCATGCACACGCACACACACAAGCACACACAATGCACTACTTTTCTTCTGCACGAGGCACACTCTGAATGCAATTCCTTTGATGCCCTCCTCTTGATCTCCACACAGCGGAGAGAGACATTAACGAGGCCCCAGCCTGCTTGCTTTTGACATTTCTGCTTTGAAAGTCAGGGTGAGCTCTATAGTAATCCGCTAAGGTACATGACACCTCTGGTGGAAGGCTTTAGAAATTTAGGGTCCCTTTTTAGTTCAGGGTGGTTGCTGTGTGCACAGGTGCAAACAACACCAGAAAAAAAAAAACAAAATGTGTGCAGGTGGCGACAGCAGCAGACTGCATTTTTCAATACCTCACGTCAAAGGCATTTGTGTCAGAGTGGGAAGTGGATGCCATTTCAAGGTTATTCATCGAGTACCGTGACACTAAACCGGTATTTTCAAATTACTGCTGTGTAACCCATTGTGCTGGAAAGCATGCCAGGAGAAACCTGATTTCATCAGATACATATTTTGTCACAATCATTGTAAGTTGTGAGGGAAGAAACAGCAGGAAGGCTTGTATGTCTATTATCTCTAAAAAGTTTGTGTACATAAATATAAGCTCGAACATGTTGTTCTGACCAATAAATGAAATGAGGTGGTACAACAGAAATTAAAATGCATATAGGCATGATGTATGTAGTTGCTATCCAGCTAGGTACTCTTCTGTGCTACATGCATACATAGCAATAACTACAAATCCTAACAGTGAAGTGAATCAGATTGCAAAGTTTACCGAACTGAATCATTCTAACCGTAAAGTAAATGACTTTGCTCAGAGTCCAGGCTGTCATTTGAAACATTTTGGTTTTTTACAGCTGACTGTAGCTACATGGCAAGGGAAATAGCCGGGGTAAGTAACAGGCATAACAGGTTTCCTAGATTACAAGTAGCATTATCTGCTACTATCTGTTTCTATTGAGAGAGCAAGTCAGTTTTAGTCATCCAGCTATGGATAAAGAAGTGGTTTGGCACATGTGACAATTTTGCCTTTTTTTCTTTTTGCAACCTTATTTTGAGTATAGTGAGATGAACACACCCTGTCCAACCCATCCATTCCTATCCCTGGCAGAACGAGGCAAATTTGTTCCGCTGTTACAGGCTCATGGTCATCATCAGCTGATGGCACAGCTGGAATCAAACCTGAGGCGTAGAGCTCAGCTGGTGCTCAAGGAAAACCCTTCAACTGAGCTACTCAGGAACTGAGGACACTTTCTAGTTCCCTGGCTGGCTTTACTAATCTTCCATAACGTTCACATTTTATGAATCCCGTGGGGTATTTCATCAGATATCACAACCTCAGCCGCCTTCCATACTTGTTTTCCATTTTTACCCTAACAGGCCCTTTCTTTCTTACTTCTGGTTCCTTTGAGCAGAGGTTTCAGCAAACTTTTTTAAAGACCTGACTTTCCAGCACGTTTAATTTTTGATTAGCTAATCTCATCATTGTTTGTATTTTTGATCACCAGCACTTTCCAAATGGACTTTGCCATGCTTTCTAATCACGATATTGCTGTTATTTCCTTATCATATTGTCATAATTTTTGTAATACCTTTTGTTGGAGGCACACATAACCGTGACCAGAAACTGGCAAATTCAAACTTCAGACTTCTTTTTATGAAAAATGTTGGGGACATCCCAATACCATTTATGGAAACTACTCTCATGTTTTGGTCAGCTAGAAGAGGCACTGGTATACCACATGGTTAAAGGTATCCCTTTAATCCTACCTATGGGGAATTGTGCTTTGAGAAGAGTTAGCTAAAGGGAACAGTGGGGAAATTATTTCAGATACCCCCCGCCCCCACCCTCCCCAGAATGTTTTGTGCCATTTTGATTATTTCAACTTTGTTTACTGACTGCAGCTGTTAGGATTTTGTCTTGAATTTCAGTCTGATGAATTTACACAGAAACTTAAACATCGAATGGGATGCAAAATAAATTTGTTTTGGCAGAGGTTCTGGCAACCCCTTTAACTTGATCTCCATCTGAATTTTATGAGGATCTGTGTTAACCATTCCTAAGGGCACAACTCCCCAAGACTGGCATACAGTGGTCTGGCTTTTGGGCACAGTAAGATATAAATGACTCCGCCACCTGCTACATTAGATTTGCCTCTGCATGTGGACACCTGAGGTCATGGCTTCCCTGGAATTCTCTTATTATTATGAGAAATCGGTGACCCCCCCCCCCCCCCCCCAACAACAACAGCAAAAAACACTCTATGAATAACATATTCTGCACTCCCTGTGCAAACTGTTCTCTCTAGCACATATTTTTAAAACTGGGCACTCCTGCACTCTCCCTGAAGGTGATGATGATGTCGTTTGTAATTTGGATACAAAATTAGTTTAGATTAGTGGTCTGTCACTTCGCTCAGTCTGGCCCGGGTGTCTGCCTGTTGGATGATTGGAACTATATGTAAGCGAGACTCTTTCTCTTCTTATCTCGGTATGGCTCCTCTCTTCACAGTACACATACGGAGTATACAGTGTGTATTTCTCCTTGCCTGAGCATGTCCATTGCACCAGAAAACTCTATTACTTGGCACTGATATATTTACATGAGATCATTTTTTTCAATAAGTCAGCTCCTTACGACAACCTCACCCAAACCCCCCCATCCCACCCCCAAAATCAAATGCATCATGGTCATGCAGTTTTGCATAGTAACCCGCTGCTGAATAATTGTGTGTTTGAAAAAATACTGACATTGTATGATAACTATAACCCATTCATTTTTAGCTCCATTCAGCTGGTAACAAAATGTGTTCTTATAATGCTTTGTTAAAGAGTTTTGAGGGCTGAATGCAATTATTTGCTACCTTTCAATGAAACTCTGGTTAAGTTACAGTACTAGTGATAAGTGATTGCACTGTTGCCTCCTACCCTATTCTAGTCTACAAGACTATGTTGCATATTGCAGCTAAGTTAATGCAGCAAATTGTACAGGATTGATCTGGTATAATATGCCAATATGTTCTTTGGAGCAGAGACAGCAGAGAAAAAGACAGCCAAAATAAACACATGAACGTCACTGTTTCCTTATAAAATATTTGGTTTCCCGTTTTTGAAACTGTAAAAAATAACCACTTGTGAACATGAATATGAGGATAATTTTTTTATTAAATGGTGAATGTATCACCCTCAGGTTGATTTTTTTTTTGTGAAGTTTGAATATAAAACGCAGTGACCTCCTTCCAACAGCGCTCTAACTAGGCTGCATAACTAACAACTGTGATTGCTAAATTAGGCAGCAAGAGCATGCTTTGTGCTGCAGATGACTCCCCCCTTAAACAGGTCAGGTGGAAAGAACAGAACACCACAACAGGCTCCGTACCATAAATCACATTTTAAAGCAAAATGTGCCCCCTCTTTTAATTTTAACAGATCTGTGCAGACTCTCATCGCAAGATAATACAGAGAAGAGCAATGCCAATGACTGCAACTGAGAACTATTAAGAATATACTACACAGAGGCTTCATCTGTGTATTGTATTATATTTTTTATATGTATTAATGTTAATTATAGCAGGAGTTGCCACAGAAACCATTTAGTTGTATCTACTAATTTAGGAGTTAAATAAATAAAAATTTCAAAAAAGAAAATGCAAGAAAAATACAATAAATCTGGCATTTTATCTGAAACCTTGAAAGGATCTGTACAAGCTGAGGCTCAGAGACACCACCTGTAAATCTCATGAAAAATTCATTCGTGCAAGAAGACATCTATGAGTAATATCCTATTGGTCATAAGCAGCATGAGCCCAGAGCCTCAAGACACGGACCCAAGTCCATCTAATATGAATCATAGTCTTGAGTGTTATAGTCAATAACAAGAGTCAAGAGAGTCCGCTATCACTGGAACTGTGATGGTTTCACAACTACCTTTGAGGCCGTGGGATAAAAAATGGTTATGCTTAAAATACATTTTAAATTTTAAAGGCAACTAATCTGATGTAATGTGTTTATTTTTATTAAACATTTACATGTATTCATTTGGCAGATGCTTTTATCCAAAGCGACTAACACACATGGTTTTAAGCATCTGAACAACCATAACATTTTAGGCAAAGGAAATATGAATAATGCACAAATTAAGACAGTTCAGAAGTCTATGCACTTTTCTGTGCATTTCTGAAACTGGCTGAAGCACCTGGACACCAATGGCTGTGCGATGCCAAAAACATCCCCCAGCACTCTCTGGATCAAAACCCCATGGCCACGACTGCAGGCACACAGGTTAATTTCAGCATAATCAGGATAATGCAATGGACTGCAATATGGCTTACCAGGTGTTCAGACAGTGACAAGCAGTCTGTCATAGATCACTGCTTTGTCTAGCTGAAAGTGCTGGACATACTCTGTCTGTCAATCCCATGCCATCTAAATTACACAAGGAGATGCACTTGTGGCTCCACCACTGTGTCCCATCTTTGCCACCTTCCGTCAGGGTAGCAGTTGTAACATCTTACAGTCTGTGGTCCAGACCACTTACTAGCTTGGTAACTGTTGGGCCAGGCTACCTGTGTCAGCTCCTCAGCAGAGCTGTAGCCTGTCTGCATCTAGCTTCCACATAATCTGTTGGAAGTGTTGCTCTTTAATGTGGACAGTAATGGCCTCTTGGTGAATGAGTACCATGTGGAAATTCAGCAACTACACAGTAAAACGCCCTTAATTCTGTTGAGTCATACCAAAGTGTCGGTCGAAGCGGCCAAGATTTTGTGAATGGTTTGGTGGCAAAAAGTGATTATTTGATTATTTCATTACTTGAGTGTTATTTGAATTTTGTTGCTCAAATTATTTTAGAAGTTCACTAAGGGTAAAACCCACACTTGATAGTTTACATAGTATGTGTATTTGAGGTTATTTATATACACTCAATGTCAATCTACATGTGCAGGTCTTTATTCTGACACTGATTTTTGTCTTTTGCACAAATGAATGATCCTCTCCCTTCCAGCATTTTCAGCCATGTTTCTACTATCATTTTCGCGTCTGTCTGTTATCGTTCACTAAAATCACCTCTGTAAACGTCGGGGGGTCCTGAACCTACGCACCGGCGACGGACCAAAAGATGTGAATCTGTTCCTGCATTTTATTAGCACATCAGTGTGCGTGGAGTGTGCCTTTTCAAGCACTGTCGGTTTGTGAGTCAATTGGTTGACAGACACACTTCATTGGGCACCCTTGGGACACAGGAGAACAGCTGTTCCTGGGGAGGTAGACTCTCCCTGGCAGAAGGACACACTAGTCTGGGGATGTCGGGATTTGTCATGCTGCAGCTTTCTTGGCAAAGGCACCCGTGCTCAAATTCGCAAACGACGGGAGAAAGAGTGAATGAATATGATCGTTGAACCTTATTGCTCCATCATTCAGTAATCATAATGCCCCCCCCCCCTTCTCGCCGATGTGTATCCCAATTAATCTCTGCAGGAGTTCACAGCTTTCGGTTCCTCCTGCAAGCCAGTTGGCTTTGCCGGCACTGTTTATCGATGCAAATAATTAACCAGAATAATGGAAAGGAGTAAAAGAGTGTAAACCTTATCTCCCCCGTGTTGTGGTTCTACTTTCAAATGATTCCCCTCATCAGCAAGTGGACCCATGGCGGCAGACATTTTTTCCACAGGTTAAGAAAGTAATGCAGTCCAGATATGGAACATTTTCTATTGCTGAAGTTTCCTTTTGCTTACCTAATCTACCATTGATGCCCCTAGTTTTAAACTGAAAGCTTTTACTGGTTTGTGTCCCTGAGGGAGAGCATTTACTGATGCATTTTGGCACTGTTGGTGCGGAAAGAACAATTAATTGTAAAATCAATTCCTTGATATGATAGCAGGGGCACTGGAGTGGAGTACCTTGTGGTTAAGACACTTGACTTGTGACTGGAGGGTCAATCAAAGACCAGAGCCTTGCTGTTGTGCACTTGAGTGAGGCAGTTTGCCTAGCATGCAGCATTATGAAAAATAACAGAGTACTTCATTTGGATTCATAGAGTGTAAGTGTTGTCAGATAAAATTGCCAGCCCAAACAACAGATCGTTCATTTAGTTGTGTAACTATTTACTGCCCCTCTGTTTCTATGTGACATCAATTTGGATTACCTTGCCTAAATCCAGAAGACCATCCTCAAGTCTCACTATCAGTTACAGTTTTTAAAGCGTGAGTAAAAACATGTTATTTGTAGTGACCACTCGAATCGGTTGGCTTTCTGAAAATCATTCTTCAAAAGTGACATTTGTGATGTCTTTGAGCTTCACCATTTCCATGTCTGCACTACATCAGAGATATAGAGGCATCCTCCCTCTGTTTACAACCCTTTGCTTGCATGTTTAAACAAAGGGTTGTAAAACTAGGACCCTCCCGTACACATTTAGCTTTCTGAGGTGTGACGCCTGGTGATTGGTTGACATCTGATCCATGCTGGCCTTATTCTAAAGCTTTATTAGACATCTCTGGGAGAGATTTGCAGCTTATTATTTTTTAAAAGTTGAAATTCTTAAATGGGTGCCCCAATAATTGATAACTGATCATTTATATTCATATTTATTAAATCGTTCCTTTCTGAGAATGGCCATATCTTCTAGGACTTTAAGAGAATGTTGTTTTTTACATATAAGAATTATATTGTGTGTTATTCTGTTTTTGTGACTGATCTTGAACTGTGCAATTATTTTAACTATACATTGTAATAATATTTGTCATTCTATTTTATTGTCACCACTTTAGTGATTTACTGATGTCCATATATTTTATGTATCATTGTATGCGTGTCCACATAGTCTTAGTGTGCTGTGATTGTGAAGCACTTTGAGCTGCAACTATATAAAAGGACGAGAAATATATTAAGGTTAATTCAAATTTATTATAGTTCTGAATAGATGTATATGTGCGGATTCCCATAAATGGGTCACAGAGACAGCCAGGACTTCAGAAATGCACTGTTCTCCATTTTCAAGACCTCTGTCTTTTTCTTAATTTAAAGAAACCACAGAACATATTCATCACTTCTCAGTCACAGTGGTGTTTTTAAATATAAGTGCCCTCGAGGCTCTATACAGTAAGAATGATCAATAATTCTTAGTTGTTTCACTGACTTTTTGTGTATTATACAAGCTCTTTCAATTTGTGCATGGGATGTAAGGAAATAGTTCCAAAACACACATTCAATCAGATAACCATTAACCTCTGTGGTCTGTCATTCTTCCCCTCAATCAACATTTAATTACTGTAATCCACGGGACAGCACGGAATGAGATGTTTGTTGGTTCACTGGCCGTGTATTCTGTAATTAAGTACACAAGAGTACTTCAGCTCTTGGTTCAAAGGCTCATTTTAACTCGAGAATTCTAGCTCAGGGACTTGAACAAAAAAGGCCAAGGAACAATTTTGATGGTCTTCTATTGGGCGGGTCTATCTGAGGAGATTAGGTATCGACCATTTCAAACAAAATGGCATTCTTACCCAGACTATCATACCGGCAGCTTTTTTTAAGAAGTAGAAAGGAAGATGTTGACTTATATTGCATTGGAGAATGGCTGGAGTCCTCAGACCCACCCATAGAGTGGGTGCCCTGAGAGACAGTCAATAACCAGACCAATGACCCACTGCACAGCACACACTGTTTTTCTTCCATTCTAAAGGTAACAATATCCCACTGCCTGCAAATGTGTCAGTGCCTTGAGCCTCCACGGAGATGTGACTTATGTCCAAATATTTTTGAAGTGAGCAAAAAAAGAAAGAAATGCTTTAGAATTTCACAAAGTTATTCTGCAAAGAAAAATAAAACCTGCAACATATTTTATGATTGTTTGTTTAAACTGGTTAGGGGGGAGAAGTTTGGGCACAGACAACAACTGCAATAAAAAAAAAAAAACCCAAGATAATAAGGGCAGGCATGCAGACAAGGTTTGCATGGAGGAAAGAGATTAACCTTGGAGAGATCAGGAATCCCATCATCCTTTGCTGTTTTTGTTTTGTTTTCCTGAGATACTCACACTGTATGAGAACAGCAGCAACAAAAATCCATCTAATACAATGCTGTTAGAAAAAAATGATGAATAAATGTGATGATGTAAATGTAATTTACTGGAAACAGCACCATTTACTTTTTGACTTATATAACATAAATTGTATAAAGACAAAGTATTAGTATCTATCTGCATTTGGGTGTTTGTAGATGTGGAGTCTGGGCATAATGTCTTGCAGTGGTGTTACCCTTAGAGGCTACCTGAGACAATGGGATGAAAAGTCCTGTCTCCAGTTCAGCTAATCAATGAAAGGTCTGTACAAGCAGAGAAAATGCCAATGTTTTATTCAGTGTTGTGGAGTGATTTGAAAAAAACAACTGCATTGGAATCCTCCGTGTCTGTCCCATGGGTGTAAAGTTACACTGCACTAATGGATTTTACATCAGGAGAGCACTATCCAGTTGTTTGAAGATGCAATTATGGCCATCATAGGAGTGCTACAACAATATGAATGTGTCAGCGGGAACGAAAACGATAATGAAAAAGCCTGTGGACTTGAGGCATAATGGGCTTAATCATGGATTTCAAGTGGAGAACACAATGAAGCCGAATTGTTTGAAGAAATTGTGTTCTATATGTGGCTGTGCAGGGATGTGGAGCTACAGTCGGTGACACTTCAGTGTGATCGTTTCTCATGGGATTTTAGCATGGTTTTAGAGCTATAGATATAAGGGAATTGCAGCTAAACATATGCGTGTGTTCTTAAATAAAACATTGCTGGAGGGAATTTCCACAGTACGTTTTGATGTGACATCTAAGAAGTACCACAGGACTAGCGAGGAAAATTGGACCAGTGGGTTTCCATATAGGAAAAGACAAATGGTATAGAATGACATTGATTGCAGGTGACAAGATATAGCCTAAATATTATCTGGAAACATAGCTGATGTTTGACAAGAAATCTATTCACGCAGTATTGTTAAAGTTTCTAGAAATCCATTCACGCGGTATTGTTAAAGTTTCTAGAAATCCATTCACGCGGTATTGTTAAAGTTTCTAGAAATCCATTCACGCGGTATTGTTAAAGTTTCTAGAAATCCATTCACGCGGTATTGTTAAAGTTTCTAGAAATCCATTCACGCGGTATTGTTAAAGTTTCTAGAAATCCATTCACGCGGTATTGTTAAAGTTTCTATTCTTTAATCACTTCTTCAGTTTAGGGAGTTCTGCTGTGCGTGGTTTGTGCGATTGTGACCTTGAGCAAGAACAGGAATAGTCAATGAGAAGCTCAAAAGAGATCTTCGGCACAGGATGGGGAAAGTATTTCTCATTAACATCCTGGTAATTGCATTGTCAAACAGCATGAGAAATAATCAAATGAATTCAAAACAGCTGTGTCAGGGGAGCAATGCCACGTAAGCACCAACCTATGAAGCTTGCAGTAGTCAGTTTTGGGTTTTTTTCTTTTTTTCTTTTCTTTTCAGAGGAAATGGTTGAAAAGGGGACGCTTCTGAAACGGTGCATGACACACCGAGAAGCCTCATTTCCATTGATTGTTTTCTTCTCCTGTTTTCTCACTCAAACACAAGGAGGCTTCAAGGAGGTATGATGAATGCATTCGCAAATTGTTGTGGCAGACTTTGAGAATTTGTTTAGATTCCATCAGCTTTCATGGCAGAGATCTGCATATGTGTATGAGAGACGGTGCAATGCACTGTCTTCTGTCTTAACCCAGCTCAGCCAAATTCAGGAAGACCACGACCACATGAAGTCAGACAAAAGTGCATGTGTTCAGTGTGTCAACACTTTTAGGCACTTGAATTGAGGCACAGAATTTAGGCACTTGTACTATGCCATTTTACACTGAGCCTGCCACATTTCCTCTACACTGACCCTGGAGAGTCAACTCTAGATCATGCAATGGAAACATGGTGTGACAGGCTAAAGGCAACCGCAGACCAAAAATGGATTCAGAGGGTGTCGGCACTTTGTTACTCTATTATAGTGTATGGAGTTGGAATACCGGACGGAAAGACAAGCCATCCAGGAAGCACTTGACGAACCTCAACAACATTACTTCAAGTCTGCGGGCAGATACCAGAAAAAGGAAAGTGTATCAGTAGCACTGTAGCAATGTTGTAACCAGTAATAGTGATTTCTAGATTTTCATTGTCATTTTTGCTGACATTCTTTTGCAGAATGACTTACATAGGTTACAATTTTTACATGCTATCCATTTATACAGCTGGATAGTCTGGCAATTCTGGATAGCTTGCCCAAGGGTACAACAGCATCACCCTTGCAATCTGTGTAAATTTTTGTTATGTGTAAGTAGGTTTGTGTTACAGGCTAAACAGAAATAAAATCTAAGAATTTTCAAAAATCTACTCATATCTATTGTATCAGTCCAACACAATGGCTGGTTTTCCTGTGGCAACAGTCCATAAGAGCAATCAAATGTAATCAGAAAAATAAAGATAATTTAAGGCCAGGGTACTTATGTGAATTGAATGTGTGAATTACACAACCAACAGCTATGTCTTGAGATTTATAAAGACATGAATCATAGATGTGATTTCCTTTGACTGTTGCAGTTTTAAAGGTCATATATGGTTAATCACAGCACAAAACATTAGTCTATTAATACACTTAAGATTCTTCTGATACTGTATATTACTATCTCCAAAAGCAACAAGCTCAATTTATTCAAATATATTTCTTGTCAAGGATGCATTACTACACAGTTTTGTGTTTTAAGAACTGAAGGTCAAATTGAGAACATGGCATCTAATCTAACAAATGGAATTTAATTAATTGAGTCTGTCACTACCAAGAGATAATAGTGATGCATTTTTCACAACTAAAATGCTAAGCACAGGCTTTGGGAGTAGAATAGAAAACATATGAGGTTTAAGGTATTATAATAAGAGTAATATTGCAGAGTTAAAAATATCTCTTAGGGGTATATATTGCTTTGAATTATTTTATGAAATGTATGAAACTGTACATACCCAGCATTTGCAATATGGTTTCCTATCGACTGGATGACAATATGCACAACCCCAATATTATATTATATCATTGTTATCTAGCAGATGTTCTTATCCAGAGGTACTTACATAGCTTACAGTTTCTACATGTTATGCATTTATCAATATTTACTCAGGCAATTGTGGGTTAAGTATCTTGCCCAAGGGCACAGCAGCAGTACCCCAGCAGGGAACTGAACCAGCAACCTTTTGGTTATGAGTGCTGCTCCTTATGCTGCGCTCCCACCCCGATATCTGTGACGAAAGGACTTGCGGCAAATTGTTAGCGGAGGGGGGATTGTAGAGCAAGGGATAGTACAGAGAGGGATGTTATTTTCTGTCAGTGTCATCATAAAATCAAGTATGAAAATGAGGGTAGGCAAGTATTTAAAATAACAAATTTAATTAATTAGAAATGTTTAGCCAAAAGTCAACCAAAGCAAATTCATAGAATGGGTCTCAAAAAACTGCTCCAGGTGTCTTCTATATTCCTGTGTTACAGAGTGAGTGAATTTCACAGGCACGCGTGTGTTCATTCTCCCATATATAATGGAAATCTATTATCATGTGATAAACATATTTTGATTAATTTAAATCAGTATGTTGTGGCGTAGTTGAATTGTATGATAATTACCCATATGCCAGCATGTTAGCTAAAGTCATGGGCAAATTCTGTTTTTTTGTTCATTTACCCTGTTGTATTCCTCTGTCTTTAAAAGGATTCAAAAGGAGAAGCAATGTTTAGTCTTTTCACAACCTTGTGCTATAAGCCAACCACAAATGCTGTCCTGATAATACGGGAACGGGTTTGTGTTTATCAATATTGATTCAAGCTTCCAAGCTTCAGTGTATTGAAGTCAATCATCAGAGACAAGTATTAAAGAGATGAGGAAGATCCAGAGGCTTAAAGGACAAACAGGCGATGTCTAATGTACTGTACTAGCAAATATATAGACATACCCCTGGATTCAATCAAAATCATTGAGTCATGTTATGGGAAAGTGCTTTTCAATCTAACAAAAACAAACCCTCCCAGATTAATATGGCTTTGTATTACAATAAAATGACATTTTTTCTGAGGGATACAGTTTTATGGACAAACACCTTACAGCTGACAATGACATTTTGTGACTGATGAAATTGATTATGTCCTTTTGGGCATGTGTTAATAAACACTCCTTCCCATCTGAACTTAGAATTCAACGCAATTCCAGCCCAAATGCTGCTTTTCCTATTGTTTCCGAGAAGTCTTCAACAGCAGCATGAGGTTGTATCTCACTGATGATAAAGAGTTTGCTTTTAAATGAAGTCCTGGTAATATTAATAAAGATGTAATAATATAACAAAAAATGTATGGACACTTAAATCTGTTTAGTTCATAAATATTAGTTGACTGCCTGAAAGGTTTAAAAATTTATTTACTTTTAGTTCATTTTCATTTTCAATTTTATATGAATGTTATACGAAAATTGTTTGTAAGTACTGGAATACTGTGAATCATTCTGTTTTTCATTGCATTTCTTGCCATCATATTAACTGAGTAAACTTCATTTTTAAAATGGAACAAGTTAGTTCAGTCAGTCAGTTAACACACTTGTTCCAAGCAGAGGCAGACCGCTTTGGAGTGGCTTCAAGCCCAGCTTATTCCAACAATGACCGGGGAGGTAGGCATGGGTATGTCGGCCACGATTCCCTCATCGCATTTCTCCCTGCGTCCTGTGACTCATGTGGGCACCTACGAGTTTCTCTGAGTTTCTTCAGGTAGGTGCAACTATCCTCCGTTTTTTTGTTGTTGGGTTTTTTTGGGGGGTTTTTTGTCATCTTCCTGGGCAGTGTTGGGACTCAGTGTTGGAAAACAGTCATAATGACATAATCAGCCTGCTAGTGCCTGTAAGCACAGAGGTTGTCACAGTGAGACCTAACAGAGAATTAGGCTTAATAGACTAATTATCAATCAGCATGAAAGACAAATAGCAACTACAAAAAGTTGCAGAAAGTAAAATAAATAAATAATCTGTGAATCTGCTCAGTTTTGATAAAAAAAATTGCTTCACCTACAGTATGCAATGTGTTCTGTTTTTGAATGCCATCATTTGTTTTAATTCCACATATTGGATGTTGGTACACTTACAATCACTGTGCATTGTTCTCAGCCTCGCTAGGCTAATCCAGCAGAAGTGTGCTGTAATGTAAACCGCCAACGAGAAACGAAGTGCATAAAACATACTTAATTACACTGCCATAATGACGCCAATGTAATCAGCAGGAGTCGTGAGAGATGGGTTCACTTACCACATAGATTTGAAGGGGATTTTTTTTTTCCCTGTTAGTATGTCTTGGAGATATTTGGTTGCTTTTTAATTTTGAGTTTCTCCATGAAATCTCTTGATGGCACGTGGTTTGAGCTTTTGACAATTTTATGTCGAATTATAATTCCACTGTCTGCGTTACTGAAAATAATTCATTAAAAGTAACTTCATAGAAGATACTATATTCATGGATGATATGCATACATACAATAAACAACCATAAGTATAACTGAGGTACCGTGAAACCTCTACAATAACTATATTAATAAATAATTGAACTGTCTGTAGTAACAGCCACAACATTAAGCCTTTTATGCTGAAATGGATTGTTCGTTTTCTTTGAGGTGTGACTTACTTCTGCAATTTATTGAAAACTGTGTTTTGCCAGGGGCAGTGCTTGCAGCACCACGAAGCACTGAGAATTCTTCCCAGCCCATTGAAGAAAATCAAAAATAACATCCCTGAATGCATAACATCTAGAATTTTCTGCCACCATGTTGCTGCTGCCACTTCTGGCTTATCAGGAGGTTCAACTATTTTTGTTTTTATGGTTTATGGTGACCAAACGCTAGTTGATCTTCTCAAAATAAAAAGGGAAAATGTAGCAGCAGTTAATGAGGATAAAAAGAGAGGTCAAGTGTGAGCAAATTGTTTGGTTTATATTAGTCACTTAGAGACAAACAAACACTAAATGTGAATGTTCAGAATACAACTTCAATGTTAAATAGAAACTGGTGATTAAGTTTGTAGAAACTCTGCCTCTGTAGTTGATACAGAATGCAGCTGCACATCTGATTTTCAAACAACCAAAGAGGGCTCACATAACACCTCTCTCAGTCTCCCTCCACTGGCTGCCAGTAGCTGGCCGCATCATGTTCAAGGCCTTGATGCTTGCATACAGGACAACCAACAAAAACAAAACAAAAACCAACCATCACAAACCTATGTTCCCTCCTGACCCCTATGCTCTGCTACCGAATGGCGTCTGGTGCTCCCGTTGTATCCCATTTACAATAAATGTAAATGCAAATGTAGAAACACTAAATGTATCCGCATGTTTGGGAAATGTAGTCCAAAGCCAAAGACCTAAAAACAAAAGCATAGCCTATTTATGATGCTTAAAAAGATCTTGAAAAATAAGATGAGAGGGTTTTAGCTTGATCTAGCATTATGGAAGTCTTATGCCTGTGTAGTTTTAATCCTAGGTTAAATATTTAACTGGGTACCAGGAAATTGTAAGTCAGCCATTTATGAGACAACACCATGTTGCAAAGTGAGGTTGAGCTGTGAAGCAATCACATGTAAACTCCTATGCAAGACAAAGTAGCAGGAATCAAAGTGGTTAAACTTCCCAGAATCACAGCAATACTCCTACACCAGTCTTTTGGGCAAAGAGTTATGTTACTTTACAGGTGTTGTCTTATTCTTTATGGAATACAGAGTCTATTCTCTTATGACTTGTGTTTCAGCTCAGCCTACACTTCATTCGTGCACCTAAGAGCCTCTTGAAACCACTGGTTAAGATGCCCTTTGTGACTCCCAAACCTGTGGTGGGGAGGGATCCTCAGGGGAGGCTGTACTGGGCAGAATGCATTTGGGATTCAAAAGAATGTGAGAGCACAACACCAGGCTGCTCCCAAAAAAAGGTTTGAAAGCCAGCAGCATCTAGTTAAGTCAATGTTTTTCTTTTTGTGATACTGTCATAAGTTGACTAAATCACTTCAGTGTTCATAAACAACAACCCCCCCCACACACACACACACACACCATACACCTCTATGACAGGAACTGCAGGAACTTTTTGCTTGTTTGTTTTGTCTTTTTTCCTGCTGTGCCTGCGGGTATCTGTGCTTCCTGGGTGTAGTCATAGGCAGAGCTGTCGGTGTCCCACCTGACTGGCCTGATACAGATCACCTGTTCACCTTGGAACAAGCGTATTTAAGGCCTTCCTGTTCTTCATCCTGTGTGTCTCTCTGAATATTCAAACAGCACCGCAAGACCTGCATTTTTTGTTTCCGTTTAATTCTGTAGTTCAATATTTGAAATATTTTTGGTTTCAAAATTATACAAATATACATTTGTATGTACAATATATAATTGCATTCTATAATTAATATAGAATGTAACAGAGACGTAGCAACCAGAAGCTCTTTGGTTACCTAGTAGGTGAGAACATTATACCAGAAGATCCTATGCTGTACAGATATGCATGTACAGTAGGCATAGCTAGATACACATTCTGCAAACTTGTCCTGACCCTGGAAGTCCTGTGTGTGGGTTTGTTTTTTTGTTTGTTCTTATTACACACTCATTAAATACTTTATTTGCATTGATTCACAACATGGTTTTTCTGTTGGGTTACTTCTCTGGTTATATCAACTCAGGGGGTTATTGACCGTAATAGGAACAAGGCCTCACCACAGTCAAGCAACTCTGTGCTGTGGGGAAAGCCCCTGCTGGAAGTGTGTACATTATGGTGGTTTATTCTGTTTTTGCACAGTGTCTCAATCTTCAAACGTGACATGCCGGTCTGTTGGCAGGTTCCTTAGTATATGGCCCATGGGTATTATATTAAATATCCTTTTTTCCTGATTGTCTATTTAAAACCTTTTCGTGTGTGTTTCAAACCCCAGCATGCAGAAGAAAGTCATACTGTACATACTGTATATGTGGTGGGCAAGGGTGGCATACTGCTGAGAGATTTGTCTTATAACCAGAAGGTTGAAACTATAAATACTTATTGGGATGCTGCCATTGTACCCTTTGCGCAAGGTATGTACATAACCTGAATTGCTACAGTAATTATCAGTCTGTCTGAATGAAAAAATGTGAAGTGTAAAAGAATATCCACACCAATCAGGTATGCTCAGACTAATTACTTGGTTTAGCTGGCATTCCTCCATATTGCTTTGCTGGCTTCAGAACTGAAGGGAATATTTGAAAAAGAAAATGCTTACAAAGCCTTGACTTCTCATAGAGGAATGATGCAAGACAGTGCTCTTTTTCATGTCAGAAACAGCAAGGACACTCCAACATGGCAGTGATGTGTTTGAAAGGAAGGCAGCTTTTAGAAAATGCAGAAACTACTTTCCTCTATGTAGCTTACACACTCTTTTCATGATTACTCTTCCATGTGTTACTTTTTTCCTTTGCAATCCATTCAGGTTTTGATGCCTTACCAGACATGCAGATATTGAAGTATATATAAAAAAAAAAAGTTAAAAAAATTCAGACTTGCAGCTTCTAACAGTCACACTCATCAGTTGAAGTGAAACTTGAAGTTAGAGCTGTTTAATCATATCTGAAATGGATCAGACTTTGTTGCACATTGAGGCATTGGATCTCTGCTGTTGGCTGGAGGCCTTGAAGAAAGCTTTACAGAGGTCAGCCTTGATAGCCTTGCAGTTCTCACATGGAGAATTAAGATACAGCGCTACCTGTCACTTCAGCAGCAATGGTGTCCTTCACTGGGCAGACCGCAGACCTTTCAAACATTCTTCTCCCAAAGCAGCTCCACAAGGTCCTTACCTCAAGGCTTTCTGTGTATGGCACTGGTTTCACAGACCCTGTCAATCAGGTGTGCATCAATACTGTTTGAGGTAACCCGGTCTCATATCTTATATATCTCACTTTGGATTGTCTAAGTGAGCCAGAGGATGACAGGTGCTCTGGGCCAGGGGATAAAAAAGTTTGGCTTTTAAACCCATGCTGTGCCTTTCTGACCCCAACAATCAGTGCTGTAATGTCCATGGGCTTGGATAGGGGTTTGATTTCATCATAATCTCATTCATATAGGGATGGAGGCACACAGGAAGTGAAGCAGAAGAATAGTGAGATGGTCATCTGTGGCACAGCATTAATGTGGTAGGAGACTGCATGCTGTGTCTTAAAGTGACTGTCAGACAACCATCACACACTGTTTCCACCACGTATTCCCTCAATAGAAAATACTGATTCGTTTCAAAAAATGCCATCCATACAATTTTTTATTGCCTTGTCATCCCAAATAGTAATTTTCTCTTTTTCATCTCTCCTAACTTTAGCTGGGTGATTACTGGGTCTTATACTTTGACTGAACCTGAAATCATAGACATTTAGAGATTACTGTGGGATCAAAAATTCCAGTCGGGCAGACATTTCTCAGAGATTCACCAGTCAATTATTGTAATTAATGTATGAGTTCATATGCAGATTTCTCTGGTTGTTTCCACTTCAAGTGACCTTCAAATGAAATACATAAATGAATCTTACTTGTAATGTATTTAAAAAATACACAATTAAAACTTCAGTTTCCCATTTCTGTTAGTTAAACTTATTTTTTTATGTTTTAGTTCCACACAGATAAGTATATAAGCAAATGAGCACTCAAAGTTTGGCCCATGGTAGAGCCCCTTATTTGCATTTGTGTACTGAGTTAATTCCCATTCGAAGATTTCATCAGACACATAATGCCATCTCAACTGTTCCTCTTGTTTCCACTAAATGACATTTTCTCATTAACCATAGAGCAACTTTGTTGTGAAAACTGTTATGCCTGAAACTTATGCCTGGTTTTTGCAAGTTTGTTGGACAGAAGTCAATATGTCAAAAAAGGCCTCCAAAAACCTATCAATTTATGCTGTTTATACAAAACATGCAAATGATAGTGACAGCCCCTGGTTCCATCAATATGACATTCTGTATACTCACACGGTGACACATCCAAACATATCTACATATTTCATAGCGTGTTACATAAAGAATCACGGATGTCACTTTCAATTTTAAATTATTTTTGCAATTATCAACATTATATGTGACACTAAAATGGCACCTTCCCATTAATCACTCGTATGGATGAAAGGAGTCTGGTAATGAATCCATCTGCACAAGCCTTTATCCAATGATATTCTCCGATCTAAACAATATATACTTCCTGAGCCAATCAAGATCAAAGCATTTAAAATTGCTGTAAATTCTTTGAACTAGAGCCATGTAATCCATTTACAGCACATATACAGGTCTCATGGTATAGAGGTCAATCCTTACTGTGTCTCTTGCACCACCTCAGTGTTCCTTTCACCTTTTGGCTTTGCCATTTTGTTGGACACAGTTTGTTAACCATCGCTTGCTTGGAGGTGGGTAAATGGAGGGTGTAAAAAAATTTGTATGCACAGATAAAAGCAAGAGGAATGTATATCCTGGGAAAAGAACGAAAAACTCCTGCATGGAAAATCCTGATGCTTTCAGGTGACTGATTTCAGGTTATCTGAAAATGAAGTCCCCGGACTATAATGCAAGTGAAAGGTTTGGTTTTTTTTTTTCTAGCAAAGCATCATAGCAGAGAACAGACACTAGTGTTCTCTGCTCAGTCCAGTTAATATGGCACAGTGAGGACTGATTAGCTAAGATTTTCTTTACCTGAAATGATCTTCACATCTGTTGAACAAGGAAGACATATATACTGAACTCAGACTGCATCTTTTCATAAAATACCTGGCTGGTTGAAATGTTAAAGCGAGTCGATTGTGACCCTATGTCTACGACAAACTGTGATGGCGATGATTCAGAAAGCATTGAGCCTTAAGATGTTCAGGCTTTTGATTAAAATAACCTAAGTAGGTTTCCTCTTTTTTCAAAACTGGTATGATGTGCAGTGCACACAATATCTGTATTTAAGGAATTTTGCTAAACAGTGTAGTTCACATTAGTTCATACTGTATTTAATGCATTGCTTCACACTTTACTCTGTAATTAGTACTTTGTGGGGATGCAATGGATAAAACAATGAACATATTGTTCTGCAAATGAATTGTAATTAAATATTCATTTCTTTCATTACACATTATCAGAGCATAAACTGATGGATCTTACAAGGAATAGATTGCACATATCAACTTATTCCCTCTTCTGAAGAGAGACACTGTGTGCTATAGATGAACAAGCAGTGTGTTGCCATGGAGATGTGACTGTAGCATTGCTAAAGGAAACAAAGGATGCCAAGGTTTTGTATAAATATTAGTCCTGTATTCAATCAACATTTTTGTTCTTAACTTTGACTCACAATAAATTGCAAGCACTAGCGCTGAACAGTGTTTGTGGAGATAAAAGTAAGAATTGCAAAGTTAAGTTCAAATGTTGACAGATTCCAGATCCCAGTTCATCAGTGATACTTCTTCAGACCTCTTTTCTATTTCCTTTTTGCAAGCCAAAACTAGGACAATGTATGTAACAACAGCACTGACCCTCTCACCCATTTGTCTCAAACAAAACGCTGTAATCTTCCTGTCACCTCTGTAAAGCATTTGACAATGGATAACAAATTGCCTTGACCCTGAACGGTAACAATGTCATTTAAAACAAATATGGCCTTTTTTAAAGCATTCAAATCAATCAGTGCTTACCATCTCTACTGTAGACAAGTAAGACAACAAATGAGGAGCCTCTGTGACACTTTCTTGACACTATGAAATGACTTGAGAAAGTCGTTTGATTAATCCTATTCAAACACTTAAATGCAAAAAAGATTACATCATTTAATCACAGTGTTATTTTGAGTGAAAAACGTGTTCAAACAACCTGCATTAAGAAGCAAGGAGAGAGGTCTGCTGCTCATTTTGCGTCGTATCAGATGCGTGGTGTGTGTGTGTGTGTGTGTGTGTGTGGGGGGGGGGGGGGATAAGAGATTGAAGGGAGTTCATTTTGATCATTACCAGAATTCAATTTTCCCTCCGATGTTAGTAAAATGGAAGAAGAATAATGAAGGTGGCGGTAAGTGTGGAGTGATAGGAGTTTAGTGTCATTAATAAAGACAACTTCATTAACTACCTGGTGCAAAGTACAGATAGCACCGCCACTTCCAAAACATTAACTCGGAATAGGAAGCCGATAGAGGCGCAGTAATTGACTGCGAGAAATAAACAGATAAGCGCTTTAACATGTATCAAGACGCCTTCATTCAACAAAAACTTATAGGAAGGGAGCTTGTACGGACAGCCAGTAAAGGTACTCCATGCACACAGATTTTTAAAGGGGTTGGTAATGAAAAGGGATCGATGTGTTTAGTCATCAGTTGAACATGGTTCCTTCCTGGAAATGTTTTGACTTTAAAGGAGTCTGGTCACAGTTTGATATTTGATACCTTCTGTAATATGTATTATGAAACTAAATTTTGCTGCTGGCTCTAAAGTGTCACATAAGGACAAGCACCATTACTTTTCACACTGTTAATAAGAGCTAATAAGAGTTAACACTGTTAATCCTTATTTCTGGGGTGTCAAGCCTCTGTTGTAACTCAGTGATTAAAACTTGGGTTGTGAAGGGTGGTGTCCCATGAATGACACTCACTCATTTATCGTTGTTATAAAATGTTTCTACGTGCACCTAAATCGGCACCTGCAGGGTGTAAGTCAGACCTTAGAAACAGAGCCTTACATCCCTTTGAGGAGTCGCTCTCATTTATTTGTTTCAAATAAGCCTGTGTGAGCCTTTGGTTAGGGAATAAATAAATAAAAGGGAGAGCAGAGAAGGATTGATTTCACATCTCATCTCCCTGCCAAAAACAACCAGGAGAGGAGGAGAGCCCATCATTACAGGGTGATGAAAAACCCATCGTTCACCGCAAACTGATAAACACCCCGTATGCATGAAGATGGAGGGTTTAATTATAGGAGTTGAGACAAAGACATACACATTCATAAATTAGAGGACCTAGCTGCGGTTAGTGACGGAGACGAATACCAAGTTCCAGCTCCTGTTTCCTGCCTCGTGTCAGCTTTCATCACTCCCATTTAGGAACACAGCATTGGACCCACCCCTTTTTTGAACTGGGTATGGATCATTACAACGCACATATGCACCCATGACGGGAAGTTATGACAAGAACCAGGGGTGTTTTCTCAGGGTGAACCCCAAATTTGCACACACTAAGTCCTATTGGTAGAAAAGAGGATCTTTTTCAGCCTTAAATATGTGTATTTTATATTATGCATATTTGCATAAATGTGATTCATAGCGCAAGCATTTATGAAAAATGTGTCACGCCTACGCAGATTGAAGGGTCATGGTCACATGGTCACGATGTCTGAAATCTGATGAATTTGTTGCTTGGATATGTCTACTCACACTATTGATTACATTTGTGTATGTTAGCACTTAGGAACGTAATTTATAATTTTCATCTTTCCCTTTCTGCATTGCTCCTCCAAGTACCTCCTTTGGTATGCTTTGAATTATAGGCTATTATTAGGTATTCAGTTTGTTCAGTGTACCTCCCAAAACATTATTTCCACCTACATCTCCTCCACAATTATTTTGTCCCTATTACACCAGACATAACTGTGTTTAGACAATCCACAGATCAACATGATATTCTCAAAAGAGCATATAATTACTTTAATCATGCTTGTATTTTCTCAGAATGTGTGTACATTTCAGTAAAATGTACAAATATACCCGCAAATTTTTAAAGTTGCTGGTATTAACTACTTTAATATGGGAGAATGGAGTGTTTAGCAGTTATCTGGTACTTGCTCAAGCTGAATCACCTGCCTTAAGCTACATATTCTTTTCATTTTTCAAATAACGGTCATTTTCCAGTCATATTTAAATTGAAAGTACAAATTTGCAGGTCCACTTTAGAAGGAGAGTTTTTTTAACAAGGACAAGCCCTCCTTATTTAATCAGGGTCTAATTAGCCAGTGATGTTCCCATAGTTATCATCTCTCTGATAAAATTCTGTTTGAAGGAAAGACAGGCAAAATAATTCCTCTGATCTTGTTTAATCACCTGACTTTAGTTGGCTTGATTCTTAATTTGAAAGAAAGGAAAACGAGGTCTTTGCGATGTATTCAGATGTTGTGATTCTTTGAGCACTTTGGTGGATAGCATGCGTGTGCCCCTTTTCTCCATACATGTCATAAATTTATTTTACTAAATTATCTTCACAAAGCCACAGTGAGTAGGAGCATGTTTGTGTCTAAGCATTGAGAAACTGAGGAAAAGCATGAGAGGGAAAGATGTTTAATTCATTAATATTGCTTTTAGGATCGAAGATTTTTATTAAATGTTTAATGTTACAAGCTGCATTTTATGCACTCAACGTTCAAAATCTTTTGCCTCAGTGGATTGTCTTTGGCAGAAAAGATTATTTGCCAAACTACATGCCAAAGCTGTTTTGTTACATTAGAATCTATCCTTCAGCCCAGGTGCTGCTCCTTGGCTTCGGTAGACCAGGCTACAGTGCCTACAGAAAGGGGAGAGAGTACACTGGACACTGTGTGAATGCTGGAACAGGTACGTTGCTGGTGTGTTGCACGTTGTTGAATTGCAACAGTTTGCAAAATGTTTCCTATTGAGTCAAAATAAAAAAAAAAATGCTGAATCTGTACAAGTACATTTTAGATGTCAGCATTTTAAGCTGCTTATACCAAAATGGTGTAGGTAATATGTCCATGATGAGTTTAAACAAAGGTTAAATGTTTAATTTACACATCACACACACACACACACATTCAGATTTCGGCAATGAAGGTGATTGATGATTCTTTTCGGAATTTCATTTTTACAGTGATAGCAAAGAAAGGCGGTAGTTACAATCACAGAGGCCTATATTGCGCATATCATCTTCCTCTGCATGATTACTGATGTCAGGAACTTGCCGTCATATAACTGTCAGGTCTGAGCTGCCATAATGAGCGTCAGTCAAAGCTGGATTTTAATAACTTCATGTTGAGATAGTGAAGCCTGCATAATGCACGGTCAAGTAAAGCTCATCTGTCAAAATGAGACACAGCGCGTATGCTGTTGCATTCACTACCCCTAGCATTCAGGTTGTGTCTCTGAATTTAACATTCCGCACAAAAGGCTTTGAGAGACCAACAGAATTCCTATGTGACTCACCCATACAGCAGGGCATTTTGTATTCGTAACGTTAATATCCATATAGATGTAAAAATGCATATATTTTACATATTTAACCAGTCTGTGCCAGGAATTGACAACACTCTAGGGATGCACTATATATATATATATATATATATATATATATATTAGCCTTAGCCTTCTTGTGTATTGAAAATCCAGAGAAACTTGTTTGATTAGAAAAATCAAGAAATTTCTTCATAAAGGCCATGTTTATTCTGTTGTTTTTTTAGTTTTTTTTTTTTTTTTTTAACTGTAGCCCTAGAGATGGCATGGTTATACCTGGCTCAAAGTTGCAAATTTTTTTTGTGTGTGTTAAGAATGATATACATATGGATGTATTCTATAAAATTGGGTTAGAGAGGGAATAAAATGGCCAAAAATGGGTATGCTCAGACAGAATGTCTTACTATGTGTGCCTCTGAACAAAACAGCCCCAAAGAAGCAGTGCAGTACAGGTTCTTTCACTGGCATTGAATGAATTCCACTATGGAAATGAACAGGAAGATCGGAGAAACTCAGTGACTGGGAATTCCCTGGTGATGTCACAAACATGTTCACCCCTAGAAAGTTAGAGAAGCTTCTGCAGTTCACCAGTCAATAGTATGGTCAGTGGGGGTGGGTCTCTTGGTCCAATATATGTAGTGTTTTTTTTCACTGATTCACAAAAAAACGTACAAATGCAGGATAACAGGGGATGATATGCAGTGAGACTGCATCAAAAGCCTAATATAAGCATTTTTGGAAAATTCTCCAGGACATTACATCATATTACTGTTTACAGAGCTGTCCAGTCTGTCACCAATCACATGTAACAAATATTGTGCTCTGTATTTAAGTAACTGACTGTTATTTGTCATTAGAGGATACAACAGTACTCAAAATTACATTGTTTAGCTAGCCAGACTTCAAACATTTATAATACCTGAAATTCTGTGAAAAGACCGCATTAGGGGTCAATGAGCAATGATGCTGACATCACTGACCAAACCTTCATATATTGAACCTTGCAGAAGAACTGTACAAAATGACATCACTAGGCTGTAAAAAGTCTCCTTGCTTCTTTGCACTCATTAAATTTTTGATCTGCTGTTTTTGTCTTGTGTCTCTTGGCTCTGATGCAACACCACATGAGGATTATTCTTTACACTCTGAATGTTGACAAATGTCGGTGTAATGTATGATTTCATTCACAGCCAGAGCCGACAAACCACCCAGTTTACAACCAACCACTTCCCAAGCTTCTTGCTTTGAGACGCATGGATTTTCAGTGTTTCAGTGTTGCCATCGGCAAGTTTGGATTTCATAAATAAAAAATAAAAAAAACAGAGAACAAAAATGGATCAGGGTATTGGATTATATATTTCACCCATAAAGACTACTTCAGCTCTTCACAGACCCTCTTCCTTGAGTTTGCCAACTAGGGAGGGGAGCCTGTATATATCCAGCTATAAGGATGTTTAGGAACTGAAGACTTGTTTTATTACTAGGCTTAAAATTGTACATGTTCTAAAATTGTTAATAAACAAATCAAATCCCAAGTTATTACAGCACAATAACATCACACAAGGCCAAATGATATTTTTGTTAGTCCTGTAATTAATTGCCATTATAACCAGGGCTACACATAGAAGTGACTGTCTCTAACCCTGTTCGGGGGAAGCAGCTGCCTTTGGAGGAGGAGCCTACTCACCTTCGGGGGTTGTGTGTTCAACAGTGATGGCAAGTTTGAGCATGGGGTCAGCCATCTGATTGATGTGGTGTCACTAGCATCACAGGCCCCGTGCCGTTGCAGTGAAGTGGGATCACTCGAACGAAGCTCTCGGTTACCAGGACGACCTGCCTTCTCTGCCTCACCTCTTGTCATGAACTGTGGATAATGACCGAAAAGATGAGATTGCTGTTACAAGCAGCAGAAATGAGGTCGTGGTAGAAATACAGCTGGATCATTGAGAGTTTTATATGTCTGAAGATTCAGGCCTTAAACTGGAAAGGCTGCCAGGTTTTACAATAAGTTGTGAAGATGCTTTTATGAGGTCAGGGGGTGCTATTAAGTTGGAAAAGCAAGATAGCAAACTACTGCTCATTAAGAAGAAATAGCTATGGGTTATATTGGAAACATGGGTTCCAGTCCAAATTGTTCCCACGTTCCTACACTGAAGAAATATCTTTATAAACCTTAATTTACCTTGGATGCATTGTGCATATTTTTGAACTGATTAGTGATTAAACTAAGATAAAGTTGTTTGAACTAGAAACTCAATTATTAATTGTTCTCATAGGAAATAAAGGTCAAAAACAAAAAAAAAAAAACAAATACTAAACTTCATAAGGAGCCAATGAGAGATAAAGAGAGATAACGATGTCTGTTAAAAGCAGAAGGTGAAACTGGAGCTTGTTCAGGAGACCAGAGAGAAAACTAAATTACCTCACTGCGGTCTGAGGCTGGGTTTTAACAAAAACAGACTTTATTGCTCCGTATTGTGCCTGAGTTCCCTCACTGATTCACTTAAAAAATCCTTTTGCTGTTTATAGAGCAATTAATATTTTCT
This sequence comes from Megalops cyprinoides, assembly GCF_013368585.1. NCBI lineage: Eukaryota > Metazoa > Chordata > Actinopteri > Elopiformes > Megalopidae > Megalops > Megalops cyprinoides. The sequence continues at coordinate 5,357,612 of NC_050589.1, read as the reverse complement.
GGAAATAATACACAAACAGGATTTTTTGGGTATCATAGAAACCCACAATGATTGCATTTGTGAGAATATGAACTTACATGTGAAACATCAATGTATAGTTCTTACCCTCACAACTTTTCAACTAAGACTGTCCTGTTCCCCTTCTCTTTTCTGATCCACTCTTTTCTTTATCTCCCCCCACTGGTTAGAAACTGCTGTTTGTACCTAGACAGTCTGGAACAGGCATAATGGGTCCTCAACTACACTATTCCTACAGCACATATCTACTGCTTAATCTTTCCCTGTACCCCTACCCCCACTGCCTGTTCACCTCTGGCTCATTGTCTTCCAACAGATGGTGCAGTGCCTTACACCTATCTCCTTGAGAGTTACCAAGTACACCTAGGATAATAAATTTTGGCTTCAATATGGCAACGACCAAAAGTAAACATTTACACTTCTGCAAATTGCAACCACTGCGGGCCTCTTTGCGTGCGGTAATGCAATCGCTCAGAACTGTGAAAGCGTTTTGAGCGCTGATACACTGAAATGAGTCTCCATATGCATATTGCGTCTGCAGACTCTCAGACAGTCAGGCGTGCATACGCCACCTGGCGGAGGTTGCGCTTTTGGCTCTTGAAGGGCTGGAATGAGCTACCCTCCGGTGCCAGAACAGCGATTCGCTCACCGCCTCCCATGGCCTTCTGATGACGCACCCCTTTATAAGTTCCTCTGCGCCCTAACTCGAATCCATGGGGAATCTATCTATGCTATGAGACTTTTTCTCTGAGTCAGCACTTTTATGAGTCAACTAGTAATTGGTTTGGGGCTGTTCTCAGGGTAGTCTCAGGATACAACCTGTGTAGCTGCGTATCCGCACCTAGTTCGAGCGTGCAGGATAACTTGCAATTTGTATTTAAATTGTTCTGCTCCTTGCACAGAACACAGAGGTCTGTTGTTACATTTTCCAGTGCTGCTCAAGTCTTTGTGGATAAGGGTGTCTTTTAGGTAAGTAAGACATCCTTAATTCAGTTGGATTAGCATCAATACTTTGCAAACTTTGTATAGCAAAGATGGGATAGAAAGATATTTTAAAGCTGCTGGTACTGTGTAAGTAATAATGATTTTACGTTTGAACACAGAAAGGCACAGCGCTCCTATGTTATTTAGCCAGAGTGTGAGTAAATATGGAGAGTACTATGTTGTTCTAAAACTTAAAAATAATGATAATAAACTATTGAAAATTCAAAGAGGAAATATGATCTTTGCATGATAATGGAATATCAGGGTCATATGAGAAACACTATATGGACAAAAGTATTCGGACACCTGACCATTATACCAACAGGGACTGTAATGACATTGTATTCAAATACATATACTTTAATATGGAGTTGGTCCCCCTTTTGCAGCTATAACAGCTTCCATTCGTCTTGGAAGGCTTTCCACAAGATTTTGGAGTGTTTCTGTGGGAATTTGTGCCCATTATGAGTTCAGGCACTGATGTTGGACGAGAAGGCCTGGCTCACAATCTCTGTTCCAGTTCATACAAAAGGTGCTCGATGGTGTTGAGGTCAGGGCTCTGTGCAGGCCAGTCAAGTTCTTCCACACCCAACTCATCAAACCATGTCTTCATAGTCCTTGCTTTGTGCACTGGGGCACAGTCATGTTGGAATAGAAAAGGGCTTTCCCCAAACTGTTGCCACAAAGTTGGAAGCATAGCATTGTCCAAAATGTCTTGGTATGCCGAAGCATTAAGATTGCCCTTCACTGGAGATAAGGGGCCTAGCCCAAACCCTGAAAAACAGGTGTGGTCAAATACTTTTGTCCATATCGTGTAAGGTGGCTGCATTTCTGATTAGATCACAAATGAGTTACAGACTCAGCAGGGTAACAGCAACCATGGACAGCAGAAACCGTGGATCCGTGGCAGTAAAGCGATGGTTGCAGAGCAGGATGATTTTGATTGGCAGAATAAGATGGTCCAAGAGGGTGGCAAAGGCCCTGAATAGACACTGAAATGTCCAACAGCAGTGAAGAAAAACTCCTTTGGAGAGCCTCAGTGGGGTCAATTTTCGAGGTCTGGAACACTTTCTACATCTCAACAGGACTGTGACTGCACTGGACCAGGCGGCACATAAGCCAATTTACTCATAGAGAAAGACCAAATGCTGTGAATGAGGTGCAAATAAAAACCTTATTTTTGCTCAACAAGACTCCAGTTCACCAGACTACAAGTCAGGCATCTGAAAACATCAACAGTCAATGCCAGGGACTGGTTGGCACAGCCCTCTCTCTATTCACGACCAGGAGCGACACACCTTACCAAGGGGCAGTCAAGAAGGAACACCCCCCCCCCCCCCATCATAAATCTATTAATCTCACTTACAAGGGACCAAATAGATCCATATTTTTGTGGCAGATTTTTGTCACAGATTTTAAAAAACTGAAACAGGGTCATATTCCCATGCAAATTGAGGTAGATCATTCCACAGCTTGCAGGCCTGCAGCAAAGAGCTCAGCCACCTGTTCAGCTCTTGGCAAATCCATGTGCTGGAATGCCAGGTTGGGAGGAGGCAACCTTGGCTAATACAATGATTATTTTTTTTGTCTTAGCTCAATGATGCAAGGACAGACTGTGGTGCTAATTTCCACTCTCTTACTCCTTTAGTACATACAAAACATGCCCAAAGAGAAATGAGAGAATCAATGCAAATCTTTAGAAAATATATTTGGGGGAAAAAAAACATTTATGACATGTAATGCTTTTATAAATATAACATAATATAGATTTCTTATACCTTTAATTTTGGTATCGGTTTGAGTAATCATTTTTGATTGACCTTCATGCGCTGAAGTAACCTTGAGTGTTGCAGAAGGACTATACATTGTCATCATTAGAGGCATGACTGGGCTGAGTACTCCTCTGTTTCTTTCAAAGCAGCCAGAGTGAGCTAGCCTCTGCAAGGCTGGAGCCGAGTCTTTTTTAGCGATGAATGAACTTTTTGTGTGTGCTACCCTGACGGAGGTCAGCTAGTGTGGTGTAAATGAGCAGAATTCTACATTACTTGTGTGCAGCAGACAAATTAATGGAGAGCTAAGGCAGATGAGGAAATGAGGAATACATTTCAGAGTCTGAACATATTGTGGTCTACTGTAAATACCAGTAAAATCCAAAGGCAAGTCTGCATCTCACACGCATATCGTACTCTTGGAATGCTTTGTTGATTAATAAAAAAAATTCCCTAAATAAATGTTAATTATTCACTTCCATTATAATATACAATATGTATTTATCTATGTATTTGCCCTCTTTAGCACATTGCTCAACTTATACTCATTTTCTGTAACTACTGCTGTTCATTGCTAACATCTGTGCTGGTATACTACATCTGATTGAAGTGTAGCACAGAAGCTACAGTGTTTGATTTCTGACAAGTCAAGGAACAGCAGCATTTTTCTCCAAGGGGCAAATCTTCACATGCATCCATCTAGCATGTTTCTGTCTGCCACAAATTTCAAATACATGGCAGTTTCTGTCTATGGTTATAGAACAAACATCTTTCTGACAGGCGCCGTAGAATTAAGAAACAAGCCAAAATAAAAATGAACATTATTCGTTCCGGGCTGTGTTTGGAAACTGTGCCAAAGTTTTGATGGTATTGAATATGATTCTTATATGAACCATTTTGTTTGCTGTAAGAGGTGCATTATTTCTCAGCTGAATCTGGGATCTGTTTATTCTATCAGACAGCTTTGACAGGGAGGCCTTTGTGTCGTGTGACACTTGTAACATGTTAGTCGACGTGACAGATGCTTGGAAGAGTCATACCATGTTTGTAGAAAACAGTATGTATCCTCACTCACCTTGTAGTGTATGTACCTTTCAACATTCTGCATAATTCACTAATCCGGGTATGTCTGTGTCATCATTCCTGTCTACATTGCAGGGTAAACACACACGCACACACGCACAAACATCTGCAGTTTTGTTAGTCCAGCTTTATCGCCCATTAGGAAACCGCTTATATGTTAAAATTATAATATCACTGCTCTCACAATACCAAAAGTGCTAAATATTATAGTATCTAAATGCAGTGAGATATTATTTTAATAATTCCCAACACTGAGAACCAAACATGCATTACACACTTGAGGAAGATAAGTATTTGGACATTTTGATTATGGGACAACTACTTTTAAACCCAGATACAGCACGGTAACATGGGATTATTAGATACATAAAACATGAATCCAATTAAAAAGCCACATAATCTCATGCAGTGTTACAAGTCACGAGCGGGGACTGGTCTGGCTCGTTAAGTACACTCTAGTGGGTTTCAGACCATAAACGACAAGAATGGAGTCCACATTACATGGCACATTATTAACAACTTAATTGAAACCTGCTCATACCATTTTTTATTAAATGGAAATTGATGAAAGAATTCAATAACGCCGGCCAACCATATGCGTCATAATGGCGAGAGGGCAGCCACGGTTAAAGCTTCAGACACAAATGAATGTCCTTTCCAGTGCTCTAGGAGTCCAGTTCTTCTGCAGCGTGTTTAAGGACCTACTGGAAATTAAAACAGAGAAAGGACAATGGCAAAAAAATGCAAGCAGCACTGGACCCAGCTCAGGTCTGGTGGAATGGCAAAGGAACAGTCCTTTTTTTTATTGGGGCCATTACTCTTGTAGAGGCATATATGCAGAGAGAGCAAATCGCACCGCGTCACGCAGAGACCGCCGTCGCATGAAAGCGTTTTTTCCGCTGAAGCTGCAGGGCCCTCTCCTCTGGGTGGCTGACACAACCCGCTGGTCTTACCTGCCGGGAGCTTTCAGGGGTTTTAGCAGAAATTTATGAGGGGAAGAGAAAAAGGGGAGGAAGCGATGCATTTCCAGAGGTTTGGTGCGAAAAAAGACCCCCAGGTATCACCTGCGTCGTGACACTGGAGTGTCCCCAGATCTAATTACACAGTGCCTGTCTAATGGAGCAAGGCAACGCAGCTGCTTATCGGCCTCAGCTGGGAGGCGGAGGGAGTTCCTCTGGCAAAGCAGAACCAAAACACTCGTGGCTCGAGCCTTCCGACGGGGACCCAAAATAAATAAGATCTGCGGGTCTGGAAGGTAAAGTGTTTATCTGAAGCCACACTAGCATGAGCACAGATATTGCAGAGATTCAAGGCTTGTATTTACTGTAGGATTATACCTGCCAGGCTTCTGGTCAATGGATAAATGGGCAAAATTTTACCACAATGGTTACCACAATGGTCACAATGGAACGGTGAAAGGTGGGTGTGTCTGCAATGCATCATCCAATCTGCCATTTATTGCAATTCTGTAACTGAGCAGCATCATTTTTAACATTTACTGATTTTTTTCATACAGTGCCAGCAGCTGCCAGACTGAGAAGTTTTAATTGCATTTCTTAATTAGCACAATTTTATTTCAAAGCAGTCCTGGTAATGCATTCTGAGACACACCCTCTTTGGAACTTTTCTGCTTTGCAGATACTTAAATTTGCTTCCAACAAGCATCTGTTTCTGTAAAAAGGGAAGAAACATGCTGATCCACTTTTGAATCACAGCTGGAACATCTCAGTCCCAGTTGGATAAGTTTCACTCCAAAGTATAGCCCTTGAAAATATGTAGCCCTAATTAACCTGCACCATCTACTGTGATACCCATAGAAAGGGTCTCCAGATATAAAAGATCAATTCAAAATGGATCAGGAAACAGCTTGCTTTTCTGAACAGAGGCACGAATTGTTCATTTCTGTCCTTCATATACTGGCCACTTTCTAATTTTCCTAATCGATTAGAACAAAACGAGATAATGGAAATCAAATGAAGACAATTTGCCATAGGCCCATATGCCTTCCGCAAAGCTTGAACTAAGCACTTCTGATTGGGAAATTATATAAAGGGCTTTATTTCCAAGGCTATTACTTAATTTTCCAATTGTGACTGCCATGGAATTTGAAAGATATTTGCTTTTTCTAAGAAGAGGAAGCTTCGTAGGAGGCATATGCACCTATGGCAATTTTTTTTAATATCTTTTTTGATTTATTCCAGACCCTGAAATCATTCATAATAATTATGATGAACATTATTTCTGATTTTAACAATGAAATCATTGTTAATATCATTAAATTAAATGTATCTCGCCGTGTGTATTTTTCTGTGTAACGCATTTCAGCTGACCTAAGCCATGGTTGGCGTATCTGTCCAGTGTGTTATCAGAGGTAAGCTTTCTTTGATTCAGCTAGGAGAAAAGGCCACCATGCCTTTTGCTGACCTAGGAATAATGTAACTCAATGGAATATAAATTACAGGGCCTCCTGGAAGGGAAGTGCCCATCTCTGTCCTTGTATAATGAAACGCCAGACACCACTGGCTCCCTTAAACACGCAGTACAGTCACCTTAACACTCACAGTACAATCATCAGCCAACTGGGTCCTTTGGAATAAACCTTGAAGGGAAGGTGGCTTTCCTGCTTGCATGTTAATTTTAATGCTGTCCAAAATCCAAGGGCCTGGATTGCAAAAGACAAATGAAACCTACAGTGCCCTCCTGACCTAACGTGAGGTGAGGGGGAGCCGGAAGGCACAAAGATCAAAGCACTGATTTCGGTGAACCAGACACAGGGCCTTCTACAAGGGCAGGGAGCAGCAAGATATCAGACCAGTCCAGGAGCTGCCTACAGCGGTCTGGACCAATGGAGAGCAGCCCTCATTGACAATCACATTAGATCTGCCTGACTCAAAAGGCCCAAACTGCCTTCCGTTGTAAGCCTCCAGCACAATCTCCGACCTCTAAGTGGCCAATGCACAGCGCCCTCTACTGGTTTCAGGCCCCTTGCAGGAAACAAGCCCATGACTCCAGCTTGGACAGTGTACACACAGTATGACAACCATAAAAAAAACTTAGTATCGCAGGCAACTCTCAGTGGTATGACAGTGCCTAAAGGAACAGGCCACTAACCAAGATAATTGGGCAGCAGGTTGTTTGTGGTTACAGGGTGGGATTTATGTGAAGCATTGTGATCGCTGGATGGGACAGAGCATGCATTTTAGAGAGTGGAAGGCCATTTCCCAAAAGACAAATTCACGTTGCAGTCAGTTGTCAGAACCACCACTCAAATAGTACAGTTCGGTCATTGTGGGAAACAGTCATCAGATCTGAGACTGAGCTTCTGTGTGAATAGGCCAAGCAAACACCCATGCTTCCCAGAGTTTTAGAGCTTATGAGAAACAAGTGGCTCAGTGGCTACACTGAGGTGATCAACACAAGTTTTGACCCCTCCATCGAAATACCACAGCACGTCAAGAAGAGAACAGACAAGGAGAAAAGAATCAAAAGGGTAATTTCTCACCCATCAAATTAAAGCAGTCAGATATTCCACCCTCTGGAGATGGAGAACAAGAGCATTAGCATAAAAAAAAACAATTAAATCAAACATAATCCAAAAAAGACTCAGCTCTCAGATGAGTTTGTCTTAGATTTCTATACTCACATCTTATTCTTAATTTTACTTTATATTCAGACTCATTCATCTGATTTTGTTTTTTCCCCATGGCTGTTGGGGGAATAACCTGAAGTGATTCTATGATAGTTCAAACTTTGAAACCAAAGATATTAGACCACTTTTGATTTTTTTTTTCCTTTAGGTGTAATTTTCATTATATTATGTTTTTTATGTTTTTTTGCCCTGGCCTGTCATATGTATATAAACACGCACACACACACACATCTTTTTGTATAATATTTTCAAAAGGATCGATTGCTAGGATAATGATAAAATGTAAATATTCCTCCTGGAATGGCACTTGTATTATACATTCTAACTTCTCTTGCCTTGTCGTCTCAATCTGTTTTCTGTATTTGCACTGTTAATGCAGAGAGACACCAGCGGGCACATGGATGATTCACCATGAAATCTGATTAATTCTCCATTTAAAAGCATGAACATGAAGACTATTGAGCAGGAACTTTTTCAATTTAACTGCAAATACTTTCAGACAGAGAACACTTGAGGCTCTTCCATTTTTTTTTACTTAATGCCAGATTGGATGGAAACGGTCATTCCTGTTAAAGATCACTTTTCAGCACCAAGCCAGCATTATCTTCAACTGAACAGAATTGCTTGCTGATCAATGATATTTATTTTTGCTTAAAATTCTGAAGACAATATGTCATCTTAGAACATTGTAAATATTTGAGGACAGAACAACATATCATTTTCTCCACAAAATATTAGCATCTCAGTTATAGGTTAAGAATACTGACATATCTTTTCAGATTGCTGGAGAAGAGAAGTGGATAATTTGACAGATTCTTCACAGAAAATACACATTTTCCCAAACACACGGTGGATAATGTCCAAGGCCTGGAAACAAAACGTGTCTCTGAGGTTTCCACATGCTGTAATTCTGGATGTATTTGTGTGCGCTTTGCATGGAGCACAGGAGGGGGAAACAGTATTTTAGGGTACAACACAGACAGAAGTGAAATTTCATGTTGCGGAAGCCAGGGGAGAGTGAGAGCTCGATTAAACCCAATTGTTCCCAAATTATTCTCATGTAGAACAGCATCGGAAACATGCCAAAAAAATAACTGTCATGTTTTATTACCTTTGGTGCGCAGTGAGTCAGCGACACTGTTAAAATTACCTATAGCCCTGAGGAAAAAGAATTACGCTTTCTCCTTTATTACTGATTGCACATTGCACATTGCACATTATAGTCAGGACTAACAATGGGACAATGGAAAGTGCTATATTAAAGTATCTTCCGACACATCTCACAGGCTAGGAAAGAGAGTCACCTGAAAGAGCTCAGAGAGATGCAGAGACGCTGCCATTTCGGATGTTTTTTTTTCCCCCCACATGCGGTGCCATTGTGTAATATCCCCCAGTGTCCTCTCTTTCAGAGCCATGCCGCAGCACTGACAGAGTGACCTGCTGGGTGTGGCGTTCGCTGAATGAGACCATGCTCCCCCACAGAGCACATCAAGGTCCCTTCGCATCCAGCATCTGACGGAGAGATTGTTCTCTCCCCTGACCAATGGGCACTGGAGGGACAGCGGGGCTGCTTGCCGACCCTCTATTTTAAGGTCAAAGGTGCTGCTTTCTGTGTTTGCCCATGCTCCCCTCAAAGGGAGAGCAAAATCTTGTGCAAGCAAAGGGAAGGAGGGTGAATGATATTTGCTCTGGACACACATGTCTTCTCCAGGGACTTCCATCCTGCTGCCTTCAACTGGCTGCTATGTCTCAGATGGTCTCTCTTCTAAATCACTTTGGTGCAGAATTCATCTTCCAAGGCCTAATGTAACTGTTTTGGGAAATTAAACAAAGGTACTTTTCTAATATTGTGATGTTTAACAATCATATTACAATGAACCTTTATGGCTCTTATACCCTGTTTCTGCCCAGGTCAAATATTGGGTTAAAAATGCATTGTTCAAACATACCCACTTCCTGTGACTATTTTGTGTTTTCTGGGGTTTTGAGTTACAACAAAGTTCACCCTCAACATTTTTTTTTAATAAACAGAAAATAACATTTTTTTAAATAGCCAGAATGTGCTGTAGCATTATCTGATATTTGTCCAAAAGTGCTTCAGCACCTTTAGTTTGGCCTTTTCAATGATGATGCTAAGGATGCTAAGGATGCTAAGGACCTCAGTCTTCCTTCAGATAGGAGCACATGAAAATTTCAGAGTAAAGTCCAGCAGTGGTAGATATTTTCTTTTTCATTTTTATTCAACATATTTGACACAGCTTACCTATACTTGAGTCTCTACTTATTAACAGTAGAGAATGTGCTGAAAAAATGGACAGTGGGTCATGTCTTTTCTTTTGGCAGTGATTTTTTTTTAGGAGTACTTGACTTCCTTCAAGTCCGTCAATTTTACCAACATTCTGTATTGGAACAATTGTGTTTCGGGGCCCTTTTCCCCTTGTCATGCAGGTTTAATCCAGAACAGGTCTCACTGAGAATGAGCAGGAACCATCTTCTCTCTGGCTTGCGATGCCTCCCTGACTGTCTCAGGCTGATTCCATTTAAGTTTAAATGGGATGCTTAATTATATCAGCCCTTAATTGGTTTGTAGGAGTATGAGTGTAATGAAGAGTGTTATGCGTTCACCTCTTCTATTATTTCCATTAACAGTGCCTCTTAATATTCCGTATTGGGCTTCAGATCTGTCACTCTTGCTTGCCGCTACTTCATATTTCTACGCTGCCTTGAACAAACAGATCATTTTGTCTTTTATGTTGCTGATCTCTAATCGAGCAATTCAGGTCAAACCCCCCCCCCCCCCCCCCCCCCCAAAAAAAAAAGTATAAATCAGAGGTTGGAACAAATATTGATCCTACCTGCTGCCATAAATGTGGTAAGAATAATTTTGCAAAACCGAAAACATTTAAAATTGACATTTTGCTTCGGAGCAGCGGTTGGTCACAGCGGCAGAGAGGGGCTTCGCTGCAGTAACATTTTGTTCTTGAAAAAGTCTTTAATAATGCCAGAGAATGGAAAAGTGATGTAGAGCAGCCACTTGCAATTACCAGTGGAAAAAAAAAGAGGCCCCACTTTGCCGCCGCTGACATGACTCAGAGATGAGTGACATGCAGAGGGGGTCAGAGGAGAGCCTTACATTACCGCTGAGGCCAGCGCGTATGACGCCTCTTGGAATGGGACGTGTTTGAGGGACAGAAGTGCCCTCTCATCTCCACACTCCCCTCTCTCTCTCTCTCTCTCTCTCTGTCACCAGCTCTCTTCTGTCATATCAGCCATTATGATTGACGAGGATTTTCAACAGAGAGCTTTCAATGTCATGGGATGGGCTCCACCGACTCCAGCTTCTCATAAAGTCTCATTTATATCATGGCAACCCTTCCTAACTACTGCTCTAACTAGTACACAAACTAGTGCTCTCCCCTAGCTAGTACTGTGAGCTGCAATCATAACAATCACAATCTGAGATCGCAACCCCTCACCCCCTTTGATTCCGTTTACCCCTCTGGTGGTAAAATATGGTTAGTACATCCCCACTGCATCCCTTTGATGTGAACATACAAGACAGACACACTAGCAGTCAGATGGATGGACAAAAGCAATACCCTGTGAGGTGAGGGTAATGATTAGCACATGCCGTTGTGCTCCATATTGAATGGAGCCTGTCTGGTGTTACATTTTTACATACTTTTGGGGAAAAACGTAGACACAGTTCAATAGTGGTGTGCTGTCAGAGCCTTCACATTATTCTCTGAAGGCCCAAATCTATTTACCCTTGACTGCTTAATTGTTAATATTACTTTATCATTATTTAATTAACTCAGCTGGACTGCATGGCAATGAATGGGGTTTGCCAGACAGGAAAAGGAGTCTCTGTAGAGTGACAGTGAGCTGGTGAGTGACATTTATTTATCTAAGCTGGTTAATTGCTTGCCAGTTTGATGTCTGTATTGTGTTGAATTTGACAAAATGCATTGAGAAAATTATAAAAAATGATTGACTCCTATTTATATAATTAAGTGAGCACACCTTAAATGGCTAAATTATATTTGGACATGTATCTGGCTGCCAGTTCAATATCATTCTGTTGGTTATGCTTTTTCTGTTTGTTGCTGGATGTAAGGTAAGTGGGGTCAGGAGTGAAAAAATTCAAAACAGCACGATGACAAAGTTACAAAATCTGTATTAGTTACATTTACTTTTCTTGTATAACATATATGTTCATAACTGAAACATTCATTTCAACAGAACTGTAAAAGCAAAATTCATTTTCAATTAAATTTATCATGTGGAAGACTGAAGTTTGGTTCTCAGATCATAAATTGAAAACAGCATGTAACAGTACTTTTTTCTTCTTCCATTAAAAAAAAAAAAAGTTTCACCTCTTTGAACTCGCACTGAACATATCTTTGGAAATGCATTCCCTCAGAAAATGCCTTTATTTCCATAATTTGATTGTTGTGAGACAATACAATGGTGTGATCCAAATTCCCTGCTAAGGGACACTTCTAACAACTTGTTGCAGCTCTGAATACTCAGATCCATCAGGCACATCATTCCATTGTAAAAGAGCAAACCATTAGTGTACATGTCCTCTTCCTTATCAACCTCAGATCCCACTGGACTGAGGAATACACCAGAGCAAAACATCAGCATACAGCAACACACCATCATTAAAATCCTATGGCATGTTAACACTGATATCGGATTACACACCTTAACATGTACGCTCATTATATGTGCGGCAGGGAGTCTGTCTGAGGCCGACTTTTGTAGCGAGTCTGTTGGAATGACTGCGTCCCTAATCAATATCCCCTTTGGTATCACTGTGAATTTGAATGCCGCCTCTGAGTGATAGAAAAAAAGCAATTTCAAAAAGCAGGCTGTTGCTTTGTACTTTTTGACGCTGTTGCTGCTGATTATTCTGCTGCGTCTGGCCCCAGCCACCACTCGGTCTGTGAAAACCCGGCAGGGGTCAGAGACAGAAACCCTCGGCAGCCATGTAATCTGGGAGAGTAAATGAACGCTGGCGCCACATTAAAAGTCCCCTCACTTTGAAAATAGGGAGCCATTGTGTGTCTTTTCTAATTACGCCGGAATAATTTGCTGACAGAAGGTATACTGACGCACAATCAGGACTTCATATTTCATTTCCATTCGCTTCATTCTGACCGCTGTATATTAAAAAAAAAAGATCTCTGGTGCCCGGTTTCGCAAAAAAAGCCTGATTAAATCAGGCCCTGGCCGGGGCCAAGGGAGGAAATGGGACATGATTTCAAATTTGAAATCCACAATGGGAAAACACTTAAGTAATTCAAATCCCTTCTGCTGCTTGAATGTTTAATACCTAAAACAGATTGAATAATTCTACCTAAACCGCTACATTTCCATTTCATTTCCACTCACTCCAGTTGAGAACTATTGCCCATTGTACCATTAGCTACCCTTTTAACAGCGACATATATTCAGACCTTCTTAGGATGGCGTTAGCAAACCAACCACAATCCAGAACTGCTTACCACACTCAGTTCACATGGAAAGGTGCGTCCATTGATACTGTTAAAACTGCTCTCCTCCAGGCCTTTATTTCTTTCCCTCTTTTGAAATAAAAATGATCGATTTCATTGTATTAGTGATCAATTTAATCTGTTACCAACACCTCTGATGCTGCACCTCACCACCCATTCCCCCCTTCACAGGACAAAGATGGAGACTTCATTACACAGGGCATATTAGCATTAGATAACAAGATCCCAACCCTACACAGATCCAACCTCTGTAACACAGGAACAGGGACCTGCCTCTCATTTCAACCATTCCATCAAGAGGGCTTTCCAAAGAAAATCACATCCACCCCTTTGCTCAGTATCTCTCCCAGGCGTACAACTCATGGATGCAATGTTGACGTTTCATACGTCACCGCACCAGCAGTTCTTGAGCCTGTCATCTGAGAGCACTAAAGGAAACAGATATAAGTTGCCCTGGATTAATTTGGACCTCTTTTTTTTTTCCCTCTGACTTTCAGCGGAGAGGAGGAGGCATAGGAGAGAACAGCCTGTATTCACTCCAACTTTCTGTTCAGCGGGAAATGTGAGTTTGGCCCGGGCGGCCCATGATTCATTCATCATGTGCAATCACGCTGTGGAGAATCAGCATCAATATTCAGCCTAGCGCGCAGGAGCGCTTTCTTTTTTCGGTGCCGCTCCCCACCCGCACATCTGCCAGGCACAGGCAAGCAGGCGAAGCTCTCTCACTCCAGCTGATACAACTCTAATTAGCAGAGTTAAGGAAGCCGCCGCTGCACCTCCCCTGCCCCCCCCTACCCCTTCCCCCCTGCCCCCCGATGCCGCCAGGGCTCACGTCTCCATGTCCGGACCCTCCATTAAAACCTGTGTCCCATGAATTAATGATGCCACACTTCAGACAAAAAAAAAACATTGCCATTTCAATTGAACCAATTTACACTCCCACGCAGCTGCTGTGGATTTCACCGCCACGAGTTCCACCAATCCAAAAAAACACGGTCCTGCACTTCCTGGACTCTGCAGTTGGCCACCCGTTGGTCTACCAAATATATCTTGTCTTAGTACAATTTTTTTTGTATTTGTATTGTAACTAAATCATAGCAAATGTGAAATAATTCTCAAAAATGTGTATACCCACAAGTGTGCAAAAGAGGCTATACTCCAAAAACCAACATTTTTAGTTTTCAATTTATCAAGATTATGTAAAACACACTTTTTAGCCCTTCTCTCCTCATGCCAGTGCAGCAGCCTAGTTGGACTCTTCATTTGTAAATGGCCTGTAATTATCTCAGTTTTGGAGTAGCACTTTTCTACAGGCTGTTTTATCATTAATGGAGGGTCAAAGAAGTGAAATCACCAATGTTTTGAATAATGCCGCGCTGACTTTCAACCCACAATAATGTTTGTGTTTAATTGTGTTTACATAATGGGTTTCCCAGCTTATTTATTTTTTTATTTTATTTTATTTATTTTATTTTTTTTTAAAAAAAGGTTTCTAAAAATGAAACCTTTTAATTAATTTCTATTGGGAATATTGCATGTTTGCATTCTAGTAGAATATGAATCTGAATATGAATATGAATCATTAAATTATGGTGCAGTACAGATCAGATTGGCAGAAGTAACTGGGCTTTTTCGCACTATCACAGACCTGCCAGGATTCAACAAGTGAAGCGTGCGTCACTTTGGGAAAAATGCACTGCCTTCAAATGAAGCAGGAAGTGATAACGCAGTATGATGTCCTGCCAAAAACCTGCTCAATGATCCTCTTTAAGCCCTCTCCAGACCTTACTGTGTCACTGGAACCTGTACTATAAAACCATAAATCTTACATCACTTTGCATGCATTATAATTTTTTCAATAAATGGCCACAGATGACTTGCACAGCACACTGAAAGATTTTAAGAACATAGCCTTCCCATGAATCACAAAGGACAAATCAAGTATGAAGTTTAAAATTAAAAGAAGATTTTATCAATTTGCCACTGAATAAAATACCTTATTGATTAACACACGCATAGACACTACATAGAAGATGTTTTTAATCTACTCTAGCAATGTATTGAATGTATTTTGATTCAGTTTGAAGTAATTAATTCAGCACTGAGGAACTGGTTTGTTTCTCCCTTACAAAGATCCCATATACACTTGCATTTAAAACACATCTACAGTAAAGCATTTACACCTTCTTGTTCTTCAGAACTGTTCCGCAACACATCAGCTCATGTGCAATTTAATTTAAGCCTGTTTAAATTAAAAACACAGTGTGGCACTGTAACACTTTTCACACTCTGGATCTGCACAAGAAAGCATCTTGACACCACAGCAATTAAAAATGCAAAGTGCATAATCCTATTATGAACAGGCCAGCAGCAAAAATAAAAGATATGCATGTTGCTCTGGACAAGAGCATCTCCAAAGCAAACGCAATGTAAGGTAAAATAGTGCAGGTCACACCTGTTGTGAGGGGTTCTTTCTTTACGGGGCATCCATGTGGCTTTGTGGTTAGAAGCAAGGCTTTTAACCCATGATTCTGGCTACATTCCCGGGTGGGCCACTGCTGTAGTAACCTTGAGCAAGATGCTTAACTTGAATTGCCTTAGTAAACATCCACCTGTATTAATATAATGTATAACATTTAAAAATATAAAGTGTTCTGGATAGGAACATCTGCTAAGCAGATGTAATTTAATTTAAAGCGATGACGAGTCTGAATTCCTTTCGCATTGTCTGTGAAGAGTCACCACTCTGTGTTTCCTGTTTGTGATGCAAAGACATTCGTCATTAAAATGTTGTGCAAAACCCAAAATATTCTCAGTCATGTGAAGCCAAATTTGGGGAATTAGGTCAATTATACGTGCTCTCTCATTGTTTTAGGTTGACGCACTGATTCTCAATCCTGCTCCTGGGGCCCCCTCGCTCCGCACGTTTTTCATCTTTCCCTGCTCCACCTACCTGACTGAACTCATCAGTGGCACTTTTGATTAGCTGAGCACACCTCATTTAATCAAGAGCATGTGTTTGGAGCAAGGATAGATAGAAGATATGCAGGACAGGGGGGCTCCAGGAGTAGGACTGAGAAACACTGGGTTCAAGTATATTAAAATACTAATATTCCCAAATTTAAAAGTGGTTACTTCCAAAAATCCAGATTTTCATCAACAGCAGACAGCAAGCTATCCAGGAATTATTTACTCAAGGGAGGTTTATGTCACTGAGTCAGAACTGAGGATTCTTCATCTTGAATCACAAAAACAAAAGACCCACAGCTCTTTTCTGCCAACTGTTTCATGCTATGCCACGTCCATCTGGGAATGAAGTTTTGGGAGGAAGATCTACAAAACTATAGCATCATGTCAGCCACATGTTAGCTACCTGAATTTAGAGATGTACATAATTAATAGGCAAAGATTAAAAGCAAGTTTAGGTGTTACATTAAAAAGGTTTATTGAAAACCAAAAGGATTGATGACTCGTTTAAAAAAAGATGATAATACAGGGGTTGGGATACCACAGTAACTTATACAGTGAATGGGATTCTTTGTAAGCCAGAAGCTGTTTTCTTGCTATTTATCAGTGCAGAGGGTACTTGTTAGTGTTTTATTGGCTATGCTATGATCACTGTATGACATACCACATGATTGTGTGCCTTAAATTGTGTTATTTAAGGTTTTACCCACAATGGTGCATTCACAGTAAAGAAAAGTAAAAACAATGTGGTTTCAGTGCTGAGAGATGGTTTTGCAGACAGAAAGGTTGGGATGGTATATGGATAAATAAGTTGGCAATGGGTCACTAGCAACTACTAGCAGCTAGTAGTTTGTGCTTTATATTAATGACATATTAATCTGTCATATACTTTTTAGGTTGATGTTATAGGTCATTTGGTTTCGCTTTACAGAATTGCAACATCATGTGGCATCTTGCCACACACAAATGCTTGAAAAATATTTGCATATAGCATCCCGATTTTGTAAACGGTCATCTGGCATAATGTACAATATGCAGGAACACATTATAGTGACATCTATCTTTGGGAAGTATATTAGAGAATTAGAAGGAAAATCTGAGGTTGATAAAAGCACTGCCAATTTCCTACAACAAAGGAGTGTCATAAAAAAGAAAGTGAAAATATTGCAAAAACAGAATAAAAAAAAGTGTTGGATTGAAAGGTTTGAATTATGCGACAAGTCTCATGTTTTTATCATCTGAAAAATTTTATTCATATTCCTCTCCAAAACTATGAGACTTTAGAGATGCAGCTCTAGGTTTGTTCTTCTGAAGGTCAAGGAAACAGTGCACTGTAATTCAAGCGGTGTTTACAAAACAACTCATTGTGGCTTCTGTGAAGATAAAAAGATCAGATTTGCATAGTCTGACAAAGTAAAAACAAACGAAACATGCAGTGAATGATTATATCTGGCTATATTATGATACTCAAATCAAAGTGGGTCTATATCAAAGACCAGAATATATGGCGTGCAATAAGATCAAATACTAAATATTAAATTAGTTAAATTATCTATTTTACTGTTTGTCTCCAACCTCCAGCTACTCTTGCGTACCTTTCTTTCATCATTTTAAATACACACAGAGACAAGGCTTGATGTACATGAATGAACACCATCAAAGTCTATTTTAGAAGGGAAGGATATAGACCTATTTGAAACATTTACATGTAATGGTTCAATTTTGAAAAGAAAGAAAAAAGCTTTTTCAGCCAATCAGCCCTGCCTTAAAGGTACTGTTTATAGAGGTTTTCTGCAGATATGGCTATCAAAGTTTTGCAGAAGAATCTTCCACATCAACCCAAAAAAAGAAAGTTTTTATTTTTCCAGAGGAGTCTGGAGGAAAAGACAAGCTGGGACACTCAAGAAAAGCGTTGTAAAGCGGATTTCTGCCGACCACCTCAGAATCCCCCCACTGAGTCCAGTCAGTTCAGGTTTGATGGATCTGACGTCATTCACGCAGGGAAAAGAGTCTGCAGATAAAAAGCTTCCCTTCAGGCCCTGTCCAATACAAAGACTTCAGCAATAGCAAACGCACTATAAACTACAGGTTTGCAACCATGAAAGCGAAGACGTTTTAGAAGCCTAATTGCCCTTACTGATCTGGTCAGACGACGAAATCTGCAAGACTGCGTCTGCAGTGGACACAACAAAAGATAGTGGGGAAAGATGGGGATTTTCAAAAACAGTTAAGCAGTGCTTGAGCAAGATCAAGAGGTTTAAGGTGAATTACCAACAGTGTGCTCACAATAGATAAGCACTAAACTCCAGGTTGCTTAGAAGCTACATCTTAAAATCTGAAGCACCCGTTTATTTGAAAACGTCTACTCTCCAGTGTAACTGGTGGATTCTAAAATTTTCCAGTTCAGGAGCTTAGTCATTAAGATGGCAATTAATGGTCTGCAATTAATTTTAAACTGCAATTAATTTTAAACATAATTTTAAACGTAGACAGTCTTTCATAAATGATATATTTTTTACCAACAATTGTTATATAATGTTGAAACGACCATCAAAAGGTAATACAATGGTTGGGAATAACGGTTCCACCTTCATTGCGAAAGACCCCCCTTTTTTTCAGGATCTGGTAGAAGGGCATGTATTGCATTGAAGTTTCACCATAACTGCAACCTATGTTACTTTACTCTTGGTTGTCCCTCATTCTGCTTCTTGACTGTTTCTCCTACTGGCAGTGCCTCGGCGACAGGCCTTTTATTCTAGGCTGTTTACAGTCTTGTGTATGACCGTGAATCTCTCACATTATCTGTGGCAATTGAGCCCCCATGGTGCTGAAGAGGATTGAAACAGGCCTGCAAACCCTCACTCAGCCAATGCAAATCATTCAGAATGGATTCAGGTTCAAGTGTAAAAGTGGTAATAGCCAGTGTGGCAGTGGTATTTCAACCGAAAGGAGCTAGGAGTTCTCAGCAGGCAACAGCAGGTGCTCTTTTCCTTCCTGAAAAGATCGACCGTTGTGAATTTGCAGCTTTGCAATAACGTACCCACAAAAATGCCAGGTTCTTACTGCACTTCTTAGTGTAGGTGTTGGTAAAATATTGAAATTGCAGTATTCTGATGTTTTGTAGGCAGGTTAGCATTTGGCTTTATATCACATTACTACTCTCTGTGTATTTATTGCTGGGATTCCCAGCTAGAAATATTAGGGAGGCATATTTTCATTTCTTTGGCAGCAGTGAGGCAGTGTAGGAAGCAGAAGGGAAATGGATTTGTAATCAGAAGGCTGAGTAAGACACTACAGCCTGAACTACTACTCTAAATACCGAGCTGTAAAAATGGGTAATGGGTAATGTTTAAAATGTAAACTATAGCACGTAAGTGACCCTGGATAAGGGCGTCTATTAAACGAACAAAAGCAAATGTAATAAGAACTCATAAAATCAATACAAATAAAGGCGCAAAGACTCCAGGTTTAGGTCAAATCAAACATAAGCAGAAGAGAATCTCTGCTACAGGATACCAGAACTACAGTAACTTTCAATTCTCTTAGCATAAAAGGAGTAAGGTAACAGGTAACCTCAGATGAAAAGTGAACAGTCCACCAGCATCAGGATTTATGCTGTGTATTTTCAGAGCTGAATTCCATTTCCCAGGAGTCGCACACATGCAGACAACGCAAACTCTGGAAGCGGACTCTGAGTCTCCAGGACGTCGCTGACGGACAAGGCCACTACATCATGGCCGAGGCCCTGAGTCAGTCAAAGACGGAGAAACTTAACAGCCCCTTTCATCACCTCTCGCATTTTACTGCTCTCGCCTCTTTTTCTCCTTGTGGTCCATTTCCCTTTATAACTTACCTCACACGTTTATATGCCACATCGCTTCCAGTTACGAGCAGCCCCCTAAGTGCTGAAGAAGCAATTCGCCACATAACAGTGACTTAAAATAGATGTTCCGAAGGGGGACCGGCGGTCCCAATAGAAATTGATCTCCTGTCACCCTATCTATATTGCAGTTGGGGCCAGTAATCTTTTTAAAACCCAACCAAACCCAATGAAAACTTCCACTTCACTAAATCCCACATACTGAATAAATTAAATCTCCACATCACTCTGCGTTTCCCAAGGCGCAGTGAAAACATGCTGAAACACTGTTTCTCGTTCCCCAATAATGCACTGACAAAACAGTCCAATTTACTCTTCTGTTTAATTTGCAAATTCGAACTTACCAAGCTTAACTTACAGTGTACTTGCATATCTAGAAAAATGTGTTGTGAAATCAGTAAAAAAAAACAATTTAATGTAAAAAAAAACCTTTCACAATAATTCTCATTTTATAAAACACATCAGTTTAAAAGCAAACGTACATTACATATTATCCTATAAAGAACACAGCATGGAGGAACATTCATCTACCATCTTGAGGTAAAGCCTCTGAATCCCCATATATTCGGCACTCCTAACAAGCAGCGGTATTTTCAGGTGCTAGACTGCCACCTGCTGAGCGGTTCTGACAGCCCTCTATCTTCAGGGCTGGGAACAATGCTCCTTCAGACGCTCATATTCATAAATATTTGGTCATGGAGCAGGTAATGCTATCAGTCACATTGAGCCAATTTAATATGTTTGTTTGCATCTCAAGAGCCCAGCAGGGAAGCCAGCCTAATCCGTCGGCGTTTTCATTGTGCCACTCCACTACTTCCAAAAAAAAGAGTGCTGCTGCATTCAGTTTATGCACACACATACACCCACAAACACACACACACGCACACACGCACATAAACACACACACACACGCACACAAACGCACACACACACACATACACCCACAAACACACACACACACACACTCACTCACTCAACACTCTCTGAAACTGAGGCACGCGCTCATATAAACATGCACGCACACGTACCACACACACACACACCCACACACACACATACACACATACACCCACAAACACACACACACGCACACGCACACACACACGCACATAAACACACACACACACACGCACGCTCATAAACACACACACACACACACCCACAAGTACGCGCACACACACACACACACACACCCACAAACACACACAAATACACACACACACACACACACATACACCCACAAACACACACACATGCACGCACGCACGCACACGCACACACACACACACACACACACACACACACACACACACACACACACACACACACAGGTGCCTAACACACCTTGAGCATGCAGCAAGCTGTTGGGTTTATAACAGTGTTTGATTTATTTATTTTTTTCCTCCCCTCTTCAAACTGAGCAGGAACTCTCTGGAGAGCACGCCAATGCTCCCTGCCCGTGTCCCTGCTGGCTACCTCAGATTATCCCGGCCTCGCACATCCAGTTAAACTGAATAAATTCCCCCTCCTTAAAATATCTGCTGAGGGCAGCTGTCTCACATCAGAGCAGGCGTCTCTTCGGGGTGGTTTTGGGGAGTGCTCTGTCCCTCCTACGGAGAAGGTTGGCCTCAGTGCTTTCATTAAACTGCAGCTGCACACAGCACTGCTACACCCACCACTCACTAGATCCCCATTCTAACTGCTAGGGAATAGCTCCAAGAGAGGAGTTGCTATCCAGCACTATCACAATTCACACTTTTTTTTCTTTAAGGCTGAAAGGTCGCTTTTATTGGATTGTCATCACATTCAGATTTTTTTTTTTTTAATCAAGCTGTTTATTTTGCTTGTGCCATTTCTGTCTGGGAAAACATACTGAAGATTTAAAGCACAGGAGCACCATGAGGACAGGCATCATAACGAGGCTGTGCTGAAGACCCCCGTGGCATTATGGGATTAGCTGGGGATTGAGGAAGAAGACTGGCCTTAAACGGATGGAGGGCGGGCGATCCCGCACAGCCACCTGAATGAATATTTATGTTCCAGAAGCAAAGTTTTGACTCAAAATGCCTGAGAGACGTGCGAACGCCGTGTGTATCCCTTCATGTTTTATTGCTCTTTTCCCACCAAAATGGCTTTTCGCACCATGCATTCTAATGAGGGAGATTGTATAACTTGGTGTTATGTAAGCCTCGGGTTGTTGACAGAATTTGCGGCTCCACTCTTGATAGGAGGCATGCAGAGAGTAAGGATCTTAAGAGCCTGCCGATGTTAATGAGAGCTATCTGAAGAGACCGTCTCCTCATTGAAAATCATACCTCATTACAGCACATCTAATTACACTTCAGGGACAGGCTTGCTCTTTCTGCCCCCTCTGCATGCTGCCCTTAAAGCGGGCCAGTGCAGTTCATTGGACGCTGCAGAACGCAGTGTGCTTGTATACATTGGGTGCAGGGTCTTGAATTAGAATTCCCTTTCATCCTCCCAACGATCAAAGAAACACATGGACGCCTCTGACAATCACATCTTGGACCACTTTGTACCAATAAAGATCATTGTTTCTTCTACTACGTTTTCTGACGGTAAACATCGAGGAGCCACGCCACCAAATTAAATTGTCTGGACAGGTCCTCGGCCGTAATTGCTTTAATAAGGTGTTGCTTTGCATAATAACTTCCTCTACCTCCCCAGTATCTGTGTGTGTTCCCCTGTAACTGTGGAATTATAAAGAGCAAAACAGTGTTTGGGCTTTGAGGTGGGATTCAGCACCAGCTTCTCATCTGCTGCAAGTGCAGCAAGCAAGTGGTGCTGAGTGAAGAGTCCACTGAGTCCAATTTCAATCGAGTGTTGTGTGTAGTGCACAAGATCCAACGGGGCATTGTGCGCTTTTTTTCCCCTACCTCTGAACATTCCCTGCTGGTTTGGTCTACAATACTACATCCCTGCAGAAACCAGAGCGTTTAGAGTTAATTGCCGTTAACTGCCGTTAGCACTACTGCAAGTGTCGTTTTGTGTTACAGTATCATTGTGCTGTCACGTTAAGATTAACATGAGAAGCCATTCATAGAATTTGTGTAGGATGTTTTTTTTTTTTTCCCGTGAATGTTGAATTCCAGAAGTGATGTCACGTACGGCAGCAGCACTGTTTGTTTGTGTAGCTAGATTGTTAAAATGCCATAAACAAAAGGCCACCCAGCATCACAACATTCTTTTTTATATTATAGCTAGCTCATATTTGTACATGACAGAAAAAATGAAAATGGCTACTGTGTATACTTTGCATGTGTATGTCTGTGTGTGTGCATTCATGTGTGTGTCCGCATGTGTGTGTGTGTATGTGTGTGTGTGTACACGCAGTTTCATTCAGACCTAATTTTGCTGAAGATCTATTCATCTATTCGGTAACTAATATCCACCGATTCCATGCAGTCCGCTACTGTTAGCCAACAGACATCTTGGAGTCAGTGAGTTTTTAGTCGTATTTGGTATGCAGACGGAAGGTAGAATTTTCCTCAGCGTAGCACTTGGTCTCTCCATAGTGTGGTGCTTCTCAGCAGCCAGGCAGGCTGCGATTCGTCTGGTGAAACACACACCTTGTGCTGCCGACACGGCCTGCAGCACGTGGTATCAATGTGTCCCTGGGTTTACCCTCTGCTTTCAGGCCTCCGGGGAGTTCCACGGCCCCAGAGATCACTGGTACTGAACCTTGACGCAGAACGTCTCCTCGTTCTTATCCTCGTGGTTGTTGATGTAGATGAGGATCTCCACCATCCCGGCGCTCTGGCTCGGCGCGAAGCGGAGCCCTATGGTGTACGTCTCGCCTCCCCCGATCTGCAAGACAGATAAAGGCATTTTCAAACCGGGTGATGCAGCAGGGAAGAGAGAGAGCGCAATGGAAGACCTTTCCTTGTGCTTGCAATGTTATCACTTGACATGGAAACATTCAGCAGAGTGATGGACCTTATATGTGTTTTGAGTTCATAACACCAGCCAACTGAAGGTGCGATATTTACGTGTGGAATAGTTCTGTTCTGTTCACCAGTCTAGTTCAGCCACCAGTCTAGTTCAGCCACAGAGGCACTATGATTACTATACAGACCTGGCAATAGAGATGTAGATTAGGATTACAATCTAGAATGTAGAAACACAGCTTTGCACAACCTAGCACCTTAAACCTTAAAGTAAACGTAAGACCAAAATACAGAAAAAAAACAATTAAAGAAAAAAACATCCTAACTGTAAAAAATGACGAATGACATAATTCCAGATTTTATCATACACATTAATAGAGTATATGCATCATGGCCAATGTCTGGCCTGATTAACAGTTGATTGCTCCCTTTGCACCTGTCTGCACTGCACAGGGTAACTTGAAGCAAGTTGTTCTTGCGAGTGTGGACTTTTCTTTCTGCATTATCTGTAATGGCCAGCTATAAGATATATGGGTCAATGTCAAGGATTTATCCAGTAATCTCCCCAACAGCACAGCTTTTATTGATTGTGCTTGTGCTTTTCCGCTCCAAGATTGTTTTATTATGACTTGGTTGTTGTTTCTTGTTGAAAAGGCAACTCCGTTCACATACTTTAAAATATAGGGACCATAAACTCTTAGGGCAAAAACAATCACTGAAGCAATTTTGAGTGGAAGGAAAGAAGATCATTTTTCATTCTTTACACATCCTTTAGATTAACAAGTTTCAGTATTTTATTGTTGTTTTACCATTAACATTTTGGGCTGTTTGTCATTTGGAATATTGTTCAGTTACAGCTTTTCTATCTTGTGTAAATGACCTGTTGCTATTTACATTAGTTCTTTCTGATTATGGATTATGACATACTATATCAGTCGAAGAACCCTTGTAAAATGCAAGAATGCCCAAATACATACCCCTTTCCATCAGGTTCTCTTGCTTTTTTACTGTACCGTAGTCAATGGCCACTCATTTTCCAGCTGTGAAATTTCATGTTAATGATCTCTGTACAATCTCTCGTTGTCTAATCACAAACTGCATATGACAGCACGATGCTGCAAATTTTGTCAACCATGGAAAATTCGGGTCGATTCTACAACTAACTGGCTAGTTTTGGTCTGAGAGGCAGCTGCTGATTACCATGTTTGTCACATCACATATTCTGACAGCCAGTTCTGCTATCGATTTAAAAACGTGGAGACACTAACTACACTGAATGGACAAATGGCAGACAAATGAAGACCATGTTCTAAACGGTATATGGCATTGGAAAAAAAACAGGAGAACTCTCTCACGTTTTGGTTTGCTGGGCGAGTAAGTTTGACTCCAACCTAATTGATTCTTTATGTACCACGATAACCTCTGCTGGCTAACTAGCTAATGCGTAATGGTAACCAACATTACTTTGGTTTACCTGTCATCTTTATGTGTAACATCTTCCTGACTAGCAGTTTTAGACAATAATATACAATGTTGTAATAATATACGATGTTATTAATGAACAATTTTAGCCAATATACAAATGTGTGCCATGTAGGATTTAGTTCAAATTTAGCTTGACCAAAAATTCTATGTACTTGATCACTTGAACGTATAGTTATCTCAAGATAAATATGAATTAAATGTTAATTCAGGAAATGTAGATTAAAAGTTCTTTCCGAAAGTTTCCAGTTATAAATATCACATATTTGTTTCTATGGTTTTATGAACCTCCAACTATTATTTAAGACATCTCTTTTACCACTTTTTTCAGACTCATATGGTCAAGTGCTAACATAGCAAAACCAGTGTTATTTTCAGGCACTACCTCTCACTTTAATACACCGCCAAACAATTCAAATGTTGTTTATGCGCATACAAATTATCAGTAATCAGTCAAAACTGGTCACACAAAAACAGCTACCTCCTCCTGTGTGCGGAGGCAGTGGGGAGTACTCAAAATGCACAAAACCCGCAGCAGCGGACACTGAGGTAGGAATAAAAGGCTGGCTGCCTCAAATGTTTAGAATGTGGAGAGTGACAGCGGTTGACTGTGCCAGATCTCACTTGGAAGGAGTCCTCCTTGAACTGCAGCAGGTCGGGGTGGTCGGAGCGCAGCAGGAAAGTCCTGCGGGTGGGGTAAGGATTGGTGTAGGTGATTTTTTTGTTGCTGCCCTTTCCACCTCCCACAGGGAGAAAGATTTCGAATGCCTGGAAAAGAAAGAGCAATACAACTCAAAGGCATGCCCACACAAGTGTAAAAACACGTACGCACTCACATACACACAAACACACAAATGCACATTCACATACAAACGCATATAAACACACCCACACATGCATGCACACACACGAATGCACACAAATACAAATGAACACACACACACACACACACACACACACACACACTTCCATACACACGCACGCGCACACACACACACACACACAGAACACAATTTTCAAAGGGTAAAGTGAGAACCTGAGAAAACCTTGAATAATGATGGCATAATCCATAAAACAAGAGCACTGTAAATTCAGCTCACAAAGACAGTTTCTTGATCTCTTTTTTTGGCATTAAAATGGAACATAACAAGACACATTAACCACAACCTACATTTCCAGACAGAAAAATAGCAGGGATGAAGCTGACCTTTTAAAGGGTAAAGAAAATCTTAAAAAGAGGCTTAGTACAACCCAGTACACATCGACAATGTTCCCTGTGTATGACAAGAAGCCAAATAATTTCTAAAAATACATTACCCAGGTTGTCCCCTATGCTTTTATTTCTATTTAACGGCGCTGTTTAAAAATCTTAATCCATGTGCATTGAAATTTTGTTTCTTGGAAAAAACCTTTAAGCAAAGTAGAGCTGAGAGACGAACACACGAGCAAGGCACTTTTAAATTCTGATAAGTTGTCTGCAGCCTGGAGCACTCACTCCTCTTAACTACAGATTTAATTTGTGGCATATTATAAGCTCCTCACAAATGGGGCACATTATCTTCTATTGAACCACAGCGCAAACATCCAGGCCTCATTACTTTAGATATAAGTGGCTGCCGGCAGGACACGCAGAGCAACCAGGAAGCCACCAGCTGATGGTACTCCACATCCACCACATTCAGGTACACAAACTTGCTGCCGGCTCTCCGCGGTCCCACTCCAACCTGGAGGTCCTGCACTGCGTTTGGGGGGAGAACAAACACCTCGGCAGGGTCAATCTGAATAGGGGCAAAAACACAGAGGAGACGCCGTTAGGCTGCCGCCGACATCTTTGCCTTGAGAAAAGACTCCACGCAATGTGTTATAGTAAAGTTTAGCCAACACTTTGAAAACTCTTTTGAGTACGTAATCCACTGTGTGGACCCAGATAAAAGGTATCCGAGTACCTGGACCTCTTCCGGGTGAGAAGTATGGCACTTGACCTTCCGCACAGCCTGGGTGCCCCTCAGCACCAGGGACTGCCAGGTTACCTGACCTGTCACACAGCTGATGTCAACACGCTGCAAGAAGTGGACGTACACCTGCCAGATCTGGGTTGGTGCTGCCAGCCACTCGTCCCTACAGAGACAAGTGCCTTAGATTCTGTTCCCATCAGCACCTATAAAACTGCATTTGATCACTAGCACAAAAGAAAGACTAAAGAGACTCCACTAAGACAAAGTTTTATTCTTGGTTCTTATGCTAAAAGTACAAGAACAATATGGAGAAAGTCAGCTGTCTGAGCTCCTCTTTTCATATCCTTAGGGAGAAGTGCTGTCCTCAGCGAGCGCAAAATATATTATCTGTGATTGTAATTATGAGGTATGGAGATATTCTACAGCTTCAGCCTTCTTCATTACTCACAATGTAAGACATGCCTCAGTGAGTAGTGATTCCTGCTGTTTTTAATGATCACATGACAAAATCACAGCATAATGCAATCAGAAAACAAAACAGACACCTTGCGATTAGATTAATTAGATTAATCATGTAAGAGCGGCACAATCAAGGATTAAGTCACGAGGACTACTGTTTCAACAGCAGTCATTTTCTGATGCCCTGCCCGGTCGGGTACATACGTGAACACTGTGATAAAGAACTTCTTTATCTGCGGACTCTGGCCACCTGTTACTTTCAGAAACACATCCTGGGGTTCTCCGGGGGCCTGGAGGTTTGAAACAAGAGGAACACAAATGTTAAGCACATAACATTTTTTTTTTTCGTTTCCTGGCAGCTAAGCATCAAAAGACTGATCGCACAGGCTAAAAACACATTTAATTTAGCTATTGTCACATCATATTAAATGTGTCTGCAGTGATTCTTTTGAAGTGTTCCGATCATGAAGACTCACACTCTGTGCAATGAATCTCTACAAAATGATCTAAGATATAAATAAGTTACTGCATGTGAAGGAATTTGCTCCCACTCACCATCTTTTTTGTGTCACAGATGACGTTGGGGTCACTGCAGCGCACTTGAATCTGAGACACTGTGTCACCTGACCTGACTGGCACCCCCACAGAGAGGGAATTTCAAAGGTAAGAGAGGGAGCATACATTGATTCTTAGGTTTGCAATTAACAGTGTGTTTAGAAAGGAAAACCACAAAAAGCACAGCCAGTTGTGGAGACTTGAGTGCACCTGGCAGATTGTCCCACGGGGGAAGGCGGATGGCCTTCTTGAGGAACGTGAGCTCCGGATGGTAGAATCGAAACGTCTGATCGATGACGTGTGGTGTGGGTTCGACGTTCACCTGACAAATCGCCATAGGCTTGCCGTCATCCGCCCTGAACACAACCTGAGCACAGACAGCCGAGGTCATTTACCCTTGTGCAGGTACCATCACTAGAAGTCCAATCATGCAGCAGTATGATGAGGACCAGGGCTTATAACCCAAAAGGCTGTCTGTTCGATTCCTAAGTGGCACTGCCATCGCTGAGTTGAGTAAGGTACCTGAGTAAACATCCATCTGTACGTATGAAATGCATTCATACAGTTCTGTAAGTTGCTCTGGATAAGGCTGTCCATTGAGTGAAATGTCCAAAAGTGCAATGTATGAGCAGTCTTTATAACAATTAGCATACAATGGATTGGTTTATGGCTGCCAGCACACAATATGACAATTTTACACCCTGAATAAGACTGATATGGACATACTTTAATTGTCTTGGCCTGGACTGTGTTCGACTGATGCTTCTGGGCCACTATAGCACTCCTTCCAGTATGTACAATGGCTGGTCCCTGCAGGAGATATGTAAGAATCAAACACATGGGTATTATGAAAATTATTATTACAAATGCACCCAAGTCAAAGTTTTTCAAAGCATATAAACAAACAGTTCTTGTACTGTATAGATTACAAGCCCTTTAACCACCATTGGTTTTTGACAATTTATTTTACTCTGTACTTATAGTCTGTAAAACATCCAATGTATTCCCTGAGGCTTCTAGAAAAATAAAACTGTGAGGTTCACATCAGGGGTTTTCAACCTTTTCTCTAAAGAAGCCCACACTAAGAGACTGCAGGGGTTTGCCTCTTCAGGCAAAACAAACTGGATTATTTTACACACCATTCATGTATTATATATCTGTGTCTGAGAGAGAGAGAGAGAGAGAGAGAGACAGAGAGAGAGAGAGAGTCTGTGTGATTGTGTATGAGTTTGTAATCCATACAAATATAAAATACAATTATCCATTGTGATAAATGTACATACGTTATTGAGAACACTCCAGGTTGCATTAGATAGACACATAGACATTATGAAAATTTTGCTTATTTCAATTACCAATGGGAATGTTAAAAGCAGAATTTGGCATTTGCGTAAAATGTGTGTTTTTTTATTTATTTGAGAGAGCTAGCTGCACAGAGCATTTTTGCAGCACTTACCTGTGTGACGACGGCATGGTCTGAGGTGAAGGTTTGGTATTTCAGAGGGACGTAAACGGTCTCCTTGGGGCGCAGGTACACCTGGGGGGTCAATGTGTTCTCTTTGAGGTGAAACATGTCCTCCTCCAGAGGTGTCATGGTTTGGGTCAGGTTCTTGAAATGCCTCCATTCCCTGGAGTTCACGATAACGCTGAAAACAACAGATCGAGGAAATTTCAAAGGGCCGTTTTTCTTTCATTAGAAGCGGCGCCGCGGATTACCCGGTTCACAGACGCATTGTGTTACTATAAAGCCGCCCAACTCGAAGAAATGAGATTCTAGAAAGTCTGCAACCTATAAAGATAACACCTTTCGGGTATGAAATTTTATTTCTTCCTCAAGAGAAAAAAAAAATATCATGCTCAAATGTTTCATGGAAAGGTTGCCTCTTTACTTCAAAGCCACAACCCCTGGGCATGAAAACAAAGCAAAATTTCTGAATTGATTATAGTGGTTCTAAGTATCACTGCTGTTTTTACATACATATAGACCGCAATAACACAGCTACACTCACTCCGAGGCCTCCATTGGTAACATATTTTCCACTCTGACTGTGAAACTTGTTTTATGCATAACGTGTGACAGAGAGAAGCAACTAGACACAAAACGAATTAAGGTCTGGCCATGTTTGAACAAGGGCTAGAAAGTAGGGTGTGTTTAAAAGCAACAGTGAGCTGTCCTGTGGAGAGTAGAGTCTCCAAGCCTGAAAACTGCTAGCGTGTGCTACACTGTTCTGCTCCACCCCTTGCCTGAAGCCATCTCGGCCCACAGAAGCAGAGTCATACAAAATGCATGGCAACAGATGGAAAGACACAGGTGAAGAACATGTTTCCACCAGTCTGAACAACAAGGCTCCACTTGCACTAAACATCCAAATAATGTCAGAATATCACTGTAATTTGTTCATTTCTGCGGTGGATGGTGAGGGTGAGGAAAAAGACACCCCACCCCACCCCAATTAACCAGCAACTTAAAGCTTCTGAACTGAATCACAGCTCTTGGGGGGCTGTTAAGCACGACTTTTGACGTATGTGTTATAGGATGCGCTCTTTCCATATTAAGCCAAACCTGCTCCTACAGTGCCACCCATCTGCAGTATCACCTCTTTTAACCTTCTGAATCATTCATTTCTTCTGATGCTCTCTGACACTTCTTAAGATAGCTCACGATGCAGCTTCACTCAGCGGTATCCAAACTAATATATCCGAACTTAACTGCATGAGGCTGTGGCAGAGGCCAAGTACTACTGATACCTATAGCAACCATCTTTCACCACAAATCTGCGAAATTACCATCCGAGCCACGGTATTGCTGCTTCCGATGTACACCCCCTTAACAGTGATGAATACTTTAAAACTAAAATTCAGAACAAGAGAGAATTTATAATTATGTAGGGGGCTGCTGCTCTATAGGTATGACGGACACCCAGGCTGTTTTGGCCAATTTGCTCCTGATGCCGAATAGCGTCATAACACTTTCATGGCTGAGCAGCACCACTTGCCAGTCACCTGCCAAACATCACACACCGCTACAGCTAATCTGCTCCCGAGGATACAAACGGCGGAGCTGAATACGTATTCACTGCTCACGTCCATATGAACCTTTTTCTTATTATTACCCAGTGTTTCTCTTATTTTATCACGCTACTCTCCGTGAAGCACCAGAGACCTGCTGACAGTTGGGCGACCGGTGACAGCAAGAACCGACGGTTTAGGGTTCCATGGAAACGGACGAGGCTGACTGCTTCTCCTGACACTCGAGATGACCTGATACGGACCAGCTGTGCCCAGAATGGAAAGGATTTGAACCAAGGACACACTGCCAGTGTGAGGGACGGGCCTGAGTGCGATTCCCTTTGGGGTTTTCTCCATCTTAAGGAGCTTCTCTCTGCCTCTGGCTTGCTCACTGTGGGGGTATTTCAGTGATTTACCTCCGAGGGCTTTTACTGTGCTGTCTGCGCTGTAACTAGAATTTGTCTCTGAAAAAGGACTGAGAAGAACTGTAAAGCTAATCTTTCTAATCCTTTTTTATTCAAGTGCCTTTTCTGAATCACTCCATAAATTCTCATCTGTGGTAATTCGTAATGGACTCTTGTCTTTTAGTAATCTCCCATGTCCACAAACACTTCTCTCACTATTCTACTGAGAAGGGTACTATATAAAAAAGAGTCCATTTTAAAATGTAATTTCAGGGATTGTTTGATTATTACAAAGATACCACAGTACAGATATGCAGTACTATATTTCATTGCATTTATTACATAGATGTAGGTTGTTTTCCAGTCTTTACATCATCACATCTAATTCCCTTTGGGTGTGTGGACAATATCAAAAATGCTCAAATCAGTTTGCCTCAGATAAACCAAATCAAGGTGAATAAAAGGATGTGGCATATGTCTGAACTTTTTATGGCAGGGATAACCATTTTGTTCAGAAACAACTAACCACAGTACTCAATATTAATTAAGAAACTGTACAGCCTTCAAAATCAGTAGGACACTGGTAAGTTGAATGAAAAAAATTAACAGCTTTGTGATAGTTTGAGTTTGACGAGCTTTATAGTGGAAGAAATGGTACCAGAAAAAAGGACAGCAGTATCTCTCCACATTTTATTTTTTTTGTTAGCTCACTTTGTTAGCTCTCTCGTCAGAGGCTACAAGAAAGAGATTATCTTTCTGTTGGTGGGGAATATTATTGTAAAAACTGAAAGCCTCGCAGCTTTGTTCTGAACATGCTACAAATCTAACGGCGGCGTTCCTCTGATCTCCGGCTCAGCCCACAGAGGCTTCAGAAGAGAAGTGCTGCTGCTTTATCTCCTGCCCGTGCTAATGCCGTAATGATTCACCCAATGCTGCACTCAGGCTGCTGTTTATCAAAATGAGGTATGCAAATCTGCTTGGACCTGAGCAGAATGTATAATATGGAACAACTTTTGACAAACAAGGGGGGGGGGGGGGGGGGTTGTTATTTCCTGTTATTTCTTTACTGTCATAAACCCAAGCTATTCCTTCCTTAGAGGCACTGTTAATTCCTAAAACTTCATCTGACCCCTCTCACACTGGCTACATCCCCCAGTAAAAACAGAGAAACACAGAAATTCAAATGTGAGATCAGATGAGCAAGCAAGACATTGCAGGGATAAAGCTCATTCATCACAATGAAGTCGCCATCTATCTCCCAATTAGCCCTTTTATGTTGTGTGTTCCATTACCTTAATACCAATAAATTGGTCAATAATAAAGACCAGTTATCAGACACTTAAAACGTTCTAACTCATGATGAATTACTGCAATGCTCTTTGCACATTTTACACGCTCCCAACAGCAGTGAAACAGGTTTATTATTTGCCAAGCAGACAGTCTAATCCAGGGTGAATTAGGGTAGTATCAAATCTAAGCAGTATGCACAAATGTTTTGGCCGTTTTCCAGAAGCGCTTAGCCAGAAGAGTACACAGATGCACGTGTAACGCACAATGAAATCCTCACTTAAAGGTGTCATGCCTCCCTCTTTACACAGGTAATGCACCATACCTGAAGCTTGAGTGATGTCTGACATAATTTCCTACAGTACTGCATTTTTCAACCACAGGCCATTCTGCCCTTATCCTTTGGGTTGCAGGG
Organism: Megalops cyprinoides; assembly: GCF_013368585.1. NCBI lineage: Eukaryota > Metazoa > Chordata > Actinopteri > Elopiformes > Megalopidae > Megalops > Megalops cyprinoides. The sequence goes on along the minus strand of NC_050589.1, from coordinate 5,324,266 downwards.
ACTTCATTTTCAGGATATGGGCTTTTCATTAGACGGACATTAGATCACAGTCATTTTCAAGTAATCAAGTTGACCAAACGTACATCCCGCAGGTTTCTGTCTGAGATGTCAATTCCTAGCAAATATAATATGATGTGTCAAATGATGTTTGTTTATATTATGGCTTTTGAAATGACAAGCGGATTCATATATATATTACAAAAAAATAACTAAAGTGTAGGTCATGATACAATTAAAGTAGGCTAATATTACTTGATGAATGTAATCATCTCTGGGGCTTCCCCACCACAATACTACTGGGGAATCTGTAAAAATCATGTCCACATAGAGAAATGGAAGATCCAGTAGCACACCTGAACATATGTATATCTGTGTGTTGACTACCAATCACATGCAAATGAACAAAGACAACACACTGACACTCAGTAGGAAAGCAAACCGTAGGCAGTCCTACCACTTAGTGCTAGGAAGGGGCTTGCAGCTACATCCAGGTTTTGGAGAGTTTATTTCTCAATGACCGGCAACCATTTCCCCCTGACGGCTACCTGAGCTCCGGGTCCTCGCTCTCGATAGTGACGGTCTGCTGAACGTTGTAGGGGTTCTTCAGGACGAACTCGAAGAATTCGGCGGCGCCCAGGGTGGCGTATAGCGTGTGCTGGGTGGTGATGGCTTTGCTGAGCATGCTGGTGATGCTCTCCACCTTGCTGCGCTCGCGGTAGGCCTCGATCAGCCGCAGGTCCCGTCCGTGCTGGACTCGCTCCTGCCGACGGCTCTGTGAGGGACCGCCCCAGTCAGACTGGATCAACACTCTGCCTCACCACTGACCCCTACTGTTACACTTCACACTATGGTTGCAATACAAATGAACTTTAACCCTGCCTCTTTAACTTTAACTCTAACATTAAATTTAACTAATGAAGCCAGTTTAGTTTTTATCTCAATCGACAAGGAACTACAAAAAAGAATGCAAAAACAAAACAGTACATCAGTACAATTGTATGGGCTCAGTATGGGTGTGCCTTGCCTGCTTTGAACATGACTCAATAATATTCAAATTATTACCTGGGGTATGAGCTTTTCCATACATGACATACATACATACATATATACAAACAACATAAAACATCACCTCAATGCCAAAAATCAGTTTTTGACACATAAGCAAGCAATCATGCTCAAGAAACACTAGTTTTTTTTTTTTACACAGAAACCCTCTGAACATCTGGACTGGGTCTCAATAATGTGTGAAGTGTCTTCAGTTGTACCCAACTTGCTAACCAAAAGAAATGAGTGCGCACACAGGCTTAGAGTAAATGAATGACCATAACAGCCTCTGTAACAGCATCAGTCAAGGCCAGCCAGCTGGACCCACGGTCTGGGAGCATTCTGGGGCCGTACCAGGATGTTGGGTTTGGTTACGCTGGTGATGCAGCCCTGCTCCTCGAACTGGCGCACGGCTGCCATCCTGTCCAACTTGCGCCGGCGGGTCTCCTCCGTCTCCGGCAGCGCCTGCCCCAGGGCCACCCCCGCCTCCTTCATCCGGGTGTGCAGCAGCGCGGCCAGCTCGCTGTCAATCTCCACCAGCCGCTGGGCCCGGGAGGCGTTCCGCACTACAATGAGTTCATGGCACGCGATGCAAATCATAAAAAAAAAAACACAGGGCAGCGACATGACTGGTCCTCACTCAGCATGTGTTCAACCCACAAACTGAAAGGAGACTGGATTGCACTTCCACAATCAGTCCGAAAAAATGCTTTTTTTTTTTTTCTTCCTTCATTAAATGACAAATTACCAACGTTTAGGCTCTTACAGTGCTTTCATCACGGATACTATGCAAATGTTCAAGCAAACATTTTAAAAAAGGACTGCCAGGCGCGGACACAGTAATTGAGAGCTAATTGGCACCACATTTCAAAATTAATAATATTAGACAACAAAAACACATAAGCATAACTCGAATGATACATATTAGTATTAAGGGTGGGTGGTTTATCCTCAGACCCCTCTTTCTGTTCTGTAAATAGCAGTTAACATCACCAAGGAAAAACTGTCAGAAAAAGCAAGCAAAAATGACTGATCAATCCGTAGATAAAATCCTACATGATACATGACCACAAATAATTCCAAAAACTAAGGAGGAAGCCAGCCTCAAATAAAGAGCAGATAAAGTAAATTAGGGATCAAAAGAAAAGCCCTGCAGTATTGCTTGTTGCCTTAAAACCCTGTGTAAGAGGTTTTACTCCCACTCAATGATGACTGACTGTATGATTTTTTTTTTTTTTCCTCAAGAGGTACATCCACCTCTCCTTATCAAAAATTCATCTGTCCTCTGCCAATCACATGCTGCGGGAGATTGCAGTCTTGCTTCCAGGAAGCCTGATGGCCCGGCCAAATCTCCACCGTCTGACCTGACACTTTAAAGTATATTGACAAAATTGTTAAATTACCATTTATAAGGCCTGCCGTAGGAGCCGGGCATAGACAGTCATTTTCAGAACAAATGATGGTCTTACAGCCATAACTGTGATGATTCATCCTTTATGTTGGGTCAGGTGGTAAGAACCATAAAGTAGCAAATGTGAATGAAGAGGCCTGCGTGGCCCGCCGGTGACTGAACAGAGCACTGAGAGTGCTATCCTCTCAAGCAACAGACGAAATGTACTACCACTAATGCCAGCTTTTTCACCCTCTTGTATCTAGTGTACGGGAAGCGTTGAATGGGAGGTTTGTTTTCTGAACACGCACCGTTGAGGCTCTGCACGCTCTTGGAAGAGAGGCTCCCGCCGCCGAAGCCGCTTGTGCCGTCGCGAGCCGTGATCACATGTGAGCGAGCAGGGGGGAGCATCTTGGACTTTTTCACATTCTGATCCGCAGGGTGCCCTGGTAGAAACCAGACGGGGGGGGGGGGGGGGGGGAGAAAAAAAAAAACAATCTGTAACAATGGAGAAGACTGCTGAACAACTTGTGCTTTCTTAGACCAGGGAGACTTTGCAACCCTTTTCTTTTGTTCTGTCACTCCAGCACCTATTTCCCTCAAATTAACGGAAACACTTACATGCATTCTATTCTGGAGCAAACAATGTGTAGCCGTGCTAATAATTACTGGAACAGCAAACCCTTTATGGAAGCCAGTGGCTGTTATAGCAGGTTATACAAAATTGAAAGGTCTGAATAACTAAGTTTTTCCAAAACTTTCCAGGACACAAAGTGACCTTCACGGAGTTTGGTAAAGTTTCAAAAATTCCTTTTTGTCTTACTTGGTGGTTCTAATTCAGGAGACACCTTTTATAGTCAATTGCTCCTTGATGTCCTATACTGTCAACTTGCCACTGGCAAGAAATGAAAAAGGTTCAACCATTATACTAAGCCACTAATATCTGCTACGGATATGACACTCAGATCATTCTTTTTATTTCTCCCTCTGCTACACAGGCACCTTCCAGAACCTTTCCGTGTCTTGAATACATCTCCTTCAGGATGACTGCCCATTAACACAGGAGTAACCTCAGCAAGCCAGTCTTTACCATGCAGCCAAGTCGTCACATGTGCTGAACCCTACTGTCTGCTTGGAGAACACCACCGCGTCTCCTCCCTGCTTAATAAGAAACCACAAGTTACATTCCAACACTTGGTAGGCTTCTTTTTTGTGAACCGCTGCGATTTTGACTAGCTCCTGCTACTTATTCAAACAGAATCAGAATCCACCCGTTTCTCACCACTTCCTCCACTCTCTCTGGCCCTTCTGCACTCCCTGGCTGGACACCTGACAGTTGGGAATCGTCCAGATCTATGCAGTGGACTGGTCTCTCCTCTGTCACCACCTACGCTCAGGCCACACATCTCCTTCCACTGGCTGCCATCTGAAGCCGTTATGCCGTTCGTAAACCTTGGTATTGAGTTACTGAGACCCCTTAATCACAGTGCACTCACATACAGTCTCTCACATTTCCCTAAAGCCCAGTTGGTGCCCAGCTTCTTCTACAACTGCTCATTGGTTCCTTCCTCCGCCTTCGCCCCCACCATGACCTCTGGACCTAGCCCCCCCCAACCCCCCCCCCCCCCCCACAACAGTGGAATGCCCTACCTTCCCTGATCATGACAGCAAAGTCATTCAGCATCTTTCATTTTTTATCAAATACAGCTAAAATACATATTAAACAAATAATTTTTCTAAATTTCTGGGAATTTAAAGTCTGAATACTTAATACATAACATAGTACCCTATTGTAATAGCAGCAGTGACAGTTTCATCTGCCTAACTACAGAACTGAAGTGTAGGGGAAGGTGTGCTTCTAATCCTCCACCACCAAATGGACTAGAAATAAGTCTACAATAAAATGCTGTTCAAATTAATTACTGATAGGAAGATCCATGTTTTAAGTGAACTTGACAGCAGACAGCAGTACAGCAGCACAACAATAATTTAGTGCTCTGCTCTGCTTTGCTCATACACACTGCACACTGTCGTTGTATAATTGGTAATGTCATTGTGTACTGTATTCTGTGTATATAATGTATACTGTATTCTGTGTATATAATGTATATCTACGTGTGCAAGGTGTACATAGTCTGTGTAGGTCTGTAGTGTCCCTCTTTGCTGGTTTTGTGATGGTGTGCCCTTCATGTTAAGGCAGAGAGAGACGGAGCACAAGCATTTCATTATATGAACTTGCTATGGTTGTGAAGATGAATGAAGTAGCTAGCAATAGCGTTCTTCTTTGAGATTCTCACGAATTCAATAACTATCCGACTGAACTGTTCTGCTCCATTGTTTCACAGTTCAGAATGCAGAGCTTTAGAACTTAGATAGATGGGGTTTTGTCATCTTATTGCTAGCATGAGTCTCTGGTGAACAGTGACCAGACAAGGCTGTTAGGGAGCTTGGATAGTGTTTCTTTCAGTTGAAACTGGCTTTATAAACCCCTATTGTCCACTCACTCCCAAAGTGTCATAAATTTAAAAGAGCCTAATCTTCTTTCTTTGACCACAATTAAAAATGCATTATTGTAGAGATCAAATTGAAATATGTTAACATTGCATGTACAGTACTGAGGAAATATATCAGTTTACAGGTCCCTGCAAATCTTCACTTGTTGCAGTTAGCTACTGTTATGAGTCCAGTTGTTTTTTCACTATTTGTTATTTGTATTCAGCACTATAATTTGTAATACTTTGAAAGGTGCCCCGGATAAGGGCATCCGCCCAGTTAATAAATAATAATAATAATTAATGACACCATATGCATGACTGAATTTCGATACAAAAAGCCAATTTAGTCTTATATCGCACAGCAACTCACGTCCACACCGCTGACCACCTTGTCAGACAAAATTCATTTGCCATGACTTGGCACCATGCAGCACATTCTTGTACTGCGGATTTCAAAGCTTATCGCTGTCGCAGAGGGGCAGATTTTTGAACATCAACGCAGTCCTTTCAGCGCCTACAGAATGCAATGTACAGAGAGGAAAGCAATCTATTCCCGGATGTCACCAGTCACCCTGACACAAAATAAAGATTTATCTGCTGTCTGCAAAAGGTGATCGCATGCTCTTTGCATAGAGGTGTACATGTAAAGGGAGACCTGACACAGTGAGGCGAAATACAAGAGCCTGTCATGTCTCCGTGCCAGCTGGAGCATTGAGTAACATATAGATAAAAGGCCTTCACACTGTCAACACAGTCTGCCAGTGAGCAACACCAAACCTCAGAGGGCCTTGTTTGGAACAAGTGTGGCAGATGTCACGGGGAGTGACCGAGGCAGAGGTATTACATAAGAAATAAATAAATAAATCTGCCATTAAAAAAGCTTGTTTGCAAATGGTTTGTTTCTTCTGATGCTATTCACCCTAAACTCCCTCTTACCAAACCAAAAAAAAAAAATAGAATATAGAAATATACTGAGAAACTAGTCTGTTTGTGCTTTAATGTAACCTGTGTGTCATCCAGAACTTTCTCTATATGCCATCATCAGGTCCACTGCCAGGATCACTAGTCTTTTGTGAAAGGACAACATGGTTGACACGATGTCTTGATTTCATGGTCAAAGTGACCCTTGCCCAACCCTCCCATGTACGCTAATAACAATAACAATGTGGGCTGGACTGAGTACATTCGGTCAATATGGGCCTCTTGGCAATCCGACAGCCTTTTGATCCACATGGCTCGCGGCTGATCCTTGCATCCAGCGACGTGAACCGATGTTCTAAGCGGGAGAAATGTGAAAGGAGGGACCGTGGCCCCTGCCAGCACGATTCTGAGCCGAGACAATACATGAATGCGTGCATGGAGCAAGTGCTTGAAGGCAGCACTGAGCACTAGATAGGAACACTGAACGGTTCCGGGTTTTCCCCCACTGACTGAGACTCCCATTAGTTCACTTTGAGGACAGCCAGCCGCAGAAGCTAAGGTATTTTGCTGAGCAGCGCTTATGACTTCTATTAAGGCGGTACAGGACTTGCTCTGACAGAAAAACAATTAGAGTGGGGTATGTCGCCAAAGTACTTCACATGCTGCACTTAACACTTTCAGCACCTTCTGCGGCAGCATCAGTGCGCCTGAAGCTTAAGACAGAATTTCATATGTTTACGACAACAATTATACGTAGTAGTTATATGCGGCTATTGTGTAAGGTGTATAAGGGGTCGTCTGAAGTAATGAAGACCCAAATCAGAAACATCCAATATACTTGCATGAGTCCTTTTCTTATGTATTCTTATTCAATTTTCAATAGTGCATCACGCAGCAAGGTCTTCTAAGACCAGGGGAATAACAACTATGCAATGACACCAATTTCTACTAGAATTTCCTAAGTGATCTACTGCTATTTGCTCTCAACTACATTGCATACTACAATTCATTAGCAGTCAGCCTCATCCAAAGCAATTACCATAGTTTACAATTTTTACTTGCTATCCATTTATACGGCTGGATATTTACAAGGCGATTCGGTTTATAAATACCTTGCCCAAGGGTACAAGAGCAGAGCCCCGCTGGGGATCAATGCAGTGACCTTTGGGTTGCACACCCTGCACGTAAGCCTTACACTTACTGTACAGTGCATGAACCGAGCAATGTAAAAGCTGGAAAAATGTGACAGTTTGAAAAATATAAGACCTGTTGGAAGGTCAGCAAATAAAAACCACAATATCCAGAGAATATCCACATCATTTACTTTGGAACACCTTTGCCTCCCACTAATAAAACGTCCTCCGAATAACAGTCCACAGAGATGGTGTTGCCATGTGAACAGACACAGACACAGACAATACAACTGCACTGATTAATTTTTGCGGTGCTTTCATTAGGTTTCGAATCGTTTCACAAGTCATTACATTTCCAAATGCTGGCTTCAGAAGAGGGCTCTCAATGTACAAAATAATATGTTTGCGCAGAATATTCAGAGGGCTAAATACAATGGCTTACCCATTAAGCTGATAACAAAGTAAAACAGATTAATGACTGAGTTGATCACAGACTTCAGATCCAGCCTTCATTGTTTTCTTGTATTTGTCTTGTTTTGTTTTTGAACATCATTTTTTTTTTTATCCAGTTATGATAAAACATTCCTCACAGAGGCATCAGAGAAGAAGATTGCCCTTAGAAGTAGCTAGATATGACTTTATAAAGCCAGGATGACTATCAGTGGGAATGAACTGATGATAACCTGAAATATGTGTACATAATTAAGTTACTGCTAATGAATACTTTACATTATACATATTTAACCACCCCACCCCTTGACGTATGCTTAAAGTTACCCATACAGCTGTTTCAGATTCATGTGCTGTTCAAACAAAGAGTTTGAATAATGTTGAGGACAAAGCAAAGAGTCTCAGTAATGCTAAGGATATCTCCAGCTCACAGAATTGTCTGCATTTTACTCTGTGGAACTGCACTGCTGATTGAGAGAAAGAGCAGGGGACACCTAAGCAAACCCAGGAGGAAGAGCCGCTGGGCGGCACATTAGAGGTCATAAATTAAACCCCGTATTGTGAGGAAATGGAACCTCTCCTTTTGACATATGGCTGCTGGGCTATTTTGTGGCATATGGTTCAATAACAGCAATCTAGACATTATCAGCTTGTGTATACAGTTTATAAGCATTCAATATAATGTATACATACCAAGCATAAGACCTCCTTTCTCCTCTAATATCTGTGTTTCGTGAGTATAACAGCACAGATGCATTGCAACCTCAAAGCAAGGCTGGTCCATGAGAAAGACTAATTGAAAAGTGACTGCCAAGAGCCTCTATCAGATTTATCGAGTGGTTCACAGTGTGCATGACATTATAATGACCCCACTGCTCCACCAGCACAGCGATGCCCAACACACACTGCTTAGCGCGAAACGACAAATGAGAATGTGACCCACTACGACGCTGGAGTGCATTATTTGATTTCTCCCAGGGTTGGCTTCCAAAACAAATACACAGGCTCATGTTCCAGCGATTTTTTAAAATAAGCTCATTCTTTCATGTTGTGAAGCACTGCTGTCCTGGTTTTCTGCTGTAGGTAATCTAACCTCTTTAAGAAACAGTAATATAAAAAAGCCATAGTAAAACATTCTCTGTATGGCAACATCATTCAATAACATCTTATTGTTGTATTTTTTCCCATTGACAGGCACGGAACAAGATATGGTCCCTGCACCATTATTTGTCGAGCAAATTTGATTTAAAATATTTCCTCTTTGTGACAGTCTTGGATGAGAGTTCTCACTCTCATCTTGCTCTCCAACCTGGGCTTATCTGGCTCGCACAGATAAGCACTGCAAAAGGCAGTGGGAGATAAAAGTATAATAGCCTTAATCTTTACTCCTGCTTTTTAGCCAGATGCATCACTCCATGCATGTGTCTCTCACTGCGATGAAGAAATGTAATGTATGTGAGTATGCATATTTGCCATGCTGGATGGCAAGGTGGTGGCGTGGATTACAACGCTGAAAAGCAGGCTTGTATGATCCCTCTTTCATTTTCTCTTAAATTTGCTGCCTGAAATTGGACTGAGGGGAAAAACTGTAATTAAATGATGAATAAATGTTCCTGAAATGTGTGAAATGTGAAGCCCAAGTTCCATAAATTCTGAAAGGAAAATATTTTTACTTGATTTTTATTTGATTACAGTTTCAAAGGAGAGTGACTTAATTCCTTTATCCAGCTGTGTAAGAGATATGAGCCATGCTGGGCGCAACCCAGCCTTCGCATACATTGCACAATATAAATAGTACAAAATGTCAAGGGTACAAATGGTACAACTGCCCATCTACCTGCCAAGGCCTCCTCTTTCAGCAGGCCATCCACCATTGAAAGCATATGTCAGCATGACTTATTTGGATTTTCACTCAGTTTCTTTGGGCGCACTGACACACTCAACGTTCTTCTGCATCAGTCTTGTCTGTAATTTATGTGAAATGCTTGCGGGGGAAAAAAAACGCCACTCGTATCTATTCAATGTTGATATCACAGCAACAGCCCTATGCTGCTTCCATGTGGTAGGTAGAAACACATGGCTACCAAGATAAAGAGTGATATGCTGTGTTTTTCAAAGCTAATAGGTAAGTTAACCAACATACAGATACAAGTGATATTTTTCTGCCCCGGAAGCATTTCACTGAACTTTGGAGGTGTGCTCCCGCCTCAGGTATGACTAAAGGGAAAAAAATACGGAAGAAACCTAACACCACATACCGGGGATAGCTGTTATGGCGCTAAAAATAGCTATTTGATATATCGCAAGGGCTATACCGCCCAGCCGTACTAGAGATCACTGTGAAATAAAATCTAGTCATATGATTGTCAAGACAACAATATTAGAAGACTAAATTTGCGGGACACCATCATCAAAGGGCGTATTTTGATATATATATGAAGTGCACATAAAATGATGGCAATGCCAGGACAATGCCTCTGAGTTTTCTCTAAAACTCTACAATGTTAGCGATGGAACGCAAGTGGTTAATAAAAGATGGCCAATATGCTTAAAAATACACTCAAAAAGATTTGCCTAGTCAACACTCCGCATAGTTCAAAAGCGATAAATAATCAACACCAAAAGTAATGTTACAAACAACTGATGGTATCTTTAAATCATTCTGTGCGCTTCCCCAATCAACCCATTGAGTGAATACATCAATATTTAAGATTCATTAGACTCTGATTAAATTTTTCGCAAATGAGTTTTGTCTAATTATCCGATGTACTCTTTGTGCCAGTGAATTTAATCATTCTTATGGGGCAAACAGTCCTTTTTGGAAACAGTCAACCGCAACTAATTTTAAGCCATATACAATTATGTTTTTATGAAATGAAATGAGAGTGAGAAAACAAGCCCGTTATCCAAGACTCTGCTCCTATTAACACTGAACAAAAATACTCCACCACCAGTCAAAACAAAGCCAATAAAGTGTTTTTATATTCAAAAAGGCCGGAGTCCTCCGTTTGCTTTTCGGATCATTAATATCGGTTTATCTGGTATGACTTAAAAGATTACACAGTGCTAATTAAATGTACTTATTTAATTATTCAAATACTTGCACAGTTCATGGAAACGGTAATTAAGAATTAAATGATACATTGTTTCTTTCATTTTAAAATGTCATGGTTGGCATTCGGTGAATATCTCTTTAAGCCAAATCCTGATGAATAAGAAACTGTCATCACCATTTTCCAGAACTGACATATCTAAAATCAGGACGCAACAAGAATATAATACCTCCGTCTTCATAATTAAATATTTGATACGGAATATTCATAACAAGATAGTAGCCCCTGTTTGTTTGGAAACACAACATCTTGAACTTCTGATTAATCCAATTTTGATTAATACGTGACTAATGAAATCAACCACCAACAAAACAGCCACTCAAAGGCTGGCGTTGAAGGCTGTGAATAATGCGGGCCTATCTCTGCGAGGCAACACTTTCATTTGGCACACCCTCTGTTGTGTGTTGCACTTCTAATGCTCAACCTGGGAAAGCGATCGGGGCGGCCAAGAGGAACGTCACGTTACAAATCGGCATCTGCCTTCGCGCCTGCATATTCCAAAGCCCTCCTTCAGACCGGCTGACGACTTAATTTCTTCGTCAACGGGAACAAATAAGAGGGGAGACAAATTAATCCGCAATGAAAAGGAACAGCGGGCCTGCTATGGTGAGGGCTGAAGGATGGCGTTTCTAATAGATAATTGATTCCCACTGTCTCCTGCAATAAGACAGAACAGGACAGGATGGTTCGCTAATGGAACTGCAGCTCTCAATTAGAATTTATAAAAGGGCTCCTTTTTTTACCCTAATTTTAATTTGCTTGTTTCTTTAAGATAATCCATGAGAAATCATGGATAATCTGTCCATAGTTCTGCGCCTAAAAACACTGGTCCTTCCTCTGTCTGTATTGCAATTATCCCATAATGACAAGCCTGCTGCTTTCCAGCCCCTAATTGGAAAAGATCCAGTGCGTCTAACGACATAGTAACGGCACTGTGTCCCTTTGATGCCTCTTTGATGCCACACTCACCGACGTTACCCATTCGGAGATGGATTCTGCCTTTGACTGTTGTGAAGGCATTGATGGGCGATACAGCCGTCCGCCCAGGGACGTCCCCACTCACGACCATGGCATCCTGCAGGTACTCGGTGGTGACCACTTCCAGCTCCTGTGTTATCTGGACCGCAGGCCTACCCTGCCGCAGCAAGTGCTGTAAAAGAAAGCAGGCAGAAACTTTTGCAAGGAAGTAAACGCTGTTCTCTTTTCACCTGACAGCCTGGCTGTCTTCACATGAAACCGCCGCTTAAAATAGCCACACCAATAATCACGCTTTGAGGCAACTACAGTTTAGAGGCACTTCCACTTCAAGTTCAGTAGACTGTTTGATTTGAGTCCTCAGGTGCTACGGTGTTCAGGCCAGTGCGGCGCACAGGAAATATTACAACATCTCCTAAGCACTGACAGTCTGATGTCTTGCGTCCTTGCGATTTACTCAGTGACGTGCACGGTCTGTGTGTCCGAGAACAATGCCATACAGTAAGCTCAAACCTTGAGCTCCACAGCCGCGGAGCCAATGAGAAGGAGAGAGTCGCTGTCCCACACGTCAATCTGCAGCGTGTGAAGGGCCAGGTAGCGCAGGAACCAGCGGTGCTCCCCGGGCTTCAGGAAGCCAGGGTCCACCAAGTACTTCAGCTGTAGGCCAGGACTCGCTGAGAGAGACAGAGGAGAGTGGTGAGGAGACAGAGGCAAGTATGTCTTACTACTGCAAGTTCAGCTTGATTCCACCACCAGTGTCTTTCATTTCATTGCTGTCATTTAGCGGATGCTCTTACCCAGAGTGACTTACATACAGCTAGATGTTTACTGAGGCAATTGTGGGTTAATTACCTTGCCCGAGGTTACACCAACGGAACAGCAGCACGGGACTCAAACCAGCGACCTTTCAGTGGCGAGCCCTGCCCCTTACCACTACACCACACTGCTGCTCCTGTCTCTCCTATCTCCTCCATTTCAGAAACCCATACTGAATAACAAATATGACAAACACGAATGATGTACAAGCCTGCAGAATTTTTCGTTCCTTTATGCAACAATTCTGCTGAAGTGCTTAGCCAGATGAGCAATATCTAAAAAGAATGTTCAATCTGCCTTTTTAGTAACCTGTACATGCCAGTGCTACAAGGTCAAAAATAAATGTGCTATTGAGAGATATTGAGGAATTGCTGAAAATAAGAAGGCCTTGAGGTCATGCTTTACTTGCTTCAAGCTATACAGAATGTTCTCACATATTAAGCACTACCTAGTACCATGAGTATGTGCTGTAAATTTTTGAAGTCCTTTCAAAAATGTTCTATGTATTAGTTACTGGCAACAAGACATGTTCAAATGGACATTGGCAGTTTCACAACGGTGAAATGATGAACCTAATGGACAGTTACACTGCTAGTTTCATGGCCATACCTGAACCTTGTAATAAATGCAGCTTTTAGGATCCCCTGCGTAACCACATACTCATACACATTGCATTACTTTCCACTGAACTTTCCATGAAGTCATAGCCAAGGCAGATAACTACCGCTGCCTTTCTTTTTTTTTCTGTCTGCATGATCTTGATGTCCTTCTGCAATTATGTGGCTGCCATTTTTGTTGGAAAAGCAGTGATGCAGCCTGACTGAAATTCCCATCTGTCTCCCCGAAAGCCGGTGCTCGGACCTGACAGCGGCCCTGCCAGTGCAATAGACAGGGAGAATGGAGCATAAAATAGACCGTATGAGGAAAACATCCTCCTCCCTGGGTGTAATATGGATTGTGTGGTGGTGGGGGGGGGGGGCTTTCGTCAAGTCATTTCATCGAGCCCCTCCGCCCCCCGCCCCCCCACCCACAGACACTGGCGCTCTCAGTAGAGCAGAGGGGCCCCTGCTGCAGCCCTCCTGATGTGTAGTGAAATGACAGCGCTGTGCGTTGTGGGGGGGGGGATGCTCTGGCTGTCGGTGCAGCCCCAGTCATAGCGGGGACAGAGCCTGAGAGGCTTCTCTCCCCTGGCCAGCTGCAGAGGGACCCAGATTTAAAACCTCTGCTGAGCTATGTGCAGAGTCTGCCTGGCAGTGCAGGGACATTCGGGCGAGGGTAGGTTCCCAGGAACCTCACACACACGCCCGGGGCAGGACAGGCAGGGGGCCAGGGCTATACCACCAGACTTACTGTGGCGATTAGGAAATCACTTTTGGAGGAAAAAAAAATGTGCACTGATGTAATGTTTAGAGCAGAACAATATTCGCTGTGTTTTAGGACAGAGACATTTACTTTGGCAGTTGCCAGACTGCACCTCCCCAGTCACCAGCAGATGGTAAGTGCAGTTCAATGCCCACTGCTCTGTTGCTCTCACCAGAATTGACGGTTCCATCTTTGTTTGTAACAGCTAGGACACACGGATGCTTATCCCTGGACTTCTTCTGCGCCTTGTCCGCAGCGAGCAGCACCATCCGTTGTGTTGTGAGGGGTGGAAAGCGGTACAGCTGGAACGTGAAGTAGACGGAATTTGGCCAATCTGCATTCATGCCTTCCTGTGGTATCCTAAAAAAGAAGAAAATAACACATTCCAGCTGTTCAAGTAATTACTCCGGGTATCTGAACTAAGTTAGTATAGCAGGCTTCCTCTTTGTTCCCACAATGTTGGAGCTTAATATAGTTTCATTAATAATATATTTTCAATTATGTGGAGGACAAATACTGCAGGTACTGAGTGATCTTTAGAGATGTCCTTAAATCCAACTTTATATTTATGTAACGCTATAATACACTTATTGACATTTGTTTAGCATATTGAGTTTGTTTGGATTTGGGCCTGTGGGTCTGTGGGTCTGGCTGCCAAAGAAATATTTACAGAACAAGGTGGCTGTATTAAAACTGGCCATGTGTGAAAATATTAATACGGGTATAATTTAATAATGCTACCTGAGACGGATTTGAGGATCAAATAAACCAATATTTCAAATGAAAGTGGTGCAGTTAAATGGTGCAGTTAACATAAGTTGTTTCTTTCTATTTGTTACAGAGGGACCAAAGTAAATAAATTAATAAATATAATTCAAACCCCATTTAATTCAATGGGTTGTTTCAAAGACACATAGAAATCGGTAATACTACTATTAAGTATAATTAAGTACTTTCCTGAAACATGATAGATTTTCTAAAAAGCTACTGACCTTGTATATCATCTACCCTAAAACCACACAACCAACATACTGTTTAAGAAGACTTGAAGAAGATGGCTGATGGTCCCATATCTAAAACATTTTCTGAACAGGAGGCACAGAGAATATTACCATAAAACCTGCTTCAAGAAATTATGAGGAATATAACATATTTTCTATTATTTGTTACAAGCTAGTACAGATACTGTAAGTGGATTCATAAACTTAATGCACTATAAAATCATAATATTTAATGGAGATGATCATCTTATAAAATACACAAGACAAACGAAGACATTTTGTTCCAGCAAGACAATTAGATACTGTATGATGTTTACAACAAACGGAAAAAGTCATTTCAAAGTCTCGGCACAAACAAAAAAAAACACCAAACCAAAAAAAAAGTCAAACCTTTTAGTAGGCTACCCTTCCCGTTAAAACTCTTTATTGAAATGCCCACCTCTACCCAGTACTGTTTACCCAGGGTGAGCACTACATGGCAACCGTGTCATCAGAAGGTGTCATAGGTCATGGTCAGGACCACATGGGGTCAGCTTCTGATGTAGCCCATGCTAAGAGAAACTTTACTTACATGTGTTTTAATCAAAACAAAGCAGTCATGTATTTCAAAAACACACACATTCAATACACTACTTTCCAGAATACCCTTCACTTAAACATTTCATCCCCTCATTTTGCAAAGAATCAATGGGCACACAACCAAGATTTACTTCTACAATGTCCTTTAATCTCACAGAACGTTCACTCTTAGAGTGCACTGTGTATTTGTGCTTATATACTGGTACTGTAGTAAGGAGGAAAAATACGTAAATGTTATAGTTCTGCAAATATGAAAAAGAAAAAGGGATAAAAACTACAGCAAAATCTGCATGCCACAAAATGATCAAAAACCTGTTCGCTATAGCACTGTGATTCTCAGGTTCAAGTGTTTGTATCAAGTTATAACAGCAGAAATTATGGGGGTCCTAAACTATGATACTGCGGACACTTCTGGCACACGGACTGGGTGTCGCCGTCCTTGGTGCAGATTAAACTAAACAGGAATGGGTTTAGCCAGAAATAATTAGTCTCCAATGGGAAGATTAGCTATCAATCACTGTGCGTTAAATAAATGAACAAAATCATTTAAAACAAAGATAATGGTTGAGCGCAATGAGCACGAAACACATCAGACATGCCAGTTAAAGCAGTTTTTAATAAGAGCAGAGCCTGCCCTCTGAGTCAATCCAATTGGTGGTATTCCTCCATTTAAAGAGCTTCTTCTGTGGTGCAGCGATTTTCATTAATATTCATTTGGTAAATAGACAAGATTGATAATTACAGAGCCTCAGAGAGAAGCAGAAATTACACCATAATTACAGCGAACACACATTGTGTGTCCGCCTCTCGTAGGCTTTTGTCTTGTTCATTAGGTAATTAATTTTTCAAAGTGTGTGCTGACTGGTTAATGTGGCAGTAACTGGTACCATCTCTCCCAGTCCTCCTCTCTGTTAAAAAAAAAAAAAAAAACCAAGACATGGCACAATATTTTATTCTATGAAGACACAGAACAGACACATATGGAGCAGACTTATGAGACAGTGGAATTAAATCCTTGGTCTCACTGGTGATCTTTACATAACCCCTGTTTCAGTGGTGAGACGTTCTGATTGCCAATATGGGTCACATTTATTACAAGTCTAACAGCAGCTATAGCAATCATCAGTGTCCTGGTAAAGTGCTGAGATCAGACTAAAAGGGAACAAAGCCTAAGAACTGCTCATAACTCTATTTTAATGCTTTTCCTTACCATAAACTTTAACTTGACATGCAAATGAAGTGCACTAAATCACTGCAGCAGCAGAACTCTCCTATTGGCTGCCGAAGTCAGACTTATGAAGCATCCGCATGCAAATTTTGGCACATCGCAAATTGAGGAGGGGATCTTTGATTTCTCACTCTCTGCAACAGGTCAGTGGCTTTATGACGTAAATGTGAGCCCTCAACATTTGTAAAACCAGCTGTCCTAGAATAAATCATCCATTTCTATTTAACTAGTAATCATAATATTTCATAAAATTTCAGTATTGCCTAATGCTTCTCTATGCCTCAGTCCCCATTCACAGGCCGTCTTTCCAGGCCCCTGCTACACAATTCAAACTGGAGTGTCTTTTCTTTGCCGTTTGAGGTAATTTTTTCCAGAAAAAGAAAGTGCTGAATCATGACAATCCAGGTAACATGACAATCATGACTACTCCAGTCAGTTTCATGACTCAGGTAAGTGAAACACTCTTGCAGGTTGTTGAATTGTGCTGTCAACAGTGGAACCTGAGATGCGTGACATTCCAACCCCCCCTCTCCTCAACCGTCACCCATAGGTCCTCTTGGATGAGAGATTTCTGGGGTTTGAAGGACACTACAGACTATCATGTAGGTTGTTGGGTGGCTACAAAAGCATTTCAAATTCAGTCACTTCATACAAAAAAAATATTTTAAAAAATAATAAGCACTTCTCGGTGAGGATTACCATCAGTTATGATAAAGGAAACATACACATACTCAATGTCAATTAAACATAGGTTAAATTTTGCTCTATCAAATGAGAAAGCCAAAAAATTCAATAGCTTTGAGTCTTGCTTGTGCTAGGCCAGCGTTTCTCAAACCTCTCCTGGAGGGCCCCCTGCCCTGCATGTTTTAGATCTCTCCCTGCTCCAACACAGCTGATTCAAATGATCCACTCGTTATGAACTCCTGAAGCTGCTTAATAACAAACTGATCATTTGAATCAGCTGTGTTGGAGCAGGGAGAGATCTAAAACCTGCAGGGCAGGGGGTACTCCAGGAGAGGTTTGAGAAACGCTGTGCTAGGCTGTTGTGCTACTATAGTATACAGTAGCATAACAACATATATACAATTATACAATGTATTTATTTTTATTTATTTATTTTTTTCCCCAAGAACTGTCAATCTGAATGATGGAATCCATTACCAGGTGAAGAGAAGTTGCCGTTTTCTTCCCCAGACCAGCTGCACAGCCTGCAGCTAACTGATGTGCTAACGAGCGCACAGCTCAACAGGGTGCCGTGTCAGCGATCCCACACCCATTTCAGAGCATCTAAACTCCTCAAGCCCTTTCCTCACAGTGCCACTTCAAGAGGTTTACAAAACAAGCGTACAAGTTGACAAAGGAAAAAGAGTTAATAACAAACATTAGGCATTATTTAGCCTCTAACATATACCCCTGAAAGCAACCTCATTTACAAATACTGAAATACCATTCAGAATAGTTGGGGTTTAGGAAGGACATCACATTATCTTTTGATCAGGAACCTACGTACACATGGGTTCAGGAGAGATTATTAATTTAAGCAAACACAATTGAAATCTGCTCCTTTCAGACTGGGCAGATGTGAGGCATATTTCATACTGTCTATCAAAAGTCTATCAAAAACATGGAAACAATGTCCATAACGTTTCATTAATGAAATATTCAATGAGACACCAATACTAAATTAAATCAAGACGTCCACCTTCTCCATGTAAAAATGCTGTCCATGTAAAAATGTGGCTCAATGTCACTGAATATGGAGGATTTTTAAACTGCAATATATTATTAGATTGCACACTATGCAACATACAAGTTATATAAAGCTGATGGTCACATACATCTTACCTAATAAATAAAGAAGATGCTGGCCTGCCCAGAGCACTGGGGCTACGATGATTGACAAGTAGGCCACAGTACATTAAGATGTTAGGATAAGGAGGGGGACAGTGATAAGGAAGAATGTGTAAATGCCGATGCTATGGCATGCTTTTTGGGGGTGTATTCAAGAACCAGCGAATTTAGCGTTTGGGCGGAATGTCACCCCAGGCAAAACCATTTTGTCACTGCAGAACCTAGAGACAGGACAATCTGTGTGAGGCTTATGGTAAAAATAGGTACGGTGTGCATGTCTGTCACTTCAATTAACGCAAGAAACCTGACGGGGGGGACCATAGCTCCCCCCCCCTCCCCCAACTTCTTCTTTGTGCACATATTTATCTACATATGACACACCGACTTGCCTGTGTATATATCTGTATCAGTGCACATATTTTTTTATCCACATCTTTGGATAATTTGACTTCCACATATATGAGAAAAATATGATAAAATAAATACATAAAGCATGATGGTGATAATACTGCATACATTTCCATTCATGGAGTGTGGTCTTCGAATGTTAGCTGATTTTCTTTTGCAATGACTCTTACCAGTAGTGCCAATAAATTTGGAGGGCTTGTGAACAAGAGTTGACTTTGTTGAGGGTTTGTGAATAAGAGGTTTCATTCACTTAAGGCTCACCTGCCATAGTGAAATGTAAATCATTTATTTTCCTTCTCACATAAACACATGTCCATATATTTCTGTCTCTTCCAAAGGACCAGCCTACATCTGACCATTTCTTTAATTAACTTTCAGAGAAGACCTATAAAAGCAGAAGTAATCATAGCTGCCTGAATCACTGTACCCTGCAACTGGCACGAAAGCTGACAGAATAATTAGCAGCATGTCAGTACACAGACAATGTGACAGGTACCAGCCAGGCTCACCTGGAGAAGGCCAGAAACTGCAGAACGAGCTCGTTGCACTGCAAATGATCCGCCTCCTCTCTCTGGGGGTTAAAGTTGACAGGCTCTGCTGGGTCCAGGACTTCGGCCGCCTGATTATTGAGGTCCAGGATCTCTGGGAAGCCGGCTGAGAAGAGGCGGGCCATGGAGCCCCGAGAGATCAAGGGAGTGGTGCTGAGAGACAAACGAAGGTGGGGATGAGTCAAGAGCAAGGTCAACGTGCAATAAAGCGCCCTGGATTACATTCCCGGGTGGCTGATGAGTTTACCGGAGGACAGACGTGCTGAAACTCAGAACCGCAACATGAATTTCAAGCTGGAGAGGCCAAGCGGTACTTATGTAAACTGTGAATGATTAGTGATCGATAAGCATTGTAACCATCTCAGTTACCCCACTGTGTTCACCTGCATCATTACCAGGTAGGTCTTTACCCTGTGAAAGAACCAAGAACAACAGCTTCCAGAATGCTCTTGAAATCACTCAAGTTAAGGGTGCTTGGCAAAAAACAGATGACTGCAATAATATTAAACACAGATGCTGGCTGCAATTAATGAGAGCCAAACGATACAACCACCAACTCACACGACGATGAAAATTTAATATTTAGAAGAGCGAAAAATTCAAATTCACAAACTCAAAAAATCTGTATTTTAACTGGATTCAGGATAGCCACTTTTTCACAGTACTACTTCTGCATCAAAGACCGTGAAGGAAAAGCCTCATATTATGCATAGCGCGTTTGTGCTAAATGTCAGTTCAGCTCCCCCCAGTTGCATTTTACCAATTATGAGATGAGGCAAGGTTATCTGCTAGTTTAGATATTGTAAGATTTAGCTACGGATGGGCTGCTGCCTGGGGGAGTCATTACCTTGCCTGGACAATAACGAGGAAACAACTGGGAAATTAATTACATAAAATAACATAAAATAAAGCAAACAGTCATGATAAGTGCAATTAAAATAAGTTATTAAATAGATGATGGATTCCCTTGTACTATGGCCAGCTCAATATAGCAGTGCAATATTCATTTTAACCAAGGGAAATCAAAGGGTGAAAGAAAAATTCTGTATTCCTAAGCACAGAATTTCAATTAAATTCACTTTTTTCTTTTCTAATGGGGCAAGTCAGCAACTAGTAATTTACAAATACTTCACCATTAAAAAAAACAGATTTAATCAGACAAATCAAATTTTGTTTTTCATACAAACACCAAAGAGTGTAGTATTTCCTGGTGAATTTAAAATAACATATTCAAAAACAGACATTCTCCTCCTCTCCAAAAGTAATATCTTAATTTGTACAGATTGGATTAATATTCACACAGCAGTTTTAATTTCAAAGGAGTTCAATTCAATCAGATACACTGAGCAATTTAAATTAAATTAAAGTTCTTTTGAATTCAGCGTGCTCATTTTAAAAACTGGGTCATTTCACAGCAATGAAATGAAAAAGTCATTCTTGGATCTGAAATGAACACCACTGACATTCTAGCCAAGTGGATGAAAACATGTCTGCATGTCTAAAGCTGAATCTCAGACACATTTCAGTGCCAACTTCTGTACAATTACTTTCACTTGATGGTGTGCAAATGCAACCTCACACTTAGGTGATTTCTCTCTTTATTGCCAAGAATAATTTCTCAGTTGTGATTCACTATCTATAACATCACAACTGCGTTATGACTTCTTCTGAAACATTTCCAGACAGTAATCAATCAAACTGGGCTACTTCATAGCTTTGAATAAAGTAAATGCATTACCTGTGACAAGAGCTGCAGTCTTAAGAGATTTGAAGTTAATTAGGTGAATACTGTACACTGGCTTGAAGTCATAGCTTACACTCTTCTCTTTATGGGCATAAAATATAGAGTGCTGTACCTGTGTCACAGCTATACATTCTTAAGAACCATCTGAGAGGCGCACGGCAAGAAAGAATATAATCCAGTGATTATAATATTACATCATTGTCATTTAGCAGATGCTCTTGCCGAGAGTGAATTACATAGGTTACAGTTTTCCATGTCACCCATTCATACAGCTGGATATTTAATGAAGCAATTCAGGGTTAAATACCTTGCCCAGGGGTACAGCAGCAGTGCCCAAGAAGGGAAGTGAACCTGCAACCTTTTCATTACGAGCCCCACTCCTTACCACTACACCACACTGCTGTCCCAATATTATAATATAATATAATATAATGCAATATAACCGAACAGAACAGAACAGTACAAAAAGACCCTAAACAATTACTCAATTTCATACAAAACAGAAGTACTTAGAGAACCCTCTGGTGTTCAGTGACAGGCCCACGCACACGCGTGCAGGAAACGCGGCTCGTCTGACCTCTGCGAGCGCCGCGCCTTTAAAAGATTTCTGCTGTCGTGGCGAGACTCTGATTAACTCATAAACGCCGAGGGGCTGCGCGCTGCGCCGATGTGTGAAAAAGCCGTGCGGCGGCCGCTCCTCACCCCGACGTCTGCGTCCCCAGCGCGATGACAGGCGCGTGCACAGGGGCGAACGTCAGCTCCCGCAGCTGCTCGGCTGGCGGCTGGGGGGGAGGCCGCCGCGCCGGGACCCCCGCGTCCCCTGCGTTCGGCTGGCTCAGGTCGACCTCCAGGTGCGCGATGCTGCTGGCGCCCGGCAGCTCCTGCAGAAAAATAAGAAAAAAAAAAAAAAACAAAAACAAATCATGGGGGCTTCATTTATTCATTACACAAAATTACCTCAAAGAGAATAATTTGGTTAGCAAGTCACCAACATAAAAAGAGGAAATTTCACCTACTATTAGTTATGCAAGCCAGTGCTGTAATTTTCTACTCCACAGCTGCTCCCATGTATGATGCGGTTCAGTGGTTGGGACCAAGCGGCAGCAATGCACAGCAGTGCAGTATGAAGCCCCCTGCCTTGGCCATTAACAACCCAAACCCAAAGTCATTCCGGGTCATTAATGCGCGCCAGCTTTATAAATGTCTCTACGGAAGACTTTTTAGCGAAAGAAAATGTCAGCGCTGCACTCAGTGTATGGCATTTATTGGTTACATAATTACACATTTTAAGGAATAATTAAACATCTTAAGGGAAACAAACACATCTCCTCACAATTAAATCATCTGGGAGTCACTGGCACCAGATTACAGTTAAAGTAGAGAAAATAATACCCTACAAAGAGAAGACATTTTGGTTTTGAAACAAACAACAAAAAAAAAGTACTCCAACCCAAACCCAAAACCACAGTTGTCTCTCAGGTGCAAAGCACAAATTATGAGAAATGAAAAACAATGGCATACTGTACTGAAAGGAAAGCATTTAACACGGTATAACATTTTTTTCGGACAGACTAGCATACAGTATATGACCTTTATGGGTGTCCATTACGTAACTGCTAATTGGGTCTCTTAAGGTTAAATCACATGATGGTAAGAGACCCCTGGTTTTTCTGTGCTTCATGATAGAGAGGTGATATTTCAATATGCTTATCATTACCACTTCGGCTTCAATTACACCTTAGTAAGGCAGCCCACAGCACATAATCTGAAAGTGTGGTCTCTAAGCGTCAGCGCATTAGGTGACAAATGGCTTCTGTAATTAATGGAGTGTCTGTAAGTTTGTTTTTAGATATCTTGCTACAATTTCATGTCAAGATAAGCATTATTAGAATAGCGGTACTTGCCTTTTCAGTACACAGAGGCTAAATTTTAAGGAAATTTTCTGGGAACTAGAAAGCCCACTATTGATCATACAGCAGGAATCATTTCCTAACAGTTACAAGTCACAGAATGTGTTGTACAGTTAGCCTTTACATTTGTCCACAAAGCTAGTCATGTAGTTGTCTATTTTCAGTATATTCACGTACAAATTTATGTCAACAGCGTGGATGGCATAATTCTCTGCATTCAGAATGTCCCACCAAAGCAGAACAAATAGTTAAAATTTCTGAGAATTTACTGTTGGGAGTGCTGTGTCTGGCACAGTTCTGCTGTTCTGTACAGAACAGATGTGTCCATCAAAGCATTAGGAAGAAAAATGACAGTAACCTGGGAGCTGAGATGCTACTGCAAGGCAACAGTCCTCCATCAGACGTTTTAATAACCTCCCACTTGACCCACAAACAAATCAGCTGAAAGTAATTGCTGGTATGAAGTCATATATAATATTTACAAAAGTACAAATTGCAGTACCTTGTGCTTCCTAGCCTCTGTGTAACTCACTGGAGTTCTCAGAGATCTGTGCATGAATGTATCAAGCTGTGGCACAGCACTTGGAAAAAGAACTTGAAAATGTGTTTCTTTAGCTTTGAAGAGAGGGAACACCTGAGAGCACCTGAGAGGCAAAGAGCAGAGAGCTGAGTGCTCGGGCCCCGTCTGGGGGTGTGCACTCATGGCTGGGGGGCGGCTGGGGGGCAGCTGGGAGGCGTGTGTGGGCAGCAGTGTGTTTGCCTATGTCTGCGCTTGTGAGTATGTGTGCGTGTGTGTGTGTGTGTGTGTGTGTGTGTGTGTGTGTGTGTGTGTGTGTATGGGTGTGTCTGTGTGTGTATGTGAGTGGGAGAGCAGGAGAGGGGGCGGACTCTTACGACATGTGACAGCTGGTAGGCTGATGCCAATGGGGAGGGGTAGAGCTGAGAGGGAAACTGCTGTTGCCAGGGAGACGATGTGGAGTGGCTGATGGTGGGGTACCGTGGAGACGCTGCAAGCTGAGAAATGGACAGCTGTAAGGGATGACACAGTAAAAAATTAGTACACAATTACCAGGAACAGCAGAATGTGAAACAAACAAGACAGCCACACTTAATGGCCAGACAACAACAGAGAACAAGATTGAAAAGTAATAATAGGCTGAGGTTTCAGTTCTTGCATGCAGCATGTTACTCATGTCCAAATGGTAATGAATTCTGTGTTTCATGCCTGACCCAAAGCAATCAAACCATCCCCAGATGTATACATTCGTTTCCTGTTTTACACTATTTCTAGTTCTACCTGCTGCCTCCACCAGCCGAATTCAGATTGTCTTGCAAACACAGAACACATATAAAAGCCAATTTCATTTAAAAAAAATTCAAACACATGAATGCGGTTGGTTCTTTTATTGTATGGCTGGATGCACAGCCTGGGTTGAATAGCTACAGTAGGAATACAGCTGGGGTGCTTCCTTGGGACCCTGACTTTTCATGCCCCTCACTGAATCCAACGCCATTAGGTAAGGACATCAAACTACTGCCCCCCCCCCCCCCCCCCCAAGGCTCCGGTTCCGAGTGGTATTTTCTATGTTGCGCCCACAGACTGAGACCGATGTCTGGAATTCTATCTGTGTTTCACACCCACGGTGCCAGCAGATGACTCAAACTGGGATCACACAGCTCTGGTGTTTAGTCAAACAAATGGGTGAGATTTCACATCACCTCCCTCCTATTCACACTGAGCGGAGCCAACACGACAGAGAGACGGAGCACGCGGTCCGGGCCAAAACGGCAACACACATGCTGCTAACAAAGGAACACGAGGCCGCAACAAAAGAGTCAAATCTGCCCATTGTGCAGCATTCGGGGGAAGCAAAACAAACTCGAAATAATCTGTCTGCAAGCATCCACACTAACACTACCTTTTACAAGGTCACGAGCAGCTATACATAATGCCTTATTAGATACTGTGCATGGTTTCATATGATTAATTACAGATTTTTACTAATGTATATAAGTCTACATAAAGGACTTAATCCTTAAGGCTACTTATGACTAATATTTCAGCAGTACTCACCAATTATTAATGATTAGGAATGTCTTCTAAATTTCTTATAAATGTTAATGAATGGCTATGAATGATGTTACATATTCTTCAGTACTGCTTCAGAAAGGATTATATTGGCATAAATAAGGACCCCTGCAGTAAAATCTTACCA
This sequence comes from Megalops cyprinoides, assembly GCF_013368585.1. Taxonomy (NCBI): domain Eukaryota; kingdom Metazoa; phylum Chordata; class Actinopteri; order Elopiformes; family Megalopidae; genus Megalops; species Megalops cyprinoides. Next base: position 5,299,082 of record NC_050589.1, on the reverse strand, counting down.
CATTTCATATTATAAATGCAAACAGATGTCCACTTGTAAATAGGTTCAGGTTTTTATTCCTGTATGAAAAAAACTTCATTGTGATGACAAGTAGCTTTATTTTAGAAAACATACATTGCATATGGAGTGGATAGCAACGTGTTTAGACCTCTGCTATTGGCAGACAAAACAATAATTCTAAAGTAGGGCAACTGAGTACTTTTGAGATCAAAGAGTTTCTTGCGCAGATACAATACTGTCAGAGTCTGCAACGCTTCACTCACATTGCCCTCAAAAAAGTTTACACACAAATCAAATAACACTGCCTTCATATAAAAATCATGAATATGTTTGGCTTGCTGTGAATTTCAATGGGGTGTAAACCAAGTGGTCTTTTATGACATGAGACTGAAATGCAAGCCTCATTAACACTTCTCTACCCCATTCTCACCCACAGAGATGTGGAAGAGTTGGTGAGTTTTTTTTGGGGGGGGTGTTAAAGAATTTATGACAGTGTTTGTGGAAATTTTGCTAAACATAGTTCCTCTCATCCATGTTTGATACAGGAGGCCCATATTTTTATTGAGATCGTGTCTCTGTTGGGTCCCTGTGAAAGTTCAATCAGTCCCTGAACTCCACCGTTACACTGACAGCTCCACTCAGCCTGTGAGGAACAACTCAAGCTCTGAACTCCCAAGCATGTCAAGTCAGACCAAGACTCCCACAGCACTGTCGGACAAGAGCTTGTTTAATGAAACTGTCTGCCATTGGGGAAGAGAATCTCATTCCTAACTTTTGCCATGTATCCCAACAGAAAGCAATGCATTTTGAACAGTCTTTTCCCACTGCCTACTGTGATGAAGTAACTCTGTTTAATCTGTGCAAATGTAGAATAATGATAAAAAGGCACTGACAGGGAGGATGAATGTTCAGGCACGCTGTAATTAATCAGTGGCACATTTTTGGAAAGATACAATGTAGTTCACTGAATTAGACCAGACCCAGATGATGTTTTGTACAAACAAACATCTTGGTGAGAGTGTTAACCATATCTACTTTCTCCAGAACAACACAGGAATAATGAATAGCAATTTGACGAACACTGGAAATAAAAAGAGGGTTTTAGGGTGGAGAGTCGGGCACTACTGGTAATGATCATATTAAGTCATGACACATTAAACATATTCATATCTGTATAGTATGAAACGATCACATTTCAGTGTATTATTTCAGCATATATCCATTGCACCTAATGCCCAATTCAATCTAAGCCGACACCTTTCCACTTGACTTTTGTGAAGACGTTTTGCAAGCTAATATATTTTGGAGTGGCACACCCATCCTGTAGAATTTCAACGCCTCTGAAGCAGATGATAGTGCAGCTTGATGATTCATGATTGGCAAAGGTCTGGGGAAGTCTGTCTCATGTGGTAGACTGTACGATCCAATGTGATTGTTGACCCATTCAGAAAGTGGAACAAACAGACTGGTTAAACATTAATACACCCTGCGATCATTCTGTCAATTCAACTGCTTCCCTTATCAATGTGTAAAGTTAACGCACCAGGTTTTTGGTAGACGTTGTATATGCAAAAATTGTGATTATAAAAACAATGATGCTTATTTTTAATATAGATTATAGTTGTCTTCTTGTTTCTTCAATAACATGGATAACCCATCTCTACTGTTTAGGTTAACATGGATAACCCATCTCTACTGGTTAGGGAACTGGCAATGAAACCTGAGGGCTGTGGGTTGAACTCTCATGTTGGGTGTCATGTTCTCAGCTGGTAACTATCCTAAATAAAAATTAAATACCAAACTCTACAATGAAAATGATAAAACAGTAACCTCTGTATCCTCTTTCCCTGGATAAAAGAGTCAGCTGAGCATATAGATAATGTGATATATCTGCACAGTCCTTCTAGTTTTGGTTTCCTCTGCAAAAAACTGAGGATCGCCACACTTTTGCCAAATACAGAGCAGTTTCTCTTCACCGGCCAATCCCCTCAGTTTAGCTGAAAATGTCTTGGTCTGTGCTGGCCTGGAAGGCTTCCTTCAAAACCTGAGATGTCATTTGAGGAGAACACACCAGATTTAAGCAAAGGCACTCACCCCAGGGCCTTGCGGTGAGCGTGGAGGCGAAGCCTTAAGCAAAGTGTCACTTCGACCTGCAAAGAAGAAGAAGGCGGTCCAATCAATGCAGGACAGGATATTCAGCCATAATTTCAACACCTTGAGCAAGACAGGTCTATTACCATGTGAATACCTTAATATTCACATCGACAGTAGCTAAGGTCTGCAGCTGTAGTCTTCACACCATGCACTCCACTACTGCCAAGCTATCCTGTGGCACAAAGCTTAGAGAGGTCAGCACTTTCTAGGGACTGCCGTGATAAAGTAGGAGGGAAAATGTGTCGCACAAGGAAAAATTGCACACTGCTGCCCCTCCACAGTCTATAAATCACACTTTGTTGCTTCTCTTCCAGGTAGTATTGTAGAATCTGTATCCTCTGAGCATTTAATTTTGCATTCTTTATTATTTCCTCAAGCTACATGATGTCACAATTTGATAACATCAATTAATTTGTTCCCCACAGATCGAGCATTCCCAGGCTGTATTAACTTTATAGCTAGGTATAATAATTCCAGAGGACATAAACTGGTGCAATGAAAGTAAAGCTGGTGATAAAATATATTTTAATTGCATAATCTCATCACTGCTGCAAAGCTCTACAGAATGAACGCCTAATCGTTTCCCTCCCACAGCAGAAATCAGCGCGGCAGAAAAGTTGCATTTGAACCCATTGAGTTAAAATACAGTTAAGAGAAATTATTTATGGATGTGGAGCGGCCCGTGACTTAAATCCTGCTGCCGAGAAATGCTTCAAAAATAAATACTGCATATAAGACGCAGAAGAAAAAAAAAACCAAAAACAAGGACTCGATGTGCCCATTTCATGCCCCCACTAAAGATGCTCCATGCTGATACTTCAAAGGTCCGCTATTCTTCCTGAGTAGCCTTGGTAACTGGAGCTCGGCCAATGGCGACAAGAAAAACGGAACGAAACGCGATCCCTCTCCCTCAGCTCTTCCGGTGCGTCCTCAGCCACCCCAGGTAACTGAGTCACGGAGTCATCTGGGATCCCGTTTTACTTTTTTTTGTTTTTTTTTTGCCTGAGCTTTTGGCCTTGGCATTTGTGCATTTTCACCTCGTTGAGCAAGGAGTGGACAGCCATGTCGTGACCCATTTATCCGTCATGTTAAAACCTTGTCTACAGATTCGACGTAGACTGATACACAAACAGAGATAGGGAGACATGGGCTCATTAATAACCTGAAAAGGAGGGATGTAGGATCAAAATCAGAGATTGTCTCCAGAACTCCCAAGAAAAGCTTCAATAGGTATTGTTTTAATAATGTTCATCATCACTAAAAAAATTTAAAGTATGATCTTGGTGAATTGAGATAAGGTGAATCCATCACATACTCAAAGTATAGTTGGTCACCTCATAGGCAGTGTCATTTACTGGCAATTTTTCCTGTGTACAAATATGTAACTATCCTGACTTGCTCAGACTGGCAGTGTTATTCATTGCAAATAACTGAGATGTCCTTCAGTGTCCATCTAGAGTGCCACCACTTTGAAAGATAATTTCACAAAAAAATTCGAACTGCTTTTGAAATCCTTATGTGGTTTTGTAACCTTCTTCAGGCTATCTAAAACTCTATGCAGCCTCTCTCACTGAAAATCACACTGCAAATCATTCTTTAAAAACACTCAATCATTCAAATGCACACACACAAACGACAAAATGGACAGCTCATTTTCAGATATCGTCTGGTTGTTTTTCGTAAAGTGAGCTGGTCTTACTTTGTAGAAATTGAATTTACATTAATTTTCTCAGTGTTCTAGCCTTGCGCTGACAAGCACAGTGGAGAGTCTATCCAAGGGACTGGAAACAAGCATGTACAGAGTTAAAGAGAATTTCTCTGGCTTTTACCCGAAACATAAATATCAATACTCCCATAAAAATTCATTATATTAAATAGCTCAATACAGCCACCCGTAGTTGCTGTGGAGGGTCATTGGAAGAGGAAGTCAAAATCAACTGTCCACTGATCTCTCATGTATCACAGAGGGGCAACGTTTGGTGTTCATGTCAGAGCATGACACTCTCTTGGAAGAAAATGGAAATGATTCTATCGTGAAAAGGGATTCCTCTATTTCATATGCATATCCATTATACTGTAAGGTCAGCGCGTCACATGTTAGATTTTCCGGCAAGCTACCGTTTAAAATCTCATCTCTTTCTCATAGTTTAGCTCCAACAAAAATGAACGGGGAACTGGACTGGAAATTAATAGCTTTCTGTTTTACACCCACCCCATTACAGAACCAAGGCAAGACAGGGTGTATGGGGTGGAGAGGGGCAGAGGTTACAGTGAAAAAAAAAAATTAAATAAATAATTAAAGAGCAGTGAGGGGGATTTCAGGAGGAAAATTGCATTGCAAACCCAAGTGAACTGCCACAGCTGCTGGTAGTTTCAATTTAACTGACACGCAATTACCTCTCAAATCAATCTCCCTTAGCCCCTAGGGCCTCCCTCCAAATCAGCTGTTTTCTGCTGGATTTGTCAACCTTTTGATGCCGGTACAGGCATGGCTCACACAAGAAAGCATGCACTACAGTGCAGTCTGGTTGATTAATACCAACTACCCTGCTGCTCACAGGAACTGTGCTTTTCATATCTAAATGCTGGCATCTGCAGTCACATGAGACTCTTTGATGGCCTTAGAAACAAGATGCTAGCTACTTAACCTGGGAGTTATCAGAAGCATATGCTACAACTCGCAGGTATTTGAGGCCATCAAAGTGGTGCCTGGGGATATGTGTTCAGCAATCTCAGCTGTTAGCCTTGAATAGATTGACATGGTTATTGATTCTCAGCTCCAACATATACTGATTTTCTGCATAGTCATTCTTAAACCTCAACACACCAGATCTGTTGTTTGGGTCACTTTAACACTCACTGTACATATAATCATGCCAATAAAGGAAAGTGCATGTACAGCACAACAGGGATTTGGTTTTTGATCTTTGACCACATCTTTATGTATGAATGCCATTAATGCTTATGTATGATGAAATCACACCAATGCTTGTAGCATCTGAAATTGCTGGCACCATTTAATCAATAGCTCATATTAAAATATACATTATGGCGGATGGTTGACCAGAATTGTACACATACACGTAAAGAGGAACTTCAGAATTCATAAAGGCCTACTTTACTATTGACATGGTCATGGACAGTCTCTTTACAATAAAAGCACAATCGTCGGTTCAGACATATGAATACAGGGAGGTACAGAGAGAGCCGTTTTTTTATGCTTTGATGTGTTCATTCATCTGAACTGAGAAATTAGGGGCATATCAGGAAGAGACAGATGATTGAGGTGAGTCCCCCCTTTCACTGTAAGGTGCCTTTTAAACTTTGAAAGTCTAAAAGATGCTGTATGAATGTAGTCCAAAATTATTATTATTACTACTACAGAGATTGATTTTATTTGGAATGAATATGAGAACTACATTTCAATGATATTACAAAACACACAAATGACCATTTCTTCTTGTACAAATAAATACAAATATATATGGATAAAAATTACTCTAAATATGTACATATTTTGCATTCCTCTTCACAAATGAGTCTCTCATGGGCAGGACTGATGTGGGTTTGTATGTATTAGATTCTTGAAATGTGTGGGCAAGAAGAGAAGCTCACAGCAAAGGCATGATTCAAGAATCTCTATGAAGAGTCAAGAATGTCAACATTTATGACTGTATATCTATGAGATATGTCTTCCCCACTAGGAAAGCACTCCTTTTCAGTGATAGCCACAAAGTCAGACCACTGCCATCACATACCAACCCACAACAGATCTCAAATTTGTTATACAACACTATATTGTAATACTTTAAACACAAAACACCTGAAATATTTATTTTGAAAACTGTTCTTCTTCAAAAGTGAACATACATTTACTCAAATTAGAGGTATCACTTTCATACCAACACTTGTACAAAATCCCTCTGGACACCTATCCTCTCTGTGCCTACCCTGACCGTTCCAAGACCCACAACAAAATTTCCATGAGAATCATAACTCACAAATGGCCAAATAAATTTACCAGGGCTTACTGCAGCTGTCAAGGGTATTGAGAGCTTCCGTGAGGAATATTTATCGAGCTGTTAATCACCTTTGAGGTACAGAGCAAACTAATCCCCTCGTTGTTTCCCGCTGCTCGTTCTTTTCCTGGGCAGAAGTCCTGTTGCAATACACTTGTGGGCCATTTGCCATTGTTTGCGCCGAAGCACCACATTTCCTGCCGAATTAATTTCCATATCCTTGCAGCTTTGAAGGATGTGTGTGATCAAGCAGAGGACACCTAAAATGCCACTTTCAAACTCTCCAGTTCCTAATGACCAAACATCCTCATTATTTATAAGATGGGTGACAGGGATCATAGCATTATACTTGCAAGAGAGCTGCACCTGCATTGTCTGAGGACAGTCTGACAAATAGCGCTGTTAACTTTGATTACAAACATTTTATATACATTATTGCACCGTTTTTCCACCTCACTGTGCTTCCCCATCTACTTTGGGGAAATGGAAAAGGTCTGCATTCTATATGAGTTGAACTTAAATCCACCTTTTGAAACTTTCTTCAATGAGGCATATCATTTCTGGTATAATTACAGAACAATACATTAGCATGTAGTTTCCCTATTACGTGCATCAAAACAATTTTGACCCCACCTGCAAATTAGCCTGTGGTGGGGGGCTCATGAAAACTCTCTGACCCATCAATTACTGTCTTGTGTTAGAACACCACCTACTGTACTTACAAATGCCTAAAACAGCAGATGCACTGCTGTTCTAAAAGCAGGGCAACACAAAGGTTTTAAAGAAAGCAGCAACATAACAGAAAGCTAAATGAGGAAAGGTCTCTCTCTCTCTCTCTCTCTCTCAGTTAAACAGACTTGCCTTTCGTTGGGGAAGGGGGCTTCTTATATCGGGAGGCCTCCTCTTGTTTACTCTTCAGAGACACAGCTGGGCTGGGGGAACGCCCCTCAGAGCGGGTTGAGAACCTAAACTTCACAGTACCTTTCTCCAGACCCTTCACCTGGTAAAAGTTGGAAAGAAAGAGACACATCTGCTACTGAAGGCCATTTTTGAAAAGTTCTACGGTGGAATAAACCCAATGTGTGAACCGTACAGCGAAAAACTGGTACATCCAAAATCACAAATAAATTATAAATCAAGCAAAAGGTTGGATGGGTGAGAGCAATCATCCGAGTGTTGATTGTCTTTCCCCAGAACAGTTGTCTCTACAAGAGGCTTTTCAATTAACAGGTCAGCACTGTAAAAATCTACGCTACATGACAAAATTTTATGACCAAAAGTGGTTAGCTTGGCCTAAGACTGTGGCTGAAAACCACAGCAGGAAATGTGGGGGTGAGGAGGATGCTGCAACATAGGAGGGGGGGTGTGTGGGGGGGGGGGGGTCCCAGAGGAACCTACGGCAGAATGCTGGCCTGACAGAGAGTGGTTTACACCATGTCCCCATTTCCAAATCAGCAGGGATTCCTCGGTCCTTGTATGATGGAAAGCCAATTGAAGAGATATCGGGCGGGGTTGGAAAGGAGGGAGTATGCCACAGAGAATAGAAATGTATGTGTGCAAAAAAAAGTCAGTCCAGCATAATAATGGAGCTATGGTATAGTGTTTAGTATTAGCTGTTATTACAGTAACTGGATTCTAACACCAAGGGGACTGTGCTGCTCCTCCTGGGATGAGCATTGTGTGGGGTTTTGAGCAAGGAGAACCTCTCCCATTCACACATAGATGAAAAGGCATTTGATTTTTTTTTCCCCCTGCAAAAATTCTATAAAAAAATGTATAAATATACCATGGCAGCCAGCATAATGTTTTTGCTCTTAAGGATTGCTGTTATTATGTTTACAAATATAGCACAGGGAGGAGACATTCTGCTGCTGTATTTTCATCCTGCTCTGCTTATCTTAATCTGACACAGTACACAGATCACACAATATTTCATAATCATTCCAGAACATATTCCTTTTAATAACAGATGTGAAATGCAGGTGGGGAAAATAGTTCAGCAGGACACTGTAAGTCTGTAAATGCAAACATGTAACAGATGCATGACTGTACAAGGTAAGTGCACCGTGACAAAATAAAATCGGTCAGTAATTAAAAACAAGCCGAAATAACTCTCATCAGTAATGGTTCACCTGAATTTGATGAGACCGTTTTCTAATGGCTGGGTGAACATCACTGCAATGCGACAGGTAGCCAGGAAAGACGCCTCGAAGGATTTGCTTCCGTAAATATCTCCTCAGTAAAAGTGTTTTGTGCCTTGAAGTCAGCACAGGGCGTTATGAAATACACATCAAATGAACATCTTAGGTAACCCCTAACTTTGCATTCGAGCAAAGAACGAATCCTGAATGAAACTGAGTGTCACAGAGAAAGAGGGGAAGAATCTTTTGAATCTTTAGCATTAACTCACAAACATGTATGTATGTATGTGTTTGGTACAGAATGTCCATCAAATGCAAAGATGTAACTGTCCAATGTAAGAAATGATGTCAGCACAGAAATGGTATGATTAATCTATGCAACCAACCCTCCAAGAAACCAACAAGAACAACTATTTGAAATTTCAAAAGGAAGCATGCAAAGCTAGCATATAGTGGCATATAAAAGACCTAATGTTTTATGGCCCAATCATACCAGCCCATCATGCTTTGTATGAATACAACAGCACAGCTCCTCATGGGTTATTCCTTATATGCAGAAAGTCCCCCAGCTAAAGCTAGGATCTCCATCCCTAAATGGAACTGGATTTAGGACTACATCGTCTCATATCTGCCAGAAGGAAATGCGTTGTTTGAAACATAGTGGGGACTGTGAGTATTTGTTTAAAGCTTTTTAAGATGAAAACCAAAAAAAAAACTAACCTAAATTAAAAACGTGAATAAAAATTTTCACAGTATCTTATTCTGAACATTCAAAAACAAACTTTTAAATGGAACACGACACCTTTAAGAATACAGACAGCAACATCAATGTCAAAAGTAAAGACACGCAAGAATTGACAGCTTATTTATTTTATGAATAATGCAGAGCCACCTGTCGTGTTCATGAATCTTTTATCTTTAGAGGAATACTGTCGAACTAAAAAAAATGAGCAGACAATATTGTTTTGACATCTAACAGGAATTCAAAACAAAAGAAAAAAAATGAAAAAAAATTACAGGGTAGCGGCTGGATATGAAACATAAAACGGATTATACTTAAACTCCACTTTAAATCTAATCCAGTAGAAACGCTACTGCTGTAAATATTGCACAACCAAGCCAGAACCAGCCAGGAAAGGAAGGAAAGAATCAAGTTGGAGAGAAATCTGTCATTGTCTCTACTGTGTTGCTGTACGTAAAGGAATGTAATGTAAATAACTGTAATGTACTGTACCTCAGTGGAGCTTCGGTCAGGTGGAGGCGCTGTGTAAACCATGACTCCACACGGACTGGGCACAGCACCGCCCTGCAGAGCTAGGTTCACATCTGTGCCCGTGTGGCTGCCTGACTCCTGGAAAGGGCACCACACAGCCCAACGCAGACACTGCATGAAGGCCGTCCTGGAAAAGGAGGTTGTGGAAGACACCTGCGTCATGGGGAGAGAAACCAAATCACTGTTAACGCACGGTGAGACAGCAGAATTAATTTTTAATTTGTCAAAGACTTCATTTCGTAGGACTATCACAACAAATATTTCACCGTGTCCTAAAATCATAAGCAGCCTCTGAAATGCCTCTGGGGGGAAAAAAAATCAATTAGAAAATCAATTATTGCATTACTCAAGACGAATAATTAGATGAGTGTTTCTATTTTTCAGAGAGATGAAATTTAATTAATTTTTGACTAGAACATGAAAACAGACACCAAAGACATGCAGCTTACTATTATTCACAAAACTTATAAAATTCAGCACTGCTCTGACCTCTTAAAGAAATATGAGGAGAATCAAGCTCAGTCCTGCCCTCTGAGTTGAAGCACTTATTCATCATTGAGTAAAACCATGCCCCACTGAACCAGAAATCTATTCCATGTTGTATTAATTACTCGGAAAGAAAAAGTCCTCCCTCTCCCATCATAAAAAGTGCTCCTCCAGCACTTTAAAACAGTGGCACTTCAAAGTAGAGCCACTGATCCACAGTAGTCTATTTTCACGAGGGTGACAGAGCTTCAGACCCAAGGAACCTCATTCTGTCTCTGAAACCAGCGTTGGTCCTGTGGACTGGACATAGGCAGTTTCTACTGTGTTCATTTTCAGACTGGAAAATCTTATAAATTGTTCGGTTTGTGGGAGTTAGAATAGAGAAAGTATCACTTTGATGTATGCCATACAATTGACAATCCAATGCATTAACTACCATGTAACACCAATACATTACGCACAATAACAGACCATGTATCCTGCCATTAAGTAGCTGAACTGTTCTTCACAATTGTAACTGCTTGGAAAAACATTGTGCACTTCAATGAAACAGTATGACTGTAAGGAAATGAACAAAAGCAAGAAAATCCTAAAATGAAGTTAATTTTCTAGAGGAGACTTAATGGGAACATTCCTCGCATCCCCCCCCCCCCCCTTACTGGAGATCTTCAAAAGCATAGTTGCAATATTTATAAATAAAAAAATAAATATATATACGTCTCACTTCTTCTTCCATTTCTTCCATCTGAATAGTATTAAGAGGATACTGCCAAAATCTGTTTGAAGGACCCTTCAATGTTTAATTAGCAAGCTTCAATTTAATTCTTGTGAGCACCGTTTCTCAAGAAAGAAATCCTTCTGGGAGAACAATTGCAGGTCAAAGAACTAGCACAGCGTTATATAAGCCAAAGCCCCAGCATTGGGGTTTGTTTTGCCTTGACATTTCTGATCCTTTCAGTTGATTGATGATGGGGCTACTGTCTTGGGAGGGATAGCTACTGAGGAGATTTCAATAGCTGCACAAAGGTGAAACAGCCACTACCATATTCATAGCCTAATGTTTTCCTGTGCAACCACAAAGGGAAAACGAATTATAAGAAGGACAATGATCTTAAATTGTGCTCTCACGTGTGCATGGCTTTTGAATAACGAAATGTCACACGCCTGCCATCTGTTGGTTCGAAGCATGAACTACAATAGTGCAACGCACAGGTTTCATTTTCTGGAAGTGAAGCGGACCAGATAGCCATATACATGTACTGAAAGCATACGCAATCTAAGAATAGAATTATTTGGTTAAAACACAGACTTTTAAGAAGTGCATAGAGGTGCTTTTATAGGCAAAGGTAGTTAGGGGGAGTTATTAAAAAGGTTGATCGAATATGGTTTCCAAAGGCATCGGAAACTGTGGTGATCTCTGGACCACAGGGTTTTGAGTTTAAATCCTGTCTGGGGATATGGGGCACAACTCTTTAGGGACAAGTGGACATCCAACTGCTCCAGCAGAAATCCATCCTTATGAATGGCTAACAGGATATACATGATTGCATGCATTGTATGAAATAGATAAAGGAATCTGCTGAGCAATCAGTAAGGTTCAGACCAGACATTTCACCTGTGAGAGTAGTGAATTAAAAAACAGTAAAGATATACACAAGCTGTACCGCTATATGCATCAAACCCTCCCAATAACAACATCCAACACAAAAAAGAAATCATATAAAATATTCCTTTTATGATGTAATTTGATGATGCTTTTAGTGAGCCATTTGCTGATTCAATCCAAAGTTTCATTTGCCTTTCAGAAAGGAGTGGATACATACATAATTGCCACCCTTTGTAGTCCAAGTCTGTTAATGAATAAAGGACATCTATTGGAACACTTAGTTATGTTACTGAGAAGAGGACCAACAGCTAACATTATCAAGTTAAAATGATGAAGTCAGTGGAGACTAGACAATATGTAACAGTTATCAAATAATGCATAATAGTCAACATTAAATGGCACTGTCTATTATAAACATTTGAAATAACGTTTGAAATTATCATATTTCGGTTACTGCCAACATTTCTCCCAAGCAGAAATGCCCAATTACTTCACCTTCATGAACACAGTCTTTTTAAATTCCAGTCTTAAAAGGAAGGCTTTGATTTCCTGCTTTAATTTTTGTTTGCACATCATTTCACATAGCCTGCGGGGCAGGATCTCCTGGTGGCCATCAGTGTCCTTTCAGAATTAATCCTGCCATCACCTGCACTTTCCAGAGCAGAGCAGCCCTGTTTAGGCTTTCCCAGGCAAAGCACACGGATCACAGCTAATGAATCTGAGGCTGGTACACATGCCACTTGGTATTCGCATTTACATTAAGCACGGATCCGTGAAGAGCATCCAGCGTTGCCGCTAAACGTTCTGTGGTCAATTATGTGAAAGATGTACAGTAAGAAATGACATTCTAGATGCAGACGAACCAATCTATGTTACAGCCAATGATCACACAACTGTGTACCCTAAGGGGTAAAAGACAAAAAAAAAAAAAAAACTGGGAACAGCATTGCACACAAAAGAAGTAAGAAAATATAATCCGCCTAAATGTGGAAAGTATTGCAACTGATCACCAGCTGTGGAAATTTCTTTAGTGAGATTTAGATTAATAACTGAAGACCTGATGACTACGCTCTCCCTGAAGGTTTCGCCTGTGATGGATGCGCCTCCTTTGCTTCATTACAGGGCGGGGCTTAACAGTCCACCCAATAATGCCGTTGACCCCATTAGGCCATTACATGTGAAACAAATCAATAAATGGCTGTTTTTGAGCACAACTATTTAAACAAGGGGTCAATTTTTGTCACAACCCGGGTCATTCCTGCACCATTGACTTTAATCATCTCACAACATTAACACTTTCATTGTTTCAGCTGGACATTTAGTTTTGCCCAGCGTTGCCTGAGGTACCGTTTATCATGAACTTGGTGATGGCAGCAGATAGCCTACCGTTAGCTAGCAGCTACCTTAAACACGGTTAAAATGCCTAAAGTGTGGCTGTATTTCACTCGAAAGGATTCCAACACCAGGACTATTTTTTTTTTAAGTATCGGTTCAGTCACCTTTTAGGCATTGGTACCGTTTTAAAAGTATCGCTTTATCAGGAATCAGGAAAAGACCCAAACAATACCCAATCCTACTCCTTAACACTATGCTACACTGCCGCCCAGATCTCGGTGTAGACAGGAGCCAGTAGGTCAGGAGGGTGAAACTCCATCTGGGTCTGGCACTTTCATGATTCTTTCTCGTCTGTAATGACTAAAATGACTGTAATGCACTCATTATTTCAGCATTCAGAGGTCTACTTCAGTGCTGTAGGATTACAAATGTTCAGGAACCGAGCTGCCTACCCCTGTTATAAGGAATGCATTAACAATTCGTACCGAAGGTAACTTATTTAAGGGTGGACTGGAGCTTTAAACTATTTAACTATTTTAAGCTTGTGCGTAATGTGCAAATGTTTTCCTGACGAAGACAATTCATGACGTTAATATTAAAGGGTTGACTCAACATAATATTCTCAGTAAATTCAAGGTTCCAGAATGTCTGCTTTTTGAGATACATTATATAATGTCTTTGTGGGAACTTGGTTTTAATGAATATAACTCTCTGTGAATAGGAAGTGCTCTCCCTTAACTGAATGGTGTTTTGATTAATGTGATCTTGAAGTGAAGAAAGCGAGAATTCACACTGCAGCGTTAACCTCAAAATCTGAGTACAACTGCCGTCTGTAAGTGACCTGTGGCTCCTTGCATACAGAAATTACTGTTACTGTTTCTGCTCATCTTACTTAGAAGCAGCAATAACTAACAGTTACACTGAGCAGCAGTGTAGCATAATGGTTAGCAGCAGGGCTTGTAACTGAAAGGTTGCAGGTTCAATTCCCCACTGAGGCACTGCTACTGTATCCTTGGGTAAGATACTTAACCCATTTATTGCCTCAATGAATACCCAGCTGTATGAATGAATAATGTAAAAATGCAACCTATGTCACTTTCTCTGAAACACAGCATCTGCAAATGACAATAATGTAGTGTAGAAGACTACATTGGCTACACTGGTGTCATGTAACCTTGTTGCCATAATCCAAGTATGAATCTTGATCCACACTTTAGAATAATTCTTTGCTCCATTTACAAGATTCAACCTACATAATGCATTCAACAGCATGTTGTTCCCAAACGCCAAACGTACAGCCATAAAATGATACTACACTATTTTATATAAGGGAGGTTGATGAGTCAATAGCAGTCACAAAATCATTGATCTGATCACATCATACGAGTGATCCGAGATGACAGTCTAAAAAGACATTTACAAAGATATTCATCATGATGGGGGAGTGGTCCCAAAAGAGTTACTCCACACGCATTAACAAGAGGCAAATATTTACTAATTTCTGTTCATGTTGAATGGAAATTAGCCACAGAACTCATTACTGGTGAGTAGGTTGGAAGAGGATTTCTGCTTGCGTACATCCACAGCCCAGAAGTCTGTCTGCAACAGATCAGTCTCTTACGTAACACACATTATTTACCAGCTTAAAACCTGACGCCATGATTCACTGTCTCACATGAGAGCTGGAGAGGAATGGCTCTAAATCTTACCCTGTGCCAATGGGCTCTTTGCTAAAGTGATGGAAAATCAGCAATAAAATGTACACTTACATGTAAACAAAGAAGTGGAGATCCGGGAAAATGAAAACAAACAGATAACGCTGCAATTTGGAAGCACAAATCCCTCAGCTCCAAAGGGGAAAAAAAAAAGAGAATGACACTTCCCTTAATGGATGTGTCAGAAACAGTTGTCAAAGAAAGTTACAGTTATTCTGAGTGCTCAGAGCAATATGCTGTATACATCACAAGAATTTAAAAATGCACGCATCAACTTTTAGCTCTCGTCACCTCTCGTAGTCTGGAGAGCGGCTGTCAAACTGGAGTCGATGTCTTAACATGAATGAGTGTAAATGTACAGCTGTCTTAGTCAAACTTCTTCCCCTTTTAAAATTGTGACTCTGGAACGAAACGACCCAATAAATGTTCTATGATGCTGCCAATCGAGTCATGCAGAGATTTCCCCACACACTCAGTGATGTGGCACCAGCAAACTCCTTCAATCATCAAATCATATCAGATATTTAAACGATATAAAATACACAAAAAATAAAGCTATTTCAAATGTCAAAAATCTCACATTTAAAATGCTATTTCAACTTAAGACATAGCACAGGTAAATCAATCAGGTAATTAAATGTGACATACCAATATGTCGCACTATGGCACACGCTAGAGAGAGACTACACCCGCCATCATCCCTAGTGTAACTCAGCACAAATTAGCTGCTATTATTCGGTGACTGTCAATTTAACAATTAGAATGAGACTGAAACAACGACACAGCTTTGAATGATGACAGTGATGACTTAAATGACCATACACACATGTAAAATATCAAAATCAAACCAGGTAAACTGAAATTACAGAGAAACAGAACACTTTAAATTCGCAAGTGGATGTCTGAGAAGAGAAGACTAGCTGACTACCTTGCAATGCTCCCAGTCCCCAATCAGCAATGTAAATATTCCTACAGTGGAGTCAGACCTCCGACATGACATGATTAAAGCCCTTAAAAGGCAATACACAAGAATTATTTTCAAAGAGCTTGACCAATCATTGAAGTTTTCACAAAAATATGTGTAAAAAGGGACAGTAATTCTTCATTGTAATGTAGAGCACCCAATCCATTTGTTTTCTGTTTTAAAACATTTGGGAATGATATTCCATTGCTCAAGCCCTCTGATTCAGCAAGCAGCTGGATCTGAGAGCATCACTCCACCCAACCATGGCTAACCAATACCCACACTCACAGTTCATCTTTCCCTCAGGACAGGTCATTATGATAAATCAATAAATTAGCTGGACTGCCGCAGACACACACATTATTAATTATGACAGAGAAAAGAGAGAGAGAAGACTCAAGATACTATTTCATCGTGGCAGCACAGCAATACAAAGAAGAAAATAAAGAGCTCGACAGAAATAGATTCGATTCATGGCTTTATAATTGATTGACAGCCAAAAAAATATGATTTCACCAACATTGTCAGCCTTGCAAAAAGCTAAATAAAGGGTGAGGAACTGAAATGTTCAGTGCCACAGCAAGCTTAGATGATTTCTGACAAGGCTCTCAAGCACACAGTTTTGCCACTTTCCTCTTGGGGCAAACAGATTCACCTCATGAAGCATATGTTTGGACAGGGCAGTCAATTCTATGCTGAGATCTCAGACATTCTTTCAAACAGCCACAGAGACATCCTTCAAAATGTAGGATAATTAGGAAACTGAATTCTAACTATGCCAATAATGAGTGTTGTTAACAGTCTAAAATTTATTTTGGTTTTCACTTCTTTAAAAGAAACATACACCCTTCTAATGCAGGAAAGCAAAGCTGTTCAGGCTCTGTCAGGGTGGACTGTGTAACACTGAACCACAAGGAGCATCAGTAGATAGGAGTCCAGCACAATACAAAACATAAGCCACATCTGAAAACAAATTATACAAAGGAACAAATATGGCAAACAGTATCAGTTCTCATTAATACATATTTCATTCAGTGGTTCATTCAAATGGTCATTTCATTCAGTGGTTCTGTCTCAGTCCAAATGTACAGCTACCAGAACAGGTCGCAGTCAGGGGAAAGGATTAGTCTAAAAATCAGCTGAGCTCTGGATGATTGCAGAGGTCACGTTCCATCAACAGGCAGTCCCGGAAAGAGGGAGCTTCAGTATTCTAGACAGGACAGCACAAGAGCCCGGAGCAGGTGCTGGGTTAGGCGTGTGGTTAAGGGCAAACTATACTGCAAACATCTGTTTGATGGACAATGACAGGATTTCATACCTGAGACCAAAGAAAATAGAAACAGATGTTTCTCTGACATTTCTCCTAATATGACTGGCAGAAAAAAAACTGTATTGTCGAGGGGAGTTATCAGGTGTTCATTCTAATACCAAGAATTTTACAATCTTAATCTGTTGAATGAATCAAACACAATTTATGTATTTATGTGAATATAAGGATAGAGATAATACATAATACATACATAATAACTACATGTCCATCCAGCACATAGCTGAAATGTTTACTTCCTCTCCCTTGCAACAGCAGCGCAGTAGGGGTCAGCAGAAAAGCTACTCTTTCAAAACGTACCTGAGGAATCAGACTGCAGGAGTGCGGAAAAGGCCCTGTGATTTATGGCTGTCATTACTGACTCAGAAATCCTACACGCAGCCGATGCCGAACACGTGGACACGCAACAGCATCCATCCATTTCCATATGCGCGGTACACATGCACACAAACCAAGGGAAAAGGATGCAATCCGCTGGTCAACACCTGGGTCCTAACGTTCAGCATTGCTGAGGGAGTTCCGGGTAACATAACGGACACATGAATGACACTTGCAGTATATTTATGCAGGGAGGGTATATGAGACAGACTGAATCATTGGATATTATCTGTTTCAACAGTTCCAGAGCCGTTCTTAAAAAAAAAAAAAAAAACTCTCTCAATCCCTCTCTCTATATATATCTTTCTATATGTATATAGGTGTGCCAATTTATGATTTATGCAGGCAGTGGGCAATAAGTGAAAACTTTTTCAAATTAGACTGAAAAAGAGGCTCAGGTGCGCTTCTCAGTGTGGAGCTCTGTTGTACACTGTGCCTTCAGGAGGGCAATGTGGAACTAATCTTTCTAAATTAGGCTGTTTGACAGAATGTTTCAATCCTCAGCAAGCCGCTAACTGACCTGCCCAGTGGTGAATGTGTTGCCTGAAGTGAACCTGCACAGAATACCGCTGTTGAAATGCCAGAGATAAGACACTGTTACAAACCCTCATTAATACAGAGGGACCAACTCAAGCTTATATAAACGCACTAACTCCTAATGATTCAATGATACTGGAGACAATTATCAATGCATTACCATTGATATTATAATTGGAGTAATTCAGTTATATTTTAATATTCTCATAATAATAACTAAGAAATGAATATAGCCTATGTCCACAATTACAGTAAATTATAATTGTACCGTTTTACTGATTGGAAATTAACCTTACATAACATTACACAATGGCCAAGTCTGGTAAAGCTGGAAGATTAGTTAATTGCTTTTCCATGTTATCTCAGATGAAGACATGAATAAAAGATACTGACAAAAAAAGCCTGACCATCAAGCAGTGCCTCACGAATGGGGTTAATTACAATAAGTTCACAATGGACCATTTTGGACCCTGAGATACGGATATTGCATATGCACTTAAATTGTGAAATTCAGCGGGAGACTTGTTTACCATAATTAGTGCCTGTGGAGTTTAAATATTTTGATTGTCATTGCCATATTGATAATAGGAAGCACTGTTTGTCAATGAGTAGCACAACAAGTAATTGTGATTAAGGCGATTTATAAAATGTCTTTTAATGGCAAACATCAAGACTAACTCTAGACAGCCACTCTATCAAAGGCCAGATCTGGTGGGGCAGAATACATTTCAGTTGAAATTAGTGTGACTTGTTATTAACTTGTTTTGTGAAACAATAAAGACTCGCATTTGAGATAAGCCTGAAAGTCAGCAGGCCTGAGCTTGTGAAAGTTGTGAAAAAACACTGTGGTTTGTATACAGCTTATTTAAAGCCAATTTCAATACTTTATCTTCATTTTAGTTTACTGTATTTTCGATTTTAATTCCTACTGTCAGTGCTCCTTGCAATCTTAAAGAGGGGCACACAGCCCTCACCATTAAACCTGAAGTAAACATCTCACAAGCCTTGTTTTTTTTTTTCCTATCCACCAACTGAGGTGCTGATTGACTCAGTCCTTATAAATCAAATAAATAAACTGCAGCTAATTTCATTTTTCAAGATGACAATGTGATGACCAATCCACAATTCACAGGCCTGGAGAATTACGAGGGGCGTCGATCCCTACCATAAGCCCAGTAATCTATCACGCCTGGTGAGGGTTGGACCGTTTGAATCAGGGATCAGAGACATAAACTCATTCATTATTTACACAACTCCACTCTTCACAGGATAGATGGGCCTCTCAACAGAAGCTGCACAATTTCAACTCAGCAGGCTTCCACATTAGAGTTTTAGCCAACAAGCCAGAAATGCAGATCAATACTCCACTTTTCCTCAGAAAAAGAGAAAAATAAAATCCATGCAGGCAGTAGGATTATCCGAGCTACTTTTCATGTGTGACACTGAGGAAAGAAGAAACAGATGTTTCTCTGACATTTGCCCTCACATAGATGATTGATGGAAAAAATAGATTGCCAAGTATTCTCATGGGGAACTGTTAGTTTACAGTTCATTCTAACACCAGGCATTTCTGTTAGCTAATATAATTAAAATCAAAAGTGCCCTATATGAAAACAAAGACATGAGAAAATTATCTTACCAGAGCTAGATTCTTTGATTGCACTGGAGGTAACCTTGGTGAAATGTGATTAATCTTATGTGCCTCATTTCCGCTAGATATTAAAGTACACACCAAATTCCATGCATGCCACTGAGAGGAGCACTGTCACTGCTTTAAAGCTTAATTAATTTCTTCTCAGAATCAGAAATGGCCTTGGACTGAGGAAAAAAATGCATATTGAATTCCGAGCAGCTGTAACTGTGCTAAGAAGCCAACAAGAGCATGACATTAATGAAATGCTATAGGCACAAAAAATGCTCTAATCTGAAGAACATCCTGGGCAATTCTCTTATCACAGACTTTCAGTCTTGTTGGTTCTGAACCAATAGTAGAATGTGAAGTCTTTTGTACTTTAAAAGAAATTGTTAGCTATTATTGAAGAAAGGCATTCTTGATTTGCAAAAGCCCAAGGCAAACGGGCCTTTGAAACACATTACGTGTTAAAAATGATAACTTCATGCTAAATACTTTACAGGCTCGATAACACGAACACAAAAGACGGCACTCTTCCAGAACAGACATTGAGAAAGGTTATCATTTTAATTAATAAGTTCTATTAAAACAATGATTCAGAAAAATACTACGCTGTCAAGCATCACATGAGAAGAAAAAAAATCTGTATGTGACAAACACAACAATCAAGCAACAAAATTAAAAAGAAATCAAAAAAAGCAATCGACATAGCTGCAAGCACCAACAACATGGTAGCGAGAAAGGAAGGAGGTACGAAGTACTACCACAGAGAAACAGACCATAAAGAGCAAAAATAATGCATGTGTCTATCCAATCATAAACCCATTCCTTTCGAGTAAACACATTATCTTATGAACACGCAAGTTCAGACAAACAAACAGATGTTAACACACACACACACACATACACACACACACATACACAGCGGACAATTCAGAGAAACTTATTAACATAGACAGCATGTCTTTGGACCATGGGAGGAAATCTCAGTACCTGGAGAAACCACAGACTCCAGAGCTGTGGGGCACCTACTGTGCCACCACATTCACCCAACACGTAATTGATGTGATATAATTTGAATTCTACTTTGTTAACCAAAAAAAGTCATCAACACAACTGGCGGAGACAATGGTAAGTTTATGAGTATATAATTTAAAGTGAACGAGCTAAAAGAGTCCTTCTGTAACTGCAGTTTTGACCTTTATCAAACGGAGGATGACTGCTAACCCCATATGAGGGGGGAAGGCACATTATTGACTGTGACTACATACTTAAATGTAGCCCCCACACACATTTTAACAAATAGAATTCTGTTCACATGGCCGTGAAAATATTTGAAGCTAATGCCTCAGATATAAACTGCCAACTACAAAAAAAGCTCATCTTATTCACTGTGGACTGTGATTCCCGGAAAGAACTTAGACAACCGTCTAAAAGTCACATTCCCCGAGCAATTTAACTGCTGGGTGAGGAGGTTCACAGATAATTACATCAATGAACTCTGGCATTCTAGCAAGCCAGCTCACAATGGCTCCCTCCCCGCAGTATTAGTGTGGTCCCAGAACCAGAACTTCACGCGCGTTGCTTCGGGTCAGGATAGCCGGAAATACCATTATAAATATGACCGGCTTTTCTTTGTGCATCTACCGCGCATTTATTTCCGCCGTAAACCTTCCCAGGGCTGCTTGGGGCAGGTTTTGCTTAGGCTTTTCAAATGTTCTGCCCAGTCCAAATGGATCTCTCAAGCAACGGTTGCCCGAAGAAATGTAAAACACAAGGGAGCTGTTGGCATCTGGAGGAGGGAAATCACATCCTCTGAGAGCGGTTTACTGCCCTGCACGACCAAACACAGTCAGATGCGTTCCTCTCCTTCTTACACTAAATTCTTTACACTTTACACTGCACGTGCATCTGCTTATTGAAGAGGCATCCTGATGAGATGCACAAGTCAAAAACCAAAGTCACAGCACCTGTGTGCAAAGACGTCTAATTTACAACTTGGATGACAAGACACTTTTGTCACTTCGCTTGAAGTGTTTTTTCATACATCTGTTGACTTGTTTTAATCTCTTTTTTTCTCCTCTTTTTTCCTATTTTGAAGGAAAAAAAGAAAACCAGTTCAAAGTGCCATCACTTCCCTCTTCGTTCCACACTTCCCAAATTGGAAGTCCTCAGACGGCAGAGGAATGACGTCTTCCACACAGGGAGGCACTTGGCACGAAAATGTCAGCCCCTCGCACCTATCACCTTCCCAAAGACGTGACAGATTCTGCAGAGGTGTTGGTGCCAATTCAAGAAAACCCAATTAACTTATCACAATGTGTAAAGACGTGCTCCTTTTAGCACTTCTGTGCTTCTATGTGCCTCCCAATTAATAATAACTCATAACTGTTCTTCACTTCCACAGGTTGTACACTGTCTTTTGCAAGAGTTACCACTTGTAAGTTCTGGATTCCACCGCACCAAATTACAGTCTGTTCTTACCTGTAAATAACACGCAAGAAAGGGTTCTTGTAATCACGTGTTATCTTTTTTCCTGTATTAACTAATGAATTCGGTGGATGCTGTAAGTAAGCGGCAATGTTGGGCAAGATGTGAAA
The DNA here is from genome assembly GCF_013368585.1 of Megalops cyprinoides. Classification (NCBI taxonomy): domain Eukaryota; kingdom Metazoa; phylum Chordata; class Actinopteri; order Elopiformes; family Megalopidae; genus Megalops; species Megalops cyprinoides. The sequence continues at coordinate 5,276,914 of NC_050589.1, read as the reverse complement.
AAAGGAAAACTTCTGTCATGAAAAACATTCAAAAGCAGGACAATCGCCAAAATGGTACAACTGAATGAAGGCTAAAACAATTATGCAACACACACAAACATATATCGTGTGGGGGGGAGTTTATGGAACGATAAAAAGCATTTTTTATATTTATTGTGTTTTTCCTAAAAAGAACACAAAGCAAATGCTTGCAGTGCCAACAAATAAATAATAAGAAGAAAATCATAAACTCTGGTGCTTTTTTCCCCACTACAGTTGCTGAGATTTCTTACCTAGATTGCCACCTGATTTATGTAACTATGGTAACATATCCAAAGGCCAATGCAATCTTAACACATTTTTAGCAAGCAAAAAACGCTACAAAGCCGGAGCCTGTTGAGCTGGAAAAAATGCAGCCAGCTAGACAGTCACGGCACACTTCTTACTGTCATTTTTCACCGCATGTTCCTAGAAAACTATATGGGTCAGGTCTTTGTTTAGAACTAGTAGGCTAAGCTTTAATTTACTCAAGAAACAGGTGCGACAGGAAGTTGAGATTTCATTTTGAGAGAGGATCAGCATCTGCCCACATTGACTTAACATTGATCGTGCCAGTGGCCTTCTGCACAGCGTGGGCACGTATGCAGACACCACATTTCTTTCCAAACTTTGCCGGTTTCTCTACATAGTTTGAGATACTGAATTTGAGATCATACAAAATCCATACAAATGACTGTCTTTTGAAAACAGAATGCTGCTAGTTGGTAATTAAAGACCTGGGATTGGAAAACAATGTGCAACTGACCTGCAATTTGTGATCAAAATAAGTCCATTTTAGCAGTGAAAGCAGCATGCGTCATTCTTTGACTTTTTTTTTTTTTTTTGAAGTTTGAGTCTCTTTTTTCAATAAAAAATTTGAGTGCATATCATTTATGAATGTATTTATAGAAATTCTACACAGCTCTGTTTTTGACACACAGGCTAAAATGCAGAAAGACTGCAATCCATTTCTATTGAATATTTATAGTTCTGTTTGGATTTACTGCCGCTAGTCAGTTGCAGCCTTAATGAAAATAGAGGCACTGACTGGAAAGTTCTCTCTAATTAACTTGTACACCTGTGGTGACATTTTAGAGTTATGTATACAAGGGCTGCCAACAGGATAATACAATTTCACTGAATACGGAAATATGCCAAAACCCTTGAATCTTTCATCCACGTTTACATAAATACAATAACTGAGGACCATTTATGATGTTGTATGAATAGTATCAATCATGATCATCAACCGATTTCTTTGATTGTGATTACAACATCAATCTGTCGGTTCACTTGTGGGTGAAAGTCAGCTCTACAGCGGATCTCACCTCCATCTTAACAGCGAGCTAACACAGCGGTGCCAGGCGAAGCCCTCTGCCTCACGGTCCGCACTCCGCGAGTTCAGCTCCCTGTGAAAGCTCTGCTTTCGCGCGGCGGCAGGGGGGCCATGAGGGACCGGGCACGGGGGGAACCGGGCATGCAGCACACATTAAACACAGAAACGCGCGCACTGCCAGACCCCCGAGCGCCCGTCCAGAAGGGGGGAGGATCCGCTGGCGTGCGCTGACAGGGTAAAACTCACTCCCGGGCTCATGCGGGAGATTGATGCTCTCACTCTCGCGGTAGGGGGAGGCTGACATTCATTTTAATTAGGAAAGCATTGTCTCTCTGCCCTAGTCTTCCTTATTTATTTAGAGCACGCTGTGGGAAGGGGAAAAAAAAACCCCTGGGGAGAAATGACCTCTTGTGGGTCAGCTTGCCATAAATATCTCCCCGGTACGGTGTGCAAACATACGTAGGCTTTGTTTAAGCCAACTATTCTCTTTTTTTCCTCTATTTTCTCAATCAACAAACTCCAAAATGAACACCATGCTGGCACAGGGTTTGTGAAAGACCCAGACAGCTCCCACCTCCTGTCACACATCAACCTGAAAACAAACACCCAGCTGCACAATATCCACAAACAGAGACGGCATCTGTGTGTGTCTGTGTGTGTCTGTGTGTCTGTGTGTCTGTGTGTGTGTCTGTGTGCGTGTGCGTGTCTGTGTCTGTGTGTGTGTGTGTGTGCGCACACGCATGTGTGTCTGCATGCACGCGTAAGTGTGGGGCTGGTCCTCCCTTACAGCATTCTGTAATGGACACCAGTATGCAAAGTTTCAGACGCTGATTTTACTGAGCAAACATCGTTAAAGCTGCCAAGGCACGAGCATCTTCTCAAGAAAAGTAAAAAAAAACAACACACCAGTCCATGCCCCGTATACATGGCTGCAAACCAATTAAATCCTCAAAACAATCTCAGATGGAACAAGAGACACACATACACACACTCACGCAGGCACACACTTGAACATACACTCATGCACATGCACGCACGTGCGCGCACGCGCAAACACACACACACACACACACACACACACACACACACACACACACACACACACACACACATGCTCACATACACGCACACACTCAAAAACCTTTAGAAATCAGAGGAGGCTGTACACTTCTATTTCAATGATTTCAGTGCTGTTTAGCCTATATCCTTTGGCAATCAGCGCCCCCAAAAAAAAACAGCCTGATGGAGGAGCACACGCCTGAGCAGAGATCTGAACCATAATTACTGAACCAGCATCAGGAGGAATCCGAGCAAACCTTCAGCCAGCCCCAATACACTTAATTTAAAACAGACCAAAGCAGCCGGAACAAAATAACTCCTCTCATCACTCATTTGGGCTTCTTCCGCTCGTTCAATTGCAGATCTGACTTTTTTTTTTTTTTAGTTTTGATAACAGAGGGAGGGCCTTCTGACCCCCGCAACTGCACTAGCTTTGGTAAAACCAAGTCTTAGTGCAGAATAAGTGAGGAGGGAGTTAAAGCCAGCAGTCTGGAGACATCCTCTCACTGCCTGTGGCTGTATTAACTCGCAGCAGGAGATGCAGCTGAGAGGAAATGTTAGGACGAACTGGAGGGAGATGGTTTCCTGCTCATCTGGGTTTGGGAAAGGGCAAACCCGAGCTTCTGTTTAGATCAGTTTCGGGGCGCCATAAAGGTCATTCATTAAGACGTGCGCTTGCTAGGCTGCTCTGTAATCTAGCACAGATGATTCTGCCTGCTGAGGTTAAAGTGAGCACAGTGAGTCGGACATAAACGACAGCAGATCATCTGTGCCTTTTTTTAAAATTATTTTTCCAGCACGCAGTTTTGATACAAATGCAACCTGCCCCACAGCTGTTAACTCATCAGCTACTCAGTACTGCTTTCACAGCTGAATAATACATCAATGGTACATCAATATTAAACATCACTCTTAACAATATGAACAATATATTAAACATTTATTAAACATCAATAACATCAATACTATTAACTGATCACTCTGCATGCTATACAACAGTACAACATACTGCTGATAATGTTAATAAATGAAAATATTAAAGCAAACTCAAAGAGATTATTTCTTGATTCCACCAACCAACTACCAGCATGAAAACAAGTAAGCTCTGCCATACTCCCCCTCCCTACAAAAGACCAGCTCACCCATTAAGAGGTCTTGGATGACCCTGTGACTCAAGCATTTCAAAAAGCCATTGTTTACTGGCAAAAGCACAGTGGCACATGCCAACATGTCTGAATCACTTCGCCTAGTTTCCATTGACAGTGAACCAGTGCCAGCCCAACGGGAACTCTATCCCAAATCCATTTACTGAAAAGCTGCTAGTCACATGAAAAGGAGGGTGAGCCACAGCAGTTTATTTAACACATTTCAAAGATGCCAAAGTCACATGTCAGAGAAAGAGGCTGGCAGCTCTACACTTCTGCCCTTAATGATAAATTGAATTGAGGTCCTAACTGTTTTACAAACAGCAGTTCTTTTTTTCTGAAGGAAATCAATAAACTGGAAAACAAACTAGCAAAAAAAAAAGAATTTTTTCAGAAAACAGCATTTGTAAGCATCCCATTTGCTGTTGCTTGTGGTCACACACAGCAGTCTTTTCTGGCATTTACCTTTTCTCAGTTGACACTCAGTTTCTCTCTGCTTGAATGAACCCGGCTCCAGAGGTTTACTGGCTTTTGACACAAAGCCAGCAAATCGGGAGGGATGAGAACTATCACAGACTATCCGCGTGTTTCTGGTACCTGATGCATGACTACGCAAATCTATAACGTGTGATATTGAAATCCTTCTTACAGAAAAAAAGCGCTCTGGTGAGGTTTTCCTTTCCACTTTCATGTGTCATCTCTATAGCAGAAAGTCTAGAAAGAATAGTTTACTTGTCCCACTGCTGGAAGTTTTTGCTCTTTAACACATTTGTAGATAGTTTCCAACTTGGCCAATAGAGTATAAGGGTCATATAGCATGTATGCAAAGTTTGTGGCCGTTACGAATACACGACTGGTGTGTAATATATGCAAACCTCTTCCTGACAGTCCTCTCATTGCATATATGTCTGCAAGCTGTTGAGTCCAGTATTATGAGCCACCTTGGCTAGTCATGCCTTTGGTTTTGACAGGGAGTTATTTGATAGTGTGCCTTTGGCAGGCACTTCAGTGTCAGAGGCTGCAGGAGTTGCTAACGTGTCTTGGAAAGACATCACCATCAAAGAGTGGGAGGAAGCACGCACTCCAAACCCATGATGCACAGGCATCACTCCAGACTACAAGGCAAACGAAAAGAGCAAAGCTGGGAAAATGGTGTGAACGAGTTCAACGTGGGTCATCAGCACCCTGCATCACTGAGAGCGGTCAGGAATGAACTTCAAAGGGCTGGAGTCCACAGCAGGGGTGCTGGGCACACCCCAGCGGTCAAAGGGCCTGGTGGTTTCAGAGTGATTCAGGATTCAGGCACCTTCCTTGAACGGCCCTCAGTAGGTCCACTCATGCCGTAAGAAAGTAGATCATGCGCTCCTGAATGGTTCAGTTGGAGACGGGGCTCGTCCTGAGTGCAAGCTGAGCTTTATAGTCCATGTTCAATCCTAGCTGTGCCGTTGGCCAACAGTAGCCGGGATCACACAAAAAACTGGCTTCGTTCTGCTAGTATAGAGGAAAGGTCATTGGTAGGCTTTCCCCATCTCTCCTGTGATTCGTAAGGTGCCTACGTGTCGCTCAGATGCCATCATTGGAGCTGCACCTGTCCGGCGCTTACCTCACTGCAGTGCACTGTGGGACCTGTGAAAAATGCCTGTTGGCTGCATTTGAGTGTACTGAAGGACAGCATTTGCTTTGCTTCTGTGTTGCTGTGCAAGTGCAGAGGCTGTTGCAGTGAGATGAGCCTTTGGCAAGCAATTAGCAATTCCAAAAAGGGCTGTACAAGAGAGAAAAGCATTTAAAAAAGGACAGCAGCCAGTGTAGAGCCAAGTAAACCCAGGAATATTAACTTTTCAGCCTAGAGTGACTGTCATCCAGAGAGCTGTCAGTCCATCTGACCTTTGATACCCTGACAAAAACAGCCAACAATCCCAAACATGCTCTGTACTGCCCATGTGCGTAGATGAAAGACACAAAGCAACGAATGCTCAGAAGGTTACAGTATATGGAGCAGAGCTTAGAAGGCAATTAAAAATCAAAAGAGAGCAACAAGATAAAGATGGGATTATGAATGCTCTGCGGTCTAGGCCAAATTAATTCTCTTGGGCTTAGCATTGTTTTTCTTTGAATTGGTATATTTCTACTTTTATTCTTCTTTTTAACATGACTGTCTGTTTGCAGACAAATCTATACACAGCAAACACTGGGAAACACAAGTCTCACATTTGACCCGTGTCAGCTTTGCATGGTAACGGGAACGGTCATCAGCCGACTAAAAGCAATCAATAATAGATTAAGAACTCCAACATACTCTCTGCTACTAGTGTTTCTTAGATAGAAGTTATGTCTGAATGAGCAGCGTACTTTCCCAGCCATTTCATTCAAAATACATATGAAAGCTGTGAAAAATTAACACCTACTTTAAAAAAAATGCCATTTTGGATGTATTTTACAACAACCAAGACTAGGCTGTTGTTTTACATAGAGCAGCTCCATCTACTGGTCACTTCCACCTGAGTAATACAGTAAAGGTATGATGAAGGATTAAAAAAATGTATGATTTGAATACACTGAGGCAATATGAGTACACAGCAGTACAGCATCACTGCATGTACAGCTGTTTATAGTATGTGTTAGAGGAAGAAGGGTGTGGCCCTTTCCATATACCTCTGTATGTAAACGTGTTATTTAAGATCTCAGTGAAAAAGATGGACAGTTCACCCTTTTTCCTTGATCATGAAATTTACAACCCCACAATCCTGGTGTTATGGTCAACTTAAACCTCATTCTAATTTCTGCAGCTTTTCCATGGCTGTCCCTCTGCTTTCAATCTGATGGGACCTTTTTTTGACAAAGACCAGCTTTGATTCCAGCACTGAAGTAGCACCACTGGGGGATCCAGGTTTGCTGAAGGAACTTACATATGATTCATATTCCAGGACACACTCCTCGTCCAAACGTAAGGCGTATCCTTTCTGAAGCCCAACAGTAATTGAGGCCTCTGAGGATAATGGGCCTTTTCAGATTTCCTGAAATATTTATGTTTTGCTGCCCCATGTCAGAATGATCTACCCTCCACGGGTCAGGGTGGACACTGCAAAGCCACAGCCCATCTTTCAAGTCCTCCATGACAGACAGATAGATCATCGCACCCTGTCGCCCTGGCTGAATTGTGAGAATTTAATAAACTTCACGGCATGCTGAATGGACTGTCCAGGTGTCAAAACGAGCCGCCAAAGTTCGATTTCTGCGAGATTAATCGAGCACGATGCACGGCTGAAAAGGCTAACCAATCTAACCTGGATCCCCGCTTAATTTATAGCTACATAACAAATGATTGCCAGTCAAATGAGACGCACAAGCTCACACGAGGGAAGCAGCACAGACAAAGCAACATTCAAAGCTACCTAAAATATTCATATTTTATGTTTATGGGGAAACAATTATCATGAGGCACTTTGTTTAAGAGCTGTGCAAACATGCGAGAAGACATATCAATAGCACGGTGAGGAATGAGGACTTCACCTTCCTCCTCTAAAGGATCGAGTACATTTTGTCCCAACACTCTGTTACAAAATGTCTCTAAATATAGCGGGTGCCCTCACACCGTCCTAGCCCACCAGACATGACATGGTAATAAAACCCATTAATGTTTCAGGGCTTTATTCAGGTCGACCACGCCGCTGCCCTGAAAACCAAACATTTCCCTCCACTTTGATTAGTCACAGACACAAGACAGTGTACTTCTCTCTGTGACAGACATAGCCCTTCAGCTGGCGTGCACGGTACACCCAGGAATGCAATTAAATGTTTTTTTTTTCCCCCCAATACCCATTCCCATGAATACCATACACTTCATAAAATATTCATGTTGCTGAGGGGGTGGGGCTCTCATTTATATTTTCGAAATGCAGATAATTCTGAAAAGCCACCGGAAACAGCGACTTCAGCCAATCTATCAAACATCGGTTCGTCATTGGATTAGAAAGGGAATCGTCGAAAAGCATATTTCATAGAAACAATGCATGTTACAGTGAAAATAAAATGAAAGCAAGAGGAATGAGGCTTTGGCAACAGAGAAGAAAGCGCGTAGAGCACCAGTATTCAGAGTCAATGAGGTGCGTTTAAACTACGCCAGAAGATGAACAGAGATGTAACACATGCCATCTTCAGATAATTTTCTACCCCCCACGTCATCTACCAGGGGAGGCTGTTGATCCTTCCGATGGTGTGTATAGGAAGCATTCTTTTTGTGTCAAAATGAGCATATCTGCACCCCCAAAAAAAGGAACTGTGTGGTTTGCCCACAATCCTCCAGATCCAAAACATTAGCAGTGTTTGCTTGTTGTAAGGCATGCTGCTGTTTTTTCCCCCCCGTTTCTGAGTGAAGGCAGCTCATCTTTGTGCAGAAGGGCTCTGTACTACCACTATCAGTCAAGGTCTTCGTATTTCTTCGCTTCAGTCTTATTCAGCGGCTTTCAGCATTGTGAAAATTGACGTTCACACTGCAGTGAATACCCAGTGTGTTGCCTGGTTACTTTCTTGTTTCTTTTGCAAGGTGTAACCAACACAGATCCAGTGAAAAGACATAGCAGCTGTGTCAATAACAGGGTCTGCAGTAGCACATACAAATTCCACCCACACGCATAATTGGTGAATTCTCTCCAATTATGTACAGCATTTAAATGGCACCCATCTCTTTGTAAATGAATATCCTATACATATGAAGATTGTACTGGTATTCTGGCATTGTTTGCATTTTCTTGTTTCTTTAAAAAAAATGCTTTTTTCAAACATTTTTCATCTTTTTTTCACTTTTTCCAGTTTCTGTTCACACCGCACATTTCTCCGGACCAGAAATGACCAACTCAGATAGGAGCACCTGGGCAGAGCGGCAGATTCTGGCCATTTCATTTGTGAGACGATAAGCCATTGGTTTTTATGGCCTTGTGTCCTTGTGGGCGAGGACTGGAGAAAGGGAAGAATGAGATGGAACACAGGCTGAATAAATCCTGTAAGATTGGATCTGCGCTGCTCCGATGCCCAGAATCAGATATTCACGTCTTTTCAGCATGTTTATTTACTAAGGTTGGCTGGCCAGAGATACCTCTTTAATTTCCTCTGGGAGAGTCAATGAGAGAGTGAGTGGCCCTCCAAGGACAGGAAACACTGCGAGTGGGAAGAGCTTACAGAGAGACAATAAGAGAGAGAGAAAGGGAAAGAGAGAGAGAGAGAAAATGAGAGAGTCCTGTGACTGACTGTAGCTCTTAGATCTTGTCTGCCAGAGGTCCCCTACCTTTCCATCTCCGGCAACAGGCGCTGAGAAAACGTACTCCAGCTGAAAGACGATGGCCACGGCCGGGTGATACACCATCTCCTTCAGCTGCAATCGGCTGCGCAGAGCCAGGACGTGAGGGGAGGACGAAGAGCTGGGGCGTGGAGGGAAGAGAGAAGAGCATCAGAGGGGGGGAGGCCATAGAGCGTAGCCACCCCAAATGCCTCTAAGTCCTGAACAAGCATTCTATAACAGTGGCTGGGATCACTGCTTTGTTTTCCTTTGTTTTTATTGTTTCGGTTTCATTTGGAAGCTTTGAAGGAAAAAAAAAAAAAAAGCATTGCTCTAGGTTTCATGTTTTCAGGAATGCCATCCAAACGACACCCCCCCCAGTACTGACTAGCTTTTCCTTGACTTCTCATATATTCGCAATTCAAAGTGTGCACACACCCCAGGTTTGAAACATACTGGGAAAAGGAAGACGGCACAATAAGGTCAGGCAAACAAGTTTCTAGTCAGTCTCCGGGTGCCCCAGGAGATTGGAACTGACAAGTGTTTCTACACAACGTGGCAGAGCGTTAGCATATTTGCTTCCCAGTAACAGTATAATTACTACCTACGCAATTCTATTCATAACACTGCTTTCAAGCATTCTGATACCAATGGGATGAAAGTAAGAAATTCGATCTGTCCAGTGTTGAAACTGCAAATCAATGCAGAGTGGTTACGTGCAGACAAGAAACTGGAACGCGGCTGATTTATTAAACGCCATTAGGATAATCGCTGTTTAACATGCGATACCTAATAATAGTTCTCTGTCATTATTGATGTAGCATTGCTTCTTACAGTCACAGTAAAAATCCCTACAAAGCACATTCCATAACAGCATGATGTACTCATTGGTATTGTTATTTTGCTTATATAAGTAGTGCGGGATTTGAAAAATTAGTCAGCCATTTAAAAAGACTCCCAACTCACTTATTTAATGTTCATTCTGTGCAGCAGACATTGCGGTATATCCCCACAGCAATGACAATGGAGAGAAACGGGGGAGAAAATCTCAGTTTAGGCTTTAGAGCTAGTGGGTTACCAATCCTTGAGTGCCTTGTTTTCACTCCCCCCCCCCCCCCCCCCCCCCAGACAACACGTTCTGGCATCTTGGCGATTTATAAAAACTTGAACACGTGGAAATTTCTGACCATTACAAGTGAAGTGTCCTTTGCTCAGCCCTGATGACCCCCAGACAGCCTGACTCAAACAAAAAAAATTTCTTCACATACTGCATGCCATTTACTGTCTACAACATCTTTTATTAGGGAGTGAGATATAATGGTTTGGTTCCTGGAATTCTAACCAGAGGGTCAGAAGTTTAAGTTCGGGCAGCAGCACTGCCAGTGTTCACAACAGTAAAGACATTACCCGAATTGCTTCTGTAAATATCCAACAAACACCCAACTATGGAGAAACGGGAAACATTTCAGAAATGGAAAATGCATCAGTGGTAAGCTATGCAAGCAACCCAGAATAAAGCAAATGAACAACTGTAGTAATGATGAATTTGAAAGTTACCGCCCCACGCTGGCTAACAGGTAAATATGTTCTGGCTTAAAAACAAAGCAGATGAAGAGACACTGAAGGATAGTCTGGTACTTTTACTGTATTATTCTTGTTTACTTGATAAATTGTTGGTTTATGGTTGAATTATGCAGCTGTGCTTATTTTTTCGCTGACAGTGATTTATCACATTTCTGTGCCACGCCGGTTGTTTTAAAAGTTTCAGATCTGCATTTTTTTTTTTTTTTGTAAGATTTATTTTTCAACCAAATATATCATATTGAGTAATTATTTGCTTAGTATATGCCCTTATCCAAGGGACCTTACACAGCTTATATTTTTACCATTATCCATTCATAAAGCCATCTGGCTAGAAGCCCAGCTCCTTAAGCACCAAGCTACTCAGCCTAATTAAGCCTGCTTCTTATTTTCATAATGAGACTTTAAAGTTAGTCCCGTTCGACGTGACGGATGAGTTAGTCCAACGTATGCAAATCAACTTGTTGTTCTAGTGCTAATAAGTAAATAAAAGTAGCCCAGAACAAGCAATTTTAATCACCAGAAGAACATCACTGATAGTGAAGCAGTGACAACGGCATCAGTAATGGTATTTCCAAAGTCGCTATGGGGCGAGCTTGAGGCATTAGTTACACTCTTGTACATGGGTACGTAGGAGACAGGTGTTTTTAAGGAGGAAGGCGTTTTCTTCCTTCTCCACGGGTTGCTGATTCTCCCCGTCTGCCCCCCCACGGGGTGTGCACTCTGCCCTGTGAGATGGTGGGGGTCCCACACCTGAGCCTGCTGAGGGAGCCCTGTCTGAAGCTGCCGCTGCGGCCCCGGCTCCCCTCGGCCTCCGGCTCCACCACCACCACCTGTGGCCTCTCCAGGAAGCCCCAGCCATTGTGCACTCCCACGTGCAGCCTCCGCTCCTGGATCACCACCGCGCTCCCGTCCGGACCCCAGTTTTTCTGAGGACACAGAGAGAGAGGGAGAGAGGGGGAGAGAGAGAGGGAGACAGAGGTAGAGAGAGGGAGAGAGAGGGGGAGAGAGGGAGAGAGAGGGAGAGAGGGGGAGAGAGAGAGAGAGAGGGAGAGAGAGAGAGGGAGAGAGAGATGCTGGTTGGTAAGACCAAGAGGAAAAAAAACAGCAGACTACAGGCTTCTCATGATTTCTACATTTACTGCGTATTGTATTTTCATTAAATTACATTACAATTGCTTTGGCATTTAGCACTTGCTCTTATCTAGAGCGATTTACATGTTAGGTTTTTACATGTTATCCATTTATACAGCTGGATATTTACTGAGCCAATTCTGGGTCAAGTACCTTTCCCAAGGGTACAACAGCAGTGCCCCGGAGGGGAATCGAACTGGCAACCTACAAGTCCTGTTCACAGCAAAAGGATGACAGAATGGACATTTGCTGTGCTTCCGACCTACTGCGCAAGAGATGACTTCATGCCTTCCTACATAAATTATCTTTTGACACATAAAGCCAAAAGAGATGTCATGCAGTCAGAAGACTGTGCAGAAAAGAATGAAAAAGAAGACAGAGTGATTTATGCATTATTGCATATTTAGACTACAGAGAGGCAACTGATATCACCATGTACCCACTCACAGTTTCAGTGCTCTTATTTTGCATATTATTCATAGCCCCTGTGTACCAAACCCACACAAACACTGGATAATTGACCAATTACCCAGACAGAAACTATCACAAGTCACAAAGAAACTAGAGAGCTTTGCACAGTGTCACATATATATATTTATATTTTTTTCTTGGATCACTTCTGTAATTGCATGCAGGACATGAAAAGATGGACTGGTTCGGTTCCAACGCCGTGTGATGGCTTGGTCTCTTGTTGCCTCAGAAACAAATCCACATCTTTGTTACTCAGTGACTCAAGCGCCGCGTCCCTGGACTGAGTCACTCAGACTGAAGCGGCGGGGGTCACTAATCTACAGCGGCGGTGTTAAAAGCAGCTGAAAAACGGCTCGGTCTGAGACTCCTGCGAGTGTAAATGACGTTCCTTTCTACGCCCCGGCGCCCATTCCGCTCAATCTAAACCAGCTCTGTGTCCTCCTACCTCACCGAAATCCAATTAGCGTATCAACCGTGCATCTGTGTTTCAGCAGCGGCAGCAGAAAGCTGCCCGTTTTCTTCCCACACGTAGTCATTCAATTCACTGCCGCAACAAGCACACTGGAAGCCACGTCTTAACGGTACACTTATTATCCTAGAAGCGATGAACTGTTTTTTATTTACCCGTGGCGGGGAAATACACTAGCAGGGGTATTAGGAGCTGAGTCATACGAATTGTGGGATGTACTGTAAAATGAGGCCCAAGGTCCACACGAAAAAATGTTTCATCACTTTGTAAACTGAACACGATAAATACAGTGATGACCTTCCACTACAGGCATAAAAGAGACACCTGACCCTTATGGCAATAGTTGGCTGCACTTTTCTTAGCCCGACATTCTCTGAGGATTTTAAGTAAGACTTCAAGGCTGAAAAAAAAAAGATTTTAAGCCTGTAAATAAAGGCTTTATTTATGTACATTTTCCTTCTTAACAGATACTTTGGAGGCGGGGAGCTGGAAAAAGCTTTCAATGTGACAATAAGGGTGATAAAAAAATCTCTGATATATGGTTGTAAATAGCAGTTATTTAAGCATTCAGTTATAACCCATTTCAAATGTTAAGGAGTATGCGGTTACTTGTAAACAGTAAAAGGTAAGTTCATTTGCATCTACAAACATAAATCATTTAAAACACAATACCCCCACCTTTTGTAAACACAGAGAGAGTTTACCGACAGCATGACACTGGTAATAAATTCTGTGTGGTTCCTCTTAACAAAAAGAGTGGAAATAAGGAGAAAGACAATAAAATCATCTATATCGCCCAAAAAAGGTGGGCATTTCCCTCTCCTGTCTCCCTGGACAACAACACTGCTTACAAGAGAAATAATAAAAAAGTCATGCCATGGCTTCAGAGGTAACTCCTGCTTTCTTTAAGCATGTCTCCTCTCTTGGTTCTCTCCCATATGCAGACCTACCCCCCATATGAATGATGTCACTCCCCTGGTGCCCCAAAACAACTACCCAGCAGTGTCCCAACTCAGATCAGTTAGCGAATTTGATGCAAGTTAACTAAACACCCACATAGTCATTAACGTCCTTATTTTTTTATAAAAAGCCTTTAGTCAAAGAACTTCTTTCGTCTGTATCATCATAGCCTACAGGCAATAAAAAAGACAAAAGCAATTTAAGATGCAGTTAAAAGCTATGTATTTCATAAAAATACAATTTTAGTGACTATTAAAGCATGTCCATGTATTTATGTCAGTTCTGTACACACAGACCGAAAGTATTCCAACATTCTGATTTAACAAAGTCTACTGGGTCATTACAGCTGACAAAATTTGCCCTCTGTGCTATAAAATGTGAACGGATATTTACTAAGTACGCGTAATAGTATTTGCATGCATTAATGAAGCTGTTTGCAAGGGCACAGTTTCTTTGTGGATTTGCCTTTGAGAAACAGGTAATCATGCATACACAAATGTAATTCTGGGCGTTCTGATGAGAGCCTCGAAAAAAGAGCTGTGAAGCAATTTATTACAGCTTCTAAGACGCTGCATGGCTGATATTTGCATAATTTCTTAAAAGGTATGAAAAGTAGGTTACAAAAGTGAAGCAGGCCTCATCTACTATATACGTACGTATAACAGTACAGGAAAGAGGTACACAGCACTTTAAACATCAAAAATGTTGCCAGGTATTATGAATGTAGCCAAAAGCTATGTGTTAATACAAACAGTTCAGAAATAGCTTTATGAATCACAGTCAATGTCAGAGACGCGCATATATACAAATGCAAGGCGCAGGAGTGTTCTTCCATCCAGATGTGTCTTTGGATAGAGTTCAGTGTGGTGCGTGTGTTTTATACACTTGATCCTTGTACTCATGTTACTTATAGTACTTATAGTACTTATATTTTTCCCGACATTTTTCAGTTGATATCAGTAAGCCTTATAAACTGTGTGTACTGTAGTAATTATCTTGCCGTCTGCTGTTGGGTCTACTCCAAAACACAAAAGCTGGAGCTACCTCAGTTGCTATACTGCTGACATCGTATGTGACACACAGACAATACAAACTGATGTGAGTGTCATTGAGAGACACGCAAGGACACACCGGACACAGCCTTTACCTCCACAGTAAACCAAAATAATTTTGCAGATTATCTATGAGTTCATAATTTTAACATGACTATTTGATTTGTATATTCAGTGTTCAGTTCTCCTTCAACCATCCACTTCAGCTGTTTCACTGTGATTAGCTACTGTTGGGTAGCTACTGGGTCTACCAGTAGCAGGCTAACCACAGGTAAAACAGATGGTATCAGTGGCAGTAGACGAGTCATTCATTAGTTGAGACCATACCACATTGCATGTTGTGTAGAAAATAAGCAGAGATGGGACAGCAGCAAGTTTCAGGAAGTAACATAACAAGAGGAACTCCTGTGCTTCTGTCTTTATTAAAAGGAGTTCTTCCTTTGATGTCTTGCGAGTTCAGCGAAAGCAACATTGCCAGCGACCAAAACAATCTGAATTCTGTCAGGACTAGTCTTGTGGTATTTAACCAAAATATGCAAAGTACGAGAAAGAGCAGAAATTTTTCCGAAAAAGATTTTTTGAAAGACACATCATTTTTATATCTTGAGACTGTGTATCTTCACACTAGAACTGTGTCTGACCATGTGAACATTGGCCTGTTTCACGCAAACCCTTAGCCATGTGCTTGGTTGTACTGCAACACAATAATGACTCAGGGGTTGGGATATTATATATTAATCTGTTCGTGTGTTCTACAAGCCCACAGAATACCTGTGAGAAAGTAGGTAAAGAGTCGGAAACCCCTGCTGCAACAATTTCAATGCTGATTAACCCAGCTCTCATGGTTAGAGCTGACAGACTAACAAGGATATTAACCACTGGTTTTCTGCCATTCACCATGGGCTACAGTTTGTGATTATGCAACAAAAAACTAAACTGATCCAGGAACTGCTTTGATATTTTTCAGTTCAAAGTAACTGCACACTAGCAATCATAACAATGCCAGCTCCTCTTAGAAATAAAGACCTTAACAATTAGGCCTAATTGACACCAATAATTTAAACAAAGTAGCTAGCAGACAGAACTACAGAAAACATGATGAGCACCTTGACAAAGATACCTTTGAGATTCTACTCTCCAAAGCACCCATTATGACAAATCTCACCTCACCTTCTTATTGACCCTTTACTTACAGCACCACATGAGAAGAACCACACAAAGAAATCCTTTCACAGCCACATTTACAATACAAATGCGACTGTGTTCCATTCATTTATTCATATTTGTCCCCTCCACTTTCAGCCTCACCGATGCAGGAAGTTGACAGGAGATGCCACTGTTTCATAAAGGACGAGCCGGTAATGAAGTGATTGAAGGAGAGAGCTTGCTGTCTGAAGACTAACACAGCACATCTGTTAAAGCTTCTAATTTCCATTTCCTTTACACTTTCCCATGCCTGCTGCCGTCACGGATTTGTTTCCTGCACCCTAAATATGAATATTTTACAGCTAAGAGGCTTAGAGTGAACAATGAAATTGCCTGAAGTTAAATTATACTCCATTCCCATCGTCATAGGATATAAACTCGGCAGAGTGATGCGCACAGAGCCAAAACGTAAAAGTAATGATGTATTTCCATCTTCGCTGTCTGTTGCTTTTAGGCCACTTTTTCTGACACGTTCAATTCTGCGGGTCATGTACGATTTTGCTGGGCAGGCATGGGAGACTGTGGAGGTTGGCTCCATGTCAGCGCTCACGCTGCCTGCAATACAAATTTTAAAAGGGAAAAGTATGTCCAAATATTACATCTCCAAAGCTCAAATCTACCTCCAGTTGGAAGTTATACTCAGGATTCTCTGGTTTCCCCATTTCCCTTTATGAGAATTATTGAATTACTGAAAGAAGGGGTAACAGGTGATGTGAAGGAACAGTAGAAAAAAAACATGAAAAGGCAGCAGCCAGCCACCACTATTCTGTATGTTAACCACTGCTTCTAAAAGCCATAGCTAGTTGAGTATCTCAGGAGTGAATTTCCCCATGACTTGAGTTTGCATTTCTATGACTGAATGGAAGCATGACTAAGGCTGTATACTGCTGATTCCAACCATAATTCAGACAGATGGTAAAATTGTTCATGCTTTTAAAATCATTTATCTCAAACACCCTGTTAGATGTCCTTTGAAGAAAAGTAAAACCAATTCTGCATAACCCACCGTAATATGTAACCGAGCACTGGGAATTACATTATCTGTTCAGCACATGTCTTTATAGAGCTGCTATTTTACAAATTATCACTCTCTATAGCTGTACATTTACTGTGACGTGAACCGAAGTTATGATCCAGCCTCACGGTTACAAAAGCAGATCCACCACGTAGCATTCAAACTAACAGAAATCCAAGTCCAGTCCCTACAAGACTTACGCCACAGTGCAATGAATGGGTCTTTACTTCAAGATGATGTAACAGAAAACTGGCATGGGATTGGTTCGGCAAAGACAATGCAACGGTTGCCATTGTGTTCAGCACTCCAGAGGAACAAACAGTGACACAGGGACCAAGCATCAGTGGCTCTAGCTATCGCATCATTCATTTCAATATCAATAAACACAATTCATATTCACACATCTCATGTAATACAATTAACTCCAGGAGCCACCAGATGGGTATAAATAGGGTACAGCTATTGCAATACAACATTTAACATTACTTTAAGACACTGAGGACAGGATTACTTCACAGAGAAAAAAAACAAAGCTTAACTACATATGCTATCCTACTAAGTGTTCATTCTTATTCAGACAGAACCAATAAAGTAAAGGCTGAAACAATAATATGAATACGATGCTAGAATTGCAATGGCATTCAGCGCACAAATACCTTTAATGCAACTTGTCAGAAGCTGACATTTTCTTCAGTTTCTCGGTCGTTTGCATTAGCATTCTTATTACTAGCATAAGGATTGAAAATTACAACTGAAGTATAAAATTGTATTCAGATATAGTAAGATGACACCAGTGTCTTTGTGTCCCTTATATCAGCTGCAAACTCCTTACAATTTAATTTACCAGCAGCCTGGCAAAAAGGCAAACAGAATTAACACTAAAGAATACGCTGTCTCCTGAATAGCATGGAACTGACAAGAAAGTAGCAAGGTCACTTAGGCTAAATTTAGATATAACTGTTAGTACCAGAAAAAAACCTATGGAAGGAGGATTGTCGCAGTATTCAGTTTCAAGAAATGAAGGGGATTTTTTTTTTTAAAAGAGAATAAAATTGGTTTTTGAAAGTTATGTCTTTGTGCTTCGAAGCTGCAGATGACCTGAAAGAGGGAGTGTATTTAATGGGCTGTTGGAGCCTGGACTTGAGTCACATTATTGCCGTCAGAATGGGATTTTGTAATCGGGCTGACGTCTAGAGCACTGGGGCTTTTTTTTCCAGAGAACAATTTAGAATTGCATTTTGCACATCTTGCCACACCATACGGTTACTTCAGAATCCCTGCAAGCGAGCAGGACCAAGGCACTTCCCATTGTTCAGTGCGAGTCTCCCATATTAGACACCACCTGTGTAAATGCAGCATGGGTCTCACATATGCAGCAGGAAAAACAACAGCTGTCATACTTCACTGAGGTCATTTGTTACTTTTCGCAAGCGGTTGCTTCCTGCCCATGTTCTTAAACATCTGTGCAAAACCAACCATCTTCAGGCCTGGCTCAGCAACTTGCTTATATGGAGGGGGTGACTCCATTTCATATATTCAAAAAGACAAAAAATGCTCCGGCACCCGGTGCAGGTCTCTTTCTTTTGAACTTGGATTACTTCAGAAAAGAGAAAGCTTACTTCGGGTAAATGTACTCCGATGCCAATAAAATAACCTTTAAAAAACTCTCACCTAAAGTAGCTTAAATGAATGTGAAAGGTATCTGTCTGATGAAAGTATAATATATAACGAGGAAAACTTTCCAGGATATCAGAATTTACTGTCCCGCAGTAAAGTGCTCCTTGAAAGACGTGACTTAAGTAGTTTTCAGTTCCATTAATCACCAGCATTTCTTTTGTTGGGGGGGGGAGGCGAAGGAGGGGGGTTTTGTACTCATCAGACTGCCATCACCCACGCTACAGGGTGCTTCGTCACACTCCGGTGACTCATCCTCAGGAAAAGTAGCAGAACAGGGCTTCATCATTAGCACTTCATTCTCAGCCCGCAACACGTTTCTCTCCCTAACAGATTTCTACTGACAACGCCTTTTTGCCGGAGGCCATCCCCCGGCGCCTTGCTGGTGCAACTACTCGCAAACCGAAGGCGCCGGGTAGCAATGACGAAGACGGAAAATAATTATGTACGTTTTGTTTTCTGCTCTGATACGTCAGTCGAAACGCTCGGTTTAGGGATGAAACGAGTGACTCTTCCAGTCTCTTGTGCCACCGATTGGATAATTTCACTTTCGGTGGGGGCGGGATATAGCACTTCCATTAGATTTAAAAAAAAAAAAAAAAAAAAAAAGGTTTGAAGTTTGAGATACTCAAAATTGTTTTATCACCATTACTGTGGTTATTAATGTTCCTACAGAGCAGCCCAGTTTCAACACTCATAAGATTAGCAGGTGCATTGATTCGAATTCGATTGCACTTGAGAGGAGATGACTAATAAATGCATGACTCGCCCTCAAATAATAGTGCTTCAATTATTAAAAACGTTAATTAACACTCTTAATTACACCTTCAAAGGGGCCACTATAAATACCAATGCATCCGTTAAGCCTGGGAGATATTCCCCTATAGATGCTTGGTAGGGTGCAAGGTCTTCGTTATCTCTGACAAATTCTTAATCTACTATACCTATTCTGAATCTATAGTGAGGGATTACTGCAAAATGAGCAATCACATCAATCTGACCTCTCACTAAAGCATTCCTCATGTCTGTTTCCTCAGAGGCTCCAGGGAGCCATGGTTACAGACAATGTTTTTAATTGATGCAGCAAACAAGCTCAGCATACCTACAGAGTGCAAATTTACTGACGGTTTGTCTCTAAGCAGGTCATTATGAAACACAATAAACATTTTACACTCGTGGGTTTTATTTGGTCTGGTTTGAAAATGCATGAGGGGAACAGAGCATTATTTCTATTTGTCTATTGACTCATCCCAGGCGTTTTAACATCCCCTGATGAGCCATACAAGACAATGTGACCTGACAATTACTCTCACAATAGCACAGTGGAATGTTAAATGACTGTTTTTTGAAAGCAATCATTCGTAAATGATTCACATTGTAAAATGCTGTGAATATCCGTAACAATAACTGGATGTCGTGAACCCTCAATCATGTGAACGGCGTTTTGGAAATGCCGAAAATTGTAAAATTAGAATCAGCAAGAAGGCATGACACAGCCTAAGTAACATAACTATCAGATTTATCAAAATACCACTCTATATGACAGCAATTAGTCATGAATGTAACCAGAGCACACAGTTTCTCCACATACCTTATGAGCTCATAAACATCATAAAAACAATGCACCACGCTAGTTGTTAACTATTAAACGCTTCCTGGAATTCAGCCCTTGATGAAATTAGAACCCAGGGTTGAGGTTAAGAACATTTCAGTTTTTAAACTATTCAGCTCCACTATATATTAATCAGAGCGGAGATTGTGACTGAGATCCATGTCATTTTCTTGTTATGGAGTGTTTTTTTTTTTTTTTTTTTGAGGATATAGACTGTTGCCGGTATTGCACAGCTGGGATTTGTAAGTATGCCCTGTTTGGAAGATGACACTAAAACACCCCAAGCTTAATTACATCCCATTGTCATTGGAAAAATATACATAAACCAAAACAACAAACTACACGCTATACAGTATGTGCACTACATCTTATCTGGTTCTACAACATAGCGTGAAAATAATTTAAAATGAAGAACTGATATTTGATGGATTTCAAAATCAAATCAAATCAAATGTACGTTATAGCACATTTTCACATGTCAGTTTGTCACAAAGCACCATACAAACACCATCATGGATGGCAATGTAAAAAATATCCCAGGCCAACTGGGAAAAAGTGGAAAATTACTCCCACCTGGAAAATAGTGGAAATGCTAACATAAGGTTAACAAATAAAAGGCACTAGTTAATCCCAACATTTCCATTCTCTATACAGTGTTCAATATTTAAAAATAACAAAACACAGCCCTGAAATAATAAAAATAGCCAGTATGGATATAATTTACTTCTCAGTTTGTTTCTCAAGTGTCGAACACCTGTGTACACTGCAAAAAAATGCAGTTCAGTATGCGCTCCTTTCTGCCGCTATGTAGATTCGAACATGAGCGTAAATTGATTTTTACTAAGATAATGTTTGACATTACTTCCCAAACCATTTTAATTGCTGAAAAACCCCTTACTGACAAAAAAAATGTGCACAAAACTTTACACAGGTGGTCACATAATTATGGTAAATCCTGGGGGACCTGAGGAAAGCACCGAGCAGTTATCTGTTTAAGCGCTGCAGTAATTATGTGAACAGAAGCTAGATTTTTGTATGCGGAACTTCTGTAATTGCCACTACAAAGAAGTCTAAAGCATATTTTGTTTGTGTTATGAGCCATCACACCGCCTGTCCTGTTGTTGTTTTGTTGCTGCTGTTGCTTAAGCTCTAATTATAGTTGGTTTGCATACACAAGTGGGTCAGATGCCAAGCTCGCTACTTATTAAAATGTTCGTAATGCTATGCCTCTGATATCCAGAGCTGTCCTTGATTGAGCGTGATTGCGTGCATGCTTCCGTCTGTCCGTCCATCCGTCCGTCCCTCCAATACCAGCTAGTTTAATGCTGGCTCAGACATCGAGGAACTCAAAGACCCTTTGATCAAAGATCAATATTTTCATTCACTGTCTGTATGTTCGCAAAAAAATTCTCACGTCACGACGATGTTATGAGACAAGCCATGTTCGCTACTTTTCAAGTAAATTCAGTGAATGAGAGGCCTGATGTTTCCGAGACAGAGTGGTGCTGGGAAAAGCTCCTCCTGCAGCAGAGGCGTTAGACCACATTAACACAGGAAGGAATGAGGGAAAAATTGAGGGAGAGAGATAAAAGCCAACTTTGACAGTATAATTCAGAAACCCAAGGAACTGCTTTTTCTGAAAAAAAAGGCCAATCATTTCTCTGTTCTCTCTCAACCTCCAGCAAAGCCCAAAAGACAGTAGGACAGTAGAGAAATGGAGATAGGAAGGCCATAAGTAGCCCAGGGCCACTCAAGGTAATGTACTATATACTACCTTCTCCCTGAAGCTAAGAGATTTATACATTTGGGGGGGGGGTGTTTCCTTTCCAACGTTCCTCAACCACAGCACTATCAGCAGAGAAGCCAGCGTCCAATAAATAATACAATTAATTCCACATTTTTTCCACACACAAAAACTCTAACTCTACCCATGACAAGGGAGTATGTGTTCAGCAGCATTGCAAATTAGTCTCTTTGGTGAAAGAAAAAAAAAATTAAACTTGTATTTGTTAAATTGTCCTATAGCACTGCTCGACCCCTCTTACAGAAATAGTTTGCAGAGGATAAATAACTGAAACTGGCCTCCACATCAGCAGAGTATGTCTTTGCTGTGGAGACGCATGTTGACAGACAGACTGTGACAGGCTCTGACAATTTCCTCTCCCAAACAGCACAATGGAGAATCCCCAAGGCGGCCAGCCCACTCTGAGTGAAGCGTTTCAAAGCAAGAGGTGCAATTTATGTTGTTACAAAGGCCACTTCTATGTCCCCTCAAGTCTAAGGAATAAACACAGAAGCAAGAGAAAGTGAGAATCAATTGTGCATATATTTCAAATGATGGTGTAACAGGTTATTTTTCAAGGGACCATTCCTGAGAAGTGATTCCAGTTCCCTTGAGGTATTCAAAAAGAAAACAAGTCTTCAGGTTAAATACAGAGTAGACTGGGACATGCAGAATGAAAGTTCGACAACAAAAGACAAACTGCAACTCATCAGTCTATGTCCTGCACTTTGTCCTAGGTATATTTAAGTACACCAGCTCATTAGGCTTCTGAGGGAAGTTCAGAAAATAAACCAGTGCTCTACCTCCCGGCACAGTCCAATTCCACATGGCCTCTACCCAAACCGCAAAGAGAAAATAGTAAAGCTTGCAAGCTGTCAACAGGAGGTAAGGCAGCAGACAGTTAACAACCTCTCTCTCTCTGTTCTTCTCTTCCTCTTTGTCGGTCTGTCTGTCTGTTTTTCTGGCTGTCTCTATCTCCCTCCCGCCTCTTCTCCCAAATTCTTTCTCCGACTGAGCAGTAAGGATGCTGTATCAGGTGAAAGTGTTGATCTAACCTCAGAAAAAAAAACTTGCAGAAGCTAGAAAGAGTGTCAGACTTCCAAAGGTCACATGCTCACTACGGGTCTAATTAAAACCAAGCTGTCATAATCAGTGCTGCATAAATTATCGCCTTCATCACGAGAGGCTGCGTGTTGTCTCCTGCGAAAAGTTTCATATTAGAACACGATCAATCCTTCCGTTCCCCAAAATATGATTATTTCTCATCATCTGCAGAGCCTATCTAACCATAGAAGACAACAATTAATTTTCACACAAAAAAATTCCTTTCAGGAGTATCTTTTGTCTGTACTATTGTAGTTTGTATCATAAGAAATCACAGTATGATCACAGTAATCACATTTCAAATAATAAGAAAATAATCTTCGCCATATAAATTTGTTCCGTTATCTACTAAACCAGTAGATGAATACAAAAATATAACAATTTATAACTTCATTCACACAGTTTACAACAGCTATCAATATACTATACTAGCTATTGATTTCACACACACCAAAAGAAAATTTCCAAATCTATTTAAAAAATGGCTCTCAAAACTCATGTCCTTGTTGTACTGTGTAAACTCTCACAGCATTTAGCTTTGACTCTATGTTCTTATGTCATTAGAAAGGAGGGGTACCCTAAGCAAGTATTGGAATGAAATTTCAAATATATTGAATAGTCAACCCCACAATGACTTGATTTTCTGTTAATTCCTCCCCTCCGTTGCTACTTTCTTAATTTCAAACAAGTCTTCTTACTTACAAACATAACTTATAGTGAGCCAAAATAAACTATCAAGAATAAATTGAAGTAAAATAATAAAAAATAGTTAAAAAAATAGAATGAAATATCATGAAATCATAAATTATGTAAATAATTTTAAGTTCCAATTTTTGGAAAAAAAAACAAAAACTAATAAGCAAAACTTAAAAGACTAAGACTAAAGACATTGACTCACATTCATTTTTCAACCACCACTTGGCATAAGCATTAGCAACATTACAGGGCAATTAGGGCTGCTAAATGTTTAATTTCAAAAGGTCATGGAGTCTGGACTAAGACGCTGCACTTATAAAGGATGAAAAATCTGCGTCTTATGCTGCAGTAAAATAAATCTTCACAAACCGTTTAAAGTGTAACAAATGCTCACCTGACACTGTATTTTCCTTTGAACACCAATTAATATGACAGGCAGGTATATAAATGGCAGAACGACATAATAATGACAACCCTATCTAATACACACTTCTCAGCCTATACGACAAAGCCCCTGACAAAAGAATGTGGGGTTCAGAACTGCTAATTAAACCTTTTTGCACATGCTCAATGGCTTCCCCAGAGAGACCACTGCAAAGCTCAATGACAGCACACTGCACAGTTTTAAAAATGAGGCAGGGTGGTAGTGACTGTTCAAGACTATGATATCAATTCTCATCTCTTCCCCAAGCACACATCTCTTAAAATCAACCAAGATGAATGGGGCCTCCACAAATGCACTGTGCAAATAATTGCAAGTGTGTGAGTGCATCTGTCACGTACCGCGTCTCCTCAAAATCAAAAAGGAAAAAAAAAGATACAGCCAAATAGGGCGCCATGCTTTTTGTACTTAACTTCGACAATAGTGAAAAGTACAATAGAAAAGGTCCGTTCAGAAAGCTTGATGTATTCATATATAAATATGACATTTTTCACATTCAACAATATAAAAAATCAAGATGGCACAAATATTTAAATCCGCTCGCCTTATTTTGCCATGTCTATGCCAAACCCGAGCCTTGGCCACATCCTACATTACTCAGGACTGTTACTTTTCCTGTCACCTAACTCACCCTGTTTAGATGATCGGCGTTTAGCTGCTGCAGAAGTTCTTCCTCAAACTTCTCCAGGGAGGGATACAGAGTGAGGGACAGCCTGTCCAGGTAGCAGGTGAGGCTCCTCAGCACACGGGCCTTCCTCAGCGAGTCGCCTAGAACACGAACAAAAACACACCATACGTCAAATCAAGTGCTTCCATCTGCTCACACACTGAGAGAAAAACAGCAAGAGCCAGTCTGCGTGGCTTTAACCAAAAGTGCCCTGTGCTCTGAGGGACACAACATTTTAGCAACCTCATTCTGTAATGATACAACTTATATGAGGGGAAGCAGGCATAAGAAATAGTTCTTTTCACATATTTAGCAAGAAAACATCTCTAGAAATATAGCTGCAAGCACCGATGAGGGGGCCAAGCAGTCCAGCAGGGCAGTCGCCATGGCAACCTGATCTGATCATGTTAAAAGCGTGGCTGTAAGCACTGATAGCAAGTTTTATGTCAATTGACCAAAGATTGGGTGTAACTGAAATATGAGCTCAAGTCCTGTTTGGGTCGTTTGCCTTTGATTTGGCTGTAGTGGATGAATGTTTTTGAAAATCAAAAATGCATCAGATAACTTTTTTGAGGGTTGGTCTGAAGATGATCTGTGCCACGTTTGGTGAAGATTGGACAAAATATGTTGGTGTTTTTAAACATTTTGATCAAGTCCAATATGGCAGCCACATAGATAACAGATTGTCATGTCTCATCTTTGAGATCTCCCAAAGAATCACCTGACACAAGAATCA
This sequence comes from Megalops cyprinoides, assembly GCF_013368585.1. Taxonomy (NCBI): domain Eukaryota; kingdom Metazoa; phylum Chordata; class Actinopteri; order Elopiformes; family Megalopidae; genus Megalops; species Megalops cyprinoides. The sequence continues at coordinate 5,251,482 of NC_050589.1, read as the reverse complement.
CTTTTGTCAAGGGAAACACATCGACTCTTACAACGCAAAAAGATATTTTTGTTTATTGCAGCGCCCCTCAGTGGTCAAATGACAAACAAAATTTAGCACAACCTGCGGAAGATGTCCCGAGTCCATATACCAAGTTTGGTGTCAACACACAAGTGTTGCTGAGATATGCACTCACTTTCTGTTTGACGGCTTTGCCACCAAATTCAATTGGCTGCAATGGACAAACGGTTTCGAAAATCAAAAATCCATATGATAACTTCTTTGAGGCATGGTCTGAAGATCACCTGTAGCAAATTTGGGCAAACTTTGTGGCCTCTGAAAAATGTAAAACTTTTTCATAAAATCCAATATGGCGGAAAATCCAATATGGCGAAAATTGACGTGGGTTGCGTTGAACTCGGCTTGAAAGTTACGTGCGTAAATGCACCTCCAAATTTGACCCATTGGTGGCACTAGAGTGTTTAAGGCACTAACATCAAACTTGGTGAAAAGAATCATGGGACCCTCCCCAATCACTCTGCCAAATTTCAAAACTTTGTACCATACAGTTCTAGGGGCTGCCTTAGACACCCTAGCCAGAAGAAGAAGAGGAATAATAATAAAATAACTAGGTGGTTATGCGGGATATTTTAATCTAATACACAAGACAATACAGTTGGCCAAGCCTTAACTTGTTGAAAAGAACTGCATGCATGCACACACCCTGTGAGTTTCAGTGTCCTTTCGGTTAATTTGTGCCTTCTTGTTATTGTGGAAAAGGTGCAATAAGCCGGGCCCCTTGGCTGTGTCGGGGGCCCCAGGGCGGACCGCTCGTAAGTGGCTCCATCCTTTCGGGCTCCCCTGATTTAGCCAGCGCTCTTTCATCTGTGCCTTTAAAGCGTGGCGTGGGCCCAGCAGCCCGATGGTTCCGAGATGCTCTTTAAAAAACAGCGGTGTTTTTCTGAAGGGGGCTGGATACCCAGAGGAGCTGTTAGCTCTACAGTTCTAGTTGCATCACCACCAAAATCAATAAACCCAGGCCAAGCGGTGCCGCCTCTGAACACTTTAAGAGATTTTTTTTTTTTTCGGGCACTGGTGCTCTTATGAAGTCCGATAGAGCTTTGGCTTTGGGGAATAATTTGATTCAATTAATATTTCACACTTCATCTTGACCATTTAAAAATCGTAATTTCAGATAAAAATCAGAGACAAAATCTGAGACTTTGTGTGTGTGTGTGTGTGTGTGTGTGTGTGTGAGAGAGAGTGTGAGTGTGAGTGTCAGTGTGTGTGTGTGTGTGTGTGTGTGTGTGTGTGTGTGTGTGTAAATGGGGGGGGGGGGTGAATCCTTCCAATCTGTGATGATATGGATTTGCATTGGGCTCCTCTCTAATAAACTCTAACAGCATTTAAGGCTGCAGGCCTCTGATGCCCTGCAAAACACTCAGCTTCTCTGGTATTGATCAGACAGTGACACACAAGGACAGAGGCGCACTTCTAAATCCCTTCAGACACCACAGTCATCTTTATGGGAGGCCATTTCCTCTTTCCCTTTATGTCACTGCCAATAACGTTGCTGGGGGAGAGCAATCACGTCTCACACACAGACTGCCGCACAACAAACACTTTCAGCCACCTGGGCCACTGCTTCCAAGGAATACCATCTCACTCTTCCCCATTTCGGTAGGCAGGTCTCGTGACAATCGAAGAAGAAGAAGAAGAGGACAAAAAAACAAATGAAGCAGCTTCTGTGCCTTAAATGCAGACTTAAATCTTCAGACAAATTTACAGCTCTTAAGACAACTCGGGTCAATCCGCTCAGAGATCCGGAACGGCAGCGGATTACCCAGGGCCTCACGCTTGGAGTGTAATATCTCTCCACTGTCAAACTCCATCCATTTCATTAGCTTCTCTAATAAACTTCGTTTTATCCACTGCACATTTCAACTTTAAGGATAAAGGAGGTGGCAAAAAAAATGACATCAAAGTCCGACTTCGCCCTAAATCTTATGTAATGATACTCAATCTGAGACCCCTTCTGGTTTTGACTGTGGGCTTAATTATAAAAATGTGACTCTTATTAGTAGAAATGAATCCACTCTATATTGTCTCTGTAAGGAGTATTCATCTAAGATGAAAGGAAACATACCTTTTATCCCAACAGGACGAAAACATATAGAGACAAGATTCATGTAGTTAAAAATGACATGGAGAGCTTTTATTGGTTTATTGAGCTCTGACGATTCAAATATCTGCTTCTTATCCATGAATGGTATGAATACTATAACCTTCTAAACATACAAATCATGAGGATATTTCGTTCCACCACAGAAGTTGTAATTCACCACAAAATGTAATAGGGTGCTGCACATTCAACTTAGTTTATGATTTAAAGCCTTGCTGGTGAAATTGACATTAATTATCTTTAGTATTGCTTTGGTTAACAACAAAATTATTGGTTCATTAGCATTTTTTGGAATACTACTTTAGAACATGCAGCATTCAATTTATGAGAAACCAGATATACACCGCAGATGCATATAGATTTTAAATAAGTCCAAACGGTTCCAGGATATCCATAATGTTCACATGGATGGTGTATGCATTAATGAGGTGGCAGTTAATGCACAGTAGCACTGTGGTTGAGGAGATGGACATGTTATGAGGTGGTTGCAATCCTAAGTGGGTTACTGCTGTTGTGTCCTGTAGCGAGGTACTTCAGCTAAATCACTTCAGTGAATAGTAGCTAACCAGGTTACAGCAGAAATGGCTGATGTAAAAATGTTATCTATGCAAGTAGCCCCAGATAAGGGTGTCTGGTAAGCAACTGAATAACGTGATGAAATGTAGCTGTGTTTCTCAAGACTGAATTCCCCTCAGAACAGTTGCTGTGAAGGCCAAAACACATCAGCTGCAGAATAAGCACGTTTGCCGCGGCAATGGATCTGATTTAGAATTCAATTAATTTGAACGAGATAGCGCAGACCAGTTGTGGGCTTGCTGCATACTCAGGCACAGCACTACTTCAGCAGAAGACCTGAATCTGGCGTTTTTTCATCCGTGCTGTGCGGCAAAATGTACATTTTTATTGTACATAAAAATGTCCGAAATCTAACCATATTCCGTTTTGTTTCGGCATCCTATTTTGTGCTGATCATCTTACCTTATGTTGTACTGGACCTTTTTTTAAGTGGAGATTCCATGCAGAATTTTTTTGAAAATCAGCCACCTGTGCCACTTTTTTATGAATTGTCTCAACATCTTGACCCAATTAGTCCTTGGCCAGAAAGCTAAGACAAAAGCCAGAACCAACCTGCATACACACTATGAAGTGCCTTGCTCTCCCATGTAAACCATTTTTACAATTTATCAAGTTTGCCCACAGTAAAATCATGCAATCTATGACAGCAATATTCTAATTTAAATCACTTTGACTTGCAAAATAGGAAAAATCTGACTCGTAAAACATAACCAATACATGCTGTGGCTACTGAGTAATGGTAGCCTTCAAATCAAGTGACCTTGGTGACTGATGATCATTGCTCCATTGATTCTGTGACCTCATCTGTTCCCATAGGGAAGAGAATCCCATGATTGGCCAAGTTTCAGCAGATTCCATTACTGGACGCCTTTGTGGTGTCTATGAGAACACATGTAATGTATAGATCCCTATTCTGTATCACTTTATTAAAACTATCAATATACAATAGGGCACAATGCAAATCGTCAGAAGATTTAATTCTATACAGCAAAACTATGAACCAGACTGTGACATGCCAAGGGTTATAAAATCAAACTGGAAGGCCAGACAAGGTTAGGGAAACCCAAGGCATTTGCTCACTTTATAATCTTCTAAATCACACATTACATGAACATACAACAAAACTTGACGAAACAAAAATAAGGATCAAACTGGGTATATACAATAGATGAAGTACAAGTGCTGCATGCAGAATACAGATGACTTAAATCAGTTATACTACCTTCATTCCAACACACACTGACATCCTGCCAACATTTCAGGCATTGACACCTTTCTGTGAAAATATATTAGCAATGTGATAGACTGTCAACAGCAGACATGACAGAGTAGAGTAACAGTAATTACTCAAACAATAAAAAAAACTTAAACAGCACAACATTAGAGGACTGCTGAAACTTAATCATAAAGAATCTCCATGACTTGAGCTGTACTCCTTTGAGCCGTTTGAGTGGTGATATATTTAGCTACATTTTGTAGGAGGAAAAGTATTATAACAGGTGAAATAAACAGGAAAAAATCTTGCTACCCTAGATCTGCTGAAAGACAGGTAGATGTTTACAGCAATAGTTTCAATTACTTGTAATGTGTTGCTGACAATTTTGTATATTGCTTGAGTCAAAACATTCAGTAAAAGTTCATACCCTTCTTTGGGAAAATGGCATATATTTTTACAAAGCTGTCCTCATGAGCAAACAAACAGATTAATGCAAACATGGCATTGCGCTGATCATTAGTACATTTTATTTGTTTACAGAGGGGATTTAGGACACAATGAAATCTGTGTCTACATGGAATTATCCATGGTATACAGGTAATGCTAGCCAGATGTAAATGGCCCCCATTTCTGACTGTCAATTAGTTGATGACTGAGAAGGTTGATTAACAATTAATTGTTGTTAATGGGATGAAGCATGTACAGTGACAAGTGTTTTGTTTTTTTTTTAATACTTTTGATCGGATTTCCCTGAATAAAACAAATTTAAACAAATAGAACATAGAAGGAGCAAGCAATAATTGAGAGAGCAATAATAGAAACTACAGGAAGAATAATAAAACTTACACAGCTATGTCTGCAAGCTAACTTAACATTACTGCTGCCAACTAGCATGTGAAAAAATCTGCACATGTAATGGTGTTTAATCAGCCCTTTTTATTTAAAAACATAATGTGGTTTACATTTATATTACTAGCTAGATGCTTTACACTTTAAAATTCTCCATTATCTCTGTTTATCAAGCTCGAGTCAAGCTAAAAGAATATTTCCCCGCTTACATGAGTTGGACCGCACTGCAACACCTTTCTGTATATTGAACAGCCGTGCTGCACTGTTCTTTTGGACGCAACGACCAGTTTAGACCAAATTTAAAGGTAAATTATGTCAAACAACCTACCGTAGCAACAATATATTGATATAACTGAATGACAGTAATTCCCGCATTTAATCTAAGTTATTTTTTCTGTCACAGCACTCATTTCTCTGAAAGCACATGTAATTGTTCACGTAAAACGTGTTGTTCAACACAGTACTCCTGCACAAGCTAGCAACCTCTTCAACTGAAATGCTTAGAATGGGAAAGAGAAAGTCCCATCCCTCCTAAAATATCATCTAATACCATCCAATATCACCCAGTAATGTGCAGTCCACTTTAAACAATTTGGAATAAAAAGGCTGTCACTGATTGTATTTTACTCTCTACATGCACACTCATGACTGACAGTCGATTAATCAACAGAATGGTTACATTCCTACTAGCTAGTAGCCACTGTCTGCTCCAGAGCACTAAATTGTCTACCACAGTCAATGTTATGGTTGAGGTGTATGTGTGATTGTTGTTATTCATCATGGCTCCTATCTCTTTTCTCACCTGTATCATCAGAGGAAGGCAACACCCCTGGTATGTCCTCTGTTCCAGATACCAGCACATTCGGAGGAATGAAGTGCATGACAGACTCCAGGGCAGGGTGCGGCTTCAGGGAGTACTGCAGGTGGGTCCCCTCAATCAGTGTCATGAGCTTGTTCTCTGCAAGGACAAACAGAAACCACAGCTCATAAGCTCTGCTTCCCAGCATCTCGCACTGCTTGTTCTCATGCACAACATCTAAGAAATGCAACCAATAACCATGAGGGAGCCTCAGTGGACTTAATATTCCACCGCAGGCAAGCTGAGCATATGATCAGTTAAGATGCACAAAAATGCAATCTGTGCATAGCTGCAATTTGCACGTAGCTCATACGCATCCCCGAGGAAGATCCTGACACAGAGAGTTTCGCCTTTTCTGTGGCATTGGACAGAGGGCATTTCATAAGGGTGTAAATCATGACGAGGCAACAAAGACACACATTCCATTTGACGCTGAGAGATCACAACCGCACGCTCCATTACACAGGGCTCATCTCAATAACCTGGCCTGCATTCACAATCACAGCCACTCTGATGGAAAATCATTCCATTTCATAAAAGGGCTGCAGATGAGAAAATGGGTCACTGACACGAGGGAGCAGGTGACAGTGCTTACTTGCCAGTTCATCCAGGGAAACTGGTTACCCAGGATGGACACAATACTCTATCTGAAAGTCTAACCACTATAAAAATAACTGAGGATCCTTCTGGTGATAAAACCTGTAACTGAATCATCGATTCAGCATTAATGAAACACAGCATTAAATAAAAAGTGTGACTTCACTTGAGAAGAAATTCTTGACCTGCAGTAACAACCTAAAGAGAGAAGGTTATGAAGGGACTACACAGCCACTCTACAGTGGAGAACGGCTGACTGACTGTGTCGGGGAGCAGAGACATGGAACACCATCCCTGCTCTTCATAGAGCATGAAAGCTTTCGCAACCTTGATTTAAGGTGTCATCAAAAAGAATTCAACTTCCAACAGGACAGCGTCCACATCTCAGCACTGGATAGGTATTATAAAGTTAGTGCACTGTGAAGCACTTATAACTACTACAAAGCTTCAGCTATTTGACAAGAGAAGGTTACAGATGGTGGTCAGCTCAAAGAAATACATGATGATCATCATCATCATCATAAAAGGCTCACTAACTTCATATTCCCAGTTCTGCTATAACCAATAAAAATGCTAATAGATAAAGACTCTTTATCTAGATCTCTGCTCAAACCGACGTAACAAGCGTGCCATTACAAATAGCCAACAAATGACAGACTTTCAATAAAACATTCCACTGGCCAGGCAGAATTAACAGCTAAGAGTCCATTTTCAAAGTAAGGAACACCATAATATTAATGTACAAATCAAACAGCATGTAACCTAATATATCAAGTAAGTTTTTTTTAGAGCAGCTCCCCTTTCATTTCTGTCAAATTGGTAAGAGACTTACAGAGCCATGTATGGCAGTGTATGTAGGGCCAAGATCGGCTTTCTGTCAACATCACAGCGCGCCTGTGTGGCAGACACATTTCAGACACAATCTATCAGATAGGTCTTGTGTCGGTACCCGATTTTCCCAACCACCCCGGAACCTTCCCATCTCACACTCCCCTTTGCGCTCCCTCTTTCTCCCCCTGTTTCCCTGCTTTGCTTCTCTCTCCTGCTCCCTCAACGAAACCGAGGATCTAGCAGAGAACAGGAGAACAAAAAAGGGCAGGAGAAGCAAAAGGTTGACCCACATTCCCAGCCTGCAGTAAGCGGTGTGAAAATCCGCTGTGCGCCTCAGAACCTTCACAGCTGAGGATCAGCCTTGAAGCGAGAGGCATTCAGAACACAGGCGCATGGATCTCGCACTTTTCAAGCCATCTGTCAAATCAACACCGTGTTTCTCCAACAGACACCCTCTTTGGAAAGGCAGAGGATGCGCGTTTGTCCCTCATCAAAGGCAGAAATTTTATCAGGCCACACAGCCACTTATTGCTGGGAACATGAGAACAGGAGCCGGGCTCCCGTGCTTTCAGGAAAACTGTAATAAAAATTAAAACCTCAGAGAGGCAGATGGAGTGGCTGATGTCGAGAGGAGATTTTAGGTTGTAATAAATTCCGTTCCTGCAAATGCACAACGGTTTAAAAGCAGGGTAACGCTTTAATTCAGACGTGTCTCTTCCTTAACAAGTGCAAGAGGAAATTAAATTTTAATAGCATCTGGCAAAATAAGGATGGCACTTCGGTATCAGGACAGGAATAGCATTTTTCATCATTTATTTCTCACTATTCATTATGCATCACAAACTAACATTTCTGAGGCAGCTGAGGATCAAACTGAGTCTAAAAATTCCCAAAACAGACGACTTCGTGTCTTTACGTCAGAGCACAGATTTGGAACTGGTTGTGACCCAGGTAAAATAGAACAGTAGCTAAACGCCAGAGACTGGATTATATGAAGGCTTATGAAAGAGAAAAAGAACAGGACTGACAGCTCAAATCAGACAACCTGTTAGCTTGGTTTTTTCATTTATTAAAAGGTATTTTCAGAAATTCAAATGGACACTGCAACAAGCCTGTGTACCCTTTGTAATCAAGAGTGATCATCGCACATATCAATTTAACTCCTCTGTATAACTCAGTGATCAGTCTGTTGCTAAAATGTGACGAACTCAGTCCCTGGGGGTATGTTTCAAGGCTACAGCCCTGAGGAGAAAAAAAAATTACATTCACTTTGCAAATTGAAACGTCTGCAAACAATCATGAATTGTAATGATGGAGCTGGAGCCATTTAAAAAATGTATTACATATTTAGAGGGCATAAAACAAATCAGGTATTGTTTGGAAATGAGCTCCCACAGAATTACACACATGGAGATTCATTGTCTGTAGCCCTAATAGGATTTTTTAAATTGAGCTCGGCGCACAATAGCTGACCTCTGATCACAGCATTTGAATTGTGTATTTCTCTTCATCCATTACAATTGCTGTTTTGCATCAAACACAGTCGGAAATAAATTGGCCAGTGGAGTGTGATACAGTGCAAGCAGACCTCAGAGGCATTGTGCAGGTAAACACCCACTCCACTATCGCCTACATTTTTGGCTAAACACACGCACACGTCCTCTGAGTCTTCACTGTTTCTGTGGTCTAAATCAATTCTATATGTCACGCAACAGGTTACAGAATTACATGAAATCACATGATTTGTTTTGCAGATGATGTCCTATCTTTGTATTTTCAGGGGGAAAAAACTGACAAGATAAAAACTAACCTTTACAGTATATTACCTCTGAAACAGAAACGCATTGTTCTTAGATGACCCTGAGGCAGGAAAGATGAGCATTATTTTTACTTCTATTTCAGAGCAATATATCGCATTACATTTGATGTTAAATTTTGAAGTCTCTCCTCCTATTATCCAAGCAGCACTAACAGCTTTCTCGGATTGCTCCTTGGTAAAGACAGATTGGAGCTGTAACACTCCACTAAGCAAAGTCATTACACAGGCGCACTACACGGGAGAGCCGGATGAGTAAAGTGATCAACGGATGGCTGCTCCATGTCATCCCCATCGTTTATGACTGAGATACCCACCATGAGTTCAATGACCAGTGCAGTGCTACTTGGCACATCCCTCAAGCGTTCTACATCAGGCCCCCGTGTCTCTTTCTCTCTATCTCAACCTGTGCCTCCGTGTTGCTGCCTCTCTCCCTCTCAGGTTCAGGTTCAGTTTCCTTTATTTGTACCCAGAGGTAGATTTGGTTTGCAGTAAAGAGGCCTAATTCATGTACACACATGTAGTAACAGACAGACACTTGTCATACATCATTCATCTTCACACTTGCTCTACAGGCAACAAAGACCATAACACATAAAACATAAAACATAAAACATAACATAAAAGTTCTCAGGGGTCCATTCTTTCCTAAGACATTTAAAAGTGTACTAAAAGACAATAAAACAGTCAATAAAAGAGTTCAATCAATAAATATAAATAAATAAAATAAAACTGGGAAAAAAACTGAAAATGCTATGACTTACTCTTCTGTGTGATGGCTGCTGGAACTGTTTTTGTATCGTTTCGTTCTACAACTTGGAACTAAAAACCTGCGAAATCTCTTCCTCTTTTCATAACTGTTTCACTCCCCCACTCCCTCTAAGTCTCTTAAACTCACCTCTAAGTCTGTATCCTCTCTCCATGTGTGTGAATCTCTCACCATCTGTCTGTCTTTCTCCCTTCCTCTGTCTCTCCATCTCTCTCTGTCTCACTCCCTATCACCATCTCCCTCCTCGTCTCTCTCCCTCTCTCAAAGCCAGAAATCAATAGGCCAGAAGCCAAGCTAATCGTCTCTTCTCTAACTGCACTCACTGACTCACAGGAACAGATTGTTGGGGTGTAAAAAGAAGAAAACTGACAACAAAACAAATGAATGAGCTGTGATACTCCCTTCCCTGCCTGGGAGCAGAGTCAAACGGTTTTCTAAAACAGAGCCTTGAGTGCAAAACATTTCTTTCATTTGATTCATTCTAAACCTCATTTTACTTGACCTCCAGGATGACAGTAATTAAAATTCACAACAAAATCTCCGTGAGATATATAACTGAGCCATAACCACAACACCGAGGCCAATTAGAGACGCTGCAGAGAGAGACAGAAAGCAAGCCTCAATAAAATGCTAAGACGCAGGGTTCTGCGCGTTAGCAAAGATGACGTCCTCATATTCTTTGCAGCTGAATAACACCCTAGTAAAGGTACATGCTGTCTTCATCTGTTCCAACACCTACGCGCAGCAGCATTCAGATTTCCATCGGGGGACTGCCAATCTCCCTCCGCTCTGACAGAGTGACTCATTAGCAGCGTTGTTGCTTTGCTCTCGCTGGTCGTCGGGTTGGTCCGAGGGAAAGGCTCGAGCGAACTAGCACGCTAGGCTTAGGCTGCGACAGCTGGCCGGTTGGGCTGAAGAACACAAGGGAAGAGGCTGGCGAAGCCCACCTGGCACAGCACACCTGTGACTGATCCAGGAGGCAGGAGCAGCCCCAGGTGCTCTGTGTGCACGGGGGCGCTCCGCTCCTCTCAGCGGGGGCAACCCATACCTAAAACTGAAGACGGGACACCTGGGAGAGCTCCGCGAAAAAGGGGAAGATGTACGGAAAGAGAACACAGAGGATCGCTGTCTCTTGTATACTGAACAGGGAGAACAAACAGCTTGCACTGTTGTTTGCTTCCTCACAATATGAAATCCTCTTGTGTACAAACGGCAGAACAGGCCACTCCTCTAGAATGTGCCGATATACCCGATAAACGTCCTCAACAGCGCTCACAGCACCAGAGCTGATAATTACTGGTGAGCACAGTGAGGGAAATTGTACATTGGAGCAAAGCGTAACAGTACAAAGTGACAGGTTGGTTAACTGGTTTATGCAATGTTACAGACAAAACGGTAGATCCCCACCAGTACATGCAATTACAGCCGAAAGTCAACAGACTCCTCCGGTAACACAGTCAGGACGCTGTGCACACAACATGCGCGCTGACAAGCTGAGAACAGAACGGTTCCCGTTTTTGCCCGTTGTGGGTAAACCCTGTCTAGTTACGAATCAAAATGAAAAAAGGGTTTTCCAAGGCATCATACACAACAAGCACAGACAATTCAGTTACTACAGTCTCCCTGCAATAATTCAGTGCACATAATAACGATGGTAAAGTACTCACTTCACCTAACATTTTTCAGGCTAGAGTGAACTGAATTACTTTCCTACACCGTTAAAAATATCTGGCCTTCAGCTGAAAGAAACGTGAACATAGAAACAAAGAATCTGGGTGATCTGAATTGTCTATCACTGAAAAATGGACAACTGCATGTTTTAAAAGGTTCACACATGTATATATGCCATTGTTACATCCTGTATCCACGACAGGGACAACATGTTGAATTATTAATTAGCAAATAGTTTTTGTGGTCTAAAAAATGTTTCATTTCTATCTTGCAGATCGTTTTTGAAAGAACCAGTCGCATTCCATCCTCACAATGCAGGCAAATGAACTGTAACTGGCATTACTCCGTTGAACCTTGACTCTCTCACAGCATAGGCCAGAATGACTGTACCTGCAGCAAATACCTTTTAAAAGAATATGAGCATGTTGTGATTACAAATGCTTTTGCTGAATGGGAAAGTGGCAAAGTGCGGAAAGACCAGGAAAGCAGCAGGGGCTTTCAAATGCCTTTGTTGGCAAACCCCTGAACTCTAAGGCTGATGACATAAGACATAAGAGCATCTGCTAACTGCCAATATTATACATTATATATACAAATACAGAATCAGCTTGCAATTTATTAACATTCATACTATGACTTCAGCTTAATTATAAGCAAATTTTGTTTTTGTTTTTTTTTTCCAACATCAAAAAGAATAAGCCAACTTCTGGAAGTTATCTAACTTGCAAAAAATGCATTATTCACAGTGTTTGTTGCACAAAGTTATATTATTCACAATGTCCTAAAATGAACGATTGAATAATTAACATTTGTTACATTTTGACAGCTGATCTTGGAGAATCATACTGGAATTGTCTCAGTTAGAAGTATCTGTAAGGCTAGATGCTAAATTTCATCCAACACAGACCAGGAAATGCAAATGTAACTAAAGTCATTGTGAATATTATCAGCATTGTGTACAACAGCCCCCGCAAATATGTACAAGATTGACCTTGACTATTTTGATTTGAGAAAAAGTCACAAAAAACAAAATCTGTAAAGGAAAGCCAAAGCGCACCACTTTTTGGCAAAACCCGTTCAGATGCTGTTACACATTCAATATGAATAACACTGTACACACATTTTATTCAATGCCCCAATGATTCCAGTTGTTCTTTCCACTCTTAGCACCACGTAATTTTGTGGTTTTGTTTGTAGAAATGGAAAGGTAGTGGCCAAAAAAAAAAATGTAAATGCCAAAAAAGACAGACCTTATTTGATCCAGAGACCTTCATTTTAATTCAAAGGATGCGCAAGTGCAACATGTCGTTTGCAGCTCCACAAGTCTCTTCAATTAAAATAAAGACCGACTGATCAAACAAGGTCTGTCTTTTTGCCCAGGTGGGAGTGTGAAATAGGTAGAGTTAAACTAAAAAGTTAAAAGTTTCTTGTTTCTCATCTTTCTCATTTTGAATCTACCACATGGCGCTATCAGCACCTCATTCACTTTATGCACAAGGTTTTTTTTCCCCCTTTTTATCATTTAATAGGGTTTTGTGCAGCCAGTATGGTCTGTATGCCGTACTGTGGCGTACAGTCTACCAGTGTCTGGAATTCTGCACTCTTCTACGATAAAGTCAACTCAAGCTTTTTTTGACCGAAGTAGACACCGCTGGCCAGTGTCATGATCCTCAAACAACTGGCCGACTACTCGTGCTCTGTGGACATGGTTATCTTGAAAGACACCCTCTCTGCAGGAAAGATCTCCAAGTGTGATGAAGTAATGACTGGCATTGAGCTTGCCTTCTAAGGGAATTAGTGCACCCAAACCGTGCCGGGAAAATGCAACCTGTCCCTTAACGGAACAAACAGAGCCCTCCACTGTTGGAGCCAACAACTCAGAGCTGATTAGTTTTCTACGTTGCTGCAACGCATGCACTTGTCCATTTGTGAAGAACAGGGTGAAGGATGACTCATCTATCACATTTTAGCACTTCTCGGTAGTAAATAGCTTGTGCTCTTTGCACCACCGCATATGTAAATGTGCATTGCTGGGTGTGACGGTTACACCTCAATCCCCACTCCCTAACACCTGCCTCCTCCAGGATTGATGTTTATGTTACGTGTAGTACTGTGATGTATTTTGGATCCTGTGTTCTAGCATACTTGGCTTCCACTACCTAGTCAGGTTGTGCAAGCTAACTTGTGGTAGGGCTTGAACAGTGTTACACTCACAAACCAGTGAGTATAACACTGTCCAAGCCCTTCCACAAGTTAGCTTTTCAAGAGTGTTGTTAACCTGGTCTGACGCTGTTGCTCATTTAACTTGAATGGATACACTTCTGTTCTTTTATGCTGGAACTCGCTCTGGATAAGAGCGTCTGCTAAATGCATGTAATGTAATGTGATGTAATGTAATGAGCAGTTTGTATAATGCAACCAGATAGTTGCAGTACACAACTAGTCCAGAAGTGGACTGTTTTTGATGAAACTGGCTGTTCTTACCTCAGTTTGAAATTCTGGTCAACTGGTGTGCTGTTGCTTGCCTGTTTTGCCTTGCACTTCGAACTAATGCACAGACATCGCATTCCTGGAGTTCATGATTCTGCCCACTATCTTACCCTCAGAGGTCCACAGTGAAATCACCTTAGACACCTCCGCTCATGAAACATCACCAAAATGAGCTGTCTTGGTCACCGTAGCCCCCGCCAAACATGCCCAAACAATCACCCCTCTTTCAAAGTCACTGCTGTCTCCTCTTCTAGTAATGTTCGCCATAATTACAGGCAGCCAGGACTGTCCAGAATTTTTACGTACGACCCTATGCATGCTGGAATGTTGTTTGCTTAATTACGGGATAAGCCACACTTGTGTGGAAGCCACTGCTTTTTTCTCCCTTGTGTCCCCAGGTGTTTCCATTTTTGGTGCGCTACCTACTCTTAAATCGGGCACATTTTGTTACAAATCCTGCACATTCTGTGGCACTGGCCATTGTTATGCCAGACTTTCAAAACTCCCATCTGGACAAGCCTTGCTGAAAAGCCATGAGTCATGCCTGCTTTCTTTAGACAGTCTTGCATACATTTGGTGACAACTGCGCCCTTAACTGAAATAGGCAAGCAAGGACTGCCCGTAATTGCAGAGAGGAGCATTGCTTCTTACCCACTTCTCCCAAAACAAGTCACGATCTAATCAGACCTTGAACTTTATCGAGAAACACCTACAGTGCACTGATTAAGAATGTGAATCACCCACTGGTTTTGATTGCTTGGTCTTTGTGCATTTACTATCTCAGCTTGAGCTTGTACACATGGTTTGTGAGACGGGGAGCACTTTGTTCATTTTTTGTGTGAAAGAGACAACAAGGGATTTCAAGGGATCCTGTTCTTGTCATATTACATCTGTAGAAAATCACTACAAGAAGTACAAGAACTTTAACTAAATTAAAAAGTGACTAAAGTTAATTATATCAACTGAAAAATGAACATACAAAAGCTCTGAACCATGGTTTAATTCTTATTTAAGCAGACTATCATTTGATTTCTTTTACAGAAAAACATTGAATCAATAGAAGAAGGTTTATTTTGAACATTATGCTTGAGGGCAGACCCATCCAAAGTGATACCAGTTCTGAGTTTGTATCAATACTGGCCATTCTGGTTCTAACCCACAATTACTAATCCTAAGGGTCTTCAGTCTTTATGTTATGTGAATTAATGATGCCTCCAAGGCCTTCACTAACAAATTAAAGCATTAGAGAGAAAGGAATCCACTGATTACATTAGAGAACATGCATCCTCCACCAAATCAAACACCAGACCTGTGATGAAAATTATTTCCTACTTTAAAACCAAATGACATAATCAAAATCCCAAGGCCAGTTAGCTGCAGCTGTTCTCCATCGACATCACTGCAAAGACCTGGGAGAACTGCTCATTAAAGATTCATAAATAAGGCTGAAAATTATTCAGCTTCTGAGGTTTACTTAATTTGCTGCATATTTTTCCTGCAGAAACATTTTAAAAAGACATCACATTTCAGTGAAGTTACATTCAAATAGCTTCTCTGCTGTTTAAAAAACAAAATCAAGTAAAACAAAGTAAACAAAGGGGGCATTTTTAATTGAAATAAGGATTTTTTGGAACAAAAAACCTTCACATGGAAGGATGTGACTCACACCCTCACGTGCAAAGAAGACCCAGTTTCTACAAAATATTACCCTGCAAGTCAAGTTTTTCCCCAATGAAAATCTCTGAGGCAGAAAAAATGGAGGAAGAAGGGAAAAGTCTTCGAAGCTCATTATGCGCAGCTAAGCTTGGTGTGCATCTCATCTGAACATGGCAAAATTCTCCATACCAGAACTAGCATGGCCTGCTAAAACACGTATATGCGGTAGTACAGTATAAAATTTGATAATGACCCGCAGTACCATTATATCTCCTTTCCCCAATGTAACAGTTTCTTCAGGCTGCTTCCATTCCTGCTGTTGCCTGTCGGCAACATTACTGAATACAAAATACAACTTCAACAGACTGAAATCTGGAAAGAAGCAGCAGCCCACAGCGGCTTACTTAAAAGATGATGGCTTTTGTCTGACCAGGTTAAAGCAAATTACAATGTCTGTAACCTTCTGTGCTCATCTAACATTAGATTTTGTGATGGATGACACTAGATAACACCACCATGAAGGTGTGATTTCTGTTTTCACGATCAAAGCTTTGAGTTGGTTTAGGCATCATAGACATAGATGCCTTCAAATATAGTCTGCTATAGTGGAGTGCAAATGGTAAGTAAGTTATAAGTCTCTCTCACTATCCTGCAGTTCTTCATCCAAAAAAGAAAATGATATAAAAAAGCTCTTCCCTGTTTTTACAATATGCCTTCAAACTACCATTAGAGGTACACTCTCCGAAAGTAAATTTCTAATTTAATGGCTCTGCTTACATATTCTGATTCAGAATTCATGGCTCAGCCCAGCAACATCAAGAATTAATCCATCTGGCTCTGACAAGCCTACTGTAAATGTAAAAATCACAAAAAATTTGTTCTTCCATGTAAAATTATGAAAGAAAAATTCCATTCAGTCCTCAAACTTCACAGTTCACATGTTTTTTTGGCCAGTAGCGATATACTTCCTTTCAGTAATTATACACAGTAATTACGAATATCATTTATTAATATTACTTGAAATTTCAGAAATATTGCTTAACAAATTATGGCATAAAACTGCATCTTGGATGAATATAAAAAACCTACCACATGTAAACTACAACTTAAAACATCTAAACTAGCTAAAACTATCATAAATGTTAAAACCATGATCTTCAAAGCAGCGATGAGTGGTTTGAAATCAATGTCCAATGTTAAAACCGGCTGATCCAGAAAACTGAGATCATCGCATTATACATAGCTTTTTCCAGCATCCTCCTTTAGGTTCATCCCATTTTATGTTATTCACAGTTTTAACATGTTCAAAACAAACTCACTCTCTAAGGGCTCATGCAGTGTTGGGTGCAGCAGGGCTCTGGGGCTTCCATGATAAAGACTCAATCTATAAAGAAAAAAAAAACAGCAATAAAATTAAAGCAGTCTGTTTTGTGCTGTGTGTACTATGCATTTTTTTTACTAAACTAATGACTGTGTAACCCCCTTAATACTATCCCTGTGAAGCAGATCAAGCATGTACATTAAGCAGGGTGTGATTTTAATAGTTCAAGAGGTTTCAATAGTTCAAGAGGTGGTTGGTGCCACCATGCAGGTGAACAAAAACATTATTGTAACCATGCTTATTCATGTTTTACGGTTAAATGGCAGGCTTCCCTGTGACATGAAAAAAAACAATTTAACACTGAAACTAGCAGAGTGTTTCAAGTGGTTTTGGAAAAAAACATGACAGGAAGAGGGCTACGATATTAAACAAGGCGATGTTAACCAGGTTCACCTGTACTTCCAAATGGATTCATTTCAAAATGGTCATGTCAGTCTTTCACATACCCTACATCAAGGTGTTACTGTTAAAAGCTTCTCTGTTTTATGACACAGCACATCACCTTTTATCCGCTTGGCCAGCGCGCGGTTCCTCGGGACTGCTCTTGCTGGAAAAGAGACGCAATATTCCAAAGCCACAGCCCAGAGCACGCTGGGAGCCATCAGCCTTCGCAGTCACGGCAACCACCTCCACTACGGCCACCACGCTAGGATGTCTGAGAGAGGTATGGAAGTAGAGGACCTGCAGCAAAGACACAGACAACCACAACATGAACACATTGAAACCGGGGGGGGGAGTTTTTCAGATCTCATTAATCAACATAAATAAGCTGAGCTCTTTAAAGATACTCCATTTAAGTAAAAAGTTAAATGGCTTATAATGTCTGTGTACGCGTTTCTTGATCTCACCTGTGCAACCCTCACTACCTGTTTGTCTTACTGTGCTCAGATTGAGATTAATGTGTACTTTGCTGCCTTGTGTCAAGTGGGATATTTTCAACAAGATTTACCACTGAAAAACTGTGAACTGCACAGATGAAACATAATTTTCAAGTATGAAAAGATTTCACTCTAATACACTGAACAACCTCACACATTGCCAGGTCTCTCTTGTAAAAGAGAATTTTGATCTCAATGGGACTTCATGGTGAAATAAAGGTAAAAATAAATAAATAAATTGCACAGAAACCCAACAGATATTTACATCTTCCATTTTACAATAATTATTATAGTAATAATAATATGATTTTTATGACAATTAAGTTATATTGAAATGGCATATACTTCATTCACTTACAAGGCCATTAAGGCAAGATTAAATACATAACACAGGAGTGACAAAAACAAGAGCATATATTCAAAACCACCAGAAACCAGTAAATGAATATTAACATGAAAATGGTGGCAAATATTGAATCCAACAGTCATTGTTTCAGTATAGGGTAGGCCTGTCTCTGAGACACTGAGCCTCAGATAACAGTTGAACATCCAAGCATAAATCTCTGCTAGGCATAACACACGCCGGGGGGCATTGTCACGACAGCGGTACTGCAGGAGAAAACATAAACAGAGCGAAAAGATCCAAGTAATTTAGTGTAAACAGAGAACAGAAGGTGGCCAAGCGCTGATCCCAGGGGATCAGCACACTGAGAGAGAGAGAGAGAAGAGTCAAGATAGACCTCCTCCTGGTAACTTGGTGAGAGTGATCTATACGGCTGGTAGCAATGCAGCTGAGGGCAGTGCCTAAATTTGCACCTCAATTACAGCGGGCAGGAGGATCTGGGGGGAGCACATCACTAAAGGAGGAACACTAAAAAGAGCTCCAAAAGGGTCACAACAAAGGGAATGGAAGCTGCCCCCAAAGAGCTGAGGGCCTGTTACTCACAGAAGGCCTCTTATTTACATTTATTCATTTGGCAGACGCTTTTATCCAAAGCGACCTACATAGGTTACAGTCCTTTACAACGTTATCCATTTATACAGCTGGATATTTACTGAGGCAACTGTGGGTTAAGTACCCTGCCCAAGGGTACAGCAGCAGTGTCCCAGCGGGGATTGAACCGGCAACCTTTCGGTTACGAGTCCTGCTCCTTAACCACTATGCTACACTGCCGCCTTACTTGTTATTTCTAGTTGGCTTCTGGTTTGTTTTTCACCTCTCTGCGATCAAATACTTTTTTTTTTTTTTTTTAAACTTTACCTGAACATCTGAGTTCTGAATAAATATAGCTGCATATCTGATTCTTCCACCCATGCGCATGGAGTGTCTCATTTCAAAATATGGATTTGTATTGCTGCCATACCTAAATCCCATCATATCCTGACTAGCCAAGTGGTCACTGTTCCTTACATGCACTTCCATTTATTAGGCAAAGAACTGTCCCTTTTTTCCTTTATTGTCTTCCCCATGGAGTATGTTACAAAGTTTGTTATATTTCTTGTGAAATAAAAGTTCCAGAAATTCAACAGAAGAATATATTAATCTGAATCTAGTGACTCACACTCGACTTCCAAATCTAACTGAAGTGGTCATTGAATACCATTTTTAATTGATGTGTCTCAGGACCGTGTATCTTATACTCCAACACCCAGCTCATTAAAGTCTTCGTGCATTTAAGATATAATTTTTCATATTCCCTATTAATTAGGGACTAGATGAAAAGATAAGCACAACATGTGTTTACTCGATTTTACCTATGATTAAAAAGAGTAAAAAATTCTGTATTTCTGAGTGCATGAGAGTCTCAGACAGCAAAGGCATTTGTTCCAAGCACAAGCTGAGCTCTGTGGCCCACGTTTGAAGCCAGCCATTTTATGTGCCAGCAGTGACCAGAAGCCCACACCAAACTGGCTTTGTTCCACTGGAGGTCAGCCAGGGCCCCCTCATCACATCGCCCACTGCACCTTGTGACATCATCAGACACCTCGAAGTTGCTCTGATGATGTCAGTGGAGTAGCACCTATCCTCCAATCAGCGACCGCTTCACTGTAGTCAGTGTAGGACTTATTGAGTGAAAGAGAGTCGCAGTGGCATTTTTACCAGGGGGTTGCACTTGTCTTGTCCTGTGCCCCCGTAGATGTGTTGTTGTTGTAGGTTATTCAAAAAACTTGGTTTAAAAAAAGATGAAAAAATAGAAGACTGGATAAATGGACCCATATACAAAATATAAGCATATACACATATAATCGGGCCTAAACCAAGCCTAGTTGAGACAGGCAACAAACCGTTGAGCTGCACATTATCTTGGTGGGACTCACACAAAAGGAAATCACAGAAATGGAGGGGGTTAAGTTAGGAAAGCTACAATCCTGGCAAGGCAATGCCATTCAGCACCCACACTTTCACATGCCCTACATTTGATATATCTACAGTTCTTATTCCCCAGGCTGAACCATGAGTTTCCTTAATGCTTTTGTTCCTTGACTCCTTTGTTCTGAGAGGGAAAGCTAGCGCTGACTTTGTGGGGGAGAGATGTGATCACTGTGTAGAACAAATACAAAGTAAACCCTGCATATAAAAAAAGAAAAAAAGTTGACTCAAGCTAATCACTGTTGTCACTGTACAGCTTCCCATGTTTTCAATCATTATCAAAATCCTTTTTATTGAAAACTGTAAATGTCCCAAGTATGACAGCCTGCATTACCTCGACGCATATTTAACTTCAGCATGGGCACGTTACTTCTTCATCAGTCAACGTATTCTCCTCTGCGCTCAGAGTTCAACATGACTGAGGAATTCACATAACTGAAGATTTAACAGAAAAATATGGCTAGCTGGCTAGATTTGTGATGTAGGGCTTTCTGAATGCATCAGCTCCCACACAATTAGCATTAGCTAGA
This sequence comes from Megalops cyprinoides, assembly GCF_013368585.1. Classification (NCBI taxonomy): domain Eukaryota; kingdom Metazoa; phylum Chordata; class Actinopteri; order Elopiformes; family Megalopidae; genus Megalops; species Megalops cyprinoides. Next base: position 5,230,831 of record NC_050589.1, on the reverse strand, counting down.
AAGTTGGTTGGTCCAATGCCATGTACTCCTTGCACTGACTCTCACACATTTATCTTCCATGAGGTGAAAAAATAGGTGACCCCCTTGCTGCTGTTTTTTTTCTGCAATGTCATGGCGTGGCATCTTCAGCTGTGATAAGAAAGCTCAAGCAGGCGAACAAAGAGTTCAGAGAAGTATAAACCGCTGCTCTTCATCAAATGCTATCTGAGAAAAATCATTGAGAGCCGCCCTCAAGCACCTATGGACGGATGTGGTGTTCACTGAATCGACAACCTTGAGAGCAGCTACAGCAAAACAGAGAGAAGCCAGCTGTTTACAGCAGCAGAACCAAAAAAATGCATTGTTCATATTTTTGCCATCCCCCAACAATAAGATTTCTCTTGTTCCTTTTAGCTTGTTCCAAGAATTTTACAAAATCCATGAAAAACACCAAATCAGCTGTAGATCCAAATAAATTCATGGTTCACAACAAGCTTGACTCAACCAAGTGTTTTAAAAACTAACAGAATTTTCTTGTGCAATGAGTCATGCCCTAAACATATGAAAAATACACCAACTCATTCCTACCAGGAATATATCAATGTGCGCAAAGGGCCTTCAAAATTACATTTGAAGTCTTGATTCACTTCACCACAGGAAGACACGACTTGGATGTCAATGAGAAAACAGCTTGCATATTAACATTGCCAAGGATACCATATGTTTTATCTAATGGGTGGTTATTTAATTTTGAAATGACTTTATCAACAAACCATTAACTGGGTGTCACAAGGGTAAATACCCCCCCCCACACACCCCCCACCCAAATCACAAAGGCAAAGAGAGATAATAGTCAAACATTAAAACATCATCATGTGCTGCATAAGGAGAGACTCCTCTCTGTTAGCAGGGAAATCATTATGATGTGGCAGTTCCATCAGTGATAGGTAAATGAATCAAGTACAGGCTGGAGCATTCTGTATCAAGTCTCTCATCGCAATTGAGAAAGGAAAAAGAATATGTATTATACATGCATAATATAATATATACCTACAGAGATATATCACCGTAATTGTTGAAATTATTTTTGCAGGAAATATGCCAATCCTTTGCCAATCATTTTCCTCAGAATTAAATCATTGTTAAAGACGATTCATTTCACACCATGTACAATATTTGTATGAGGTGGGAATATTCAGAGAGAGAGAGAGAGAGAGATGGGTTTAGTTTTGAAACTCAGTCAGGAAATCTCCAACTAAATCTGTAGGCTTCAAGGTCAGTAAGTAAGTGTTTACCTAACGCTGAGGTCTTTCGGGTCACTTCTGCAATTACAGCTACTCCTCGCTACAACAGCCCTATTCAATGCACTAGCACCCTTTCTGGCATAGTGTGGAGAGTGCTTGAGAAGATGATTTCCATTGCTGGACTCCACTTCTCACAATTTCTTGAACAACTGGTTTAAAATCAATGTGCTTCATAACCTGTAGCTATTGACATTTTATAAGCTGTACAAAGAAATGGCCCTTATAACAGGGCATGCCTGTAGAGGAAATGCATATGCATCATATAGTCATATTCAGCTGGAAACCTCAAGAATACTGAATGATATGATATGTAGAAATCACCTGCATATATTCATGTATAACCATCATTGCACTTTCTTAAAGTGAGTTTGCTTGTAATCAGGCAACATCTGTAAGTAATACTGCTTTGATTCTGCCTGGAGCTACCGCTTTTGCAAATTGAAAGTCTATTCAATAAACTATGTTAAAGAGACTGGAGCCAAACCAAACTGACAAACATGGCTAACATCGCTAACATTTTTTGCATGTAGGTTTTATGTGCATGAGTTCCAGACAATCTCCCGTTTCCCTTTCTTAGACTCTGGAGGCTACATGGAAGTAACTTAATTTCCATGCAAAACACAAAGGCGGCAGAGCACAAAGTGCAAGCTTTCTGGGCATTAGCAGTCCCCTGTCACCTAGCAAGCAGCCAGGGACTGTGGGGAGAACACCTGCGACCGGGAGAGCACCATTTTTACATTGAATAAATAAAACAGCACAGCACAGTCCTCTCAGCATGAATAAGTGAGATGGGTGACTTCCATTCATCAGTTATGGAGTTTGATTAAATATTAAAGAGCTGGTATCACCCCAATATAATGCTTTAAATCAGTCTTCCTTTGTAGAACGAGAACCGCACTTTGTCTGCACTTTAGGAATCGTGGTTGCGCACCCCCCCAACCCCCCCCCCGGACTCCAATTTACTGCTGACTTCGTGTCTCAACACAACGAATTACTGGGCAGACAGTTTCAGCTCTCCGGCACATTTAGGCACCTATTCTAACCCCTGACGATACGGATGCTTGCTATTTTATCCACACTCCCAGGTCTCCAGACTGGAAGGCATTGTTCCCAGCCACTGGACAAGAGTTGCCCCTCATTGTATAACTGATTTCAGACAACAAAACTGTCCTGGACTCCCAGCACTCTCCAGCATGACTCTTGGTCTGTGTGCATCCATGTTAGCTCTTGTGCAACCATATATTTCTAATTCTTTTCTAATTCAACGCAGTGGAAAATGCTTTACACATAACATGGGGTCTGTCACTAAATACATTCTGTGTTTAATTTATGCATAAATTGCTATTGTATGGCCATTATCACGTGCCTCTGTTTGGTGTACACAGACGAAACAGCGCTGTGAGAGCACAATGCTGTGTTGTGACACTGAAACCGCCTGATCTTCCCACCATTCTTTCGGATTGTTCTCGTTTTTTTTTCCCTTCTGCTTCCAGCATATCTCTGGTTTCTTGTCACACTGCTGCATAAAGGAGATGGGAGAGCAACGGGGGTGTGAAATAATGATAATGCTTCTCTCTCGGTTCCTTTGCTACATTTCATCCAGGGCTTGTTAGACATCAATTCACCACACCAAACTAGCTGACTGGGCTGGGCTGTACTGTAATAAATACAATATAGACAAGTAGACCACCATGGACTTCAAATTAACAAATAGGTCTACTGAAATATAGCACAAGAGAAGGAGAAATCATTAGCTGGAGAGGTAGTTCTCTGGGCTACCAGAAAGTCCCCTGGATCCCTTTTTTGCAACTCCAAGATTTTTGAAAGCGTATAATATTAAAGAAATAAAGACAGACTATGGCACCTAGCTCGCTATCAATGTTAAAAAAGGTTGTGGATTCTATTTTCCTAAATACAGGTAACAAGGAAATACAGAAATATAGATTTGTGTGTTCCACTGCTAACCTAACTGTGTAGTTAGTTAATCACACAAAAGAAAAAGATGTCACATTGTAAATAACTAGCTAAATATTTATCTGACATCTACATCCATGTACCTAAACAGGACTGTATTTTCATGTCAATGTCACCACTTCCACTCTAAAAAAGGAAGGAATTTCTTAAATCCTACGGTATCTTCTCATAAATAATTTTACATTTGTTACCTGTCTGGTTGGGGAGTGGTCACTCACACTGTCTGACTAAGCTAGCTGGACGTGAGACAGTCCATAGCCTTGGGTTAAATCAGGTGCTTTGAAAATAAACAACAAAAAGTGTGGTATGTTAATACAGCTAAGTCAGTCAGATGCACCTGCATGGAAACCATTTTGATATGTCAGATCAGGTTAAGATAACTGTCTGTCTGACAAGTAGCTACCATTGATGCTACATCAAATGCAGTTTCCTTTAGCCATCTACTAAGTGCGGTGTGATTTAAATGCCATGACATTTAAATGTCCATCCTGCAGGCTCATTACACTTCCTGCATTTAGAAACCCTAAACTGTATTTTCAAAATAGTACACATTTTTTCCATAACCTCGTTTCAAATGAAAGTCACACAGCACAAGTGATTTTCATAGCTTAAAGGCTGCACAGGGGTTGAGTCTATATTGGTCTCATCTCGGTGGAATCTAAAATTAAATGGTCTGCCCTCCACACATGCGGTCTCTGCATCAAAAATACAGTCAATCCACCAAGTAATTTGGTTATGAAATTCTGTCTAGATAGTGTCTGTGTGCATGGACTTACTTACTTCAATAAAATCTAATTCAAGTACAGGTAAATTGACACCAATTAAATTTGAGTGACTTTAATATTGCCCTAAAATTCCTAACAATAAACAGATATTTAAATAAAACATCTTACTGCCATTGAATTAGAGAGAGGGCTTAAGAGTCATTATCATCCTGAAAGAATATTTTGGTAGTGTCTTCATTTGTATTTGGCAAGGACAAAGTTTGCAACTCAGTTACACCATCCTGTAGGTACTTTCAAAACACACATACATAATACTGTTTTTCAACATTGCATTCACGATTTGAAGCCAACAGTGGCACCACAATTTGACCTATCGGTACCATTATTGTAACATTATGTATCACACATTCTGAAGAATTTTGGACGCCAGATAATGATTGTCCAACACTGACAAAAAGTGATAACTCTGAGAAGTAAGTAACTGTACGCTTAAAGAGTTCTAAGGTCTAGGCCTTAAAACATTCAAAGGGGTAATAGTAAAACCTTTGTTTTCTAAAGCAAAGTTTTTGTAACAACATTTTATGTTGTTTCTTGTTTAATATCATTGATACCTCTGAAGTATAGGCTCAATTGTAATGACACCAAAGTTCAAACTTTAAAGTGCAACAATTTTTCAGTCCTCTTTCAGCCTCACATGGCATCCCCCCTCAAAACACTATCGAACTACATACTGTACTTATGGAAGCCAGCAAGTCAAAGATGTAGGAGTTATATATTGAGGAAATTGAGCTTAATGAGATTCTTTTTAACACTTACATTTTCTCTAGTGATTGGAGGTTGAAGGATCAAGTGACTGCAATTAAAACTATCTGGAAGTCACAGGACTGCTTTATGCTCTCTCATGATGAACAAAAAAAAAAATCAAAATATAAATTACAACCAAAATCTTATTTCTCATTTAGTTTATGCAATATCAAACATAAAGAAGTGAATTCCCATAATGGACACAAAAAATGAAATCATTAATCACTTTAAGGAGTGCTGCCTGATGCCAGAATAAATTTTTATTCTGTGGATTCTGGCTGATGTAATACTTTTCATGTTTTTTGCTGGCTTTTTTTTTTTCCTTTCTTAAAAAAAAAATCTATTTTGCGCTGGTTGCTTAATAAGCCCACTGACAATATATTTCATTTTATTGGTCAAAATAAAATTACCAGTCTTGTTACCAACTTTGTACAACTATTACATCAGGACAATTCTGATGATAATTTCACTCTCTTTAATAGCGAGATTTGTGTCAGTATGTGGGCTCTGGAGTGTCTTTATATTCCTCATTTTACGTAACTTTATATTTAGCTCATTATATTTTATAATAATTTCTAATAGGGAGCATAGAGGTGAAACAATGTCTGGTGTCAATGGTGTTATAATCAGCAGGATTGAGTCATTTATGAAGAAAACTTAAATTTTCTGCCCATGTGTTTGAAGTCATTCCAATGAGGATAACCCCGCTGTGCATCGTTTCTCTCTCTGTCAGTATAATTCCACTTGTGTAATGGTGCTTAGAAGCAAACTTGGCGGTTAAAAAAAATCCATCTTCAATTTCTGCAGACTGTTAATACTTCTACATACTTCCGACTGGATTCCAGAGCTTAGCATTTATTCACTGCCTAATGATATTCAACGTCTGTAGGAAATGCGTTGTCACGGCAGGGTTATTTCATATATTTAAAAAAAAAAAACACAGCCAAATGTAATTATAATATTAATCTGTTTTAAACATCAGTACCAAATACCAAAAAGACATTTTCTTAATCCTACTACAATCCAATCACATGAGCCTTTTTTATGCCTTTTGTTTTGGAAGTTTATGAATCAATGAATTATAATCATATTGCACAATTTAGAAACAAATTTGATCATATGTGGGACAAATTTCACATATAAATAGATACATTTGTTGTACAGTATCAGCTAATATGAACAACACAGCCAAATAAATCTTGGTTCATTTCTTTCAGTGATGTTGCAAAATATGATATGAATATAACCATGTTTTCATGATGGTGATAAAGTTCTTTTGCACCCAACACGGATACAAGAAAACCGTGGCATAGCACCAAGATCCCTTCTCCCTTTTATTATGCAGCTTTTCAGTCTCCAACTCCCTGGAGACTTGAATGACATACTTTCCTTTTCTGTTGTCTGAATCCTTTGACATTTCTGAGGAGACAAGCCAGCATCTGAATAGCAAGGGGGAACAACTCAAACACAACATGTTGCAGTTCCAGAAAACCTGCCATTTCACCCACCCGCAAACCTCCTTTCATTTCAAAATATACCAAACTCCTCATGATAACAGAGTCTCGGACTGCTTAAAGGAAGTCCTTAAAATAGCATCATGGGAATCAAACATAAGCTAAATGATTATTTTACTGGTACTGATCAATAATATGTTCTCTTGCAATTCTATGTGAAAAACACATTATTGTTAATCAAGCTCGCTTTCGCATTGAAATCCATTTTCAACTATGGTACCCCAGACAGCGGAAGTTTCAGCCATGGAAAAATTCACAGACAGGCCATGTGATCAGCTGGCTTTTAAGCCACCACATTGTTCTACAAAGGGTATCAGCACATTTATGCATTCAGACAGTAATGATGCTGGAGCTCCAACATTCAGCACATCTTATGGAACCACACCTGAAGTTCACAGACCCTTCAAAAAAACCTCAGGGCCAGATTTACTGAAGAACTGCTCACGCACTGCAGGCTACAGAATTCTGAAAGAAACAGATGTTGGACTTACTGCATTGTGATAGGTGGAATTTGCAATCAGAACACCTTCTCTGGGATAGCAACACAGTGAGCCTTTGCCCTTGATAAATATGCAATTCTCTATGCATATCCAGTATATGTCAAACCGATATACATATACAACTGGGAAGGATGTTGCATATTTTGAGCCCATTAAGTATTCCACCTAATTTACTAAAGCCAATATTATACACAAGTGATGCATCTGCATGGAATTTACAACCGCTGAAAAGCAGGATTTAATTCTTGATAAGGAAACTCAAAAAGGCTTCAATTTGTCTAATTTTGCTGTGGTGTACATTTATTCAACCTTATTCATTAAATCTGACCCACATCAGATCTGAATAGCTACACTGCACATGAAAGAAATTAAAACCTTAAAACCTGTGCCCTTAAAACCTGTGCCTGTGCCACTTATTATATTTGCTCACTTGATAGGTCTCCTGCCTGATCTCATCACGGTTCATTTCCATTTTAAAAATGTGTTCTTCCTTACAATTTGTAATCCGTTTATGCATTGTCCATGATGCAAAAATTATGCACCAGCAGATAACTGACAAAAATGCCAAAAGTTTCACTTATATAAGAGGGATTTGGACTTTCTTGGTATTTACTCTGGAGAGGCCATGAGCTGTACAACAAAAGAAGTGGTGGCATGCTATAGGCCAACTGCTGTTAGTCACAGGTTAAGTTATGTTACTAGCTACCATAAATAATGCAAAATAATGTACCTGACTAAGATCTGCCTGCAAATGAAATGTGACCCTGTGCGCAACACCAAAATAAACTGTTTTCAGGAGCAAAGGGGTGCACACAGATGGCTGTTTGTTACAACTGGCAGGGGACACATCAATATTACAGGAGAATATCCTGCACCAATAAAAGTGTTTCTTGTTGCTAACAGCTATGCACCCCCAGCCCTTTGTGTGCCTAACTCACAGGATGGGAGAACTTCCTGCACAGTATGAAAATACATTAGCCAGCTCAGCCAGGACCGTGAAACCCCTTAGCCAACCACTCCGGGATTCGCCCCTCCACTACGCGGTATTGATTTCACATATGCCAGATAACGTGAATTAAGCCGTTAAGCTGAGTTAAGCGGCAAACCGAAAAGGGATAAAGTGCCCTTCAATCACGGTCACAAGCATTATGATTTGCCTCGCCCGATTTCTTTAAACGCGAAGTGATCTTATCGCAGCTGAAACGATTGTCACCATCAAAATCAATGGAATTTTGATTCACAACACACATTTGCCAAATGAAGTCATCCCCTCTAAATTTTTTTTTTTTGAAAAGGACACCCCCCCTTACATCACTGGCTTCCCTTCCATGGACCAACAAGCTGAGAGCACTGCTGCACCATATACTGCATAATCGTCAAAGATTTACCTGCAGCGCACAGAACCTCATATATAGGTTCTAAGTCTTTTAACCGATGTGAAACTTCAACACAGATTTCAACTGTGTTGACAGTAAGTGTACGTATTCTGAGAATACAAAGGTCTTAAAATTCATTTCAAAAGAAAAATAATAAATGAGCTTAAGCCACCTCCACCATCTCCACTTCTTCAATCTTTCGATCTGACTACAACAAAAAGTGTCTTACATATCAGCAGGCCATTATAGTACTTCCTATGCAATATATAATGAGATTATGCTCACCATAACCACTCACAACAACGTGTGTAAACAGAGTCCATAACTGAACTAATTTACTGCAGATTTAGGCAGTTAACAGAAATGAATGGTGAATTGTGTGCAAATGATGTACAAATAGATCTCTGTATGTGTATATATATATTAAGGAGAATGAAACATGGCCTTTTTTTTAATCCAGAGGGGGAAAAAAAATGGAGTTTCCAGGAAATCAGCACGCTTCCAGCAGGGTTGATCATCCCACCTCAGAAAGTGGGCTCAAAATTAGATGCACAGAGTCAAACAGGATTAAATAAACTGAGGCCACCCACACAATCCACCCCGCTGCATTTTCATTTCCTTTGACTTTCCACAATCCACACTGTGGAACGTCTGAGATAAATTGGCAAAAAGCATTAAAGCAACATTAGAATGTGTTCGTCTTTAAGCAGAAAATGGCCTATTAAATGCTCCCACCTCCCCTTCTCCATATGACATTACTTGAAGGTATGGGACATAATTTGATCGTAAAACATGATTTCTCAGTGAGTACTCGTGCAAAAATATAATTGATATAAACCTATGATCCCCTGATGATCTCCTGTTAATACAGATAAAAAGAATCTTAAATAGCCTTTGTCAAACTGACATCAGTTATTTTTCACAAAAAAAGATGTGCTGTTTAACCACTTTCATATCAATAAAATAGAACAAGTCTGTTAAAGTTTCCTATTATAAATTCTAACAATAGTCCAAGATAGCCTCTGAAACAAAATTCTGTCGAGGACGTACATTCTTCATTCTCCGTAGGGCTTTATTTCTGCTTAAGTCATCTGGTTTTGGAATATTTCAAGGATTTCAACAGAACTTCATCTCATAAATGATTTTTAAAAAGCTGTGCACCAATATGAAACTGAATAAACTGATAAGCAAACAATCATAGTCTATATGCTGTACACAATGCAATGTATTCAAAAGAAATAATTATTCAGTAACTTACTTTATACCCCTTTGTTTCGACCGCAAAACACATACACCACAGATTGCATATACTAAAACAAAACCCAAGTTTCTGTGTGGGACAATAAACCCAGTCTTGCTACGTTTTTTGTTTCCTTTGGTCAAGCAAATAAACACCCCAGCAGCTGAAAAACGTGAATGTAGTCTACTCTAGGCAAGCTGCAGCAACACTCACTAGGACTGGACCTGCTCAGACTTTCACTAATTGAACTGAAACAGAAATAAGGCTGCGACTGGATGAGGTGTTGCTGGGGCAATGGGGGGGTCCTCTTCAGGAGTATTTTTTTCTGTCTCCTGCATTATGCAAACCCAATTATGACTTTTTTTTTTTCACTACCACACTGAACATTACGGAAAATTGTCTTTTTATTTTAGGATTTTTTTGAATCTCAATAACCACACCCCCATCCCTCCCACAAGCAAACACATTACGTTACCTTATATTACTGTCATTTAGCAGACGCTCTTATCCCGAGTGACTTACACAGGTTACAATTTTATACATTTATGCAGCTGGATATTAACTGGGGCAACTATCGGTTAACTATCTTGCCCAGGGGTACAACGGCAGCGCCCCAGTGGGGAATAGAACCAGCGACCTTTCAGTTACTACCCTGCTCCTTATCAACACACACACACACACACACACACACACACACACACACACACACACACACACACACAGCCTCTTAACATAACTACAGAAACTCCCAAACTAAATCCCACATGTGCAGTGCTGGTCCACCAGCCAAGAGGAAACAGAAACTGTGCTGTAAGGGAAGAAAAGAAAAATTACTTGCATATCTGTAATTGGCACAGCCCTGACAGTTGAATAACCATCAAAAAAAAAGGAGGAAGAATGAACAGGCAAAGTCCATTACTAAATACAGTAAGGTGCTCTAATCATTTGTTTCTGAATGGACACGCACTTGTCAACTATTGACTGAAGCCATGCTGTGTGTGCACCCAGCTGGATCAGATTCAAAGCGGCAGACTATGGATAGTGGAGGGTATAGCTAAGACCCCAATTCGATGAAGAAATTAGATAAAAATCAGTACACGCACACAGATCCCTGAGGTAATTCTAGTATAGTCGATAGTTTCCAACAGCTTTATTCTTTCATTTTAATTTTATATTTAATTGCTAACTCGAAACTATCAATTTCCAGGTAGCACTTGGCCAAGAGCTGCTCCATGAGGGGGGGTTGAGCCATTCAGAGCTGAATTTGTTGCGCAGAGCACCACTGAGGCCATCAGAGTTACCTCACAAAGATCCGCCATGGATCGAAATGCTGTCCTGAGAGAAATTCCAATCAGTAACCATTTTCAGGATTAATCGGTGTGTGGAGACATGGTTCAAAACCTATTTTGCACGTCACTCCTTTGAATAACTACTGAGCAACAAGCAAGATGAATTTGTGAGAACTGCCAACAGTTGGAAACTAAATACAAGATGTGATAAAAATGTAAAGGATGTCTTTAATAATAATGTCTTTGACTACAATGCAATATTTCAATAAACATCTGACACACTCCTCTATTATTCAGTTTCTCAGTCTCATTAGTCACAAAGTACAAATCCTGACACTTCAAAGAAACAGAACCTAAGTTTGAACCAACTACATGAAATTAATGATACATCACCTTGACAATAGAGGCTTCAAAGCATACCACGATACACCAAGCTCAGTTGGCAGAAGACGATAATTTAAAACTAGTTTGTTAAATATTATATTTCATCAAAAGAGTCAATGCTGCAAAAAATGACATTTTAAATAGCACTGTCTACCAAATGAGGTAAGAGGAAAATGTATTTTTATCCAGAAAATTACCCCCGCTTAATGCTAGGAACGATCTGCAGTTGAACTGTCCCACAAGCAGAAACTGTGGGAGCATTCTTTGGTGCAACACCTTCAGCTATTGACTTCTGCTGTTGCTGGACATCATTTTCACTCTCAGCTAGCCAACTAACAAAACCAACTTCAGCCAATACTTGATTTTCACATTCGTCGTGTTGTGCAGCTAGTGTGAGCTGGGGGGGACAGAATGAACCATTATTTAAGAAACAATATACAGGTACGTATCTGCAGAGAGTCTCCAGGATAGCAGGACTTAAGGTTTGTTTGTCTTTTTTTACTGTTTGCCAGTTGAATTTAGCTAAGGCTGCACATGTGTGTTCATTATGCACTGTTCAGACAGCAACACACACCGATATGCCCCTTTTTTTCTGCCCATTGAACATCAGCCAACAACAGCTAGAATCGTAGCTTGTTGGCTCACATGCACTACCAACACCGATACCCCCTCTCCTGAGTGCTGAAGCTCACTCAATTCAGCAAATACTTCTCGTCATCGGTATAAAAATTGAATTGGACATAGGTTTCACAAGGTGTATGCGTGCCATAAATAAAATTAATATGCAATATGATACCTTGAAACTCTGTTACTACATTTGAATATATCTGCATAATCATGTTGGAGCTTGGCACCCACATCTGGTTTTACAATCAAGCTGAAAGCTCAGAAGCTGGGTGGCATCAGTGCTTGGAAAATATCGAGATTGCACCTGAAGGGTGCTTAGCTTGGTAGGTCATATGAGCCATCTTGCCAGTTCTAAATCTTAACTCAAGATATGCAGTCTGTCCTTCATTATTTCACAAAATACTAAGAATTGTGAGAAATGTTGATAAAGACTTTCAGGAAGAGATATGAGACTGTCGGAAAAGAGGCGTAAACGGTCATATGGCACACTGTCAAATGAAAAAAGTGCAATTTATCAAGCCAGCTGACCCACACTATTGTTCTGCTTATGCACTGACAATCAAACATTACACTTTCAATATCTAACAGCAAAATGTGAGAAGTGCAGAACTTTGAACCCAAATACCTTAGTAAGTGTTGCTTTCAAGTGTACATTTGGGAAGAAATTCTAGACTCCTAAATATAACTGAGTTACAAATTTTTAAAATTCAAACTGCGCGGTATTATAGCTGGCTTTTCCATTAGATATATCAGCAGATGAAAAAGAATGCCTCTGATTGCAATTTTAAGATGAAGAAGTTTCTGATTTTTCAAAATTGAAAGCACCCATTGATATTCAGGGTAAATGGTTTTGGAAAAGCAATACACACAGTCTTGAAATCAACACTAAGAGTGATTATGTTATGGACATACTGGACTGGTGTGCCATATATCACAAGTCTCCATGCATGCTATTTTTCATAAAAACAGCAAAAGCAAAAATAACATACAGAAAGAAAGAAATTAAACAGCAACAACAACAATAAGAGATTAAGATTACAACACGGCCAAACACGCTGCGTTAAGTGGTTCACATAATTAAGCAGGTTGCACGGTCTACATTTGTCACGGTGTCCACAAGCACTAGCCACCACTGATACCGTGATATTGGCTCCAACTCCTCCGCACATGCTTATTTCCACACAGAGAGGCAGGACAGTTCCACGTGAACCGGCTCCCACACATAGATGGCCACTACCCGGAGCAATGCCAGCGACATGACTAGGAAGGTACATCTGAATATTTCAAGGGCTGGAAAGCGAACAAAGCTTCAAAGGTTCAAAGGTTCTGGCTCATGCCTACACGTTTCCGCGTTTATCAAGCATACGAAATCAGATTCAAAATCTGTCACTCCCAATCTGGCCAGGGCATCATCCGCGTGACCATGAAATAACTCATGACCACCAATAAGGGGCAAGTCAAGTCCAATCTGTAGCATGGAACCATAGCATGGGAGGTTCATTCCGAAATTTCTTCACCAACTGCACATGCTCAGGGATGGACTCTTGCTCAAGGCAAGCTGGTAGCTGTGCTGTTATGCAGCTACTGCGGAATGTCTTATGTAAACTATCTTTCAAAGGCAAATTCACCCCGCTCTGCCTCGCATGAAATCTACCGGAGCTAAGCACATACGTTCAGGCAGATGTTCAGCTGTAACGTTTTGATATTGAGTTTTGGCAGCAGTAGAGGCCACCGCACGGAGAGACATTTCACTTGACAGCCGGCTTATTTGCACAACTGGTAGGCGTCAATTCAAGCAAAGTATAAACCAGCCATTAAAATCACAACTGCAATTAAATCACAATCGCAAGTCTTTACTGCCCTATGTGGATTTCAGTTCTGAGAAATACCAAGACCAGTGGCTCAGAGGTAAAATGGAACAAACCCCTTCATCTCGTCATTTTGAAATTAAGGAAAACATCAGGGAGTCGTCATAATTAAGGAACCTATTCTCCCAAATTATAAAAAAAACTGTTTCATCTGCAGCAATTGTTGAAATGTATTATACTGCTGTTATGTTCTGAATAGTTCAACATTTTACTCTCATAAGATACAAATCTCGTGCTCTGCTCAGGTTGTCAAGGGGCTATACCTTTTACTCTCAAATTGTTTCTTTTTGATTACCTGTAATCTGTGACTCACAGGCATGGGTAAACCTTGATGCATTGACAGCTGTTAATACAGTATTGCCTTCTGTAGCCCTGGGCTGTGGACCAGAGGATTGTGGGTAATAATCCCAGGTGGGTGGTGCTGTTATACTCTTCACACAAACACTTTACACAATACCTTCTATATACACAGTTTTGCTTGAAACCCAGCTATATACATTGATTAGAGTATATAATGTGAAATTTTAAGTGCTGTTACTCAGGTTATGGGCATCTGCTAAGTAAATGAATAAGGTAATATAGCCTAATGTAATCCTGGTTAAACAGCAATACTCTGAGGACCTTAACAACTGTGTTATTATATTAAAGGTGCAATCTACCAGAAACACAATTACAACTGCATACATTGTTAATTACCTCTAAAACAGCTTTCATGTTTTCTGTTTTTCTTTCATGTGACACACAATACCAATAACTACAAATGACAATCTCTCCAGTGTAACATCAGGATACAAGGAGACAAATGGGGGGTACACTGAAGTCCTTCTGGGGATGCAATGTACCCCTAAGCACCCCCATTAGTGCCGGGCCTGTCCATACACCACAGTCAAGCTCTCTGAAGCACCCTGCATTGTCATGACTGGAGACTTTGGCTTCTTATGAACTGATGGGCAGGTTAGATGCTTCGCTGGGGCTCCAACGCCTAAACAGCTGTGAAGAGCAATCAATTCTGATATGGTACATGTACAGTTTCCCCACAGGGATAATTTCATTATTGCAGCATTTCAGGCAGACAGGGCTCTCAACTTGTCTTTTCACCCTGCTTGCTTGCACAATTCGCAGCCTCACAGCAAAACTCCCAGGAACTGTTATTAGGTACAGCCCCCTCACAAAGAAATTGTGCTTTGAACAGCACAACACAGAAAATTATTCCCAAAAAAATGATAAGAAACATAAAAAAAGAAAATGAAAGCCTGATAAGACAACAAACTGAATGACACAGACAGAGGGATGACATGTAATTATGATGCAAAACCAAAATGGCAGAAAATAAAAAGGATTACATAAGATCAGGTGCACATTAATGAATAATAATGAACAGTAAATAATGAATAAAATACTTAAATAAAAGCAAAGATGAAAACAAGAGCAGGGAAGACACAATGTATGCGGAAATAATAACAAAAACATAATAAGATTATAGTGAAAAAAGCAAATACGGCCTAAAACGCTTTATTCAAACGAAAACGCTTTATTAAAACGAAATTCAAAAAAGGTTGGTGACTGTGTAGAAACAGGGCACTCTAACCTGTTCTCAAACCCTAAGCTATCAACTGCCTCAGCCTCCCACCCTTCATACTCAAACGCCTGTTCTTATAGCAGGTACACCTGAATGAAGAGTGAATTTAAGAGTCATACCCCACCACACACACCAATCACTTTGTTTTGTTAATTTGAAACAGGGTGCATGGTTCTCTGCTTCACTGAAAGGACACTGCATACTTCAGGAACATCTGCGGCGTGCATGTAAACTCCATTAGTCCTAATCATGTGCTCTAAGTATAGCGCGGGGGGGGTCAAGGCTGCCCTTAATGTGTTGGAAAAATGCATGCGGGAGATGGCGACGGTCCTGGCAAACCGCTCAAAGCGTTCAAACACCAAAAACACCTGCTCCCTCATCCCTCGCAATGAAGAAAAAAAAAACGAGAGAAGAGGAAAATAGGCCATTTCCAGTTCACTGCGGAGCTAGGCCCTTGATACAGAGACACCCTCTCTTAACTATTTTACGATCAAGAACATACGATACACAGGGACTCCAAACGATCACCTCTGCATCCACCATGGCCAGCTCGGCTGTAATGAAATGTAATGAGCCATTCCTGTGATCAAATGATGAAAGAATTGTGTTTAAAGGTTAAGTGGAGGTGTACCGGAGAATGGCCGCGAATGGTCCTGACGCACTGGCAGACAATAAATAGAAGAACCTTCAAGGGGGGAAGGGATTAATAAATCAGCCGTGTCCACAATGGCAGCTCTTTCGGCTTATGCGCTCAGCCATTACGGGTGACGTCGGACGCTCCCCCTCTGAGATCACCATTTTGCAACACTGCCATCTCTCACCAAGAAAGTGAGCTGTCATGAACAGTCTGTCCCCCCCCAGTGATACATGACACTGAAGCAATGTCACCCACTTTACGTCCGAAGGGAACTATAAAAAGGTATGACTGTCAGACCTGTCCTTCCTTAAGGATGACTGTCAGACCTGTCCCCTCAGACGGTTGCCTCCTGGTCTTCGTTACACAGGAAGGTGGCTTGAACATCGAAGGAACCTAAATACGGGAGCAGCAGCTCAAGCCTCAGTTCAATACGCCATATTGACAGTTTCAGAGCCTAGGCTACCATGGACTGAGAGGGCAACCTTCTCCAAAGCCCCAAAACGTGGGATGGAAATAAGACTTCTGGGAGTACTGATTGTGGAATTATGTGCAAAGCACATACTGGAGAGAGGACGGTGCTTCACCCGCCTTTATGAGGAGCTTTCACTCCTCTCATGGTCTGCTGAAATCCTCCGTCACGGTAATAGATTTCAGTTCCTTGCGCTACTCAAGACTGCAAAGCCTTTCAGGACCAGCTGCTCCCTGGGATGTTGACTGCCAGAGGACGTGAAATATTGATAAGCAAAGTTCTGGCTTTACGACCCCAGCCCGTTTATAATTTAAATGCGTCTTGAAGCAGGGTGTCAAACTGCAAAGTGGAACGGAACATTCCGGGCCAGGAAAATGAATGAACAAAATAAATAGTGCCATCAATATGCCCCCCCCCAATTTCTCCAACCAACAAGCACACATCTTTGAGTCAGCTCCTTTTCCCACATTACACTCACAATCCCCTTATGAGAGAAGCGAGAAGGGGACTTCCGACCATAACTGGTTGTAAGCACAGCTGGAGACAGCCAACAGGCCAGAAGTAATTAAAAATATTTTTGTTTATTCTCATTTACTGGCAGCGCTGATTTCACTTTCCTGGGGAGCATCACTTGTACATCCAGAACAAGCTATCATTAAGTAGCCAGTATCCTAATCTAATAATCAAGACACAAACAAACAGGAATGTTTTTTTCTTATTTTCTTTTCTTTTGGCCAACTTGTTTTTTTTTTCAGTTCGTCGTGAGGCATACCTTCAACATAATTCTCTTTTTTCAATCCAATGAGCTCGGTGTCACTGAGAGAAAGCTCCTGGATGAGAGCTCCCAGAGGTTCGATTTCCCCGTCTCTGCCAAGAGTCTCTGCGTCTGGAAGGCTGCCTGACCCTTGGCAGGTATGGGGCAGGCCAGGAAAGATTCGCCCCTAATCGCTGTCAACGCGGGTTAGCCTCACTCTGGGATAGAAAGAGTACAACGCAGCCCTGTCTCTGGCTTACAATGCAATCACCTCCCTCGTACCAAATGAATGCTCGCTTTCAGATTCAGTGCTCCTGGTTTTCACAACAATGTCTCCTTATGTGTGAGCAAGCTCTTCCGAGCAGTGGCACAGGCATTTACATTGTGCCAAACCTCAAAAGGTAACTGTGTAAATGTGCTCGCTTTTTGTTATAGCAGTATTCAAAGTAAGCATTTGTTTCTGTGAAGAACATCAGTAATCCTTTAATATATAACATGCATTTCAATACCAAATGCCGTGCCTGTGTACCAGAGATAGCAATCAAAGGGCTGTCACTTTTATCTGCAACAAAGAATTCAAACCTGTGCCCTAAACTGGTTATTCTAAGCAACAAACTATCTTATGCAAACAGCAATAAACACACCTATAGAAGAGATAAAAATTGTGCACAGTGTAATCTTCCTGTTGATGTTTTTTTTCTATCTCAAGTAAACACCCAAACAGCTTCTTTATCCGCAACCTCCTTACAGCCATTAATGTTATTCAGCACTAAACTATAGTATACTATCAGCACTCCAACAGCATCACTGTGCATGCGTGCGTGTGTGTCCAGTCAATTGCCTCGCCCTGGTAAATTAGGCATGTGTAATTTTATTTACGCTGTAACAGAAATGTTGAAACACAGATGAATAAACACCATGGGGAGGGGGGAAGGGGGGGAGAGAACTACAAAAAAAAACATACAAAACTGCGGTTCCGTTAACAAAGACAATCCACTCAGAATGACAGCTTCTGATTCCGACTTTTTAATTATCGACTGTACCTTGCCCAACAGAGACAGTTCCATCAGTGGAAAAAGTGAGTGAAGAATTGGGGTAGAACGAGAACGTGTCAATCACTTGGGACCTTACAATACAGAGTCACATTATTCTTCCTGTCAACACGCCCCCTCTCCCGCCTGCCGGTCTCTGATGCAACAGCGCCCTCTGCAGCGAGGTAGCATTTCCGCACCACTGACAGGAATGTTTTGAACATTTTCCCTCAACTTGAAACAGCTGTGACCTTCCAAACCTATCTACACATTTAAAAAGGTAGCATAAATAAGCAGAACGTTCAATTCAAAAACGCTGGGCTTTGTGTAGTTTCTGGGGCCCGCACAGAGTAAGGACCATAAATTTGAGGTCTGTGCGTCTCTAAGAAGTGGGACAGACTAACACGAGTGTGGGTGGTATTGCACAGCCTCCTGTACGCCACCCGACTCCCCCACCCTCCCCGTTTCTCTCTGTGCCATTCCCCTGGTAGAAAGCAAGAATGCCATGAAGGGTGACAGGCACCCTTCTCCACAGGGTATAGAAGGCAATGTCACCGAGGGAACTTGCAAGAAACGTGCGACGACTCTGACATTCAATTTCAGATACTGATTTGAAAAATGCTTCCATTATTCGAAAGGAAGAAAGGATCCTGTTGGCTTTCTGAGGAAAGCATTCCTCACTCAAAAAGAGGGTGTGTCACTGGTAAGCGGACCGAAGATGGAAACCTGCAGAATATGCCACTTGAAATTTCGGAAAACAAGCGCGCGTACAATGAGGCTGATAATGGAACTGACAGGACCCCATAAACAAGTGCTATTTTGCCAAATCATGTCTCATTACAATTGTCACAATGCAACACACAACAGCTCTCACAGCCATTTGCATTCACATGTAATGGTGAGTGCCAGATACGTTGTATAATGACAACAAGCATTGCTCATCGAGCTACTGTACTCACGTCATCCAACAAACCACACTGATAAATACAGAGGAATCATACATTACTTATAACACATTCAAGGACAAACAGTTCTTGCTGCACAGAATTAAAATTTGATGCATGCAGAGCTAAATGACATGCTTGTAAATGTCAGCAAACAGACTTTGTTAACGTTGGTTAACAAAAAAAAAAAAAAACAAAAACAGGTAAAATATTCAGTGAAAGAGTGGCTGCTTGAAAAGAGGCATATGGCACATAAAACATGCATGTGTATGTCCTGTCCAGTTCAAGCAAAGCCCACACGCACATGGCCCCTCCACATTACAGACAGGCACACTACCTCCTGCAGCTTGCTCGACACACAAGCCTGTCACTGGAACAAAGCAGGTTTTAAAAAGTTCAAAGTCAGCTTTTCCAATTAAAAGTTTTATCTGAAAGGGCAATTCTACCTGCTTCGCTCATACATTTCCCTTCAGCTGAGACACTGCTCCGTGTTTTCAGCCTGAAAAGCGACGAGGAAGAAATTTAATATGAGCTTTGTTTCTTTTAATCTACTTATCAGTTTCACTGTTTGCAAGTCTCTCTCCTTCCTTTAGATATTAAAAAGAATCCATCATTGCTGACAGAACCTTTCAAAATTTCACTGTGGTTTCCTGAAACTCTGGAAAGATTGCACTACTAAAAAGGTGCTTTATTTGGATAACAAATGCATGTCATGTCACCTGTTTATACCAGTAAACCAAGAGTATATTACATCCACCTTCAACAATAACTGTAGGCTAATGTGACTTTATACAGACTGAACAAACAACTCATCCTTCAAGGTCTTCTTTAATTGTTTTCATACAAAAGAAGTGCAACAGAGATGCCTACCTATACATTTCTCAACAATCTTACACATGCCATTTTCCTCTTTCTGTACATTTAGTGCACAGGTCATTTGGCAAATAAGACACAAAACCGGAAAATCTGAACAATCTGTTTAGCTTGCCCGTTAGTCATTGGACCCGTGTCCTGTCAACGCTGGGAGAACAGGCCGTGACTATGCCACACTGACTTACTCTAACAGGCATCACAAAACCTCCTCAACAGACCAATCATCGAACTTCCCCCTCATAATGATACCTAAGGCCAGGTATAACTATATGTATCTCTTGGACGACGCGACTAGGTGAAAACCAGGGGATAAACATGAACCGCAATGCAAATAACTCATGGGTATGTGTTATACATAGCCTGCAGCATGAATCAATATACATCGGCCTGATTCAAACAGACCATGACTACAGCAGGCGTAGCTTATTGAGTATCATTATACAATGAACACACAGACAATGTGTATCCAAATAGGCATTTCCCATTGTGTCATCATGCGAATTTCCAAAAATATCCCAGTGAAACCGCACTGTCATGAACAACCTTGTACTTCACAGTCAAAGCATGCTTCCATTCTTAAGGTACGGAAAAGGATGGGGAGTTTACCAAAAAAGAACTTGCATGTCAATCACTCCTGTCGAGGAAGATACATGTGTCCCTACTCTGAGTGAGATTTAAAGATATAATACACAATCTCTAAAGGTCTGCATTGAAATCTGATTTACTCTTGTCATAAATCTGTAGGCTTCATGAAAACTACTCTTGACAAACTGGTTCTCTCACTCCACATCACAGTTCAGTCACAGTTCAATTAATCTGTGTGGGCTGGAACACGTCTATAAATATACTAGTATGACTACTACTATTCGATACAGACAGGAACAAGAAATATGAAAGATTTAATATCCTTTCAAGAACCGAGAAGGAGACAAAAAAGGGCCACAATCACCGAAATGTACCCCTAAGTACTTTCAGTATGAGCAAAGGCAAACTAAATATGTTGCTATGCTAACTGAATGCCACCTGTAACCAATCAAAATAAAAATGTGAAAATATGGAAAGAACCGGCAAAATCTGTCCACAGAGTGCAAAGCAAAGACAAAAGACAAGTGATAGGACTCTGCTTGCCAAGTGAACCTTCAGACTGCTGGGTTCAAAAAGTCCTGCTGTTGATTGCAACTAACTACAATTTAGTTAAAATACAATTTAGCCTGAATTAAATCTAAATTCACTTTTAAATTGGACCTCTAACCTGGGGGGGGGGGGGGGGTGGGTCCAAACCAATCAATTGCTCTACAGAGCCAAGTAGACCGTTTCAGTATTAATGCTTGACAAAGCACTTACTGGACATTGTAACGAACAAATCACCAAACTTCAGAGTGCCAGAGGGAGTTTGTGTCTGGGTGACCTTGACACTGGGAACACGCTTTGGTTCTGTGTTTTCGCACGTTTAATTTGAGACATGAAACAACACGTCGCAGTCCGTTTTAAAGATTAGAGGGAAAAAACAGCCACTTTGCAGACGTCATTCCTTTAAGACACGAGATGCGAAGTTTGCATTGCGGCGTATGTCATTGTTTTTGAAGGATTTTTTTGTGAAAACAGCAATTCATGTCTGCCATTTAGCTCCTGTCAGGTCTGTCGATTCCCGGCCAGGGGAAGACTGAAAGACCCTCACACAAATCGATGCTCTCAATGGTGAAAGGGAGGAGAAGGCGTGATGGACGGCAGCCATGGGCAGCTGCAGACTGGAGAGGGCAGATGCGGTACCGATAGCATGACAACAGCCATCTATTCCCAGGCCTAGCAGTCCCAACTCTGAGGCATGGGACAGGAGGCAGCTCACTCTCCCTGTCAGCTTTAACTGTCTGTGTAATGCGAAGGTGACATATACCATCAATGGGGAGAGAGGGGGGGAAGGAGAGAGATAGAAAGAGGGGAGGGGGAGAGAAAAAAAAGAAGCGAAAGAAGACATGGAGAGAGAGAGAGACAGTGACATCGGGAAAGAAGAGATAGGAAGGCACAGGGAGCAAAGGAGAGACAGACGTGATCTAGTACCAGACTGTATTAGCTTCAAACCCCACAGAGACAACAACTAACAGGCCAACGGTCTGTGTTTAAATCACACAATTTTTTTTTACTTATTGCCTTGGATTTCAAATTATTTGTAAAATGATCTTATTTGTCTTGATTTTGTGCAGATAAATGCACTCCGCTGGAGATTGTGCTATTTTCTTTTTCTTTCTTTTCTTGTTTATTTCTCCTCTCTTTTTTCTGATCTTCTAATACTAGACAGACAGAATGTATTAGGTTCATCTGCTGTTGCAAGGTCTTGAAACCACACAGTGACCTCTTTTAATAAAGCAATGGGGTCAAGGAGCTATTACTTCATTTCCCATGAACTCTTCGCGTATCAGAAAAATCTGAACAGAAATACATAACTTAATTACACAGAATAATGGTGGCTAATTAGGCCAACCCAAAATTGTATTTTACCTCAAGGACTCAGGGACATGCCCTCATCACTAGAAAAAAGTTGCAGTTCACACACCACTGCAGTATGACTGAAAGTTGGGAAAAGAAAACACTCTCAAAATATCACCCAGAAGAATCCCATGCAAAGTCAATCATGCATCTCCTCCAAATGTTTTGGTTGCTTAGGAAATATCGAACTATCAGGTAGGGTAGAGGAGGTTTGCTACAGGACAATACCAATAACTGCCTGGATGACAGACACAGACCAACTGATCTTTTCAAGAGAGATCTACGTGCAAATGTGACAACGATACCTGGCATATAGCCAAAGGTATTAATGTTTTTCAATTATTTTTCTTGGCAAACATCACAATCCCCCATTCAAAAACTACATGGGTAGAAATGTTCAATATCCAAAGCAAAGCCAAGCAGAGCTACAACAGCAACCCATGAACAAAAACCTGCCAGCGTTCCTGTCTGCTTTCATTACATCTCCAACAGCAACAATAGTGGTGCCAGTATTATTACATAACTCAAAACATCTTTCTTGATGAAACTGATGGCAGTGACTTCCACAGTTTAAAAACTAAATTACAGCTCACGTCTCTGTCCACCTCTTTCAGAAGGACTGCCATTTTCTCACAACACCTTACTTTGGTAATCAGACAAGGTTTTATTTGGGGTTTGTTTATATTTAGCCTACATATGGCAGCCTGCAAACTGCTGTTCATAAATCTATCGATCATATTCTGAACACATTGTCACTGATCAAAACGTGTGAGCACTGACCACGGCCAGCTTGGGGAGATTGTATGAGGGTTGTAGAGCAGTGTTATTCACTCCCGGTCCCACAGGGCCAAAGTGGCAGAGGGTTTTCAGCCAGATTCAGTTTAATTGCAATTCACTTTGTCATTTACTCTGAATCCATAATTTCTTCAAATATTCATTTTCCACTTTATTCTGAACACCAACATAGTGTTATACATAAGAAACCCAAAAGTCTTGTAGCATTCTACCGGGTTTTATAAACCGACTACTTTGGATTCAGATGGCACTTGACACAAAGAAGTAAATGGTGTAATAAATCAGAGAGTAAATCACTCCAGGGATCAACCTCATTCTAAAGCAGTAAAAACGTCTGGGCACTGACTTACTTGACAAAGTTTTTTTTTTTTTGTTTTAATATAGATCATATAGAGTCATTATTTGGTGAATAAATGCACTTGTTATGCGCACCAAACTTCAGTCTGGTTAAATACATTGCCTGTCATCTTCAGGGCTCCCATTGACAGATCATTTTCAGCAATTTACTAAAAACTGGAAGCTTTCCCAGTTCTTCGCAGGACAAAAATGAGAGTGATACATCATTATGATGGAAACGAAAATGCTTGTTTTATCTGGACTAAATAAGTATAGACTGTTGGTAGATTAGTGAGCTTAGGGCTATGTCCTTGTCACCAATACAGAGAAGTGACTCTCTGAGCAGCTAAGGTTTCACGCCCCATCAGACTATCACAGAGAGGGGATGCAATTTGTCAAAAGAAACATGTCTTCATATTTCTCTTGAAAAATGGAAGCATAAAATTTGAGGCATAAAGGCAAACAGAAAAAAACTACCAGTTATACCAGACTTTGACCCCACAGTGTATGCCTCTCTTTTAATTTACTATGACTCTGACAGACATGATCACATTTAAGATACAACTGGTAGGATGTGGCTTACATCTTCTGAAAAGGCTATAATAGTTTCTGACTTAATTGAATAGGCCTATTCCTCTGCAACATCTCCAGAAGGGTTTCTAAGTAATGAATTACACATGAGTTGGGGGAGGAGGGTACAAATCTATACGACAGCTACCATATATTAGGTAATATGAATCCTAATAATTCTAATATTCTGATGCATGGACATTTTTTTAATCAAGCAAACAGTTTGTTACCCCAATGTACCTACTCATAATCAGTAATGGAAAAGATATAAGCAAAACAGAATTTAAGTCTCTTTTACTATTCTCTTAATTAGGTCTCTTATTATCAGTTCAGAAAAACAATCTGCACTGCTGTAACAGCCCGGTCTCACCAGTGAAAGTAAATCTACGTTATTCTACATTATGAGGATCAAAGAACAGCTACCAACAAATTATTCCCAGGCAAAAGCGTTCAAAGTAACAGTCCCAAAAATTCACAGTAATTTGTCTCTTCAGAGTGCAGAAAAACATCAAATATTTACTTTCTTCAGCTGAGCCATTATTTGTCTTTAATTATTTTGCTCTTTTATTTATAGTTTAAATTATATTAGTTTCAGAAAAGTTTTTCATTTATTCCAAATAACATTCTAGTTAGTCATATGAACATTTTGTAACATAACATTGTGTCTGTACTGCTCTTTGGGATTTCTGCCACTATAAAACCAGAAGTGTATTCACATATCCTCCTCAAGTTCAAATAGAATGGAGACTACTCTCCTATATTTGAAATTATGTTCTCTATATATGAACATCCAGTGGTGGATAGATGCATTCTGAATTGTGAAAAGCAGCTTCAACTGAAAAGGTGAAAGGTTTTCCTTTGGGATACTTGGTTCCACATACAGGAAGAGATGTCTCATCACTGTATGCACACAACTGCTTAAGAATGTTTTCCTTCAGCAAAAAACAAGGTTTATGTTTGTGGACATGGCTTTACAGTAGGCAGAGAAAAGATCCATGGGTCTGAATGTATGAAAGGATGCAATAACATAACCATCTGTACCCAGAAAGAGACAACACAAGTAAGGTGTTGGACTCACATAACAAACTTTTTTAGTGAGAAACTGAAGTAGTGGTACAGTGTGTGGAGGAGAGCCTTCACTTGCCCCCAAGAGACTGAGCACTTGTTAATTGTATGTTTGTGCTAATTGTTAAAATGTTAAATGTTCAAGGGCACTTTGTCCTCAATCCATTTCACACCAACCAATAGCACATCATTTTTATCAGGTGCATCAAAATCCGTTAATTGTTGATTGTAACTCTTTGACATTGTAATTGTCTGATGTGCATGTGAAGCCAGCCATTGGTTAATTGACCACACCTGCCTAATCATAAGCACAGGTGTGTGAGTGCTGCTGGGAGACTCTTGTGAGCAGCTTGTGGCCAAAGCTGAGTTTCTTTGCATTTTAAAAGACATTATTTGGGATTTTTTTTTGGTAGGTTTGTTCCTTCTGTTGTGTTTCGTGAGAAGTATTGGCCAGCTTTGTCACACAGTGGTTTAATGTTTATTCCCACATGCCTGTGGATTTAAATCTAATGGTGGATTGGATCCTCTTCCCCAAAAAGGGGACCAGGATGGCAAAAAAAAATCACACCTTGTTAACTTCAGCATCCAAAGACGTGAAGATGGCCAGAGAGTGTAAATATCAGAGCTCAGATGGCGTGACAACAGGTGTCAAAAGAGACAAAGGGTTGTGCATGCATGCTACACTTCACCTCATTAAAAGGCACCCTGCTGGGCTGCCCAGGGCCAGTCCTCATCTGCTGCAGCAACGAGCTCTTCCATGTCCTCCCGAAAAAGTGTCGGTGGCTGATATCAAACAGGGAGACTCGCAGCTGATACTGCACCCCCTGGAACCCCTCCAGCAGTCGCTGAGGGATCAGAGGGAGAAAGACAGCCTGAGCATTCACTCCACCAACAATCTATTCTCTGTTACAGCACTTTCTCAAAGAAACACACCTACCGACAACACAAAGAAACCCTGCCTTAGTTTACACAGGAAGCTTACAAATAAAACTGAACATAAAAAAAAACTCTGGCCACCAGTTGCCTATTCCTCTATGTTACCTTGTGGCAGAGGATTGTGTTGGTTATGGATTATGTTCTGTGCAGTTCTTTTCCTGGTCTTGCAGTGAGCAAGAGAAATTTCAAAGCAATGCAAGTTTTGATTTCTGTTTGAAAATGCACTGACAAATCTGACAATACCAAAATGACCAATGTTTAGCAATGTTTCAGTGTTGACACTTTGTGTAAAGAGAGAAACAAGGGCATACTTTGCACAGTGAAAGGATAAATGCTGCAGTATTTCTTCTGATTCAGAAGTGTTTTATAGGAGAATAGTGGCCTATGTGTGGCAAGATTTAGTGCACCACATTAACCCTCTGTGGGAAAGGATCAATACAGAAATAAAATGTTCACTAAGGGATGATCCACAAAAACAAATTGTGATGTTGATTCAAAATTATAAAGAACTGTGTAACAAGAAGCACATCATTCAGATGTTTCACTACTGCCGAGTCTAAAACCATATAATCCTTAGAATTTAACTATTACCTCTGTTGTTTAACAAATCATCAGCTTTCTAAAGATAGCTAGGTATACCACAGAAGAGTTTCATATCTTGAAGTGGGCAGTGACAGCTTTTATACCTATACACACCATCTCACCTGTCCAACAGAAGCTCCGTCGAGATGCTTCAGACTAATCTGAAATCCCTGAGACAGCTCTTCAGACAGACGCGCGCTCTGGCTATGGGGAGGGATCATTCGGCTGCCCTCAAACAATGCTTTCCACTCGATCATTGCGAATGCTGACTTTTTCAAAATCTATAGAGAAAACTATCAAAGACAAGAAAGAGCAATTTCATTGCAACAATATTATCTCGCCGTAAAAAAAAACTAATATGATAAATAGCTAAATTAGTTTATACTAAAAATCTTGCGTTTTCGCTCTGATACACTAGCTAGCTACCAAGCTAATTTGCGTTATGCTAACGTTAACTGAAAACAAGCTAGCAAGCAAACCAAACTATGGCCTCTGCTACATGCACTCACCAATGTGTCGCTTTTCTCAAAACGACCTGTCTTGTGCGCAAACCTAAAAAGTGTCATTAGCTTGCTAGCTACCTACATTGGCTAACTGCAATATCTCACCAATGTTAGCTGGCTAGCCGGGGCTAGTTTGCGTTAGCTAGTCAGGGTGCAACTTCGAACAGGCTCCAATGCCACATTCGACTAGCTATGATTGAAAATGTAACATACATAGACAGCCTAATTTAACTGTTTGTCTAAGCACAAAACAGAAGCATAAAGACATGTAGCAAAATTAAGAAACTGTAAGAACTAACTTTGCTGGCTAGCTCTCACTCTCAACCCAAGCGTCTGCCATGTTTGCTTGTTTTTGGAAGAATGTACTCTACCGCTCAAAATAGGGGTCATAGCGGAGCATTGGAGATCCTTTTTAGAAAAAATATAATAATATAGTTATCTCTGATAATAAAAGTGTTTCGTATTAAGAATAAACAATTCTTAATTCACAAATAATTTTCTTTCTTTGCTCATTGAAGCGTCTCTTAGATGAATGTAATAGTTATTCCTCCTGATTTTATACTTATAATGGTATCTACCGCTACTTGGCTTCATGTTGCCAGGGAGATATGACAACGGTTACAACCACAGATGTGTGACTGTGTTGTTACAAGGGGTAACGTTATTTAATTTGGGAAAAGAAGAAGGGCGACTCCCTGCTTATTTCTGTTTTTGTTTGTGAAGCTACCAGAACAAAAGTATTTCCTACTTAAACCACAGCTTACTTCTTTGTGTAAAATATCTGTGGTAAAACAACTATTAACACACTGTTAGGATTTAAACCAGTATCATATTACGGATGAAGATGGATTTTTTGTTCATTGTCAGTTAAATGTGTGCTGTAAAGATATTGTTTTGTTGTTGTAGTTACTGTCAATAATAATTGTGGAATAAATATTAATACACTATTAATAGTGGAATAAAATTTATAGTCTCGGGTTGTGGCAGAATTTAAACCAACCAAATTAAAGCCAGGCAAAAATCAAAATTCCATTTTAGGCATTATTTAGTCGCCGGGACATCATCAGTGACAGCCTTGAAAATGACCCTGCCAAAGTTTCTCTGCCAAGAAAATGTTTCTTGTATTGCCTATTTATCAGCAGATGGCGCTCTTCACTTGATTAACAATAATAATACATCGGCGTAGATATCACGCCAATTCGGTCTATGCGAATACGACTTCTCCTTCACTTCTTACCTTGTGTGGGAGCGAACAAAATAGCATATCCTTAAATGTAGTTTCAGAGTTGAACACGAGTATGTTGTTTGGAATTATACATTATCAGGGAGAATTTTAAATGTCCGCGCTGAGATTTCTGTACTGTACAAGGATGAGGAAAGGCTTTGTCTGCATTCTGGTCCACACTCCAGCACAGTAGGTGGCGGTATGCACCCTCAAGCTGGTTAACCCATTAAATCCACTGACGAAGAAGAGCTCACTATTAACGGAAGTGCACGAAGTTCGTCGCGAAATGTTCGGGCTGTTCAAAAAACCCAAACTCGTGAAACTGAGAGGTCTCGGTGAAAATAAGAAATATGGGATCGCTGCAACGACCGTGAGAGAGTTGCTTAAGAAAGGGTGTAAAATGTTGCAGGTGCTGTTATTTTTTACCAGTTATCTTACTGTCTATTTAATTCTCGTACCACTTTCACTATTACTGTGTCGGTAGCTAGATAACAGATTGCTGTGTTGCTAGCAGTCCTTGTGGCGACAGGTGACAGGTGTTCTGCGCTCATTCATTCATTGGGCAGTTGAAACGTGTTTTTTTTTAATGTTTTAATCGTGCTTATTCCTCAATCAGGTTCCGCAGTCTGGTGCGCGTATTTGCTTGTACGAGGATGGGACAGAGGTGACAGAGGACTACTTTAGAAAACTTCCTGACAACGCAGAGCTCGTGCTACTTACCAAGGGGCAGAGTTGGAAAGGATGTGTGTGCATCATTTTATCAGTAAAGAGAACTTTTCTCAACCATTTTGTACACATATCAGAGGATGACATGTATTTAATGTAATGTAATTGATTTATAAGAGTAGGGGAAATAACAGCATTGCTCTTAAAATCATTTATCGAACGTTTTTTGCAGAGCCAGTTGCAGGTGCTTATTCAGGAGATTTAAACCGATTAACGTTAATAACGGTAAAATCTGAAACAATTCACATAACGTCTCTATTTATTTGTAATGTCTCTGCAGTTGTCTGCGATATTAGCCTTTTGCTGGGCTTCTCTGACGGGCGCACAGACCTCCTTATCGAGTCAGCGAAGGGCCTTCTCGCAGACGAACACTCGGAGAAGAGGCGCAAGATCCTGAGAGACCTGCTTCACAATCTTGCAGATCACTCCGAGGCTGAACACAAAGAGGAGGATGAGGACTGGTTTCAAGGTAACTTCCTACTCGTTTTACTTGAATTCGAAGGCAACATGGACGAGCGGTTGATCCGTGTGAATTCTGACTAGCAAGACCCCCTTCTTGGAAGTTAGCACATACATTGGTCATGTGGAAATTCTATCATGTGCAGTATGTGTAGTGTATTTTTTAAAACATTTTTTGGATTTGAGGTTAATTAAAGTCTTGCCATATGTATGCCTCCCATTCATCCTTTAAAACTTTGTCATTTCTGATGATTCTGATGCGCTTAGGCTGTCGGTGTGACATGAAAGCTGTGTTCTGATACACAAGTTTCCATTTGAAATCAAACTGCAACCAAGATGCAAGAGACTGACTGAATCAGTTTAATTGCCATGACAGTGACCGCTTATAATAACACAATAGCTCGGTTGTCCTCTTTTTATCAGTTAAAATCAGTGCATAATGGTGCAGGTGCACAAACAACTCTTCTGCTTCCAAGAGAGTGCCTGACGCTGTAACCAAAGCTGCTGCTCAATGCATTAAAATAACTGAGTAACCTTTGCCTTTACACTGATTAAAACCTTTTCAGCAAAACATTTAACTGGAGACAATGCACAACAGCTAAGTATTTTATGTATTTTTTTGTGATTGTAGCGCATCTGTTTTGTATTGTTTATCCTGTAGTAATGTTTTTTTTTTTTGTTGACTCATTCTGTCACACATTCATCTTTCAGAGTTAGGGTAGTTCCACTGCAGTTCAGTCGATTCAGGGAATGAACTGAAATTTAGTTAATTGAAAATTGCATATCATTTCCTATAAAGATTTTTCAAATAATTAATTTAATTTCAGTTCATTGACTAAACTGAGATGGAGCTGACCCGAACTCTGTTATCTTTATATCATTTTTTTGTGTTCTGTGTTATTGTGCCACTTGTTTCTATTTCTGGTTATAACTGGTGAACTAACAGATCATGTTGTATCATTCCATTTCGATCCGCTTTTCTATGTCGTGCTGTCACAACATGTACTTTCCTCACTCACTTGTTTCTGTACCATTTCAGGACTTGACTCCAGATTTAAAACCAAGTCAGCTTACTTGAGGTTCAACTGTGAAAACAGGGTACGAGGGTATCTGAAGGAGGTACATGCTGAGAACCATAAACACTCTTTTATTTTCCAGCTGTAGAACAGTCGTCAATGTGGCAGTCACTGATTTTCAGATGGCACTGCAGCAGTCCTTGACTGGCATACACATTTACACATTCCATGAAATAGTATGTTATTGCATATGTTCTCATTTTAAAACCTACAACTGAAAGAGCACATGGTCCTCCAAGAATGTCCCAGCTCTGGTCATGGTTTAATTCATGAGGAATTCATTATTTTTTCACTGACACAAGCCATTTTTGATTGCATACATGGTTCATCATAAGCATGCCTGTATTGTCACACGTGGCCTGTATCTGTGTAATGTACACACGCATTGTTTTCCATTCAGGTTTATGGGCATACTGCTGCCATCCAGAGCCTCAAGGTGCGAAGGGAGTATGAAAAGACAGTTGACTGCATGATGGAGAAGCTGAAGTCTGCCAAGTATAACGGCTGTTACTTTGACAGGAAGGAAGGGGAAATGAACCGCCTTTGCACCCGGGAGGGCTGGTTCTCCTGTCAGGTAACCTGATAAACCTGACAATGAATGCTGAAGTGCAGAACACAGAATCAAAGTTTCTTCTTTAACCTCATCACATCTTGGTTCTTTAGAGCTCAAAGGCAGAGTGCTGCCGGTAAACTCAATCTAACAGCCCCTGCTGAGATGTTAGATGTTTGAGAAAATGAGAGTGAATAACTCAAACAGTAGAGAAATTTTGTTAATACAGTGAAAATAGTCATATCGACAGGATTGCAGTTTTTTTTTTTTTTTTGCAAAGGCTGTTTATGTTTCCTACACCTGCACTTTTGCTTCAAATTGCTGTTGGATTTTAGGGTGCATTTGATGAAGACCGATGTGAGTCTCTCCATTCTATAAACCCTTATGGCAGCAGAGAAAGCAGAATTCTTTTCAGCACCTGGAATCTTGATCACAGGTGAGTATGCTGTCCACGGTCCACTCTCTGTTTGGTTAATTTAATTGCAGAAATGCCAAAAAGCCTAAATTTCCCATCATCGAGGATCTTAGGAGTCTTAATGCTATTATACTATCAAGGGAAAGATTCGGCTGTTTAAGCAGCTTGATTATATTTGTAAAGTTTTAATGTAGT
Source organism: Megalops cyprinoides (assembly GCF_013368585.1). Lineage (NCBI taxonomy): Eukaryota > Metazoa > Chordata > Actinopteri > Elopiformes > Megalopidae > Megalops > Megalops cyprinoides. The sequence continues at coordinate 5,199,043 of NC_050589.1, read as the reverse complement.
CTACAATTCTAGACAAAATAGTTGAAGGCGCAAATATAATCTGTTAGAAAGAATTACTGTTTCCAGGAAATCAGCAACAATGTTTGCAAGAGTATTGCTTGTATATGCCCATTCATAGACCCCACTGTTTACAGCCTGCTTACCAAAGAAATGAAAGTGAACTCCACCCTATCTATCTCCATTAGAGTAGATGTTTAACTTGGTTACTAACAGCGACAGTCTGCATTTGAGAGTTTCAATAGCATTAATTCATCCAGCAAAAAGGAGGAGGTACCAAAAACTTGTTTAAGTGTTACTTTAAATATAAGTCCCAGGTTTACCTCAGATGTGGTGATGTATGTGGTCTGATTTTTATCTGAGTGTTCATAGGGACACTACCAATTAAATAGGCCTTGTGTAAATTAGCTGAATTTAACAGCACCAGCATCACACTGTTAAAATTGCCCTGGTTCACACCAGATTTAATTACTGCCGCCTGATGTTGAAATATGTTTGCTGCTTCATGACAAACGTAACAGAGTTGTGTTATGTAATTATTTCAGAATTGAGAAGAAGCGAACCATCATACCCACTCTTGCTGAAGCGTTGCGAAACCACAAGAGTAGTGACATCGATGTGGATTATTTCTACCAGCTGCTTTTCACGCGGGAGAATCTGAAACTGGTGCACATTGTGTGCCACAAGAAGGCTGCGCATGACCTTCAGTGTGACAGCAGGAAAATATACAGGAAGGAAAAACGGAAACGAAAATGAACTTGTGGTCTCGGCATATGAAGCGAGTCACAGGAGTTCTCAGGAGTTTTTTTTAAATTATTTTTTAAACATTATCAATCATGTTTTTTATTTAAATATGACATTGTTTTTTAACGTGTAAGAATTGAATTGTGAATCATTTTGTACACTTCTTTGTATTGTATGTCAGTATTGAAGGAAAATGCCATGTTCATGAACTATGAAAAATTCTATACTTCATTGCCTTCACATGAAATATCAAGGACTTTTATTATGTTATTTATTTGTATGATTTCAGCAAATGATATCATGAGTATTGTTCAAGTAATTTTTTTGATTGGTTGCCATTATCTTTCTTTTGAAGCCTCCATTCTTTACTACTGTCACCTGACCTCAGATGAGGCATGGAGATATATTATTTTTTTCCTGTTCCATTTAAGTAAAAACCATGAGCTGTGTTCAGTAGTATAAGAGGGATCTTACCCAGGATTTCAGTCTGATTTTCAATCCAACTCAATCACCATCAACTGATTCAAAATTGTTTCTTGCCTTATTTGATCTCATTTAGTGTTGACGTTAACTTTTAAACGAGTCTTAAGTAGTGATTTCAGTACCCCGTTGCCTAGCCAATTGAACAGATCTACAGGTACTGTGAAGGATGAGATCAACTGCACTGATTTTAAATTTTAATGTAATGAGTTCAGTATTTTTTGCTAATGTGATAGTGATGAATGTTAATATTTAAGTAAGGATCCTCAGTGTTCATTTACTTGCATTTACCATTTTTATAAGATTTGTATTAAATCTTGTATTGTATATTGTATCTTATAATGTATTCATTTCAAGCTGCGTGTGTGCGTAAAAGATGCCAGACATACTTAAAATAAGGACCAAAAACCAAATCGTTTTTCTCCATCTGTTTTATGGGCAGTGCATTGGTCTGTCTCATACAAGCTGAAGAAAACCAGAAAAATATTTCATGCCCAAAAAAAAAAAAACACGTACTACTTTCGGATATATTGGCTGCACCAAATCTGTATAAATTGTGAACCTTAAGAAGTATAAGGAACAATTTCTTACAGTTAGTCTGCAGTAAACTACCATCATTTTGATCATTCCTCATGTAACCCAAAAAAACTGAAAAACATTCACATTAAAAGCATCTTGGAATTTGGCGCTTTCAACTTTTGATGGACAGTCAAAAACTCAAGGCAGAACTCTTGTTGTGTAAGTCTTTAGATTGTATCTGCCAATGGACAGGCGCAGATTATCTGCTTGTACTGTGTATGGGTCAAGACTTCAGATAGAATGAGCAGTTCAGTTATTGTAAAAATTGTGGATGTCTGCAGATGTTACACAGTTTCAGAGCACAAGGGAAAATTCCCAAGTAAGTTCTAACCACTGATCAAAAACTTATATTTAGGTCAGTGGATCTAACTTTAAGTGCATACTCTTAAAGATAGTAACGTGAACATATTAGACCAAATTTTAAGAAAGCCACACAAAATTGTCAAATTCAGGGGTGTTTCTGCGGGTAGAAATGTAGGATCGCAGTAACAACCGCTAAGAAGCTGAAGCTGCTTCAAAAAGGGTGTGACAAAATGGAGGAACTGTTTCAACGCATTTCATCTTTTTCTGCATTATGGATACCTAACTAAGAAACATCAGCTTGCTGTTTATCCACTAGTCAACATGTGGCTCCCCAAACCATCTGAAGTGAGTCTGTTCTGAGTAGTTAGTGTATTCAAGACAGTAAACCCTTGTTCCATGTTGTACTTTTAAAGATGCTTATTAATTCCTCAGTAATGTTCCACCATCTGGTTCACATATTTGCTTGTATGAGACTGGGACTGAAGTGCCTGCAGACTACTTTAAATACCTTCCTGATGATACACAGCCCGTTTCACTCACCACAGTGCTCAACAGGATGTGTACGCATAATTTTATTAGTAAAGACTAAACACATATCACAGTTATTTATCAGGACTGGTTTAACCTGGAATGTTGTATGTTTAAGTTGTTTCTCACCGTTCCTTACTTGTGCATTCATGTATAACAGTAAGAAGAGACATAATAACACCACTACAGTTATTATTTAGCAGGTATTCTTTAGTAGATGCAGTGTGGCGGGGCATGAGAGAATAAGACTACAAAAGCACAGTAGTTCTTTAATAATTAGCTATAAAAATATGGGCATATGGTCAGTACTGAACAGTAAATGTTTTGTTGCTAATAGTTCAGTCTTAAGCCTAATGGAGCATCTGTTGCAGGTGGTTATGCAGACAGCTGATAGAAATGGGAGTCTTCCGTAAATGCAAAGTGTGTGTTTTGTCTGTTGCTTGCGTTGCTTATTCAGGTGCCTGCCGTTCCCTGCGATATTAGCTATTTACTGGACTACTCTGAGCTATGCCCGGCGCTAGGGGGGTGCTTAAGGGTGCACTGCACCCCCAGTTGTCTCCTTATATCCTGGTGTCTACATAGTATTTATGACTTTTTGTGCACCCCCGTGGATTGCAATTACACCCTCTCTGTATTTTCTCCTGGTGCCGAGCCTGCACTTGGAACACACAGATTCCTGATCTATTAGACAAAAGGCCTCCTCAGAGAGGAGCATTTGGAGAAGAGGCACAAGATCATGGAGTATCTTCTTCACACCATTTCGGGTTACTCTGAAGCTGAACAAAGAAAGGAGGGCGAGGACTCATTTCAAGGTAATGTCTTACTCGGAATCACAGATAACATGGCCAAGTGGTCATTACAAACATGTAATTACGCAAGGGTACAAGGCGCAGTGCGGGAATGGAATGCCTTTAATTACCATAATAGTGACTTTTTATAATGACACATTAGCTCCATCCTCTCTTTTGCTTTAAAATCAGACCATAATTACACAGACACTCAAACAAGTTATCAGCATCAAAGACGGTCAAACAGTGTAAATAAAGCTGAGGCTAAATACACTGAAATAACTTTGCATCGAACAAAGTGTTTGCTTTTCTTTTAAGCAAGACTTTCATCGTCAGAGGAAAGACTTGTTCTAGTGGTCTTATTGTGGCCCCATTTTCCCATGTTCATCTTCTTTAAAGAACTGTGTCTGCATCATTGTCACTTTTTTCATTTAACTAGCAAGGTGGCATATCTCATTACATAATATTATATTATTAGCATTTAGCAGATGCTCTTATCCAGAGTGACTTACATACTGTAGGTTACATTTTTTTTATTATTGATTTATACAATTGTGTATACTGAGTTGCTTGAAGAAAAATTTACTGAGAAACTCAAGTCATACAGAACAAATACAGTGAATACTCCATCTCAGAGGTAGGGTTATATAATGCAGTGTTAACAAAGAGTTTATTTTCCCCACACCACAACTGTCTTTCCATGGCAGTTCTTCTTGGATGCGTTTGAGAAAGGCAATTCTAGTCTAACCATCGGAATCTGTACCAAGGGTGAGTGCAGTGTCACGAACAGCTCTCACAAACAGTTAAATTACAAAGTGTAGCAGCAAAGGTGTAAAGATGCATTCATTTGCTCGAATATTGAGGATACTTACGGTTGTGCTGCCGTTGTATTCTCATAGGCAGTAAGTAAGCATACAATCTAATTTGATCTACAATTTTAAATGCAAAATCGTAAAGAAGCAAACATAACCTAACATACGCAACCAACGATTTTCGTGTCTTTTAGGCTGTATTTCTGAGGTTGGGTAGTGTTCAGTTTTACATTACGTGGCGTGACAGTGACCACAAGACCAAGGCGTATTTTCTAACTAAGTAGTTATCACAGGGGTCTTTATTTTATCTCACTGGTTATTTTAGTTTCAGTGACAGTGCTTATGAACGTTTAGGGAGTTGATTTACAGATAAACCGTTGTTAAAGTATGTTATATGGGCCTGCTAATCGCTGTTACGTGACGCGAACGCTCCCTTCCTTACAGTCTCTTCGTACTGTAAGAGACTCCTTGTCACGTGACAACTTCTGCTACACAGCTGCTGATACTGTAACCTACTGTAAAATTGCACAGACTAGAAGACCCACTAAGACAGTGAACAGTGACTACGGGTGCCATATTTGCCAACAATTTTGCCAGTAGTATTTTTTTTTTGCAGTTGTTGTGTGCTGATTCGCATACCCACTTGTAAAACAGCTTGCTCACCAAAAAAAAAAAAAAAAAAAAAACTGAAAGTGAGCCCCTCTGGGTTTTGTAGTGGTGGTGTAGACAGTGGGTTGCCATTATCAACCAATTTAGTAACACGTTGGCCTACACTGAAGATAGTTGTGGCGTTAAAAGTAGCGTTAAAATGGAATATTTTACATGTAGCTAGCTAACATCCGGAAATCGGTCAAGTACGTTTTATTCATTATAATTTTACCTGCGTGTTGTGCGTGATGCCTGCAGTATTTTATGTGAGAAAATGTGTAGGAAGCCTAAAAAAGGTATTTTTTGCCTTTTGATAGCAAAAATTGTTTATTATAAATAACATCTTGAATTCCGATAGGATTAGGATGGCGTAATAGTTACATTCCATCTGAGTCTTAATGACACAAATTATTAAATGAACCAAGTTTGAAGTGAATTCAAAAGTACTAACATCGGGCCAAAATTTAAAAATAAAAAGCATGTTAATGTACCATGATTTATGATTTAAAATTAACTGTTGTATAATAATGCATTGTAACTCTTCACATAATAGCATGTTTGAAAGCCTAACTTTGTTGTCATTAGTAATGTGTGTGCTGGTCTTTTGCTTACAAAAGTAGCAAAGCACTTTGATGTTCTTGAATACTTGAGTACTGTAATGCTAGCATGGGTTTTTAGTACAAGAACCAGGTTCATGGCGTACATTATATCTCCATAAAGGAAAACATCATTTAAACAATTCAACACTTTTGGGGGGAAAGCACACATGTTCTGCTATGGCTAGACAACATAATTTAATCACCAGCTTTTAAATACTTGTGTACTAGTAGTCTTAACTTGAAGTGGATGCCTGTGGTTTATTAATAGGATTATAGGGGGCCTCTGTCTTACTTCACTGAGACAGAATGTATAAGAACATGCATTAACTTGAGAAGTGAAATGTTGCTGCATTAAATACCCCTGGCACCTTAAATGGCAAAGATCAAATCTTGGCTGTATGTGACAAAAAGGTATAAGGTGCATTTGTAAAAATCACAACTCTGTTACGGTCCCTCTAGTTATTGCAGTCTACCCATCTTTCTTTGGACAGCTGCTCTTAAAACTTTTTAAAACATTTGACTGGTATTGTTCAGTGAATAAATCCACAGATGTATAAAAAGTGCAACACCAGTAATGTTTGTAATGCCTTCCAGTTTTAGTGCTTTCACCTGGTCTCAGGTAAACTCTGCATAAAAAGCTAACTATTTTCCCCTCTATTTTCACAAAAGCAAAGCAGCTGCCTTCTTTAGTGGTATGTAATCAGGGTTCTATCCAATATTTTAATCTTGCTTGCATTTTAGTATTTGAATCTTAATCCCTCAGTCCATACAAATGCATCACTTTTGCCCCATACTAATTCTAAATGGTTTACATTTTTCTTTCTTGCCTTGTCTGACAAAAACTTTGTTTTGAAGTAGTGATCCTAGTTGCACCATTGTCAAAATCATTCTGTACAATTACATGTAAAAACAGCAGGCAAGCAAACATTTTGTAAAATTTTCATACTATAAAATAGTTGGTACATTTATTTTAAGTAGATTGGTTGTACAAAAGGCATATGCACAATATTTTACACAATGTCTATACACAAATTCAACAGGTATGAGTATTATTTCATCTTTTAAGTCTATAAGGTTGTTATGCTTTATGCATGTGTAATAGACTGCTTAAATATGATTTGGGGATAATTAGTGCAATATTACCCAATAAAGCTTGTGATTACAAGTAATGGAGCATTAAAAAAATGGCATTTCAATGTTTATACATATATCATATTTTTAAAAAATTACATTGCAGTACGTCTTCAACAACAAAGGATAAGAACTTATACATCTATTGTAAAAAATATATCAATTTAACACTAAGACATCTAAATACATTATGATTCATTTTCATCGCAGCTGCAGGATAAGTAGTGAATTCAGTTAGTGCAATTATCTTGGACGAGTACGCAAACACTTCACAATAAGCACATCCTCCTTTTCAATCAAAATCAAATGATATAAACACCTTTGGTAAAAGCTGGCATGAAGATATTAGTCCTCCACATGAGAAGGAAAATGCTTGGGCATTGTACTTTTGATGGTCATCAGAGCAGTCCATTTTTACGATTCTTTCTGTGCTGCTGGGCCCCTGTTGGGTGAATGAACAAAGACACCATGAGTGTGCACTCAAGTATTCTCAATTTTCAGATCGCCCCACATACACAATCAGATCTTCCCCAAAACGCTTTCCAACGTACCTATGAAGTGTAAAGAATGCCATTAACCACATATACACCTGAGGATTTTCCCCCCCATTGTTGTCACAACCCAAATTAGCAAAGAGAAGGACTAAAGAAAAAATGTGTACCTCTCACCTGCTCCCATTTCTTATGCAGCTTCCTGATTGTTTGGAACTGCTGAAATTGTCTGGAGGGGAAGATCCTACAAATCACATTTTTTTCATAATTTTCCAATCAGAATTATCTGCACTCAATAGTCTGCCCCAACCCCAGAATGGCTGCCTTCATTTGTAGTCCCCCATAAGAGAAACCAACTGCATACCAGTAATTTATATAATTCTCCCCCAAACATAAAACGAGCGATATGGTCAAGGGGACTGTGACGGTTGCATATAATTACAGCTCTAACAGTTCCAATCTGACTATTTTGGTGTGTGAAATTTTTGAAAATTAAGTTTATAAATTATACTTTTACATTTCGATAAAGGCAAACATTCAACACTGCTTCACATTTACATTACTGCTACTCATTCCTTCTCAAGTGAAGAGATTACACACACTAGAAAGCCATGATGTATGGAGCCAGTACCTGTTTTATAAAACACAACCCCCTCCCCATACATGAGATAGGTGGTCTACTGGCACAGTCAATTTTTTTTTTTTTTGGTAATACTTTATTTTTTCCATTGTAATTAAACATGTTTCATTTCCTTCTTTGGGATGCAAATCCAGACCTCCATTTCATGCCTGTCTGCAGCAAACAGACGAGCACAAATTCCAGGGACTGGCTGTCAAAACAAGCCACCCTTTTACCATCTTATGTAAACACAGAATATAAATATGAATATGAAATATGTAAATAAAGATGGATGTTTGTGACAATGTTTGTGAACTGTAAAGTCCCACAGACTTGCTGTGTTACATACCGTTGTGCTGCAATGTCTCGAGGTAGCTGTCCTCGTAGACGTCGTCATCGCTGTCCTCCTTGGCGATGTAGTGTAACCTCCTGTACTGTCTTCTGCTCATGGCCACTGCAGCATGGGCTCTCGGTGGGTAATCCTAGGACATTCAAGGGACTCTTTAATAACCAACGGTGAACCCCATGATTAAACTAAATGAACAGCATCTGAGTCAAATCCTAAAGACAGGACAGTAATTTATAAGCTGCTTCTACACAGCCACAATCCAAACTGTAAAATGAATTCCATTCTTCCTGTATAATCATTCATTCATGCATTTCTTCTTGCATTGCATTGATTATGGATGAACAAAATCTACTCACCTGTACGAGCTCTATATTCCCAAAGAACTGCCCCACTGGCATGACTTGGTTACTGTCCTCGTCGAAGAAAACACTGTTGTCCATCTCCATCTGCATATTCGTTTCGCTCTCCTCCGCTTCCTCCAGGCTGCCATTCAAACCGCTGTGCTCCAATTCCAAAGTCCTTTGTGCTCCGTTTTCCGTCTCCCCCCGCTCCCCCAAGTCCTCTGGATTTCTGCAGATGCTTTCAGCGCAAAGCCCTCCCACCGCGGCCTCTCCCACGCGTTGCTCCTCGTCGCAATTCATTGAAATCCGGCTTTTTGAGGAATCGTTTGCTTCCCTGCAATCCACTGTCCGTCTGTCGTTTGGCCCCTTCTCGGTTTCCGTTTCAGCAATTTCAACTTTCTGTCTTTTTACCAAACAACGCGGTCCTGCCGTCTTCAAAGAACCCTGCGGTAATAAAAAGTGAGTCACAACTTCTAGTGTCACAACAATGGGGGTTTGCTTTTGGTGCAATCCCAGAGATGATTCACTTGCACTTTGGTTTGCACCAGAGCTAACATTTACCTCACGATCTTTCCTGCGTAGCTGTAAGAAAACGTTATCTTTTTGTTCCTACCTTATTTGACCGTTTAGCTTCCAGGCAGTCCAATGCAGCGCCGCACTTCTCCTTGAGCCTCTCCGAGCAGCGAGGCTTCCGTTGCACCTGAGACAAAGTTGGCATTTAATTAGGCAGTCTTACCGAACTGTATACTGTATCTCCCCATTTTATAAAGGCACATTAGAAATCAGACACTCGAAAAAAAAAACTCCTCCAAGCAGCAGTGAGTCGAATTAGACTAAGTCGAAGCATTGCAACGCTTAAAATTTTGGTCTGACATCCCCGCAACACGAAGGAGCGAGCCACCGAGGAAACAGATCGCGTTTGCGCATGTGCTTATCTTGTGTTTGCCTCTTTTCAGTCTGTAGTGGCATCGTACAGTAATTAGCCAGTTTGCAAATGTGGTACCCAAATACTAAGATCCTTTTCAGTTGGTAAAAGCATTGCGGGGTCATACGCAGTAAGCCATCTACTTCGTTAACCAGCCCTTAAAACCCAGCGCCGGAATCCTAAACATAAAAGGCCCATTTTGTTCGTTCCTGCTAGGGATCTAAACACCTTAGCTATTCGCAGCGACATCAAAGGCTACTTGAGACGAGTGATGCGCTGCTAGCTACCACATTTGTTGCCGGCAAACAATGGAGCTTGGTTTTGTTATTCCTCCTCGACTTAACGTTAGCTAGCCTACCGTCCGAAGTTCTTGTCACAACGCACAACGTGAACGCATTGATTTCTTTACGGCCGGCTGCCCCTTCCCTGCCTGGCTAACGTTAGCAAGCTAGCTAAGTTTAAAACTTCAAAAACAACTCACCCAGGTCAAAGTTAGTAAGCTACAGCAAGGAATTTCCTACCAGTCGAACTCGCGCCAAAATAACATTCTTTTAAGTCTCACCTGTTTCCGTCTCATGTTGAATTTATGGCCGCAAGATAGTGAACAATTTCACTTTTCGCGAAACTTTTCTGCACAAGACAACGCCACTGACTTACCACCACGCATATGTCTAAACGAACCAACAGCGACGTCATGCGGATGACGCATTTCCAAAGACCCCACCCACGTGTGGTTTCCTGGCAAAAGCGAGTCACAAGTTCACTGCTGAACTCTGCTCCAGACCGGCGCTCATTAAATTCAGATTAGTTACTGGCTACTGTAAGTGTAGGCCCATCATACTACAGCATCGGCTGTGCTACGTGCTAGCTCATAATTTGTTTTCGAAGGATTAACGTAACGAAAACATCACTCAAAAGGTGTGCTTCAATGTGTAAATTAGAGAGCACAACTTGTGAGTGAGGAAACAACTTTATCTTAAATGAGGTTCACGTGTGTGTATAATAGGTCCCAGACGTAGGACCGGGTTAACAGACGTTCGTGATTTCATCTAAGAATACGAACTTAAAAGCTTCAGCTTTTACAAGGTGTGAATGTGTGACACCATTTAAGGAAGTAAAAAATCAATCATTAGTTATTATCTTACGTTAGGATATTTAAGAAATACACCCAGAGGAAGAGGGCGGAGTCCAGCACAAATGAAAGCTGCCTGCATTTCAAACCAGATGTCATTCATGCAGTTTGTTCCTCATTACATTTATGGCAGCCAACCGGTCTGAGATACACAAAACACATTTGCTACTATATTTGGGATAACAGGATATCATCGTCGCGCAAAACGATTACGCTGAATTACGATTTATTTGAATGCACTGGCGTTGCTAGACGTTTAAAATCACATACAGACATACCATTTCCATTGTGCCTGCTCTTAAATATGACATTGGTTTCAATGTTTTGAACTTCTGAAAAATCAGCCTCCGCTGTTCATCAAACTAATAAAATACGACATATTTTTATAAACATATGCATAAAACACAAACCCAGTTTTCAGGAAATTGTATTCAGGTAAGATGTGGGGAAAACTGCTACACAATACGCTATGTTCAACGGGTAAAATCATGGGTTGTTGTTAAACTGTATAGCCTACATAATCAATATCTATAGGCTATGACAAGAAGTGAGGAAATGTTCCAGACGAGAACGCAGGCCACGTTCTACGATTGTCTTACACGAAAGAGCATGTCATTGCTATTTTCAATGTTTATAATGTTTGTATAATATTGATAAAATTTTAATGGATATATCGGGTCATAAATCTCCGGGGAGCAGTGAGTGGGAGGCTAGTAATTATAGGAAGCCAAAAGGTGGGAGATTCAAAACTTGGATAGGGCACTCTCGTATCCTTGAACAATGCGGATAGGTTAAGTACATAAGCTGAATTGTTCGATCAAATATCCGGTTGTACAAATGGATAACAGTTACGTAAACGAAGTCGCCCAAGATATGAGAGTGTCCTACGCAAATGAATAATTCAGTTTCTGTAGAGACTGTCAGTTTTACTTTCAGCCAGCAGGTGTCGATCGTGTCAGTAAAGTAAAGGAAAGTTTTAATGAGCCTTCCTGCACGCCAGACCCTGTTTTCTTTCAGGCCTTCCTCCAAGGTAAATTTTGTATAGTGTTCCTATGACTAATAAAGCCAATTTTCAGCGTCAGCATTCACAACATAGCCACTCAATTTTCAGAAAAACGTGTGAAAAGCTAAGGTTTTAGATACCAGGAATCATGATTATCAAATTGCATATTTGATTAATAAATAGCTACAACATAACTTGAACAAAAGGTAAGATCTCAAACTTTATTCCCATTTTCCGAAAAATTACGGTATTCATAATATTATATCATATGCCACAAATAAAGCATTGTAAACAGTCATTCACAATTATTCATGTACGTTTAATGATCTGCTTGCATGGAATAGCATTCAAAAGTACTACAGAATAAGGGAAATACTAAGGGAGTTTGCATGGTGGTGTGCCTACTTGCAGCATTGAACTATTTTATAATATGTCTTCTGCTCTGTCGGACATCTGGATAACTACATACGACAAAAAGCAAATAAATAAATGACCATGACAAATGCACCCACATTGTCACAGACATATAATACGTACCCCCATCGTGTCATACTGACCATGTGTTTTGATACATAGGCTACTCTATCCAACAAACGCATTGTCTGTTGTTGTCACACCTAAGCGACCTGCATATCTTACCATTAATGAGAACAGCGCAGCATAACCAACAATACGCCATATTTAAAATGCGGTTGATTTTTCAAAGCAAGAGTATTCGTTGTGCTTTCATATACCCTAAATTTTGCAAAGGTCACAAACATTAACATATACAGTACTGAGTCTAATTACATCAACATTCGTAATTTTTCATAACTTATTTTCTTTTAACAATGAATGGCTATGCTACATTTCAATTATATCGTTTCCAGTATAAATGACTTTTTTCTATTGGAAACGAGGTCTACGTTAAATATTATGTTCAGCACAAACAAATAATTTTTAAATTGTTGTAACAAATAGTTACTTCTTCCCTCGCGAGCCAAACCAATAAACATCGCTGTTTAAGTGAAATATGTAGCCTGCAAATATCCCAAACCTTTTGTGACCTCCCTAAATTAATTACAAGAATGCTACTGGGTATCAGTTTTAAAGCCTTGGGGACGCCTATGCTGAGCTAACACATTGCCATCTGTGATGTGAAACGAGAAACCTGCCTGTCGCAGATAGGTGTTGCGGGGTGGGGAGGGCGAAGATCAAGGAAAAACAGGAGAGCGAGAGAAGCAATTAGCAGACGCAGCTTCTCTCCTGCTGGACGGCTGAACAAAGAAGAGGATGAAAGGGGAAAGGAATAGTTGAAGCTAAGTGCGAAAGGCGGGCAATAAAGGTCCAACAAACAAACAGGAAAACCAAGTAGAAGAGGAGATGTGTCCAGACCCAGAGTGACCCTTGGAAGACATCGGTTCCTTTGCAGCAGAATCTGCGGAAATTAGCTACGGTATGCCGGACCCTAAACGCGCTTTTCCAACAACGCAAGATGTCGCAAAGTTACGCTGGGCGACGCTTCGCTCGCGCGCAATAGGATGCAACGATGGACTTCTTTATGCGAAAAGATGAGGTGAAACTAAGCGACCATACAAAACGAACATAATGAATAAGTAAAAATATTGGAATATGTTGTGTTTTCAACCCTGCTCGCTCGTGAATTAGATATGGAGTGTTTTTTCAGACGAAAGAGAGTACTGAAAGCTCTCCTTAGTTTGTCTTTAGCTTTTGGCACTTTGTTGATGATCCAAAAATTCAAGTTCGTGGAGGACAACGTTAAGGATCATCTGGTGGTAAAAAGCAGAGTGGCAACCGGTTGGTTCGAGGTTGAAAACGATTTATTCAAAACTAACTCCATAGGCAAAGGGGCACTGGGAAACAATTCTCCCCCTGAACTGACAGAGAAGTTGGAAGAGGTGTACGTTTCCAACGCGACCTCCGCATCTTGGGATGTGGATATCATCAACTGCAGTGAAAATTTGTCTGTGAAGAAAAAGGACTGGTTTCGACGACTGGATCCCAGATTTCACCAATTTGTGCTCCACAGACATTGCAGATATTTCCCGATGCTAATAAACCACCCGGAGAAGTGCCGGGACGAAGACGTGCATTTGCTGGTGGTGGTGAAATCTGTAATCGAGCAACACGACAGGCGCGAGGCTGTGCGCAAGACGTGGGGCAAAGAGCAGGTAATTGATGGCAAAAAGATAAAAACTCTATTCCTTATTGGTAGCCCTTCAACAGGCAAAGATACCAAAAATCTTCAAAAGCTTATCCAATATGAGGACAGGATATATGGCGACATTTTACAGTGGGATTTCATGGACACTTTTTTCAATCTCACTCTAAAAGAAGTAAATTTCTTGAAGTGGTTTAATACCTATTGTCCCCGGGTTAAATTTATATTTAAAGGGGATGACGACGTCTTCGTGAATACTAACAATCTGGTGGAACTTATTGGTTTTAAAACAGAAGAACAGAAAGTACGCAATTTATTTGTGGGGGACACCATTTCCAAAGCTATCCCCATTAGGAACCGTCAGAGTAAGTATTACATTCCTAGAGAGTTATTCGACAAACCTTACCCACCGTATGTAGGTGGCGGTGGATTTGTAATGTCATCTGAAGTAGCTCGAAGATTATTTACAGCTTCTGAAGACTTGGAGCTTTACCCAATTGACGATGTATTTCTGGGCATGTGTCTTCAGAGAATACGGGTTGCCCCAGAGCTTCATCCAGGATTCAGGACCTTCGGCATAATGAAGCGCAAAGTCAGTCCTATGAACAGTGACCCGTGTTTTTTCCGAAACCTGATTGTAATTCACAAGCTCAGCCCTCAAGAGTTACTCAGGATGTGGAATATAGTGCACGATAAAAACCTAATTTGCGCCAAGAGGATTGTTTTGTAAAATGACTGTAAAATTCAGTTTTTAAAAGCGATGTGCAGGACTAGGTTCTAATTTAGAACGTCTTGAGAACATAACCTTACTTGTGAAAGCTTGGGGCATAACATCTGGAAGTCAAAGATTCGTTAATGCACACCCTGCCCTGATCCCTGGGCATTCCGTCAGGCATTTCCATCTGTAAGCACTGTTTGTTCTATCGGTCTATTGTCGGAGCCACAACTATTATGAATCATAATTTGGACCATATACTCTGTGTTACATACACACAGGATAGCTGTTATAAACTGCAGTAGTCAGTGTTATGCTCTGTACCAAATGTTAGGCGAAATGGACTTGCTCACTTCGTATCCCTGTGCATGCATGGTGACACTATGCTTTAGTGCACAGGAGACACAGACAAGCTGTGTGAATTCAAAATATGTACATACATTTCTAAAAATAAATAAATACAGACCTAAATGGCTCCCCTAAAACAAAGGAATTGCCTGTTCATAGGCTATGAATGAGCAGGGGTAAAACACTAACATGGTTACACATACGTGTAAAGATGTTATGTTGAACTTTATTTTTTGTTGTTTCGCAGTTCAGAAGAATAGTAACCAAAAATGTGTACCAAAAGACACAGTTTAAGTTACTATAATGATATGGACTTACTAATACTTGTGGAACCACATCATACTATAAGGCACTATTATGTAATAACAGAACCAAATGAAAATTGTTTTTAAAATATGACAAAGCATAATTTAATATGCTTCAAAGTTTATGAAAACTTGACGGATTTATGTTGCCTTGTTTGCATTACTGTTGTTTAAATACACATTTAACTTCCCCAATCTGAATATTTAATGTGAATATTTCCAGATTTATCTTATCTGTCATGAAATTTGACCAAGGAATGTTAATTATTCATCCATTGTAGGAGCTCTGGTGATGAAACACTCTCTTCATTCACAGAGCTGGCTCTGTAAAAATAAACTTTTTTTTTCTGGGAAGTAAATTAAACTGTATATTTTCAGTGACATCTTTTTGCAGTTTGATATGTTGCATAACATAGATGGTTTAATATATTTTTTGAAATGTAAATAGAGAGCAAATTTCTGTAGAGAAAAACCAACTGAAAATATTTATCTACCTGAGCCAGGTGATATAGTTAGGCCTATGTATTCTTAGCACAAAATGAACAATTGTGCTTCTACAGCTTCTATAAATCAATTCAATCAGTTCTTCCCAACAAATTTAAAGTTTATGACTGCATTTTACATTTACAAGGCAGTAAATTTTTATATTGTCATGGGACATTCAGACTTTCTGCTGAAATGCAAAACCGCATTTAATTGGTTAGTCTCAGATAAGGACAAGTAATGGTAACAAAACAGTTGTGAAAGTTAGCCAGTTATGTGTTAGTTATGTGATTATTTTAATGTCCTCGTCTCTGAATGCCATTTAAATGTTTTCTGTTCATGTGTGTGACTGTATCAAAGATCAATAAAATAACATTTTGATACCACCTTTTTACTCCTTCTTACTGCACTCCAGATACTTTTATTAAACATGAAATGACTGAGTTCTCCGTTTTAACATAAAATAATTCATAATTCATATAATTCTATAGATTCAATCTTAGATGGAATAATGGATTATGTGATGATAAAGTAATGGTTCAATATGTGGTCAAAACTGACAGCTGGCAGTACAGAAAATACTGGCATCTACACTAGTCCAATGTAATCCATGCTATGTGGTTTGTAAACAAGGACTGCACATTACTGGGGCTTGGTATAACCTCCGTAGATACACCTTTGCTATATCATTAACTAAACCAAACAGAAAGCAATCCATAAAATGCACAATGAAGTCATTTACACAGCTTTTGTTTAATAAATATCTCTGTATATACAATACAATCTTGAATAATGTAATGGGGTTACAGTTCAAGATCACATGAGACTGCCTTTTGTTTCATTGTTTCATTGTTTCATTGTGCAAGGTGTGCCTATATCAACCTTTTAAGAACAGCCGTCTAACAAAGAAATTCTGAATATCAGTACTTGGAATGTCTTCAAATTGTTAATTAATGATGGAAATTATATTCTCATTTTGAACATACAAGCACATTGATTTTTTTAAAAATCCAAAACGCTTCAAGAAATTACATCAAAAACCAAACAGATTCATAAATTAAACAAAGTGCACTTTTCCTCCACATAATTGTTGGCTGTTGGATGGTTTAGTGTGGTTTTGTTTTTAGTGCTGTATCCTTTATTTTGTTGTTTTCCATCTAAAAAAAATACTCATCTATTTTTTATTTCAACCAGTTAGAATGCATACTACAAACAATGATGAACTATGTAGCAGAGTATCTCATGACTGACACGATATTTCAATTTAATAAGTGCCAACAATGTCAGTATATGCCCACATTCAATATACATATGAAAAATGTAATTTTCAGTTTTGTAATTGAAAATGGCATGTGCCAATTACAGTAAAGCATAGACATTTTTATCTTAAGTTGAAACATTAAACTATTTCCATAATATTCCTGATGCTAAAACAAATATTAGTAATGGTTTATCTTGACCACCACACAGCACATGGAAATATATATGTATAAAAACTAAATCAGATCTGTAACTCATTTTACAATACCAACAGGTAAAAAAGAATGATGACTGAGTTTTCCTCAGAGTGGGCTGTTGCAAAGATGTGAGCAAGATTTGTCAAACTTGCCTGCATCCATGTGATAAGGAAAAACAAACTTCTCACTGACTGACTAGTGTGTTTCTACTGTGTTTCAGCTTGTTGCACTTGGTCTCTGCTACACAGAATAGCCTGTAGTTCGGAGTTAACATAAGTTTTTCTGCTGAAATTACACACTGTGCAATTTTACATAAGGAGACGTGCCATAAGCAAAGAATTCAGCTTTTTAAATGTCAACAGAAGCTTAAATAGAAACTTATTATAACCGCATAATAACATCACTGTCGCAGCACAATCGCTTCACTGTCACCTACGGATAGCTCACGTGGGGACATTTTGGGAGTCCTCCATTTGGACTGGCATGGGCTGCTTTACGCTCTATTCACACTGGCAGACTGAACCACACAATAGGAGAGAGGAGACGGGCTGTAGGTGTGAAAGCAGAAAGCAAAAGTATGATGAAAAGACTTCATTCACCAGCAGACTCAGCACTACCGTCTTCCAGGTTGCTGCATTTTTCCTGTGAGCGCACTATCCTCAAGAGTGATGAGAGATCCCTTGTCTCAATCCCTTGTGATGGAGAACAGTGCCAGAAAAGAGAGTCTACTTGGAATTTCAGATAGGATATTACGCATTCGTCTCAGTCATTTCGTACCAGATAGAGTAAGAAAAGCGGCTTTACTTTACCTGAGTTTACATGTTTCAAACTAGATTATCTAAATTTTCTGACACTCAATTCCCCCGAACTGGACTGAATGAAACTTATGGACTCTCAACAGTCCATGTATTGCTATGATTCATCATATTTAAATTGATTTTAAATTTAAATTAACTTCTGACACAGCTCCAAGATAAATGTTTGCAACAAGTTGTTTATGGTAGAAATGTTTTGGTGTTTTGCATGATATATCTGCAACAGAACTGCAACACAAGCTATTTCAGGGTGGGCCCATGGGTTCATCCATGAGTACTGAGGTAGGTTCTTGGGTTGGGGTACTTCCTACGTTTTTTGTTTGAATGATTACACTCAATTAAGACAACAGCTCATTGTTTGCTGTTATGGTTTTAACTTCCTCCCTCCCTTCAAAGGCAGGAAGCTGGGTCAGGCTTGACCATGGCTTGACCAAGGAGCCAAGGTCCCAACCATTGTGACAAAGATCACAGCAAACCTGGCGGTTTCCCAGAAAGCAAAATTTGTGGGGCAAAATTCGGCGTAAAATGCCGGTGACGATAATGAAAGGTGATTTTTTTTTTAGATTTTTTTAGATTTTTTAATCTAGCACATATTTAAAATTGGGATGGAAGCCCTGTGAGGTTGGCACAGGTACTTAGTGCCACTTCATCACAATATGACAGTTGCGGCTATCATTAACAGTAGCTGCAACTGTCATATTGTGTGTCCACACCAGAATCCTGCAGATCATGCAATTTTGGTCCATTAGGCCACTGAATGGGTTCCCCAGTTGGACATACATCACAAATCATTAAAACAGGAATCCCGCTATGCTGGGAATTCTGCTGTAATCGCACAGGGGGGAGAAAGTTCCCATTGTGTGAATAGGAGCAGTGTAGAACTAGTCCACTGAATGCAATGGAATGCAATTATGTATTTGAAAACCCTGCAAAACATCATCTATTTTTAGTAAGGAAATGTGATTTGTATTATTGCTGTACGTTATATTGTATCGGTTGTCGTTTAATTTGCTTTTCTGTAATAAACCCTGTGGAGCTCTCTGGGACAGTTCCTCTAAGGCTGCTATTTTAAATGACGGCCACCCAAAACGGCACTCTCTGTGCCCCATAAACACAGGTCTCTTTTGGTTCGTACTCCTCGCACCTCAAAATATTTTCTGTTTTCTGAGAGTAATACACGCTGCGTCTACATCACAAGGCCAGAACAGATTTTGTAGAGGTTCTGCGTGCTTTGGATGCTCTCAAATGACAGTTTATATTTTATTGAAATAGATGCAGTATATAGACTAAAAGCTCAGTATACTCTAGAAATGCAGCACTCCAGATGATGCACACATGCTCAAACGTGAGGTTTTTTCAGTGTCAAACTGTGGATTGGATATCCCTGAATGACACCATGTCTGTAAACAAACCACCCTTTAATACTGCCAGTATTTGCCTTTAGATTACGGTGTTTTCTGTGTTTGTTCAATTTGTCTTAATATGAGCTCATTCTACAGGCTTTTGTTTTTGAGAGCGATGGGAATTCAATAATGCGCGAAAGGAAAACATTCACATTTGGCAAAAACCTAGTCTAATCTGTACGACAAACTGGGTACTCTGCTGGTCTCTATTTAATTGTTTTATCTAAGCATAATAAAGATAGTGAAGCAGAATAAGTTACACCTAAGAATAATAAAATACCTTTCCTCACCGAACACACTTCAGCCAATGTTCTCAGACATTTCTCATGTCTGGTGACATCTGAAAATTCCTCTACTCTCGTCAAAACATTCAAGTGTTGATGCACCGTCTCTGGCAAGGTCCTAGTGCAAAATTGTGTGGATTTCTAAAGGGAAACAAGGACATCCCTAAAAATAAAACTGTTCATTAAAGGACGATTGCATTGAAAATATAAAATGCATTATGTTGTTCCTGACCTCTCTCTGAAAGGGTCCTAATTTGTTTTAACATCTAAGTGCTAATCTGAAATTACTTCACGGTTTCTTAACCAACTTCATCCTATCTAATCCTCATACAAAGCCCAGAATTCACTGCTCTCTCTCTCTCCTTTTCTCAGTGAAAATTACATTTGCCAATTACATTGATGTTATTCACTCTTTAAAAAAATATATTGATCAGTTCAAGGCATATATACAGTCTCAAACCAGGTGAAGATGGAGATGAAGGTGAAGATATAGTCTACTCTTTGTAAGATGAGTTAGTTTGTGTCTTACTGTGTGGAGTTTTAATTTACATCCTCTTTAGCAGATCGCTAGGCATGTGCTAACAGGCAGAACAGACATGACTAGCTTTTCATGAATTCAGGGAATTGGAGGCAGAGAGGAATGAATTGACGAGCACACGGTTCCAAATGAAAGTAATACAAACATTTCCATAAAGAGGAAAGGCCAGCCATGTATACATGTTTTGCAGCCCCATATGGAAATATGAAAAATGATGTGTTGTAGGGAGTACGTTATCGATGTCTTTAGGTCATTCGATAGAGGGGGTTAATGGAACACCGATGTAAGAGCTTGATGTACTTACGGAAGAAAAGGAAGGTTTATCTGCTCTAAAACTCATCCCTTGCTTTTCAAAATCCACACCCTCTAAGCTGTAAATTAAAGAACAACATGACTGCATTTCAGATCTTCACTGAAGCTCCCCTTTTAGTTTAACAAAGTACAAATATCCAATATCTGCTAAAACTACGGAAAATACCTGCATTGATGAAGGTCACACAGGTAGCTACAGTGTAACACAGTGTAAACACAGATACACAGAAGGACGTTGGTTAAAGCTGCGCTCTGGATTTTTGCGGAGCGGGAATGACCCCCTAGGGAGCTTTCCGCAAGAGGACTGCAGCTTCACTGTGGGGGCCCGCCCTGGTTCCCCGCTCCCATTCACATTGCCAAGGTCTCAGTGTCGTCTGGGAGAACCCGAGGAGCCCCCCTGTGGAGGAGGGGTTGGGGGTGCGGTTTTGCCGGATCACCGTCTTACAGGGTTGTGGCGGCCCGCTCTGCTGGCTCCAGCCTTGGGGGCTGGAATCCTGCTCGCTCCGACCCCAGATCTGCCTTTCGACCCCGTGGGCACCTGCTTTGTAGAACCCGCACCGCCAATCTTCCCTGATCAAAGAGAAAGAGGGGCGTTACAGGTCTTCACCTTCCAGGGAGGTGCGCTAGCTATCCCGCGGACAGATAAGCCCTAAGGACAGTCGTGCTCCGCCCCCATCGGAGCGACCCATTGTTTCCTGACCCCGCGGCACGCACCTCGGGGCTCTTTCCCTTTGTTGCCGGGCTAATTGTCTCAGCACCCTACCATACACTGGGCCTGGGGGATGACAACAATCCCGAAAGCAGTGTTTTTAATCCCTTAAGTGCTGTGATTTTCCTGCTAATGAGGAGCTCTTTGAATCTTACTGTGCAAGGTCCTTTGACTGCCAAGGAAAGAAAACAGAAGTACTTTTCCAAATGTTTAATATTTGTTGACTTTTCGCACATGTTGGTGTGTTTTGAAATATGAAACTGAGCATCCTTTTTCCACATCCACACCCCACAGTTTATTCGACACCCTAACAAACTCAAGATTATTATAAATATAATGAGCTCATATTTGGAATAAACAACAAGCTAGTAATATATCCAATCGAGGTACAGGAAGAGGGAAGGCCAAACTGCATTTGGCAAAACAAGCTGAGCTCTTCTCCTTCAGCGTAGTCTCGCTCCAGGCCTCTGTCCTGCCCGATGCCTGAGGGGATGAATAGTTTACCTTGTGAGTGCTGCGCTCGCTGCAGAGCTGCCGTCCTCCGCGGGTTCTGTTTACAGCCGTCTCTCCCCATGAGGTGAGATTTCCAGGCCTGTAGACAAAGCACAAGTCAGCTCGCTGTTTTCTCTCTCCCCCCCCCCCCCCCCCCCGACCACTACTTCAGCAGGAATTTTTTTTTCATTCACGGGCCCAGCGACCACACAGCCTCTGAATTTGAGGCCTTTTAACCCTTTTCATGAAAGTTCGGCCTCTAAACAAGGCCCTTCCTCAAATTCCATTGCGTTCACCAGTGTGCAGCGTGAAAGAACAACTTCTGAACCAGTCAGGAGAGGAGCTCCCGAGTGGTGACTGATGCCACTTTGTGTTCCCTCAGTCGGCCATCTTGTTTTAGTGTCACAGTCCCCACTCCATAACAGCACTCTGTAAGAGAGGGCACACACTGGCTTCTGAAGCTGTAGCCCTACACCAAGGTAGGATGTCCCTTCGGCCCTTTTCCCTTCAGGTCAGACAAAAGCAAACATTCATGCAAAGTAACTCCATTTCAATCAATGAGTTACATCCTCAGTATTTTACGACAGTCTTCCAATCAGCGACAGGGGTGAAAAGTGCAGTAAAGTAAAGTATATATCGTACTCTACAGACAAGCAAAGGATCTTGGTTTGGGCTCTTTTCAAATTGAGTTAAAAAACCTGATTAAGGTTTTACTGCCCTTTTTTGTCCAGCGGTTGCAAGAGTATTTCATTACTGAACTTGAGGTCGCGGAATGCAGAGAGCACAACAGGTAAAGAGTATCACGTACAGGAAGTGGTCATTAGCTGTAAGGCGACCTGCACGATTGATCAGTGCAACGACAACACAATTCTACGGGGGATGAGACTGAAACGCAATACTGTCTTTACGAATGTCCCGGGCCACGCACACAAATCTGTTTTGACCTTTAAGATCCTAAAGAAATGAATGCTGAATAGGATTAAGTATAATTTTGTGAGCCAGTGAGTCCACCTTTCTGAAAGCTTTCACGGTCGTATATCCGTCTCCTTATTCAATGCGTGCTACCTAAGGGGCACAGTGACATTTCTGATGACTTGCGTAGATAGCCCATTTTCAATATATTGTTTCACTAAAACAAACAAAATCTTCCATTTGAATGTCACGTGACCCGCGACGACCCAGAGCTGGATGGCAAAAGGCCCGTAACAGCGCGCTGAAAAGTGAAAGAGCCGACCGCTCCCTCACCCAGATCTTCAGCCATCCTGAGACAGGCTCAGCGCTCATCAGGATCTGGCTAAACTGCGTCTCTCTGTTGGTGCCGGGACGTTAGGGGTGCTGATAGGGGGTGGGGGGGTGGGGGGGGCGTCTGTGCAGGGGGATAAAGGCGGCTCTGTGAGGACGCGGCACACACTGCCTCAGGTGTGTGCGCTCTCCCCCTGCCTGTAATTATGCAGAGGGAAATAGCAGACCCTCTCGCTCCAGTACACTGGCCTCTTTAACAGGAGCCCTTCACAGAGTCACTCTCCCGCCAGCTACCGCCGCCACACGCCAAACCGAGGCGGGAGACAGACACTTGTTTTGTCTTGTCATTTCGTTTCAAGCAAGAGATAACTATGATGGATTCATTATGATCACTAAGCAGCATCTTTACAGCTGCGTTTGTAACTGTTACTGGGCCATGCAAATTTTACCCATAAATTTACAGTGACACAAATATATAAATGAAAATAAATAAATAAATGATAAAACCAACTTAAAATCTATACCCACACTGAATGGCTGTCATTCCTCCCTTCTGGGGGAATGTTTCCTACGGACTACTGTTAAAGACTCGGTGTAACACACACCGAAACCGCCTTCTTCAAAATAGTAGTGACAGTGACAGGAATGCCCGCAAATCTTACGGGAAACAAGATCGTCTTTCTTCTGTTGAAATACCCTTATTCAGTTACTAAACATAACTGAAAAGGTGAAGGTATTATCTAATATATAATATCTGCCTGCAGTTCTTTATTATTCCTTAAGTGTGCAACAGAATCTCACCTCCTCTCCAGGCGGGAAGTTCTCATGGCACAGCGGACAGTGGTTGGACACGTTGTCTGACGCATGAGCTTTAAAAGAGGGGGGAAAAAAGGGAAAGTAAGACAAAAAAAAAAGGACAGACAATACAAATAATCCCGCTATGTAAACCTGAAAGGGAAGGAGTTGTTTAACGAGCGTGAGTCAGACGCCGTAACTTAACAGAGGATTTCACCAGGAAACGGTGCGTCGGCACTGAATCAGTGGAGAAGGTGGCTGTTGCAATCGCCCACTTGGATAAAATTTACTTAGGGTGAGCCCGGCTGAAAAATGACACCATCAGCGTGCAAGACAAACCAAGTCTGAATAAAGTTTGATTGTAGTATGATAAATGTTCTGTATTTTTCCGTATGAAAAGTAAACATTAAATTGTGCTCACACTTCAACAGCTGAAGCTATACTGCCTAATGAGAAGGCAGCTGTTTAATATTATAGATTCTCCTACTGAGAACAACATAGAGTGTGCATTTTTGCAGACAGAATTCGGCTTCTGGTCCCAATTCTACCCTCCTAAACAGAACCTAACCAGATCTTCTCAGTTCAAGTCTGGATGAATGCGCACTGAATGGTTATTTCCAACAACAGTTGAATTCTTTGCTGGAGTTCCCCTTTAAAGCTTACAAACAAGGCAGCAACAGAGAAGAGGTGTAGAATTTGAATGTGTTCTGATGTTGGGAAACAGGAGACCTTTCTGTCCTCTTGGTTAATTCTGTCTCCGTTCTTTCAAAGCGGTGAGATCTGAATCCAGACCTCAATTATGTAGAAAATGAGCGAAGAAGACAGCCCAGCAAGGACTGTCTCCCTTTTGTCCACATAGCCTTTCACACTGTTACGTAATCAAAGTTGTTACCCATTCACTAATCATTTCATACAGAGAAATAATTAGCAATACAGTAATTGAAGTAAAATAGCTTGCTTTTGAAAGTACAAAAGAAGGGTCCAGGCCAGACTTTGAACCAACAACTCTTAAGGTTTAGTTAACACACACTTAAATGGGGCACAATACTCTCTTACTTTGTACTCCTACACATGCATGCACACTTCTTAATAGTTTTTACTGCTAGACTGAGGCCTGCCTGTCCAAACCAACTGCATTGCTTCAGCCAGACACAACAACCATAAAATTTGAATGAGTTCATTCTTGTTAGTAGGATACTTACAAATGTGTCAATGTTTGGAACCTACTATTAGTTAATTGTTAAAAGTTAAAAGTTTTGACTTGATATTTTGCGTCTGAATCAGCAGAGCGCCATTTCGCTTTTATAGCCCAGCTAAATGCACTGTTAATGTTTTTTTAATATGATGACAGAGCAGAACACCTTGATGTCCTGCCAACCACGAGGCTGGTAGGAAAAACTTTTGTGCAATAAATGAGTGCATGAGAAACCCATCAATCTGCAGAAATTTGTGCCTTTCTAAAATACTTCATGAAATGGAAAAAAAAACACATGGATAAGTCCGGTACAAGATGAGAAGCGAGTTACTGTGTTTCTCTGGCTACCGTAATAGCAGCAATAGCAGCAATATCAGCAGTACAGTCAGTACAAACATCAACCAAATAAAGCGGTCTGTATTTTTAAATTCTCTTCCCTCTTTATTCAGCCTTGTTTTGTCACTGGCCATCGGACATTAGGCTCATTCGACCGCAACAACCTCTGATGCAACACAGATGCAATCCTCTGATACACCCCCCTGCAGCCAGCTGCAAGTCACGCAGTCCACTACAGCGGAGCGGGCGCTCATTGGAGGACAGGCGCTACTCTGCTCACGTCATCCAAGCAATTTGCAGGTACCAGACCAATTCACCGTTAGCAGTTTTTGAACCTGGGCCTCGGGGCTCAGCCTGCGCTCAAGACAAATGCCTTACCAACAGCCACTTGAGAGACCCCAAAGCAAACTATATTATACTATCAGTGGTAGTCGTGTTCAGTATTCAAGGTTTGGAATAATGCTTATGTGTGTATAGGGCCATATTTAGACTGAAAGACTGCAAAACGGTGGCCTATAAATGAATTTAAGGGTGTGTTCATGCATGGCAAAGTCCCAGTAAGTGTGTGTGGGTATGAGGTGTGGTCCTGAGTGACCTAACCACTGCTGCATCCTCAACGCTACCAATTTCACACTGACAATTTACCTATCATTTAAACCATTATGCTATCCCTCTATCTCTCAGACTTCACTCAGTGATCTCAGTTAAGGTTTTGTTAATGAGAAAGTGTTCTAAATGCGATACGGTACGCCCTCTGGGCTGTAATTAAGGTGAAAGGAGGGACGGTCCAAAAAGGCTGACCTCACCGGTGTCCTCAGAACTAGGCCAGGCCCCAGCCCTCGTGTTTCATTCCGCCGTTAAAACAGACAGAGCACGCAGCTGCTGCCCGCGACTCGGGGCCAGGCCAGTCCTCATGTGTCATTAAGCCATTAAACGAGACGCAGCGTGCCAGGCGGAGGCCTCGCGGGCGGGACGGGACGGGGCGGGACGGGCGCACACTCACGGTTGCAGGCGGGGCTCCGCACATGTTCAGCCAGCTCCTCCCGGGGTACAGCCTCGGCGCAGCGCGGGCACTTGGCAAAGACGTCCTTGCTGTCGCACTCCACCAGCAAGTGCTCGTTCAGGCTGGAGATTTCCACCACCTGAGAGACACGTGGACAAGCTTACACCCCCTGCTCTTTTACAATCCTCTTTTTTGCCCCCATTTTGCTCTGTAAATACATTACTATTATAATTAAGCTGTTATTATGGTTTTCAGTGATCTCTGGTTATAAACTCAGTTTGTAAGACACTGCCCTGCTGTCTAAGGGAAAGAATTTGAATGTGCTGACATTCACCAAATAAAATAGAAATTTTTGGTCTTCATATCATGTTCAACTACATTTGCATGCCCTGGAGAGGAAATCATTTGCAAATATTTGATGGTGTGATCTGACAAAAGACGTAGCAGTAGTGGTGAAGAGCAGGGCTCATAACTGAAAGGTTGCTGGTTGGATTCCCTGCTGGGGCACTGCCGTTGTACCCTTGGGCAAAGTACTTGACTCAAAATTTCCCTTAGCAAATATCCAGCTGTATAAATGGATAACACTTATAACCTATGTAAGTCGCTCTAGATAAGAGAATTCGCTAAATGACAGTTATGTAATGCGGCGTAATGTAATGTCCTTTCGCATCCCCCCCTTGTCACAGACAGCCCCTGGTCCCCCCTTTCCCCCAGGGGGACCCCCCTTTCGGAGCAGGTGTGCAGTACCTGTCTGCACAGGTCACAGCGCCGCAGCATGGGGCAGTGTTTCCAGTAGTGCAGGTCCAGGCCCTCCTCCGTGAACGCCTCGTCCCTCTCCCCGCAGAAGATGCACATGCTGAAATACACAGGGCGAGGCCGTCTTTCCAAGAGCACGGTGGACAACATAAAAACAACACCATTTCACAGAATACTGGCGGCTGAGAAGCGGCGAACCAAAATGTTCAGTAACACTGAAATCTGATACATATAAGTCAAACGACATTCAAATGACAGTCACATTCGCTTTCCTGGAATCGTAACTCAGTCTTAGTAAAAGGCTTTTTTTCCACAGTTTAATGTGATTTTCAGTTTCTCTACACCAACTGTACCAAGTTTGAAGCCATGATCTGGACACGGACGTGTTTGAAAGCACTGATTCTACCATTTGTTTCATTTCAGTAAAAGCCCATGTTTTCAATAAACACATTGCTTAAGAAAATTATTATTAGGCATTTAAAAGGCTATTTAAATTGAGATATTTTAACATAGTAGTGCTAGCAGGTGGAAACTAAAGTTTCAGACGTTCAGAAGCACACCATCTTAAAGAGCTATCCAGCTATATGTTGAATGTAAACTCAATAATAATAAAACCTTTTGATGCATATGATGTATAAACATATACACTTAGGCTGTAATTGCATATCCCATTGCCTGCATGTATAAAGATGTTCACAAGTCCAGAGAATGTTATCCAGAACTCAAGTTCACCTGCAGAGGTTAACAAGTTTATAATTATAATGAGGTTAATACAGAGAGATTTTATAGTTAGTTTTAGCCATAGCTTTGAAGTTAACACCTGTGGTACCCTCCCACAGCCTAATCAATAGCCAACATTACTTTCTGAAAAGCAATAACCTCCCCAAAGTGAAAATGAGCACCAATCTTAAAAAGGCATACCTGTCTAAATAATTTACAACTGATGACTGGTCATCTCCCGGATCTGTGTTTTTGGTGGGGGTCATCTTTTTGGTACCTAGCAAAAAGATACCCAAATAAGAACACCCTTCTGATACATACAACTCAGCAGAACTGGAATTTCCTTTCCTGTTACGACATTCCAAATGAATGTGTGAGCAAATAAGTAAGCGTGTGTTCTATTTACAATCATTCATTGGGCAGACACTGTTATCCAGAGCAACTTACAAAAAAATGCATTCATCCGGTTCAGGTATGCAGCCATATAGATACTGATTCATTAGTGTCATACTTGTAATATAACGCTATTGGAGGAAACACTGCCACATAATAGGTACAATACAAACATATTCCACTATTAGCCTTTCAGCTACCACAAAGTGCTCTTTTTAAGGTGAATAAGTGAGCATGTGCCACCTTATGCTAACCTGCTTTTCCGGGTTTAGGAACCTCCTTCCCCTTGCTCTTCTCTTTGCCCTTTTCTTTCTCCTTCTCCTTTACAGAGGAATAAAAAAGTCATATATATATATATATACATTACGTCATTTATCAGACGCCCTTAACCAGAGCAACTTAAATTGGTTATTTTTTTTTACATGTTATTCATTAACACAGCAGGATATTTACAGAGTCAAATGTGGGTTAAGTACCTTGCCCAAGGGTACAGCAGCAGTGCCCCAGCAGGGAATCAAACCATCAACCTTTCGGTTACGAGCCCTGCTCCTTAACACAATGCCACACTGCCGCCCCATATAGCATTAACAATGAAGCAAGAGAGTGATTTACCAATATTTGTGCAGGCAGAAAAATATATGACAACAGGGGTTGAGGCCAAATGCCGAGATCAATACCTGCTGTGCGCTGTGCCATAAAATATGTTCATTTTTTCATACACTCTGTGTGATGTATTTTTTTCTGGACAGAGGAACAGTCGTATGAATGGCAGGAACAGGAACCGTGTGAGCGGGCAGGAAAGCGTGAGACGTCTATGTAGGGAACATACAGAAAAAGGAAACCGCGGCCCAGCGAGGGGGCCGGTTAATAATGCAGCGACGGCAACCTTCGACCTACGCTGATCTCCTTCAAAGCGGCCAGCTGCTCCTGAAGAGTCCGTATCTCCTCTTTCTTCTCCTTCTCCACCTCCTGTGCACCTCCCTTCTTCAGCGTCTAAAAACACGGGTGCAGAAGAGCTCCTTTCATTAGCGTTTGGTAATGTCTGACAGCGCGGCCCATCCCGAAGATCAGGGCAACAACGGAACACACCCAGCGATGTGTCACATTGCGGCCCTTGTAGGAATCAGACATGACCTAATTTCCTTCGGGGGAGAAATGGATGGTAAGTTCACTTCAGTGGAACGAACTTTTCGACCAGCGGGGAGGGCTCTCCAATTATGATATCTGTATGAACGGGGTCGGCAGCCTCCAGAACAGAACCGGGAAGCGATTATTCTGGCTGATGCTCCTGTCAGCGGCAACGCTTTCAAAGAGACTCATCTTCCTTTTTTTTTGCACGGTGACCTTGGGAGGCAAGGCTGGGCGCATAACACACGCTCGCCAACAGACTGACCTTGCTCTGGGGCTCTGTGGATCGGCCATCTATCTTGGCGAAGCTGTCAAACATGTTTTTGTAGAGGATGTTCTTGCGCGTGCTGGCGTCGTCGGGCGGCAGGAAGTCCAGAACAGCGGTCTTGCGCTGGCGGTACATGGCCAGGATGATCCGCACAGCCTTTTCTCGGACCTCGGACGCGCTGTGCTCCAAAGCACCTGTGGCAAACTGACAAACGCATTACATCACAATCATTACTTATTTGCCAGGCAGACGCCCCCATCCAGGGCGACCTTCATACCTTAAGCTTCATGTATGATCCAAGTACATATAACTGCATGTTCACTGAGCCAAGTCAGGATGCCTTAATAAGTGCCGTACTCAATGGCATAACAGCAGAACCTGTGACCTTTGAACCTGCAAACTTCCAGGTCAAGTTTCCCAGCAACAGTCCCACCTATCACACCAAATTAGGGTAATTTAAACTAGTATGACTGTCACTGGTGCTACTCGTGTTGTTTTCTGTTAACAGTAGGCACCTTTCTGCTTTTGCCTGATATTAATGCAAGAGTACAAATAAGCTTAACTGGTTCTTATTTCCGTAGAGATCCTTGTAGATGAATCAAAATGCACTGTTTTTTTCCAATTAATGACATTAAACAACATCTATGTTATGTTACAATGAATATCCAACACTGACTCTTAAGACTCCAGGACATCAAACCAACAATAAGACAATCACAAACATGACACAGGTGGTCCCCAACGACATGTATATAAGGGGTGTGGGCAGGGGAGTATTTGAACTGCTACACTTGGAATTTAAAAAAACAAAAAACACACAGCTGTAGACATTCACTTCAGCATATTATTAGGCTGAGATTTTTTTCTGGGAAAAACATAAACAAGCAGATGAGGACAGTTACAGGAGTTGGGAGACGCTGCTGAAACCCATGTGTGAAACCTCAATCTTCAACAACAAAACTTTAACAGTCATTAAATTTGATAAAAAACTAAACAAGATACCAAAAACCGACATACAAAACACTCCCACTGTTCCGGAGTATTCCTCTCATGCTGACTGAGTGGGAGGACCTATCAGCTCTGAGAAGGCAGATGTAACGTGTCCATCCCGAGTATTACTAAATGCTACTTTGTCCTAGTGAAGCAGCAGTCCACTGAGTTTCCACTAGTCGGCTTTATGTACTAGATCCCAAACAGAGTTAAGGCCCATAGATGAGCCAAAATCACCAGAGCTGAAGGGGGAAATGTTCCACAAAAAACCATGGAGACTCACAGTGTACTCCAGTAATGGGAAAAGGCTTAAATCAGCATTCCCTGATTGGTCAATTCAAATATTAGTGCTTTCACTCCACTCACCGTCTGAAATTGCCTCAACAAGAGAGCAGCATGACGCACATTCAAACAGAAGTGTGGAATAGGCTTTTTCCACTTAACATGACACGTCCAATTTATAACTGCATCAAGAGAAAAACAAGAGTGCAGCTCAAAAGCTCATATCGCTGACTCTCGTCCGACTCCAGACAGGCCACCATTATTTTCCTGTCGCTCTACACTCCTCATTTTAATTACAGGAAATTCAATCGCCTCTTCGGTCCGAGCTCGGAGCACATCACCCGGGAAACCAGAGGGAAAAGGGAAAAAATTTATCAGCCCACTGCCCAGCGGGGGTAACCGTTTGCTGGACTCGCACGTCTGACGAGCCGCTCACAGACTGAGCAAAGAGTTCAGGAACAAAGCCGTAAAGGGCCGCTTCTCAAAGACTACGCTGTCAGCGCTTGCATCTACGCACAGGTAAATACGAGAGCGTCTCACTTAGCAAGGAAGACACACTGAAATAACCTCTCCTCTGTCTTTATGGTCTATGGTAAACAGTTGCTTTCAAAAGAAGCAAAGCATGCACATCTTTTTTTACCCCTGGGCCCCTCGGATGTAATAAACAGGGCGTCACTGTATACCCCCGCTTGCCCCGCAGTCTGTCCCCTGATGGATGTGAATGGGAGGAGGTGAAGATAAGAGGTGCGAAACCCAAGCTCAGAGCTTCCATTACATAAGTGCTCCTTAAGGAAGACGAAAACCCCTTGAGGGGCAGTATGTTTCTCTTAAAAAACAGCATGCATCATGCCAGATTATGGCATTGTTCGCCTTTGGCTTTGACAGACATTCTAGAAAAGGACAACACTTGAGATTCTTACACTGGGAGGCACCCACCAAAAGTTTCGCACAACCTAAAAATTCACCAGAAACGCAGGGGCACAGACACATACAGAAGCATGCATGTAAACATGCAAACAAGAACGATCCGAACCGTAGCTCGGACCTAGGAGAGGGTCTGCATTGAATTTAACGATTTACGAACATCATAAAGGGCCTACTGAAACACGACCCAAAGAAAACAGACGTCCACAGTAGCTGTCGTAAATTGGAAGAGACAGCTAATCTCACTGCCCACTCTGTCAACATTTGGATAGTTTACACATAGATACTATGTCACTCTTGGAGATGGGGCACATACTTGGTTCACAATACCAGGGTGTGAGGGAGACTGAGTACCAGTCAGCGATGACAGAACTCACTCAGCTCACCAGAGAATTGTTAACTCAACTAATGCCTGGGGTGAACTCAGTCAAGCAAACATAGGTTCTTCAAATATGTTTTATTTAAAATTGCACTGAAATGTTTTTTTTTATCCCATCTAAAACTGTAAATAAAGGGCTGTTGTGACAAGCAAAGAGGTTTTCTTGTACAGAATGTGACACTAGCAGGGAACAATCTCTTCCTACTCCGAATTAACATTTGGATTCAGGTTAGGGAACATGTCAATATGATTTTTCCATATCTAGCTTCTTTCTTCTACAAATAACCGCAAATGTTCTTTCCTTGCATGATTTGGATTGGAAGGGGTTTTTTGTTTGGGTGACACCCCCACTCCCATTAAAACAAGGCCAAACAGATGGATTACAGAGATTGCACAGAATCTGCACAATCAAACGCTGTCATACCGTGACATGTTTTCTAAGGTTGAAGCACAGAGCAAGGACTCAGTTAATCACAACTCACAAAGTAAGGAACCAATCCACTCAGCACGTCTCAAGGCCAGGAGAATTACTGCAACAAGCACAGCACACCTCAATGAGGACTCAATCACTTTCCAGTGTCCTCTTAAGCTCTCAGCATTGTGCATGTAGCACTGAGCATGTGAAATGGGTGTAAACCACAGTGGGGATGCATGGGAGATTGAAAGTACTGTAAGCCACAATGGCGGAGATGGGGAGGAAAACGCCCGTACCTGCATGACATTGTCGAGAGTGAACCCAGAGCCATCGGTGCCCAACTCCGTCAGCAGCCTCTCCAGCAGCTCCACGCGGCTCAGTGCCAGGCGAGCCGGCACATTGGACTTCATGGGCTTCACCAGCTCGGTGGGGATCGTCTGCAACGATCTCACCTCTTTAAACAGCGCCATCTCCTGCGCAGGAGGAATAAAACAGTTGCTAGGTCAGTTTGCTAGGACACGACCGAACAGACAGTACCTTTCTTCTCTCATACAGTTTTTATGGTAGCAATGTGTTACCTTTCTCTTTGATGGGTTTGAATGCCTGATGATGCTAGAACAAACCCCCTTCTCTACCAATAACAGCCTGAAAAAGTGAGTTGACAGCACACAGACTTATATATTTACTGTTTAGCCAGACACGTTTATGAAAATATCATTAAAAAAAGTTACACATATAAATGATGCACGCACTACCTGAAGCCCTCGTCTTTAACGTTAATGAGAGAGCTCCTGTTTAGCAAAAGGTAAATATCTGTTCATGGCTCCTGCGTGCAGTATTTCAAAGCCAGCCTGTCACACAGAGGCCATTGTTTGCTCAAAGTAATGACAGACCCAGGACAATGAACGATTTCATCTCAATCACACTGGTATAGGAAACGCTGTCAAACTAAATCGAGGCAAAATGTACCAAACTACCTGTGTGAGAAACAGTATGTGAGTTAATTTCTTTATCCAGAACCAGCTGTGTTTTGGCCATGTTGAACATGTTTATGCTAGCTATTATTTTACGATTTTGCTGCTGTGTTAAGTCAGCTGTAAGCTTGCTTTAGCGGCTTCAGACTGCTGATCCCTGTCTTTTCCCGGCACTGCTTCTTTACGACCATGAAATTGAATAGTGATAAAAGCCTTCAGACATTTAAAACAAACCAGAAGCAAAGATTCAATAATAAGTTGACTGCGCTGAGGAGCAAGGCAAGACAATCCACATCTTGCATTTAAATAGCTTTTTCTTTGCTTCAGCTTATTCAATTTCCTCAGTCCTGTAAGAAAAAAAAAACCTAAATAAATTAATAAATATAACAGAGCGGTGATCTAAGTGCCGTTATAAGGAAAATTGGAGTCTGAGCTATATAATTTTGATTCTGTGACCAATAAGACGAGAAATGGCTAACACTGGCAGAGTGGCTGCCAAAGCCATGTCATGGAAGAAAGCAGCTTAGATCCAGAAGGGCTCCGGCTTTAACAGCATCCTGTGTAAGGGGGGGGGCAATATCCCTGAACGTCCCAAAGGACAGAATAACACACACACACACACACACACACACACACACTCACACTCACTCACACACTCACACACTCACACACAGCCATACATACTAAGGCGCACACTCATATACACTCACACACACACTCATACACTGTCCCCCACACATACACACACACAGCCACATTGTTCTCGGCCGTTGGCTCTGGAGGGAGGGACACCGCGAAGGAGCACACGGGCCAGACTCAGCCGGCGGCTGCCAGCAGCACTACAAGATGGGGCTTGTTAGTCAACGGTGGGCAGTGCTCCGTGCAGCAGGAAAACACCCAAACGGCTGCTGCCCTCGAAAAACCGCCGAGGCCTCAATGTGCCTCTGTCTTCTGGGCTGGCCGCCTCGAGGACCTCGCGAAAAAGCTTCGCTGTAAATTATTAGAGCATTGCTTCATTCAAAAAGCAAACACGCAAACAAGGGAAGTAGCCTCAAATGAACCGCCGAAGTTCTGAAGCCTCCAAGCCCCCTACCTCAGACTGGCACGGGGACAGCACTACACGCAGTCTGTGAAATTCCTTCTCTAATGCGCACTTTCGAGACTCAAAGGCTTCGCCGAAAAACCGCTGCCCAAAATGACATAATGTAATGTAGTGCGCGGGTTATTCATGAAGACTTCATCCATGAAGTAACACGAAAAGGTGACACCATAAAATATATTAACGTCTACCTCTTCTTACAGACAATTCATGAAGGCATGATATTTCTGTGTTCAGAATACTCCAGTGATATGTAACATTATTGGAATGTTTTGTTATTTGAAAATGAGGGGAGTTATTCAGTTGTCTTCCCTTTGGGTGTGTGACATATGTGAAAGCATGAATCACCTGAATCAAGTATTTCATGCCTATAAGTTCTCAAACTGTCACAAAAGAACAGTCTCTGTTATGTAAGTTATAAATATGTATAACGGATAAAGAATGTGTTATGACCTACTCCACACACCTGGTGCCTCTTGATTACATTTTTTTTTCCTTCTTTTGGCACTGGCTCCATCCCACCAAGAGAAGGCGGTCTCACTTCCCTGTTGCACAGGTTAAGGGGACACGACCTCACCTGGATCAGATGAGACTGGAGTTTCTGTTTGGTATCGAAATGCATCGCAGTAGCTGATGTTTGTGGACTGGAGATTGTACTGGTGTTGTTTTTGGGACAACCTCATTTGGTGCTGGAGACAGGGTTGCTTTAGTCCATGCATGCTTTGCTTTCGCGGTAACTAAAAACTGTGTATATATATATTTGCTATTTTTCTTGGCATTTTCTTTTTTATTGGGACACTTAACTGAATGAAATGCTGGAGATCCGGTATCAGCCCAAGGGGCTGGACATAGATGCCCCGGCGGGTTGCCAGCAATTGGTCCTCCGAAAACAGCCTCCTCCAGGCCCCACCTCCCAGGTGCGTCCTTTGTTAACTTGTGTTGCTTGGGGATAGTGAGCCGTCTACATCTGAGTAGTGCCTTTCACTTTACTTTTGTTTGGGTTTTGTTTCTCTTGCCAAACACACTCATATACACGTACACCACACCTTGTTCGAACGTATATCTAGCATAGGAGAAGCCAAGTTAGGTGGCCGCGCAGGGTGTAGGTCATGACAAATTTAAGTAGCAAATGAAACAATTTGCTGTTTGCTTCAACTACAGGACTTTCATTTAGAAAGTCTCTTTATTCTGTTTATACACTTTTGAGAGGATGGGTACAACCTGTTCTTATAAACAATGGTCTCTATATTAATGAAATAATATACACTGAATTTTTTCCTCCTTCAAGGTAGCATAGGTGGAGGCAGTCCTCACCTGACGAACAATAAACATATGTGGGATATTTTAATGAGTCTGCTGAAAACAGAACGGCACAATGACCTGAAGACACTGCACAGCAGGGCCAGGGAGTAACAGACCTGGATGAAGTCGGTCGCCATGACCCGGAGCCTGGTGGCGGAGTCTCCCGTCCTGGTGATGAGGTTGGGCCAGGTCTGCTCCACACAGTGTGCAATCTCCACCTTACCCAGCTTATGCTTCGGGATGAACTGGGTCAGCATCATCTTCAGCAGCTTCAGTGAGGCCTGAAACACCTGCACCATCACAACAAATAAAGATTATGAGGCAGATAAAGGACCGGTATTCCACAAACACATCAGCTCAAAACGGCTTTCGGCTTCACGCTCATCTCTAGCCTTCCCGGGCTCTTATGAGGCAGTTTTCGCAAAAGACTTACTTTGTCCTGCTTTGCTTTAATTCTGGCTGTCTGGAAAAGGTTTTTAAAACATCACAAGTAGGAGATTTACAGCAGGCTGACCGCACTGATGTCCCTAATACCCTCCTGACAAGCGTACTCTAAACTGAGATAATTTATGCACAAAAGGCAAACAAACAGAAAGCAGCAGACCCAATCCAGCAGACCCAATCAGCACAAGGCAAGTGTCTCTCATTACATAATATACAAGCAGGCAACGGTTCTCCTTGCAATCAGGGGCAGAACAGGCATTCTTATCTGGGCTAACCGCACACTTGTCACCAGATGTGTGTAAGGCTGGCCTGATGCACGGCTGGTAAGCCAGGCTATGCGTCCCTTTGATCACTCAACTAAAACACCAATCTCATTACGCTTTAAATTTCAGGCATTGAAGGAACACTGGATTGCCTTGGTCAATATTATGCGCATAAAAGATTCTTTTGTATGTGTGACCAATACAAACCCATCAAATAAATATGCAAAAAATGTCAAATATGTGGCACAATTAGAAGTCCAGTTTAGAGAAGAAAAAAAATTACTTACTTTGAAGAACAAAGAATTAAGAAAAAATTCAAACACTGGACGTTACTCATGGTGATTTCTATGTCAGATATTGTGCCTTCAAGGTCTTCAGCAGTTGAGGTGTGTCTGAGAGTAGTTAACGTTTCCTCTTTTTATTCTCATTCTCAAAGAGCAACACTCAACAGAAAGCTGAAACAGCAGAGATTCTGTTGTGAAGGAGGGAAACCCCCCCACACACACACATACCCATGTTCAGTAATATTTGTTTAACTGGGGAGCCTCTGGGTAAAGCC
Organism: Megalops cyprinoides; assembly: GCF_013368585.1. Classification (NCBI taxonomy): domain Eukaryota; kingdom Metazoa; phylum Chordata; class Actinopteri; order Elopiformes; family Megalopidae; genus Megalops; species Megalops cyprinoides. The sequence goes on along the minus strand of NC_050589.1, from coordinate 5,162,085 downwards.
TTTGGGAATGTTTCCAGGACTGGGGGCGCATTGTTCGGGAGTGGGGCCTACGCTGCAAACGGCCCGTGAACGAGCCTGCCAATGAAAGGCAGCTGTTTGAGGAATTCCACCAATCGGAGGAACCGGCGAGCTGACACCGGCACAATACCCGGCAAAGAACAAGACAGACGGCATATCAAACACGGTCGTCAGGAAGCAGGGCTCGGGGAATGCACCCGAGGACGGGCCGCGATGAAGCAGAGAGGCTCCCGGCCTCATATAAGCAGCACGCCATCTTTCAGCGCTAGGCCTCTTTTTTTTTTCCATGTTCCAGAAATGCAGCTTCAAGCACATCATTGTACACCTGGGACGTGCTCACATGCGCACTTCGGACTGTGGTGGAATGGTGATTGCTCTGTGCGGATGGAAACTAAATGGTGAAAAGTGCTTCGGTTGAAAAGGTGGCTTTTCATGCGGATTCTGGTCTCCACATGCGGAGCAGGAAGTGCCCCCCCCCCCCCCCCCCAACCGTCTGCATACCATTCTCTTTAAGCGAGTCTTTTTTAGGCCAGAGTTTAAATTTTTGCTCATGGCTGAACATGGGTCTAGAGTGGTCGTAGCGCAGACCCACACGTTATTATGTTATATACAAGTACGTACGTTGCGTGAGTAATTTATGTCCGCTGTCAGAAAATATAAGCAAAAAAATTGCTTGACCACAAAAGAAAGAAATCTGTGGGTTTTGTTAGTAAGTGACTAATGTGTTCTCTTCCCCACAACATGACGTGTCACAAATTACAGGGACGCAGGCGTTTGAATCTAACAGCAGTTTGATAAATGGCCTCTTAAACAGAGGGAAGAGAGAATTCACAGCTTGGTATGGACTTCAGAACCAGAAGGTGACCGTAAATTTTCACAAGTGAACATGACTGCATTATCTTACTGCCTTATGGCACCGATTCAAGGTAGTCACAGACACTGCCCAATTCCTTCACACCTCTCAGAATCAGCCTTGACAATGTTTGCCCTGAACTTTAACTGACCAGACACAAGGTGATTTGCTGGAAAAAGGACACTGCAATGGTTAATCAGCCAGTTGACCCAGCAGACTGTTTTTTTGTCTGTTGATCAGTTAATCAGCCCGTGCTGCAGGACAAGAAAATGAACTTAATCATTAGAGCGAATTAACTGGAAGATTAAGCGATGAAACTTCCTCATTCCTCATTCTGACCATGGGCGGAGCCCTACAGCTCAGACCCAGATTCAAGTCCCATTGGTATTTGCTCTCCAAGTACATTCTGGGACTTGTAGTGTGTAAAAAATAATCATGGTAGGCATGCATGTGTATTAAACGATTGTAAGTACTACGGCCCAGCTTTCCTACATAAGGGCAAAGTATGTCGCAGTCAGACGAGCCTACGGTACAACTGATAACAAAAAAGTTGGGGTTGAAAAAGAAGAAAAAAAAAAAGAAAACATTAAAGAAAGTAATTAAACAGGTGAATGTCCTATTAATTACTACCATTAGTAATCAAACAAGAAAACAAGAATAAAGTGCAAAACAAACCACACAAGTAGCAACTGATTACAATATTAGTATATGTGCTGCAAAAGCGACCACTACCTACAACTTGAAAAGACATAGCGAAGAGGTATAGGGTGAGGTACAACCGAGCAAGGCTGTGACTGTTCTTCTCTTATGAAGAGATTTTTTAAATAATGTATTTAGAGCAAAAACAAAAGACAACACAACCACCCACAATGGCGGGGACTCCTGAGAACCTCATACCCCACCTCACTCCCCACTGATAGCCGTACTGAAAATTTTAAACTAGAAGCCGTTCTGTTTGTCTTCTGTCCCGAGACTCTTGGGTGTGACTGCTCTAGGCCGTAACTTACAGATGACACCTTGTCCGTGATTGCCTTCCTGGCGAGAAACACAGCTGCCCTCATCATGGTCCTCAGCTCCTCCTTCGGAGTCCCAGCTGGGGCCTCCTGCAGCTTCTTATAGACCGCCAGCAGGGCGTCTTCCCGATACGACCAGGTTTTTGAGTAGGCTCCCGCCACCTGAGGGGAGCAAGGGTGTCAGAGAACTGATGTCGTGATGTAACCGCCACCTGCCACCTTCCCACAACGCACTGCAGGTTTTAAGAATGAGACAAAATTCACCTCAGGAAACCCCAGTGGCACGTTGCTGTTCTTTACCAGGTTCCTCTTGCACAAGGCGCAACGCACAATGCACAACAGTCACATATGATACTGTGAAATCACTAATCCTCAAACATGAGGAGGAGTGGTTATTCAGCTCTTCAGGTGTCTCGTAACAGGCCCGCGGGGCTGCAGTGTCACTTACCAGCCCGTCTCCATACACCTCGATGGGGAAGCTGGCCTCGCGCATGGCCTTCTCTGTCAGGGGTTCGGGCTCCCCGGTTACTCCGGGGCTGTGGGATGGGCGGGCGGAGTCAGGGGGCTCCTCCGGTTGGCTCTCCAGCAGCTCCCCAGGGTTCAGCTGCTTGCGCAGTGCGGGCAGGGGTCTCTCATCATAGGGCAGCGAGCTGACCTGCACCAATCAGATCCATTACTGAGCCTTTATCCAACAGTTACTGATCGGTCTGGGTGGTTACATGCACATAGGACAGAAGCGAGGAACTGTGGATGAGGCAATATCAGAGAGGCACGGGTGTTCCCTGGTTTGTGTCCAGGGTGGGTTTAAACTGGATTGCCAAGGTTACCCAGCTGCATGAAGGGGTCCTGAGTAAATCCAAGCAGCACCTCTTCCAGGACACGGTCTATAAGCTAAGCAAATAAATACTGCAAAAAAATTAATGTGTTGATTGAGCGTTTACAAATTCAGAACTGTCAACAGCCACAGCAACCAGTGTGAGCAAACAGCTGGCTGTAATGGGCTTCATGACGTAGACTAAAATAATGATTCATGCACATCACGGACGGCCAAAGCTCACAGAGCCGGCAGAACTTTCTCCAGCTGGCATGCCCGTGCCTACAGAGGAAAGTTTCCCTTAGCGCAGGGCTGGCCCACGTCGAGACCAGCCGACTGTTTAACCATTTTAATTAAACGCTGAAATTCAACCTACAGCCGGTCACGCTTGTAGAAAATCCCCAAAAGTTCAGCCGCAGTACTGATAGAGAACTTCAACCCAAAGGTAATAAGAGCTCGTGGACATTTTTCTCGTCAATCAAGCCACGACAAATTGCTGCATTACCATTCGCCCTTGCCTGGTGTCTGCTTCTTATCGATTAAACCTCTCGGCCCGAGCCATCCTAATGCAACAGACTTCCTGATAAAATAAGGGGAATAAAGCAAATCTGGAGGAAGTATTTGTAGCTCAATGAATTTAAGTTCGGGCAGTACAACTGGCAAAACATGACAGCATATGACAAATGAATAATGCCCCATAATATCATAATGCTCAGAGAGCAGGAACAGGGGCATCTGTCATATCAATTTTGTGCTTTTGTTTTGTCTTAGTTCGACATATTTTTTGGCTGCAAACAAGGCTCAATCCTGCACATTGCGTCTTACGTTGATCATGGGGACCTCTGGAGCTGCCGGGGGGAGCGTTGGAGGGGTTCGGGCCTGCTGTAGGATCGGGGATTTGGGGGTGATCCGTTCAGGTTCTGGTTCTGGCTCTGGCTCTGGTACCTTCTCCTGCCTCTTCTCCCTGGTGGTGTCAGAAGGAGACCCGGCCTGTTTCCCCCGTAAGGGGGACGAGGAAGGGACCTGGCGCTCTTCAGGCACAAATTCAGCTGCTCTCTGAATCTATAGGAGGAATCACAGGGTGGGGGGGGGGGGTCAGTTTGGTTTAAAATGCGCCATTTTGCATACACCTGCTTGGCAAAGGTTTTAAGGCAGAAATAGAAGACATAAAAGTGTGACCAAATGTAGGTGTGAAGATTATGTCAACCCTGTTACGAGAAAGGAGCTGAGCAGAACAGGAGGCTGAAACGGGTTCCAGAGGGGTGTTCTGGTTTAACGCATTTGACTGGCACAGGTTAACACGCACAGTCAGCTCTAGCTGAGATTAATGCCTCACTCCAAGTTCAAGCTGTGAGGTTATTAGCGTAATGCGATGAAAATACCACTCGATTTCCATTACGCAGCGCAAACCAATTAATTTCCTCCGAAGCCGGGAAACGTGCGCGAGGACCTCTGAACCGTTCGTGGAAACACTGACCGGCCCCATGTCCAGGAGGTTGTGCACTTCGAGCTGCTGGTACACTTTGGAGCGGTACTCCTCCATCTGCTCCTTCTTCTGCTTGGCCGTGTCGTAGTCCTCCCTCTCGATGGCGCTGCGCTTCTCCACCTCGTAGCGGCCCAACCGCTCCCCTACCTGCTCGACAGACACGAGGAGGGATGCATTTGTGCACCCCTCACTGTGCAACGGACCCCCCCCCCCCAACCCCACCCACTCCATGCAACTTCCCCAGGGTGTAGCTTTGGCATTTATGACGTTTTCTTTTGTCTCCGTTCTCAGACATCTGAATCAGCAGATGGAATTATGTTACATTAGATGACATTTGTTTAGGAGACACTATTATTCAGAGTGACGTGTACAGAGACTTGTAGAAAATTGACCTGGTAACCTTTGGGTTATAAGCCCCACTCGTCACCACTACAGTGTATATATAATGTATGCAGGTTGTTCATGGTGAATAACATAGCAAATTAATCCATGCTGAGCATGGATTAATCATAATGGATAGCTCACACTGTACTCAGTCATGTGAAATCTCATGTGAAACCCAGCACTGTTCTCTTTTCTTCTGAGACACAATTATACTGTAATGCCTGCCCAACAACCAATCATGACACCTGATAGCTTGGCATAATCCGATTCATTACTCTCAACAAAAAAGCAGGCAATGTTGTCCTTATTACAACTGGGTAAATTATTAAACCTGTTAATTGTGTTGGGATTTTACCATTTGTACTTTTTGAATTGATATCATTAGTCTTCCCTGTTGTCAGCCTTCAAAGCCTCTTGCTTTGATTGATTCATAACATTGCAACTCAGTTCTTGCCAATTCTAACTGGGCTGTTGAGAACGAGAGTAGGGACACAGTGTGGAAACGGCAGCTATAGGGGTTAACAGATTTCATGTGATCGCGATGATTTCATCCTTTCTTTCCCCCCCACAAATGCCTACAGGGATGACAGGACATTATGGAAAGAGAAACATACCACCCATAAGATTAAAATAAATCGGGGCTGCGTCTGTACCATAGTATATTAAAGACACGCCGTCAGCTGGACGTGATTCACAGCCATTCTGGGAGTACCTTCTGCAGATCAGCGATGGCCTGCTTAAGTATTTTGGCGAGGTCGTATCTCTCCTGCCGCACCATCTCCTGCTTCTTCTCGTCCAGCCTGCGGATGATCTGGGCCACCTCGGGGTCCTGGTACATGTCGAATGCCAGGTCATCCAGAGGGGATATGGACTCACACTTCCTGTGTGAGAGAGGAGAGAGGAACCCAGGGGTGGGGCCCGGTACATTCAACCGGCGAGACACGGGAACACCAGCAGTTCAGGGACTTTCCATGACATACCCCATTTCAGTCTAGGTTAATATCTCATCCACCTCCCAAAAGGTTTCGCTAATAAATAACTAAAGAAAAACAGTCATTTATAATGTACAGTACAGAGCCATGGTATTGTATGTCTCACCCTGAGTAAGATCCATCCAAGGCTATCTCGTGCTGCGTGTTGTTGAGGTAATGCTCAATCAGTTGATCTCTGGTGGGCTGGTGGGAAAGTGGTGGAAAAACAGAATGCATTTCCTTCCAGAGCACTGAACCAATATTTGAAGCGGAGACGAAAACATACGTTGTTTTTTTTTTAGTTCACACCAATGATTACTTCATCAGTCACGGAAGAGGTCATTTATTTACATGAAAGTAGAATGACAGAGAAGAAAATCAATATCTACAAGTGGACTGCAAGTTACACTACATTTATGGTATGGTATCTAGAACATGTTGACCCCAGTGCTGCTAAGATCATCATTTTATCTATTTTATCTTCAGCCTTCTTACAAAAAGGGTACACTTTATGTACATTAGGTGTTCATAATGAAGAAAGAATTCAAACCATACACAGTGTTTATAGTAAAAAGGTATTTTCTGGACATTGTGCTAGACTCAGAATTGTACTGCAACAATGTGAGGATTGTTAGCAGGAATCCATTCTGCAATAAAGAATCATACTCTTCCTCCAGGAGACATCAATCTGCAGGTTTATCTGATTACTCTTGTTTGTGCCTCCTGTGTGATTACGCTGCTCGCGGACTCATATTACCACATTCCTCCCCACAGTTGCTGTACACTCACAGAAATACATTTTCACGATTTTCATAGTCACGCCAGCAAGCAGTCTCTTTAAGACTTTAAAATGTCTTACATTTAAAATGTGGACATTGTTAGAGGCTAATCACTCAAATTCAATTAGCAGTTTTGCGTGCATGGCATTACCAAATCCTGTCCCCAGATTTCTGACAACATATTTGTATTTTTCAAAATTCTATAACTAATCCAAGCAGTGCTTCTACTTTCAGTGTTGTAATTGCGAGTTTTACCCTGAGTTACTAATTTAAATCTTTCTGATGTTTTAATCTACATGCTGTAAACTTTCCAAATGTACATATGTGAATTACATCTTTGGTACATTCTGTACTCTCAGACACCTTGACATGAGACGTGTCTGAGGACACGTAACACAAAGGAAAATCTCACTAACACTGTAGTCTGACCAAGAGCACAAGAGCAGTGCGGCCATTTCTGCAGAATGCAAACAGCCCCCTCTAGGAGGTCTATTGCAGTACTGCACCACCTTAGTTTCACAGCTCTAGTAATGAGTACAATACACATACAATTGGGTCCATCTCTTTGCCATCCACTGGATCTCCTAGAACGTTTATCGCAACCAATGCAACCTGAAATAAAACATATTATTGAATGTCTCATTAAAAAATCTAACATACATAACAATGATTTTAAAACATTCCATTTCATGACTGAAATGCGGTGTGTGTTCACTCACCTGATTGTAGAGGTTAAAACGATTGACATGATTTCTGTGGAAAGTCAGTCTGAGGTATGTTCCAACAGCGTCCACGTGAACGGACTTCAGCTCGCGAGCTTTGAATCCTGTTTTCTCATTGTCTGACAGTGACACATACCTAGACAAAGACCAGTCAGTACTTTAAAAATCTACAATAAAATATGCATGTGGCCTTTTTGACCCATTAGCTGGCATTCCACATTGAGAAAGGAAGTACTGTTACTCAACTGAACTGATGCACACAAAGCAATCAAGTTTTTAAAATTAAAGCTCACAATAAAACTGTGTCAGAATGCTGTGACATATTAAAGATGGCATGCTTTTATTCGGTTTTCCCAGAAATGAATAATGATGAATAGTTGTGGGCTAGTGAACAACACTATGAACAGCTGAAAAACCTGAAAGAAGCAAGCTCTTATAGTCAGACAATTATCAACATGCTGAACAGAAATATGCTTAGAACAAATTTGGTCATGCAGTGCTTCTAAAATTGTTGAGGCCTCTAATATTGTTGACTCCTCTTTGCTTGCTTGTGTTGTACTCTGCCTCGCTTGTGAGTCGCATTGGATAAAAGCATCAGCCAAATGAATAAATGTAAGTGTAGAACAGATAATACTGTTTTAACAGTTAGACCCTCCCTGAAATGTGAAACCCAGCTGAGCATGGGAAACATCAGTGACTGTGGGAGGAATCAACTGGAGCAGACTGCAGACAGATTGGCCTGTCTCCCTCCAACGACTTCCGCTTTGAGATGCCAAGATCAGGGCGCCGCCTGGGAAACTGGCAACAGCTACCAGTCCTTCAGAGGGAACGGGACCGCGGGCATCATCACTGATGGGCGGAACTCACCCGAGCCTGCGGAAATGCTCAGCGGGGTGGGGCGAGGATGACTCTGGCGGCCTGTCGCCGATGTGGAACTCGATTTTGGCGGAGATCATGTACTGGTGGGCCAGCAGCTGCAGCTTCCTGACACGGCAGCGCTCCGCCAGCCGCAGGGTGATCTGCTGTGGGTAGGAGCAGAACCTGTGCCAGGCAAAAAAAAAAAACGGCGCCGTTAGCAACGCCCTCGACTTTTCCAACCACGCTGCCAGGGACTGCGAGCCACCCTGTGCGATGAGACCACAACGTTTACAGTGCAACCCACAGGACTAACATTCACATTTTTTGTGATCTCATGTTTTTCTTTTTAATAAGCGTTTATGGGCACATGTGTCTGTATGCATGCAAGTCTGTCTGTTTGACCACAGTATTCTCCTGTTTGACTATGGTATTCTTTTATAACTGAGTTTGTTCAAATGACCAAATAATCATTTCAATACATACTTTCTTTACATGGACGTTGACTTTCCACAGGCCTGCTTACATCAGCACTGGACTTGCTGCCAATGTCGCTGAGGCGGTTAAGTCTATAGGACCGCATGGACATTCTTTCAAATGACATCAGCCTGCAGCTACAGCCACAGCGGGGTTGATATGTTATGGTGCCAACAGGCAACAAACTGTGGGCTTCTTCCATTTCTGAGATGTAGCTGTGTTTATTTAGAAACTGAATAAAAAAACCTGAATATGAACTGAGAAAACTTAGTTTATGCAGCTCACAGCTTTCTAAGCTGCAATCTCAAGTCTTAAATCTCATCATCTTTTAGCTGCCTAAATAACCTGTGTTAACCGCTTACCCCGGGTTTCCAGTTCATAACATCACTTGACGGGATGTGGTGCAGCTGCGCAGATATTCTACATATCTACACAACAGTCCACACCGTGTGTCACATTCAAACCTTTCTCTGTCTCACTGAAACTACAAAGTGTTGGTTATGGTTGGTTATGAACATTCTTTAAGAGTGTGCTCTACAACAGAAAACCTAGCGAGCACAACAGACAGCACTGGATCCTCCTGTTACCCGCCAGAATCTCCAAGAAAAGGATGTACAGAGGATGAAATGAAAACAGGAGAATGAATGTCAGATCAAAACATTTAATTTCAATGGCAGCTGTCTCCTTGAACACCATATATTCATTGCTTGCAACCAAATTTATTATGCGTGCAAGGAATTAGATAGAAGTGTATTATTCTTGCAAGGAATTAGATAGAAGTGTATTATTCTTATTATTGGTCTCCTGTTAACTGAACATTGGCAAAAAAAAAAACAGTTGATAATAATGACTGACAGGAGAAGATGCAGGATATATTTGCAAAGCTCCTTTCCTTGCTTTCCTAATATCCTGTTTCCCAAACTGATCATCGTGGGAGTTTGATATTCTGTAAACATCTATAATTGACTAGTAAAACTGCAATAGTAATGTCCCTCATTATAAAGGCCACACATCCAAGCAATTTCTCAAACATATTTCTTCACAAAAGCATGGCCTCATCGTTGTTTGAAGAAAAGGAACCTTAACAGGCTCAGAATCCTGCACGCAAGCTTGCAGCCTCGAAACCTCTTTCCCACACGCCCACGACACGCCTTGGCGAAGTCGCCTTACCTGGCAGACCTCCAGCCATTGACAGTCGGCGCATGGACCATCAGCTCCTTGGCGCTGAAGTTATCCTCGTGGCCAGAGGAGCTGATCACTGCAAACCCTATCTTGTGCGGCATCCTGCAGCAATACACTATCAGATAAGCAGAAACCATTAAACCTTGAGGAATTGCAGCGCAGACATCAGACTTCTTCGGGGAAAATAACAATGACAGGTGGATGCGCTCTCAGGTCATCAGCAGAGTATCACAGATTGCGGATGACTCATTGCACTGTACTTTAGAATAATCCTGGGGACTTGAATGGTTCAAGCGGAACCGATATATTAGCTAATCACTTGCGGAGGAACAGTGCAAGAGTGTTGTAAACAAGTTGTCTACACAGCTACATACATACCTATCGCTACATAATATACGTTCGATTTGGCAAATATAACTCGCTACATGAAGCTACTATCAAGTCAGTTAGCCAGCGCCCGTATAGCAAATGAACTTCTTGGCACTTTGGTATCTATAATCACTTTCTCGCTATACAGTTAGCGAGCAAGCTAGATAGCTAGCTAAAGTCTCAAACTAATAAGTTCCAAGCACTACTAGATCTAGTCTAGTTATCTATTCTAGATAGCGAGTAAGAGATGGCTATCAGCTGTGAACTAACTAGCAAGACAGCTAGTCCAAGTTTAAGCAAAAATGTACAAAAAAAACAACTATACGAATGAAGTGATATTTAAATAGTCTATTTACAAGCAAATACATATCGGTTAAACATGCAAAATGTATCCAGAAATATTTAAAAACTATTTTCGTCTGTACCCTTGCCCGACTCTCCTCTTTCGTCTCCATAACCACAGTTTGACAACAACCACAGTTTTGCGCGTGTGCAATGGTGGAACAGGATCATAGAGGGTTGTGGTACATGTAGTCTTTATGGTACTCTTGCTAATCGACTATGTGTGAGTTTATTGTAAATGTTTGCATATTTCATTTACTGTTATTGTGAATACCATTGACTGTTAATATAAAGCAACCTTAAATAATAAACCCACCAATGTACATCGCATGAAGTTAAGATATGATTCATATAAATGTGCTATCCATGTGTAATTTACCCATAGGAATAAGGGAAAATGTAGTGCAACCGATCATATGAAAACGGTTAATAATTGCATTTGATAAGGTTATTTAAGTAAATCAGTTTGACTACAAGGCACCCATGTAATTCAAACCAAAAAAATGCTCTGAACCCGAACATAACATTGTACATATGACAATACGGTCAGTGGTAAAGTTAATGATGCTAACATTTTCGATTAATGCCCAACTGGATATTTACAGTAATCCATATTCAATAATTCCATACATGGCATGGCTTTTCAATGGCCCTGTAGACTCCTGTAAGGAGTCTGTGAAGAGAAACGTCAAACTCCCTACAAAACTACTGAATATGACAAGATGGCGGACTCACTATACTTTGCACTGACAGTTCTGTCTCTGCATTGCTGACAGCTACAGTACCGGAACTTCTTGAGAAGATGTACAGGAACTCTCTACACTTGAACAAGGGTGGGGGTATACAGGGCATCTCCCTAGCGACTTTTTTTTGCATTCCATTTGCACTCCATTTGATAGACCTTTTGCTCAATTACTACCGGGTTACTTTTCCTCCTGTTTCCGGGACTCACTGAGAAGTATGGCGGGGATGGAAGAGTCTGGGGAGAAGTGGGCTGAGATAGAGAGAGCTGCGTCAGAGAAAAGACGCGAACTCGTCCTGCAGGGTCCAAACATCGATAAGAAAATACAAACCGGCGGACTGAATCCCAGCATATACTCTCTAACGCTGCTGAATTACCTTGAAATCAGCCAGTGTCCGAGTCTTTTGGAGATCCATGAAGAGATTCAAAATCTGACACACCTCCAGAGCTTGATTCTTTGTAGAAATAAGATATCTACAATACCAAAAGCCGTTGGTAGTCTGAAGTCACTGAAGGTGTTGGATGTGTCTGTCAACGAGCTGAAAGCTTTACCCGACGAGTTATCACAGCTCAGTGAGCTCAACACTTTAAACGTCAGCTGCAATAAGATCACAGGCCTTCCCAACGGACTGAGCAAATGCGCGAAGCTTTCCTCAATCAACATCTCCAAAAATGAGATCTCTCGCCTCCCTGAAGACCTTTACTCCGCTGAACTGGAGCTTCTCAGCACCATCATCGCCTCGGAGAATGCGATCGAGGAATTAAGTGGAGACATTAGTAATCTGCCGGCGCTAAAGGTTTGCATCATAGTTAATTAGTCAGTGCTAACTAGTTAACTCTCTAGTTGTAAATCCATTGACATTAAGTTTTAGATCGTATGAAAGTCAGCTGCGGTATTTCCTAGATAAGGGGTCAGCAGTAGCCTAGAGCACTGAAACGCATAGTAATGGTAAATGATTTACTCTTTTTTTCCCTCTTTTTAGAATCTGGACCTCTCCAATAACAAGCTAAGTGACATCCCATTTGACCTCGCCGATTGCTCCAAGCTTAAGGAAATAAACTTTAAGGGAAACAAACTGAAAGACAAGCGTCTGGAGAAGATGGTGAACGGTTGCCAAACAAAATCCATTTTGGACTACCTGCGGGCAGGCGGTAGAGGCAAGGGTAAAGGCAAGCAGCCAAACGGAAGTGAGAAGGAGGATGGTGGCAAAGAGAAAGACAAAAAGAAAAGGACTGACAGGCGTCAGAAGAATAAAAAGGACGAGGACGAGGTGGAGGAAGTGAACCGGATGGTGGTGAAGGTTCTCCATGTGTCTGACAACCCCACGGCATTCACGGTGAAAGTGGCGCCACAATTGAAAGACGTTCGGCCTTACATCGTTTGCTGTATTGTCAAAGGCATGAACTTGAAGCCGGGAAATGCACTTAAGCGGTTTCTCGCAGCGCAGGTAATGTAGTCAGTTCAAAAAGAAACACCAAGAAAAATGGAGCATACTCAGGTTTCATTCAGCCATTTTTTTACGTGACCACTAGATGGCGTACGGATATAAATTGATGAATATTCGTAGATTATCAAATGCGGCCTGTCCGTTGCGGTGTAACCAGGTACCTAAAAAACTGACGAGTAGAAATTGCTGTACAGAAGAGCTATTATTTGTCGTTTTATCACAGATCAAACTCCATGATGAGATTTGCGGAAAAAGAACGACCGCAACCATCGCAACTCATGACTTTGAACTTCTCCATTGGCCATTATTGTATGATGCCAGACCACCTAAAACGCTGAAGGTAGGCTGTTTCATTGACCCCCAAAGTCCCCCATCGCTGTTCTGTCTAACTGCAGTTAAGTATAGCCATCTCCTCTAGTCAGTCATTTGTCTATGAAGCTTTGTTGTAATGCCAGCTTTTCAAAACGCTCTAGAAATCAATCTAGTATGAGTAAAGTCAATGACATTTATTTTCAGATGTAAGCTGTCCTACTTAATAATAAATAATAAATAAATTATAAGGAAGAAAAGCAGAGAACACAAGGACCTGCTTAAGAAATTACATCACTTATAGTAAACTCGTTTCTGTTGGCCCTGATTTTGGCCTTTGATTGTCTGTGCAGGGAATTCAGAAGGCCCTGTTCCATCAATTACCAATCAATGAGAGTTCTGCATTTAAACAATGGTTACTCAGTATGTAGAAAAAGAGTGCATTATTAATGAAAGGTAGACTGCCAGTTCCCTGTGTTTGTGTAGAATCCAGTTTCTGAACGACCAGTTTAATTAGGAGCTTGAAGCCATCACGTTACGGCCAATCTTAATAATAAATGAGAGCTGAGTTTTTTCTTCCCCAGACAGACGGCTAGGCACCTGCTGCTGAAGCTGCATACTGTTACTGCATAAGAGCCAAGTATAAAGTTGTCAACATGCGTGCAACCAGCCACCCATGCACCTGTGGAGCCTGCACATCACCCTCCTGTAAAACATTGGACGTTACATCAGGGTTTCTGAAAGCTTAGATGTCGCCGTTGCACCTCGGACCCTGCGGTTGCAATGACTGTGTAGATGAAGGATTTAGAATTGTAAAGATCATTGGAAGCTTCCGCCACTACTTTGAAGTTAAATTCCCCATGTGTGGTTTTAAAGTTTGAACAACTAAACTATTCACTGAAGTGCTCAGCACTAGTTGAAATATTAAATGCTGGACTGGAGCTGTGACTTTGTTGTTGTGTCATGATCCATTTACCCCCCACAAAAATCTGAGGGCAGGTGTTTCACGGCTATTCTGTTTAGAGAAGATGAGGTGTGACTGAGTTATCGGTTGTGCCGGTGTTTGACGAGCAGATCGTCCCCCTGGGCCGTAAGGAGATGAACGCTGTGGACCTGATGAGGCAGCTCCAGCTGGAGGCAGAGGAGCAGAGAAAACAGAAGAAGCGGCAGAATGTGTCAGGCCTTCATAAGTGAGTTCCTGCAGCCTCTCCTTTGTACACATTTACGTAAACCCCTTACAAGCTCTTGAGTTTCAGAGTAGGGTGCAGCAGTCTGAATAATACAGACACACAAGCAGCAGGGTAGATGGAGAAAATACAAAAGCAAGCAACCTGAATCTGAATGACAGACTAATAAAGTGCACAACAGTGTATGACTCAGTGTCTCGACTGAGTCGTTGGCTTGATATTAGATATGACTGCTACAGTTACTTTTCTTTTTTTTTTTGTTCCTTAAATCATTAATTGATACTTAAAAGGCTGTCACTGATATGTCACTCAGGCTGCCCATATTACAATGAGATTCCTTTTCTTGGTCCTCAGCAGGTATCTGCTCTTGGTTGCTTTATTAAATCAGTTAAGTGACAGGGCAAAGGCAGTAGTGATATCCAGTCAGAGAAGTCACCAGTTAATCGACAGCATGACCTATCTTTTCAGATACCTGCAGCTGCTTGATGGGAAAGAAAACTACCCCTGTGTGGTTGATGCGCAAGATCACGTCATTTCATTCCCGCCAATCACCAACAGTGAAAAAACAAAGGTAAGCTCTGCAACACTGATGGGTGATGTCTGACCAGGGCAGCAGGGGACCCTCTGCCCATGTCCTTGGTTACAGTCATCTAAATTTTTCAGCAGCCATTAAAAATGTGTTTAGACATGGAGGCCCAGACACCTTTGTATGACTTAAGATGGCTGTGCCTTAGAATATCAGTTCCACAAAAGGCAGAGGGATCGTTTCTGTCTCAGGTCCGTTCTTCAAAAAACAAACCTGCTGCAGAATCGGCAGACACTTTATGTGGATGGAAGGCGTCAACACTTTGCTTGCATATTTTTATTAGTAAAAGTAGGAGATTGCTGAATGCGTTTTTTTTGTGTGTGAGTGGACTTTCCCCTCATGGCCAGAGTGGCCCGGAGCTGCAGAGCATCAGTATGAAGAAATCTGCTGTATCTTTATTGGCCTCGTTATTGCAGCTTCACTTCCTTCCATGTCATAAACTGGTCTGGGGCACGATGGCTTCAGATCGGATGCTCTGCCTGTGATACCAGTTTGTTTAATCAGTTTTTTTTTTCCTTCTTTTTTGATAAGTCAAGGATTTTACTGACCTATGTCCACAATTCCCGTTTCCTAAATGCTGATATGGCAATAATGCACAGGGATTTTGCTAGGTGTCCAATTTAAAATGTGTACGTGACATGCACTTGTTCAGGTGTGCTGCAGTTGTCTGAAATGCTTTATGGGTCTTTATAGCTTGCTTTGGCCTGCTTAATTTGTGCTGATTGTGTTGGATCCCTCTTATCGAACTGATTTGGGTACTACATGAATATCTGCCTTGTGAAGCATAATTATTGCTTCCACAGCATGCTTTTGTTGTTTTTAAGACCATGTTTTTAAGACTAATTGTTCTCATTGCAGATGACACACAAATTAATGCCCTTTATTCTGTGTAGATGAGAAAGTCCACTAGCACGCTGTTTGTGGAGGTGACCAGCTCTACCAGCCTGCAGATCTGCAAGGACGTAATGGACAGTCTGATTGTGGTGAGCTTTTCATGAGCCTAACATAACAACTGCAGGTCTTGCCAGAAGGCAGATATGGGTTTCAAGGTACATGTGGAAAAATTGAATATATAATAGGCTGTGGCATGCATTATCTTTTACATTAGATTACATTACATCCCTTCAGCAGATGTTCTTATCCAGAGTGATTTCTAGCAGAAAAGAACAGAAGTATATCCATTCAAGTTAAATGAGCAACAGTGTCAGACTACGCTAAGAACACTTCCAGACCATTGAGCGTGAGCATAACACTATTCAAGCCCTACCACAGTTTAACTTGTGCAACCTGACTTGACAAGTGAAGCCAAGTATACTACCATACATCAGTCACTAGATCATTTTACATATGCGTATTATATATACAGGGTGCACATAACACTTGAAGTGAGGACTTATGATAAACTCATTGGAAATAAAGTGGTATACATAGTGGTATAGTAGAGTAGTTGGAAGAAATTTTACCAGTTCTTGGAGTGGATTGCAGAAACACCATTAAGAAGGGTTAGGACTTGTTAAGACAAGTTGTTTACTTGGAAATGTTGAGAACCTCTGCTCTGTAAAGGGTTTCCGTGGTTTCATCATCTCTTGTGTCAAGGCTCCTCATATTGATGTGACAGCACCCTGCATCTCCAGGTTTCGGGTACCGTGTCATACGCGACTCTCTTTTGATGGCCTAACCCAGTCTGCTCAGACCCTGAGTGGAATAAATGATCTCACTGCTCTGCAGTGATACCACCCAAGAAGGGTGTACAGTGTCACCTCCTCAACACACCGTTCGCGGTATGGCCACAGTTCTGGCGTGTCACGACTTCGGCTTGTACACACAGCGTGGTGTGCGGGCAGAAATGGCAGTGCAGGCAAAGTCCCTGAAATTATTGGTCTAGACATGCTGAGAGGATGCCTGTCTTCATACAGGCCTATATGACTTAACGTCAAAGTGGCAAAAGTGCTTGAATTTTACGGCGTGCTGGATTTTATTGTAGTTCATACATTTTAGATGTACCTGGTTAAAAACATCCTGTGCAATAAAAAATGATGATGTAAGGACTTTTTTAAAAAGAATTTAACCTTGATAAAGTAGTAATAATGTGAGAATGGGAAGTGCTACTCGGTTAAAGGAAATTGCTGTTTGCAATGGTAAGCGCATGCTGTCTATATCGAGCTACAAAAATTTAGTTCAAGTAGCGAGGAGGTGTCATTTTAATGAAACGTGTCTGGATGGATCACTTTAAACTGGGTAAAAAAGGATGTAAATCCACTGACAGCCTTCTGTAAAATCTGCCAGAAACGCATGTCTCGCTGTCACGGGGGAGTCTGTGCTTTGCAGCTATGAAAAGGTGGGTATAGCTCGTGAATTAATGTTTCAGTCAAATGTCTTATGAAAGTTGTAATGAAGTCTGTTAAGAACAGTTAAAGTTGAACAAGAGAGAAGAAAGAAGTGGTCATCAACGTATTTTCTTATTTTCTTGGCATTTATAAGCATATTTTTCTGGGAATCCCATAATTTGAGCCTACTAGAATGTGTTTTTGATGTCCCAAAAAGCAAAAATGTATATGTTTCACCATTTTTCCCCCATATGCACTTGCAGGAAGGATTTCCCATTCAGTTTTATTTAATCCTTAACGAAACCCAGTGGTTGAAGTAATATAAAATCCAGTTTGAAGATAATGGGGAAAAAAATGTGATAGAAGGAAATTAAAATCAGATTGAAGTGGTTAAAATGATTCAAGGTTACCCTTGTCAAAAGGTCCATATCGTATTTGTTCCAATGCTTAAAACTTGCTTCCAGGCAATTGAGATAGAGCCCATTGCAAGTATGGACAAGTGTTTGTATTGAAAATTAGGACGTTTGTCCCCATTTACTAAAAGAGGTGAAAACTTTGCTTAGTTTGATGCTAGGATGTTTGCCACCTTAAACAAACCTGTGTGGATAGCACAATGTTTAATAAGTTAAAAAAACTGCTTAGCAGAGATATAGTTTTGTATCGTCTGTATGATATATAAGTACTGAGGAAGTACATTCAATTTAATAACTGACCAAGCAGCGAAATTGGTAGTAGTGACCATCTGTCTTCAAACCCTGGTGTGTCATGCACAGTGGTAATACAAGCAGCTGCTGTTTTAGACTGAGAGGATAACATGTGGCCTAATACATGTTGTCCACGAACATGAAACGGCTGTGACACACTATGTGAATTAAGTGCAATCAGATGAAAGTGATGGTTTGGGAAGTTGGACCGCATGGATGGCCAAGGTAGTGAAACGTGACATGAAAGGCAAACCTGGGATCTTGGTTTTCCCTGTTGTCATGTGACTTCCTGCACTGTGTCAGAGGAACTGTTTGTCCTCATTTTCTCCCATTCTTAGTGAGTGGGCTCACATACCTCCTGAATATTTAATGGTGTGAATGACAATCCGCCTGTACTTTTCACAGGAAATTAATTGTGCTCTTCAGTTGCAGTTCATGAAACAAATTTGAACTTCTGCAACTAACTACTGAGTGGCAGTGGATGAATTTTGTATATTGTAAGGAATATTGTTGGATATGTTCTGATAAGTTCATAAATTATCTACAATGCAGGTATAAAACATGTGAGACATACTTATTTATATTAAGTGTCCATTTCCAAACAATCTGTTACGTTACACTTCACCGAACTCATAAATTATTTGTAATTCAGCACAATCATACTATATGCGGGTAGGTTTAATCTTTATGGCTTACATATTGTTCATTAAATATTGAGATGCATCTTTTCTTCTGTCTGTATGGACAACTGATGCCTTCTTTACACACAGCTGGATCCTAGTTGTAACTTCTCAATTTCAAATATGCATTTGTCTTTACACTATTACAAAGGTAACCTCTAAGATGCATACAGCCATTTCTGTCTATTTACACAGAGGTCACACCTGTCATTCCAGTAGTATCAGAGGTATCCCACCAGCACTGAAAGTATACATGCTATGGGATCTGCCTTCAATATCAATTCAATCATAAAGTTTACTTAGCAGATAGGCGGTTTGTGTTGCTTGAAGTTTGTATTTAATACATTTGTATAGCTGGATATTTCAGTGAAGCAATTCAAGTTGAGTACTATACTTAAGGACACAATGGCAATGCCCTACCCAGAAATCCAACCCTAAAGCAGTTGCAAGCCCAACCCCTTAGCCACGACATCAACCTAAATTAGAACTGTTTTTAGAGCAGTATTTTGGGTCAACACATCTGCAAGTTAGAAGGTGTGATCCCTGATCCTCTGTTCCTGTCACGGCACACAACTGCATATCACCGTAATTCCCTTAATCTGACGAAGTCCAGCATCTCTGATGCAGCTTGTTCTTTTTTCACTTTTAAAACATGTGATTGGTATATTGTTACAACCTGAAGGTATCTGCATTACTGGAAATGAAACTGTTACTATTTTCAAAAACAACAGGAATAAGATGTTCTGTCTTGCTTTGCTCTTCTCATTTATCTATTTGATTTAATCGCAATGCAATTTTAGCTTTTTGGCACTAACTATTAGGCATAGTTGTAAGGAGCAGGGCTTGTAACTAAAAGGTTGCAGGTTTGATTCTTTGCTGGGGCACTGCCGCTGTACCCTTTAGGCAAGGTTCTTAACCCAGATTTGCCTCTGTAAATATCCAGCTGTATGAATGGATAATGTAAAATTTTAACCTATATAAGTCACTCTTATCTAGATATAAAAAAAAAACATCTGAGAACTTTGAGTATGTGTTTACATTAAATGTCACTTAAACTCTAGCTTTAATTAGTGATTTGGAAACTGATGTACAAATCTGTTTTCAGCAAAACTGTTCAAATCCAGATGCAAAATGACAATAATGGTGGTTTAAAGGCAGCTTGAATGACCCCCCCCCCCCCTCATTACTTTTTTGTAAATTGCCTAATGACAGCGTCTCTATAGTGATATTTCATTGAGTATGTCTTGCAAGTTGCCATGGCCTGTGCATATCAATACTGATCCTTATCTGATTTGTTCCTCTCCCGCAGAAAATGGCAGAGCTGAACAAATTCACCTTTGATCACAAGGAGGAATCCGTTTCAGATGGGGAATCGGATCTGGCCGGTAACGACAAGGCAACAGAGCCAGCGGCAAACGAAATGACGTCATCGGAGCTGCTGGTGCAGCAGGTTCGGATTGTGGACACGGATGGGAACCTGAAGGTTGTGTACCCGTCGAAAACAGACCTTGCCTCAGAGGTGCCCAACTTGACTGTCGTTCGCTAGCTCTGTAAGAACTTGCCAATAGCAAGCAGCCACTGCGCTCCTAATTCTGGGTTACAGGAACATACCAGCAAACTGGTCATACGTTATGAGGCAGAAATGTAACTTATTCCTCACGATTTGCTTATTGTTCATTATCAATGAAATTCTTTGGTTTGCTACATATTTTTTTGCTGGGTTTCTCAATTCCAGCTGTACGTGCACACAGTACACTACTCTACACTGACAGGGTTACTTCAGCTGGTTCAAACGTAACTTGATTTTATATGTCACTTCAATGTTAATAGATGCACAGTGTATATACTTGACAACTTGTGAGTTAGCAGATGGAATATCTGCCATGCCAACCTTTGGAAAGAATAGAGGCATAATGTCACACCATCTGGAAAGGAACACAGTGCCACAGGAGAAAGACCGTTTGTTTTTTTCCCCCCAAGTTTGTCACACTTTGTTTCTTTTGCTTCTGTTGCTCTTAACCTCTGTGTGTTGGTTGTGTGTATAAAGACTTGATTTCACAATGTATGGTGCAGTGATTAAACTGCTAATGTTAGTGTAGCTATGCCGGTATTGTGCAGGACAGGCAGGAGTAAATGTATTTGACATGTGCTCTCATGCGATTATTCGTTTTCATTGGTAATATTAAGTGTCTATGTTACCGCACAACACAGATCGATGTGTTAATTTTTTATGAGGCCACATTTACCGTGTACTTTCTACAGAATGATATCATTTGTTTGAATTTCCAGGGTAGTAAATGGTGAGGGTAACTCCTTTTTTTTTCTCTAGTTTTCATGGGAAAATTAGTCACTTTTGGCTCATCATGCACCAGTATCTTTGCATGAACATAAAGTTGCCCATTGCTACAGTTTCCATTAACCCATTACTGACCAGTGGTAGCTGAAAAGACCAACTGTGCATATGTTTAATAAAACTGAAGAGAATGGAGAGATACATTTGTTGTCTTTATTTTTAACTGTTTTAATGCATAACATGGATTTCTGTCCATGAAACATAACACATGCTTGCACTCAACCATTCAGACAAAGCTGACAGGAAATGTCTTGTAGATGACAGGCAGTCCAAGTTAGGGATCAATGGAAAGATGATTTCCAACACAGTGTGGAATTAACAATACAAATAAAGTATAGGCTTTGTCCCATTTTCCTTTATACTTGATGTAGAACCTCAAAAGTGTACAGTTAAACTTAGTTTTTTATTGGTAGGGTACACGTTTTCAGCTGACTGAGATGCAAAGAGATGTCAATGTTACAGACTACTCTGTGTGCCATAAAGTGTCGTTTAACGTAAAGATGTAATTAACTAATACTAGTTTTATAACTTTTCACGTTTTCAAAAGCTGTTACCAATGACATTGACGCTATACAGATCTATGTGGCGTTGCATAGGTTAACCAGAAAGCAAAGGAGTAATGTTACCTATCACATTTCTATTAAGCGTTGGGGCAGACTTAAAAGGAGGTGTCACGGAGCAGGTGACAACAGTATAAAATATTGCCAAGCTCAATACAATAAAGTAAAATTTATTTTTAAAAATTCGGTGGAACAAGCTAACAATTGAAGGCAAACGACCAGATGAAGAAATGACGATGAAAACCACGCACAGGGTTCGACACAAGAAGCAGGCTTGGTCCGAAATTAACAGAGAGAGCTACAGGAGACTTAAATGGAGAAATGTGAATGAAGAAGCAGGAGCAGAATGTTGCGAGATCAATATTCAACGCCTTGGCCGACCGAATACCTCTAACCCCACGGTCCCGAACGTAGGCACTGCAAAAGCGGCTGGAGTTTTCCGACCGGTAGGTAAATGGACTAACTACACAGCAGAAATCATAACGAGATCCAGCCCTTTGATGATACAAACGTTACAGAAAAATATTCCCAGCAAAACCAGCGCGGTGGCTCTTACACAAAGCATCCTCTTACCTCCAATCAAGGGATCCCAAATGACCCCTTGCGAGGTTGCCTGCGCAAATACGCACGCCTCTCCAGGTAACCCCGTGAAACCTGAAGCATCCAAACCAAAGCTAAAGGCCAGGCTATCCACAACAAATTTGGACAAAGAGAATACGCTGTTACGACTGTACGTAACACGGCAAAGGGAGTCGAACATTCCAGCACCCAAATTAATTCACGATAGTCTCACTGTCAGAAAATTAGAAAACAGTTTAAAGGATCCGACCTCACGCCATGATGCGTCCGGAAGAAACGTTGGCGAGGGTAAGAAATTGAATGCACGGCCACCTGGAGCATCAAATTCGGCGCCTTCGCATCTGTCAGCCAAACTACGGAACCCTGACGAGAGCAATCGAAATGCCTATGAGAGCGGAGCGATGACAAACGGGATTAACCGTGCTAACGGACACTCTGACCCGAAACAGAAGACGGAATTATTTTCCGATCATTCTACTATTGAAACGGAGTCTCAGTGCACTCAGGACAACGATGCTTCGGAAGCTGTTCAAGGGAAGCTATATACACCAGAGGAAGATTATTACACAAATCAAAGAATTACTGAATGGGTCCTGAGAGTGAATGCTAGCCTGTTTTCCTCGTCTAGTGATTCCATGAGAAGTATCAGTCCCAGTCAAGAGCAGGACACAGCTATAAAAATCGTCTACGACGGAGACTGATAGAAGTAGGAACGTGTGTTCCTGAACTCACAGATTAGATTGTGCATTTTTCTCTGCAGAGCAGCTAGTACAATACTGTTTTTGCTTTGATCTTTCTGTCTTTAACGTGTTGTCCCTACATTGTTCAGAATGTCGCCGAAATGTCAGTTGTTCGAAACATTGTTGTAGCACAAATCAAGTGTTTCATTTAAACTGTTTAATCCGGCGCAGTGTTGCTGCTTTGAGGAGGAACTTTTTCCACAAATGTATTTAACAAGGTGTCAACCAGCCTGAATATCTTCGACATCGACTGCACTGTCACTTTGGATTGGTTTGGTTAAAATTTGTTCAATCATGGTGTACTTAAATTGATTGTAATAACAATACCTTTTCCAGTAGTTATTTTAGTCATAAACAGCTCTGGGCGCATGAGTGTTTAGGTTGTAAAGAGGCCATGAAATATTTACAGATTTTGATATTTTGGGTCCTGCCTAATCTCACAAAAGAAATAAGAACAAATCACAGATTTCCATATTGCTTTTTGTTCATTTGTTGTTACACATGCCACTTTCTTATGCACCCACTTATACCATGTGAAAGAACATTTTCCACTGGTTAATTTTTAATGTAGTCCCACTTAATCATTTGCTCTTGAATGACTAGACTACCTTGACTTTAAAACAATACTAACAGCATTCATCCTTACATACACGAACAGGCAATGGATTTGGTCAAATGATACCACCAAATAATTTGTTGTCCTAAGTGTCTGAGAGATTTATCTGTTGAGCTTGTAAAATATAATGATTTTTAAAGTGTTTTGAAGAACAAATTCATGTTTCATGACATTATATCAAAATCTTGACTGGTGATGTATATGTCGACCATGCTTCAACCAGTTGTCTTCATGACTGTTGAAACTTAGAACAAAGTAGAGGAACATCAAACAGCTAATACCTTTTTGTTGTACTTGCATGTGGTGACAATTTCAAAGCCAAGATAGTTTCAAAAAATTATAATTTGATTTGTAATTTTAATAGTCCCATGTCAAAAACATTCAACACAAAAATGTCTACAGTAACAACTTTTCCTTGAACATAATTCAATGGACATTTTCTGTGTAGTTCACAGGATATATCTGGTAACCCATGAAAGATTTCAAGCAAAATGGCCAATGTGAGTGAAATAGAGACCAAACCATTAAAACCGACTACTAGCAGGCTATATTCATTGAAAAATTATTCTTTTTAAGGATCCCACTGTCATGTGCTGTTATGTAGCAAGAGATACATTGCTGAGATTAGATTTTTAAAAACGTTTATTTTAGAGTATCTCAACAGCGTTTTTTTCAATATCAAAAGACAATCTCAAACAGAGAGAAAAAAGACTTAGATTAAATTTTCCCAAGTAACTCCAACATTTAACTAATACAGTACTACCAAAAGCTTGAACATAAAGAAATGTCTTCATATACAGCAATCAATAGGCATGAAGCAAAATCGCATTAACATCCAGATACTGTATCTATAAACATATTGCCTACAGTAAACATTCACTGCTCTGTATTTTGACTTAAAACACATCGCTGATTAGTTGGTGTCAGGCAGTACAACATAACACATCAGTTCTAATGACTAACACTGTGTTCAGCATGCGAGGGAGTGTAAGGCGATATCTCAGATGGAATGGATCCAGACTCAGCAAAGCACAGAGCATAACGCTTTTCACGACACAAATAGAAAGGAATTCAGAACAGACAGCTTCTGGTGTACACCCACTTAGAAAGGCAATTCACTGAATGTATACATTGACATACAAACTGGCTAAAATAATGTTATTTTTCATATTTAACAGATTTGATTATATTTCTTCATACAAATTATGAACTGATCTCTCAACTCGATCTCCCACCAAAGAGCCTGTAACAATGCGATCGCTCACTAGCAGGCTCTTCTTGGGATTATTAAAAATGTGTGTGTTCTTCCTGTAAATGTCTTGGCCTCCTATGTCAGCACTTGTGGACATAATATCCGGTGACGTATCCAATGACATAAATGATGATCAGTACCGCCACAGCTACTGCCACTTTCACAGCTATTCCAGTGTTCCCAGTGCACAGCCTGTCGTAGACCCTGGTATGACATTTACATTTACATTACATTTCTTCATTTGCCAAACACTTTCATCCAGAGCGACTTACAAGTGAGGCAGAGTACAACACAAGCAAAAAGCCATATAAGGAGACAACAATATTAGAAGTACTGCGTGACCAAGTTTCAATAGTTGGCCAGACAAGGTACAAGCTAGCTAGGTATAGGTACAAATGCATTAAACCATTAAATCTGAAGTTTTTTAAAAGGAAAACAGAGTTTAAGACATAACAAAAAGTTTTAGGTGGTGCTGTGTCAGGTGATCATGTGTCTTGAAATATTTCTTAAAAACAGTGAGGGAATCGGCAGAATGGATGAGATGTGGGAGTTCATTCTACCAACAGGGGACAACGGCATCGAAAGTTCTGGATAGTAAGTGTGAGGAATCACAATCCATTCCTCTGTTGAAGGACCACTAGGATTTTTTCAACAACATAACACAGCACCAAAGTGATTCTTGTGTGATGGATATTCATTGACTAAGCTCACCTCATCATTCTGGATTGGGATGCGGCCACATCCAGGTTGATGTTGTCATCATTCCAGCGATTGTACTGCACACCCGCCTCCTTGTCCTCCATGTTCCTGTTGAATATTCCCCCGTTCCTTGGAACAGAAAAAAAAATCAACAATCAACAGCTCAATCAACAAGTTTTGTTTGGATATTTACACTGCTTTAGATTGTGCCAAACAATACCCTCTTTCAAAAGAGCTTTTTATGGGTGTACTACAAAACATACAAAACAAACACAAAAAAAAAACACTCAGTTTAAATCATAGTGGAGTCCATGCTTTTGGTTAACCAAAAATTAAAGTCCAAAACCAATGTTACGGTGGCTGTGGCAACATTTAAGTAACTTAATCAGACCCTTTGAAAAGTTACATCTGATATAGTAAAACATGTATGATCTCAAAAATAAATCGTTTATGGTCTTCCATTTGCAGACGTGACACTGTCGCCGAAAGAAATTTGAACCCATTATGTTTTACAGTGGGAATACACGAAGAATTAAATATTAACTTCAGGCAATGGATGGTTCCTTAGAGAAAGCTTTTTTAATAGAAACGATCGCTAATAGGCATTGACCACTCATTTTGATTCAACCTTCATAATATAAATCATAACCGTCTGACACATGTAAATACTCACTTAGTTGTCGACAAAATTAGTTGAGACCAAATGCGTGTTGCTCCTTCGGCAGCCGCCTATTTATCTGGTGTTTTCGAAAGAGCTGGGTTCACGCGGGTCAGAATTTATTCTCCCATAAATCAAACTGCAGCATAACTTTACTGTGCAAGGAAACGTGGAACACTCGAACTGTTGAACAAACTCCAGGTATTACCGTGTCTTCCGTTTTGATTGATAAGAGTTTGTAATCTTGTGTTACCTTGTGCTTAGTACAGACCTGTTCGAGAATACAGCACCACTCAGCAACAACGCCACATTTATGCATACGTAAAGGAAATGCTGAGAAATGCCACCGCATTTTGTTCCGAATCTGACCTCAATTAAGTCGCATAATTTTACTAGCATCATATTTTCATGTCTCTAAGCAGGTATATTTTATCTGTTGCCGCATGAGTTCAAATGAGGTTGTTCGTCTTAATAAACCTTCAAGTGAACTGGGGAAAATACGGTTGTATTTAGCCATTTCCCAAGACGTTATAGCCTCATACTGCAAATACTCACACTGTTTACAAAATAATGACATACGTCCCCAATTTGCAGACCACGAAGTGTCAATATAAAACAAATAGGCCTATGTAAGTAAGTAAAGACTCAAAATGTGTACATATACACATTTGAACAAATTCAATACATGAAATCCTCTGGAACTGCAAGTGCTAAATGCGTTTGTGTAAACCCCCTCTGTCCATATCGCCCCGTATCGTACTCCTGGAAATTTTTCACAAAATATTTCATATCAGCAAAAACCGAGCTCATAAAGATCCCCTTATATAGTTTTCACTGAAATGAGTGCAATGAGTGTCATACAATGAGTGTTCGGTCTGTGCAAACAGTCCTATCTTCTAAACTCCATAAAGAAAAATGTGAACCTAAACTAAGGATCAATATTTTGTAAAACAAAAAAAAAAGGTCGTATGTCCTTATTCATCTTTATAATGTCACATGGGCTTCGACGCCACTGCCTACTAAAAAACGGACAGAAATTAATTGCTGTCGTCATCCGTGCCACAACCAATCATCGAGGGGCTTGCGCGCGGAATTCAGTCGTCATCAATGCGCGACCGAAATGGATCTGACTTTATAAACACGGCTTTTAGACAACCTCGTAAACGAATACTTTTGAACACAACGCTAACGAATCTTTTGTCATTCCTGGAATAGCTGGACCATGATTGCTATTTTTCCCTGCTAACGCATCGACAGAACCTGAAAATCCTGCAGGTTTAGTAAGATATCAACATCGCGCCTTAATTTTTCAAGCATGCCTTAGCTAACTATTCAGCTGCAGCCAGCTACGCGACAGAGATCCACACTTTTTAAGCTAGCAGCCAATTCGTATGATCTGACTAAACTACACTCAGAACCTAGACTGCTAAACCATGTTCAAGGTTTGCTACGTTTCGCTAACGTTAGGCTCAGCAATTCGCTGCTGCGTTTATTGCTGTCTTTGAGAGCAACATGGCAGTATTTATCACATTACCTCGCTGGTCTAGTCAACATATTCATGTTAGCTATTCGCTAATGTTGGCTAGCTTTTGTTTTCAGATATCTTGCAAAGTTACTGATTGCGCTTTTTGTTTTTCAGTGATCGCAGTATGACTACTCTTACCAGACAGGACCTAAATTTTGGCCAAGGTATTGTATGAATTTTGACTTGTTGCTAATGTGCATTTCTGTGATTTCGGTTTAGTGGCAGTTGAATAGCAGCAGTGTGTTTTTGTTTTTTTATTTTTTGCAGTGGTTGCCGACATTCTTTGTGAGTTTTTGGAAGTGGCTATTCATCTCATCCTCTACGTGAGAGAAGTGTATCCTTCAGGGATATTTCAGAAGAGGAAGAAATACAATGTACCAGTACAGGTAGGGTGTGCAGTGTTGTAAAGGTTTTCTGGAATGATTTGTTGTTACGCTGCGTACAGGTTCATCATGTGTTTGTACATGCGCTCCAGATGGACACGAGGGCGTCCTATTTAATTGAATGTCTGTGGCTTTTCCTTTGAACAGTTTAAATTCGGGTGTCCACTTTAATATTTCAGATGTCATGCCACCCCGAACTGAACCAGTACATACAGGACACCCTGCATTGTGTCAAACCTCTTATTGAGAAGGTAAGACACAGCTTAAGCAGTAAGGTTACAGTCTGTGAGAAAAGAATGGATGCAAGGCAGATATGGAATACGCGACTGTATTTATGGTCATACGCTGAGAGCCGTGAAAGTGATGATTCTTCTTTAATCACTTTAGAACGATGCAGAGAAAGTAGTGGTTGTCATCATGGACAAAGAACACCATCCAGTGGAGAGATTTGTGTTTGAAATTTCCCAACCTCCTCTTCTTGCTATCAGGTCAGTGTCTAAGGCTAAGAAGCTGATTGTACCTCTGTGTAATTTGGTGAACACTGCTTATTAAGGTCATGATGAATATTACTGTTATTTTTTAAATTAATCTTTTGCTGTTAATGGTGAACTCTGTAATGTTTGGTCATTTCATTGGTTGGCATTACAGAAGTTATTTAACAGCTGCCTGAATATTTTATATGTTCATGAGTGCATGTGTTAACTGATAAAGTCAGCAACATAGGTGTAGTTACCTTGATCAATGTAATCTGCAATCCATTGGTTATACGTCTGTTTTGTTAATAGTTATGCCACACTGTCATTAGTTGAGCTCAGAAATTATAGTCATTAATTTATATATAAGCTACCCCTGTGAACTATGACAGTAGCGTTAAACTGACCACAGTAGGACTTGTCCTTCAGGTTGACTCTTTCATTTCCTAAGTCATAGCTGGGCTTGGACATTAAAAAAATCACCAGTAAAATAGGAAAAGACAAAGCAGCAATTTCCTTTATTGGTTGAGTTGGTGTGGGATGGGTCAGCATCATTTCTCAGTGGTTCCATTGTTGTTGGTTTTGCAGTTCTGATACCTTGCTCTCCCACGTGGAACAGTTACTCAGAGCAGTCATCCTAAAGATCAGTGTGTGTGACGCAGTGCTGGACAACAACCCACCTGGTATGACAGCAGTGATCTAAAAGTATTCTTGAGTGTCAGCCTGTTTGTTTGCCCAAAGTGACCTGAGATGTTTAACAGTGATGAATTTGTGTATCTGTGGAACGGAGAGGGTAATATAGGCGAGTTTCTGGAAGCTCTGCAAAGTGCCAGGAGCTAATGCAGTCTCCTTTTGCAGGGTGTACATTCACAGTACTGGTGCACACCAGGGAGGCGGCCACCCGTAATATGGAAAAGATTCAAGTCATAAAGGTGATACATTTCTTAAAATGGATGCACATTGTCTTGCTGTCTTTGAAAATGATTTAATGGTTGCATATGTTATTTTGAAGATACTTGTTCTAAAAATAATGTCTTGCGTATTTGTTTTATTTTATCCTGTGAACTACTTTTTTCTATCCAGTCAATTAGCCAATTTTACAGCACACCTAGGTTTGTTTTAATAAAGTCATTAAAATAATCAACCAAAAATCATATTTATTTCCACTGTGAAATATATGCATGGAGGAAAATAAAGACAGAATTTCTTTCTACTTTCATAGTTCACTTTGGAAGCTAAAAGTGGGATTAGGAGACAGTAGTGTACTAAACTGCTTACAGCTTCTTCAAACAACGTTTCCCAAATCATACACTAGAGGGCAGTGTAAACTAATCAGATACCTATTTAACTAGAATGAATTTGTTTTTTTGTACTAAACTGTTTTTGCCTTCTTCAAACAACATTTCCCAGGTCATACACCAGAGGGCAGTATAAACTAATCAGATACCTGTGGGGTTAAGTGCGTTGATGTTTTTAAAAGACCACTAATTTATCTTAGCCTGGTTGTCCGATTCGGTCGATGCTGTAATCACATGACCATCTATACAAAAGGGTTTCCATATATATATGGAAAATAGGAACTGTTGTAGGAGCCCTTTAATTCATCATGTTTGTGTTGAGAGTCGGGTGAAGTGAATTGTGACACTATAATGCATTTAAAAGGTGGATTTGATTGCTTCTTTCCCCAGGATTTTCCCTGGATAGTCGCAGATGAACAGGAGGTGCACATGCGGGAGCCCAGGCTTATACCCCTGAAAACAATGACATCTGACATTGTAAAAGTGAGTCTGTTAGCACACTCAGTTGGTGACCTTCCCTTTCATAATCACATGCCATCCCACACACTCCTATTATCTATTTGGATGCATTGTACTGTAGTCCAGACAGATTTGTTTAGGTGGTTATTGCATGTCTTGCTTTATGTTTTCATCAAATGTTTTAGTTATAAATGCCGTAAACATTCAGACATGTTTGTTTTGAAGTATATTTTTAACAGAATATATTTTGTCTCTGTAGATGCAGCTGTATGTAGAGGAGAGGGCTCAGAAGGCTTCTTGAAGCACACCTAATTTCCCACCATGCCTGCATATGCTCATACAGGCGGACTTCAGCCTTGAGACTCAGCAATTTGATATCTCAGATACACGAGTTGACCCTTGGACCTGCAGCAGTAATGTATTTGCAAGAAGCATAGTTTATATTCCGCATCAGTGAAACTGAGTGCTAGCCTCCAGCAGACATGGCAATGAGATATGCCTGGGAAATACAAGCTGATTGGTTCAGATCCATGTAGACATGATGTGTGAGGTATGCATTTGAAATAATTACACGTTTGACCTCATAACTTCATACATGCATGTGCGCAGCTTAATAATCACAGAAATGCCTTGCAAAAGAATATAAGTTTTATAAGGGGTTTCTTGGAAATATTAATGTCTTTTGTTGTCAGTCATTAATGTTGTATATAACAGTGCCCACACATAGCTCAAAAGCCTCTGTTTACATTTGGAATAATGAAATGGACACTCCTGGCTAGGGATCAACTCTGGTAATTGTGATTGTCACTCTGGCCCACGTGCTTTAAAGCTGTAACATCAGCCAGTCTTAATGTTATCCATACACTGAAATGTGTCCAGCAAAACATTAAACAAGTTGTGAAAAAGTATCTTTTTGTCATTGTTGTGCTGTTGTGCTGAGCTTTGGGTACCAAGTACTAAGGTTTTAATACAATGTTAATGCAAACAAGCTGTTTGTCCTTTGACATCTGTTTTTTTCTTGTATGTATTGCCTAAAAGAGATTGCATTGTCATTTGGAAAGTTGATGTGAAAGTATGCACCTGACTTGCTGATTAGCATTTAGCAACAGACAGTCCTGTTTGGTTTTTATCAGTGTGCTGTTGTGTTGCTTTCTACTGTACAGCAACAACTTTTTTCAAGGCAGTGCTTTTGCTGAACATGTTCAAAGTCAAGGCATGACACAATATAGAAAATATACAAATATAAAAGTAAAGCCTATGTTATTGATGTGAAATATTCATTGTCTCTGATTGTATCAAGCATTAGTGATAATTTTTATGTCCAGGCTAGGACTCATACTCCTCATGGTCCCCCCTTTGACCTGTACCGTCTTAGAATCTGTTCACTCTGAACACTTATCTAGGTGGTCATTTTTAAAATGTTGGCATTTGGGGGAGGAATGTCCCAAATGGAGTAGGAAAAGAAGAAATATATATGTATATGTATCTGTAATAAATCCTTTACTTGCAATTACAACGTAATTGTAATGAAAATAAAAAATGCTTTTATGACAAGATAAAAATATATTGCTATTGTTTGTTTTATAACTGTAATACTCATGCACATATTCAGTTATATTCATATGAAGCATTTACTTGTATTTGTAACTTCCAGTGTGAGCTGAATAATTTCTGAAATTGGGCCTACCAAGGAGAATTCCACTGTATCAGATGTTCAGTTTTAAGTGTTAAAATACATAAATATGCTTATTCATTGCATTATCATTCTGATTACATTTAGTATCAGTAGCTATAAATGTAAAACTATTAATACAGTTAATGGAATTTGTACCCATATAATCATATCCAAAGCAGGTCTTATGTGATTTATTAAAGATTAATGCCGCTTAAGAGCTATACTTTTTTCAAAAGAATGTAGTTCTGTGTGAACAATTTTAATGTGGGCTGTTATACAATACTTAATTTTACCCAATCTCAATTAGTGATGAAGTACCATAGTTAATAAGGAAAAGTTCCCTATTGGTAAAGGCAACAGTTAAACCATATTAAGTCCAGGTCAGATTTTCAGGACATTCACAGCAAAACCAACAGCTCTGAAAAAAACGTGTGATATGAAAATATAATTGCAGTGTTCCTGAAAAAAGTGAAATTTAAAAAATGCCAATGTCCTTCTCAGGTTTCAGTTCTTCTTGGGTGAGGTTAAAGCTGTTTTCATGTTCTGCATATCTGCAAATGTAAGAGGAGGAATTTTCTCTCCTTTCTGTTGAAGTCTTTGGTGGAATGTTGTTCGGTCATCAATTATTTTCTGGGTGGGGAAAAAACAACAACTGTACTTAACTTTTGAAAACTTCAACCAACAATAACACTGTTATGTTGTCAATAGGTAGTTGATGTACATGAAAGTATGGTCAGACCTGCATAGTCTGAAGAAGTGCAGAATCACTTATTTCAACCTGGGGCTGTTTGGCACCCGGGGCAGAGTACACAGCCTGAATGATCTTCATTCTCAGCCTCTCAAACTGCAAAAAAATACTTCTGAATAATCCTTAGCTGCAAGACACTGGATACACTATGTAACCTATGGCACTAAGATGATCCATGTGTATGAGATTATCAGGCAGACATACATACACAGAATGTATGATGTTTTCCCACCTCTGTACAACTGATCTTTTCAAGAGAGTAACTATACAATTACATCCATTACTTAAACAATAACAGATTGATCAGAAGTAAAGCAACAACTGGAAGTATAGAGCAGAGAAAAAAACAGAAAATGATGACTGGAAGAGTTACTTTTTAAATTTTTAACTGCACCAAAAAAAAGAGATTGTGTGTACCCTGGACTGCATTTGCTCCAGGGACACTTTGGTTTTGCTGTGCTGTAGATACAGAGAGTTTATTGTTTCTTGGTTGGCCTGGCCCTCTCTCCTCAGCTCAGTCTGGGCAGCTGTCTCTGTCAGCAGATGCTTCTGGAGCTGCTGCACCTCACTCATGACCTTGGCAAGGGCCTGGTCCTTCTGTGCCACCTCTTCTTTCAGCTGCGCTGTGAGCTACCCAATTGCAAACAATCCGTTACCATGGTTGTATGGCTGTGACTGACATTGTCTTGTCTCATGTAATTGAGTAAACAATGTCGAGTTAGGCAAGGAGGACAAGAGGGACAACAGATGAAAAAAAATACCAAAGGACAAACAGGCTTCTGGCAGTTTGAGCATGGAAGCTTAACCAAACCTGCAGGATCCAAAGTAGCCATCTTAGCCTTTAGAACTAGGAATGCTAATGATCTTGTCATCACCGTTTCAAATGAACTTAAATAGTTCTCAAAATCCCCCATGTATGTCTTTAATTTCATCATACCCCATTTACGATAACTTCAAAATAGCCATTAACCAAAATTTTCCAAGATACACAGATACACAAAAAAGCTATCAAATGTAACATAACAAGAATTTTCTAAACAAATACTTTATAAACCTCTGTAGAGCAGAAGAATTTTATCTAAAAACTGCACAATGTGCAAGCACAACAACACTCAGCTTTCTCATTTCATAAGTTCCTCTTGACCGGTTGAGGACAGATGTTTCCTTAGCCATGGCACCACTGAATTTATACTCAGTCAAGGAAATTCCACTACTTTAAAGGGTGATGGGTCTTTATCATTGGTTCAGAGGTGCAGAGGCAGTTGGTACATGGAGGAAATAACAAAAACCCAGGTTCCATATTAGGAAATTTCTTTTTTTTAATGAGGTGTTTATACATTTGAATTATGTAGTAATATATCTGCATTGTAGAGGAACCCACCATGCAGTAGATGGTCATAACTAAGGAAGTTTTCCTTGCAAAATAAAAATGTTGACACATATAGATTTGCTACTACATGAATGCATACTTGCCGCAGTGTATAATTTTCAGTCTCCAGAGTTGCAAGAACGTCTTCATTGGCTTTGCCCTCTCGTAAACAAGAAAACTGAAATGAAAATAAAAGTTAAGAGCAGAGTCACTCCTATTGCCATGAAAACATATCTGCAACGCTTCAATAAGCAAGACAGCATAACTGAACTCTGTGATATTGATATAAAAACACACACGCACACACTCCCTTTCATTTTTTTCCCCCAGAAGCTTGTTTGTACCTTTCTGGACATGGCCTGTATCTGTGCCAACCTGTCTCCCAGCTCACTCTTCAGCTCCTCTATAAGGCCCCTGGCTTTGGATAACTCCCCCTCTCTGGCTGACAGTGCTCTCCTGAGGGAACAGACTGTGCCTGTAGAAAGCAGAAAAAAAATCTCATCTTTTTTTTTTTTTACTCTTGGGCCCATAATTGGGGTAAGGTGGAAAGTTAAAAACCAAAGCAAAGTGTGAACACCGCCGCACATACCAGTGGAAATCATGTAGTTTCTCTTACTTTCCTCTAACTCTTCCTTCAGTGTCTTGTTAGCCATCTCCACATCTCTCATTTGCTCAGTCAGCGGCACAAAGTTCTCTGTGTTTTCTGTCCTACTCAGGACCAAATGTTCTGACTGTGTTTCAGGGCAGTACAGAGAAGAGAATATGAAAAACATGCTTCTGATTTTATACCTTTCCTATTTCATCTAAAAGAGGTACATATTTACATTATAACCGACTTGTTATATGACCTATTGCTCTTTCAGATATAACATATTCATAAATAAAGGTTACAGTACATTACTTTCATTTAGTAGACACTCTCATCCAGAGCAACTTGCATAGGTTACAAATTTATCCATTTGTATAGCTGGATATTTACTGAGGAATCAAACCAGCAACCTTCTGTTTACAAGCCCTGTTCCTTACCACTATGCTACACTGCTACAATGTTTTGCATATCTCCAAGAAATGTTTGAATGTTTATATTTTGAAAGGATCTGCGGCTGACATTTTTCTAACCATGTTCTGAGGAGGTTCTATTTCTGTCTCACAATGAACGGATTCTCCATCCTGCTGTGTGGAGACGACAGCGCCGATTTCCCGCTGAAGGCCAGACTCTTTCATTCTCTGAATCTCCTCCCTCAGCTCTGTGATCAGATGACTTTTCTCTAGTGCCTCCTCCTCCACCCTGCGCAGCTGCTGGATCTCCACACCCAGCTGCAGGATCAGCTCAGCCTGCATGCAGATGCAGATGACAATAATGGCTTATGTGAATTCACAGATGAAATAGCCCAGTACGACGGTATGAATAGAATGTGTGAAATCTATACTGTATGAACCACTCCAGAAAAATTCTACAGTCTGTTTTAGATCACCATTCTTACTGATTGTCTGCATTGCAGTACAAAAGATAAGGTGACCCTTGTGCCACTCAGTCAGTTGATAAGAGCTGTCTTTTGTTTACCTGAGCTTTGATGACCTCATCATTACGAGCCAAATGAACGTGACTGGTCACTTCTGCCAGTTTCTCCTGCAGCACCGAGATCTCTTGGTCCTTCCTGGAGCACTGAGTCTCAAACTCAGACAGGCGAGTGATTTCCTCACCTAGCTTTAGTAAACACTGTTCCTGTTAAGAGAGAATATAAAGCAATAAACACACACAACAGTTTTGACAGCCACCCCTTATATTTTGCCTTTTTATCTGTGTTTGTCCTCATATACCTGCTTGATTTCTTAAGTATGGATATGTTAAGTATTTTTTTAAAAATCCACCTGTACAGATATTTAGGCAGTGGTCCCCCCCCACCTTCTCATGTATTACAGTCAGGTACCATGGCACTTTCCCTCCTGTGCCATTGGCCAGGGCAGGGTTGGCAGAGGTGGGCTTGTTCTCTTGAGTCTCGCTTACTGATTCTTGGTTCAGATGGGGAACACTGGTGATTCCCTTTTGGGAAGGTAGACATCTGCAGGCTTAAACCAAACGTTGGTCAATCCCCAGTGTAACACAAGCAAAAAAGTTAAATTAAAATTTCTACACTGCTGCCAAAAGTCAACAAGACTGATCAGCAATCGTGTGCACATGAATAATGTTCTTATTCTCTGAGCAATTTGAACCTGTGCTTCAACCATGGACACAGTTTTTACATTTTTACATTTTAACATTTAGTACTGTCATGGATAGAGTTAAAAAAAAGAATCTTTTTACTGCACATTCAGGTTTATTACCAGGACACCTTACACAACACCCTAGAAACAGCATGGCCAAGACTAATGCTTGTGTTTGTAATCGTCAACTATAGAGCTACTATAATCGTCAACTATAGAGTTAGTTCTCCAAGTGTCACTGAACAAACTCATGCGGTGGTGTCGTTGTTACTTTGAACTCTGATTTAGTCCAGCACATATTTTACCCTTGACCCATTGATAACACACATAAAGAGAGAGATTCAGAGATGAGCTACTTTGTAAATCATCTTACCTCTTGTGAAGGGAGCAGGTTTGCTGGTTTTGAGATGCTCTGATGAAGTGTTTGTACATGTTGGAAAGGAGTTATTGCTTTTAATAGATGGCAGGTGATCCAACTCACTCTGACATCCCTGTGGATTCCTTGTCACTGATGATACAGAGTACACCTACAAAGGAGATAAAAGACATTTGTGCTTTAGCTTTAGTATACATACAATGGATACATGCCTCTATTATCAAAACTGACGGTGGCTCTATGATCCTGGTCACCTTGCTGTGTGAGTGTGGAGGGGTCCATGTCTTTGGCAGGAGTGGCTGCATGCTGTAAGTTTTCACACTACCAGAGTGGGCGGTCTTTGGTCTTCCCAAAGGTTTCTGCTCACCAGCTGCTGCCATCACTGTCTCAAGAACGATTGAAGAAACCACAGGAACAGTGTGTCTCTGAAAAGGGAATATGCCCATACCTTCTAGAGGGAACCTGAACAACTATGATTTTCTAAACCAGTAGTACTCATCAAATTTGACAAAGCGCATATGTCATCAAATACTGAATTCTGGCCATAAAGAAATGTTTAGAAATGTCAGAGATTTGCCGACTCACTTGCTAAAATGCTTAAGACATTCCATTATGCATTAAAACCCTCGAATGTATGCAGGTGAAACGCGTTGCAGAAGTCATACTCTTTAGGGGTGTCTGAAAATTGGCGTTGCAGCAACTTGATCAGCATAAGATATAGGCTAAGATTACAACTGCCCTCCCAACAATCAACGTACTGTCCACAAGAGAAAAGATCGCTCCAGTTATTGGGTAGGCCTAATAAAACTTACACAAGTGTAACGGTACGACAAAAGGAAGCCTATGACAAACGCATGATAAATGTTGACGGTACTGTTATTCCTCGCATTACAGGCGACGCATTTTTGATGCTAGCAGCATTTTCAAATAGGCAAAGATACATGTTGTTACGCCCCGATTCATTCTCATTGCCTTTACTAAATGGTGAATTCAATTTTTAAATCTCCCAAGTGTTATTCACAACAACCTACCTGTACTAATAATCTCACAGGTAGCATTTCAATTCACACGTCCCGGTAGAGATTCCTCGATATTCATAGCATAACCTCATAATGGGCAGTTGATCGAAGTAGCGTGTATAATTACTACGAGTCTAAAAATCAAAGGGACAAGTTTGCCTTGAATGTAGAATTGATCCGTCTTTCTACACAAGCCTCTGTGAGTTCGTGTTGCGTCTTCGCGTTGCCAGGTAACAGATATTTGGGTGGGCAAATCTGCAAATCTCTCCTGCAGGTCTGTTGACATACATTATTATATCCGACTATAGTATTATTTCTTGTGATGCTGAGGTCCATCATATAAACGACAGCCAAATTTCTCCTCTGATAGCATATTACGTGAAACTCCATTTAAAACTGACACAAGAAATGTGCAAGCCCGCGTTTGCCTGCTGTGATTCACGATTGGTCAGCAAAAAAGTTATAGCTAATACCTAAAAGACAGGCAAATGTATTTCTTCGCCACTTAACAAGACAAAAAGGGCCGACTGTTTATTTCGCGATGAGTTAATATTGCTAACATTTGAAAACAAAGTAGTCTATGTTTAAGACGTGAATACCTTATGAAATAATGCCTGGCTAGCTTTTGCAGAATATGTAGGTTTTTTTGGTTTTGTTTTCGCAATAACCAGAACTCTGCAAAGCAAGCTGTGGTAGGTAGCTATGGTTACTTGATTTCATTTGCTTGACGATGGAAAGGAAATCAAACCACAAAGAAAAACAAATACTGAGCACAAAGTCGAAAGTAAAATGAACTCTACCTAGCCGGGCATCTTGTGGATCGGAGACAACGACAGCCGAATTGTTTTTAATTTTCCAGGTTTGTTTCATTGTATTTACCCCAAATAGCATGAAACTCTCCGAAAAAAGGACTGAACTACTCATAAGGGTTCGAGTTAGGCTGAGTTAAAGCTAAGTTTTGGATCTTAAGAAGAGGTTGTGTTGTGTTAAGGTTGTGTTGTTCACTAAAATTTCACTGTGTTCCGACAAATAAAGTGTTTGGACAACACCAACAGGTGTACGGTTACTAGCATAGTCTTACGCTTTAAATGTCTGGTGAAATAATTGTCTATCTGAGTGCTTTGTCAGTTAAATTGCGGTTAAGGGGAAGTGAGTGCATGCATCATGCTAATGTATAGGCCTACATGTAAATCCTTATTTTTACATTAAGCTACACTCAGTGGTTTCGCGGACTGTCGTATCCAGAAGGAGTTAGAAAAGTGCATGTACCAAATCTTCGGTATTGCATTCATACGACGTAGGGTTTATGACGTAACACACAACATTTTCTTAAGTAGGCCTACCACCGTAGGTGCAGGGGGTAGGTTGAGGATTTAGAACATTCCCTGAAGGTTCAGGCTGTCTGATTTATTTTCAAGTTAATTGTTCTTTATTGGATCATTTTCGTAAAATAAAGGGACATGCAGTCATGTTTACGTTACGTTAAATGTGGGGATTTCCCAGCTTGCTCTGTTTTCACTTCAGAGCTTCTCTGAAATTGCTTTGCACTTAATGCATATAATAATAATGGGCTCTCTTGTAATTAAAAAAAAAATAATAATATATATATATGTATATATATATATATATATATATATATATATATATATATATATATATATAGTTAATTTTAATCGAATCATTACTCCAAATTTAGTTGCTTTTTTCAGTAACTGTACTTACAGTACAGAATATTGTAATTAAATGAAAATGTATCACTTTCTGTCAAAGAAGCATCAACGTCTGCATATTTTTTTCAGTTACAGGGTGAAACAGCATTTC
This sequence comes from Megalops cyprinoides, assembly GCF_013368585.1. Classification (NCBI taxonomy): domain Eukaryota; kingdom Metazoa; phylum Chordata; class Actinopteri; order Elopiformes; family Megalopidae; genus Megalops; species Megalops cyprinoides. The sequence goes on along the minus strand of NC_050589.1, from coordinate 5,123,029 downwards.
TGCACGAGGGAGAGGTACACCATAATGCTGTGAAACATATTAGGTCTCTCTGATACATTAACAAAATAAAAATACATTAATAAAAAAATTGGAATATAATTTTGAAAAAGAAGCGCAAATCTCTGTACCATGGGAAAACTAGAATTTCAAGTCAGCATATTAACGGTAAGAGACTATTTTAGCGCATGAGACTGAATAAAGATTTTTGGTTGTTTTTATTTGTTCAGTTTGTTCTTATATCTTTTGATGAATGTTAGTGAAAATTATCATGATGGCCAGGAAAATGTCACATCATTGAGAGTAAAACAGTGTTGTGATAATGTTCAGACTGAAAGCCAAAGATAAAGGTGATAAAATAAGACTTAGTTTCTTGAATAAGGATGGGGATTCTTGTTCTTCCATAATATGAAGTTTATCATCATTATGAAGTTTAATAACGCCAGCACTGATTTCCGTAGGAGGTTCCCTTATCCTGCCAGTCTTTATTGTTCTTTGGCCTACCCAAATTCAGACCAATGATAATATTTATAATAACAGAGCTTTTTCATTTGTAAATTCTGACTTCATGTGCAGACAGCATCATTTTTAACAATGTAAATACATTTAGGTATTTCATCTTCTTTTAGGTAAATGTGATGCTCTTTCTTTGTGACATCACCTATGCCTGTGACAGTACACAATATGAGTTTGGTGAAGTATGCTGCTTTATGTGTGAAGCTGGTACGTTGCTTTCTCCTAATAAATCGTAGCTTAGTGCTACATAGTGAGTGGAGGGATACACGAGTTGTAAAATTTAAAAGTGCACTCAATTGTGATTCAATTTAAAACATTTGCATTGCGTTTATTCATTTGGAAGCTGCTTTTATCCAAAAGTGGCTTACAAGTGAGGCAGAGTACAACACAAGCAAAAAGCCATGTAAGGAGTCAACAATATGCATGACCAAGGTTCAATAGTTGATCGGACAAGGGACAAGCTAGCTGATAGAGATGTGGGTGCATGAAACCATAGATTTGACCATTTTGTTAAGGAAAACAAAGTTTAAGACATAAGAAGTTGCTTTTATTGGTAGTTTTTTAGGAGGTCAGGTGAGCATGGAAGAGCTGTGTCTTCAGATGTTTCTTGAAAATGGCAGATGCTGCTATATTTTAATGTCTACTTTTCCATTAGGGACACGCGTTGTTGAGCACTGTTCAGAAAACACCAACACGTCATGTACTCCGTGTAGTGCGGGAACTTTCATTGATAGACACAGTAATTTCATGAAATGCTTTCCCTGTGCAGTCTGTGACCCAGGTGAGAATCGTTTCATCCTTATCAGAATGTTTTTATCAATGACTTGATGAATATGAAAGGTAATTCGCTGCAATTTTGAGAAAGTTACATGAAGGTAACAATTGTGACATCTCAGACTACAGAAATTCTACCTCATGGAGATAAATTGTAATAATTCTCCATTCTTCCACAGGCCTTAATTTAAAAATATATGAGGAGTGCACCTCTACCTCAAATACAGTGTGTAGTCCTTTGGATCAGCACTTCTGCACTGAACGGGATGAGAAGGGGAGCTGCAGGAAAGCAGAAAGACACAGAATCTGCGAGCCCGGACAAATTGTCAAACAGACGGGTATGATCTCTATATCTATTTATCTGTCATGCAAAAGAGACTAATATTTATGATAAAAACATACACACAGTAAAGGTTTATGTTTCTTAAAACTGTTGGAATGAATTCTGATATTTGTAGGAACAGCATCTACTGATACCATATGTGAAGATTGCGGCAATAAAACCTTTTCAGATGGCCTCTCTACATATTGCAAACCACACAGAGAGTAAGTTTGCTCACATTCCTGCATTTAATCCCTAGTTCTGTTATTGTCCAGAATAGAAGTCAGTGTGGTGCTCATTAAAATGTACAGATTGGGAGTTTATGATCATCATGTCTTGTTTATTGATGTTGAATAAAATATTTAATAGGACCTAAATATAACTACTTTTTACATTTACTTTTGTTACAGTTGCAGATCTGAGGGACTTGTTGAAGTGCAACCAGGAAACCGTTTCTCTGATTCCGAATGTGGACAGCAATCTATGACTGGTCTCATAGTTGGGATTTCTGTGTCACTTGGAATAGTTCTGTTAATTGCAGCAGGAGTGATACTCTTTATACTTGGAAAAAGTAAGTCATTCCTTCTAAGCTGTAATACTTAGACTTTTATTTTTTGATTAATAATCAAGATTGATGAAGTGGCAGTTTGTCCTCCCTATGTTCAGTGAACTAATCCCTAATATTTCTACTCTCAGAAGTCAGTGGTCATTCTTAAATATGACTTTGTTTTATAAGGAATTTAAAATTTGAAATAGAGTAACATGTTGATGTATTGCAGTTATTCATATAAAAATGCATTTGTCTTCTAATTTCAGGAAGAGGACAGAAGATGGTATGTTGAGAAACTTCTTTTTTCCCATGTGCCAAAATTTATACATTTCAAGGCCATATTTTCATCTGCAATAAATGTAGTTTGTGTAGTGAATTCTGCATTCAATGACAAGTGTTAAAATATTTCTAAGCCTGCACAGATGTGAATACTGAAATTAGTGAATACTGAAATGAGTTAAATTTTACATTTTATTAGGCACAATCTTACACAGTAAACAAGGGGACACCCAAACTACAACAAGGTAAGTCAACACCAGAGGCCGGGATAACAATACTGACTAGTAAAATATAAAATCTTTTCTAAACATCAAATGTAAAATGAATTGCTTGGGATAGTCTTTCTGATACCAGAAATGCGCTGAAGGTGGAAATGGGGATACAACACAACTTGGCCAAACAGGACCACCACTGTTAATATAGCCATTTCAGCAACTTAAACCCTATATAATGTTTTTAATGATTTGCTTGTCCAGTTAAATTCACTATGTGATTGTTGTAGGCCACAGACAATTGATTTATATGACTAAATTAACCTTAAAACCTGAATAAAGGATAATTAATTATGACATAATATGACAAACTGACTTAATCTAGGAAAAAAACAGAGAACAAAAGATGATTTTTTACATTATATTTAATTGCATTTATATTTTTCTTAAGACAAAATAAACAGATTCTGTTCCTTGACAGTCTAATGGGGACCTTATCAGTCTCTGGGTTGCCACAAGGAAATGCTCATGGGCATGGACATAAGTAGACGTGAGAATCAACATATTGCCATGCACCTCATGTTTTAAACATATCACATATTTTCTGCAACAATTTTTGTACACAGCGTTTCCTTTATAGTATTTTGCATATCAACATTGCCCCCTGGAACATGAGAACTGTTAATGTTTAGACTATGTAGATAATGTGTTCAACACAATATTCACTTGACACAGTTAATTGATGGACTGGTGAATCTACCACGAAGTCAACAGTGATTGTCCGTTATTAAGGAGCTGATGTTATGCTACTTGTGTTCATTGTTGGTTCAATCAGCTTTTTTTCGTTATTTTTGTCCAGTTTCATCCACGCTTAAGGAACAAAGTGAGCCTCTGACATAACCGAATGCCTCAGCTTAAGTATCTGAACATAAAGGGAAACCGCAGTGAAAATTGAATTGGCTGAAGAAACAAAAATGGCTGATCAAAGTACTTCGCATTGTACAGTGGACAAGACTGAATATTCTTCATCTGGATTTCCACTGCAAATGGGAGTGTTTGGGGAGAGTAGCTTGGTGGCTAAGACGTTTGCTTTTGCTGTGTTCATACTGCAAGTTTTGAATTGTTGCTAAATGTAATCTAATGGTTTAACACACTTGTTAGCTTTACCTGGTAGTTTGTACCTTGCCTGGCCAATTTGAAACCTGGTCATGCAGTTCTTCTAATATTGTTAACTCCATGTGGTTTTTTGCTTGTGTTGTATTGTGCCTCGCTTGTAAGTCGCTTTGGATAAAAGCATCTGCCAAATGAATAAATGTAAATGTTCATATTCGTTCATATTCAGAGCGTGGTATGAAATTGGTGATTCCAAAAATACAGGAAGTTACGTAAAAGCACAGAAAAGCAACGACAGTTTTGTTATATGCATTTTTGTTCCTTTGCTTTGAAAGTCAGTCTGAATAACAGTATCTGCCAAATGGCTAGATGTGTAAATGTAAATGAGGCAGACATGCCAAAGGCCCAGTGCCTTGCTGTGTGTTTCATACAAGGCTTTTTAATTATTTATCAGTAGCAACATTCTGAGTTTTGGAAGCTTCCCTCATGACACCAGTTTTGGGGTAATGGTGTAAAGTGAAATGAAGAACGTGTCCCTCTGTTCTAGTAGCACTTGTGTAGTACTAGAGCTTCACTTGCAGTGACTGTGATTCCATAGCATTTATGGTGCATAACATTTATATTTCTTCCTTTTCCATCTAATCGAGTATGTTATATGCTATAATGTATCCCTGAAAATGTAATATGTTATAATACATATTACATGAGATGTATGCAATCAGAGTACGTAAGTGTATGATGTACAAATTGTATATGTGTGAAATCATTCAGCTTTGTGGTGTCGTTCAAATTCGGTTCAATCCCAGCCATGTCATCAGCCATCAATGACTGGGAGCCCACAGCAATGGAACAAATTGCCTTCATTCTGCTAGGGTGCGGATATCAGCAGCAGTTGATGGGGTGCGGATATCAGCAGCAGTTGATGGGGTGCGGATATCAGCAGAAGTTGATGGGGTGCGGATATCAGCAGTAGTTGATGGGGTGCGGATATCAGCAGGAGTTAATGGGGTGAAGATATCAGGAGTCGATGGGGTGCGGATATCAGCAGGAGTTGATGGGGTGCGGATATCAGCAGGAGTTAATGGGGTGCAGATATCAGGAGTCGATGGGGTGTGGATATCAGCAGGAGTTGATGGGGTGCGGATATCAGGAGTCGATGGGGTGCGGATATCAGCAGGAATTGCTTGTCTTCATACTCTTAGGCACTCTGTGACTCATCAGGTGCATGCAAGTTGCTCGGATGATGTCAGTGATATCTGATTGGTGCTTAACTCTCTATAGTGGGCTGGGCAACTTGCAGGGTGAAAAGATGTGGTTACAATGTGAGTGGATTGACGGATTGCATTTGCTACACCCCAACACTCCCACAGTAAATATCATAGTAAGACAAGCAAAATAGGGGAAAAGGCATGAAACGTTTTCCATGTGTCAATGAGAGTATTCACTAAACAGTGACACAAAGTGAAACTTTTGCAACTTATTGAATGAGTACTTTAATTACATTGTACAGCCCAATATATTTACTGATATTTTTATTTACTGGATATATTTATATTTGTGGGTTAAGTGCCTTGCCCAAGTGTACAAAGCAGTGTCCCAGCAGGGATTCAAACCAGCATTCTTTCAGTTATCAACATGTTCCTTTTGTTGAGGTAATTCACCACCTTTTAATGCTTTTTATACATTAATCACAGTCATTATGATATTAATCATGATTACTGTTATACTAACCACAGTTATTGATGTATTAGCTGAAGTTATTGATATATCAGCCACCTACTCCATATCTACTATTTATGTGGAGGTATGGAAGTGTATAAGGGAAGCAGGAAATCCAATATCTTCGCCTTAAACAACAATACATATACATATGCATCATATTATACTTTGTATGCATGCGAGCAGAAACTGAACAGGTCAGAAGTGCACAGGAGACCGTGAGAAGGTGTGCAGCTGTGAGATATCTCAAAGTAGAATCAAGAGGGAGTAGAGAGGAAAAGAGTTCCACATATGTGCTGTAAGTTACAAAGTAAGGCCTGTTGTTGGGGAGTGAAAATGGGAGTTGGACACTGCCCAGAAGGTGGACCTTGAGTGTAAGATAAAAAAAAATAATTGGGTTCTGTGAGGAGGGGGTTGCAAGGGGGCTCTTTGTTCAGTGCTATAAAAAAGACTGCTTAGTGCCTTATGTTTTTTAAGATACTCTCTGATTCTGCTGACTGTACATCTATGAGACATCTATCTCCTGCAGATCTGCAAGTCTTATGGATAAGTATTTGGTTTCTGCCATTACTAGTATTGTTATTGTTTAGTGTTGCGTTCAGTCTACCTAATTGAAAGAACCCGTCGTGTTTTATTGTTAGTGTAGTTGGCATTGATTTAGAGGTGATGTAGGAGAGGGGGAAGAGACAAATTTTCTCCTACACTTACCAGTACACAACAGAACTACTTGCTTTAACATATTTAATCAGTAAGAGATTTTTATGTATATGCGTGTGGAAGTGTGTATGTAAATTGAAGGTCCTCTGTTGACTTCCATTTACCATCTTTCCAACAATCAGTGTATCCAATACTGTTTATTTGAATCAGATTAATTTTATTGGTAATTGTCTGAAGGTATGAAGTAAGGCCAGACGTTAACTACTGCCTCCCCTGTGTAATTAGCAGGACTGTAAAACAGGTGTGTGGTTGCTGTTGCAGTTAATTTTGTTTCCGGCTATGCTAATGCCAGTTGCTGTTTTGCTGTTTTACAATAAACAGTGTTTTTAAGACTTCCCGTGCTACTCCTGTTAACATTCCTTAAAATTACATTCATCGTTAACAGAAATGCAAAAACCTGTGTCTGCCAGGTGTGTTCATGATGATAGCCTGGTCAGGAAACTTATTTTATTTTACATAAGAACATATGACGAGAACGGGCCATTCGGCCCAACTAAGCTCGCCATTACAATTGAAGAGCATCCAAAACTGCATCAAATCTGGACTTGAACACAGCAAGAGTCTCTGCATCAAATACGTGACCTGGCAACCTATTCCATGTATTGATAACTCTTGTGTAAAATAGTACTTCCTTACATCAGTGCGGAAATTACTCTTCACTAGTTTCCATTTATGTCCCCTTGTTCTACAGACTGAACTCACCCTAAAAAATGTATTGTAGTTATCTTTGTTGAGTCCTTTTATACATTTAAAAACCTCTATTAGATCACCCCTAAGTCTCCTCTTGCTAAGTCTAACTAAATAGGTTAAGTAACTTGAGACATGTGACGTCAGCCGCTGCTTCTTTTCGCACTGCGGTCCATAAACTAAGCTCGCACAGAGGTGAGTCGGAGGAAGACATTTCATATGCAGCTTTGGCACGTGGACTACGGGCGCCCGATCGACCAGAAGGGGTCGCTGTTGCTAATGGGACCGAAGCCCCTGCCGACGTACCCACCCCTATCCCCGGCGGAACGAAGCCAATGTGTTGTCCCTATGAGCTCCCGGTCACTGTCAGCTACTGACACGGTCGGGATCGAACGCGGGTCGTGGCGTTCAGTCTACACTCGGAACTAGTTTTACCGACTGAGCCCGAAGTGTCCATGTCACTTTAATTTCGCCAACCCGCCTTGAAGTACGACCAAGCCTTTGCGGACATTCTAAAACGCCTAACGCGAAACGGCTTAACGTGGTTTAATGTTCCAAAACAGCGATCAATGATCACCAAATTTCTCTTAGGCATCTCTTGTCATAAACACTTCCACCTGTCAAAAATTTCTATTAAATGAATATAATTAAATGAATTTAAATCATCTACTGATACCGTATGTGGAGACTGTTTTGGTAATACCTATTCAGATGGATTTTTTACATCCTGCAAACCCTACACAGAGTAAGACTGCTCATAATCTTCAATTTAGAATGTTAGTAGGCCTATCTGTAGTCCCATTTAAAATGTATAAAATGAGAGCTGCAAGTCCTATGTTCCTGTGTATTTACCGTATGTAAACACTACATTTTGAGCGAGTTATATATTTATTTATTCTTGTCTAGACTTTATGAAGTGAAACCGGGAAACGCTTCAGCTGATGCTGAATGTGGAGAGAAGTCTTCAGATGGTTCCATTTTCAGAGATGTATTTGGGAGTGTAATGCTAGTAGTTGCTGGAGGTGTATTGTTTTTTTTTTCCTCAAAAGTGAGTTCTATATGGCAGTTTTTCGTTACGAAACTTGCCAGAGTGGCAGTGTAAGGATTGCTGTCCTTCTTATATTCATTGAACCAAAATATTCATACTATTACCAGGAAAGTCAGTGGTCAGCATACGAAATAGTAAATGAATTCACAGGGCAATACATGAAAAAAACGTAGTTGTATTGCCGGGTCTATTGTCAAAATAAAATAAACCTTTGCATGCTGTCATTGTTGGGATGGTTCCAATAGGAGTAGCAGCAGTCACTGTATAGTCATTTTAGAAAAAAAAATATTCCTGCCATATTATAATATGCATTTTAAATGTAATTTATTGATTGGCAAAATGGGAATAGTTGGTGTATAATTTACTGTCCTTACTTTGTTCATAAATTTTCATTTCATTCATTTTCATTTTTCAATCAGTACAGTCTGTGGTCATCACCAGCATCTTAAATGATCACAGAATGAATTGAAATGCTAAGATGCTAGCCTAACACCCTGTTGAATTACTTCATAATTTCATTTTTATATTAATCTGTATTTTTATTTCAGTGTACAGGAAACAGAAACTGGTATGTTGAAACATCTCTCTGTACATTTTACACCTAGTTAAATTAAACATTCTCTGTGCTCATTTTTTAAATTTCTTCTTGATCAACGGAGTGTTAAAAAATTACTTCTCTGGTTTTATAAGTAATGCTGAGTTTGTTTCCATTTTACTAGGGAACACCACCAAGTGAAAGAATGAATGGGACGCAAGAAAAACATACAGGTAAGAAGCTGTGTGTGTGTGTGTGTGTGTGTGTGTGTGTGTGTGTGTGTGTGTGTGTGTGTGTGTGTGTGTGTGTGTGTGTGTGTGGAGGGGAAGTTTATGAGGTGTGGGAACCAAAGCTGTGGATCCTGGTTACTGACATTGCCTAAAATGTATGAGCACAATATGTATGAGGCAAATGTGCTGCCATTGAGAGTTATGAAGTACTACTACCACTGAGTAGAAAAGTGCCTGGTAATATAATTCAGCTGATATTGTACTGCTTATGTCTACTGGTGGTTCAGACAGCTTTCTTTTAATTATTGTTTCAGATTCACCATTTTTGGGCAACACAGCTGAGTCTGCCACTGTCAATAAAGGCAGCAAACATTTCTCTTCCGTTCTCTAAATAAGAAAAAAGAAGTGAAAGAAGAGTGGAGGGAAACTATTGTGACTATTGCTCTGCTAAGAAGTTGCAGCTTGACTAATTTTCATTAAAACTGAAAGACTAGATTATTACAAATGTTCTATGCTTTGTACATCTGGATTTACACCTTAAAAGGCACATATTTTGTGCAGTCTATTAGTTGCACACCCCATCTCTTTCACAAGTAGTTAATTGCATATTAGTCTTTATGTTTGAAATATTAATACATTTAATTGATTAATGCATTTTTTTCCATAATGCTACCTGAACCTTAAACACTACACAAGAACACATAGCGCGGTGGTTTGTCCCTGTGTCTCCCTATGACATGATTTTATGTACAGATGGCATTTTTGATCATTACAGAGTACTGCTGTTATGGCCATATGGGGATTGATCTCGATAGAACTTATGCCATATCAATTCCACTGGCATTGATTATGATTCCATACTTTTTGTTACACCAAACAACTGTATTTTTTCTTATTAAGTAATATTTTATATTTTCTGAAGCATATACAAGTAGATACAAGTATATTATATACAACGTGTATATTTGTAAAACCATTCAATTTTGTGGCTCCATTCAAATTCTGTGATTATTTGAATATATATTTTATCACCAAAATTAATTACAGGAAGAAAAGTTGCCAACAGGTTTATTCCTTCATTTCAAAGGAAAAACTTGTATCTGCAACTTTTCTACTTTTGCCTGGTTTTTTTGAAAAATTTGAATGAATTTCAATAAAGACAGTTACACGTGTCGATGATAATATCTACTGAATGAAGAGTGTCACAAAATTAAACATAAATGGAAAGTTTCAAAGTTGCATACCTATTGCCACTTAGCAAAGGAGGACCTTGTGAAGGAGAACATCACTGAAATTAACTGCTTGCTTTAAAATGTTTCATTAGTAACCTGTTTATCCATGTATTAATGCATGTGTGGTGGAAATTTATGTGTAAATGTGTTAAATTGAAGATCCTCTGTTGACTTCCATTAACCATCTTTCCAAATGATCAGTGTATTCAATACTGTGTGTGTCTGAATCAGATGCATTTTATTGGTAATTGTCTGAAAGGAAGGAAGGCCAGACATTAGCTACTGCCTCCCCTGTGTAATTAGCAGGACTGTAAAACAGGTGTGTGGTTGCAGTTGCAGTTCTGTTGAACTTTAAAAATGAATAATGTTTTTCCTGCTGTTTTATATCTGATGCATCTCACAATGCCAATTTTGATGCACATATTTCTGCAATTTCTCAGGTGAAAATAGACTATGATTTAATATCCACTTAAAACCTTCAATTTCACACTTATATGAAGTGCAACTCTTAGATACGTTTTAGATGTTGAAAGATATGTGGCTGTTTTTTTTTTTTACAACCATGTTCTGAGGAGGTGTCTTGCAGTGAATGGATTCTCTATCCTGCTGTGTGGAGCCATCAGCGGCAGGTTTCCATTAAAGACTGGGCCATGTCATTTCCTGGGTCTCCTCCCTCAACACCTCCTGGTGCAGACAGCATAGAGAGGGGGGACAAACGGAACAGCCAGCTGTGTGTGATATCATGCTATTCCCTTGTGATTCACATTTAATTTCCGGCATACAAAATTAAACCTAGTGACCAAGGCACAGACACACTGTTGGAGTGGACACCTTCTGCTCCAGGGATTATAACCTTTAACATCGGGTCTCCATTTAACACGAAACTCATGTTACTTCATTGTTAACCACATGCATAAACCTGTGTCTGTCAGGTGTGATTCACAATGATAGCCTGGTCAGGAAACTTATTTATTTCATATAATATCTTTACAATCTTTACAATGTTATCCATTTATACAGCTGGATATTTACGGAGGCAAGTGTGGGTTGTTAAGTACCCTTGCCCAAGTCCCAGCGGGAATCGAACCGGCAACCTTTTGGTTACTGCCGCCCTATATAATTAAAGTATATAATTAAAGGCCTGACTAATTAAAAAAAACATGGCCTATCTGGACAAAATTTACTAACGTTAATCGTTAGTTATCTTTTGGCAATCAGCATCACTGCGACGAAGCGTTGCAATAATTGCGATTCGAATTTATTCACTTTGAGATCAAAGTCGACCAAGAAACCCTGCAGTAGCTCCTTCCTTTCGACAGATGGCGCAGTGGCTGAGTCGCCATTTGAGGGCCGGTTTAAAAAAAGATGGGAATTACGCCAAGAATCCATCATGCGTAAACCGAAAGTAAAAAAGGGAGACTTGCGGAGTTGGCTGTGACCTCGCTGTGGACCTGAGACAAAAACACTTTTTACCAGGAAAAGGTATGTGCTTATTTTCTTCACCTCTCAGACCATGAAGACCTCCGAAGACCTAATTACTAAAAGCAAATAAACTCTGGCTTTTTAAAGTTTTGGCTCATCTTAAGTAGTGAACAGTAGGCGTAGGAAGCTAGCAAAATGCATTTTGGCTAAGGAAATTTTCACCTTTTCGACGAAAAGACAAACAAATGTAGCAAACATTATACGTAATAGTGAATTTTATAACTTATAATGAATAGTTCAGAAAATGAATTATTTATTATAGGCACATTTCGTCGAAATAGTCGCGACGTACCTAGTTAGCCTTCTTGCACTACAGCGGGAGTAGAACAAGGAAGCCTGGAAAGAACTCTTACAACGGCGGGGTTGCAGTTTAAGAAACCCGTGAATACAGATATGTGTGTCTGTCAGGAGGTCGTACCGTGTAGCGTCTTTTGCGCTGTCGTCATTCCATCGTCTGATACTGTTTTGATTTTGTGAGGTGTTCACATGAGTCTGCTGTTCCACTGATTGGTGTTTAATAGAGCTAATATATATATATATATGTGTGTGTGTGTGTCATTTGATTGTGGCTATATACATGGATATAATACATATATATATTTATCAAATGACAACAGAACATTCTGATAGCAACTTCAGCTGTGTTTGAGGAACTTGACAATAACTGATACAGTTTTACTTTCTGTTAAAGAAAAGAATGACTTGTATACTATGTTCTCTTCTAGGCTGAAAAAAGGGAATCAGTGCGTCTGCAGATGGGACAACTAAATCCATAATGTTATCAAAGATAGAAAACAGGAATGTTTTCTTTTCTGAGAGAAACACTGATCTTAAATCATGCAGCATTTACATTGTAAAGGCACTATATTGACAGTAAGGAAGTATATTTTAACACCAGTTTGAATACATCTGCTCCCTTTTTAGTTTGTTTAGTATGTTTGTCTGTAAATGTTTTCATCAATGTAAGTGAATTTTGTGATTTTTCTAATGTCAGACATTGAAATCAGTAAAAATGGCTTGTGTATACTGTTTACACATCAGATGATTTCAAACAGGAGAATTGGGATTAAATCCACATTCTCTGTTAAGATTAATGTGTAAAATGCAATTTCATTTTACACATTAATCCGATTGGAGCAATTCAGGTGAAGTACCTTTCCTGAATGTCTTTTTGCTACCACCGAAAACCTGCAACATTCTGGTTCCAGTTCCAGTTCCTTCACTATGATTTAACACAAAAATCAAAGGCAAATCCACATGCCTAGTGTTCCTCTATAATCTCAGCGATTACTAGTCTTTACAGATTTCACATAGTCTGTGTTATCAAACCACATTATTTAAATCACTAATCATGGTGATGACATCAATTCATTTTTGTAATTTTAATTGATTTGAATTGATTGAATTTAGATCATTATTTTGAATAATATAAGTGCATTGATATTTCCTCCTTAGATCAATACATTACTCCTGCTTTGTGATGTTGCCTATGCCTGTGGCCGTGCAGAATATAAAATAGGTGAAGAATGCTGTCCTATGTGTAGTCCTGGTAAGTAAATGTTTTGTTCAGCTCCAGATTTTAGTGCAGCAGATGTAGGCTTATATAGGATTTTCCGAGTCTGTTTAAACTCTAGACAGTCCACCTAGCCATTTTTTGTATTGGCTAGTCAGGAAAAGACTAATACAGGAGCAGGAGAAATGCAACTGCAGAGACCACACAGCAGCACAGATGGGTTTTGAAGAAACAAAAGTAACTTTTACTGGAACCTTGTGCACAAGAACATACACATAGCAGGGCAGCTCAAGACTGAACAAGGAAGGAGGCAACAGGGTTTATATAGAACACAACACATGACCAGACTAACTAGCAAAAGACAAACAGGCAGGAATGAAACAGACTGAAACACTGTGACAAACCGGCAGAAAAACCAAGCAGATAGAGGGGTATAAATACACAGACTGCTGATGAGACAACAGGGAACAGGTGTGCAGGATGGGCTTCAGGTGGTGGGTGTGGCAGCAGGGCAGATAGGACAGGAGGTGGGGCGATGGCTGAAAACAAAAGCAAAAGCACATGCACACAAGAAAAACCAAACAAATGGCACACCCACACTGACAGACAAAAGCAACACAAGCAGGACATCACATGAAAGGACTGACACATTTGCCCAAGGGTACAACAGCAGCACCCCAGCAGGGAATTGAACTTGCAGTCTCTCGGTTACGAGTCCTGTTCCTTATCACTGTGCTACACTGTATTTTATGTCTTTTTTTAGGGTCTCATGTTTATAAGCACTGTACAGAATACACCAGCACCTCATGTGTGCCTTGTGTTGGGGAAACTTTCATTGATGAGCCGAACGGTCTTTCTCAGTGCTTTCGCTGTGCAGTCTGTGACCAAGGTGAGAAGATTTGTCTTCTGCAAATGTATCCATTCTTGATACACATATAACAGCTACAACATTGCCTGTTTTTGGTGAAGATACCGTAGCTCGAACAGGTAACAAAAACTCCTACCTTTTCTGACCACAGAATTTTCACTTCTTGTTACAATTACAATAACTTGGCCCTCTAACACCCTACTAGGTTAAAGTGTAATTTCATTTTCGGAGAGTGTAGCTTTCTCAGGTCATGGAAACTCAGTCACATTTTTTTACCAGAGAATTTGAACCTCTCATTACAATTATATTAACTGGACCGATATCTGAAACCCTCATCTTATTGTGTAATTCTGCATTCCTCCACAGGCCTTGGTCTGAAAACATATAAGGCGTGTACCCCCACCTCAGACACAGTATGTGGCCCTTTGGACCAACACTACTGCATTGATCAAGACAAGAAGGGATGCAGAGCAGCCCAGAGACATACAAACTGCAAGCCTGGACAATTCATCAAACAGAACGGTTTGATTTTACTTCTCATTTTCCTGTTAAACTGACATGTTTTCTGTTTTGATCAGAAGGTAAAATACATGGAGGAAATTCCTGAAAATGTTTTAAACATAATTTTAAATGTTTAATTGGACAGGAACATCATCTACTGATACCATATGTGGAAACTGTCTGGGTAATACTTATTCAGATGGATTTTTTACATCCTGCAAACCACACACAGAGTAAGTTTGCTCATAATCTTCAATTTAGTCTGTTAGTAACTACTTTTGTAGGCTTATTTTGAGTCACAATGAAAATGTATAGTGAGAGTTACTACAGTATGTTCCTGTGTATTTATCTTATGTAAATGCTACATTTGGTCTCATTTCGAGATAATTCTGTATTTATTTATTCTCGTCTAGCTGTAAATCCAAGGGACTTCATGAAGTGAAACCAGGAAATCCTTCAGCTGATACTGAATGTGGAGAGAATTCTTCCGTTGGCCCCGTAGTCGTAGCTGTGATTGGAAGCTTAACTGGAATAGTTGTTGCGACTGTTTTTTTTTTCTTGATAAATAGTAAGTTGTTCTGTATGGTTTGTTTTTCAGTTTTTCATAAACAATCTGAGTCACAGTATAAGGATTGCTGTCCTTCCTGTACTCACTCAACCAGAATCTTCACGCTATCATTAGTAAAACCAGTGGTCAGCATACTGAATAATAAATGAATTCACATTTGCTTGCTTGGGATATTTGCAAAAGGAGTTGCAGGAGTCACTTTGTTATTCTAAGTTATTCCTCCCTCGTGAAAAGATAAATTTCATATTTATTTTTTGATAAACACTTACTTTGTTCAGTTAACTTAAATTTTCATATTTAAGTCTGTACAATCTGTGGTTGTCATCAGCTTCTGAAATGATTACAAAATCAATTAAAATGCTAAAATTAAATTACTGTAGACATTCAGATGTAAAATAATGTGTTTTTCACCTCAGGGTGGAGGAAACGGAAACAGGTGAGTTTAAACTGACACCCAGTTAATTTAAATACTTCAATGAGAGAATGTCTTAATTTGTGTTTTTTTTATTTATTTTTGATTGACAGTGTTTTATAGGTAATACTGAGTTTTTTCCATTTTACCAGGGAACGCAACCAAGTGAAACAATAACTGGGATGCAACAGGCTGCAGGTAAGAAACTGAGTGTGTGTGTGTGTGTGTGTGTGATGTCATGGCCAAGACAGTATGAGGTCAATGTGTATGAGGAAAGTGTGTTGCTAATTAGACAGTGATGGAGTACTGCTACCACTGAGTAGAAAAGTGCCTTCAGATATAATTTAGATGATATTGCACTGCATGTGTCTACTGGTGGTTCAGTCAACTTTCTTTTTTTATTTAATTATTGTTTCAGATCCACTGTTGGTGGACAGCGTTGCTGGGCCTGCCACTGATTCCCTCCAAATGCAGTGAACATTTTTGCTCAGTCTTCTAAATGAGAAATGTGCAGTGGTTATCTGGAGGGGAAAAGGGTGTGAACATCCCACTGCTAAAAAGTTGCAGCTTGCTTCATTTTAAAACTGTAAAACTGAAACTGCCTCCATGGAGGTTTTCCAACAGAAAGACTGGATTACTGCAAACGTTCTGCACTTTGGACAGCAGATATTATTTTCATTTTCTTCGTCTGGATCTCCACATTAAAAGGCACATAGGTAGTGCTGTGGTACTACCTGGTGATATCTGGAATAATAACCATCGAGTGGGTGACACTTGATAGTGGTCTCACATACACGCACCATATAGCAATGGTTGCAGGACCTGCAGATTCCTCCTTTAAAGGAAAGATTATACTTTATTGTATGACGTGGTGAGAATGTGATTTGTAAAATTGAAAAGGCAACTTGTCTTTATTACATCAATTTATAAACTGAACTGCAGAACTGCCCACTGTGTTTTTTGTATTGCAGTAGGGGAGATACCCCTCAATTATCATATAGAGGCTAAGTTAGTGCTCACAAGTTTCCTACATTACCTCATTAAAATACAATAAAAATTACACAGTAGTGCACTGATAAAGGTTGTCCTTTATCCTTTATTAAAACATAATTAAACATTATGTGTTAAAGGGTTTACTGTTACCTTATAACTTGGCTAAAACTACAACATTGTCCATTTACACTGAGAGGTGGCTACTTATGCCAGGTGTCTAGCTATACAGAAGTTGCAGTGGAGAGGAGTCCTGAGGTTGGCAATCAATGTGTTGTATTACAGCCAAATCTTAGTAAGCATGAAGGATGTCTCCCAAAGGATGAGAGCACTCATTTTAAAAAGCAGTTATATGCATTATGAGAATGGCAAACAATCAACAAGATACCAACAAAAGAATAACTATGAACAAGATAAATACTTACTAGTGTTGTGAAACTGTATGCAATTAGGTTAAACATGTATAGTTGCAAGCAAAAATTCTACCAATTAAGACGTGTGGAAGTGTACCCTGCCTGAAGGTACGTGCAGTAAACTGAACAAGCCTGTTGGTCCACTGAACAAGGTAAAAGGTATCAGCAAATTTTATTGGGACGTGTGAATGGCAATGCTCTACTTGATTGACTGAAGACTGGGCCGTGTCATTTTCCGGGTCTCCTCCCTCAACACCTCCCCCACCCTGTACAGGGTCTGGATCTCCTCCCCCAGACACAGGATCAGCGCAGTCTGCTGGTGCAGACAGCAGAGAGAGGGGACAAACGGAACAGCCAGCTGTGTGTGATATCATGCTATTCCCTTGTGATTCACATTTAATTTCCGGCATGCAAAGTTAAACCTAGTGACCAAGACACAGACACACTGTTGTAATGGACACCTTCTGCTCCAGCGATTATAAAATGATTCCTTTAACATTAGGTCTCCATTTAACATGAAATTACATTCATGGCTAATAGATACGCATAAACCTGTGTCTGCCAGGTGTGATTCACCATGACAGTCTGGTCAGGAAACTTAATTATTGCAGCTAATGTTAGAAAGTTAAGCAAATGTTTTGTGTAAAATTAGCAAACAAACTTTTTATTTGTCTAGTAATTTGTTCGATATTTATGATGTCTGACAGCACTACCAGTATGTTATAGAATACTTAAAGGCCTGACTAATTTATTCAAAAAATACTTGGCCTACTTAGAATTTTCTTTGAACGTTACATTAGTCAACTTTTAGCGATCAACGTTACTTCAGAGGTGTGCAATCGCTGAAATTCAATTTTATTCATTTTGAGATGAGTCTACCAAGAAAACGAGAAATAACCAACTTCTGACAGATGGCGCAGGAAAAAATACGGGAATTGAGCCGAGAGTAAATAAATAACGAAGTATAAAACGAAAGTAGAATTAAGTAGTGGATGTGGATCTGAGACAAAAAACACTTTTTCCAGGAAAAGGTATGTGTTTATTTTATTTTTATTTTTTTTTTATCTATAATGCCATGAAGACCTTCGGAGACGTAATTACCAAAACAAGTTAACATAATTTTGCCTCATATGAAGTAGCGAACGGTAGACGTAAGCAAGCTAGCAAAACGCATTTTGGCTAAGGAAGTATTCACCTTTTCGACAGCAGGGCAAATTTTTATGTCTTTCTTTTTAGGGTCTCTTGTTTATAAGCACTGTATAGAATACACCAGCACCTCATGTGTGCCTTGTGTTGGGAAAACTTTAATTGATGAGCCCAGTGGTCTCACTGAGTGCTTTCGCTGTGCAATCTGTGACAAAGGTGAGAATAGAGTTGTTTCCTGCAAATGTATCAAATCTTATATAATCACAGAACTTGCATCTGTCATTACAATTACAAAAAATGGACCTATATCTAAACCTTCCATAGCTTAATATGTAATTCTGCATTCTTTCACAGGCCTTGGTCTGAAAATATATAAGGCGTGTACACCCACCTCAGACACAGTATGTGGCCCTTTGGATCAACACTACTGCATTGATCAAGACAAGAAGGGATGCAGAGCAGCCCAGAGACATACAAACTGCAAGCCTGGACAATTCATCAAACAGAACGGTTTGATTTTACTTCTCATTTTCCTGTTAAACTGACGTTTTCTGTCTTGATCATAAGGTAAAATGCATGGAGAATGCTTTAACCGCACCTTTAAATGTTTACTTGGATAGAAACAACATCTACTGATACCATGTGTGGAGATTGTCAGGGTAATACTTACTCAGATGGACTTTTTACATCCTGCAAACCACACACAGAGTAAGTCTGTTCATAATCTTCAGTTTAGTCTGTTAGTAAGTCCTTTTGTAGGCTTATTGTATAGAATGAGAGTTAGTGCTGTGTTCCTGTGTATTTATCCTGTGTAAACACTACAACACATTTGGTCTCATTTGGAGCTAATTCTGCATTTATTTCTTCTTGTCTAGCTGTAAATCCAAAGGACTTTGTGAAGTGAAGCCAGGAAATCCTTCATCTGATGCTGAATGTGGAGAGAAATCTTTGGATGGTCCCATCATTGGAGCTGTATTTGGGAGTGTAACGCTAATAATTGCAGGGGGTGTATTACTTTTTCTCATCAAAAGTGAGTTGTTCTCTGTGGCAATGGTTTGTTTTTTATTAACAAACATGACTGAGTGGCAGTGTAAGGATTACTGTCCTGTACTCACTGAACCACAATTTTCATACTATTAGCAGTAAAACCAGTGGTCAGCATACTGAATAATGAATGAATTCACATTTTCATGCTGTCATTTTTGCAATAGGAGCTGTAGCAGTCTCTTTGTAGCCATATTAGAAAAAAATAAGATATTCCTCTCATGTTATAGGATACATTTCAAATTGAAGAGTTATTTTATAATTTACTGTCGTTACTTAGTTCAGTTTACTTACATTTTCACATTTCAATACGTTTAATCTGTGGTCATCATCATAAAATCAATGAAAGTACTAAAATTAGTTGAATGTTTTCAGGGAGAAGGAAACAGAGACAGGTGGGTTTAAACTTTACTTTTTATACCTAGTTAATTTCAGGAGCCTGAGAGAATGTCTTTATGTTTTTGTTTTTTATTTATTCTTGACAGAGTATTAGAAAATGATTTCTCAGGATTTACATATAATACTTTGTTTCCATTTTACTAGGGACCACAACAAAGTACAAAAATGAATGGGGTGCAGCAACAAGATACAGGTAAGTAAGTGTTTGTGTGTGTGTGTGTGTGTGTGTGTGTGTGTGTGTGTGTGTGTGGGGGGGGGGGGGGGGGTTATGAGTCTAGTGGGGCCCTAAGCTCTGTAGGGATCGAAGCCTTGGATCCTGGTTACTGTCACTGCCTAGAGAGCATGAGGGCAATGTGTGTAAGGAAAATGTGTTGCCATTGAGAGTTATCAATACTACTACCACTGAGTAGAAAAGTGCCTGGTAATATAATTCAGCTGATATTGTACTGCGTATGTCTACTGGTGGTCAGTCAGCTTCCTTTTAATTATTGTTTCAGATTCACCAATTTTGGACAACACTGCTGAGTCTGCCACTGTCAATAAAGGCAGCAAACATTTCTCTTCAGTTCTCTAAATAAGAAAAAGGAAGTGAAAGAAAAGTGGAGGGAAACTACTGTGACTATTTCTCTGCTAAGAAGTTGCAGCTTGACTAATTTTCTTTAAAACTGAAAGACTAGATTATTACAAATGTTCTATGCTTTGTACATCTGGATTTACACCTTAAAAGGCACATATTTAGTGCAGTCTATTAGTTGGACACCCCATTTCTTCAGATTCACTATTTTTGGGCAACGGTGCTGAGCCTGCCACTGATCCCCCTGAAAGGCAGTGAACATTTCTTCTCAGGCCACTAAATGTGAAATGTTTAGTGGTCATCTGGACGGGAAATGGGTGTGAACATCTATCTGCTAAAAAGTTGCAGCTTGCTTCATTTTAAACTGTAAAACTGAAACTGCCTCCCTGGAGGTTTTCCAGCAGACTGTCTGGATTACTGCAAACATTCTGCCCTTTGTACAGCAGATATTATTTTCATTTTCTTCATCTGAATCTCCACCTTCAAAGGCACATAGGTCATGTTGTGCTTTCATAAATGGGGATATCTGGTGTAACAGATGTTTCTAAATCACCCTTAGAAGACCAATTTACATGTTTTGAATGCTCTGAACTTGTGAGTTTCTCTTTTTGGGGTGCCTCAGGTAAAGCACAGGAAATGTTTCTCCATTCTTCAGTAGCATTACTTTCAGTAAGTAATAATGTTGTAGCAGAGTTCCAATGGCTCAGATCTTTTTGATACACATGAGATGTGAATTTGTTTCTATTTCAGACGAGTGGAGTAAGTGATATCGTGCGGAAAGTATATATGTACATAAACGCGTATATGTGTAAAGCTACCCTTCACATTATGGTAGTACTTCAATAATTCATGTAATGTAAAATCTGTAACCTGTGTAAGGTACTTTGGATAAGAGTGTCTGCTAAATGACAATGATGTTGTGTAATATAATTCAGGCAAGTTGCAGTTAAAAGATGATTTCTGTGGCTAAATGCTAACTTCTATCAAATAGAAATGTCAGTTTAAATATTCTATATCAGTGTTTCTCAGCCATGGTCCCAGTTACTCACAATGCAGGCCGGTATTCATAGTGGTATTCATAATTAATTAGGTTTGATTAAGCTGTTTTTAACACTGCTCTTGATTTGACATAACTTAAGCATCAGCTGTTGAGTATTTTTGCAGATATGAGTTTGAAAAAAATGTTTATTTAAACAGAAGGATATGGGGTTTCTGCAAACTATTTATACATTAGAGCCTTGCAGGAAAAATCAGTTGTGCAAAAGATATTCATCTTAATTGATTAATCTCTCAGTGGGACCAAATGAGATTTGATCAATAGGCAGATATGTTGTATGTTGAAAATGGTCTCATAGTCATACAGCCCATTTCCGTCACAAACAAGTCAAAGAAGACTAAATGTAAAAATTATCACTTCAGACAGGTATTCTGTGAAAAACAAGTGAAATCCATGTAACTGAGTACTCAGGTATGATGAAAACCAGCATACACAGTGAGTCCCCAGAACCAGGGTTGAGAAACATTTCTAAATATGCAATGATTTTGTGTTTGTAATTATAATGCACCTTAAAAGATGGAGGTGAATTTTTTCAGGAAAAAAAAAAAAACTACATTTTTAAGCACTGTGCAAAAGCACAGAATGGTTGGTTATCCATGTGTCTCCCCCAATGAGAAGTCTTTTGTAAAGAATCAGTTTCATTGTTACTTAGGAATGACCTCAAGGCTTTATGGAGATTGATTTTCTTACTAGTTTTGAAGTCCTCTCATGCCAAACTGTTGCCAACATTGAGTTTGTTTTGTAATAAAGAGGAAACTGAAAAATGATTGAGAGAGGGTGTTCTGATAGAGCTTCCAGGGGACTTACACCACTCTCTTTATGTTTTTTGAATTTACTGCATTTTACTTTTTCCTTCCTTTCCTGTCAAGAAGACCATAGTCAGGCACGCAGTGTGCTTAGGTTTGCACTTTATTGTATGACTGGTAGTGATGACGACATGCTGTGTAAAATCATGTGTGTAATGTATATTAATGTATGTAAATTTTATGTTCAGCGATATGTTTAATACCACATCAGTTTAGAAACTTGATGTTTATATTGTAGAAATACCCAATGTGTTTTTGTATTGCAGGAAAGACACTCTTCAATTATCAACAGTAGACTAACAAGTAACATATTTTCCCACAATACCTCACATATTTAACACATTTTATACAATAAAAATTACAAAGCAGTGTATTAATAAAGGTTGTCATCTCTTAGTCTTCTGCTACATGGAGTCGTCTTCTTATTGGACTTAATGGCAGGCTAAAACGCCATGTAGTGTATTGCTGCCACCTAGTGGTCAGAAGTCATGCAAACACTGAGCCGAGTAGCATTACGGAAGCGGAAGACCACAGAGAACACCTTACCTTTACTTTACCGTGATGTGAGAAGTGTCTGTGGAGAGTGGGAGGAAACCCCTCTATTCGGCAGCCTGTAAAATAACTCTCCCCTATCCTTAGCATAGCCCACAAACTTTACATGTACATGCGCTGCCGTTTGCGGTCCTGCACTCTATTCACAGCGAATATCAACATGTCTTCCGACTGCTGGAGCCTTGCCTTCAAAGCACAATGCTTCAGTCTCAACCTGGTAAACAAAATCCCTGCCCATCGGTGCAACCTACCCCTCCCAGTCATACGCCCTTTGTCCCCACCTTGGATAATACATGCTACATGAACTCTTATTTGTTGTGACCCTAGTTTGCTTTCATGTCGATTATTTTATGATATCTCAATGTACTCACGCGCTGTTAAAACAAAAAGGGAGGAGCAGGGAAAGACTAATACGCAGCTCTTAATACAATTCCGTTACAAGTTGTCAAGATGAAACGCACACATTCTTTAGACTTGTTTTAGAGCACTGTATGTGGGTTTTCAGCGATCAAATGGGCTGTACCAATTTAGACTTTTCAACGTAATTTAAGAACATAAGAACATATGACAAGAACAGGCCATTCGGCCCAACTAAGCTCGCCATTTCTTAATTAAAGAGTATCCAAAACTGCATCAAGTCTGGACTTGAACACAGCAAGGGTCTCTGCATTAACTACATGACCTGGCAACCTATTCCATGTATTGATAACTCTTTGTGTAATATAATATTTCCTTATATCAGTGCGGAACTTACTCTTAACTAGTTTCCATTTATGTCCTCTTGTTTTACAGACTGAACTCACCCTAAAAAAATCTATTATAGTTAACCTTATTGATTCCTTTTATAAATTTAAATACCTCAATTAAATCACCCCTAAGCCTCCTCTTGCTTAGTCTAAATAGGTTAAGTAACTTGAGTCTTTCTTCGTAGCTTTTATATTTCATGCCAGGAACTAATTTAGTTGCCCTTCTTTGAACCTTTTCAAGAACTTCGATGCCCAGAACTGTACACAGTATTCCAAGTGAGGTCTGACTAAGGCATTGTATAATTTCAATATAGCCTCTTTAGATTTATACTCAATACTTTTGGCTATATATCCCAGCATCCTGTTGGCCTTTTTTACTGCTACAGCACACTGCCTAGATCCTGTTAAGCTTGGGTCAACTATTACTTCCAAGTCTTTCTCAAATTGAGCACATTCTAGTTTTTTTCACCCATGAAGTAGTCTTGTCTAAGGTTCTTATTTCCCACATGCAAGACTTTACATTTATCTAAATTGAATGTCATCTGCCAGGTATCTGCCCACTTTTGGATGCTGTTTAGGTCTTTCTGTATTACCTTAGTTGATTTTATACTGTTGGCTAGTCCCCCTAGTTTTGTGTCATCTGCAAATTTTACTATTTTACTACTAACCTCTGCATCAAGATCATTTATGTATATAAGAAATAGCAAAGGTTTAATTTTCAATATGAGCCTATCGTGCGGAACTTTGTCAAATGCCTTTTGAAAGTCCAAATAGATAATATCATAAGCTTGGTTTGAGTCCAGACATGCTGTAGCTTCCTCAAAGAAGTCCAGGAGGTTTGTTAAGCATGACCTCCCTCTGCGAAAACCGTGTTGTCTATCATTTAAGACACCATTTCGTTCCAGGAATAATTCCAAATTATCCCTAATGATGGATTCCAGTATTTTGCATGCGATACAAGTTAAGCTGACAGGCCTATAATTTCCTGGATCAGTCCGGTCTCCTTTCTTGTAGATAAGTACTACACTGCCATGTTTCCAGTCATCTGGCATTTCTCCAGTTTTAAGGGATTGCTTAAAAATAACTGTCAGAGGCTTGTAAACTACCTCTGCTAGTTCTCTGAGAACTCTTGGATATATTCCATCAGAGCCTGCTGCCTTATTTGTTTTAAGTTTCTGAAGTTTATCTAGTACTTCTGCATCATTTAAATCAATTTCCTCCATAAGTCTCTGAGAACTGACTGCACCTGAAGGCATACATATATATATATATATATATATTTTTTTTTTTTCACCTTTTATTGCCATGAAGACCTTCGGAGAGATAATTACCAAAAGCAAGTTAACCTAATTTTGGCTCATTTGAAGTAGCAAACGGTAGACGTAGCAAGCTAGCTGGCTAAGGAAATATTCAACTTTTCGACACAAGGACAGACAAATATAGCAAACTTTTAACTTCTGGTAAACTTTATAGCTTATAGTGAATAATTCAGAAAATGAATTATTCATTATATACAAATTTCAGTGTTGCTATTTGACAGTGCTTTTGTGGATATAAAATAATAGTCAGTCCCTTGAGTCCATTAATACTTAGCTACACAACATGCAATGTATTGTACCCCTATTTTGGTAAAAGGTACATATCTAACCAAATGACAACAGCATATTGTGACAGCATCTACATTTGCATTTGGGGAATACTGAAATGAACTGACAAGGTTTTACTTTCCGTTAAAATTGAAGTGTGACTCGTGCACTGTTTTCTTTCCAAGGTTGGAAAAAGGGAATCTTAGCTTCTGCAGATGGGACAACTGAATCCATAATGTTATCAAAGATCATGCAGCATTTTAAAGCCACTGTATTGACAGTAAGAAAGTATATTTTAACATCAATTTGAATAAATATTTTTGGTTCCTTTTCATTTTGTTGAATATGTTTGTCTTTAAGTGTTTTTATCAATCCAAGAGAATGTTGTGATCTTTCAAATGGTCAAATCACTGAAATCATTGCTCTAAAACGGCAACAAACTGCTGCCCTGGACGTTGTCCAGATGAAAGACTAGATTATTACAAATGTTCTATGCTTTGTACATCTGGATTTATACCTTAAAAGGCACATATTTTGTGCAGTCTATTAGTTGGACACCCCATTTCTTTCACAAGTAGTTAATTGCATATTAGTCTTTATGTATGAAATAATAATACATTTAATTGATTAATGCATTTTTTCCCATAATGCTACCTGAACCTTAAACACTACACAAGAAAACATTGCGCAGTGGTTTGTCCATGTGTCTCCCTATAACATGATTTTATGTACGGATGGCATTTTTGATCATTACAGAGTACTGCTGTAATGCCCATATGGGGATTGATCTTGATAGCACTTATTTCTTATTAACACTTATTTCTTATTAAGTAATATGTTATATTTTCTGAAGCATATACAAGTAGATATAAGTATATTATATACAACGTGTATATTTGTAAAACCATTCAATTTTGTGGCTCCATTCAAATTCTGTGATTATTTGAATATATATTTTATCACCAAAATTAATTACAGGAAGAAAAGTTGCCAACAGGTTTATTCCTTCATTTCAAAGAAAAAACTTGTATCTGCAACTTTTCTACTTTTGCCTGGTTTTTTTTTGAAAAATATGAATGAATTTCAATAAAGACAGTTACACGTGTCGATGATAATATCTGCTGAATGAAGAGTGTCACAAAATTAAACAAAAATGGAAAGTTTCAAAGTTGCATACCTATTGCCACTTAACAAAGGAGGACCTTGTGAAGGAGAACATCACTGAAATTAACTGCTTGCTTTAAAATGTTTAATTAGTAACCTGTTTATCCATGTATTAATGCATGTGTGGTGGAAATTTATGTGTAAATGTGTTAAATTGAAGATCCTCTGTTGACTTCCATTAACCATCTTTCCAAATGATCAGCGTATTCAATACTTTGTGTGTCTAAATCAGGTACATTTTATTGGTAATTGTCTGAAGGTATGAAGTAAGGCCAGACATTAGCTACTGCCTCCCCTGTGTAATTAGCAGGACTGTAAAACAGGTGTGTGGTTGCAGTTGCAGTTTTGTTGAACTTTAACAATGAATAATGTTTTTCCCTGCTGTTTTGTATCTGATGCATCTCACAATGCCAGTTTTGATGCACATATTTCCGCAATTTCTCAGGTGACAATAGACCATGATTTAATATCCACTTAAAACCTTCAATTTCACACTTATATGAAGTGCAACTCTAGATACTTTTTAGATGTTGAAAGATATGTGGCTGTTTTTTTTTTTTTTAACAACCATGTTCTGAGGAGGTGTCTTGCAGTGTTTCTCTATCCTGCTGTGTGGAGCCATTGGCAGCAGGTTTCCATTAAAGACTGGGCCGTGTCATTTTCTGGGTCTCCTCCCTCAACACCTCCTCCACCCTGTACAGGGTCTGGATCTCCTCCCCCAGACACAGGATCAGCGCAGTCTGCTGGTGCAGACAGCATAGAGAGGGGACAAACGGAACAGCCAGCTGTGTGTGATATCATGCTATTCCCTTGTGATTCACATTTAATTTCCATCATACAAAATTAAACCTAGTGACCAAGGCACAGACACACTGTTGTACTGGACACCTTCTGCTCCAGCGTATTTAAAAAGATTCCTTTAACATTAGGTCTCCATTTAAATTACATGAAATTACATTCATGGTTAATAGATACGCATAAACCTGTGTCTGCCAGGTGTGATTCACCATGACAGTCTGGTCAGGAAACTTAATTATTGTAGCTAATGTTAGAAAGATAAGCAAATGTTTTATGTACAATTAGCAAACAAACTTTCTATTTGTCTAGTAATGTGTTCGATATTTATGATGTCTGACAGCACTATCAGTATGTTATAGAATACTTAAAGGCCTGACTAATTTATACAAAAAATACGTGTCCTACTTAGACAGAATTTTCTAACGTTAAACATTAGTCAACTTTTAGCAATCAACGTTACTTCAGAGGTGTTGTTGCAATCGCTGAAATTCGATTTTATTCACTTTGAGATGAGTCTACAAAGAAAACGAGGAATAACCAACTTCCGACAGATGGCGCTGAAAAAATACGGGAATTGAGCCTAGAGTAAATAAATAACGAAGTATAAAACGAAAGTAGAATTAAATAGTGGATGAGGATCTGTGGATCTGTGGATCTGAGACAAAAACACTTTTTCCAGGAAAAGGTATGTGTTTATTTTATTTTTATTTAACTATAATGCCATGAAGACCTTCGGAGACGTAATTACCAAAACAAGTTAACATAAATTTGCCTCATATGAAGTAGCGAACGGTAGACGTAAGCAAGCTAGCAAAACGCATTTTGGCTAAGGAAATATTCACCTTTTCGACAGCAGGGCAAACAGATATAGCGAATTTTATAACTTGCAATCAACTTCATACCTTATAGTGAATAGTTAAGAAAATGAATTAGTTATTATACACTAATTTCGTCGAATAAATAGCAACGTATCGTGCCACAGCGCAAGTAGATCAAAGTAGGCCTTGTCTGGAAATAACTCTCACCGCGGCAGGGTTACAGATATTAAGCATTTATTAACCGTAAATGCAGATAGCTATGTGTGTGTGTGTGTGTGTGTGTTTGGCGCTGTCGTTGTCAGGCCATTCTATGATATTGTTTTGATTTTGTGAGGTGTTCATCCGAGCTACTGTTATGCTACTGAATGCGGTTTATTAGAGATAATTCTTCTCCACTGTCGGCGGTGCTTCACAGTATATAATATTGGTAAATAGTGTTGTGCAATAAAGACTGTAAGAGAGCTCACAGTACCTATTACCACTACCCACGTACTCCTCTGATGACGTCGGCACAAAAGTTCCCTCCTGATTTATTCAAACCCGTAACCACATGGGAGCAAAACATTGGCATGGGATTGAAAAGTTATGTTGCGTTTAATCTAACAAAGAACTGTCATGTCCTTCCACAGTTAACATTGATTAGGCATGGTGTAGCACCTCCTGTTTTTCCCTGTCACCAGTTGCAGTGCCTCCGAGACTGGAACACAGGGTGAGTGTAATAATAGTCAGTCCCATGAGTCCAATACTTGCACAACATGCAGCATGTTATATATGTTTTGGTAAAAGAGCTATGTGTAACCAAATGAGAACAAAACATTCTGATAGCATCTTCAGCTGCGTTTGAGGAACTTGAGAATAACTGAAAAAGTTTTACTTTCTGTTAAAGAAAAGAGTGACTTGTGCATTGTGTTCTCTTCTAGGCTGAAAAAAAAGGGAATCAGTGCTTCTGCAGATGGGACAACTAAATCCATAATGTTATCAAAGATAGACTACAGGGATATGTTTTCTTCTCTGAGAGAAACACTGATCTTTAATCATGCAGCAGTTACATTTTAAAGCCACTATACTGATAGTAAGCAAGTTTATTTCAAAATAAACTTGGAATACATTTTTGCTCCCTTTTCATTTTGTTTTGTATGCTTGTCTTTAAATATTTTCATCAATCCAGGTGAATCTTGTGATCTCCTCTCTATCAGAGGTGGAAAACCCCGGCTTCAGAACGTAAAAGTCCTGCCATGTATTTGTTCCACCCATGCACTACACCAGCTGAATTTAATTAGCACAACTCCTCAGCCAGGTAGAGGAGCTAATTAGTGAAATCACCTTGTTCCTAGCGAATGGCTAGAACAAATACATGGTAGGACTTTTACTTTCTGAAGCCGGGGTGTCCACCTCTGCTCTCTATCCATCCTATCTTTCCCTATTTTCAAAAAATTGCGTATTAATCCGATTTGAGCAATTCAGGTGAAGTACCTTGACTAAACATCTTCTCTACCTTCTCTAATGCAACCCTACAGCCGTCTGGTTACAGTTTCAGTTCCTTCACTATGCCACATACTTTTTAATATTGACAGTTTTAACAACACAAATCAAACAACACAAATTCACATTCCCATTGTTCCTTCATAACCTCAGCAGTTGCTAGCCTTTAGATTTCACTGTTCTATCAAACTGCATTATTTAAATCTGTAATCATGGTGATAATAACACACAATCAATTCATTTTTGTATTTTAAATTGGTTTGAGTTGACTGAATTTATATAATTATTTTAAATAATATAAATGCACTGATATTTTGTCCTTAGATCAGCACAGTACTCCTGCTTTGTGATGTTATCTATGCCTGTGGACGTGCAGAATATAGAACAGGTGAAGAGTGCTGCCCTATGTGTTCTCCTGGTAAGTAAATGTTTTGTTGAACTCCAGATTTTAGTGCAGTAGGTATAAGCTTATGTAGGAACATTGAAACATTAGGCAGTCCACCTCGCTGTTGGCTAGTCAGCAAGATTGTCTTGCATGAGTCTGACCAAGAGCGCTGTGTAAATCATACTAAAAAGCCCGTATTAACTGGACTTGATTTGGGGTCAGTTTTTTATGGGCTCACTCTTCCTTTAACCTGTGTAATGAATTCGAAGAGATGAGATGGTGGAATTGAGTTTGATCTGTTGACTTTTCTTTTTTTGTCAAGTTGTGGAGTATGAGTTTGGGGTTCACATTGTAATGAATACATTTTTTAGACTTTTTTGTCAGCTGCAGCTCCTATGCTTCTGTGGGGCATGTAAACTGATTATTGTCTGTGGCTTAGTAATGAGACTTTCTATTGTACTGTAAATGCTCTTATGATTGTGATGTCATTGGAAACAGGCAAATTCAGCTGCATTTTATGTCTTTTTTAGGGTCTCGTGTTTATAAGCACTGTACAGAGTACACCAGCACCTCATGTGTGCCTTGTGTTGGGGAAACTTTCATTGATGAGCCCAGTGGTCTCACTGAGTGTTTTCGCTGTGCAGTCTGTGACCAAGGTGAGCATAGATTTGTTTCCTGCAAATGTATCAAATCTTATATAATCACAGAACTTGCATCTGTCATTACAATTACAAAAAATGGACCTATATCTAAACCCCCCATAGCTTAAATATGTCATTCTGCATTCCTCCACAGGCCTTGGTCTAAAAATATCTAAGGCGTGTACGTCCACTTCAGACACAGTGTGTGGCCCTTTGGAGCAACATTACTGCATTGATCAAGACAAGAAGGGATGCAGAGCAGCCCAGAGACATACAAACTGCAAGCCTGGACAATTCATCAAACAGAACGGTTTGATTTTACTTTTCATTTGCCTATGAAACTGATGTGTTTTCTGTTTTGATCATAAGGTAAAATGCATGGAGAATGCTTTAACCGCACCTTTAAATGTTTACTTGGATAGGAACAACATCTGCTGATACCATGTGTGGAGATTGTCAGGGTAATACGTACTCAGATGGACTTTTTGCATCCTGCAAACCACACACAGAGTAAGTCTGTTCATAATCTTATGTTTAGTCTGTTAGTAAGTCTTCTTGTAGGCTTATTGTATAGAATGAGAGTTAGTGCTGTGTTCCTGTGTATTTATCCTGTGTAAACACTACAACACATTTGGTCTCATTTGGAGCTAATTCTGCATTTATTTCTTCTTGTCTAGCTGTAAATCCAAAGGACTTTATGAAGTGAAGCCAGGAAATCCTTCAGCTGATGCTGAATGTGGAGGGAAATTTTTGGATGGTCCCATAGTTGGAGCTGTATTTGGGATTGTAACGCTAATAATTGCTGGGGGTGTATTATTGTTTTTCATCAAAAGTGAGTTGTTCTCTATGGAAATGGTTTGTTTTTCATTATCAAACATGACTGAGTGGCAGTGTAAGGATTACTGTCCTTCTGTACTCACTGAACCACAATTTTCATACTATTAGCAGTAAAACCAGTGGTCAGCATACTGAATAATGTATGAATTCACATTTTCATGCTGTCATTTTTGCAATAGGAGCTGCAGCAGTCTCTTTG
The DNA here is from genome assembly GCF_013368585.1 of Megalops cyprinoides. Classification (NCBI taxonomy): domain Eukaryota; kingdom Metazoa; phylum Chordata; class Actinopteri; order Elopiformes; family Megalopidae; genus Megalops; species Megalops cyprinoides. Next base: position 5,092,117 of record NC_050589.1, on the reverse strand, counting down.
TAGCCATATTAGAAAAAAATAAGATACTCCTCTCATGTTATAGGATACATTTCAAATTGAAGAGTTATTTTATAATTTACTGTCCTTAGTTAGTTCAGTTTACTTACATTTTCACATTTCAATCTGTTTAATCTGTGGTCATCATCATAAAATCAATGAAAGTACTAAAATTAGTTAAATGTTTTCATTTCAGGGAGAAGGAAACAGAGACAGGTGGGTTTAAACTTTACTTTTTATACCTAGTTAATTTCAGAAGCCTGAGAGAATGTCTTTATGTGTTTTTGTTTTTTATTTATTCTTGACAGAGTATTAGAAAATGATTTCTCAGGATTTACATGTAATACTTTGTTTCCATTTTACTAGGGAACACAACAAAGTACAGAAATGAATGGGGTGCAGCAACAAGATACAGGTAAGTAAGTGTGTGTGTGTGTGGGGGGGTTATGAGTCTAGTGGGGCCCTAAGCTCTGTAGGGATCGAAGCCCTGGATCCTGGGTACTGTCACTGCCTAGACAGCATGAGGACGATGTGTGTAAGGAAAATGTGTTGCCATTGAGAGTTATGAAGTACTACTACCACTAAGTAGAAAAGTGCCTCGTAATATAATTCAGCAGATATTGTGCTGCTTATGTCTACTGGTGGTTCAGACAGCTTTCATTTTTATTTAATTATTGTTTCAGATTCACCATTTTTGGGCAACGGTGCTGAGCCTGCCACTGATCCCACCTAAGGCAGTGAACATTTCTTCTCAGACCTCTCAATGTGAAAAGTTTGGTGGTCATCTGGACGGGAAATGGGTGTGAACATCCTTCTGCTAAAAAGTTGCAGCTTGCTTCATTTTAAACTGTAAAACTGAAACTGCCTCCCTGGAGGTTTTCCAGCAGACTGTCTGGATTACTGCAAACATTCTGCCCTTTGTACAGCAGATATTATTTTCATTTTCTTCATCTGAATCTCTACCTTCAAAGGCACATAGGTCATGTTGTGCTTTCATAAATGGGGATATCTGGTGTAACAGATGTTTCTAAATCACCCTTAGAAGACCAATTTACATGTTTTGGATGTGAATTTGTGAAGTTTCTCTTTTTGGGGTGCCTCAGGTAAATCACAGGAAATGTCTCTCCATCCTTCAGTAGCATTACATTCAGTAAGTAATAATGTTGTAGCAGAGTTCCAATGGCTCACATCTTTTTGATAAATGAGACATGAATTTGTTTCTATTTCAGACAAGTGGAGTAAGTGATATCGTGCGGAAAGTATATATGTACATAAATGTGTATATGTGTATATATGTAAAGCTACCCTTCACATTATGGTAGTACTTCAGTAATTCATGTAATGTAAAATCTGTAACCTGTGTAAGGTACTTTGGATAAGAGTGTCTGCTAAATGACAATGATGTTGTGTAATATAATTCAGGCAAGTTGCAGTTAAAAGATGATTTCTGTGGCTAAATGCTAACTTCTATCAAATAGAAATGTCAGTTTAAATATTCTATATCAGTGTTTCTCAGCCATGGTCCCAGTTACTCACCATGCAGGCTGGTATTCATAGCAGTTGAGAACTCAATTAATTAGGTTTGATTGAGCTGTTTTTAACACTGCTCTTGATTTGACATAACTTAAGCATCAGCTGTTGAGTATTTTTGCAGATATGAGTTTGAAAAAAATGTTTATTTAAACAGAAGGATATGGGGTTTCTGCAAACTATTTATACATTAGAGCCTTGCAGGAAAAATCAGTTGTGCAAAAGATATTCATCTTAATTGATTAATTTCTCAGTGGGACCAAATGAGATTTGATCAATAGGCAGATATGCTGTATGTTGAAAATGGTCTCATAGTCATACAGCCCATTTCCTTCACAAACAAGTCAAAGAAGACTAAATGTAAAAATTATCACTTCAGACAGGTATTCTGTGAAAAACAAGTGAAATCCATTTAACTGAGTACTCCGGTATGATGAAAACCAGCATACACAGTGAGTCCCCAGAACCAGGGTTGAGAAACATTTCTAAATATGCAATGATTTTGTGTTTAATTATCATGCACCTTAACACATGGAGGAGAATTTTTTCCACAAAAAAATTACATTTTAAGCACTATGCAAAAGCACAGAATGGTTGGCTATCCATGTGTCTCCCCCAATGAGAAGTCTTGTGAAGAAGCAGTTTCATTGTTACTTAGGAATGACCTCAAGGCTTTATGGAGATTTATTTTCTTGCTCACTTGTGTTGAAGTCCTCTCATGCCAAACTGTTGCCAAGCGCCGCCCCTGCCGACAGCCAGGAAAGTAGGGGCAAACATTGAGTTTGTTTTGTAATTAAGAGGAAACTGTAAGATGATTGAGAGAAGGTGTTCTGATAGAGCTTCCAGGGGACTTACACCACTCCCTTTATTTTTTTTTTTATTTACTACATTTTACGTTTTCCTTCCTTTCCTGTCAAGAAGACCATAGTCAGGCACACAGTGTGCTTAGATTTGCACTTTATTGTATGACTGGTAGTAATGACAACATGCTGTGTAAAATCATGTGTGTAATGTATATTAATGTATATAAATTTTATGTTTTAGCAATCAAATGGGCTGTACCAATTTAGGCTTTTCAACATCGTAATTTAGACCATGGTTTAACTTGAGCCGGGCACAGACTGCATTCATTTCTGAACTTTATTTTCAGTTTCGGTTTTAAAACAAATGCAGCCTGTCCACCCATTTTCTGTTTGATGCAAGAATTTCACCAGTGTTTTACATTAGAGTCGTAACTCTTACAGGAAGAGGTGATCAGTAACACAGATAACATTTAGGGTATGTTGGGGGTAATTTCATAATTCAAAATAATAATAAATGGTTTAGCAGGATATCTGCTAAGCACATAATTTGCTTGGCAGATACCCTTAGTCAAGAAGTCTTGCATTGCATACATTTTAAACATTACATGTTAGTGGTACAGTTCATGAGAAATGCCTGGGTTAAAAGCCTTTCCCAGATTCAAACGCACAGACCTCTTTGTTTCCATTCCCTATATGCTATACTACTCATCAGTCTATTCTGTGTCTCTCAAACCCTTTGATAAAATGTTTGAACATGTTCTTTAAGCTTTAAATGGACAACATCTGAAGTGCAGTAAAGTCACAATCTGAAAACAGCACAGTTTTCCCTTAAACTCTCTCAAATCTTAAATCAAATCTCTGGGAACCCAAATAGCTCAGTGGTTCAGTTGTTTGAAGCTGAGCTGTACAATCTGAGCCCTATGGAGGTTGTCCAACAGAATGATTGGATTACTGCAAACATTCTGCACTTTGTACAGCAGTTAACATTACAATACAGAGTGCCATAAAAAAGAGGATAAGCACACAGCTAAGACAACTGAGTCCAATGCCGAGGTAACAACTGTCTATAAACCTGAGCTATAGAACAGCAGCTTCACTTCCTATTCATTAATGCCTGGGCCCTGTAATGCGGATTCCAGGAAAAGCTTTATTACTGCTCAAACTGACAAATTTGATCCTGATGCCTCCTGAGAGTCTGAACTTCTTTTGCGTATTTCTACTATGAGAAAACAATTAGGCATATAAATGACGGTATCTCATTGGGGTTATAAAGTGGACACTTCCCTTCACAGTTCTACTAACATGTTCTTCTTCACATAAAAATGGAAAATTGCACTCTCCACAAGTTATACACCTTCTTTCCGACTCCAGTTGACACTATTCCCTCTACATGAAAGCCCCCCCCCCACTTTTCTCTCCCTCATGGACAAAATGAATAGCTAAACTCTCAGTCCTGTTACATACCAAATTGACCTGTCTTCTCCTCTCAATTGCTGCAGTTGAACACTTCAGAACCTGGTTATGCTGCCAGGTATATAGCTCATACAAGAGACTAACCAAAATTTGCCTCAATGTTGCGATCTCTGAAGACAGGGGACATACTGGGTACCCATCCACCCACTGTTATAGGTTCTGTGGTGATGGTAGCACATCATAAGTAGCCCCAAAGAAGAACCATGTATGATTTGCCTGCATACACCACAGGTCCCTCCAACTAAGCCTCCTCTTTTCTACACTCTCCCAGTTCATCCACTGTCCTTGGTTCATCTGAGCCACTGCCCTAGAATGCCTCACTGCTTCCTCCTAATGACATATCTGCTCTGCAACCAATGTCCTCCTCTCTGTAGGGTCTCACTTATTCCACACTGTTTCCCCTGGACCGTCTCTCCCTTGCTGCACCCTACCAACAATATTTATATGCTTCAGAGCTGTCTGTGCCTCTTGTACTGCTTGCCTTCACTTCTACGTCCTCCATATAGCTACATCTGGCACCAGACTACTATCTAATGTATCATGGCTTCCTGACAGTTGCAACACTAACCTTACCTTAGCACACTTAAACTCCTCCACAAGGCTAGATATATAATCAAATCAAATAATAATCAAATAATCAATCAAATAAGTACGCTTAAATGAGACAACTGCACTGAATTTGTTCAACAGGCAGTTGTGAACAACAGTCTAACTGTTGAACACCCCATTTCTTTCACAAACTGTGCAATTGCAGACTAGATGTAAAACGATCAATTCAGACAGGAGTTTTGTCAACTACTCAATTGAACCTAATTAACTGAGTGCTGAGCCATAATGCACACACAAATCTCCAGGATGAAGGCTGAAAAACAGTTCTAAATATATATTTCTTCCTGTTTGTGGTATTAATTAAATTAAGTAATGCAGCTGTTCTTTTACACAAAACTACACAAACTTGAAACACTACACAAAACACATAGCACGGTTGGCTGTCCATTTGTCTCCCCATGAGACAGATGACATTTGGTCATTAAATGACTGGCCTCACGGCTGTATGGAGATTGATCTTATTTTTCTCTTGTTTTTGGAGTCCCCTCTGGCCAGACTGTGGTTGAAGTCCTCCGTTACACCTGACCATTCACTCAGCAGGCCAGATACTGATGGAGACCAGGATTGTATAGGGACCTTCCAAAAAATAACATTGTGCTTATCAATAATAGAGAAGACTACAGAAAAATACAAAACTCAAGGAGTGTGCCCTGCTAGAGTTCAGGGAGACTGACACCGCTCCCTTTATGTATATTGCATTTACTTTTTACCTCCCTTTTCATCCTTTCTTTTCAACCATGCCATATGCACAAATATTACACAGTAAACTAAATTTGTGCTTGATTATGCTGATGCCAGTGTGTTATTTTACAGCCAAATCTTAGTAAGCACGAAGGATGCGTCCCAAAAGATGAAAGCACTAATTTAAAAAAGCAGTTGCATGTATTATGAGAATGGCAAATAGTGAAGAAGAAGCCATCATTCCTATAACTATGAACAAGACAAATACTTATTAGGTTTGTGCAGCTATATACCACTATGCAAAACACATATAGTTGCAAGCAAAAATTATACATAAAGGTGAGGTGTGGAAGTGTACCCTGCCTGGACGTACTGTACATGCAGAAAGCTGAAAAAGCCAGTGGGTCCATTGAACAAGGTAAATGGTGGCAGGACATTTTATTGAGAGGTGTGAATGGCAATGCTGTCATGGTGAAAATTGATTGAAATGCCATATTGTTAGATATCAACTATTCCTAAACATATGAATTTGACATATATAATAAGCATGTAAATCATGTAGATGAGCATGTACATCAAATTTTATGCTGTCATGACAAAGTTTGTAGGAGAGGTGATTGAAGATGACATTTTTACCATTTTTACCAACATATAGCCAGAGCTCCCTCCCACTCCACAGTCTTGATTCTTCTAGACTTTTCTGCAGCCTTTGACACAGTGGACCACACTCTGTTTCTATTTACCCTGGCTACATTGGGGGTCGCTGAGACCCCTCTCCTTTGGATTAAATCCTGCCTCTCTGGACATCTCCTTCAGGGGGTCCTGGAATGGTAGGTTGTCCAGGCCCCACAGCCTGTCTATGGGTGTCCCTCAAGGCTCTGTACTCGGCCCCCTCCTCTTCTCTCTTTACATACAATCTCTCGCCTCTGTCATCTCCTGCCACGGCTTTTCGTAACACTTTTATGATGACAACACACAACTCTTCCTGTCTTTCCCGCCATCTAACACACAGGTTTCTGCACACATTTCAGTGTATCTGAAAGACATTTCACAGTGCATGATGGACCACCGCCTAAAGCTCATCTTGGCTAGGACTGAGATGCTTTTCAACCCATCCAGGTCCTCCCCATTTCAAGACCTCTCCAACAGCCTAGACCCAACAAGCCTTTTCACAAATGCCACTGTCAAAAGCTTTTGTGTAACACTTGATAGCAAACTGTCATTCTTTTCTCAGGTTGCAGTGGTGAGTTGGGTGTGCAGATTCTTTTTGTACAACATCTGAAGGATCCACCCCTTCCTCCCTGTGTATTCAATGCAGCTCCTAGTTCAAGCCCTGGTCCTCTCATGGCTGGACTACTGTAACTCCCACTTTGCTTGCCTTCCTGCCTGTGCAATCAAACCCCTATAACTAATCCAGAATGCAGCTGCATGACTTGTCTACAATCTCCCTAAAATTAGTCAAATTACCTCCATCCTCACTTCAATTCATTGGCTTCCTCTTATCACTTGCATCAAGTTCACAACCTTGGTGCGGGCATACAGGACAATGAATAGGACAGCCCCCTCATATCTACAACCAATTTTCAAATCCTATGTTCTATCAGGGACAGCAGAATCACTGACCATCTTCTGCCACAGACTGAAGACTCATCTCTTCAGACTGCATCGCGGTTCCACCTCAATCCCTGCCCCCTAATACTTGCTACCTGGAGTTCTTGCTGTTTATTTCACCTGTAGTGTTTTGGAGATCTAGTGACTGATGTATGGTAGTATACTTGGCTTCCCTAATCTAGACAGATTGCACAAGGTAATTTAGGGTAGAGCCTGCATATTGTAATGCTCACACTCGCTGGTGTAGCAGTGTTGTTAGCCTGGCTTGACACTATTGCTCATTTAACTTGCATTGATACACTTATGCTCTATTGTGCTGGAATTTCGTTTTGGAGAGATGAATGTAATTTAATGTAATGTAAATGATTTCCGTCTCCAGACTCACTTGCTTCGATCTCATTTCACGTTTCCCTATTTGAAAAATGCAGCGAATAGGAATAGAATACCTGGCGCAGTTCACCAATTGCGAGGCAGACTACAACAGTGTACTTCGTCAAGAAGTGGGACGGCCGTCTGAGAAATCGGACATTTTGTCGACGGTTTAGGTTCAAGGTAGGTGAAACTCAAGTGGGTCTTAACGTTGTGTTGTTTTTTATTGATGGCAGTTTAGTCATGTAGCATTGCGGGGAAACAGATTTAAGTTCATTAGGGTATCTGTGTGCCTGCGTTACATGGGCGTGCGTGAGTGTACATTATAACGCTGTAAATTTGCTGTTTTAGTACATGAAAGGTTGCATATCTTCCTATATGTGTATGTAAAGGTCAGACGTTCGCCGTTATTTTTCAAGTAAATTTAATCTTCAAGTAAATTCCGTGGATCATTTGTTTTTATTGTTTTTATTTTTCAAGACTATCATTTTTACTGACTGGGACTCTGACTAAAGTACAGGGAAGTGTCATGTCTACTGCTACTGCGCTCTGCTATAGAAAGAGCGAGGGGAATACCGCAGTTGAATTAGTTTCGTTTTCGCTTAGTACTTTTTTGTCTCATGATTCTAATGATATGAGTCGTATGTATGTGAATTTCTCGGGTTTGATGAGGTTGTGAGGAGACGAAGTTAAAATGGAAAACTCGCGAGCGTCACATTTTCAGGAGCCCACTCTCTCATTGCAGGCTGCTGAAAAGTTTTCCATTTTAACTTCGTTTCCTTACACCTCACCCATATTGTGTGGGTGAGGTGTAAATTGGGAAATCTTAGTTGTTTCCCCTTAGGTTTGATGTAGGATGTGGTGTTAAAACTAGTGTAGGCGTGGCTTAGTTAGTTGGACACGTGAACATCTTTAGGTAAGATCTTTTGGGATTTAGGTCAGGAGATAGAAACTAAATTGCAAAGACTATAACTTAGCTCTGGCGTCCAAGCTAACTTTTAAATATTGAATGTCAATATTAGCATTGGCACTAGGCTAAGGGTTCAGTTTTCATTCACTTCTCATACAGATCATTGCAGTATGTTTGTTCCAGGTCTGAACTGAAAGGTAACATTGGCATTGCTTTAAATCTAACGTAGAGGTTTGCAGTTTTATAAAATTACTGTGCAGTTGAACAGAGAACTGAAATAGAGAATACAGAACTGTCATTAACGTATTTCGCTTTCTGTCAAAGGAGGATGTTACGTGTTAACCCAAGGCTATCACGGGAATCAGCACTTCAGCAAATGGAGAACTGAATCATCACGTATTAGTCCTGACAAATTATTCTACAAAAACTGGGATATGTTTTCTTCAAAGGAAGCACAAATCTGTGTACCATGCGACGTTTGATATTGAAATCTACTGCATTTATGGTAAGTTATTTTAGCTTACTGCTTTGAATAAAGAAAATTTCAGTGTTTTATCTGTCCAGTTTGTTTAATCTGATATCTTGTAATGGATTTTGATCAATGTTATCATGATGATTATACAGATGAGAAATTATTGCCATTGATAGTATAATAGTATTCCCATCAAATGTAGTGTCTTGTAGAAGGATTGAGATTCACTGCAAATATTTCCTGAATATTAATTTACAAGACGGTTGTATTTATTTGCTTAGCAAGTGCCCTAAAAACAGCACCCCAATCTTCCCCCAGTTTTCTCTAATCTTGTTATAAATCTAAACACTCATAGGATGCATCTTTTGCACAGTTTCTCCCTCAGAAAACTTGAGAGTGAGATTAAAATGGTCTTTTTTAACTGTTTCCTGGCTGCAGTAGAATGGGAAGGTTTGACATTTGCCTGCAATGGCTACCACTTTTTATAGGCTTATCTACTCACATTCACTCAGTTTTGTTTATGATGGTGATGACAACTCGCAAGTCAAAGCTTTTCTTTATCGTAAGAATATAATAAATGAATGCTAGTCAGGTTCAGAGGAAGATGGTACAATATCTGCAGTTGTCAGTGACTGAAAATATTCAGTAAGACGAACATCTCTGCACTTATCCATTGACAGAGCTATCAAATGCTTTCAACACCATGCCAATATTTTTACATACACTACAAAAATTTAAATGTCAGTGATAGTGAAATGACTTCCCTGTCAAAACGCAGTGTGTGGCATTAGAGGGTATGAAATTTGAGGTTCAAGTGCTTATAAAAGGGGTTCCTCAGGGTTCAGCTTTAAGTCTGTTCTTGTCTGATGAACTTCAGCTGTATGCAGTTGACTTAATAGTTTTTTTCTCAAGTGAGTCAAAGATTGATGAGGCATCACAAATTGCAACTAGTATTGTAGGAGCCTAAATGCAGTTTATTGATAAAATATGAGTATGTGATTAGTCAGCATGCAATAATTTAAGATCATATATAAGACGACAGTAATTTACATGGTTCATTGATTTAGAAGGAATTGGAAGGAATATTTACCGTATTTACAGGTTGATTTATTTATAGTCCATATTTACAGTAATGCATAAGGTGTCATTTATGTTACATGTGTTGGGGTAAGAATTGGGGAAGTCAGGCAAGGAGAGAGTGGAGCCATACAGTTTTTTGACCTCTCGGTCTCTCTTTCTCATGAACTATTCTTGCTAATGAACAATCGTTCTGTACCAAACATTTCTTGTGTCGAAGTAAACAGTTCAACTTTACCAAGTGGTCCTGTGGATTTTCTTGATGTGAATTTGGACGATGGGAGTGGTTAGAGCGTCAAGCTAAGGCTTCACTCATTGGAAACCTACAGGTGTTTCAAAATAATACTTCAAAATAAACATCTTCATCTGGAACTGGTGGTAAATCCAAGAAAGACTCTAATGAAGAAAAGGAACACTTAAAGATTGTATAGAGAGGATTGAAGATTTGAAGGCCAGCACATTAAGAAAGTGTGTTGTCCTTTCAGTATTTAGGCATTTTGCTGTTTGAAAAATTGAGGATTAAAGTCTTGATTAGTGACTTGTCTTGACTAGATTAATGTTTTAGGAAGAAATGCTTCTTTAGTGCATTTTATTTCCTATTCAACCAGCGCTCGCTACGCCCCTGGCCCTTTCCGCTCATTGGTGGAACATCAGTTTTAAGGGGCGTGTCATCTTACCCGGAAGAATGTGGCGACGGGAGTGCAAAGGTCAAATCGCGTTTCCGGCAGTCTTTTGCGATGTGTTTATCGCACATGTTCATATCGCGATGACGAGGACAATATAATTTTTTGTTCAGGACTAACTGCTGTCATAATTTAATTTAGTTTACCTGTTTTTTTCCTTTCTTTCTATGCATATGCATGGAGACACAGTAACAGAATAATGAATCTCCACCCTGCTATGCACACGATACAGGTTTCTGGCTTGTGCGTTTATATTTGATTTTTTTTTGGTATTTCATGCAGGTTGGGACTGATGTGAAGCAAGCTATCAGACAGATCAGTTTTTATTTCTCTGTTCTATGAAGACTTAGGGAACCACAGTACCTCAAATTAACTGGTGCCATCATTCAGTCTTTTATTTTTATTTAATCCCGTTTAGTGAATAGGGGATTATTTGCCAGTTTTAGTTCTCTCCCCATGATGATCAGGGGCCCAAGCCTGTATGGCTAGAACCATTTTGGTTAATGTTTTATTCCATTCCAAAAGTGCTTTTTACCTGATATTGAGATTGTGTGTAGTATGTGAGGGATTACAGCTATTCTCTTTAGATCAATAATTTGATCTAAATCGATCTCCCTAATCAATCTCTTTCGACAGTACTCCTGCTGTGTGATGTTTCCGGTGCCTGTGGTGGTGCAGAATTTAAAACTGGTGAAGGATGTTGCTGTATGTGCTCCTGGTAAGTAACTGTCTTGTCAAGCTCCAGCTCCTCTTGCAGTAGATGGAGGCTGATGGGAGTTAGTGTCAGCGTTCTTATTTTATTGTGATGTCACTGAAAGCCTGCCAGTTCAACTGTTTCAATTTATGTTCGTCTACCTATTTTTTTTCTTTCTTTCTTTGCATATTTATGTAGAAGGAGCAATGGAGTAATTAATCTCCACCCTGGTTATAGGAATCTACAGTATGTAGTATGTAAACACCTTTCTCTGTTCTGTGGGCAACTAGGGAAGCAGAGTTGCTCAAATTACCTGGTGCCATCTTTCATTATTTTTTATTTAATCCCATTTGGTGAATAGGGGAATATTTGCCAATTTTAGTTCTCTTTCTGTGATAATCATGGACCCAAACCTGTAGGGCTGCAACCACTTTGGTTAAAAATTCATTCCGTTCTGTTGAATAAAAATACATTTTACCCGATATTGAGATTGTGTGTGGTATGCAAGGGCTTACAGATATTCTTTCTTTAGATCAATTGTTTGATCTAAGTCAGTCTCTCTAATCAATCTCTTTAGACAGTACTCCTGCTTTGTGATGTTGCCTATGCCTGTGGTCGTGCAGAATATAGAATAGGTGACGAGTGCTGCCCTATGTGTGGTCCTGGTAAGTAACTGTCTTTTGTCAAGCTACAGCTAAAATCGATACAGGCTTACAGGAGTTGTGAGAGAGCTTTTCTTTTATTGGGATGACACTGAATGCATGCAAGGTCAACATTTTCATGTATATTTTTCCTTTAGGGAGCAGAGTCTACAAACACTGTACAGAGTACACCAGTACCTCATGTGTGCCTTGTGTTGGGGAAACTTTCATTGATCAACCCAGTGGTCTCATTGAGTGCTTTCGCTGTGCAGTCTGTGACAAAGGTGAGAATACTGATTTACAGCAAACATATTAATGATTTGTAAATACTGGGATTGCAGGTATGCCATCCACTCACATTAGGGGTTGATGGGGCATACCCTATACCTGCGCAGCATAGTGTGAGGCCATTTTGTGATATATGTCAGAAATAACATTTAATAAGCTTGAGTTCTGACAGTTTACATTTTAAGAGATATCTTGTTGAATAACAAATATTGTTTGGTCAAATACAAATTGTTCTGGCCTGTTTCAAATGCCTGTGATTGTACACTGAAAGCATTTTTATTAATGATATTAAGGTTTGCGACAGCTTTCAACTGAAGACTTTTTTTCTGAATGAATCTCCTGTTTTGACCACAGAACTTGATATCATTGTCACAACATGGGTTTCAATTCTTCATTCCTCCACAGGCCTTGAGTTAAAAATAGGAAAAGCTTGCACTCCCACCTCAAACACAGTGTGTGGCCCTCTGGATCAGCACTTCTGCACTGAACGGGACAGGAAGGGGAGCTGCACCAGAGCAGAACGACGCACAGTTTGCAAGCCTGGACAATTCATCAAACAGAACGGTATTATATCTTTGGTATTACATCTTTATTACAACATATGTGTTAATCTGTAATGCAAACAACTAATATGTGTTAATGTGGTTTGTGTTTCTTAACAATTGGAATGTCTGGATGGATGTTTCTTAAAACTGTTGGGATGTCTTCTGATATTTGTAGGAACAGCATCCACTGATACCATATGTGGAGATTGTTCCGATAAAACCTTTTCAGATGGCCTGTCTACAAACTGCAAACCGCACAGAGAGTAAGCTTCCTCACATTCCTGCATTTATTCTCCAATTATGCCATTTTCCAGTACAAAATTCAGTGTAGGCCTCATAAATTGTATATCCTGCGTGTTGAGATTAAATAAAACATTTAATTTGCCCTAACCTTCATTTATTTTTTTACATTTATTTTTGTTACAGTTGCAGCTCTGAGGGACTTCCTGAATTGAAACCTGGCAGCCGTTCCTTTGATTCTGAATGTGGAGAGAAATCTGACTGGTCTGACTTGAATCTGACTGGTCTCATATTGGGGATTGTTGCAATTGTTGCTGTATTAGTTGCAGCAGTAATAGGACTCTTTTTATTTATAAAAGGTAAGGTATTCCTTCCAAGTGGTAAGACTTGTTTTTTGAGACATATTCAATGTTGATGAAGTGGCAGCTTAAGGTCTGCTGTCCTCCCTGTGTTCAGTGAACTAATTTGTTATATTTCTACTAGTTAAATCAATTATGAGTGAACACATTGAGTTGTATTCACTATTCACTGATAGAGTGGATACAACTCAATTATGTAAGGAATGTAAAAATTGAAATAGTGTAATATATTGACTGAATGGGATTGTTGAAATAGAAATGCATGTGTCTTGTTATTTCAGGGAGATCAGATAGGGAACCTGTTCCCACTACAGAACTTGGACAGGTAGAGCAGGTGTGAGCTTTCTTCCAGGTATATCTCCTGCTGCGAAGAAATTTCCCTGGGCTAGAAAAGATGCACACCACAGCCATCAATCCCCATCCCATCACCCACTCTGGCCAAAAATGGGTGTGTCTTCTAGCAATCTGGATCAAAGGACCCTCAAGAGCCTGTCAAACAACTAATGGCTCATCTTCCTCTTGGTCAGATGGGGGCCCCTGGGAAATCTTCCATAAGACTCCGGATGACCTTTATCAGTATAAATCTTTATCATTCAGATTACATGGGGTGCTGGCCACCTTCCAAAAGATGATAGATCAACTGCTGCAAAGCCCATGTTGGAAATACACCTCTGCCTCTGTGGAAGATGATGTCATTCACTCAGACTCATGGGCCAGCCATCTGGAGAAGGTACGCAATGTGTTGTGTATGTTTCTGCAGGCTGGATTGACAGCTTTAGTGAAGAAGTGCTGTCTCAGACATCAAGCAGCTCTCTGCTTTGGATATTTCACTGGCTGGGAGGAGGTGGTACAGAACTGGCCCCAAACTGGCAGTAAAAGTCAGGTGATACCAGTCCTTGGTCTGGCAAGTTATATATGGCATAGACAGTTTAAACCCCACCCTGCCTCTATAGCTAACCCATTGACAAAACATATTTGGAAGAACACCACTGAAAAACTGGTTTTGACAACTGAAACTGAGCCTGCATTCCAGGGTTTTAAAGCATTCTTATGTACAGAGCTCATACTGGGGTCATCACATGTGCCTCTGCTATGTATCCGAGAGACGGACATGTTGGAAACTGGGAACAGGATCATCCTAACTCAGATCATGGATTTAGAGGAGGCCCCAGTCCTCTTCATACGTCTGATGCGGTTGCCAAGGAAATGCAAAAGTACAGCTGTGGAAACGGGGTGTATGGCAATCAAGCGGGCCCTGACGGCGATGTCTCACTTTCTTTTTGGGCGCTACTTCACACTTATTACTGTTAATACACCCATACATTGGATGGCCTCTCGGCCAAAGACTAGCCCTTGCATGGGTGCACGGTGGTTTCTGGCTCTGCAGCTGTACCCTCTCGCCACTCAGAACTGTGCAGGAGCTGTCCATGGTAACTCTGATGCTCTCTCTTGCCTTCTCTCCCTCTGGACTGAGATCTCTGTCCTCCATAGTTCAGAGCTTGGGGCGAGAGTTGTGATGCATCAGCAGGCATATCGACACACAGGCAGACAGTCCTGCGGTCTGTTGTGCAGAAACTGTCCAGTAATAGCAGAAACAGGAACTATGCAGTCAGGAGACGTGACCGGGGGAGCTGTCCTTTGGCTGTACAGAGGCACTGCTGCTGTGCATCGGCTCATAACACAGCTGTGCCTCAGTAGATTGAGAGTATATGGCTGCCTAAAGGACCAGGCATTCCACCCCAGGGGGGTAGCCAGGCACAGTAGTTTAAATACACATAACAAATGCATTCCTTTCAAGTTCATCCTAATAGAGTATTGTGTATTATACTGTATGTGCATACTTTTCACATGTAAATATATTATGTATAACAATATATATGTTTATATATGTAAAACCACTCATGTAAAGTTTCGATGTATTTTAAGAAAGATATGTGTTCTGTGTGGCAATCAGAATATCTATGAAATAAATAGAAAGTGTCACAAAATGGAGCACAAAGGGAAAACTCCAAGGTTGCATATCCATTCTAAATTAATGGAGTGTGTAGTGAGTAATAATGGGACTGTTAATTCTGTAAGAGGCATTTATGCGATCTCATTTGAAAACAAGTGATTCTGTAGTGTTATTCAGTACCATAGCTGCAATGGTAAAGAGTTGATAAAACAGGCCTTTCAAGTGTGTGTGGGGGGGAGTGCAACTATTGCAATAAGAACACATTCAGTTAATGTTGCTATTTCCTCAAGCCTGGAAATGGTAAAATGAAATTGTCTGAAGTAACTTTTAATTTAATGCTTGATTTACCCCTGATGATCTGTTTAATGCCATATTTCTCTGAAATCCCATTGTCTGCGTGTGACTGGAGGTTCCAGGGCTTCACCTAGTTAAGGGATGTGAAGACTGTCCTGGAGTGAGAGGTGAACCAGGGACATGAGCAGCCTCATTACCTGCTGTTTAAATGCTCCCTTTATATACGTGTAGATATTTATTCTTTGAATGTCTGTCTGCGCTGTAAATACCACTGTAAATAATACATTATCACTTCTGCAACAGAGTCTGGGGGAGTTTCTCCAACTCTGCCAAATTATATGGAGAACATTGGTGGACAACAATTTTCAGGTCATGTTAGAGATTTTCAATTGGATCTAAGTCTGGGCTTTGACTCAGCCAGTTCAGGACACAAACTTTTTTTTTTTTCCCCCCAAGCCATTCCTTTTTAGTTTTTGCCCTGTGGTTAGGGTCATTGTTCTGTTGGACCATAAATCTTCTCTCTAAACTCAGATCTCTGGCTGAGTGAAACAGGTTCTCCTCAAGAATTTGCATGTGTTTGGCTCCATCCATGTTGCCCTTGATGGTAATAGGCTTACCAGTTCCTCCTGCTGAAAAGCAATCCCAAAGCATGATGCTACCACCACAATACTTGATGGTAGGGATGGTGTTATGTGGGCACCAAACATAGCGCTTTGCCTTTAGACCAATTAGCTCAACTTTAGTCTCATCAGACCACGACATCTTCTGCCAAAAGCGCTCAGGTTTTGTCACATGACTTCTAGCAAACTCCAGGCATGCCTTTATGTTGGCCTTTCTCAGAAGTGGCTTCCTTCTGGCCACTCTCCCATAGAGGCCGGATCTATGAGGAGCTGATGATGATGTTGTGTACACAGGTTCTCCCATTTCAGCCAGTCAGCACTGTAAATCCTTCAGTGTTGTAGCTGGTCTCTTGGACACCTCTCTAAGAATTGCCCTTCTTGTCCGGGCACTCAATTTGGAAGGATGTCCTGATCTTGGTAGTGTCTGGGTTGTGCCAATTTTTTTCCACTTTGTTATAATGGATTTCACAGTGCTCCTAGGAAGGTTCAATGCTTTGCTGATCTTTTTATAACCCTCTCCAGCTTTTTTCCTCCAAACACGTTTCACGGGCAGTTCCTTGGTCTTTATGACAGCAGGACTGATCTGACCTCCCAAAATCGGTCATATTTATTGTGCAAGCATACTGGACACAGGTGGATTTGAAATGAACACAGGTGTACCTTGTGAAACACTTCTCCTAATTTAGTTTGTTTAAAGAAAGGGGGGTGAATACTTATTACTTACCAATTAAGCAGTTTTCAGATTTGTATTTTTTAAAATAATTCTGAAGGTATTTAAATGCTTTATTTCATTTGATTTCTGTAGAGAGTCACTTCAAAGGGAGCAGGGAAAAAAAATCCCATTCTAATATACTTAAATTTGATGTTCGAACACAGCAAAAAGAGAAATAATCATTGGGGGTGAAGAATATTTTCTGAGACACTGTATATAGCGAATAGTGGGCAGATTAGTGGAACCTTCTACCCTTCCTTCCCAAATGAATGTAGCACCATTACCGAGTTAACCAAATGGCAGAATGTGGAGACACAAGGATGCATGATGGAGTAAACTGGTGAGTTGCCTTCTTGCTGCATCAGGAGATATGCCACAACCATCTGGAGTGAGTAAATCAATGTAACATTGGAGCTACTGTGAAAATGGCAGGGTTTTTTGCTGCTGCTGGTGAAACCGGTTAAAGTCCAAAATGGTGCTGAACTGAAAAGTTGACAAAGGACCCAGGAAGTCTGTGCCTACAAATCTACAGTGATATCTAAAAACAACAGTGCTGAACAGGGTAGGAAAATGGTATCTCTCCATACTGGTGTGAATGGTGACTGATACTATGTTCCACAGCAGGTGTGATGCAGAATGCTACGGTGAGAGTGTGGACAGGGCTGGAGCTAGGCAAAGTACTAAAGGTAAGCTAGTGGAGTAGAATGGCTGTGAAAGAGTGCTTTTTGAGTTGGTGACCTGGCAAAATTAGTGGACGCATGAAAATGGCTCTATTGACCGTGGCAGGATAGGGGGAGGCCTTTAAGCGATGAGGTAATGCAGCTGAGCTCTGTAGTGGGAGACCAGGATTTGGTTCCCACTTGACTGTGCAACTACATTACAAGACAACACAGCATGATGATGATTTTTATACAGTGCTGTGTATTCAAACAAGCCATCATAAATTCAAAATTTCAGCCAGAAGTCCTATGAAGGAATAGGTGCTTGAAAAGAGGTATCTTTTAAAAGAGTTTTGTTTTTGTTTTTTTTTTTGAATTTCAGCTGCACCTCCAGCATGAGTTGGGATTGAGATTCAAAGCCGTCTAAAAGCTGTAGCTCCCCCCATTTTTAGTTGACTGTAAGGAATCTGCATTAGGAAAAGAAACTGACTACTAATTGTACTATGAGTTATCTGAATTAAATGAGATATATCACGAATCAATATTATGACTCCTTATAAATCGTTTAAAGATAATAGAATTAGTAATATGACTAGTCATAATTGAATTAGAGATATCTTGAATTTGAATTGTGACAAGTCAAATTATAGTTTGTTTATGTTGAACTGGAATTATGACTAGTCATAAATTAATTGTAGGAATTTGGAATTTCCATATAAGTCAACGATAAAGTCACGAGTCTGAATTAAAGATATCTTGAATTGGATTTTTGACTAGTCAAAATGAAATTGCAACTAGTCACTCATTTTTAACGAGTGAAAATTGAATTATGGAGGTCTGTAATCGTCAATAGAGGCAAAGTAATCGTTAATATCTGAATATAAATAAACTGAATTAAAGACATCTTGTATCTGTAAATCTATTTTTAAAACGTTTTCATGGTTAGTCAAAATTGTTTTGCTGATATATTCAATTTGCATTTTGACTAGTTATAATTTAATTTTGATTAGTCATGACAAGTCGTAATGTTATTATGAGTAGTAAGCGCGAATGATTAAATGCGTAGACGGCTTATCATACTCGCCGAACGCTGCTTAGTACATAGGCGCCAAGCAATGCGGAGCAGCATACATCACCCAGAACGAAACAACTCGCTCAACGGAAAGTGCTTGAGTGAACTTTGAAACCGTGTAGGTAGGTAGACAATTTAAGAGAAGATTGCGTATATTCCTGCGTGCATATGTTAAGGTCAGAAATTCACCTTAATTATAGGTACGTTTTAAATGTTATCTATATATTAATTATTATTAAAGTATATTCTATTGTCTTTTCTATGATCATTTGTTTTAAAATATAAAGACTATAATTTGAAGGTACAGGGAGTTCTAATATGTTTTCACTTGTAAAAAAAAAAAAAAAAAAAAAAAACTGCAAGGGGAATTCCGACTTGCATTCTTTCACTTTCATCTCTGTTCATTTAAAGGAAACGCAGCCTATAATTAAAAATTAATTAAAAATCGCTAAATTAGCTCGTTGATGGCTGTAATGAAAACAGAAAACTTCTGAGCGTCACAAGTCACCCCCCACACGCTCTTCTCGAAACACCGTGTGGTATTTCTTCTGTGTGGATGAAGTCAGGGTTTCAGAGACTGCTTCTCTCAACAACCAGCAGGCGTCCTTGTGACAGCCTGTCTGGCCCGGTTGCCTGCTGCTTCCCTGAGCTTACACCAGAGGGACTGCCTTCCTGTCTGTGTCTGAACTGTGTGTACCTGATCTAGTAAAATTGTTTTCAGTAGAGTGTAATTAGTTTCTATGTGTTTTGCTGCTCTATTTAAACCCTGCCTGTGGTTTGGCTCCCAGTTCAGTCCTAAGCTACCCTGTGTTGTGTGCATTCCTGTGCCTCAGTTTGCTTGTATCTAATAAAGATTCTTTGTCTTTTGAAACCCTTCTGTGTTTTTGTATGATCTCTGCATCTGGGTCCCTCTTGCTCAACCATTACAGAAGTGGAAAATACTAAAACATTTCTCTATGAGCTTGATTCAGGATATGATGAGAAGATTATGATGAAAGCAAGAGAAGTTGTAGAGAAGTTGATGAACTAGTAGGCTATACTCTTTTAGATGTCAGAAAAGTAGACCTCTTTAGATAAGATCTGTTAGCATTTAGAACTAGAAACCACATTGGAAATACTTAATTATGGTGTCCAAGGTGGTACTTGGTAACACCATACTTAAATATGATGTTCAAATATTGAATGTCAAGAGGTTTAATATTAACATTGGCAATACCATTAGGTTCAGTTTTCATTCACTCATAGGCCATTGCAATATAATCTAATATAGAGGTATTGTGTAATTTTAAAATTTATAAAATTGCAGCATAGTTTTTGTCTACCTTTGAATCCATGTAGCTCAGAGTATGGCCTTACCTTTTTGTATGTTATCCCTGCCATCATCTGCAGGACACTGGAGCACAGTACACAGCTGAGTATCACAAGTATGATATGGGGTTGTACTAACGTTTCATATTCTGTTCATATTTCAGCATTAATGAATTCATAGGGAGACTGAAATGCCAAATATGGCTTTACATGCAACATGTTAATACAGACCCATATTTAGTATTTCAGTATCCCTATGAGTTCATTAACACCTAAATATGATGGACAACATGCAACTGTTAATACAGACTCATATTTGTAAAATATATGCATGTGATCCAATATTTAATTTTTTAAATGGCAACAGAACTTTTTGGTAAGGTCTGCAGTTTCATAGAGAAGTTAAATAGAGAATACAGAACTTACATTAACATATTTCACTTTCTGTCAATAGAGGATGTTGATTGTTAACCCGAAGCTATCACAGGAACCAGCACAACAAATGGAGATCGTCAAATATTAGTCCTTTCTAATATATTGACACATTATTCTATTAAAACTGGGATATGTTTTCACCAAAGGAAGCACAAATCTGTGGACCATGCGGCATTTAGAAGTCAAAGCTACTTTATTTATGGTAAGTTATTATATTTTAGCTTACTGCTTTGAATAAAGATCCTTTTGGTTGTTTGTCTGTTCAGTATGTTTTGCTTTGTATCTTGTGATGGAGTTTGATCAATTTTGTGATGATTATACAAATGAGAAATCATTATTAGTAAAAGCATTGCAATATTGACATCAAAGGTGGTTTCTTATAAAAAATGTTGTGCTTCACTCAAAGTTTCTCTGTTACTCAAATTAACCGGTCTTTCTTTCTTTTCTTTTTTTTTTTTTAATTTAATCCCATTTAGTGAATAGGAGAAATTTGTTTGTTCTCTTCCCATGATAACCAGGAGCCCAAGCCTGTAGGGCTAGAATCATTTTGGTTGATAATTTATTCCACTCTGTCCAAAAAAAAAGTTTTACCTGATATTGAGATTTTGTGTGGTACGTGAGGGGTTACAGATATTCTTTCTTTAGATCAATTGTTTGATCTAAGTCAATCTCTCTAATCAATCTCTTTAGACAGCACTCCTGCTGTGTGATGTTGCCTATGCCTGTGGCCATGCAGAATATAGAGTAGGTGAAGATTGCTGCCCTATGTGTGGTCCTGGTAAGTAACTGTCTTTTGGCAAGCTACAGCTTGGAGGTGTGAGAGAGCTCTTCCTTTATTGTGATGTCATTGAATGTGTGTCAGGTCAACATTTTCATGTCTATTTTTCCATTAGGAAGCAGAGTCTACAAACACTGCACAGAATTCACAAGCACTTCCTGTACACCATGTATTGATGAAACTTTCACTGAGGAGCTAAATCATGTCTCTAGGTGTTTTCACTGTGCGATCTGTGACAAAGGTGAGAATATTGATTTACAGCAAACATGTTAATGATTTGTAAATATTGGGATTATAGGTATGCCATCCACTCACATTAGGGGTTGATGGGGCATACCCCATACCTGTGCAGCATAGTGTCAGGCCATTTTTGTGATGTCTGTGAGAATATTTAAGAAGCTTGAGGTCTCACTCTTCAGATGCATTTCTGTACTTTCTAACTTTCATCTTCTTTATGCTGCTTCCAAGGTTAAATATACTTATAAATGTGTATATAATATGTATTATTTTAAGATGTTATGTTGAAATGCAACTACTGTTTGGTCAGATACAAATTGATTTGTCTCGTTTCAAATGTCTGCATTAAATTATGCTTTCACTGAGAATATTTTTTTTCTGAGTAAATCTCCCGTTTTGACTACAGAACTTGAAACTCATGGTGTTGCTATGATATCAATTCTTCATTCCTCCACAGGCCTTGGTTTAAAAATAGATAAAGCTTGCACTCCCACCTTAAACACGGTGTGTGGCCCTCTGGATCAGCACTTCTGCATTGAACGGGACAGGAAGGGGAGCTGCAGCAAAGCAGAAAGACACAGAATCTGCGAGCCCGGACAATTCATCATACAGAACGGTATGATCTGCCTTTTTATTACATCTTCATGTCTGTTTACCTGTTATGCAATTCAACCAATATGTATGTTAACAGCATGGTTTGTGTTTTTGAATGCCTTCTGGTATTTGTAGGAACAGCATCTAGTGATACCATATGTGGAGATTGTCCTGATAAAACCTTTTCAGATGGCCTGTCTACAAACTGCAAACCACACAGAGAGTAAGCTTCCTCACATTCCTGCATTTATTCTCCAATTATTCTATTTTCCAGTACAAAATTCAGTGTAGGCCTCATAAATTGTATATCCTGTGTGTTGATATTAAATAAAACATTTAATTTGCTCTAACCTTCATTTATTTTAGATTGATTTTTGTTACAGTTGCAGCTCTGAGGGACTTCCTGAATTGAAACCTGGCAGCCATTCCTCTGATTCTGAATGTGGAGAGAAATCTATGACTGGTCCCATAGTGGGGATTGTTGTGCCAACTCTGTTAGTTGTAGCAGGAGCAATAGTCTTTATTCTCAGAAAAAGTAAGTCATTCTCTCCAAGCTGTGATATCTGGACTTTTATTTTTTGATAAATAGTCAATATTGATTAATTGGCAATTTAAGGTCTGCTGTCCTCCCTGTGTTCAGTGAACTAATTTCTTATATTTCTACTAGTTAAATCAATTATGAGCGAACACATTGAGTTGTATTCACTGATAACTGAGTGAATACAACTCAGTTATGTAAGGAATGTAAAAACTGAAATAGTGTGACGTATTGACTGAATGGGGTTGTTGAAATGCATGTGTCTTGTAATTGCAGGGAGAAGGTATGTAGGGAGGATACTTGCTCCCTCTGCAGTAGGCCAGGAGTCTAACGTGTTAGAGCAGGGATGACAGATTTCCATCAGGTGTGTCTCCTGCTGCGAAGAAATTTAACAGGGCTAGAAAAAATGTACTCTGCAGCCATCAATCCCCAACCCACCACCCATGCTGGCCAAAAATGGGCTCCCCGTCTGGCAATCTGAATCAGAGGACCCTTGAGAGCCTGTCAAACAACTAATGTCTCATCTTCCTCTTGGCCAGATGGGGGCCCCTGGGAAGTCATCTATAAGACTCTTGCTGGCCTTTATCACTATAAAGTTTTACCATTCAGATTACATGGGGCGCTGGCCACCTTCCAAAAGATGGATTAACTGCTGGAAAGCCCATATTGGAAATACACCTCTGCCTCTGTACAATATAGTGTGTAGTGTGATGTCCCTTTTAACTGTGTAATTTGATACCCAGTATAAGACATTATTCCATCTTTATTATATATTTCATACATCAGATTACTGGATTTTTTTTCTCTCATACCGTCATGCTGAGGTTGTCAAACTCACTGTGCATGTTTTGGTCATTATTGCGCTTGTTGCTGGAACAGGGAATGATGCTTTGCACTACACATCGCTGTTTGTGTTTGTTGGTGGCTGTGCTTTTATAAAATGCCCCAATCTGTGAGTTGTGATATCTGTTCTCATCTCTTCTGCTACATGGAGTCGTCTTCTTATTGGACTTAATGGCAGGCTAAAACGCCATGTAGTGTGTTGCTGCCACCTAGTGGTCAGAAGTCATGCAAACACTGAGCCGAGTAGCATTACGGAAGTGGAAGACCACAGAGAACACCTTACCTTTATTTCACCGTGATTTGAGAAGTGTCTGTGGAGAGTGGGAGGAAACCCCTCTATTCGGCAGCCTGTAAAATAACTCTCCCCTATCCTTAGCATAGCCCACAAGCTATAAAAGTACATGTGCTACCATTTCCAGGCCTGCACGCTTTTCACAGCGAATATGAACATTTCTTCCTACTGCTGGAGCCGTGCCTTGAAAGCACAATGACTCAGCCTCAACCCGGTAAACAAAATCCCTGCCCATCGGCCCAGCCTACCTCGCCCCTCCCAGTCATTAAGCCCTTTGTCCCCGCCTTGGATAATACATGCTGCATGAACTCTTATTTGTTGTGACCCTAGTTTGCTTTCATGTTGATTATTTTATGATATCTCAATGTACTCACGCGCTGTTAAAACAAAAAGGGAGGAGCAGGGAAAGACTAATGCGCAGCTCTTAATACAATTGCATTACATGTGGTCAAGATGAGACACACACATTCTTTAGACTTGTTTTAGAGCACTGTATGTGGGTTTTTAGCAATCAAATGGGCTGTACCAATTTAGGCTTTTCAACGTCGTAATTTAGACCATGGTTTAACTTGAGCCGGGCACAGACTGCATTCATTTCTGAACTTTATTTTCGGTTTCGGTTTTAAAACAAATGCAGCCTGTCTTCCCCTTTTCTGTTTGATGCAAGAATTTCACCAGTGTTTTACATTAGAGTCGTAACTCTTACAGGAAGAGGTGATCAGTAACACAGATAACATTTAGGGTATGTTGGGGGTAATTTCATAATTCAAAATATTCAAAATAATAAATGGTTTAGCAGGATATCTGCTAAGTACATAATTTGCTTGGCAGATACCCTTAGCCAAGAAATCTTGCATTGCATACATTTTAAACATTACATGTTAGTGGTACAGTTCAGGAGAAATGCCTAGGTTAAAAGCAGACCTCTTTGTTTCCATTCTGTATATGCTATACTACTCATCAGTCTATTCTGTGTCTCTCAAACCCTTTGATAAAATGTTTGAACTTTAAGCTTTAAATGGACAACATGTGAAGTGCAGTAAAGTCACAATCTGAAAACAGCACTGTTTTCCCTTAAACTCTCTCAAATCTTAAATCAAATCTCTGGGAACCCAAATAGCTCAGTGGTTTAGTTGGTTGGATGGATGTTGTCCAGCAGAATGACTGGATTACTGCAAACATTCTGCACTTTGTACAGCAGTTAATATTACAATACAGAGTGCCATAAAAAAGAGGATAAGCACTCAGCTAAGACAACTGAGTCCAATGCCGAGGTAACAACTAACTGTCTATAAACCTGTGCTATCGAACAGCAAATTCACTTCCTATTCATTAATGCCTGGGCCCTGTAATGCGGACTGCAGGAAAAGCTATATTATTGCTCAAACTGACAAACTTGATCCTGATGCCTCCTGAGAGTCTGAACTTCTTTTGCATGTTTCTGCTATGAGAAAACAATTAGGCATATAAATGATGGTATTTCATTGGGGTTATAAAGTGGACACTTCCCTTCACAGGTCTACTAACATGTTCTTCTTCACATCAAAATGGAAAAATGCACTCTCCACAAGTTATGCACCTTCTTTCCGACTCCAGTTGACACTATTCCCTCTACATGAAAGCCCCCCCCCACTTTTCTCTCCCTCATGGACAAAATGAATAACTAAACTCTCAGTCCTATTACTTACCAAATTGACCTGTCTTCTCCTCTCAATTGCTGCAGCTGAACACTTCAGAACCTGGTTATGCTGCCAGGTATATAGCCCGTACAAGAGACTAACCAAAATATGCCTCAATGTTGCTATCTCTGAAGACAGGGGACACACTGGGTACCCATCCACCCACTGTTATAGGTTCTGTGGTGATGGTAGCACATCATAAGTAGCTCCAAACAGGAACCATGTATGATTTGCCTGCATACACCACAGGTCCCTCCGCAACCAATGTCCTCCTCTCTGTAGGGCCTCACTTATTCCACACTGTTTCCCCTGTGCTAACGCCTAGACCATCTCTCCCTTGCTGCAACTTACCAACAATATCTATATGCCTTAGAGCTGCCTGTGCCTCTTGTACTGCCTGCCTTCACTTCTACATCCTCCATATAGCTACATCTGGCACCAGACTACTATCTAATGTATCATGGCTTCCTGACAGATGCAACACTAACCTTACCTTAGCACACTTAAACTCTTCCACAAGGCTAGATATATAATCAAATCAAATAATCAATCAAATAAATACGCTTAAATGAGACAACTGCACTGAATTTGTTCAACAGGCAGTTGTGAACAACAGTCTAACTGTTGAACACCCCATTTCTTTCACAAACTGTGCATATCGTGTGGGTGAGGTGTAAAGTGGGAAATTTTTGTTGTTTTCCCTTAGGCTTGATGGAGGATGTAGTGTTCAAACTAGTATAGGCATGGCTTAGTTAATTGGACACATGAACATCTTTAGGTAAGATCTTTTGGGAATTAGGTCAGGAGATAGAAACCAAATTGCAAAGTCTATAACTTAACTCTGGCGTCCAAGCTAACTTTTAAATATTGAATGTCAATATTAGCATTGGCACTAGGCTAAGGGTTCAGTTTTCATTCACTTCTCATACGGATCATTGCAGTATGTTTGTTCCAGGTCTGAACTGAAAGGTAAAATTGGCATTGCTTTAAATCTAACATAGAGGTTTGCAGTTTTATAAAATTGCTGTGCAGTTAAATAGAGAATACAGAACTGCCATTAACATATTTCGCTTTCTGTCAAATGAGGATGTTGCATGTTAACCCAAGGCTATCACGGGAATCAGCAGTTCAGCAAATGGAGAACTGAATCATCACGTATTAGTCCTGACAAATTATTCTACAAAAACTGGGATATGTTTTCTTCAAAGGAAGCACAAATCTGTGTACCATGCGACGTTTGATATGGAAATCTACTGTATTTATGGTAAGTTATTTTAGCTTACTGCTTTGAATAAAGATAATTTCAGTGTTTTATCTGTTCAGTTTGTTTAATCTTATATCTTGTAATGGATTTTGATCAATGTTATCATGATGATTATACAGATGAGAAATTATTGCCGTTGATAGTATAATAGTATTCCCATCAAATGTAGTGTCTTGTAGAAGGATTGAGATTCACTGCAAATATTTCCTGAATATTAATTTAAAAGACGGTTGTATTTATTAGCTTAGCAAGTGCCCTAAAAACAGCACCCCAATCTTCCCCCAGTTTTCTCTAATCTTGTTATAAATGTAAACACTGAAAAATGGTAAATGACCAATCTGAGTGTCTCAATTTATTATCAGGCATGTTGTTTAAATGAACATTGACCTGCAGTTGCTGTCAGATTCTTAAGAATGTGGACACAAGTAATCTGTGAGTGGAGGAAAGATGATATTTGATTTTGTAATTGTGTCAAGGGCCAGACAAATAGAAAGCTCATAGGATGCATCTTTTGCACTGTTTCTCGTGCAGAAGTGAGATTAAAACAGTCTTTTTTAACTGTTTCCTGGCTGCAGTAGAATGGGAAGGTTTGACATTTGCCTGCAATGGCTATCACTTTTTATAGGCTTATCTACTCACATTCACATGCTCAGTTTTGTTTATGATGGTGACCTATGATCTTAGTAATCGCTAGCCTCCACAATGTTATATAAAAGCCTATTCAGTTAAATTGCACCATATCAACCATTACTTCTGTTAGCACAAATATTTCCTTCTATTTATTTATACACTGAGAATATTATTTTTAGTAAATGTAATTTTACTGAACTTCAATTAATAAATACCAAGAAAGTGACTGGCCTACATGAGTTTACACTTACAACTCACAATTCAAAGCTCTTCTTTATCGTAAGAATATAATAAATGAATGCTAGTCAGGTTCAGAAGAAAATGGTACAATATCTGCAGCTGACAAAGTTGTCAGTGACTGAAAATATTCAGTAAGATGAACATCTCTGCACTTCTCTATTAACAGAGCTATCAAATGCTTTCAACACCATGCCATTTTTTCACATACACTACAAAAATTTAAATGTCAGTGTTACTGAAATGACTTCCCTGTCAAAACTCAGTGTGTGGCATTATAGGGTATGAAATTTGAGGTTCAAGTGCTTATAAAAGGGGCTCCTCAGGGTTCAGCTTTAAGTCTGTTCTTGTCTGATGAACTTCAGCTGTATGCAGTTGACTTTATAGTTTTTTTCCAAGTGAGTCAAAGATTGATGAGGCAACACAAATTGCAACTAGTATTGTTGGAGCCTAAATGCAGTTTATTGATAAAATATGAGTATTTTATTAATCAGCATGCAATAATTTAAGATCATATATAAAACAACAGTAATTTACATGGTTCATTAATTTAGAAGGAATTGGAAGGAATATTTACAGGTTGATTTATTTATAGTCCATATTTACAGTAATGCATAAGGTGTCATTTATGTTACATGTGTTGGGGTAAGAATTGGGGGGGGGGGGGGGTCAGGCAAGGAGAGAGTGGAGCCATACAGTTTTTTGACCTCTCGGTCTCTCTTTCTCATGAACTATTCTTGCTAATGAACAGTCGTTCTGTACCAAACATTTCTTGTGTCAAACAGTTCAACTTTACCAAGTGGTCCTGTGGATTTTCTTGATGTGAATTTGGACGATGGGAGTCGTTAGAGCGTCAAGCTAAGGCTTCATTCATTGGAAACCTACAAGTGTTTCAAAATAAAACTTCAAAATAAACATCTTCATCTGGAACTGGTGGTAAATCCAAGAAAGACTCTAATGGAGAAAAGGAACACTTAAAGATTGTATAGAGAGGATTGAAGATTTGAAGGCCAGCAGATTAAGAAAGTGTGTTGTCCTGTCAGTATTTAGGCATTTTGCTGTTTGAAAAATTGAGTATTAAAGAAAGTGAAACCAAATGTTTTAGGAAGAAACTCTGAACTTTCTCTGAACTTCTTTAGTGCATATTATTTCCTATTAAACCAGCGCTCGCTACGCCCCTGCCTCTTGCTGCTCATTGGTGGAACATCAGTTTTAAGGGGCGCGTCATGTTACCTGGAAGAACGTGTTGACGGGAGCGCAAAGGTCAAATGTTTGCATGTTGATCGTGAATGCATGGTGCATGCATCGTGAATGCATGGTGCGTGTACATAAAATGTGCGATGTGTTTGTCGCACATGTTCGTATCGCGGTGACGAGGAAAATACAATTTGTTGGTCAGCACTAACCGCTATCATAATTTAATTTAGTTTACCTGTTTTTTTCCTTTCTTTCTATGCATATGCGTGGAGACACAGTAACAGAATAATGAATCTCCACCCTGCTATGCACACGATACAGGTTTCTGTCTTGTGCGTTTATATTTGAGTTTTTTGGTATTTCATGCAGGTTGGGACTGATGTGAAGCAAGCTGTCAGACAGATCAGTTTTTATTTCTCTGCTCTATGGAGACTTAGGGAACCAAAGTACAGCAAATTAACTGGTGCCATCATTCAATCTTTTATTTTTATTTAATCCCATTTTTGCCTGTTTTAGTTCTCTTCACATGATGATCAGGGGCCCAAGCCTGTAGGGCTAGAACCATTTTGGTTAATGTTTTATTCCATTCCAAAAGTGCTTTTTACCTGACATTGAGATTCTGTGTGGTATGTGAGGGATTGCAGCTATTCTCTTTAGATCAATAATTTGATCTAAATCAATCTCCCTAATCAATCTCTTTAGACAGTACTCCTGCTTAGTGATGTTTCCGATGCCTGTGGTGGTGCAGAATTTAAAACTGGTGAAGGATGTTGCTGTATGTGCTCCTGGTAAGTAACTGTCTTGTCAAGCTCCAGCTCCTCTTGCAGTAGATGGAGGCTGATGGGAGTTACTGTCAGCGTTCTTATTTTATTGTGATGTCGCTGAAATCCTGCCAGTTCAACTGTTTCAATTTATGTTAGTCTACCTATTTTTTTTTCTTTCTTTCTTTGCATATTTGTGTAGAAAGAGCAATGGAGTAATTAATCTCCACCCTGGTTATAGGAATCTACAGTATGTAGTATGTAAACACCTTTCTCTGTTCTATGGGGAATTAGGGAAGCAGAGTTGCTCAAATTACCTGGTGCCATCTTTCATAATTTTTTATTTAATCCCATTTGGTGAATAGGGGAATATTTGCCAATTTTAGTTCTCTTTCTGTATTAATCATGGACCCAAACCTGTAGGGCTGCAACCACTTTGGTTAAAAATTCATTCCGTTCTGTTCAATAAAAATACATTTTACCTGACATTGAGATTGTGTGCAGTATGCAAGGGCTTACAGATATTCTTTCTTTAGATCAATTGTTTGATCTAAGTCAGTCTCTCTAATCAATCTCTTTAGATGGTGGTGCTACTTTGTGATGTTTCCTATGCCTGTGGTCGTGCAGAATATAGAATAGGTGACGAATGCTGCCCTATGTGTAGTCCTGGTAAGTAACTATCTTTTGTCAGGCTACAGCTCCTGATGAAATATAGTCTTGCAGGAGGTGTGAGAGATCTCTTCTTTTATTGTGATGTCATTGAAGGTGTGTCAGGTCAACATTTTCATGTATATTTTTCCATTAGGGAGCAGGGTCTACAAACACTGTACAGAATTCACAAGCACTTCCTGTATACCATGTATTGAAGAAACTTTCATTGATCAACCCAGTGGTCTCACTGATTGCTTTCGCTGTGCAGTCTGTGACAAAGGTGAGAATATTTGTATAGGTATAGGTATGCCATCCACTCACATCAGGGGTTTATGGGGCATACCCCATACCTGTGCAGCAGAGTGTCAGGCCATTTTTGTGATGTCTGTGAGAATATTTAAGAAGCTTGAGGTCTCACTCTTCAAATGCATTTCTGTACTTTCTAACTTTCATCTTCTTTATGCTGCTTCCAAGGTTAAATATACTTAAAAATGTGTATATAATATGTAATATTTTAAGATGTTATGTTGAAATGCAACTACTGTTTGGTCAGATACAAATTGATTTGTCCCGTTTCAAATGTCTGCATTAAATTATGCTTTCACTGAGAATATTTTTTCTCAGTAAATCTCCTGTTTTGACTACAGAACTTGAAACTCATGGTGTTGCTATGATATCAATTCTTTATTCCTCCACAGGTCTTGGTTTAAAAATAGATAAGGTGTGCACCTTTAACTCAAACACAGTGTGTGGCCCTCTGGATCAGTACTTCTGCACTGAATGGCACAGGAAGGGGAGCTGCAGCAAAGCAGAAAGACACACAATCTGCGAGCCCGGACAATTCATCACACAGAACGGTATGATGTGCATTTTTATTACATCTTCATGTCTATCTATTATGCAAATAACCAATATGTATGTTAACAGCATGGTTTGTGTTTTTGAATGCCTTCTGATATTTGTAGGAACAGCATCTAGTGATACCGTATGTGGAGATTGTCCTGATAAAACCTTTTCAGATGGCCTGTCTTCATACTGCAAACCACACAGAGAGTAAGCTTCCTCACATTCCTGCATTTATTCTCCAATTATGCCATTTTCCAATACAAAATTCAGTGTAGGCCTCATAAATTGTATATCCTGTGTGTTGATATTAAATAAAACATTTAATTTGCCCTAACCTTCATTTATTTTACATTTATTTTTGTTACAGTTGCAGCTCTGAGGGACTTCCTGAATTGAAACCTGGCAGCCATTCCTCTGATTCTGAATGTGGAGAGAAATCTGACTGGTCTGACTTGAATCTGACTGGTCCCATATTGGGGATTGTTGCAGTTGTTACTGTATTAGTTGCAGCAGTAATAGGACTCTTTATATTTATAAAAGGTAACATATTCCTTCCAAGTGGTAAGACCTTTTTGATACATGTTCAGTATTGATGAAGTGGGAGCTTAAGGTCTACTGTCCTTCCTGTGTTCAGTGAACTAATTTGTTATATTTCTAGTATTGAGTGAATACAACTCAATTATGTAAGGAATGTAAAAATTGAAATAGTGTAACATATTGACTGAATGGGTTTGTTGAAATAGAAATGCATGTGTCTTGTTATTTCAGGGAGAAGGCAATCGGACAGGCAACGTGTTCCCACTGCAGAGCCTGGATGGTGGGAGCAGGGGTTACAGATTTCCTCCAGGTGTATCTCCTGCTTCGCAGACATTTCCCTGGGCTAGAAAATATGCACAGCACAGCTATCAGTCCCCAACCCACCACTCACTCTGGCCAAAAATGGGGGTGCCTTGTAGCAGTCCGAATCAGAGGACCCTCGAGAACCTGTCAAACAACTAATGGCACAGCTTCATCTTGGCCAGATGGGGGCCCCTGGGAAATCTTCCATAAGTCTCTTGCTGGCCTTTATCAGTATAAATTTTTATAATTCAGATTACATGGGGTGCCGGCCACCTTCCAAAAGATGGTAGATCAACTGCAGCAAAGCCCATATTGGAAATACACCTCTGCCTCTGTGGAAGATGATGTCATTCACTCAGACTCATGGGCCAGCCATCTGGAGAAGGTACGCAATGTGATGTGTATGTTTCTGCAGGCTGGATTGATAGCTTTAGTGAAGGAGTGCTGTCTCAGACAACAAGCATCTCTCTGCTTTGGATATTTCACTGGCTGGGAGGAGGTGGTACAGAACTGGCCCCAAACTGGCAGTAAAAGTCAGGTGATACCAGTCCTCGGTCTGGCAAGTTATATATGGTATAGACAGTTTAAACCCCACCCTGCCTCTATAGCTAACCCATTGACAAAACATATTTGGAAGAACACCACTGAAAAACTGGTTTTGACAACTGAAACTGAGCCTGCATTCCAGGGCTTGAAAGCATTGCTATGTACAGAGCTCGTACTGGGGTCATCAGATGTGCCTCTACTATGTATCCGAGAGACGGACATGTTGGAAACTGGGAACAGGGTCATCCTAACTCAGATCATGGATTTAGAGGAGCCCCCAGTCGTCTTCATATCTCTGATGCTGTTGCCAAGGAAATGCAAATGTGCAGCTGTGGAAACAGGGTGTATGGCAATCAAGCGGGCCCTGACGGCGATGTCTCACTTTCTTTTTGGGCGCTACTTCACACTTATTACTGTTAATACACCCATACATTGGATGGCCTCTCGGCCAAAGACTAGCCCTTGCATGGGTGCACGGTGGTTTCTGGCTCTGCAGCTGTACCCTCTCGCCACTCAGAACTGTGCAGGAGCTGTCCATGGTAACTCTGATGCTCTCTCTTGCCTTCTCTCCCTCTGGACTGAGATCTCTGTCCTCCATAGTTCAGAGCTTGGGGCGAGAGTTGTGATGCATCAGCAGGCATATCGACACACAGGCAGACAGTCCTGTGGTCTGTTGTGCAGAAACTGTCCAGTAATAGCAGAAACAGGAACTATGCAGTCAGGAGACGTGACCGGGGGAGCTGTCCTTTGGCTGTACAGAGGCACTGCTGCTGTGCATCGGCTCATAACACAGCTGTGCCTCAGTAGATTGGGAGTATATGGCTGCCTAAAGGACCAGGCATTCCACCCCAGGGGGGTAGCCAGGCACAGTAGTTTAAATGCACATAACAAATGCATTCCTTTCAGGTTCATTCTAACAGAGTATTGTGTATTATACTGTATGTGCATACTTTTCACCTGTAAATATATTATGTATAGCATTTATATATGTAAAACCACTCACTTTCTGGCAGCATTAAAATTTAGATGCATTGTAAGAAAATATGTTTTTTGTGAAATAAGTAGAAAGTGGCGGAAAATGGAGCACAACTGGAAAGCTCCACGGTTGCATATCCATTCTAACTTAATGAAGGAATGTGTATCTAATAATACTGGGACTGCTAATTCTGCAATATGCATTTCTGCAGTTTCAGCCAAAAAACAGAAATAATTCCACTGATAAATCTGTAAATAGGTTATACAATGGACTTTTCATTTTATAAAGGTGTGGATTTTCTCAAATACTTCCTTTTTTGGACAGTGTATGCAACTACTGTGGAGACAGTATGTTGTCTTTGTCTTTCACTGTCTGAATGTAGCACCATGGGTCCCAGGGAAATGGTATTTCAACCATACTGTATACTTTTATATGGATGGGCTAATAATAAAAGCGGTCTTGACTTGATTTGATTTTTCCCTGCTAATGATGTGTTTTCTCCAGGCTGGAAATAAACAAATGCAATTGGCTAAAGTAATTATGTTATTTACTACCTGTTTTAGTCTTGATAATCTCTGTGTAATACCATATTTCTCTGGACTTGTGAATTCCCCCTGTCTAAGGAACCTCCAGTGGCTACTGACACATGTACATGTAATGCTCCCATCAGTGGGAGAGGACTGGAATTGTGAAATTATTTCCTAGTTGGTGTTTAGTATTATCATTTAAAAATAATGGCTCATGTTATGGAGTCTGTAATATAAGTACATGTGCCCCTTACAGGACTGCAGGCAGACTTGTGGAATTCTACATACCCTTATTATGCTTTTTTCATCTCCGAAAGATGAATCTTATCAAACATTTCCTGTACATTTCCCTGGCACATTTTCTGCTGTGTAACTAACAATGCTCATTTACATTAATTGAATTATATCTAATAGCCATTATTATTATATTTATTCTGTTCATCATTGTCATCACAAATAAAAGCAGTTACTTTGACAGACACCCAGACACCCAGAAGATCAATAGCAATACATCATAATACGTATTATTCTGTTTTAATGTTCTGTTTTAAATTAATCTGTCATGGAAGTCCCATTGCAATGACAGAAGAACCTGGATATGTAAGAGATTGTTATGCGTAAACTCTATATCCACATAAGTGGTATTTAGATGATCATGCTTCAGAGAGAACCCTCAAACGCCTTGAGTTTGTTTTACTCTGCCTCAGTGTTTCAACGATACTAAGCTAACCACGCTTACTCCTGTGGCTACAGTACACTTCTGTTTTGCAGATACGTGCATTTGCTGCGTTGATGAATGCAAACAGCGTGATTTCCTGTAAACGCCGCTCAGGGCAATGCCTGCGCAGTGTACGTCACTGAAATGAGCTCGTTGGTTCAAAACAGTTCATCCGTCGACTACCCTTACAGATTTTGAAATGACTAGGGATGCGAGGGTGGGTTGTAGCAGGAAACGGAGAGGTTGTGAAGCCCTTTGACCAGGTTTTAAGCAGGTATGGTAGGCAGAGGAAGAGCATACTTTCGAGGGCCATCTGCCTTTACATATAGTCGCTAAATAAATAAATGTGTTGATGTGTTAGGTTTAACAAGCCACAGTTATGGATACTTACATGTAGCAAACATGTTCCATTACATTACATATAATTTGCGGTTACATGGTTTTGTTGCTCATAAGGGCCAGATTTATGCTAAGAAGAATAAATAACATACATCATTTAACACCATGTACCATTTTAATAACTTTTATTGAATTTTTTAAAATGTATATGACCTCATTTGGGAATCTCAGCTTGAAAACAGGAACAAAAGGAAGTATTGTAAAATGGCTGGCAGTAAAAGTCAGGTGATACCAGTCCTCAGTCTGGCAAGTTATATATGGCATAGACAGTTTAAACCCCACTTTGCCTGTATAGCTAACCCATTGACAAAACATATTTGGAAGAACACCACTGAAAAACTGGTTTTTACAATTGAAACTGAGCCTGCATTCTAGGGCTTGAAAGCAGAGCTCATACTGGGGTCATCAGATGTGTGTCTGCTATGTATCCTAGAGACGGACATGTTGGAAACTGGGAACAGGGTCATCCTAACTCAGATCATGGATTTAGAGGAGGCCCCAGTCCTCTTCATGTTTGATGCTGTTGCCAAGGAAATACAAATATGCAACTGTGGAAACAGGGTGTATGGCAATCAAGCGGGCCCTGACGGCAATGTCTCGCTTTTTTTTTGGGCGCTACTTCACAATTATTACTGATAATGCACCCATACAGTGGCTGCCAAAGACTTAACTAAATGTTTATTTATGTAATGCGGACTCCAGGAAAAGCTATATTACTACTCAAACTGACAAACTTGATCCTGATGCTGCCTGAGAGTCTGAACTTCTTTTGCGTATTTCCACTATGAGAAAACAATTAGGCATATAAATGACGGTATTTCATTAGGGGTTATAATGTGGACACTTCCCTTCATAGTTCTACAAACATGTTCTTCTTCACATCAAAATGGAAAAATGCACTCTCCACAAGTTATGCACCGTCTTTCCGACTCCAGTTGACACTATTCCCCCTACACGAAAGCCCCCCACACTTTTCTCTCCCTCATGTACAAAATGAATAGCTAAACTCTCAGTCATATTACTTACCAAATTGACCTGTCCTCTCCTCTCAGTTGCTGCAGCTGAACACTTCAGAACCTGGTTATGCTGCCAGGTGTACCGCCCATACAAGAGACTAACCTTACACACCTGAACACCCCATTTCTTTCACAAACTGTGCGATTGCAAACTAGATGTAAAATGATCAATTCAGACAGGAATTCTGTCAACTGCTCAATTGAACCTAATTAACTGACTGTTGAGCCA
This sequence comes from Megalops cyprinoides, assembly GCF_013368585.1. Lineage (NCBI taxonomy): Eukaryota > Metazoa > Chordata > Actinopteri > Elopiformes > Megalopidae > Megalops > Megalops cyprinoides. Next base: position 5,056,283 of record NC_050589.1, on the reverse strand, counting down.
TAATGCACACACAGCAAGTCTACAGGATGAAGGCTGAAAAACAGTTCTAAATATATATTTCTTCCTGTCTGTGGTATTAAATTAAGTAATGCAGCTGTTTTTGTACACAAAACTACACAAACTTGAAACACTACACAAAACACATAGCACGGTTGGCTGTCCATTTGTCTTCCCATGAGACAGATGGCATTTGGTCATTAGAGGACTCCTCTCACAGCCCTGTGGAGATCTTTTTTTCTTTTGTTTTGGGAGTCCCCTCTTGCCAGACTGTGGTTGAAGTCCTCCGTTACACCTGACCATTAATTTAACAGGCCAGATACTGATGGAGACCAGGATTGTAGGGACCTTCCAAAAAATAGCATTGTGCTTATCAACAATAGAGAAGACTGCAGAAAATTACAAAACTCAGGGACTGTGCTCTGCTAGAGTTCAGGGAGACTGACACCGCTCCCTTTATGTATATTGCATGTACTTTTTACCTCCCTTCTCATCCTTTCTTTTCAACCAGGCCGTATTCACAAATATTACTGTGTGTTATTTTACAGCCAAATCTTAGTAGGCATGAAGGATGTGTCCCAAAAGATGAAAGCACTCATTTAAAAAAGCTGTTGCATGTATTATGAGAATGGCAAATAGTGAAGAAGAAGCCATCATTCCTATAACTATGAACAAGACAAATACTTATTAGGTTTGTGCAGCTATATACCACTATGTAAAACACATATAGTTGCAAGCAAAAATTATACAAATAAAGAGGTGTGGAAGTGTACCCTGCCTGGACGTACTGCACATGCAGAAAGCTGAAAAAGCCAGTGGGTCCATTGAACAAGGTAAATGGTGGCAGGAAATTTTATTGGGAGGTGTGAATGGCAATGCTGTCATGGTGAAAATTGATTGAAATCCCATATTGTTCGATATCAACTATTCCTAAAAATATGAATTTGACATATATAATAAGCATGTAAATCATTCAGATAAGCATGTACATCAAATTTTATGCTGTCATGACAAAGTTTGTAGGAGAGGTGATTGAAGATGACATTTTTACCATTTTTACCAACATACAGCCAACATACTGCCTCCCACTCCACAGTCTTGATTCTTCTAGACTTTTCTGCAGCCTTTGACACAGTGGACCACACTCTGTTTCTATTTACCCTGGCTACATTGGGGGTCGCTGACACCCCTCTCCTTTGGATTAAATCCTACCTCTCTGGACATCTCCTTCAGGGGGTCCTGGAATGGTAGGTTGTCCAGGCCCCACAGCCTGTCTATGGGTGTTGATCAAGGCTCTGTACTCGGCCCCCTCCTCTTCTCTCTTTACATACAATCTCTCGCCTCTGTCATCTGCTGCCATGGTTTTTCGTAACACTTTTATGCTGACGACACACAACTCTTCCTGTCTTTCCCGCCATCTAACACACAGGTTTCTGCACACATTTCAGTGTATCTGAAAGACATTTCACAGTGGATGATGTACCACCGCCTAAAGCTCATCTTGGCTAGGACTGAGATGCTTTTCAACCCATCCATGTCCTCCCCATTTCAAGACCTCTCCAACAGCCTAGACCCAACAAGCCTTTTCACAAATGCCACTGTCAAAAGCTTTTGTGTAACACTTGATAGCAAACTGTCCTTCTTTTCTCAGGTTGCAGTGGTGAGTTAGTTGTGCAGATTCTTTTTGTACAACAGCTGAAGGATCCACCCCTTCCTCCCTGTGTATTCAATGCAGCTCCTAGTTCAAGCCCTGGTCCTCTCATGGCTGGACTACTGTAACTCCCACTTTGCTTGCCTTCCTGCCTGTGCAATCAAACCCCTATAACTAATCCAGAATGCAGCTGCATGACTTGTCTACAATCTCCCTAAAAGTAGTCAAGTTACCTCCATCCTCACTTCAAATCATTGGCTTCCTCTTATCACTTGCATCAAGTTCACAATCTTGGTGCGGGCATACAGGACAATGAATGGGACAGCCCCCTCATATCTACAACCAATTTTCAAATCCTATGTTCTATCAAGGACAGCAGAATCACTGACCATCTTCTGCCACAGACTGAAGACTCATCTCTTCAGACTGCATCTCGGTTCCACCTCAGTCCCTGCCCCCTAATACTTGCTACCTGGAGTTCTTGCTGTTTATTTCACCTGTAGTGTTTTGGAGATCTAGTAACTGATGTATGGTAGTATACTTGGCTTCCCTAATCTAGACAGATTGCACAAATTAATTTAGGGTAGAGCCTGAATATTGTAATGCTCACACTCGCTGGTGTAGCAATGTTGTTAGCCTGGTCTGACACTGTTGCTCATTTAACTTGAATTGATCCACTTATGCTCTATTGTGCTGGAATTTCGTTTTGGAGAAATGAATGTAATTTAATGTAATGTAAATGATTTCCGTCTCCAGAATCACTTGCTTCGATCTCATTTCACGTTTCCCTATTTGAAAAATACAGCGAATAGGAATAGAATACCTGGCGCAGTTCACCAATAGCGAGGCAGACTACAACAGTGTACTTCGTCAAGAAGGAAGTGGGACGGCCTTCTGAGAAATCGGACATTTTGTCGTCTGTTTAGGTTCAAGGTAGGTGAAACTCAAGGAGTGGGTCTTAACGTTGTGTTGTTTTTTTATTGATGGCAGTTTAGTCATGTAGCATTGCGGGGAAACAGATTTAAGTTCATTAGGGTATCTGTGTGCCTGCGTTGCATGGGTGTGCGTGAGTGTACATTATAACGCTGTAAATCTGCTGTTTTAGTACATGAAATGTTGCATATCTTCCTATATGTGTATGTAAAGGTCAGACGTTCGCCGTAATCTTGTATTGTTTTTATTTTTCAAGGCTATCATTTTAACTGACTCTGACTCTGACTAAAGTACAGGGAAGTGTCATGTCTACTGCTACTGCGCTCTGCTGTAGGAAAGAGAGCGAGGGGAATACCGCAGTTGAATTAGTTTCGCTTTCGCTTGGTACTTTTTGTCCCATGATTCTAATGATATGAGTCGTATGTATGTGAATTTTCGGGTTTGATGAGGTTGTGAGGAGACGAAGTTAAAATGGAAAACTTTCGAGCGTCACATTTTCAGGAGCCCGCTCTCTCATTGCGGGCTCCTGAAAAGTTTTCCATTTTAACTTTGTTTCCTATACAAAGTGGGAAATTTTAGTTGTTTTCCCTTAGGTTTAATGGAGGATGTAGTGTTAAAACTAGTTAGGCTTGGTTTAGTTAATTGAACACGTGAACATCTTTAGGTAAGATCTTTTGGGATTTAGGTCAGGAGATAGAAACTAAATTGCAAAGACTACTTAAACTCTGGCGTCCAAGCTAACTTTTAAATATTGAATGTCAATATTAGCATTGGCACTAGGCTAAGAGTTCAATTTTCATTCACTTCTCATACGGATCATTGCAGTATGTTTGTTCCAGGTCTGAACTGAAAGGTAAAATTGGCATTGCTTTAAATCTAAGGTAGAGGTTTACAGTTTTATAAAACTGCTGTGCAGTTAAATAGCGAATACAAAACTGCCATTAACACATTTCGCTTTCTGTCAAAGGAGGATGTTACGTGTTAACCCAAGGCTATCACGGGAATCAGCAGTTCAGCAAATGGAGAACTGAATCATCACGTATTAGTCCTGACAAATTATTCTACAAAAACTGGGATATGTTTTCTTCAAAGGAAGCACAAATCTGTGTACCATGCGACGTTTGATATTGAAATCTACTGTATTTATTGTAAGATATTTTAGCTTACTGCTTTGAATAAAGATAATTTCAGTGTTTTATCTGTTCAGTTTGTTTAATCTCATATCTTGTAATGGATTTTGATCAATGTTATCATGATTATACAGATGAGAAATTATTCACATTGTATAATAGTATTCCCATCAAATGTAGTGTCTTGTAGAAGGATTGAAATTCACTGCAAATATTTCCTGAATATTAATTTAAAAAACAGTTGTATTTATTTGCTTAGCAAGTGCCCTAAAAACAGCACCCCAGTCTTCCCCCAGTTTTCTCTTATCTTGTTATAAATCTAAACACTGAAAAATGGTAAATGACCAATCTGAGTGTGTCAATTTATTATCAGGCATGTTTTTTAAATGAACATTGACCTGCAGTTGCTGTCAGATTCTTAAGAATGCGGACACAAGTAATCTGTGAGTGGAGGAAAGATGATATTTGATTTTGTAATTGTGTGAAGGGCCAGAGAAATAGAAAGCTCACAGGATGCATCTTTTGCACAGTTTCTCCCTCAGAAAAATTAAAGTGAGGTTAAAACAGTCTTTTTTAACTGTTTCCTGGCTGCAGTAGAATGGGAAGGTTTGACATTTGCCTGCAATGGCTACGACTTTTTATAGGCTTATCTACTCACAATGACATGCTCAGTTTTGTTTATGATGGTGACCCATTCAGTTAAATTGCACCATATAAACCATTACTTCTGTTGGCACAAATATTTCCTTCCATTTATTTATACACTGAGAATATTATTTTTAATAAATGTAATTTTATTGAACTTCAATTAATAAATACAAAGAAAGTGACTGGCCTACGTGAGTTTACACTTACAACTCACAATTCAAAGCTTTTCTTTATCGTAAGAATATAATAAATGAATGCTAGTCAGGTTCAGAGGAAAATGGTACAATATCTGCAGCTGACAAAGTTGTCAGTGACTGAAAATATTCAGTAAGATGCACATCTCTGCACTTCTCTATTGACAGAGCTATCAAATGCTTTCAACACCATGCCATTTTTTAACATACACTGCAAAAATTTAAATGTTAGTGTTACTGAAATGACTTCCCTGTCAAAACGCAGTGTGTGGCATTAGAGGGTATGAAATTTGAGGTTCAAGTGCTTATAAAAGGGGTTCCTCAGGGTTCAGCTTTAAGTCTGTTCTTGTCTGATGAACTTCAGCTGTATGCAGTTGACTCAATAGTTTTTTTTTTCCAAGTGAGTCAAAGATTGATGAGGCAACACAAATTGCAACTAGTATTGTAGGAGCCTAAATGCAGTTTATTGATAAAATATGAGTATTTGATTAATCAGCATGCAATAATTTAAGATCATATATAAAACAACAGTAATTTACATGGTTCATTGATTTAGAAGGAATTGGAAGGAATATTTACAGGTTGATTTAATAATCAATAATTTGATCTAAATCAATCTCTTTAGACACTGCTCCTGCTTAGTGATGTTTCCGATGCCTGTGGTGGTGCAGAATTTAAAACTGGTGAAGGATGTTGCTGTATGTGCTCCTGGTAAGTAACTGTCTTGTCAAGCTCCAGCTCCTCTTGCAGTAGATGGAGGCTGATGGGAGTTACTGTCAGTGTTCTTATTGTATTGTGATGTCACTGAAAATCTGTCAGTTCGACTGTTTCAATTTATGTTAGTCTACCTATTTTTTTCCTTTGTTTTTGTTCATTATTTTTTAATTTAATCCCATTTGGTGAATATGGGAATATTTTAGTTCTTTTTCTATGATAGTCGTGGACTCAAGCCTGTAGGGCTAGAACCATTTTGATTAAAAATTTATTCCATTTTGTCCAATAACAATACATTTTACAGATATTCTTTCTTTAGATCCATTGTTTGTTCTAAATCAATCTCTCTAATCAATCTCTAGACAACACTCCTGCTTTGTGATGTTGCCTATGCCTGTGGCCGTGCAGAATATAGGATAGGTGAAGAATGCTGCCCTGTGTGCGCTTCTGGTAAGTAAATAGATACAAGCGTTCAGAAGGTGTGAGAGAGCTCTTAGTTTATTGTGATGTCATTGAATGTGTGTCAGGTCAACATTTTCATGTCTATTTTTCCATTAGGGAGCAGGGTCTACAAACACTGTACAGAATTCACCACGACTTATTGTGCACCGTGTACTGGTGAAACTTTCATAGATCAACCCAATGGTCTCACTGAGTGCTTTCGCTGTGCAGTCTGTAACCCAGGTGAGAATATTGAGCAAACAACAAACATGTTAATGATTTGTAAATATTGGGATTATAGGTATGCCATCCACTAATATTAGGGGTTGATGGGGCATACCCCATACCTGTGCAGCATAGTGTGAGGCCATTTTTGACACAGAAATAACAGTTAGCTTGAGGTCTGACTCTTTAGATGCATTTCTTTACCATCGAACCTTCATCTTCTTTATGCAGTTCAAAAGGTTAGATATATTGAAATGTGTACATACATTACAATTTACATTTTAAAATATCTTTTTGTAATACAAATACTGTTTGGTCAAATGCAAATTGGTCTGTCATGTTTTAGATGCCTGTGATTTTGCACTGATTTATGGTATTATGTGAATGCATATATTTTTTCTGACTAAATCTCCTGTTTTAACTGCTGAACTTGTAACTCGTGGTGTTAGTGACATCTATTCTTCATTCCTCCACAGATCTTGGTTTAAAAATAGATAAAGCTTGCACTCCCACCTCAAACACAGTGTGTGGCCCTCTGGATCAGCACTTCTGCATTGAATGGGACAGGAAGGGGAGCTGCAGCAAAGCAGAAAGACACACAGTTTGCAAGCCTGGACAATTCATCAAACAGAACGGTATGATGTGGCTTTATTACATTTTCATATCTGTTTATTTATCATGCAGATAACCAATATGTATGTTAACAGCATATTTTGTGTTTCTTAACTATTGGAGTGTCTGGATGGATGTTTCTTAAAACTTTTGTTCTGATATTGTAGGAACAGCATCTGCTAATACCATATGTGGAGATTGTCCTGATAAAACCTTTTCAGATGGCCTGTCTACATACTGCAAACCACACAGAGAGTAAGTTTACTCACATTCCTGCATTTAATCCCCAGTTATGTTATTTTCCAGAACAGAAGTCAATGTAGGGCTCATTAAAATGTACAGATTGGGAGTTTATGATCATCATGTCTTGTGTATTGATATCAAATAAAATATTTAATTGGACATAACATAATTACTTTTTACATTTACTTTTGTTACAGTTGCATATCTGAGGGACTTGTTGAAGTGAAACCAGGAAACCATTTCTCTGATTCTGAATGTGGACAGAAATCTATGACTGGTCTCATAGTTGGGATTGGTGTGCCAACTCTGTTGGTTGTAGCAGGAGCAATACTCTTTTTACTTCAAAGAAGTAAGTCATTCCTTCTAAGCTGTAACAGACTTTTTTGATAAATAATCAATATTAATGAATTGGCAGTGTAAGGTCTGCTGTCCTCCCAGTGTTTGATGAACTAATTGCTATTATTTCTACTATTAGAAATCAGTGGTAATTCTTAAATATGACTTAATTACATAAGGAATTTAAAATGTGCAATAATGTTGCATGTTAACGTATTGCAGTTATTCAAATAAAAATGCATTTACCTTCTAATATCAGGAGGAGGACTGAAGTGGGTATGTAGAGAAACATTTCCCGCTGTGTCAAATTGAAACATTTTAAGGGCATATTTTCATCTGCAGTAAATGTTCTGCATTCACCGACAGTGTTAAAAATGTTTCTAAGCCCTCACAGGTGTGAATACTGAACTTACTGAGATAAAATTTACATTTCATTAGGGCGGACAATCTTCCACAGAAGATGGCGTCAAACAAAACGAAGAAGGTAAGTCGGAGTCGGAGGCAGGAATAACAATACTGACTAATGAAACGGAAAATCTTTTCAGCATGAGCCTGGGGAAAGGCTGTGTGTGGGTCCTGTAGGAATCAGATTCAAAGTGTTCAATAAAGGACTGCTCAGTGGTGAATGTGACTGAAATACTAGTGAACTAAGAACCTTTTTTCTGTCATTAGTTTCATTCTAATTGAAGGTGCTCTGTATAAGGCTATAATCTCAACAGTTTTTTTCAAGGTTAGTTTTTTTTGTTTTGTTTTAATTTGTATCCTATGCAGGTTTCTAGTATTTATTATGATTTATATTTTGCAGAACACAATATATAAACCAGGCTACAAAAGCAGTATTTGGTAAAACAGGATGAACACTGTTAATGCAACTACTTCAGTGACTTTAATGCTATAAAATGTTTTTCAGAGGATTTAATCCTTAGATTGAACAGATCACTTAATCATGTGATTGTAACAGGCTACACACAATTGATTTATACAATAAAAATAACCTTAAACTTGAATAATGGATAATTTAATTATGGCGTTTTCAGATTGACTTCATCTAGGAAAAGAGCAAACATGAAGAGCAAAAGAAAGAATCTTTTTTCTTTTCAAGACAAATAAATTGGGTTCCTTGATAGTCCAATAGGGACCTTTTCACTCTTTCTCACTGACTGGGTCTATTAATGGTTTTGATTCAACATCTACTGTTGTCCCATTACAGTGTTGGCATCTAATATGGGTTGTCACAATGAAATTCTCATGTGCATGGTCAGGATTAGGTGTGAGAATGAACATATTTCCACACACCTCATATTTTAAATAAATCACACATTTTCTTCAACAATGTATATAAACAGCACTTCCTCTATAATGTTTTGCATATGAACGTTTGACATGTTTGGATCCGATGCCCATGTCAAACCTGAGTGCAGTCAGTGTACAGACAATACAAATAATGTGTGCGGATCAGCATTGTCAATCCATTTGATACTGAATTATTGAAATGGACAATTTAGCATAAACTAGGCAGCTGTTGCCTATTATAGAGATGATGTTATGTTGCTTGTGTACACTAATGGTTCAGTCACTTTTTTTGTTGGTCCAGATTCACCAGCGGGCGATGCTGAAGCAAATGTGTCTTTGAAAGACAGCTCTGATACTTCACCTCTACTTTCTGTGTAAAAAAAAAAAAAATACACAGTAAACACCTTTTGGTCATTTTACAGATCTTTGTCATCTGTTAATGTAGTACATAATGACTTTTTGTGTTTGCATAATGCATGAGAGATTACGTGTGCTTTCATTTTTATATCACAGCAGTAACGCTGCGGAGTCTGATGCATTAGCGGGCAGCTTGATGGACAGTGAAAATGATGGTGGAGTCTGAGGAGGAGTCCTGCCTCATGATGTCTGAGCGCACAGCAGGGTGGGAGATGTGGAAACTGTGTCAATGTGAAAGGTGGGCAGGTAATCGGAGCCCTTTGCTTTCAAGACAACCTCTGAGGACATACCATGATCTCCCAGTGAGACCGGCAGAGTATTATGACATGCTGAAGAGGGAGACTTTGTGTCAGTCCAGGATAACCCTTTTGGAAGCTGCACGACGCTTCAAGACCTGGACCCATCCACCAAAACAACCTGCCTGTTCGCAGTTATATGACCTGCGACAGAGTAAGACTCTCTGGTGCTCTCCTGGTGCTACCACCAAGATTGTCCTGGAGCAGATGGTCACTTAAGGGGCTGTCCCAGGGCAGTCGGACCCAAATGATTTGGTTTGGGGAACAGGAAGTTGAGGTTTTGTTGAATCCAGGCATCCCCATTACCCATTACAGCTGCTGATTACTTTTGTGCACACCCAGGCCCATAATATTCCCATGGGTTGTGTAGGTATCTGCAGTACTCTGGGAGCCTGGACTGTGGGAGCAAGGGTGACCGATTTCCTCCACGTGTATCTCCTGATGGAAGCAAATTTAACAGGGCTAGAGAAGATGTACGCTGCAGCCATCTATTCCCAACCCACCACCCACCCTGGCCAAAAATGGCCTTACCCTCTGGCAGTTCAAATCAGAGGAACTTTGAGAACCCAAGAAGGTGGCTCATCCTCCTCTTTGTCAGATGGGGGCCCTGGGGAAATCTTCCAGAAGACTCCAGATGACCTTTATCAGTATATGGTTTTACCATTCAGATGACATGGGGCTGTGGTCACCTTTCAAAGGATGATGGGTCGACTGCTGGAGAGTCCATATTGGAAATACACCGCTGCCCCTTTGGAAGATGATGTCATTCACTCAGACACATGGGTCAGTGGTCTGGAGAAGATACACAATGTATTCTGTACCCTTCCATGGGCAGGGTTGACAGCTTACCTGAAGAAGTGCTGTCTCAGACAACAAGCAGCGCTCTGCTTGGCATATTTGACTGGCTGGGAGGAGATAGTACAAAACTGTATTGCAACTTAAATGGAGGAGAATGAGAAATTCAACTTTTTGTCCAAAAAAAAAAAAACTACACAAATGTTAAGCACCATGGAAAAGCACATGGATGGTTGGCTATCTATGTGTCTCCCCATGAATTTACTGCGTTTTACTTTTTCCTTCCTTTCTGGTCAAGAAGACCACAGTCAGGCACACGCTGTCCTTTGGTTTGCACTGTATTGTATGACTGGTAGTGATGACGACAAGCTGTTTAAAATCATGTATGTAATGTATGTTAATGTATGTAAATTTTATGTTCAGCGATATGTTTAATACCACATCAGTTTAGAAACGTAATGTTTATATTGTAGAAATACCCAGTGTGTTTTTGTATTGCAGGAAAGACATATTTTCATATTTCATAACATATTTTCCCACAATCCCTCACACATGTAACACATTTTATACAATAAAAACTACAAAGCAGTGAATTAATAAAGGCTTTCTTCTACAAAAACATATTTAAACAATACGTGTGAATAGATTTGTTGTGACCTTACAACTTGGCTGAAACTTTAACATATATTATTTTACATATTTAACAATATGCTACTGCATATTGGACATAGTTACCCCAACCACCCATCAAAACAGAGGTTGCAGAAGGAGCTGAGTCTGAAGTTATCTAGTTGGTGAGCTACATATTCACAGCTGAGTGCTGATGTCAATGATTTACGCTACCAAAGAACGAGGGCACTAATTAAAAAAACAAACCTAATATATGCGTAGCCTATTGTGACAATGGCAAACGGTCAACAAGGTGACAACAACAATAAGTGTGAATAACGCAAATGTTTATTAGTCCTGTACAATTACATACAATATATAGTACTACAGAAATAAGGAAAGATTGAAAACGTAAGGGCAATCTTCCCAAATATCTTATTTCACACTCACACAGTCATCTTTCTCTAAACCATAGGTCAGCAACCTGCAGCTCTTTGATAGCCCTACTGTGGGCTTTAAGCCATTCAGGCCTATAAAAATTAGCAATAACTAGTCCTACAGTCTTCCAGTGTACATAGGTCTGTTGAAGTTCTGCTATTAAAATTCAAGAACCCATAGATGCAAGGTTAACATAAGTTTTCCATGATTTAGGCTTTATACTTCAATTTAATTTTGTCTTATGCAAATGTAAACTTTTAAAACTTTGATGTGGGATAGTGTGAAGTGTGATGTGTAATTTGATACCCAGCATAAGACATTATTCCATCTTTATTATATATTTCATACATCAGATTACTGGATTTTTTTCTCTAATACCATCACGCTGAGGTTGTCAAACTCACTGTGCATGTTTTGGTCATTATTGCGCTTGTTGCTGGAACAGGGAATGATGCTTTGCACTACACATCGCTGTTTGTGGTTGTTGGTGGCTGTATGCTTTTATAGTGTGCCCCAATCTGTGAGTTGTGATATCTGTTCTCATCTCTTCTGCTACATGGAGTCGTCTTCTTATTGGACTTAATGGCAGGCTAAAACACCATGTAGTGTATTGCTGCCACCTACTGGTCAGGAGTCATGCAAACACTGATCCTATAGTAGCGTTATGGAAGCGGAAGACCACAGAGAACGTTACCTTTATTTCACCCTGATGTGAGAAATGTCTGTGGAGAGTGGGAGGAAACCCCTATATTCGGCAGCCTGTAAACCAACTCTCCCCTATCCTTTGCATAGCCCACAAACTTTAAAAGTACATGTGCTACCATTTCCAGGCCTGCACGCTTTTCACAGTGAATATCAAGATGTCTTCCTACTGCTGGAGCCGTGCCTTGAAAGCACAATGAATCATCCTCAACCCAGTAAACAAAATCCCTGCCCATCGGTCACACCTACCCCTCCCCTCCCAGTCATTAAGCCCTTTGTCCCCGCCTTGGATAATACATGCTGCATGAACTCTTATTTGTTGTGAGTCTAGTTTGTTTTCATGTCGATTATTTTATGATATCCCAATGTACTCACGCGCTGTTAAAACAAAAAGGGAGGAGCAGGGATAGACTAATACGCAGATCTTAATACAATTCCATACAAGTGGTCAAGATGAGACACACACATTCTTTAGACTTGTTTTAGAGCACTGTATGTGGGTTTTTAGCAATCAAATGGGCTGTACCAATTTAGGCTTTTTAACGTCGTAATTTAGACCATGGTTTAACTTGAGCCAGGCACAGACTGCATTCATTTCTGAACTTTATTTTCAGTTTCGGTTTTAAAACAAATGCAGCCTGTCCACCCATTTTCTGTTTGATGCAAGAATTTCACCAGTGTTTTACATTAGAGTCGTAATTCTTACAGGAAGAGGTGATCAGTAACTGAAAACAGCACAGTTTTCCCTTAAACTCTCTCAAATCTTAAATCAAATCTCTGGGAACCCAAATAGCTCAGTGGTTCAGTTGTTTGAAGCTGAGCCGTACAATCTGAGCCCTATGGAGGTTGTCCAACAGAATGACTGGATTACTGCAAACATTCTGCACTTTGTACAGCAGTTAATATTACAATACAGAGTGCCATAAAAAAGAGGATAAGCACTCAGCTAAGACAACTGAGTCCAATGCCGAGGTAACAACTGTCTATAAACCTGAGCTATAGAACAGCAAATTCACTTCCTATTCATTAATGCCTGGGCCCTGTAATGCGGACTCCAGGAAAAGCTATATTACTGCTCAAACTGACAAACTTGATCCTGATGCCTCCTGAGAGTCTGAACTTCTTTTGCGTATTTCTACTATGAGAAAACAATTAGGCATATAAATGACAGTATCTCATTGGGGTTATAAAGTGGACACTTCCCTTCACAGTTCTACTAACATGTTCTTCTTCACATAAAAATGGAAAATTGCACTCTCCACAAGTTATACACCTTCTTTCCGACTCCAGTTGACACTATTCCCTCTACGTGAAAGCCCCCCCCCACTTTTCTCTCCCTCATGGACAAAATGAATAGCTAAACTCTCAGTCATATTACTTACCAAATTGACCTGTCCTCTCCTCTCAATTGCTGCAGCTGAACACTTCAGAACCTGGTTATGCTGCCAGGTATATAGCTCATACAAGAGACTAACCAAAATTTGCCTCAATGTTGCTATCTCTGAAGACAGGGGACACACTGGGTACCCATCCACCCACTGTTATAGGTTCTGTGGTGATGGTAGCACATCATAAGTAGCCCCAAACAGGAACCATGTATGATTTGCCTGCATACACCACAGGTCCCTCAAACTAAGCCTCCTCTTTTCTTCACTCTCCCAGTTCATCCACTGTCCTTGGTTCATCTGAGCCACTGCCCTAGAATGCCTCACTGCTTCCTCCTGATCGCATATCTGCTCTGCAACCAATGTCCTCCTCTCTGTAGGGTCTCACTTATTCCACAGTTTCCCCTGGACCGTCTCTCCCTTGCTGCACCCTACCAACAATATTTATATGCTTCAGAGCTGTCTGTGCCTCTTGTACTGCTTGCCTTCACTTCTACGTCCATATAGCTACATTTGGCACCAGACTACTATCTAATGTATCATGGCTTCCTGACAGTTGCAACACTAACCTTACCTTAGCACACTTAAACTCCTCCACAAGGCTAGATATATAATCAAATCAAATAATAATCAAATAATCAATCAAATAAGTACGCTTAAATGAGACAACTGCACTGAATTTGTTCAACAGGCAGTTGTGAACAACAGTCTAACTGTTGAACACCCCATTTCTTTCACAAACTGCAATTGCAGACTAGATGTAAAACGATCAATTCAGACAGGAATTTTGTCAACTGCTCAATTGAACCTAATTAACTGAGTGCTGAGCCATAATGCACACACAGCAAGTCTCCAGGATGAAGGCTGAAAAACAGTTCTAAATATATATTTCTTCCTGTTTGTGGTATTAATTAAATTAAGTAATGCAGCTGTTTATTACACAAACCTACACAAACTCAAAACACTGCACAAAAACACATAGCACAGTTGGCTGTCCATTTGTCTTCCCATGAGACAGATGGCATTTGGTCATTAGAGGACTCCTCTCACAGCCCTGTGGAGATTGATCTTTTTTTCTTTTGTTTTTGGAGTCCCCTCTGGCCAGACTGTGGTTGAAGTCCTCCCTTACAGCTGACCATTAATTTAACAGACCAGATACTGATGGAGACCAGGATTGTAGGGATCTTCCAAAAATAACATTGTGCTTATTAATAATAGAGAAGACTGCAGAAAAATACGAAACTCAGGGAGTGTGCTCTGCTAGAGTTCAGGGAGACTGACACCGCTCCCTTTATGTATATTGCATTTACTTTTTACCTCCCTTCTCATCCTTTCTTTTCAACCACGCTGTATTCACAAATATTACTGTGTGTTATTTTACAGCCAAATCTTAGTAAGCATGAAGGATGTGTCCCAAAAGATGAAAGCACTAATTTAAAAAAGCAGTTGCATGTATTATGAGAATGGCAAATAGTGAAGAAGAAGCCATCATTCCTATAACTATGAACAAGACAAATACTTATTAGGTTTGTGCAGCTATATACCACTATGTAAAACACATATAGTTGCAAGCAAAAATTATACAAATAAAAAGGTGTGGAAGTGTACCCTGCCTGGACGTACTGTACATGCAGAAAGCTGAAAAAGCCAGTGGGTCCATTGAACAAGGTAAATGGTGGCAGGAAATTTTATTGGGAGGTGTGAATGTAAATGTAAATGAATGGCAATGCTGTCATGGTGAAAATTGATTGAAATCCCATATTGTTAGATATCAACTATTCCTAAACATATGAATGTAATAAGCATGTAAATCATTCAGATAAGCATGTATCAAATTTTATGCTGTCATGACAAAGTTTGTAGGAGAGGTGATTGAAGATGACATTTTTACCATTTTTACCAACATACAGCCAACATACTGCCTCCCACTCCACAGTCTTGATTCTTCTAGACTTTTCTGCAGCCTTTGACACAGTGGACCACACTCTGTTTCTATTTACCCTGGCTACATTGGGGGTCGCTGACACCCCTCTCCTTTGGATGAAATCCTACCTCTCTGGACATCACCTTCAGGGTGTCCTGGAATGGTAGGTTGTCCAGGCCCCACAGCCTGTCTATGGGTGTCCCTCAAGGCTCTGTACTCGGCCCCCTCCTCTTCTCTCTTTACATACAATCTCTCGCCTCTGTCATCTCCTGCCACGGCTTTTCGTAACACTTTTATGATGACAACACACAACTCTTCCTGTCTTTCCCGTCATCTAACACACAGGTTTCTGCACACATTTCAGTGTATCTGAAAGACATTTCACAGTGGATGATGTACCACCGCCTAAAGCTCATCTTGGCTAGGACTGAGATGCTTTTCAACCCATCCAGGTCCTCCCCATTTCAAGACCTCTCCAACAGCCTAGACCCAACAAGCCTTTTCACAAATGCCACTGTCAAAAGCTTTTCTGTAACACTTGATAGCGAACTGTCCTTCTTTTCTCAGGTTGGAGTCATGAGTTGGGTGTGCAGATTCTTTTTGTACAACATCTGAAGGATCCACCCCTACCTCCCTGTGCATTCAATGCAGTTCCTAGTTCAAGCCCTGGTCTTCTCATGGCTGGACTACTGTAACTCCCACTTTGCTTGCCTTCCTGCCTGTGCAATCAAACCCCTATAACTAATCCAGAATGCAGCTGCATGACTTGTCTACAATCTCCCTAAAAGTAGTCAAGTTACTTCCATCCTCACCTCAATTCATTGGCTTCCTGTTATCACTTGCATCAAGTTCACAACCTTGGTGTGGGCATACAGGACAATGAATGGGACAGCCCCCTCATATCTACAACCAATTTTCAAATCATATGTTCTACGAAGGACAGCAGAATCACTGACCATCTTCTGCCACAGACTCATCTCTTCAGACTGCATCGCGGTTCCACCTCAGTCCCTGCCCCCTAATACTTGCTACCTGGAGTTCTTGCTGTTTATTTCACCTGTAGTGTTTTGGAGATCTAGTGACTGATGTATGGTAAAATACTTGGCTTCCCTAATCTAGACAGATTGCACAAGTTAATTTAGGGTAGAGCCTGAATATTGTAATGCTCACACTCGTTGGTGTAGCAGTGTTGTTAGCCTGGTCTGACACTGTTGCTCATTTAACTTGAATTGATACACGTATGTTCTATTGTGCTGGAATTTCGTTTTGGAGAAATGAATGTAATTTAATGTAATGTAAATGATTTCCGTCTCCAGAATCACTTGCTTCGATCTCATTTCACGTTTCCCTATTTGAAAAATACAGCGAATAGGAATAGAATACCTGGCGCAGGTCACCAATTGCGAGGCAGACTACAACAGTGTACTTCGTCAAGAAGTGGGACGGCCTTCTGAGAAATCGGACATTTTGTCGACGGTTTAAGTTCAAGGTAGGTGAAACTCAAGGAGTGGGTCTTTACGTTGTGTTGTTTTTTTTATTGATGGCAGTGTAGTCATGTAGCATTGCAGGGAAACAGATTTAAGTTCATTAAGGTATCTGTGTGCCTGCGTTGCATGGGTGTGCGTGAGTGTACATTATAACGCTGTAAATCTGCTGTTTTAGTACATGAAATGTTGCATATCTTCCTATATGTGTATGTAAAGGTCAGACGTTCGCCGTAATTTTCAAGTAAATTCGGTGGATCATTTGTTTTTATTGTTTTTATTTTTCAAGACTATCATTTTTACTGACTGACTGACTAAAGTACAGGGAAGTGTCATGTCTACTGCTACTGCGAGGGGAATACCGCAGTTGAATTAGTTTCGCTTTCGCTTGGTACTTTTTTGTCTCATGATTCTAATGGTATGAGTCGTATGTATGTGAATTTCTCGGGTTTGATGAGGTTGTGAGGAGACAAAGTTAAAATGGAAAACTTGCGAGCGTCACATTTTCAGGAGCCCGCTCTCTCATTGCAGACTCCTGAAAAGTTTTCCATTTTAACTTCGTTTCCTTACACCTCACCCATATTGTGTGGGTGAGGTGTAAATTGGGAAATCTTAGTTGTTTCCCCTTAGGTTTGATGTAGGGTGTGGTGTTAAAACTAGTATAGGCTTGGCTTAGTTAATTGGACACGTGGACATCTTTAGGTAAGATCTTTTGGGATTTAGGTCAGGAGATAGAAACTAAATTGCAAAGACTACTTAAACTCTGGCGTCCAAGCTAACTTTTAAATATTGAATGTCTATATTAGCATTGGCACTAGGCTAAGGGTTCAGTTTTCATTCGCTTCTCATACGGATCATTGCAGTATGTTTGTTCCAGGTCTGAACTGAAAGGTAACATTGGCATTGCTTTAAATCTAACGTAGAGGTTTACAGGTTTATAAAATTGCTGTGCAGTTAAATAGAGAATACAGAACTGTCATTAACGTATTTCTCTTTCTGTCAAAGGAGGATGTTATGTGTTAACCCAAGGCTATCACGGGAATCAGCACTTCAGCAAATGGAGAACTGAATGATCACACACAAGTGATACATTATTCTACAAAAACTGGGATATGTTTTCTTCAAAGGAAGCACAAATCTGTGTACCATGCGACGTTTGATATTGAAATCTACTGTATTTATGGTAAGTTATTTTAGCTTACTGCTTTGAATAAAAATAATTTCAGTGTTATCTGTTCAGTTTGTTTAATCTGATATCTTGTAATGGATTTTGATCAATGTTATCATGATGATTATACAGATGAGAAATTTATTGCCATTGATAGTATAGTAGTATTCCCATCAAATGTAGTGTCTTGTAGAAGGATTGAAATTCACTGCAAATATTTCCTGAATATTCATTTAAAAGACAGTTGTATTTATTTGCTTAGCAAGTGCCCTCAAAACAGCACCCCAATCTTCCCCCAGTTTTCTCTAACCTTGTTATAAATCTAAACACTGAAAAATGGTAAATGACCAATCTGAGTGTCTCAATTTATTATCAGGCATGTTGTTTAAATGAACATTGACCTGCAGTTGCTGTCAGATTCTTAAGAATGCGGACACAAGTAATCTGAGTGGAGGAAAGATGATATTTGATTTTGCAATTGTGTCAAGGGGCAGACAAAGAGAAAGCTCATAGGATGCATCTTTTGCACTGTTTCTCCCTCAGAAAAATTTAAGTGAGATTAAAACAGTCTTTTTTAACTGTTTCCTGGCTGCAATAGAATGGGAAGGTTTGACATTTGCCTGCAATGGCTATCACTTTTTATGGCTTATCTACTCACATTCACATGCTCAGTTTTGTTTATGATGGTGACCTATGATCTCAGTAATCGCTAGCCTCCACAATGTTATAGAAAAGCCTGTTCGGTTAAATTGCACCATATAAACCATTACTTCTGTTGGCACAAATATTTCCTTCCATTTATTTATACACTGAGAATATTATTTTTAATAAATGTAATTTTCCTGAGCTTCAATTAATAAATACCAAGAAAGTGACTGGCCTCATGAGTTTACACTTACAACTCACAATTCAAAGCTTTTCTTTATCGTAAGAATATAATAAATGAATGCTAGTCAGGTTCAGAGGAAAATGGTACAATATCTGCAGCTGACAAAGCTGTCAGTGACTGAAAATATTCAGTAAGACGAACATCTCTGCACTTCTCTATTATCAGAGTTCTTTGGTATTTCATGCAGGTTGGGACTGATGTGAAGCAAGCTATCAGACAGATCAGTTTTTATTTCTCTGTTCTATGGAGACTTAGGGAACCACAGTAACTCAAATTAACTGATGCCATCTTTCAATCTTTTATTTTTATTTAATTCCATTTTTGCCAGTTTTAGTTCTCTCCCCATGATGATCAGGGGCCCAAGCCTGTAGGGCTAGAACCATTTTGGTTAGTGTTTTATTCCATTCCAAAAATGCTTTTTACCTGACATTAAGATTGTGTGTAGTAAGTGAGGGATTGCAGCTATTCTCTTTAGATCAATAATTTGATCTAAATCAATCTCCCTAATCAATCTCTTTAGACAGTGCTTCTGCTTTGTGATGATGTCGTCCTCCAATGCCTGTCGTGATGCAGAATTTAAAACTGGTGCAGGATGTTGCCGTATGTGTGCTCCTGGTAAATAACTGTCTTGTCAAGCTCCAGCTCCTCTTGCAATAGATGGAGGCTGATGGGAGTTTCTGTCAGCGTTCTTATTTTTATTGTGATGTCACTGAAAGCCTGCCAGTTCAACTGTTTCAATTTAAGTTAGTCTACCTATTTTTTTCCTTTGTTTTTGTTCATTATTTTTTAATTTAATCCCATTTGGTGAATATGGGAATATTTTAGTTCTCTTTCTATGATAGTCTTGGACCCAAGCCTGTAGGGCTAGAACCATTTTGGTTAAAAATTTATTCCATTTTGTCCAGTAAAAATACATTTTACCTGATATTGAGATTGTGTGCAGTGTGCAAGGGGTTACAGATATTCTTTCTTTAGATCAATTGTTTGATCTAAGTCAGTCTCTCTAATCAATCTCTTTAGACAGTACTCCTGCTTTGTGATGTTGCCTATGCCTGTGGCCATGCAGAATATAGAGTAGGTGACGAGTGCTGCCCTATGTGTGGTCCTGGTAAGTAACTGTCTTTTGTCAAGCTACAGCTAAAATGGATACAGGCTTACAGGAGTTGTGAGAGAGCTCTTCTTTTATTGGGATGACACTGAATGCATGCAAGGTCAACATTTTCATGTATATTTTTCCTTTAGGGAGCAGAGTCTACAAACACTGTACAGAATTCACCAACACCTCATGTGTGCCTTGTGTTGGGGAAACTTTCATTGATCAACCCAGTGGTCTCACTGAGTGCTTTCGCTGTGCAGTCTGTGACAAAGGTGAGAATATTGATTTACAGCAAACATATAAATGATTTGTAAATACTGGGATTGCAGGTATGCCATCCACTCACATTAGGGGTTGATGGGGCATACCCTATACCTGCGCAGCATAGTGTGAGGCCATTTTTGTGATATATGTCAGAAATAACATTTAATAAGCTTGAGTTCTGACAGTTTACATTTTAAGAGATATCTTGTTGAATAACAAATATTGTTTGGTCAAATACAAATTGTTCTGGCCTGTTTCAAATGCCTGTGATTGTACACTGAAAGCATTTTTATTAATGATATTAAGGTTTGCGACAGCTTTCAACTGAAGACTTTTTTCTGAATGAATCTCCTGTTTTGACCACAGAACTTGATATTGTCACAACATGGGTTTCAATTCTTCATTCCTCCACAGGCCTTGGTTTAAAAATAGATCAAGCTTGCACTCCCACCTCAAACACAGTGTATGGCCCTCTGGATCAGCACTTCTGCATTGAATGGGACTGGAAGGGGTGCAGCAAAGCAGAAAGACACACAGTCTGCAAGCCCGGACAATTCATCATACAGGAGGGTATTATATCTTTAGTATTACATCTTTATTACAACATATGTGTTTATCTGTAATGCAAACAACCAATATGTGTTAACAATGTGGTTTGTGTTTCTTAACAATTGGAATGTCTGGATGGATGTTTCTTAAAACTGTTGGGATGCATTCTGATATTTGTAGGAACAGCATCCACTGATACCATATGTGGAGATTGTCCTGATAAAACCTTTTCAGATGGCCTGTCTACAAACTGCAAACCACACAGAGAGTAAGCTTCCTCACATTCCTGCATTTAATCCCCAGTTATGCCATTTTCCAGTACAAAATTCAGTGTAGGCCTCATAACATGTATATCCTGCGTGTTGAGATTAAATAAAATTTGCCCTAACCTTAATTTATTTTTTTACATTTATTTTTGTTACAGTTGCAGCTCCGAGGGACTTCGTGAATTGAAACCTGGCAGCCATTCTTCTGATTCTGAATGTGGAGATAAATTTCAGACTGGTCCCATATTGGGGATTGTTGCAGCTGTTACTGTATTAGTTGCAGCAGTAATAGGACTCGTAATATTTATAAAAGGTAAGTTATTCCTTCCAAGTGGTAAGACTTGTTTTTTGAGACATATTCAATATTGATGAAGTGGCAGTTTAAGGTGTGCTCTCCTCCCTGTGTTCAGTGAACGAATTTGTTATATTTCTACTAGTTAAATCAATTATGAGTGAACACATTGAGTTGTATTCACTATTCACTGATAGTGAATACAACTCAATTATGTAAGGAATGTAAAAATTGAAATAGTGTAACATATTGACTGAATTTTATTGAAATTATTGAAATAGAAATGCATGTGTCTTGTTATTTCAGGGAGAAGGTAATCGGACAGGCAACGTGTTCCTGTCTGGGCCTGGACAGTGAGAGACAGAGCACAGTGAGAGCAGGTGTGAAAGCTTTCTTCCAGGTATATCTCCTGCTGCGAAGAAATTTCCCTGGCCAAGAAAAGATGCACAGCACAGCCATCAATCCCCATCCCATCACCCACTCTGGCCAAAGTTGGGTGTGCCTTCTAGCAGTCTGGATCAGAGGACCCTCGAGAACCTGTCAAACAACTAATGTTTCATCTTCCTCTTGGCCAGATGGGGGCCCCTGGGAAATCTTCCATAAGACTCCGGATGGCCTTTATCAGTATAAACTTTTACCATTCAGATTACATGGGGTGCTGGCCACCTTCCAAAAGATGATAGATCAGCTGCTGCAAAGCCCATATTGGAAATACACCTCTGCCTCTGTGGAAGATGATGTCATTCACTCAGACTCATGGGCCAGCCATCTGGAGAAGGTACGCAATGTGTTGTGTATGTTTCTGCAGGCTGGATTGACAGTTTACCCCAAGGAGTGCTGTCTCAGACAACAAGCAGCTCTCTGCTTTGGATATTTCACTGGCTGGGAGGAGGTGGTACAGAACTGGCCCCAAACTGGCAGTAAAAGTCAGGTGATACCAGTCCTCGGTCTGGCAAGTTATATATGGCATGGACAGTTTAAACCCCACTTTGCCTCTATAGCTAACCCTTTGACAAAACATATTTGGAAGAACACCACTGAAAAACAGTTTTTGACAACTGAAACTGAGCCTACATTCCAGGGCTTGAAAGCATTGCTATGTACAGAGCTCGTACTGGGGTCATCAGATGTGCCTCTGCTATGTATCCGAGAGACGGACATGTTGGAAACTGGGAACAGGGTCATCCTAACTCAGATCATGGATTTAGAGGAGCCCCCAGTCGTCTTCATATCTCTGATGCTGTTGCCAAGGAAATGCAAATGTGCAGCTGTGGAAACAGGGTGTATGGCAATCAAGCGGGCCTTGACGGCGATGTCTCGCTTTCTTTTTTGGCGCTACTTCACACTTATTACTAATAATACACCCATACAGTGTTTGCCCACTCTGCCAAAGACCAACGCTTCCATGGGCGCACGGTGGTTTCTGGCTCTGCAGCTGTACCCTCTCGCCACTCAGAACTGTGCAGGAGCTGTCCATGGTCACTCTCATGCTCTCTCTTGCCTTCTCTCCCTCTGGACTGAGACCTCTGTCCTCCTCAGGTCAGGGCTTGGGGTGAGAGATGTGACACATCAGCAGTCACATCATGAGGCAGTCACACAGTCCTGCGGTCTGTTGTGCAGAAACTGTCCAATAATAGCACAAACAGAAACTATGTGGTCAGGAGGTAAGACCAGGGGGTCTATCATTTTGCTATACAGAGTCACAGTTGCTGTGCAACGGCTCATGACACAGTTGTGCCTTGTTAGATTGAGAGTATGTGGCTGTCTAGAGGACCAGCTGTTCTACCCCAGGGCAGCAGCCAGGCACAGTAGTTCAATCACACATAACAAATGCATTCCTTTCAGGTTCATTCTAATAAAGTATTGTGTATTATACTGTATGTGCATACTTTTCACATGTAAGCATATTATGTACAGCATTTATATATGTAAAACCACTCATTTACTGGCAGCATTAAAATTTAAATGCTTTTTTAAGAAAAGTATGTTTCCTGTGTGGCAATCATAATATCTGTGAAATACATAGAAAGTGTCACAAAATGGAGCACAAATGGAAAATGGCTGCATATACATTCTGACTTAATGAAGGAGTATGTATTGAATAATACCGGGACTATTAATTCTGCAAGATGCATTTCTGCTATCTCAGCTGAAAACAGAAATAACTATATAGTTTTGTTGAATATCATAGATACAATTGCAGAGAGTTGATAAAATGGGCCTTTCATCTTTTAAGTGTGATTTTTCTCAAATACTTCCTTTTTTGGGTGCAACTATTGTAATAATATTGGAATATTGGAAAGTCGAGTCCAGTTAATGTTACTGTAGATTCTTCCTGCCTGGCAATGGTAAAATGAAATTTTAATTTAATATCTGATTTACCCCTGATGACCTCTGTTTAATGCCATATTTCTCTGAAATCCCATTGTCTGCGTGTGACTGGAGGTTCCAGGGCTTCACCTAGTTAAGGGATGTGAAGACTGTCCTGGAGTGAGAGGTGAACCAGTGACAGGAGCAGCCTCATTACCTGCTGTTTAAATGCTCCCTTTATATATGTGCAGATATTTATTCTTTGTATGTCTGTCTGCACTGTAAATACCACTGTAAATAATACATTATCACTTCTGCAACAGAGTCTGGGGGAGTTTCTCCAACTCTGCCAAATTATATGGAGAACATTGGTGGACAGCAATTTTCCGGTCATGCCAGAGATTTTCAGTTGGATTTAAGTCTGGGCTTTGACTCAGCCATTTCAGGACACAAACGTTTTTTTCCCCCAAGCCATTCCTTTGTAGTTTTTGCCCTGTGGTTAGGGTCATTGTTCTGTTGGACTATAAATCTTCTCTCTAAACTCAGATCTTTGGCTGAGTGAAACAGGTTCTCAAGAATTTGCATGTATTTGGCTCCATCCATGTTGCCCTTGATGGTAACAAGCTTACCAGATCTATGAGGAGCTGATGATGATGTTGTCTACACAGGTTCTCCCATTTCAGCCAGTCAGCACTGTAAATCCTTCAGTGTTGTAGCTGGTCTCTTGGACACCTCTCTGAGAATTGCCCTTCTTGTCCGGGCACTCAGTTTGGAAGGATAGCCTGATCTTGGTAGTGTCTGGGTTGTGCCATATTTTTTCCACTTATAATGGATTTCACAGTGCTCCTAGGAAGGTTCAATGCTTTGCTGATCTTTTTATAACCCTCTCCAGCTTTTTTCCTCCAAATATGTTTCACGGGCAGTTCCTTGGTCTTTATGACAGCAGGACTGATCTGACCTCCCAAAATCAGTCATATTTATTGTGCAAGCATACAACTGGACACAGGTGGATTTGAAATGAACACAGGTGTACCTTGTGAAACACTTCTCCTAATTTAGTTTGTTTAAAGAAAGGGGGGTGAATACTTATTACTTACCAATTAAGCAGTTTTCAGATTTGTATTTTTTAAAATAATTCTGAAGGTATTTAAATGCTTTATTTCATTTGATTTCTGTAGAGAGTCACTTCAAAAGGAGCAGAAAAAAAACCCTTCTAATATACTTAAATTTGATGTTCGAACACAGCAAAAAGAAATAATCAGTGGGGGTGAAGAATATTTTCTGAGACACTGTATATAGCGAATAGTGGGCAGAATAGTGGAACCTTCTACCCTTCCTTCCCAAATGAATGTAGCACCATTACCTAGTTAACCAAGTAGCGTAATCTGGAGACACAAGGATGCATGATGGAGTAAAGGGACATTAAACTGGTGAGTTGCTGCATCAGGAGATATGCCACAACCATCTGTGGTGAGTAAATCAATGTAACATTGGAGCTACTGTGAAAATGGTAGGGTTTTTTTCGCTGCTGCTGCTGAAACCGGTTAAAGTCCAAAATGGTGCTGAACTGAAAAGTTGACAAAGGACCCAGGAAGTCTGTGCCTACAAACCTAGAGTGATATCTAAAAACAACAGTGCTGAACAGGGTAGGAAAATGGTATCTCTCCATACTGGTGTGAATGGTGACTGATACAATGTTCCACAGCAGGTGTGATGCAGAATGCTATGGTGAGAGTGTGGACAGGGCTGGAGCTAGGCAAAGGTCTAAAGGTAAGCTAGTGGAGTAGAATGGCTGTGAAAGAGTGCTTTTTGAGTTGGTGACCTGGCAAAATTAGTGGACACATGAAAATGTCACTATTGACCGTGGCAGGATAGGGGGAGGCCTTTATGTGATGAGGTAATGCAGCTGAGCTCTGTAGTGGGAGACCAGGATTTGGTTCCCACTTGACTGTACAACTACATTACAAGACAACAGCATGATGATGATTTTATACAGTGCTGTGTATTCAAACAAGCCATCATAAATTCAAAATTTCAGCCAGAAGTCCTATGAAGGAATAGGTGTGTGAAAAGAGGTATCTTTTAAAAGTTTTTTTTTTTTTTTTTTTTGAATTTCAGCTGAGTTGGGATTGAGATTCAAAGCCATCTAAAAGCTGTAGCTCCCCCCATTTTTAGTTGACTGTAAGCAATCTGCATTAGGAAAAGAAACTCTGACTACTAAGTGTACTATGAGTTATCTGAATTAAATGAGATATATCACGAATCAATATTATGACTCCTTATAAATCGTTTAAAGATAATAGAATTAGTAATATGACTAGTCATAATTGAATTAGAGATATCTTGAATTTGAATTGTGACAAGTCAAATTATAGTTTGTTTATGTTGAACTGGAATTATGACGAGTCATAAATTAATTGTAGGTATCTGAATTTGGAATTTCCATATAAGTCAACGATAAAGTCACGAGTCTGAATTAAAGATATCTTGAATTGGATTTTTGACTAGTCAAAATGAAATTGCAACTAGTAACTCATTTTTAACGAGTGAAAATTGAATTATGGAGGTCTGTAATCGTCAATAGTGGCAAAGAAATCATTAATATCTGAAGATAAATAAACTGAATTAAAGACATCTTGTTGTATCTGTAAATCTATTTTTAAAACGTTTTCATGGTTAGTCAAAATTGTTTTGCTGATATATTCAATTAGCATTTTGACTAGTTATAATTTAATTTTGATTAGTCATGACAAGTCGTAATGTTATTATGAGTAGTAAGCGCGAATGATTAAATGCGTAGACGGCTTACCATACTCGCCTAGCGCTGCTTAGTACGTAGGCGCCAAGCAATGCGGAGCAGCATACCTCACCCAGAACGAAGCAACTCGCTCAACGGAAAGTGCTTGAGTGAACTTTGAAACCGTGTAGGTAGGTAGACAATTTAAGAGAAGATTGCGTATATTCCTGCGTGCATATGTTAAGGTCAGAAATTCACCTTAATTATAGGTACGTTTTAAATGTTATCTATATATTAATTATTATTAAAGTATATTCTATTGTCTTTTCTATGATCATTTGTTTTAAAATATAAAGACTATAATTTGAAGGTACAAGGAGGTCTAATATGTTTTCACCTGTAAAAAAAAAAAAAAAAACTGCAAGGGGAATTCCGACTTGCATTCTTTCACTTTCATCTCTGTTCATTTAAAGGAAACGCAGCCTTTAATTAAAATTTAATTAAAAATCGCTAAATTAGCTCGTTGATGGCTGTAATGAAAACAGAAAACTTCTGAGCGTCACAAGTCACCCCCCACACGCTCTTCTCAAAACACCGTGTGGTATTTCTTCTGTGTGGATGAAGTTGTCAGGGTTTCAGAGACTGCTTCTCTCAACAACCAGCAGGCGTCCTTGTGACAGCCTGTCTGGCCCGGTTGCCTGCTGCTTCTCTGAGTTTCCACCAGAGGGACTGCCTTCCTGTCTGTGTCTGAACTGTGTGTGCCTGATCTAGTAAAATTGTTTTCAGTAGAGTGTAATTAGTTTCTATGTGTTTTGCTGCCTGTGGTTTGGCTCCCTGTTCAGTACTGAGCTACCCTGTGTTGTGTGCATTCCTGTGCCTCAGTTTGCTTGTATCTAATAAAGATTCTTTGTCTTTTGAAACCCTTCTGTGTTTTTGTATGATCTCTGCATCTGGGTCCCTCCTGCTCAACCATTACAGAAGTGGAAAATACTAAAACATTTCTCTATGAGCTTGATTCAGGATATGATGAGAAGATTATGATGAAAGCAAGAGAAGTTGTAGAGGAGTTGATGAACTAGTAGGCTATACTCTTTTAGATGTCAGAAAAGTAGACCTCTTTAGATAAGATCTGTTAGCATTTAGAACTAGAAACCACATTGGAAATACTTAATTATGGTGTCCAAGGTGGTACTTGGTAACACCATACTTAAATATGATGTTCAAATATTGAATGTCAAGAGGTTTAATATTAACATTGGCAATACCATTAGGTTCAGTTTTCATTCACTCATAGGCCATTGCAATATAATCTAATGTAGAGGTATTGTGTAATTTTAAAATTTATAAAATTGCAGCATAGTTTTTGTCTACCTTTGAATCCATGTAGCTCAGAGTATGGCCTTACCTTTTTGTATGTTATCCCTGCCATCATCTGCAGGACACTGGAGCACAGTACACAGCTGAGTATCACAAGTATGATATGGGGTTGTACTAACGTTTCATATTCTGTTCATATTTCAGCATTAATGAATTCATAGGGAGACTGAAATGCCAAATATGGCTTTACATGCAACATGTTAATACAGACCCATATTTAGTATTTCAGTATCCCTATGAGTTCATTAACACATAAATATGATGGACAACATGCAACTGTTAATACAGACTCATATTTGTAAAATATATGCATGTGATCCAATATTTAATTTTTTAAATGGCAACAGAACTTTTTGGTAAGGTCTGCAGTTTCATAGAGAAGTTAAATAGAGAATACAGAACTTACATTAACATATTTCACTTTCTGTCAATGGAGGATGTTGATTGTTAACCCGAGGCTATCACAGGAACCAGCACAACAAATGGAGATCGTCAAATATTAGTCCTTTCTAATGTATTGACACATTATTCTATTAAAACTGGGATATGTTTTCACCAAAGGAAGCACAAATCTGTGGACCATGCGGCATTTAGAAGTCAAAGCTACTTTATTTATGGTAAGTTATTATATTTTAGCTTACTGCTTTGAATAAAGATCCTTTTGGTTGTTTGTCTGTTCAGTATGTTTTGCTTTGTATCTTGTGATGGAGTTTAATCAATTTTGTGATGATTATACAAATGAGAAATCATTATTAGTAAAAGCATTGCAATATTGACATCAAAGGTGGTTTCTTATAAAAAATGTTGTGCTTCACTCAAAGTTTCTCTGTTACTCAAATTAACCGGTCTTTCTTTCTTTTCTTTTTTTTTTTTAATTTAATCCCATTTAGTGAATAGGAGAAATTTGTTTGTTCTCTTCCCATGATAACCAGGAGCCCAAGCCTGTAGGGCTAGAATCATTTTGGTTGATAATTTATTCCACTCTGTCCAAAAAAAAAGTTTTACCTGATATTGAGATTTTGTGTGGTACGTGAAGGGTTACAGATATTCTTTCTTTAGATCAATTGTTTGATCTAAGTCAATCTCTCTAATCAATCTCTTTAGACAGCACTCCTGCTGTGTGATGTTGCCTATGCCTGTGGCCGTGCAGAATATAGAATAGGTGACGAGTGCTGCCCTATGTGTGGTCCTGGTAAGTAACTGTCTTTTGGCAAGCTACAGCTTGGAGGTGTGAGAGAGCTCTTCCTTTATTGTGATGTCATTGAATGTGTGTCAGGTCAACATTTTCATGTCTATTTTTCCATTAGGAAGCAGAGTCTACAAACACTGCACAGAATTCACAAGCACTTCCTGTACACCATGTATTGATGAAACTTTCACTGAGGAGCCAAATCATGTCTCTAGGTGTTTTCGCTGTGCAGTCTGTGACAAAGGTGAGAATATTGATTTACAGCAAACATGTTAATGATTTGTAAATATTGGGATTATAGGTATGCCATCCACTCACATTAGGGGTTGATGGGGCATACCCCATACCTGTGCAGCATAGTGTCAGGCCATTTTTGTGATGTCTGTGAGAATATTTAAGAAGCTTGAGGTCTCACTCTTCAGATGCATTTCTGTGCTTTCTAACTTTCATCTTCTTTATGCTGCTTCCAAGGTTAAATATACTTAAAAATGTGTATATAATATGTAATATTTTAAGATGTTATGTTGAAATGCAACTACTGTTTGGTCAGATACGAATTGATTTGTCCCGTTTCAATTGTCTGCATTAAATTATGCTTTCACTGAGAATATTTTTTTTCTGAGTAAATCTCCCGTTATGACTACAGAACTTGAAACTCATGGTGTTGCTATGATATCAATTCTTCATTCCCCACAGGCCTTGGTGTAGAAATATATAAGACGTGCACCTTGTACTCAAACACAGTGTGTGGCCCTCTGGATCAGCACTTCTGCATTAAATGGGACAGGAAGGGGAACTGCAGCAAAGCAGAAAGACACACCGTTTGCAAGCCTGGACAATTCATCATACAGAACGGTATGATCTGCCTTTTTATTATATCTTCATGTCTGTTTACCTGTAATGCAAATAGCCAATATGTATGCTAACAGCATGGTTTGTGTTTTTGAATGCCTTCTGGTATTTGTAGGAACAGCATCTAGTGATACCATATGTGGAGATTGTCCCGATAAAACCTTTTCAGATGGCCTGTCTACATACTGCAAACCACACAGAGAGTAAGTTTGCTCACATTCCTACATTTATTATCCAGTTATGCCATTTTCCAATACAAAATTCAGTGTAGGCCTTATAAATTGTATATCCTGTGTGTTGATATTAAATAAAACATTTAATTTGCCCATACCTTAATTTATTTTACATTTATTTTTGTTACAGTTGCAGCTCCGAGGGACTTCCTGAATTGAAACCTGGCAGCCATTCCTCTGATTCTGAATGTGGAGAGAAATCTATGACTGGTCTCATAGTTGGGATTGTTGTGCCAACTCTGTTAGTTGTAGCAGGAGCAATAGTCTTTATTCTCAGAAAAAGTAAGTCATTCTCTCCAAGCTGTGATATCCGGACTTTTATTTTTTGATAAATAGTCAATATTGATTAATTGGCAGTTTAAGGTCTGCTGTCCTCCCTGTGTTCAGTGAACTAATTTCTTATATTTCTACTAGTTAAATCAATTATGAGTGAACACATTGAGTTGTATTCACTGATAACTGAGTGAATACAACTCAGTTATGTAAGGAATGTAAAAACTGAAATAGTGTGACGTATTGACTGAATGGGGTTGTTGAAATGCATGTGTCTTGTAATTGCAGGGAGAAGGTATGTAGGGAGGATACTTGCTCCCTCTGCAGTAGGCCAGGAGTCTAACGTGTTAGAGCAGGGATGACAGATTTCCATCAGGTGTGTCTCCTGCTGCGAAGAAATTTAACAGGGCTAGAAAAAATGTACTCTGCAGCCATCAATCCCCAACCCACCACCCATGCTGGCCAAAAATGGGCTCCCCGTCTGGCAATCTGAATCAGAGGACCCTTGAGAGCCTGTCAAACAACTAATGTCTCATCTTCCTCTTGGCCAGATGGGGGCCCCTGGGAAGTCATCTATAAGACTCTTGCTGGCCTTTATCACTATAAAGTTTTACCATTCAGATTACATGGGGCGCTGGCCACCTTCCAAAAGATGGATTAACTGCTGGAAAGCCCATATTGGAAATACACCTCTGCCTCTGTACAATATAGTGTGTAGTGTGATGTCCCTTTTAACTGTGTAATTTGATACCCAGTATAAGACATTATTCCATCTTTATTATATATTTCATACATCAGATTACTGAATTTTTTTTCTCTCATACCGTCATGCTGAGGTTGTCAAACTCACTGTGCATGTTTTGGTCATTATTGCGCTTGTTGCTGGAACAGTGAATGATGCTTTGCACTACACGTCGCTGTTTGTGTTTGTTGGTGGCTGTATGCTTTTATAATATGCCCCAATCTGTGAGTTGTGATATCTGTTCTCATCTCTTCTGCTACATGGAGTCGTCTTCTTATTGGACTTAATGGCAGGCTAAAACGCCATGTAGTGTGTTGCTGCCACCTAGTGGTCAGAAGTCATGCAAACACTGAGCCGAGTAGCATTACAGAAGTGGAAGACCACAGAGAACACCTTACCTTTATTTCACCGTGATGCGAGAAGTGTCTGTGGAGAGTGGGAGGAAACCCCTCTATTTGACAGCCTGTAAAATAACTCTCCCCTATCCTTAGCATAGCCCACAAGCTATAAAAGTACATATGCTACCATTTCCAGGCCTGCACACTTTTCACAGCGAATATGAACATTTCTTCCTACTGCTGGAGCCGTGCCTTGAAAGCACAATGACTCAGCCTCAACCCGGTAAACAAAATCCCTGCCCATTGGCCCAGCCTACCTCGCCCCTCCCAGTCATACGCCCTTTGTTCCCACCTTGGATAATACATGCTGCATGAACTCTTATTTGTTGTGACCCTAGTTTGCTTTCATGTGGATTATTTTATGATATCTCAATGTACTCACGCGCTGTTAAAACAAAAAGGGAGGAGCAGGGAAAGACTAATGCGCAGCTCTGGCTGTACCAATTTAGGCTTTTCAACGTCGTAATTTAGACCATGGTTTAACTTGAGCCAGGCACAGACTGCATTCATTTCTGAACTTTATTTTCAGTTTCGGTTTTAAAACAAATGCAGCCTGTCTTCCCCTTTTCTGTTTGATGCAAGAATTTCACCAGTGTTTTACATTAGAGTCGTAATTCTTACAGGAAGAGGTGATCAGTAACACAGATAACATTTAGGGTATGTTGGGGGTAATTTCATAATTCAAAATAATAATAAATGGTTTAGCAGGATATCTGCTAAGTACATAATTTGCTTGGCAGATACCCTTAGCCAAGAAATCTTGCATTGCATACATTTTAAACATTACATGTTAGTGGTACAGTTCAGGAGAAATGCCTAGGTTAAAAGCAGACCTCTTTGTTTCCATTCTGTATATGCTATACTACTCATCAGTCTATTCTGTGTCTCTCAAACCCTTTGATAAAATGTTTGAACTTTAAGCTTTAAATGGACAACATGTGAAGTGCAGTAAAGTCACAATCTGAAAACAGCACAGTTTTCCCTTAAACTCTCTCAAATCTTAAATCAAATCTCTGGGAACCCAAATAGCTCAGTGGTTCAGTTGTTTGAAGCTGAGCCCTACAATCTGAGCCCTATGGAGGTTGTCCAGCAGAATGACTGGATTACTGCAAACATTCTGCACTTTGTACAGCAGTTAATATTACAATACAGAGTGCCATAAAAAAGAGGATAAGCACTCAGCTAAGACAACTGAGTCCAATGCCGAGGTAACAACTGTCTATAAACCTGAGCTATAGAACAGCAAATTCACTTCCTATTCAGTAATGCCTGGGCCCTGTAATGCGGACTCCAGGAAAAGCTTTATTATTGCTCAAACTGACAAACTTGATCCTGATGCCTCCTGAGAGTCTGAACTTCTTTTGCGTATTTCTACTATGAGAAAACAATTAGGCATATAAATGACGGTATTTCATTGGGGTTATAAAGTGGACACTTCCCTTCACAGTTCTACTAACATGTTCTTCTTCACATAAAAATGGAAAATTGCACTCTCCACAAGTTTTACACCTTCTTTCCGACTCCAGTTGACACTATTCCCTCTACATGAAAGCCCCCCCCCCCCCCACTTTTCTCTCCCTCATGGACAAAATGAATAGCTAAACTCTCAGTCATATTACTTACCAAATTGACCTGTCCTCTCCTCTCAATTGCTGCAGCTGAACACTTCAGAACCTGGTTATGCTGCCAGGTATATAGCTCATACAAGAGACTAACCAAAATTTGCCTCAATGTTGCTATCTCTGAAGACAGGGGACACACTGGGTACCCATCCACCCACTGTTATAGGTTCTGTGGTGATGGTAGCACATCATAAGTAGCTCCAAACAGGGACCATGTATGATTTGCCTGCATACACCACAGGTCCCTCAAACTAAGCCTCCTCTTTTCTTCACTCTCCCAGTTCATCCACTGTCCTTGGTTCATCTGAGCCACTGCCCTAGAATGCCTCACTGCTTCCTCCTGATGGCATATCTGCTCTGCAACCAATGTCCTCCTCTCTGTAGGGTCTCACTTATTCCACACTGTTTCCCCTGGACCGTCTCTCCCTTGCTGCACCCTACCAACAATATTTATATGCTTCAGAGTTGTCTGTGCCTCTTGTACTGCTTGCCTTCACTTCTACATCCATATAGCTACATTTGCCACCAGACTACTATCTAATGTATCATGGCTTCCTGACAGTTGCAACACTAACCTTACCTTAGCACACTTAAACTCCTCCACAAGGCTAGATATATAATCAAATCAAATAATAATCAAATAATCAATCAAATAAGTACGCTTAAATGAGACAACTGCACTGAATTTGTTCAACAGGCAGTTGTGAACAACAGTCTAACTGTTGAACACCCCATTTCTTTCACAAACTGCGATTGCAGACTAGATGTAAAACGATCAATTCAGACAGGAGTTTTGTCAACTACTCAATTGAACCTAATTAACTGAGTGCTGAGCCATAATGCACATACAAATCTCCAGGATGAAGGCTGAAAAACAGTTCTAAATATATATTTCTTCCTGTTTGTGGTATTAATTAAATTAAGTAATGCAGCTGTTCTTTTACACAAAACTACACAAACTTGAAACACTACACAAAACACATAGCACGGTTGGCTGTCCATTTGTCTCCCCATGAGACAGATGACATTTGGTCATTAAATGACTGGCTTCACGACTGTATGGAGATTGATCTTATTTTTCTCTTGTTTTTGGAGTCCCCTCTGGCCAGACTGTGGTTGAAGTCCTCCGTTACACCTGACCATTCACTCAGCAGGCCAGATACTGATGGAGACCAGGATTGTATAGGGACCTTCCAAAAAATAACATTGTGCTTATCAATAATAGAGAAGACTACAGAAAAATACAAAACTCAAGGAGTGTGCCCTGCTAGAGTTCAGGGAGACTGACACCGCTCCCTTTATGTATATTGCATTTACTTTTTACCTCCCTTCTCATCCTTTCTTTTCAACCATGCCATATGCACAAATATTACACAGTAAACTAAATTTGTGCTTGATTATGCTGATGCCAGTGTGTTATTTTACAGCCAAATCTTAGTAAGCATGAAGGATGTGTCCCAAAAGATGAAAGCACTAATTTAAAAAAGCAGTTGCATGTATTATGAGAATGGCAAATAGTGAAGAAGAAGCCATCATTCCTATAACTATGAACAAGACAAATACTTATTAGGTTTGTGCAGCTATATACCACTATGTAAAACACATATAGTTGCAAGCAAAAATTATACAAATAAAGAGGTGTGGAAGTGTACCCTGCCTGGACGTACTGTACATGCAGAAAGCTGAAAAAGCCAGTGGGTCCATTGAACAAGGTAAATGGTGGCAGGAAATTTTATTGAGAGGTGTGAATGGCAATGCTGTCATGGTGAAAATTGATTGAAATGCCATATTGTTAGATATCAACTATTCCTAAACATATGAATTTGACATATATAATAAGCATGTAAATCATGTAGATGAGCATGTACATCAAATTTTATGCTGTCATGACAAAGTTTGTAGGAGAGGTGATTGAAGATGACATTTTTACCATTTTTACCAACATATAGCCAGAGCTGCCTCCCACTCCACAGTCTTGATTCTTCTAGACTTTTCTGCAGCCTTTGACACAGTGGACCACACTCTGTTTCTATTTACCCTGGCTACATTGGGGGTCGCTGAGACCCCTCTCCTTTGGATTAAATCCTGCCTCTCTGGACATCTCCTTCAGGGGGTCCTGGAATGGTAGGTTGTCCAGGCCCCACAGCCTGTCTATGGGTGTCCCTCAAGGCTCTGTACTCGGCCCCCTCCTCTTCTCTCTTTACATACAATCTCTCGCCTCTGTCATCTCCTGCTACGGCTTTTCGTAACACTTTTATGATGACAACACACAACTCTTCCTGTCTTTCCCGCCATCTAACACACAGGCTTCTGCACACATTTCAGTGTATCTGAAAGACATTTCACAGTGGATGATGGACCACCGCCTAAAGCTCATCTTGGCTAAGACTGAGATGCTTTTCAACCCATCCAGGTCCTCCCCATTTCAAGACCTCTCCAACAGCCTAGACCCAACAAGCCTTTTCACAAATGCCACTGTCAAAAGCTTTTGTGTAACACTTGATAGCAAACTGTCCTTCTTTTCTCAGGTTGCAGGGGTGAGTTGGGTGTGCAGATTCTTTTTGTACAACATCTGGAGGATCCACCCCTACCTCCCTGTGTATTCAATGCAGCTCCTAGTTCAAGCCCTGGTCCTCTCATGACTGGACTACTGTAACTCCCACTTTGCTTGCCTTCCTGCCTGTGCAATCAAACCCCTTTAACTAATCCAGAATGCAACTGCATGACTTGTCTACAATCTCCCTAAAATTAATCAAGTTACCTCCATCCTCACTTCAATTCATTGGCTTCCTCTTATCGCTTGCATCAAGTTCACAACCTTGGTGTGGGCATACAGGACAATGAATGGGACAGCCCCCTCATATCTACAACCAATTTTCAAATCATATGTTCTACGAAGGACAGCAGAATCACTGACCATCTTCTGCCACAGACTCATCTCTTCAGACTGCATCTCGGTTCCACCTCAATCCCTGCCCCCTAATACTTGTTACCTGGAGTTCTTGCTGTTTATTTCACCTGTAGTGTTTTGGAGATCTAGTGACTGGTGTATGGTAGTATACTTGGCTTCCCTAATCTAGACAGATTGCACAAGTTAATTTAGGGTAGAGCCTGCATATTGTAATGCTCACACTCGCTGGTGTAGCAGTGTTGTTAGCCTGGTCTGACACTGTTGCTCATTTAACTTGAATTGATACACTTATGCTCTATTATGCTGGAATTTCGCTTTGGATAAATGAATGTAATTTAATGTAATGTAAATGATTCCCGTCTCCAGAATCACTTGCTTCGATCTCATTTCACATTTCCCTATTTGAAAAATGTAGCGAATAGGAATAGAATACCTGGCGCAGTTCACCAATAGCGAGGCAGACTACAACAGTGTACTGCGTCAAGAAGTGGGACGGCCTTCTGAGAAATCGGACATTTTGTCGACGGTTTAAGTTCAAGGTAGGTGAAACTCAAGGAGTGGGTCTTAACGTTGTGTTGTTTTTTTATTGATGGCAGTTTAGTCATGTAGCATTGCGGGGAAACAGAGTTAAGTTCATTAGGGTATCTGTGTGCCTGCGTTGCATGGGTGTGCGTGAGTGTACGTTATAACGCTGTAAATCTGCTGCTTTAGTACATGAAATGTTGCATATCTTCCTATATGTGTATGTAAAGGTCAGACGTTCGCCGTTAATTTTCAAGTAAATTTAATTTTCAAGTAAATTCCGTGGATCATTTGTTTTTATTTTTCAAGACTATGATTTTTACTGACTCTGACTGACTAAAGTACAGGGAAGTGTCATGTCTACTACTACCGCGCTCTGCTGTAGGAAAGAGCGAGGGGGAACACCGCAGTTGAATTAGTTTCGTTTTCGCTTGGTACTTTTTGTCTCATGATTCTAATGGTATGAGTCGTATGTATGTGAATTTCTCGGGTTTGATGAGGTTGTGAGGAGACGAAGTTAAAATGGAAAACTTTCGAGCGTCACATTTTCAGGAGCCCGCTCTCTCATTGCGGGCTCCTGAAAAGTTCTCCATTTTAACTTCGTTTCCTTACACCTCACCCATATAGTGTGGGTGAGGTGTAAAGTGGGAAATTTTGGTTGTTTTCCATTAAGTTTGATGTAGGATGTGTTAAAACTAGTATAGGCTTGGCTTAGTTAATTGGACACGTAAACATCTTTAGGTAAGATCTTTTGGGATTTAGGTCAGGAGATAGAAACTAAATTGCAAAGACTATAACTTAGGTCTGGCGTCCAAGCTACCTTTTCAATATTGAATGTCTATATTAGCATTGGCACTAGGCTAAGGGTTCAGTTTTCATTCACTTCTCATACGGATCATTGCAGTATGTTTGTTCCAGATCTGAACTGAAAGGTAACATTGGCATTGCTTTAAATCTAACGTAGAGGTTTGCAGTTTTATAAAATTACTGTGCAGTTAAACAGAGAATACAGAACTGTCATTAACGTATTTCACTTTCTGTCAAAGGAGGATGTTATGTGTTAACCCAAGGCTATCACGGGAATCAGCAGTTCAGCAAATGGAGAACTGAATCATCACATATTAGTGACACATTATTCTACAAAAACTGGGATATGTTTTCTTCAAAGGAAGCACAAATCTGTATACCATGCGACGTTTGATATTGAAATCTACTGTATTTATGGTAAGATATTTTATCTTACTGCTTTGAATAAAGATAATTTCAATGTTTTATCTGTTCAGTTTGTTTAATCTCATATCTTGTAATGGATTTTGATCAATGCTATCATGATGATTATACAGATGAGAAATTATTGCCATTGATAGTATAGTAGTATTCCCATCAAATGTAGTGTCTTGTAGAAGGATTGAAATTCACTGCAAATATTTCCTGAATATTAATTTACAAGACGGTTGTATTTTTTTGCTTAGCAAGTTCCCTAAAAACAGCACCCCAATCTTCCCCCAGTTTTCTCTAATCTTGTTATAAATCTAAACACTGAAAAATGGTAAATGACCAATCTGAGTGTCTCAGTTTATTATCAGGCATGTTGTTTAAATGAGCATTGACCTGCAGTTGCTGTCAGATTCTTAAGAATGCGGACACAAGTAATCTGTGAGTGGAGGAAAGATGGTATTTGATTTTGTAATTGTGTCAAGGGCCAGACAAAGAGAGAGCTCGTAGGATGCATCTTTTGCACAGTTTCTCCCTCTCAAAACTTGAGATTGAGATTAAAACGGTCTTTTTTTAACAGTTTCCTGGCTGCAGTAGAATGGGAAGGTTTGACATTTGCCTGCAATGGCTACCACTTTTTATAGGCTTATCTACTCACATTCACATGCTCAGTTTTGTTTATGATGGTGACCTATGATCTCAGTAATCGCTAGCTTCCACAATGTTATATAAAAGCCTATTCAGTTAAATTGCACCATATAAACCATTACTTCTGTTGGCACAAATATTTCCTTCCATTTATTTATGCACTGAGAATATTATTTTTAATAAATGTAATTTTAATAAATTATTTTAATAAATAATAAATACCAAGAAAGTGACTGGCCTACATGAGTTTACACTTACACTGCAAAAATTTAAATGTCAGTGTTACTGAAATGACTTCCCTGTCAAAACGCAGTGTGTGGCATTAGAGGGTATGAAATTTGAGGTTCAAGTGCTTATAAAAGGGGTTCCTCAGGGTTCAGCTTTAAGTCTGTTCTTGTCTGATGAACTTCAGCTGTATGCAGTTGACTTTATAGTTTTTGTTTTTTCCCAAGTGAGTCAAAGAT
The DNA here is from genome assembly GCF_013368585.1 of Megalops cyprinoides. NCBI lineage: Eukaryota > Metazoa > Chordata > Actinopteri > Elopiformes > Megalopidae > Megalops > Megalops cyprinoides. The sequence goes on along the minus strand of NC_050589.1, from coordinate 5,017,799 downwards.
TGATGAGGCATCACAAATTGCAACTAGTATTGTAGGAGCCTAAATGCAGTTTATTGATACAATATGAGTATTTGATGAATCAGCATGCAATAATTTAAGATCATATATAAAACAACAGTAATTTACATGGTTCATTGATTTAGAAGGAATTGGAAGGAATATTTACCGTATTTACAGGTTGATTTATTTATAGTTCATATTTACATGCATAAGATGTCATTTATGTTACATGTGTTGGGGTAAGAATTGGGGGGAAGTCAGGCAAGGAGAGAGTGGAGCCATACAGTTTTTTGACCTCTCGGTCTCTTTCTCATGAACTATTCTTGCTAATGAACAATCGTTCTGTGTCAAAGTAAACAGTTCAACTTTACCAAATGGTCCTGTGGATTTTTTTGATGTGAATTCGGACGAGGGGAGTCGTTAGAGCGTCAAGCTAAGGCTTCATTCATTGGAAACCTACAAGTGTTTCAAAATAATACTTCAAAATAAACATCTTCATCTGGAACTGGTGGTAAATCCAAGAAAGACTCTTGGATTTGGAGAAAAGGAACGCATAAAGATTGTAGAGGATTGAAGATTTGAAGGCCAGCAGATTAAGAAAGTGTGTTGTCCTGTCAGTATTTAGGCATTTTGCTGTTTGAAAAATTGAGTATTAAAGAAAGTGAAGCTAAATGTTTTAGGAAGAAATGCTTCTTTAGTGCATTTTATTTCCTATTCAACCAGCGCTCGCTACGCCCCTGCCCCTTCCCGCTCATTGGTGGAACATCAGTTTTAAGGGGCGCGTCATCTTACCTGGAAGAACGTGGCGACGGGAGCGCATAGATCAAATGTTGAGCGTGAATGCATGGTGCGTGTAAATAAAATGATTTTTTTTTTTTTATTCATCGCATTTCAGGCAGTCTTTTGCGATGTGTTTATTGCACATGTTCATATCGCGATGACGAGGACAATACAATTTATTAGTCGGCACTAACTGCTATGTTACGTGCTGCACACTGGACATGTGGAGTCTGGGTCGCCTGCGTCTCGGTTCCCTCCCCCCCCCCCCCCCCCCCCCCCCTTCCGCTCTCTCCCCTGACGCAGGTATCCCGCGGCGTTGCGCCCCGCCTCCTCGTTCCAGCTCGGCCAACCAGAAAACGGGGCGCCCCGATTTAAAGATTCGGGATGCTTGGGGTGATCGTCTCGCTGTTTTCTCTTCTGATCCGTCGCATTCATTTCTTCTACAAACTTGCCTGTACCGTGTGTTTGAGATTGCCTGTACCGTGTGTTTGATATTGACTTCGATTGTGGATCTTGTCTCGGATTTGGTTGCATTTCGGTTGTCGTGGGAGGAGGACAGGTAAGCTGGGGGATCCCCGTGTGAGGGTTCGCCGTGTTAGGGTTAGGTTAGAGGCGTGTGCCGCTCCTGTTTATTTTTGGTTAAGTTTGTTAGAGTAGGTAGGTTTCGTTTGGCTCTGCCACCCCTTTTGCTTTTGTATCTAGTTGGATTTGTATAGGTATGTAGGGTTGGTTTTGTTTTGTTTTGTTCTTTTCTTTGGCACCGTCTGTTGTCCTCCCTCCCCCGTTTTTGTTTGCCCTGTGAATGTTTGTCATTGTATATCGTCTTGTAAATATTGTAAATATATCGTGCTCCCCTATATTGCTCCCGTGTCTGGTTGTTTCCTTTTGTGTTGCGTCCCATATACGTACCCCTGGACGCCATTACCCACCTGGGATGTAACAGCTATCATAATTTAATTTAGTTTACCTGTGTTTTTTTTCTTTTCTTTCTATGCATATGCGTGGAGACACACGTTCAATAAAAATACATTTTACCTGACATTGAGATTGTGTGTGGTATGCAAGGGCTTACAGATATTCTTTCTTTAGATCAATTGTTTGTTCTAAATCAATCTCTCTAATCAATCTCTTTAGACAACACTCCTGCTTTTTGATGTTGTCTATGCCTGTGGCCGTGCAGAATATAGAATAGGTGAAGAATGCTGCCCTATGTGTAGTCCTGGTAAGTAACTGTCTTTTGTCAAACTACAGCTAAAATGGATACAGGCTTACAGGAGTTGTGAGAGAGCTCTTTTTTTATTGGGATGACACTGAATGCATGCAAGGTCACCATTTCCATGTATATTTTTCCTTTAGGGACCAGAGTCTACAGACACTGTACAGAATACACCAACACCTCATGTGTGCCTTGTGTTGGGGAAACTTTCATTGATCAACCCAGTGGTCTCATTGAGTGCTTTCGCTGTGCAGTCTGTGACAAAGGTGAGAATATTGATTTGCAGCAAACATATTAATGATTTGTAAATACTGGGATTGCAGGTATGCCATCCACTCACATTAGGGGTTGATGGGGCATACCCTATACCTGCGCAGCATAGTGTGAGGCCATTTTTGTGATATATGTCAGAAATAACATTTAATAAGCTTGAGTTCTGACAGTTTACATTTTAAGAGATATCTTGTTGAATAACAAATATTGTTTGGTCAAATACAAATTGTTCTGGCCTGTTTCAAATGCCTGTGATTGTACACTGAAAGCATTTTTATTAATGATATTAAGGGTTGCGACTGCTTTTAACTGAAGACTTTTTTCTGAATGAATCTCCTGTTTTGACAACAGAACTTGATATCATTGTCACAACATGGGTTTCAATTCTTCATTCCTCCACAGGCCTTGGGTTAAAAATAGATAAAGCTTGCACTCCCACCTCAAACACAGTGTATGGCCCTCGGGATCAGCACTTCTGCATTGAATGGGACTGGAAGGGGTGCAGCAAAGCAGAAAGACACACAGTCTGCAAGCCCGGACAATTCATCATACAGGAGGGTATTATATCTTTGGTATTACATCTTTATTACAACATATGTGTTTATCTGTAATGCAAACAACCAATATGTGTTAACAATGTGGTTTGTGTTTCTTAACAATTGGAATGTCTGGATGGATGTTTCTTAAAACTGTTGGGATGCCTTCTGATATTTGTAGGAACAGCATCCACTGATACCATATGTGGAGATTGTCCCGATAAAACCTTTTCAGATGGCCTGTCTACAAACTGCAAACCACACAGAGAGTAAGCTTCCTCACATTCCTGCATTTATTCTCCAATTATTCTATTTTCCAGTACAAAATTCAGTGTAGGCCTCATAAATTGTATATCCTGTGTGTTGATATTAAATAAAACATTTCATTTGCCCTAACCTTAATTTATTTTACATTTATTTTTGTTACAGTTGCAGCTCAGAGGGACTTCCTGAATTGAAACCTGGCAGCCATTCCTCTGATTCTGAATGTGGAGAGAAATCTATGACTGGTCCCATAGTGGGGATTGTTGCAGCTGTTACTGTATTAGTTGCAGCAGTAATAGGACTCGTAATATTTATAAAAGGTAAGTTATTCCTTCCAAGTGGTAAGACTTGTTTTTTGAGACATATTCAATGTTGATGAAGTGGCAGCTTAAGGTGTGCTCTCCTCCCTGTGTTCAGTGAACTAATTTCTTATATTTCTACTAGTTAAATCAATTATGAGTGAACACATTGAGTTGTATTCACTATTCACTGATAGAGTGGATACAACTCAATTATGTAAGGAATGTAAAAATTGAAATAGTGTAATACATTGACTGAATGGGATTGTTGAAATAGAAATGCATGTGTCTTGTTATTTCAGGGAGATCAGATAGGGAACCTGTTCCCACTACAGAACTTGGACAGGTAGAGCAGGTGTGAGCTTTCTTCCAGGTATATCTCCTGCTGCGAAGAAATTTCCCTGGGCTAGAAAAGATGCACATCACAGCCATCAATCCCCAGCCCACCACCCACTCTGGCCAAAAATGGGTGTGTCTTCTAGCAATCTGGATCAAAGGACCCTCAAGAGCCTGTCAAACAACTAATGGCTCATCTTCCTCTTGGCCAGATGGGGGCCCCTGGGAAATCTTCCATAAGACTCCGGATGGCCTTTATCAGTATAAATTTTTACCATGCAGATTACATGGGGTGCTGGCCACCTTCCAAAAGATGATAGATCAACTGTTGCAAAGCCCATATTGGAAATACACCTCTGCCTCTTTGGAAGATGATGTCATTCACTCAGACTCATGGGCCAGCTATCTGGAGAAGGTACGCAATGTGTTGTGTATCTTTCCACAGGCTGGATTGACAGCTTTCGTGAAGAAGTGCTGTCTCAGACAACAAGCAGCTCTCTGCTTTGGATATTTCACTGGCTGGGAGGAGGTGGCACAGAACTGGCCCCAAACTGGCGATAAAAGTCAGCTGATACCAGTCCTTGGTCTGGCAAGTTATATATGGCATAGACAGTTTAAACCCCACCCTGCCTCTGTAGCTAACCCATTGACAAAACATATTTGGAAGAACACCACTGAAAAACTGTTTTTGACAACTGAAACTGAGCCTGCATTCCAGGGCTTGAAAGCATTGCTATGTACAGAGCTCGTACTGGGGTCATCAGATGTGCCTCTGCTATGTATCCGAGAGACGGACATGTTGGAAACTGGGAACAGGGTCATCCTAACTCAGATCATGGATTTAGAGGAGCCCCCAGTCGTCTTCATATCTCTGATGCTGTTGCCAAGGAAATGCAAATGTGCAGCTGTGGAAACAGGGTGTATGGCAATCAAGCGGGCCTTGACGGCGATGTCTCCCTTTCTTTTTGGGCGCTACTTCACACTTATTACTAATAATACACCCATACATTGGATGGCCACTCTGCCAAAGACCAACGCTTCCATGGGTGCACGGTGGTTTCTGGCTCTGCAGCTGTACCCTCTCGCCACTCAGAACTGTGCAGGAGCTGTCCATGGTAACTCTTGCCTTCTCTCCCTCTGGACTGAGACCTCTGTCCTCCTTAGGTCAGGGCTTGGGGCGAAAGATGTGACACATCAGCAGTCACATCATGAGGCAGTCACACAGTCCTGCGGTCTGTTGTGCAGAAACTGTCCAATAATAGCACAAACAGAAACTATGTGGTCAGGAGGTAAGACCAGGGGGTCTGTCATTTTGCTATACAGAGTCACAGTTGCTGTGCAACGGCTCATGACACAGTTGTGCCTTGTTAGATTGAGAGTATGTGGCTGCCTAGAGGACCAGCCGTTCTACCCCAGGGCAGCAGCCAGGCACAGTAGTTCAATCACACATAACACATGCATTCCTTTCAGGTTCATTCTAATAAAGTATTGTGTATTATACTGTATGTGCATACTTTTCACATGTAAGCACATTATGTACAGCATTTATATATGTAAAACCACTCATTTTCTGGCAGCATTAAAATTTAAATGCTTTTTAAGAAAAGTATGTTTCCTGTGTGGCAATCATAATATCTGTGAAATACATAGAAAGTGTCACAAAATGGAGCACAAATGGAAAATGGCTGCATATACATTCTGACTTAATGAAGGAGTATGTATTGAATAATACTGGGACTATTAATTCTGCAAGATGCATTTCTGCAATCTCAGCTGAAAACAGAAATAACTATATAGTTTTGTTGAATATCATAGATACAATTGCAGAGAGTTGATAAAATGGGCCTTTCATCTTTTAAGTGTGATTTTTCTCAAATACTTCCTTTTTTGGGTGCAACTATTGGAATAAGTCGAGTCCAGTTAATGTTACTGTAGATTCTTCCTGCCTGGCAATGGTAAAATGAAATTTTCATTTAATACCTGATTTACCCCTGATGATCTCTGTTTAATGCCATATTTCTCTGAACTCCCATTGTCTACGTGTGACTGGAGGTTCCAGGGTTTCACCTAGTTAAGGGATGTGAAGACTGTCCTGGAGTGAGAGGTGAACCAGTGACAGGAGCAGCCTCATTACCTGCTGTTTAAATGCTCCCTTTATATATGTGTAGATATTTATTCATTGAATGTCTGTCTGCGCTGTAAATACCACTGTAAATAATACATTATCACTTCTGCAACAGAGTCTGGGGGAGTTTCTCCAACTCTGCCAAATTATATGGAGAACATTGGTGGACAACAATTTTCAGGTCATGTTAGAGATTTTCAATTGGATTTAAGTCTGGGCTTTGACTCAGCCATTTCAGTACACAAACTTTTTTTTCCCCCCCCCCCAAACCATTCCTTTGTAGTTTTTGCCCTGTGGTTAGGGCCATTGTTCTGTTGGACCATAAATCTTCTCTCTAAACTCAGATCTTTGGCTGAGTGAAACAGGTTCTCAAGAATTTGCATGTATTTGGCTCCATCCATGTTGCCCTTGATGGTAATAGGCTTACCAGTTCCTCCTGCTGAAAAGCAATCCCAAAGCATGATGCTACCACCATAATACTTGATGGTAGGGATGGTGTTATGTGGGCACCAAACATAGCGCTTTGCCTTTAGACCAATTAGCTCAACTTTAGTCTCGTCAGACCACAACATCTTCTGCCAAAAGCGCTCAGGTTTTGTCACATGACTTCTAGCAAACTCCAGGCATGCCTTTATGTTGGCCTTTCTCAGAAGTGGCTTCCTTCTGGCCACTCTCCCATAGAGGCCGGATCTATGAGGAGCTGATGATGATGTTGTGTACACAGGTTCTCCCATTTCAGCCAGTCAGCACTGTAAATCCTTCAGTGTTGTAGCTGGTCTCTTGGACACCTCTCTGAGAATTGCCCTTCTGTCCGGGCACTCAGTTTGGAAGGATGGCCTGATCTTGGTAGTGTCTGGGTTGTGCCATATTTTTTCCACTTTGTTATAATGGATTTCACAGTGCTCCTAGGAAGGTTCAATGCTTTGCTGATCTTTTTATAACCCTCTCCAGCTTTTTTCCTCCAAATATGTTTCACGGGCAGTTCCTTGGTCTTCATGACAGCAGGACTGATCTGACCTCCTAAAATCAGTCATATTTATTGTGCAAGCATACAACTGGACACAGGTGGATTTGAAATGAACACAGGTGTACCTTGTGAAACACTTCTCCTAATTTAGTTTGTTTAAAGAAAGGGGGGTGAATACTTATTACTTACCAATTAAGCAGTTTTCAGATTTGTATTTTTTAAAATAATTCTGAAGGTATTTAAATGCTTTATTTCATTTGAGTCACTTCAAAAGGAGCAGGAAAAAAAATCCCATTCTAATATACTTAAATTTGATGTTCGAACACAGCAAAAAGAAATAATCAGTGGGGGTGAAGAATATTTTCTGAGACACTGTATATAGCGAATAGTGGGCAGAATAGTGGAACCTTCTACCCTTCCTTCCCAAATGAATGTAGCACCATTACCTAGTTAACCAAGTAGCAGAATGTGGAGACACAAGGATGCATGATGGAGTAAAGGGACATTAAACTGGTGAGTTGCTGCATCAGGAGATATGCCACAACCATCTGTAGTGAGTAAGTCAATGTAACATTGGAGCTACTGTGAAAATGGCAGGGTTTTTGTTGCTGCTGCTGGTGAAACCGGTTAAAGTCCAAAATGGTGCTGAACTGAAAAGTTGACAAAGGACCCAGGAAGTCTGTGCCTACAAACCTATAGTGATATCTAAAAACAACAGTGCTGAACAGGGTAGGAAAATGGTATCTCTCCATACTGGTGTGAATGGTGACTGATACAATGTTCCACAGCAGGTGTGATGCAGAATGCTACGGTGAGAGTGTGGGCAGGGCTGGAGCTAGGCAAAGTACTAAAGGTAAGCTAGTGGAGTAGAATGGCTGTGAAAGAGTGCTTTTGAGTTGGTGACCTGGCAAAATTAGTGGACGCATGAAAATGGCTCTATTGACCGTGGCAGGATAGGGGGAGGCCATTAAGTTATGAGGTAATGCAGCTGAGCTCTGTAGTGGGAGACCAGGATTTGGTTCCCACTTGACTGTACAACTACATTACAAGACGACACAGCATGATGATGATTTTTATACAGTGCTGTGTATTCATACAAGCCATCATAAATTCAAAATTTCAGCCAGAAGTCCTATGAAGGAATAGGTGGTTGAAAAGGGGTATCTTTTAAAAGTTTTGTTTTTTTTCCCTCAATTTCAGCTGCACCTCCAGCATGAGTTGGGATTGAGATTCAAAGCCATCTAAAAGCTGTAGCTCCCCCCATTTTTAGTTGATTGTAAGCAACCTGCATTAGGAAAAGAAACTCTGACTAAGTGTACTATGAGTTATCTGAATTAAATGAGATATATCACGAATCAATATTATGACTACTTAGAAATCTTTTAAAGATAATAGAATTAGTAATATGACTAGTCATAATTGAATTAGAGATATCTTGAATTTGAATTGTGACTAGTCAAATTATAGTTTGTTTATGTTGAACTGGAATTATGACTAGTCATAAATTAATTGTAGGTATCTGAATTTGGAATTTCCATATAAGTCAACGATAAAGTCAAACGATGTCACGAGTCTGAATTAGATATCTTGAATTGGATTTTTGACTAGTCAAAATGAAATTGCAACTAGTCACTCATTTTTAACGAGTGAAAATTGAATTATGGAGGTCTGTAATCGTCAATAGTGGCAAAGTAATCGTTAATATCTATCACTGAATTAAAGACAAGTTATCAACATATTAATTATTATTAAAGTATATTCTATTGTCTTTTTTATGATCATTTGTTTTAAAATATAAAGACTATAATTTGAAGGTACAAGGAGGTCTAATATGTTTTCACCTGTAAAAAAAAAAAAAAAAACTGCAAGGGGAATTCCGACTTGCATTCTTTCACTTTCATCTCTGTTCATTTAAAGGAAACGCAGCCTTTAATTAAAATTTAATTAAAAATCGCTAAATTAGCTCGTTGATGGCTGTAATGAAAACAGAAAACTTCTGAGCGTCACAAGTCACCCCCCCACACGCTCTTCTCGAAACACCGTGTGGTATTTCTTCTGTGTGGATGAAGTTGTCAGGGTTTCAGAGACTGCTTCTCTCAACAACCAGCAGGCGTCCTTGTGACAGCCTGTCTGGCCCGGTTGCCTGCTGCTTCCCTGAGCTTACACCAGAGGGACTGCCTTCCTGTCTGTGTCTGAACTGTGTGTGCCTGATCTAGTAAAATTGTTTTCAGTAGAGTGTAATTAGTTTCTATGTGTTTTGCTGCTCTATTTAAACCCTGCCTGTGGTTTGGCTCCCAGTTCAGTCCTAAGCTACCCTGTGTTGTGTGCATTCCTGTGCCTCAGTTTGCTTGTATCTAATAAAGATTCTTTGTCTTTTGAAACCCTGTGTTTTTGTATGATCTCTGCATCTGGGTTCCTCCTGCTCAACCATTACAGAAGTGGAAAATACTAAAACATTCCTCTATGAGCTTGATTCAGGATATGATGAGAAGATTATGATGAAAGCAAGAGAAGTTGTAGAGAAGTTGATGAACTAGTAGGCTATACTCTTTTAGATGTCAGAAAAGTAGACCTCTTTCGATAAGATCTGTTAGCATTTAGAACTGGAAACCACATTGGAAATACTTAATTATGGTGTTCAAGGTGGTACTTGGTAACACCATACTTAAATATGATGTTCAAATATTGACTGTCAAGAGGTTTAATATTACCATTGGCAATACCATTAGGTTCAGTTTTCATTCACTCATAGGTCATTGCAATATAATCTAATATAGAGGTATTGTGTAATTTTAAAGTTTATAAAATTGCAGTATAGTTTTTGTCTACCTTTGAATCAATGTAGCTCAGAGTATGGCCTTACCTTTTTGTATGTTATCCCTGTCATCATCTGCAGGACCCAAGACACTGGAGCACAATACACAGGTGAGTATCACAAGTATGATATGGGGTTGTACTAACGTTTCATATTCTGCATCATATTTCAGCATTAATGAATTCATAGGGAGACTGAAATGCGAAATATGGCTTTACATGCAACATGTTAATACAGACCCATATTTAGTATTTCAGTATCCCTATGAGTTCATTAACACCTAAATATGATGGACAACATGCAACTGTTAATACAGACTCATATTTGTAATTTGCAGTTTCATAGAGAAGTTAAATAGAGAATACAGAACTTACATTAACATATTTCACTTTCTGTCAATGGAGGATGTTGATTGTTCACCCGAGGCTATCACAGGAACCAGCACAACAAATGGAGATCGTCAAATATTAGTCCTTTCTAATGTATTGACACATTATTCTATTAAAACTGGGATATGTTTTCATCAAAGGAAGCACAAATCTGTGTACCATGTGGCATTTAGAAGTCAAAGCTACTTTATTTATGGTAAGTTATTATATTTTAGCTTACTGCTTTTGGTTGTTTGTCTGTTCAGTATGTTTTGCTTTGTATCTTGTGATGGAGTTTAATCAATTTTGTGATGATTATACAAATGAGAAATCATTATTAGTAAAAGCATTGCAATATTGACATCAAAGGTGGTTTCTTATAAAAAAAGTTGTGCTTCACTCAAAGTTTCTCTGTTACTCAAATTAACCGGTCTTTCTTTCTTTTCTTTTTTTTTTTTAAATTTAATCCCATTTAGTGAATAGGAGAAATTTGTTTGTTCTCTTCCCATGATAACCAGGAGCCCAAGCCTGTAGGACTAGAACCATTTTGGTTGATAATTTATTCCACTCTGCCCAAAAAAAAGTTTTACCTGATATTGAGATTTTGTGTGGTACGTGAGGGGTTACAGATATTCTTTCTTTAGATCAATTGTTTGACCTAAATCAATCTCCCTAATCAATCTCTTTAGACAGTACTCCTGCTTTGTGATGTTGCCTATGCCTGTGGCCGTGCAGAATATAGAATAGGTGAAGAATGCTGCCCTATGTGTGGTCCTGGTAAGTAACTGTCTTTTGTCAAACTACAGCTTGGAGGTGTGAGAGAGCTCTTCCTTTATTGTGATGTCATTGAAGGTGTGGCAGGTCAACATTTACATGTATATTTTTCCATTAGGGAGCAGAGTCTACAAACACTGTACAGAATTCACGAGCACTTCCTGTATACCATGTATTGATGGAACTTTTACTGAGGAACTGAATGGTCTTGCTAAATGTTTGCCCTGTGCAGTCTGTGACCAAGGTGAGAATATTGATTTACAGCAAACATGTTTATGATTTGGAAATATTGGGATTTCCGGTATGCCATCCACTAACATTAGGGGTTGATGGGGCATAACCCATACCTGTGCAGCATATAGTGTCAGGCCATTTTTTGTCTGTCAAAAATAACATTTATGAAGCTTTAGGGTCTGACTCTTTAGATGCATTTCTGTACCATCTAAAAACTTGAAACTCATAGTGTTGCCATGATATCAATTCTTCATTCCCCACAGGTCTTGGTTTAAAAATAGATAAGGCGTGCACCTTTAACTCAAACACAGTGTGTGGACCTCTGGATCAGCACTTCTGCATTGAATGGGACTGGAAGGGGAGCTGCACCAGAGCAGAAAGACACACAGTTTGCAAGCCTGGACAATTCATCATACAGAAGGGTATGATCTGGCTTTTTATCTTCATGTCTGTTTACCTGTAATGCAAATAACCAATATGTATGTTAACAGCATGGTTTATGTTTTGAATGCCTTCTGGTATTTGTAGGAACAGCATCTAGTGATACCATATGTGGAGAATGTCCTGATAAAACCTTTTCAGATGGCCTGTCTACATACTGCAAACCACACAAAAAGTAAGTTTGCTCACATTCCTGCATTTAATCCCCAGTTATGTTATTTTCCAGAACAGAAGTCAATGTGGGGCTCATAAAACATAACATAACATAATTACTTTTTACATTTATTTTTGTTTCAGTTGCAGATCTGAGGGACTTGTTGAAGTGAAACCAGGAAACCATTTCTCTGATTCTGAATGTGGACAGAAATCTATGACTGGTCTCATAGTTGGGATTGTTGTGCCAACTCTGTTAGTTGTAGCAGGAGCAATAGTCTTTATTTTCAGAAAAAGTAAGTCATTCTTTCCAAGCTGTGATATCCGGACTTTTATTTTTTGATATATAGTCAATATTGATTAGTCCTCCCTGTGTTCAGTGAACTAATTTGTTATATTTCTACCAGTTAAATCAATTATGAGTGAATACATTGAGTTGTATTCACTGATAACTGAGTGAATACAATTCAGTTATGTAAGGAATGCAAAAATTTAAATAGTGTAACATATTGACTGAATGGGGTTGTTGAAATAGCAATGCATGTGTCTTATTCTTTCAGGGAAATTCATCTGAATAGGATACTTGTTCCCTCTAGTTAGGATCCGTACCTGCAGTGGTCTGGGACCCTGGACTGTGAGAGCAGGGGTGACAGGTTTCCTCCAGGTGTTCCTCCTGCTGCAAAGAAATTTCCCTGGGCTAGAAAAGATGCACAGCACAGCCATCAATCCCCAACCCACCACCCACGCTGGCCAAAAATGGGCTCCCTGTTTGGCAGTCCGAATCAGAGGACCCTCGAGAACCTGTCAAACAACTAATGGCTCATCTTACTCTTGGCCAAATGGGGGCCCCTGGGAAGTCATCTATAAGACTCTTGCTGGCCTTTATCAGTATAAAGCTTTACCATTCAGATTACATGGGGTGCTGGCCACCTTCCAAAAGATGATAGATCAACTGCTGCAAAGCCCATATTGGAAATACACCTCTGCCTCTGTGGAAGATGATGTCATTCACTCAGACTCATGGGCCAGCCATCTGGAGATGGTACTCAATGTGTTGTGTATGTTTCTGCAGGCTGGATTGATAGCTTTAGTGAAGGAGTGCTGTCTCAGACAACAAGCAGCTCTCTGCTTTGGATATTTCACTGGCTGGGAGGAGGTGGTACAGAACTGGCCCCAAACTGGCAGTAAAAGTCAGGTGATACCAGTCCTCGGTCTGGCAAGTTATATATGGCATAGACAGTTTAAACCCCACCCTGCCTCTATAGCTAACCCATTGACAAAACATATTTGGAAGAACACCACTGAAAAACTGGTTTTGACAATTGAAACGGAGCCTGCATTCCAGGGTTTTAAAGCATTCTTATGCACAGAGCTCATACTGGGGTCATCACATGTGCCTCTGCTATGTATCCGAGAGACGGACATGTTGAAAACTGGGAACAGGGTCATCCTAATTCAGATCATGGATTTAGAGGAGGCCCCAGTCCTCTTCATACATCTGATGCTGTTGCCAAGGAAATGCAAATATGCAGCTGTGGAAACAGGGTGTATGGCAATCACGTTGGCCCTGACGGCAATGTCTCGCTTTCTTTTTGGCGCTACTTCACACTTATCACTGATAATACACCCATACAGTGGTTGGCCACTCAGCCAAAGACCAATGCTTCCATGGGTGCACGGTGGTTTCTGGCTCTGCAGCTGTACCCTCTCGCCACTCAGAACTGTGCAGGAGCTGTCCATGGTAACTCTGATGCTCTCTCTTGCCTTCTCTCCCTCTGGACTGAGATCTCTGTCCTCCATAGTTCAGAGCTTGGGGCAAGAGTTGTGATGCATCAGCAGGCATATCGACACACGGGCAGACAGTCCTGTGGTCTGTTGTGCAGAAACTGTCCAGTAATAGCAGAAACAGGAACTATGCAGTCAGGAGACGTGATTGGGGGAGCTGTCCTTTGGCTGTACAGAGGCACTGCTGCTGTGCATCGGCTCATAACACAGCTGTGCCTCAGTAGATTGAGAGTATATGGCTGTGTACAGGACCAGGCATTCCACCCCAGGGGGGTAGCCAGGCACAGTAGTTTAAATACACATAGCAAATGCATTCCTTTCAGGTTCATTGTAATAGAGTATTGTGTATTATACTGTATGTGCATACTTTTCACAGGTAAATATATTATGTATAGCATTTATATATGTAAAACCACTCACTTTCTGGCAGCATTAAAATTTAGATGCATTGTAAGAAAATATGTTTTTTGTGAAATAAGTAGAAAGTGGCAGAAAATGGAGCACAACCGGAAAGCTCCACGGTTGCATATCCATTCTAACTTAATGAAGGAATGTGTATCTAATAATACTGGGACTGCTAATTCTGCAATATGCATTTCTGCAGTTTCAGCCAAAAAACAGAAATAATTCCACTGATAAATCTGTAAATAGGTTATACAATGGACTTTTCATTTTATAAAGGTGTGGATTTTCTCAAATACTTACTTTTTTGGACAGTGTATGCAACTACTGTGGAGACAGTATGTTGTCTTTGTCTTTCATTGTCTGAATGTAGCACCATGGGTCCCAGGGAAACGGTATTTCAACCATACTGTATACTTTTATATGGATGGGCTAATAATAAAAGCTGTCTTGACTTGATTTGATTTTGCCCTGCTAATGATGTGTTTTCTCCAGGCTAGAAATAAACAAATGCAATTGGCTAAAGTAATTATGTGATTTACTACCTGTTTTAGTCCTGATAATCTCTGTGTAATACCATATTTCTCTGGACTTGTGAATTCCCCCTGTCTAAGGAACCTCCAGTGGCTACTGACACATGTACATGTAATGCTCCCATCAGGAGGAGAGGACTGGAATTGTGAAATTAATTCCTAGTTGGTGTTTAGTATTATCATTTAAAAATAATGACTCATGTTATGGAGTCTGTAATACAAGTACATGTGCCCCTTACAGGACTGCAGGCAGACTTGTGGAATTCTACATACCCTTATTATGCTTTTTTCATCTCCGAAAGATGAATCTTATCAAACATTTCCTGTACATTTCCCTGGCACATTTTCTGCTGTGTAACTAACAATGTTCTTTTACATTAATTGAATTATATCTAATAGCCATTATTATTATATTTATTCTGTTTATTCTGGGCGGCAGTGTAGCATAGTGGTTAAGGAGCAGGATTCGTAACCGAAAGGTTGCAGGTTTGATCCCCGCTGGGACACTGCTGCTGTACCCTTGGGCAAGGTACTTAACCCACAATTGCCTCAGTAAATATCCAGCTGTATAAATGGATAACATTGTTAAAAAAAAAAATGTAAGTCGCTTTGGATAAAAGCGTCTGCTAAATGAATAAATGTAAATGTGTTCATCATTGTCATCACAAATAAAAGCCGTTACTTTGACAGACAACACCCAGAAGATCAATAGCAATACATAATAATACGTATTATTCTGTTTTAAATTAATCTGTCATGGAAGTCCCATTGCAATGACAGAAGAACCTGGATATGTAAGAGATTGTTATGCGTAAACTCTATATCCACATAAGTGGTATTTAGATGATCATGCTTCAGAGAGAATCCTCAAACGCCTTGAGTTTGTTTTACTCTGCCTCAGTGTTTCAACGATACTAAGCTAACCACACTTACTCCTGTGGCTACAGTACACTTCTGTTTTGCAGATACGTGCATTTGCTGCGTTGATGAATGCAAACAGCGTGATTTCCTGTAAACGCCGCTCAGGGCAATGCCTGCGCAGTGTACGTCACTGAAAATGAGCTGGTTGGGTCAAAACAGTTCATCCGTCGACTACCCTTATAGATTTTGAAATGACTAGGGATGCGAGGGTGGGTTGTAGCAGGAAACGGAGAGGTTGTGAAGCCCTTTGACCAGGTTTTAAGCAGGTATGGTAGGCAGAGGAAGAGCATACTTTCGAGGGCCATTTGCCTTTACATATAGTTGCTAAATAAATAAATTTGTTGATGTATTAGGTTTAACAAGCCACAGTTATGGATACTTACATGTAGCAAACATGTTCCATTACATTACATATAATTTGCGGTTACATGGTTTTGTTGCTCATAAGGGCCAGATTTATGCTAAGAAGAATAAATAACATACATCATTTAACACCATGTACCATTTTAACAATAATCATGACAAGACATTCAAGTGAATTCCACTCTCCATAGCAACAACAGTACCAATAGATGAGATTTTGGTGATGGCAATAGTATGGTATGGTGGTAAGGAGCAGGGTTTGTGACCAAAAGTTTGCTGGTTCAGTTCCCCACTGGGACACTGCTGCTGTACCCTTGGGCAAGGTACTTAATCCACAATTGCCTCAGTAAGTGTCTAACTGTATAAGTGGATAAAATTGTGTCTCTGGATATGAGCATATGTGAAATGACAGTAATGTAATGTACCTGCTGGATTCCTGCTCTTTTTCACTTTATGTTCTATGTTTATATATAAATGGTATTTATAAGTTACAGTAAAATAACCTCTACCACCAGAGAAACAAACAAAGGACTACTAATCAATTCTATACTAAATATATAATATTGGGAAGATCATAGATGAGTTTTGAGGCCGAGATGGATGCTATATGCAAATCCAACCACCAACTACTGTTCTTTTTAAGGAAGCTTTGTAGATTTAATGTAGATAAGTGTCTGATTATTTTTTTAATTACTTTTATTGAATGAATTTTTTAAAATGTATATGACCTCATTTGGGAATCTCAGCTTGAAAACAGGAACAAAAGGAAGTATTGTAAAAATGTGCTGCAAGATCACTGGTGCTATCCTTAATCTCTCACACCTCTACACTTCTATCTTTACCTCTAGTCTGACAAGTCATCTTAACTCTTTTTCCTGCATCTGGAATGGTTGATGTTTATAGAAAGCCAAAGGAAGCCTTCAATGCACATTGCCTGCTAGGAACTGAACATAGCAGTGGTTCTGTTATGGTAAAGGACTCCATCTTGTGGGAGTCACTGGGTTTGACTATTACTCCGCATGGTAGGATTACTGTCAAGGCACAGGTACGGACTCAAATGCAGACCAGGCAGATTCAGTTCCCAAGAGGTTTTATTGAAACTGAAATTGCAGGACAGGTTCATAGCGGCGGAACAGACAGGGTCAAAAACCAGGTAGTCAGGCAGAACAGGCAAACAAGGCAGGGCAGTGGGCAGGGACAAAGTCAGAGTTCAGCACAGGATCAACAACACGAGTAATCAGGCAGGTACGCAACAGACAAAAAACTGAGTCAAACTGGCAACAAGACAGAGACAAGCAGGGTATATAAAGGGCTGGGCTGACGAGGAGATGGGATGCAGGTGGGCAGGCAGGCAGGTGGAAGCGATCAGGAAATCAGGTGGGCGAGGACACATAGGAAGTGTAAAGTACTGACAATTACAGCCAAGCAATACATTTTCAGCAAACATGGTTTCCTCAAGATGTTCACATACTTCAAGATTCCACCACTAAACGGATTCAAGAGTGGTCTCAGGGATGAAATGAAATGAGAATGAAATCAAACAAATTTGATGGCGTTTACAATCACCATATCCAAGCATAAATGAACTTAAATGGAAGTTGTGGAAAGTAGAGTGCAGCGAACATTTCAACCTCTTTCATCTCCCAAAGAACTAAAGACTTTCTTTTGTAATGAATGGTCCAATATCCCGCTAGAAACACATCAAAGCTGGTACAAAAGGACTGAAGCTGCTCTGAAAGCAAAGGCTGGTCCAACTCCTTATTAGGAAATAAATATTCATATATTGTTCCACATGCACACTTTTTACAAACGGCTTCAATATCTCCTATACATTGTGAAAATGTATGGAACATAAAGCAATATAAAATAATGAGGTACATATATATTTTGTGTCAGCTTCTCCTAAATAGGCATAAACTCACACCACTGCGAGCTTACTTTGGTCGATTTCCTGCGTCTGCATGCGCGCAGTAATACTGCGACCCATTACTTAACAGACATAAACAGCGAGGTACCTAACGCGATGAGGGGAAATGGAACGCCCTTGCTCGACTGAAAGTCATCTGTTTCGTATGACCTTTAGTAGGAATTCCTTCCCTCTTCAAAGCAGATGCGGTTTTTAACATGGAATGTATAATTAATTTGACTATTTTACGAACAAAATGGACTTTTGTTTAAAACTCCAATTGACATATTTTGAGGAAAACCTAAAATATTGCAATCACCTCTTTGCGCAGTATTCAGTGAAAAACTCATGAGAGGCGTGTGATTGTCAAAATATAATTTAATTGTATTGTGATTAGTCATTGTACTCTGGCTGTTTATAGGCCCTATTCGTGTTTTTTTTTTTTTTTTTTTGCAATTCGATGGTAACTGCATATGTTAAATAAACAGTCAAATAAATGAAATTGTATGGAATGTTACACCTGTTTGTGCACCTGCTGCACCGTAGATCCTTGGAAAACTCTTCTTGCATGAAGAGGCATCGATGCACCCTCCGCGTCGTTTGCCTCCTTCATATGCCTCTCCGAGAATAACATAAATGATTTCACTTGCGACTTACGCGAATTTCGAGGCCGTCTGCAAAATCACTCGCTTTGATCTCGTGTCCCCTTTTGTAAGGAAAGTCACCGAATAGGAGGGGCACATAACACGGAGTCAGACAGGTCACCAGTGATAGCGGAGCAGAGCACATCACAATACTTCAAAGAGAAGGAAGTAGCACTCTTCATCGAATGTCGATGTGCAAGGTAGGTGAAACTCAAGGAGCCGGTCTTTAACGTTGTGTTAGTCTTTACGTATGGTAGTTTAGCCATGTAGTATTGTGAGGAAAACTCAATTAAACCCTTTCGCACATAAGCTATAAAACATTTCCAACTCTCCCAGCGTGACTATTTTGGTGTTACAATCCTAGTTACAAGAATTCTGCTAGCAGTCCAATTAGTTATACTAGCTAGCAAGGCATGAAGTTGATTGATATCTGAACTAATATCCTTTACTAAAACTGGTTTAGTACACATAGAATTGCAGCAGATCTATACCCAAACCCGGTATAGTGTATGTGCACACTGCTCTTTGTAGCGAATGTGGGTATGCTTCGTGGTACTCAGAAATACAGATACATAAATGTGAACTGTCTTATTTTGAAATATAAATTTAATATTACATAATATGATATAAATTGCTTATAGCAAGTATTCGTATACTTCATTTTCGAGACGAATAACCGCGCGTTATCGGTGGATGCATCAGTGCAATCGCGCTGTTCAGTTGACTCAAATAGCAAGTAGCCTATAACATGGAAAAAAACGGAATACCATGGTATTTGATGTACTGGAATATTTAATAACACTCATAAACATAGGATTTGAGTATTTTAATAACTCGCGCGCGCCACATTTGCTATACTTAATTGCTAATGTTACATCACTGTTTCCTCAAAGCTAACATTCGCTCTCGATTTGCGAGTATGTGTTATGCTGCTTATGTTGCAACGTATGTGAATCTACATTGAAAAATAAATAATCATATTGCATTTATGGAATATTTTACGTGGAAAAGCGGTGGGTTTAGGACGAATGTTGCTTTGTTGCGTCACTCGCAAATAGTCGTTCTGATCTACTGTTGTAATCACACCGGTTTGACCGCACGCTGTAGGGACCACTCTCGAATGATGGAGCCCGTCTGACCGCGAAAGGGTTAAGGCCGCTAAAAGTTCGTAAGAGCGCTGGTATGCCTGTGTTGCATGTGCGCACGTAAGGAACCATGTTAATCTGCTGTTGTAGCATATCAGAGGATTGCAGGTAAAGGCCAAATATTCGCTGTAATGTTCAACCAAATTCGTTTATCTTTAACTGGGATCATTTGTTTTAATTTTTCAAGACTAGTCTTTGAAAGTACAGGGAAGTGTAATGTCTACTCACTCGGCTATAGAAAAGAGCGCGATGAGAAGGCCGCAGTTTAGTTCTTTTCGTTCGTAGGGTTCTGGCGGTCATGAGAATGTCTGAGTTTCCCGAGTTTGATGAGGTTGTAAGGAAAGGACGTTAAAATGGAGAGTCACACGTTGAGGAACCCGCGCTCTCATCACGTGACGTTTTTATTGCGTGGGTGAGGTGTGAAATAAGGGAAATTTCAGTTATTGTCCCTTACAGGTTTGATGCAGGATGTGATGTTTGAAGTTAAAACAGGCTTTTAGATAATTAGAAAAGTGAGCATCTTTAGATAAGACTTGTTGGCATTTGGGACATTGGAAAGACTATAACTTAATTCTGACATTCACGCTTACCTTTAAATACTGAATGTCAACGTTTTCATTAGCGTCAGGCTAAAGGTTCAGTTTTCATTCACTTCTCGTATAGGTCACTGCAGTATGTTTGCTCTGGGTCTGAAGTGAAAGTTAACACTGACATTGCTTTAAATCTAACGTAGAGGTGTTGTTTAATTTTACAGTTTTATAAAATTGCAGTGTAGCCTACATAATTGAGCCAATTGCACATAATTGAATTGCACATGAGTTGAATCTATATTTACTCAATACTTTTGTGAATATCATTGTTGCCCCTCTCATATTTAATTTGTCATTATCAAGTAATACAGATCAGGAAAGCAGCTTACATTATGCTGGTGTATAAGGCTGGAGATCCATCCCAACTGGATAACTGCGATCCTATCCTATATCAAAACTGTGTGTGTGCTACAGTTTTGGAAAACTTGACCTCACAATTCAAAGCTTTTCTTATAATAAGAATATAAGGAATGAATACTGGTCAGGTTTAGAGTGAAACTTTTTGCAGCTGTTATCAGTCACATTGAAAATGAACAATATCACAGTAAACATTACTGCACTTCTCTATTGACAGACCTGTCAATGGCTTTCAACACCATGCTCTGCTGTTACATACTCTGCAAAAGTAGATTTAAATGTCACTGTTACCAAAATTACTTCTCTGACAGAACACAGTGTTTGGGTATGAAATCTGAGTTTAAAAAAAGTTTAAAAGGGTTCCTCAGGGCTCAAGTATAAATCCTGTTGTTTTGACATTGTACAGTAACGATATTGGATATTGGTTAAATAAACAAAACAAAATAATACTGCAAATGATATGTGGCACTTGTGAAATAAGCCATTAGATGCTGACATTGGCATCATCCTTTCCCAGCTCCTGGTGTAAGATGTGACCAAGTGTCTAGAGTTCCAACTGATGTCTAGTTTTAATATTAGTAAATCATCATTAGTATTGTAGTCCTCATACAATGTGTATATCGGTGAGTCTTAGTTAGCTAAATAGCCAGCTAGCCAATTTCAGTCTTTTCAGTACTCTTCAGCCTATTTCAGAACCCTCAATAAGCCATTATGGGGTTCCCCCTTTTTAAAGTGTAAAATATTTGGTACAGACATTGATCTTGGCAAGTGTTATGGTGGGGTTGTTGCTATGTAAAACTGAAGCAATGTGTTAACATCAACTTTGAGTTGACCTACTCCCACTGCTAGCATTATTCAATTTAGTTTACTTGTTTTTCTTTCTTTCTATGCATATGCATGGAGACACAATAACAGAGTGATTAATCTCCACCCTGCTATGTACACTATAGTTTCTAGCTTGTGCATTTACATTATTTGATTTTTTTTGGTCTTTCATGCAGGTTGGGACTGATGTGAAGCAAGCTATCAGACAAATCATTTTTTATTTCTCTGTTCTATGGAGACTTAGGGAACCACAGTAACTCAAATTAACTGATGCCATCTTTCAATCTTTTATTTTTATTTAATGCCATTTAGTGAATAGGGGATTATTTGCCAGTTTTAGTTCTCTCCACATGATGATCAGGGGCCCAAGCCTGTAGGGCTAGAACCATTTTGGTTAATGTTTTATTCCATTCCAAAAATGCTTTTTACCTGACATTGAGATTCTGTGTGGTATGTGAGGGATTGCAGCTATTCTCTTTAGATCAATAATTTGATCTAAATCAATCTCCCTAATCAATCTCTTTAGACAGTGTTCCTGCTTTGTGATGTTTCCGATGCCTGTCGTCATGCAGAATTTAAAACTGGTGAAGGATGTTGCCATGTGTGCTCCTGGTAAGTAACTGTCTTGTCAAGCTCCAGCTTCTCTTGCAATAGATGGAGGCTGATGGGAGTTACTGTCAGTGTTCTTATTGTATTGTGATGTCATTGAAAGCATGTCAGTTCAACTGTTCTTTGTCATGCAGTGCTTCTAATATTGTTGACTCTGTATGGTTTTTCGCTTGTGTTGTATTGAACCTGATGTGTAAGTCGCTTTGGGTAAAAGTGCCTGCCAAATGAATTAATGTAAATGTAAATGTTTTTCTTTCATGTGTATTTTTCCATTAGGGAGCAGGGTTTATGAAAACTGTACAGAAGACAGCACAGCTTCATGTGCATTGTGTGATGATAAAACTTTCATTGATAAGCCAAATGGTGAGTGAGTGTTTCCCCTGTACAGATTGTGAACCAGGTGAGAATGTTGGTGTACAGCAAACACATTACTTTATGACTTGGAAATGTTGGAATTGCAGGTATGCCATCCACTCAAATTATGGATTGAGTGGGTATACACCATATTTACACAGCACATTGTGTTAGGCCATTTTTGGGCTGTCCCACAGGAATAACCCCAATAACAGGTCTGTCTCCCTATAAGCATTTACTTCTGTACCACCAAACCTCATTTTAAACACACAATACAACTTAATACCTTCACACAATAAATGACCCGATGTGGACTTTTCACTTTCTTCCATATCATTATGTACTTTCCGTCTTAAGTTAACCACCATATTACATTGTTTTGATTCTTCTAGTACCACAATAATTCTCACCGTTGGTCTGTCCTTTCTTGGTAAACTGTTCTATCATAGTATATTAAACGCATAGCTGTTTCTGGTCCTTGTAGTCTATTGCAGAACATTGTTGGTAATGCCAATTAAAGGCACGGCTATGTGGATATAATAGGTAGGCCATAATATCCCACTGCAATACTGCTGAATTGATTAACAAGTCCAGTACAATAACAGATATTCTGTGTTGAAACGGTTGGATATATATTGAAGGCAATTTGTTTTTGTAATGGCCTGGCGAAATGCCAATTATACTGTTAATGATTGGTGTGTCCTATTTTGATTGAGCAAGTTGATCTGAGTTTTTATTACATCTTGTTATATATATTTGTCTATTATGCAAATAACTAATATGTGTTAACAACATGGTTTGTTTGTAACTATTGGAATGTTTGGATGGATGTTTCTTAAAACATTGTAAAAAAAAAAAAACTGTAATTGGTATAAGTCGCTCTGGAAATGAGCGTCTGCTAAATGCCAATAATGAAATGAAATGTATTTTGACCTAAGATTTTTAGTTATTCATCTGAATAAAACGACCACAATGTGAAACTATCAAAAAGACTTACTATAAATTCTATGTAAACTATTTTAGACAGGCTTTTTGAAGGGCAGCGCTCTTGTACACTAAATTCATTGGTTGGCTCAAAAGAGGTGGTTCGTCTAGTACAAACATTGATCCGGCAATGAGTAGAAACGGAAGACGGTGGTAGCTAACGATTAATTCTGTATATTTTCCCGTTCACAACAGAATACATACATAATTGCACACGCGTCGGTGGAGATATTATATGTGCAGTTCCACAAACATTTAATTTCTTTGACGGTCCTGAAATGTATCCAGAAACGTTTCTGACCCCACACCCTTTGGACTGACCAAGATAGCTACAGCAGGACCCATAAGGATTTGGCTGTGTAGAAGCCTGCTAAAAAAAATAAACTTTATTTTCATACTGACAAGATTCCTCGGCTTTTTTGATATGTATTTTGAGTATAGACCCTTAATCAAACAACAATTTGACATTATACAAATCGTTTCCCCACGCATGGTGAATAAGAACAAAATTCAACTACGTAGTTGAGGCGTTGGCGATAACAAGAAGATAACATGGCTTCGTTGAGAACATTTACTAGCGCGTAAGAAAATAAGTTTGTAAACTAGCTAACTAAACGTTAGCTACAGCCACAGTAAGTAATAAAGTGGAAATTTGAGTTCGCTTGCTAAATGAGTTGCTATCTGAGCAACACTGAAACGCTTAAAATGATATGGCGTTAGTACTATCTTTTGAGGTAAGTCAAAAGTCGAAGAGCCAGGCACAACTAGCCACACGATAGCCTAATGGCGGATTTTACCGTCTGCTGAATAACTTAAGGAAGTTGAACTTCGGCCAGTGAAGAAACAAAATGGCTAAGTTACTAAATATTCATATAGCCCAGCACTACTGACATTCAGTTAGCTTTGAAGCACAGCTAAGCAGCAGCAGGGGCTAACATTATCTTACCCAGTATATATAAGACGAGCTAATTTGTTTTACTTAGTATTTTAAATTGTCAAGATGATTGGTTCGCTGCTATCTGGCTTAGTAAACAAGTAGCTAACGACACATTTAGTGCCACTTAGAAGATGTCAGATGATACATTTTTGCCTAAATTGTTCCATAAAATTGTCCATTCCCTTCACAGGTACTGCTACCATTTTACATTATTTTAGCAGTTGGAAAAAGCTGTGGCCCGGCAGAATACCAAGCTCATGATGGGGAATGCTGTCCGATGTGTGGAAAAGGTAGCTTAGCCTCCAAAACCGACTGTAATAAGATGCGTCAGTCATTGTCAATTATTCATTTTATGATACTACAACACACTGTTTACTTAAAAGTTGTCCGTATCCTTGTTCAGGACAGCAACTGTAATTTCGTTGTCCTGAACAATG
Organism: Megalops cyprinoides; assembly: GCF_013368585.1. Lineage (NCBI taxonomy): Eukaryota > Metazoa > Chordata > Actinopteri > Elopiformes > Megalopidae > Megalops > Megalops cyprinoides. The sequence goes on along the minus strand of NC_050589.1, from coordinate 4,993,426 downwards.
ACAATAAAGCTCTTTTATGTCTTATCCAGACATATAGTGGAAGTACACTCCCCATCCGAATCAAACAAGCACCCTCTGAGCCCTATTCCTTAACCTGTATTATTATTTATTTTTACTCAATTTGTCCTCGGATGAAAAAGATGATCATTAATCTGGCCGTTAAAGAGTTTACTGTTCAAGAAAGAGGGTCCGGCCCACATTCCAGACCTCATCTTCAGTAACTCGCTCTCTAATAATGTCCAGCCGTTTACAGGCTGTGTAAAGCCCGCCCCACCTTGGCTTTTGACGGTTATCATTCGGTTTTTTTTTCTGTCCACGTACAGATAAGGGTATCCTATTTGAAAATAATAAATTTAATGATTATCAGCTTTATGTATAGTGGGCATTTTAGTGGTTTCATTAACTCACAATAACAAGTAAATTTATTAATAGTGGGCACATTTTAGCAACATCATTAAATAATCAGATTAATTACAATATTGCTTTAAAAAAGAGATTAAAAGAATAATGTGTTTTTGTTTGTATGGCTAGGTTTAGTAGTCCACAAAGACTGCACATTGGATTCCAGCACAACATGCATTCCATGTGTAGGAGGGACATATATGAACGAGCCCAATGGGCTAAACAAATGCTTCCAGTGTAAGACTTGTGATTCAGGTGAGTTTCATTTGTAACTTAAAGTAACTGCAATGTCTTACATTAAAGTGCTGTGTTGTTAAAACTCAGTTTTGTTAATCTGTTTCTCAGGGCAGGGACTCAGGGTGCTCAAGGAGTGCACCACCACCAGCAACACTTTCTGTGACGTCATGGATGGGTTTTATTGTCAAAGTTATTCAGCCAATCAAGAGTGTAGTTTTGCATTAAAATATTCTACTTGCTCTCCTGGTCAACAAACTAAAGTGCCAGGTAGGAGTGCTATAAATACCTCCTCATTTTATCTGGGACAGGGCAGTGTGATATAATGAATATGAATGAATAACAGATGTAATGCTTTCAACCCATAATCGATTGTCTGCACCACATGTTTTCCATGTGTTGCCAGTGACTGAGTGTTGTGTTCTGTGCAGGAACAAAGAGCAGGGACACAGTTTGTGAAGCCTGTGCAGAAGGCCACTACTCAGAAGATGGTAAAAACTGCACGCCGTGGACAGAGTAGGTCCTGTTTCCCAGTCCGCGATTTATCATTCCCGATTAGCAGTCTCCACACTTGTGTATGACAATCTGTAGGCTCCTCCCTATATCACACAGTAACTAGTTCAGTAGACACAGATTTTTCACTTGTGTGTGAACAGATTGTTTCTGCTTTCTCATAAACACCAAGAAAACCAAAGAGACAGTCACCAACTTGAGAACCAAGAGTCGTGATCTTACTCCACTGGTCATACAAGGTGTGAATATAGAAATTGTGTCTGAGTATAAATACTTTGCTGCTATAATTGATAATAAATTGACATAGAATGTGAATATTGATGCACAGCACGCCAAAGTCCAACAGAGGCTGTGCTTGACAAGCTGAGGAGGTTTATGTACTGCACAGTACCTTTATTTACTGACCTTCAACATGTAGTGCTGGGGAGGGCTCTCTCTATCCAAAATGTAAACAAGACCAAAAAAAAAACTAGTTGCAAAATCCAACAATGAGTCATGCCTTCCCTAAATATTACAGCTTTGTGTGAGCAGTGTATTCTATGTCTTGCTCAAAAATAATTGTTGATCCATTATAACCTTTAAATCATGAGTATGCAGCCCTGCCCTGCGATTGCTGGTATCAAATGTGTAAGAACCAAATGAGCGATCTCTTTATTTATCCCTAGAAGTATACAGTGCCTGATGAAGTGGATTGGAGGTCTCTTTTTTTACTACAGATTTCTTGTGCTTTTGTAGCAATTTTACAATTTTTTTTTACATTCCTGACTGTCTCAGACTGCTGTCCTTTTCTCTGTCTTGCATATTTAGCTTGTTTTTGTATTGACAATTGCATCTTGTAATGTGTCATGTATGTTGTTTTATCATCCATGTTTTACTGGCATGTGCAAAACGAGAGAGAATAAAGGATCGGTCTGTCAATCTATTATTTACTTAAAGTTTGTCCCTCTTTTTCAGCTGTGAAGTAACTGGTGGAAGGAAGATTGAAGATGGTAGCCTAACCAAAGATGTTGTTTGCCAACAGCCAACAGCACGGAATAGACTGCTTCTTTTAGTTCCATTTTCATTATTAGCAATAGCTGTATCATATCTAACATATGTACATCAATGTAGAATAGGTAAGTCAAACTGATCACAATGCACGCATCTGTCCCTGGTTACAGTTGACATCAGAGTGGATAAGGCTTGCCATTGAAGCAGTAGAGATTGAAGTACTCCTGTGTATTAGACTGAAAATTTTCTGAGGAGCATTTGTAGATTATTTTCATAACTATATAGCTAGAAAAAAATTAAGTATTCTAGTTTTTACTGAGAGAAGCCCAGATTCAGCTCATACAATATCTTTCTTACCTGAAGGTCTTGAGGGAGGTCATGACCTCTTAGTAATTTTATTGTTCTTCTTTCTAGAAAGATCAAATGAATTAAAGGTGAGTTGGTATCCATATATAACCATGTGTATCATACTTTTACAGTTTCTTAATTGTCATATTGTTTTACAGTACAATTAACAAGCAAGATTTCACTGATTGGAAGTGCTTTTGCCTTCATCTGTGGCAGGGTTTTACACTTTTGTATACTTGGATGGCATCTTGTGAATTTATGATTATCATGAATAACATGTTTGCTTTTAAATCAGGTTCCTGTCCAGGAATCCCAGTCCCACTCAAGAACAAAGACACCGCCCAATTCACCGTACGTCAGCTATTTTAAAACGTGTTCATATTTTGCCTTGAAAATCTCATGTTATTTATAGAATAATATCACTGTTAGCTTACTCCACATTATTGTTTGCTTGTTTAAAGGGAGGAAGTGGATGACGGCGCGTCGTGACATTAAAGATTTCCCCAACAAAAGTATGTTTTTATTCATTCATATAGTCAGTACATAAAATTCAGACAGTTTTAGAATATGAAGTGTTGAAAACCTTAAGGAAATCAATAATTGTAAAATAATTTGGAAATTGAAAAATATTACATGAAATGACATTGTCTTGCACAAAACTATTTTCCTCATGAATCTCTTGGAAAACCTGTTGACCTATTTGTGTTTCTTAACACTGGAGTACAGAAGTATTCTCTAAGAGAAACAAAGTAAAAAAGACAAAATGGTGAAATTATTTTACTATTTACTTCTGTAAACTGTTGTTCCTCCTTTTTGAACATTTTCATGTGCAACTAGTAACAGAACATCTTTTCTGAAGCTGATATCAGTTTTAGTTTGAGAGTGACTAGTTTCAGTTTGACTTGCTGTAAATGTTAATGGTTCTCCAGATTTAGGTTGTGGATCCAGTTATGAGTAAATTTTAAGTAGCCGGGAACTAGAAAAGTGACATGGCAAACCACAGATTTGTCAACATCTTTAGCTAACAGTGTTCACTCTATATTTATTGTGATTAAACAAGAGCAAATACATGCTCTAAACAAAAAAAAAATGTACCTACGACATTTTGTCCTGCTCAACAATTTATTAACGTTACACTTTAATGTTAGTACCATTGCACAGAGCAGAGTTGTCTTTATGGATTTTAGTGAATACTTTGGATCCAGTAGGTGGATGTAGAAATTTAAAACAAGCACTGGTTAAAAAATACCATTTGACATAGTTCTTCCTGCTGCCAACTTCCCTGCTTCTGTCTACTGAGTTAACATTGCTCAGAGCTTAGTTACACTTTTCTCACCTTGATAGGTGAGAATGGCGCTCTCAAAGCATAGGTAACGTAGAGTTTGTGCCTCTTGGTGGTGTAAGTGTTACTGAGCGGCTGTGTGCTGTTCTTGTAGCAGGAAGTGGTATGTTACCACAGTTTTTGTTTTCACACTTAGGTCTATGACCATTTTCAAATGCAAGACAATTTTGTCATTGTGTGCGCTTTGTGCATGGTGGATAGTGTGTTCTGCAGTATTTTTTTTTTGCTGATAACTTACTGCTGCCACTGCTTACAGAAGTAGCTCATAGGCTGTTGTAAGTCCACTGTCTTGTTCAGTTTTGGAGTAAGTTCATTTCTGGGTTAACTGCTTTGAGAGCATCCTTCTCAGTCATCAACAGAGCGTTTCATTCATGGTATACAGTTCATTATGGAATGGTATTTTCTCATTGTTGTACATGGCAAGGTTTATATGGCAAAAGGGGTCAAAGTCATATTAGTGAATGTAAAGTTTCAAAACTGACACTGTCATTGAAAATCACAAATGCGTGTTTGCATACGGACTTAAATGTATAGCTCTTGGTCAGCACATGGGTAGTGGTGTGCTTGCCTAATGCTCGCCAGTAAGTTGTTTTTGAAACATTGATTGTAACAGGGCATATTAAAGCTTTTTCAACATTCAGAAATGTATTGGCATGTAGAAAACATGGTCAGCTTTGTTTTTACTGAACAAATACTGTGCTGTATAAATGTATATAGTTGCATGCTCTGTATAGACACCATTAAGAAGTTATGGGTATTATTTTGCACAAAGATGTTTCCTGTTGATAGTTATTTCTGCTTAATTTTAAGTGTACCATGGCATGTTCATATCTTCACAATTTTTGAGATACTTAGATAACTAAATACTAAATAGAAATTATTCTTATTTCTCTTCTTATTTCCAGGACAGTCAAAATCATTAATGGTAAGTTATTATTCTCATATGTACATGTTTCTCATATTTTTCCAATGTCTCCAGATGCATATTTTTATACAGTACAGCTAACAGATGAGGTGTCTTTGGTCGACACTGCTTTTGTCCTTATCTACAGTAAGCTAAACATTTCAGTGTCATTATGTATTTTTATTTAGATGCTTCACAGTAGCGAAGATCTGGAGCACCTGTATTATCAGAAGAGAGTGAGAGAGAAGATGAGGCCTATTTTCACACTGGAGGCTGAAGTGGTGATCTCTTTCATTGTTTAACAGGATTACTATTACAAAGGCTCACCCTTGATATCCTGGTCATCAGTGACTTTGGATTCTGGATAGTATGGGGAACGCTTTTATTAATGTGTGTGCTGGAAAAAGGCTTTGCTTTTGCCTTCACCATGGACAGAGACTTTGGTGTATCTCAGGGCACATTGCAATCCAGTAACCCACCTAATCTCCCAACTTTCTGCTAAGGAAGCATCACGTCCTCACCCGCATAATATATGCCAACATCTCCAGTTTGTTTGAGAGTAAATAAGAGGAAGAGAAAGTGATGCAAGGCAGTCATTTATATGAAAGCACCTGCATATGTGTTGGATTGCTGTGACCCCTTGTGGTAAAACTGTGCTACTGTGGACTTTGTAACAGCAAAGAGTTGGGGGGGAATGTAGGGTCTCCTACAAAATGTACTTTTCTTATTTTGTGCCAATTTTGGAAGAACCTTAATTTTTTTGACCAACCTATTTTTGTGTGTCCCTCATATATCATTCCAGTGTTTACCACTGATATTTGCTTTGTGAAGTATGTGTTTGGGGTTGCTTGAAATCCAGGGTTAGATGTTTTACAAATCGATACAGTTTACAGCATTAAACAATGTAATTAACAGAGTGCAGTTAGTTAAGGAGCATTAACACACATTTAGATTACAGTATAAATCTGGAACAGGAAAAATATTTTTTCCCTTATTTTCTAACATTTCCTTATGCAGTGCATTAAAATGCTACTAAGTATCACTGCCTTGGCTGATGGCTAACGCTAAATGGGGCTGGGCTTTGTAAGTAGTTGGATGTGAGACCTCCTGCAAGAAGCAGGATGCTGCTTGAAGTGGTGTTGGATGGGCTAAAGGGGGCACTCTTCTCCCAGCATCAGTCAGGCAGCCAGTTCCCTGGTACCATAACTGCTGTTGAAGTTGTTGTCTCTTGAAGGAGATGTCTATTGCAAAGTCTGCCCTCACCAAAGTCTTAATAAGGCTGTCACAAACACTCAATGGGCCTTAGACACGTAGAATATTATACTTTAGCTGGCATAGACTGGTCTCTACCCAGACTGATCATGTAAATACAACAAAAGGCCTGATAGTAAGAAGACAAATACATTAATCTGCTCTATAACTGGGTATGTCTTCTTCTTCCAACCATAAAAGTTGCAGAATTGCATGTTTTCCAAATCAAAACCCGTGTGTCCTGAGTGCTTAGTTCCTAGAACCAAGATTTGTTCTGTTCCAACCTAACATCACATCATCATGCCCACTGACTCCCAACAGAAGGTGCTGTATCTTACACTGATCTGTTTTCCCTTATAGAGTGTAAATAACAGTTCATCTTCATTCTTTTGTGTCAGTTTCACAAACAGCTGATATTCTCCAAGATCTGATCACTTTGAGATTGAGTTGCATGTGGTAGTATGACTGACATTGTACTCATCTGCAGAGTCATACAAATTGAAGACACAGTAAAATGTTTCATTTCATGTATGAGTTCTGTGGAGTCTTAGACAGAGCATTGTATACAATTGCCATCTATTGGGAGACAATGCAAAATTTGACATGTATAATGGAATCCTGCTTACATTACAGCATTGGCATTTAGATGCTCTTTTCCAGAGCAACTTATATCAGTTACCATTTTTTGAGAATGTTATCCATTTATACAGCTGGCTGTTTACTGTGGCAATTGAGGGTTAAGTACCTTGCCTGAGGGTACAGCAGCAGCACCCCAGCAGGGAATCGAACCAGAAACCTTTTGGTTACGAGTCCTGCTCCTTAACCACTATGCTACATTCCCATGTGGGTCAGCTGGGTATTTATTGACTCGGTGCAAATTAAGCACCTTGCCCAAGGTCGCAAGAGCAATAACTCATCTCCAATCTCCAGCAACCTTTGGGTGACCAACCCTGCTCCTTACCACTACACCACTCTGTTGCCTTGAATTCCTTGTTAACACTGAGTGGGTCATTGCTCTATATGCACCCATTTTTATTTCAACATGACAGCCTCTCTCTGGACAGTTTGTAGATCAGCAGAAGCATGGTGAAGTGGTAAAGGTGTTGAACTTACAACCAAAAGGTTGTAGGATCAAAACCCAGGGACATGGCTATTTTACCTTTGAACAAGGTGAGCTGAAGCTGAATTGATTCAGTACTCATCCAGTACAAAATACATCAAATACATAATATTTTGGGGGCAACAAGCAATGTACTCCTTGAAGTCCAGGTTGCTGTCGAGGATGATGCCCAAGCTCTTTGCTAAGAGTAGGGGAGAGGATTGTCTACATGATAAAAAATGTATTGCTGTGCAGTTGTACATGACAACTATCTAAGCTTAATGCTATAGAAATACTTACGAGTGAAGCATTCAAGGAATCATTTTAAAAGATTTTGTATTATTTTTAACACTAGTGTTCAGGTCTCTCTTACAAGCATCCTCTGGCAAACATAACTTGATTTTGGTTGTAAATATGCAGTGTTACAAAATGAGGTTTTTGATTAAATGAATATATAACAGATTTTGAATACCTCATGGTAAATATTAATTCCAATACCAATTTCACTGAATTTATTGTAATTATCTTTATAATGCAAGACCTGTTAATATTGATATAAACAAGGAAAACGTTGTAATACTGCCACCTAGTGGAATGTTCTTTATTTCATTGTCACTCAATTTTTCTTTTTTTTTTTTTTTTTTTTGCACTTCTCCTGTTAAATAAAATGGAGAAACAATATCCATTCTGGATGTGGCTGAGCCATGCAAAATACAGGAGTGATTAAATGCAGGCCTGCAAATAATGGATGTGGTATTCTATGCCTTTCCAGCCTCCTGTGGGAGCTATGAGATGAACATTTGAAAGCAGAAGTGCCATTTTTGAAGGGATAACATACCCCTCTTGCACAGCACTTAATGGAAGGGGAAATTTCCTTATCTTGCTTGTTTTGCAGTGCTTAACATTGAAAATGGGCAATGTACTTAACCCACAATTGTCTCAGTAAATATTCAGGTGTATACACAGACAAAATGGTAAGTGACTCTGGATAACAGTGTCAATAATGGATTGTAATAGTTAATTTTTTTTATTAAGGGCTGCTCTGATCCATAGCCGAATATTAAATCAAAATCTAAAATAGCACAACACATTTTCCTCCAACTATACAGCCCTGAATTAATGTCACAGTAGCAATCAACATTTTTTTCCAATGTTGATGTTTTTAGGTTTTAGTGTTTTGAAATGGAGCTAGACAGGAGTGCAGAAAAATTTGAGCATGTGTGATCAGCATTTCAGAAATAAACTGAAGACTTATAAAAACTTTAATTCAAATGAAATGTGCTGGTGTTTGCTAATAAACCAACAGTGAAAATTTCTGTGTGTGTGTGTGCATGCGTGCATTTTGGGAGGGGTTACTACAGAGTGACAATGCAGCCCATAAATGTACCTAATGGGATTGAACCATCTGTATAGTTAGTATGGACTGCAGCTGTGGGGCTTGGATGCTGTCAGTACTTAGAAGACATTAACAATACGTTAAGCACATATCAAGTTCATAGTGAAGCTACCCATAAGTAGACAACCACTGTATATTAGAATTCAATTGATGTTACACTGCTTGTTGATGGTTCAGTTGGTTTTTTGCCGTTTCATTGATTTTGGACAGGACAAAACACATTGTGACTTCGACACCCATGTGACCCTGAAATACATTATATGTCAATTATAATTAAGAATACACATAAAAAATTGTGTTGCATGAGTTTTTTCATCTGTAACAATATTGTATTTTGACTTTCTTTTGTGTGAACAAGGACCACATGTTTTACAGCAGAGAAAATGTCCCTTTCCTCATCTGTATTTCAGACACTGAGTCCTTTGAGCCTATTAAAGGAAATATTTTGCAAATTGATAAAAAATCTGTGTGATGAAGGTTGCAGAATTAGCATATAACCATTGGAGAATTAGATACAGCTATTTGTAAGCTCTTTGGTTAAATCTCTGAAAATTGATGGGTTAATGGCAAACTTCTATAACCACTTTTGGGAATCATTAAGGAAACTTTTATTTGCTGCTCTGAGAGAAGCACTTCATAATTAACCACTGACCACAACAATAAAACAAGAGTCTTTACTCTCTACCCTAAACTAGGGAAAGATCATAAATTACTAGGTAACTTTACAAGTGTAACGCTATTAAACATTGGTTATAAATTGTTTGCATATATATATTGCAGTCATCTTAAAAATGCTTATCCTAAGATGCTAGTAACACTCAGTCTGGGTTTATAAAAGGAAGATCTATTGTTCACCTGGTTTTGGATACTCTTAAATATAATGAATTCACTGGTGAAGCCTTTATCTTTTTCATAGATTTGTACAGCCTTGAAGCCTTTCATGTGGTATAGCATTCCCCTTATTTTTCAAACTCTGAAGCTCTGACGCTGTTTTAAAACAGAAATGGTTCACAAGGCTCACAACATATGCATTGGTTTGTGAAAGGGAGTGAGTTTGAATCCCCAGCTGATCCTCTCTTGATCATGACACAACCACTGATCACAGTATGTGGGTTTGTGAATATGGACGTCTGATGAACTGTAGAAGTGTCAGTGAAACACTATGGATTTGAGTATTAATGTCTATGTTAACACAAATGAACTTCTGGTTCCGCTGGAGTGCAAGTGAAACATAATCTTGGTTTGAGGAGAGCGGGAGTGTTAATCGATATGAAACTTCTGCAAGTGCTCTGGGTGTGGAATCAATGCAACAAAGCATGAGCTTGAACGTGTATGTCTGCGCTACTTCACAAAAGTCGACTTTTGCTGGTTTATTCCAATTAAATCTGGAAATTTTGGAAGAAATTACATTACAAATTACAATAATAAATTACAATAATAGACTTCAAAGCTACATTATTTTGCATATGAATGCTGCCATAGATCCCTGTGGAACCTGAGTGCAGTCAGTGTATGGCCATTGTAAGTAATTTTTGGCTCAACGTTGTCAATCCATTTGATACTGAATTATTGAATTGGTGAATTAAGCAAAAACAAGGCAACTTATTTCGGATGATGATGTACTGCGTGCGTACATTAATGGGGTCCCCCCAGATTCATCAGGGGGCAGTGCCAAAGTAATTCTGTCTTTGACAATTCTGCCCTGATACTTCATCCCCACTCTCTGGGTAAAAAATATACAGCAAAGGCATTTTGTCTTTGTATGGGTCTTTGTCATCTGTTGATGTATTGCAGAATAGCTTTTTGTGTTTGTATGATGCATGAAAGTTGTTTTCATCTTCAGATCATTGCATCAAGATTGTGCAGTGTGATGTATCACCAGGAAGACTGTGCCTATGAATTTACTGAGATCTGAAAACGGCGCTGAAAATGGTGTCTCTACAAGACAGCACAGTATGATTTTTACATAGTGCTGTTTATTCAGACAAATCATTAAATTCAAAACATTAGCCAGAATTCCTACAAAGGTTGAGTAAAATATTTTTGAAAGTGTCAGTTTCAGCGGCACCTCCGATTTGGGATTTAGATTCAAAGCCATCTAAAAGCTGTAGCCCCTCCCACTTTTAGGTGACTAAACAATCTGCATTTGATCAGCATCTGCAGAACCTACAGCACTACTGGGAACACAACTTAGTGCTGTGTAGTGCAAAAGGATCAGGGGTGTGGAATGAATGCCAAGTCAATGTATATGTTTTCTCTCTCTCTCTCTCTCTCTCTCTCTCTCTCTATATATATATATATATATATATAATTTAATTAGTAGCAATTTCTCTGATGCCTGTTATACAAGTAGATAGCAGAGTGCGCTTGCAGAATGACAGGGAAACCAGTAGTTGAAACCCTGTAGTGTCCTTTATTACCCTTTTTTTCTCCACCTCCTAAAGGTATATTTTTAGTAAACACTGACTCTGAATTCACTTTTACAAATAGATTTCCCACTATAACTTTTCATTTTGATTACTTAATTAGCTCGTGTGTTATAACCCATTTATTTTGTCTTAGTGTTCCATTGCCAATCATCGTGATGAAAAGTTAGTCCACATCGCGCCTGAAAGGCAATACTCAAGCATTTTTTATTTTGACCTAAGATTTTTAGTTCTGCATCTGAATGTAGTTCCAGATTACACTTTTGTGTTACGCAGATGAGAGTTTCATTTTTTGACTACAATGTGAAACTATCAAAAAGACTTACTATAAATTCTTTGTAAACTATTTTAGACAGGCTTTTTGAAGGGCAGCGCTCTTGTACACTAAATTCATTGGTTGGCTCAAGAGGTGGTTCGTCTACTACAAATATTGATCCGGCAATGAGCAGAAACGGAAGACAGCGGTAGGTAACGATTAATTCTGTATATTTTCCCGTTCATAGCAGAATACATGCATAATTACACACGCGTCGGTGGAGATATTATATGTGCAGTTCCACAAACATTTAATTTCTTTGACGGTCCTGAAATGTATCCAGACTCCGAGATAGCTACAGCAGGACCCACAAGAATGTGGCTGTGTGGAAGCCTGCTAAAAAAATAAACTTTATTTTCATACTGACAAGATTCCTCGCCCTTTTTGATATGTATTTTGAGTATAGACCCTTAATCAAACAACAATTTGACATTATACAAATTGTTTCCCCACGCATGGTGAATAAGAACAAAATTCAACTACGTAGTTGAGGCGTTGGCGATAACAACATAACATGGCTTCGTTGAGAACATTACTAGCGCGTAAGAAAATAAGTTTGTAAACTAGCTAACTAAACGTTAGCTACAGCCACAGTAAGTAATAAAGTGGAAATTTGAGTTCGCTTGCTAAATGAGTTGCTATCTGAGCAACACTGAAACGCTGAAAATGATATGGCGTTAGTACTATCTTTTGAGGTAAGTCAAAAGTCGAAGAGCCAGGCACAACTAGCCACACGATAGCCTAAGGGCGGATTTTACCGTCTGCTGAATAACTTAAGGAAGTTGAACTTCGGCCAGAGAAGAAACAAAATGGCTAAGTTACTAAATATTCATATAGCCCAGCACTACTGACATTCAGTTAGCTTTGAAGCACAGCTAAGCAGCAGCAGGGGGCTAACATTATCTTACCCAGTATATATAGTTAGACGAGCTAATTTGTTTTACTATTTTACTATCTACTATGTATTACTATTGTATTTTAAATGATCAAGATGACTGGTTCGCTGCTATCTGGCGTAGTAAACAAGTAGCTAACGACACATTAAGTGCCACTTAGAAGATGTCAGATGATACATTTCTGCCTAAATTGTTCCTTAAAATTGTCCATTCCCTTCACAGGTACTGCTACCATTTTACATTATTTTAGCAGTTGGAAAAGGCTGTGGCCCTGCAGAATACCAAGCTCATGATGGGGAATGCTGTCCGGTGTGTGGAAAAGGTAGCTTGGCCTCCAAAACCGAGTGTAATAAGATGTGTCAGTTATTGCCAATTATTCATTTTATGATACTACAACACACCGTTTACTTAAAAGTTGTCCGTATCCACATTTGGCATATCGTTTTCGAAAACAATCAATTGTCAGCCTTATGTTAAACTCAAAATAGATCAAGTAGATAGAGAAAATCAAGTAGATTTATTGATAGTGGGCACATTTTAGCAACATCAAGTCACATTATCAGTTAGATTAATTACAATATTGCTCTAAAAAGGAGATTATTTAATGTGTTTTTGTTTGTATTGCTAGGTTTAGTAGTCCACAAAGACTGCACATTGGATTCCAGGACAACATGCATTCCATGTGTAGGAGGGACATATATGAATGAGCCCAATGGGCTAAACAAATGCTTCCAGTGTAAGACTTGTGATTCAGGTGAGTTTCATTTGTAATTTAAAATAACTGCAATGTCTTACATTAAAGTGCTATGTTGTTAGAGCTCAGTTTTGTTAATCTGTTTCTCAGGGCAGGGACTCAGGGTGCTCAAGGAGTGCAGCACCACCAGCAACACTTTCTGTGACGTCATGGATGGATTTTATTGTCAAAATTATACAGCCAAAGAGTGTAGTTCTGCAGTAAAACATTCTACTTGTTCTCCTGGTCAACAAACTAAAGTGCCAGGTAGGAGTGCTGTAAATATCCCCTCATTTTATCTGGGAGTGGGTGATTGATAAAATGAATATAGATAAAAACAGATGCAATAGCGGAACTGTAGCATAACGGGTAAGGAGCAGGGGTTGTAACAAAAAGGTTGCTGATTCGATTCTCCGCTAGCACACTGCTGTTATACCCTTGGGCAAGGCCCTTAACCCACAATTGCCTCAGTAAATATCCAGCTGTGCAAATGGATAACGTGGAAAAAACTAACCAATGTAAGCGGCTCTGAATAAGAGTGTCTGTCAAATGGCAATAATGTTACGTAATATGCTTTCAAGCGGTAATGTTCATACTGCGTCACATATTTTCCATGTGTTGCCAGTGACTGAGTGTTGTGTTCTGTGCAGGAACAAAGAGCAGAGACACAGTTTGTGAAGCCTGTGCAGAAGGCCACTACTCAGAAGATGGTAAAAACTGCACGCCGTGGACAGAGTAGGTCATGTTTCCCAGTCCGTGATTTATCATTCCTGATCAAGGTGTATGTACTCCACAGTACCTCTATGTACTGACCTTCAACATGAAGTGCTGGGGAGGGCTCTCTCTATCCAAAATGTAAACATACTAAAAATACTAGTTGCAAAATCTCATGCCTTCCCTTGCTAAATATTACAGCTTGTGTGAGCAGTGTATTCTATGTCTTGCTCAAAAATAATTGCTGACCCATTATAACCTTTAAATCATGAGTATGCAGCCCTGCCCTGCGATTGCTGGTATCAAATGTGTAAGAACCAAATGAGCGATCTCTATTTATCCCTAGAAGTATACAGTGCCTGATGAAGTGGATTAGAGGTCTCTTTTTTACTACAGATTTCTTGTGCTTTTGTAGCAATTTTACATATAGTTAATGGCCTTTTTTTTTTTTTTTTTTTTTTTTTTTTAACATTCCTGACTGTCTCAGACTGCTGTCCTTTTCTCTGTCTTGCATATTTAGTTTGTTTTTGTATTGACAATTGCATCATGTAATGTGTCATGTATATTGTTTTATCATCCATGTTTTACTGGCATGTGCAAAACGAGAGAGAATAAAGGAGCGGTCTGTCAATCTATTATTTACTTAAAGTTTGTCCCTCTTTTTCAGCTGTGAAGTAACTGGTGGAAGGAAGATTGAAGATGGTAGCCTAACCAAAGATGTTGTTTGCCAACAGCCAACAGCACGGAATAGACTGCTTCTTTTAGTTCCATTTTTATTATTAGCAATAGCTGTATCATATGTCACATATGTACAGCACTGTAGAATAGGTAAGTCAAACTGATCACAATGCACGCATCTGTCCCTGGTTACAGTTGACATCAGAGTGAATAAGGCTTGCCCCTGAAGTAGTAGAGGTTGAAGTACTCCTATGTATTAGCCTGGAAACTTTCTGAGGAGCATTTGTAGTTTACCTGTGTAGTTATGAAAATAGGTGAAAAAGTTAAGTATTCTAGTATTTACTGAGAGAAGCCTGAATTCAGGTCATAAGTCTTCAGGGAGGTTGTGACCTCTTAGTAATTTTTTTTTTTGCTTCTTTCTAGTGAGGACAGTTCAATTACAGGTGAGTTATTATCATAATTATCATTATCATATCATGTATCATAATTTTCCAGCATCATAAGGTTCATATTATTATACAGTACAATTAACAAGCAAGATTTCACTGATTGGCAGTGCTTTTGCCTTTATCTGTGGCAGATCTTTACACTCTTGTTTACTATTTTGGATGTCGTCTTGGAAATTGATTATCATGATTAACCTGTTTGCTTTTAAATCAGGTTCCTATCCAAGAATTCCAGTCCTACTGAAGAACAAAGACGCCACTCAATTCACCGTACGTCAGCTGTTTTAAAACATGTTCATATTTTGCCTTGAAAATCTCGTTATTTATAGAATAATATTGCTGTTGGCTTACTCCACATTATTGTTTTCTTATTTAAAGGGAGGAAGTGCATGACGGCGCGGCGTGACATTAAAGATTTCCCCAACAAAGTATGTATTTTTATTAATTCATATGGTCAGCACATAAAATTCAGACAGTTTTAGAATAAGAAGTGTTGAAAACCTTAAGGAAATCAATAATTGTAAAATAATTTGGAAAAAAATATTACTTGAAATGACATTGTCTTTGCACAAAACTATTTTCCTCATGAATCTCTTGGAAAACCTGTTGACCTATTTGTGTTTCTTAACACTGGAGTACAGAAGTATTCTCTATTTAAGAGAAACAAAGTAAAAAAGACAGGAGTTGTCTTTATGGATTTTAATGAATACTTTGGATTTTTTTTTATGTTAGGATGTCCATTTCAAGACAAGTATGTAAGGTGAATGTAGAGAGCACAAGCACAAGTTAAAAAATGTCAGCCTGAACTATGTCATGATAACTTCCTGCTTTGTCTACAGTTACATTACATGCATTACATCCAGAGCATGCTTAGTTGCACTTTTCTCACCTTGATAGGTGAGAATGGCGCTCTCGAAGCATAGGTAAAGTTGAGTTTGTGCCTCTTGGTGGTGTAAGTGTTACTGAGCGGCTGTGTGCTGTTCTTGTAGCAGGAAGTGGTATGTTAGCACAGTTTTTGGTTTCACACTTAGGTCTATGACCATTTTCAAACGCAAGACAATTTTGTGATTGTGTGCGCTTTGTGCATGGTGGATAGTGTGTTCTGCAGTATTTTTTTTTTGCTGATAACTTACTGCTGCCACTGCTTACAGAAGTAGCTCAGAGGCTGTTGTAAGCCCACTGTCTTGTGCAGTTTTGGAGTTCATTTCTGGGTTAACTGCTTTGAGAGCATCCTTCTCAGTCATCAACAGAGCATTTCATTCATGGTATGCAGTTCATTATGAAATGGTATTTTTTCATTGTTGTACATGGCAAGGTTTATATGGCAAAAGGGGTCAAAGTCATATTAGTGAATGTAAAGTTTCAAAACTGACACTGTCATTGAAAATCACAAATGCGTGTTTGCATACGGACTTAAATGTATAGCTTTTGGTCAGCACATGGGTAGTGGTGTGCTTGCCTAATGCTCGCCAGTTGTTTTCTTTTGAAAACATTGATTGTAACAGGGCATATTAAAGCTTTTTCAACACTCAGAAATGTATTGGTATGTAGAAAAAATGGTCAGCTTTGTTTTTACTGAACAAATACTGTGCTGTATAAATGTATATAGTTGCATGCCCTGTATAGACACCATTAAGAAGTTATGGGAATTATTTTGCACAAAGATGTTTCCTGTTGATAGTTATTTCTGCTTAATTTTAAGTGTACCTTGGCATGTTCATATCTTCACAATTTTTGAGATACTTAGATAACTAAATACTAAATAGAAATTATTCTTATTTCTCTTCTTATTTCCAGGACAGTCAAAATCATTAATGGTAAGTTATTATTCTCATATGTACATGTTTCTCATATTTTTCCAATGTCTCCAGATGCATGTTTTCATACAGTACAGTTAACAGACGAGGTGTCTTTGGTCGACACTGCTTTTGTCCTTATCTACAGTAAGCTAAACATTTCAGTGTCATTATGTATTTTTATTTAGATACTTCACAGTAGCGAAGATCTGGAGCACCTGTATTATCAGAAGAGAGTGAGAGAGAAGATGAGGCCTATTTTCACACTGGAGGCTGAAGTGGTGATCTCTTTCATTGTTTAACAGGGTTACTATTACAAAGGCTCACCTTTGATATCCTGGTCATCAGTGACTTTGAACGCTTTTATTGATATGCGTGTTGGCAAAAAGGCCTTCACCATTGACAGAGACTTTGTTGTATCTCAGGGCACATTGCAATCCAGTAACCCACCTAATCTCCCAACTTTCTGCTAAGGAAGCATCACGTCCTCACCCGCATAATATATGCCAACATCTCCAGTTTGTTTGAGAGTAAATAAGAGGAAGAGAAAGTGATGCAAGGCAATCATTTATATGAAAGCACCTGCATATGTGTTGGATTGCTGTGACCCCTTGTGGTAAAACTGTGCTACTGTGGACTTTGTAACAGCAAAGAGTTGGGGGGGGGGGGGGGGGGGGGGGTGTAGGGTCTCCTACAAAATGTACTTTTCTTATTTTGTGCCAATTGTGGAAGAACCTTAATTTTTTTGACCAACCTATTTTTGTGTGTCCCTCATATATCATTCCAGTGTTTACCACTGATATTAGCTTTGTGAAGGTTGGAGTGTGTGTTTGGGGTTGCTTGAAATCCAGGGTTAGATGTTTTACAAATCGATACAGTGTACAGCATTAAACAATGTAATTAACAGAGTGCAGTTAGTTAAGGAGCATTAACACACATTTAGATTACAGTATAAATGTGGAACAGGAAAAATATTTTTTTCCTTATTTTCTAACATTTCCTTATGCAGTGCATCAAAATGCTACTAAGTATCACTGCCTTGGCTGATGGCTAACGCTAAATGGGGCTGGGCTTTGTAAGTAGTTGGATGTGAGACCTCCTGCAAGAAGCAGGATGCTGCTTGAAGTGGTGTTGGATGGGCTAAAGGGGGCACTCTTCTCCCAGCATCAGTCAGGCAGCCAGTTCCCTGGTACCATAACTGCTGTTGAAGTTGTTGTCTCTTGAAGAAGATGTCTATTGCAAAGTCTGCCCTCACCAAAGTCTTAATAAGGCTGTCACAAACACTCAATGGGCCTTAGACACGTAGAATATTATACTTTAGCTGGCATAGACTGGTCTCTACCCAGACTGATCATGTAAATACAACAAAAGGCCTGATAGTAAGAAGACAAATACATTAATCTGCACTATAACTGGGTATGTCTTCTTCCAACCATAAAAGTTGCAGAATTGCATGTTTTCCAAATCAAAACCCGTGTGTCCTGAGTGCTTAGTTCCTAGAACCAAGATTTGTTCTGTTCCAACCTAATATTTACATTTACATTTACATTTATTTATTTAGCAGACGCTTTTATCCAAAGCGACTTACAAAAGTGCATACAGTAGGTACAGCGACAGTACGGGGACAGGATGTGTACAGTTCCACAATGAGACAGTTCTCAGCTGAGAGCAAGGTCTGTTTGAGGACGCAGTACTATCAGATTTTTACAATTACAGCCTAAAGGGCAACTAGTACGATACACTTTCGAACGGCAAACTTCAACAACTTCAAACGTCAGGGTAAAGGCGGCAACAAGAGAAAAAATTTAAAAGCACAATTTAAAAAGTACAGCAATTTACGACAGCACTGATGGGCGGGCGGGGGGGGGGGGCAGCAATTGTGTGCTGGGTCAGTCCAGGTAGAGTCTGAAGAGGTGCGTCTTCAGGCCCCGTCTGAAGGACTGGGGTGAAGAAGCTGTCCGTAGTGAGACCGGGAGTTCGTTCCACCACTGGGGAGCGATGTAGGCGAAACGCCGATGTCTGGCAGAACGAGCACCTCCTGCCTTGACCATGCAGGGAGCAAGGCGTCCAGTTGCTGCTGAGCGTAGGGGTCGGGCTGGTGTGTAGGGCTGGATGAGTTCTTGGAGGTAGGCAGGGGCTGTCCTGTTGACTGCAGAGAAGGCGAGGGTCAGGGTCTTGAATCTGATCCTGGCAGCGACAGGAAGCCAGTGGAGGGATTTCAGCAGGGGAGTAACATGGGAGAATTTGGGGAGGTTGAAGATCAGTCGGGCAGCTGCATTCTGGATGAGCTGGAGAGGGTGGGTGGTGCATGCTGGGAGGCCTGCAAGGAGAGCGTTGCAGTAGTCCAGTCGAGGGAGAACTGTGGCCTGGATAAGGAGCTGCGTCGCGTATGTGGTTAGGAACGGGCGAATCCTCCTGATGTTGTGGAGGAGGAATCGGCAGGTCCGTGACGTGCGAGCAATGTACTCCTTGAAGTCCAGGTTACTGTCGAGGGTGATGCCCAAGCTCTTTGCTGTCCGAGAGGATGGTATTGTGGTGCCATCGAAGGTGATGGAAAGGTCATGCAGGGGGGAAGGGCCGGCTGGGATGAAGAGGAGATCCGTTTTACTGAGGTTCAGCTTCAGGTGGTGGGATGTCATCCATTTGGAGATGTCAGCCAGGCATGCAGAGATTCTTTCGTTGACCTGGGGGGTAGAGGGAGGGAAAGAGAAAAAGAGTTGGATGTCGTCAGCATAGCAGTGATAGGAGAAACCATGCGATTTGATAACTGAGCCAAGAGAGTTAATATAAATTGAGAAGAGTAGGGGTCCCAGTACTGAACCCTGTGGAACTCCTGTAGTGAGGGGGGTGGGTGCAGAGGTGGAGCCTTTCCAGTAGATCTGGGAAGATCTACCAGTCAGGTAGGACGTGAACCAGGAGAGGGCAGTTCCAGAGATGCCCATCTCAGACAGCTTTGATAATAGTGTCTGGTGGTTGACTGTATCGAAAGCAGCAGAGAGGTCGAGGAGGATGAGGACAGATGACGAGCCGGAGGCTCTAGCCGTGTGGAGAGCCTCTGTCACGGCCAGGAGTGCAGTTTCTGTTGAGTGTCCAGCTCTGAATCCTGACTGATGGGGGTCTAAGAGGTTGTTCCTGAGAAGAAAAGGGGAGAGTTGGTTAAGTACTGCACGTTCCAAGGTTTTAGATAGAAATGAGAGAAGAGATACTGGTCGGTAGTTTGTAACATCGGATGGGTCAGTAGATGGTTTCTTGAGGAGCGGTGTGACCAGAGCTTTCTTGAAGTCTGTGGGGACAGTGCCAGAGGTTAGTGAGGAGTTGATAAATGAGGAAAGAAATGGGGCGATCTCACCAGATATAGATTGAAGCAGGGTAGAGGGGATGGGGTCCAGAGGGCAGGTTGTGGCGTGGTGGTCTGTGATGAGTTGTAGTACTTCCAAGTCTTTGAGCGGCATGAAGGAAGACAGCTGGTTGATGGAGTTGCCCGTGGTGGTCAAGAATGTTGTTGAGGGAGAGAAGGAGTCCCGGATGCTGGTCACCTTTTCCTCGAAGTAGACCCTGAAATCATTGGCAGAGAGGTGGGAGGGGGAGGGAGGAGGAGGGGGGGTGAGGAGGGTGGAGAAGGTGGAGAAAAGTTTTTGTGGGTTAGTTATATTGGCATTGATTTTGGATTGGAAGAAAGAGGACTTAGCTGATGTTGTTGCGGTTGTAAATGCTGTTAGCAGAGAGTGATAGGCAGCCAGGTCCACAGAGGATCTGGATTTCCTCCACTTCCTCTCAGCAGCTCGCAGCGCAGTCCTGTCGGAGCGGAGGGAGTCAGTCAGCCATGGGCATGAGGGTGATGGTCGCGATGGCCTGGAAACAGTAGGGCAGAGAGCATCCAAAGATTATGTCATGTCATCATGCCCACTGACTCCCAACAGAAGGTGCTGTATCTTACACTGATCTGTTTTCCCTTATAGAGTGTAAATAACAGTTCATCTTCATTCTTTTGTGTCAGTTTCACAAACAGCTGATATTCTCCAAGATCTGATCACTTTGAGATTGAGTTGCATGTGGTAGTATGACTGACAGTGTACTCATCTGCAGAGTCATACAAATTGAAGACACAGTAAAATGTTTCATGTTATGTATGAGTTCTGTGGAGTCTTAGACAGAGCATTGTATACAATTGCCATCTATTGGGAGACAATGCAAAATTTGACATGTATAATGGAATCCTGCTTACATTACAGCATTGGCATTTAGATGCTCTTTTCCAGAGCAACTTATATCAGTTACCATTTTTTGAGAATGTTATCCATTTATACAGCTGGCTGTTTACTGTGGCAATTGAGGGTTAAGTACCTTGCCTGAGGGTACAGCAGCAGCACCCCAGCAGGGAATCGAACCAGAAACCTTTTGGTTACGAGTCCTGCTCCTTAACCACTATGCTACATTCCCATGTGGGTCAGCTGGGTATTTATTGACTCGGTGCAAATTAAGCACCTTGCCCAAGGTCGCAAGAGCAATAACTCATCTCTGACTTGAACCAGCAACCTTTGGGTGACCAACCCTGCTCCTTACCACTACACCACTCTGTTGCCTTGAATTCCTTGCTAACACTGAGTGGGTCATTGCTTTATATGCACCCATTTTTATTTCAACATGACAGCCTCTCTCTGGACAGTTTGTAGATCAGCAGAAGCATGGTGAAGTGGTAAAGGTGTTGAACTTACAACCAAAAGGTTGGACAGAATGGCATGATCAGTTGGTCTGGAATGCTTTTTTAAAAAAAAAAAACACTTTAACACTATCTTTTTAAAATTTATATATCTATTTAACCTTAAAAATAACCATAATAACCTTAAAACCTTAAAAACAAAACCTTAGACATGTAAATACTGAAATAAAAAAAGTGTTCTTTTTTTAGTCTTACAGTGTGTAGAGTCATTTTTGTATGTATTCAGATATATTGAACTCATTGTTGAAAACTAACTCCGTTTTCTCATTGTTTGGTGGACTAATGTTAATACCTTTGTATCAATGTGTTGTTTTTAATGTCCTGCGTTATAAACAAGAAAAGAATTGTAATACTGCCACCCAGTGGATCGTTTCTCTTATTTATTTTAGTGTGACCTGAAGAATTTTTGCTACCTCTCCGACAAGGGTGAAACAATATTCTTATATAGCCATTGGACCCATTTACTGGATCCATTAACTCTTGAGGGCTGCAGGCTAGTGATGGTTGTACTGGCAACCTAGTAAAATCTTTATTGTGTCTTTTCTTAAGTTTGCCTTGGCAAGATTTCAGTTGATGTTTACATTAATATCTTTAATGTTAATATCTTAATATTTGTAATGTCTTTAATCTGTATCTTTAATGGACTCTTTTGCTCATGTGATCTTTATCAGTGAGCATTTATATATTTTAAATATGTTTACCACACATAGTCACAATTTAAGAAAATATTAAGGACTGCCCAATTCCATAGTCAAATATTTGAGCAAAATCTGAATAACACCACAACAAATTTCCATTTATACAACCCTGACTTAGAGCCACTGGTTAAAAAAAGGCTTCACTGTTTTTAAATGGAGCTCAAGAGGGGGGCAGAAAAATGAGTTTTTGTGATCTACATTTCAGAAGTAAACTGAAGGTATAGAAAAAGGGTGGAGAAATTTTGAAATTTACTGATGTTTAATAATAAACCAAAAGAAGTGAAATTTCCTGTGCATGTGTGCTTGGAGGAATTACTATGGACTGACAACAGACTCCATAAAAAGATATTAACTGATTATATAATGCAAAATTTAAACTGAAAAATGAACAAATGAAAGTAAAAAAATTTCACAAATGCACAGTTAACATTTTGAATGTTTCATCTACATTTCACACAAATGAAATGTCGCACAAAGGCAGATAACAGAAAACGGTATTTGATCTCGTCGCATTCTTCCGGGCACACCTTTCTGAGGATTTAATTAAATGCCAGAGACTGGAGACCCCATGTCATCTAAGAGGAGACAATGGAAGAGGAATCAACCTATGACCCGGAACTACATTAACAGGCCAAAGGAATGGGCAGCCCCAAATACGAAACCATCCTATTACAATGGATGATATAGGGAGAAGTGTATAAGGGCGGAGATACCACAGGCTGTAATCGGACAGCGTCTTTAAGCAGGGCAGCAAGGGGCTTCTGGAGAGCACGGATCAAGGGACAATGACCTGAAGTTGCAGGGCTGCCACATAAAATGCAAGGCAACGTTCATTAAAAGCCGTGCTTCTGTTGATGTTTAAGCATAGCTTGGCTACCAGTCTGGACACCGTTTTTTAATTGTGGGAGTATTAACAATTTCTTCCTGTAGATGGTGCTCTAATACATCAATACGTTTGTGATCTGACACTTTCTCATTGCAAAAATGTTAAATGTGTATGGGTTGCAGTAAGGAAGCTAATGTGTGGGAATTTAATTGAGCTTGACTACAACGGCAAGCAAATACCGTAAAAAGGTTCATTGATACTCTTAGGCCTAAATAAATCTTCATATCTCCCTTTTCATATCTGAAAAGCAATATCGCATGTTGCTGTAACTTCATGTACTGAAAACATATCCAGAGTACCACACTTACAGGGTTTTTTCTGCGTGTCCTAAAATGCTGTTAAAATGCCTTTGAAAACTGACGTGACACTGAAAAAACTGTGTGGGCCATTTTCTTGACCTGATTTTTTTTTTTTTTGCGATTAATGAGTTAAATCACAAATCGAATTTCAATTGGGCGGATGTAATCCCGTTAGTTTTCACATTGGCTTCAGGTATTGCTCTCTCTCTCATCCTATTGGACGACAGGTGTACTTGTAGCACTTTAATTGGTTCTTGAAAGAATTTTCCGCCATGTTGGCTAAATCCCCTGGGAGACCGACCGAAGATGCAGCCAATGCAACAACTCCTTCTGGGATATGAGCAGGAAAGTACAGCCTATGGAATCCGTAATTTACCGTCGCTAATCTACGATCACCGGAAGTGGATGTAGCCGTGGTGCAATTGACAATTGAAAAAAAAATTACAAACCAGCGGTGTAAAATCGAAGTGCGCTGGAAAAGAGTTGTAATAGGCTTCTTTGCTCGTTAAATGTTCCGGGACAGTGAATGCGTCTCAACGCTGTCTTGAGCTATATTGTAGTTCAGGACACAAACAGAAATTTTAGATGGCCAGATATATGGGTGATGGATTTATAGAGTTATGTTCACTTTCGCTACTTACAAACACAAGCAAATATGTTTAGCGGCTGGGTTTGCTTTACAACGTACCGTAGAACGACCCAGAGTAGGATGGTTCCTAAATATTAAAACAAGCCACTGTTTACGAAGCACAGTACCAGCTATGTAGGCTATCTGCATAAAGGTGTACTTTAACATGTAAGATTAAAACAAACACACAAAAAAGATCAGTTTGGAGATGTAGGCTATGTAATGTTTTTGAATAATAAATAATGTGTCACTTCAAAAAATTAAAATAATAGCCAACATTTCCTACGCGTTCCATCGCATTACTGCGCTCACACGAAAACACAACAGGTGGATTTGAACCAGGCCAGCCGAGACCTGTTAGTAGGCTATCTAAAAGCGTTGCCTTTGACATTATTCTCCGCCCCATGAGTAACCAAAGCAAGAGAAGTCGCAGACGCATCGACGGCGTGAGCCGCTAACAGTAGCGTCTCATACAATTTGGCCTAATTGAAAATGTTCAACTTGTTGAATTCGCCGCTCGTAATATTAACAGGCGCCGAAACGGGCTGACTTGGGAACTATAGCCTCCTTACATTTCGTCAGTCTTGTTTCACACATATATATTTTTTTCCTGTATCGCTCTCCCTGTGAATTACATTTCTAATACAGGCCTGTCGATACCTTTTGTCTGGATTTTAAATATTCTTTATCGTGGATTACAATGCCTACCAAACAAGGATCTATGATGGACCTGCATTTGGAGTACGTGAAAATTAAAGCGCATTACGAAGGGTGAGTGTTTCCATGACAAGATAACTAGCTACAAAGTGTTGTTTCGAGCGGCATAGCTTAATTTATGCTTTTCAAAGTCGATTTTAAAAAATACAACGGTTTACTCAACTTGCTACAAAGTGCATGAGAGTTACTTATTTTTATATTAGTTTGCAGTGACGACGTACGCTGTAACATACTGTGTTGGCTAAAGAGGACAGAGGCGGTAGGAAGTGTTGGTTAACCTACTAAACCGCACAGTTAAGGTGTGACTTTGTGACAGTTACCCGCTAGCAACATTAAACGCTCGGAAATACACTAAAGCGATGTGGGCGAAAGCTAGTGGCACATATACGAATGGTATTAATCTAAATAAATTCAATACATCGAGCTATAGTTGGAATTAGATGGGCTGTGTAAATTCACAAACAACAGCGGACGATATAGCCATAGCTGTCCAACTGAACTAACCTTCTTAGACGTAAATTCCTCTACAGAGGGTGTAGGCTACTGCATCTGACGCTACCTGCATGGTCTTTGACTTCTACAAGCGTAAGTTAGCTGGAACTGAGCTTAACTGGATTTCGCCCATACTGTGCTGAGGACTTTTGGAATGTTAATTGCGATGTAGCTCGTCCCAACATTTAATTTGGCTGTATTAATAAAATAATCGATTATTTAAAAGGTTATTCTGTGAGAACGCAGAGCATACTTTTGCAGTGGGATTGCCAGGTTCTCGAAATCATAATTGTTTCTAATATCTGTGACAAATTACTCTAGAGGTGTGTTTGTAAACATGCTTTCAAGTTGATCTCAACTATTTAGGCGTTTATTTTCACACCGTGGAATAACACGCATCCTCGACACTTCAGGAGATTTCTTTCCCATCCAAACATTGGCCTAAGTTGCTAGAAACTCGTTGAATTGGATCTCGTCTTGCTAGAAGTCTTTCTTGTGGCGACAACTATCGACCAAGCAGCTGTACGCAACAATGATTGGAACGAAACCCGAAACTGAAATTCGTCCAACGACACCAATGTCATCCAAAAAATATTGATTATAATGAATTTTGTTGTGTTATGCCTCTTACCAAGTTATTGATTGCTACATTACGGTTATATGCAGTGCAAATTACAGATCTGCTGTTATTGCAATAAAATGTGTTTTGCGTTCGTTATTCTTTTACCTGTTGATATCCATGAGTAATGAATCAGAGAAAACGATGCTAGATTATCTCAGCCTGTCCTCGCGATCCTTTAGATAACCGAGCTCACATTTACGAGCGTTTTCCAATGACTGTACTAAGCCATCTGACAGCTGCTTGTTGAAAACTGAGACAAGTTGCTCTGGCGTAAATGCGTTGAGATACGGCCTCGGTTACTAATACTCCCTCAAACAGCACTGCTTCACCCCTGCTGTGCAAAGTGAAGGCATCTCTCCCAGACCAAATTTGACAGGGGTGAAAAACAGATCGTTTTCAAGGTGGCTCTTTGAACCTGAAGCAGTGTGTTATCGACACCAAGTTGATCACATAGCTAGCAGTGGCTTGTGTAAAATCTTTGAATGAGTTTGACGATGCATTTATTTGCCAGTTAAGGGGCGGTGGGGTGTCGTCTGTGTTACTTTGGGGGCCCCTTGCAGAGACCCACCGTGTTACTTGCAGTAGAGAGCGTCTGTTTGAAGGAGGGTCTCTGAGCAATGTGATGTTTCTTGGTCTTCTGCTGTCATCTCAAATTACGTATACAGGACCCAGGGATCCTTGTGGGGAAACATTTGGTGTGACATTCATTGTGGGTTTCTGTGGTTTGTGTTTCTTTTTCTGTCCCCACAGAAACTCTGAGTAAGTTAAATTGCACTTAAAAAAAACATCCAATATCAGAACATTAAAGTTGTTGTTTTGAAGTTATTGTAACAAACCCAGATCAGATGGGCTCCAGTTTGATCCCTGTATGATTCATCCACAGTCTGAACCCACAGTGTCCCCTCACATTTTCATTAGAGGACATTGTTCATATTATTTGTTTTTCATTTCATACATTTCATTATTGCTTCTTGGCTGCGTCCAGTGATCTCATCTTGATTTAAAATTTGTTTTGATTTGTTTTTTGTTTGTTTGCTGAGCTCAGGTTTTGGAACATTTTGGGTATGGTGAGCAGCAAATTGGAAAAATTTGATGCAGCATGGCTTGAGGCGTCGAACCCACAGAGTGCGGTGCTGTGACCAATTTGTCAGATAGCTGTCCAGACTGGAATTTAACTAATGTTCCTTACCCCAGAAAACCTTCAATATTTTACACACCTGCTTTAGGCTAAATGGTTGACTCTAATATGGGACAGAATTCCAGTCATTCACAATCCCTAGTTTTTTCCATTTTAAACAAGGCTGTTGAAAGGAAGAATACAAGGAACGTATAAAACCACATGGTTTCAGTTCCTGTCATTTCTGCTAAGTTCTGTGAGGTTAAGGTCTTTTTCCACGTGTAGTTGATTTCATAACCAACCATCTCTTCGAAATCACAGCGAGAGAAACCGCGTGAAGCTGTTTGATGGAGGAAATATGTAGCACAGCATAACGTTCACTGTTACATGAGCCTGAAACTGGAGCAGAATGTGAGAATCACACGGGCAGGGCTTGGCAGGGGAGATGTCATACGTGTGGGAATTCGGAGCATTGATTTCTGGTCGGTTGAACCGGCTGCGTGGCCTGTGGGCTGGATGGCAGGATGTGTGCAGAAACGAGCTGGTTAAACAAAGCAGAGAGCAGAGCCAGGGTGCTCAGATAAGGGCAGCAGCGGAGATAGCGCGTCACGCAACACCTGGCACCTGAGTCGTTTCCGTCTCGTTTCAGCCTCTTTCGGCTCAGCACCAGCTCCTGTCTGCGTCTCATACCGTGCATTGTATCAGTCTTCATTGTGAGTTGGAACATTCCTACTCACGCTGGGAAAGTGATGCTTCATGGACCATCGAATGGGTGGAGCTACTGTGTGCAGTCAATCACTGACTTATTAACCAATCAGAAGACCGCATTGCTCTCCATTTCAGAGCATTATGACGGGTCTGAGTCATTGAGTCACTGATAACAAGTAGAAGCTCTGCCCATTTAGGGGGGGTTTGTGCAGCCTCACCCTCTCCTTCATTATGTTAGGATAAAGAACCCTGATTGGAAGACAATATTCAGATAAACTCTGAAGATGTCTGGTGTCTGTAGGACAAACTGAGCTCCCTGCTGCTGTACTGTAGGACGAACAGTCATGCTGTAAATCCCATGCTAATGATGGGGGATCTGCTGCTGAATGCCTGGGCCAGGGTCACATGACCTGCTGCCAGCCCAGCCTTGTGTGTCTGCCAGCTCCTCTGCCCCATTAGCCTCTGGGCCCCCGGGCAGAGTACTAGCGCTCCATTATCTAGTCCAAACATCCACTGCTGCCTCTCTGTGCCTCTTTCTGCTGTGGGCTGCTCAGAACCTCATTAACGTGGTGTACGCTGTTCACAGAGACGGGGGTGTGCCTCCCAAATGGGCCAGACTGTTCAATAAACACCGTCCTGGAACTCCAAGGTCCGAGTAGGAGCTCATGGTTCCGTCTTATTATAATGGTTTGGATATTCTACTGTACATGTGGACAGCGTGGAGGTTGCTGAGAATTCACACGTGAAATCTGGCGAGGTGATCCAAAAAGAAACCCATTCAGCTGTTCAAAATGAATTGCGCTGCTCTCTTTAGGAACCTCAAATATGTAGACACAGCGGGTGAAGCACTGAAAAGCATTTGTCTGGCAGTGAAGACATTACTGTGACCTGACCTTGGATATTGATAATTATGGAGTGCCTGCATTTTTGTTAGCCATTGTTATTGCTGGCAATAAATGGCTGTATGACATAAACACATGGTGGAGTAGAGAGTCCTGATTCCAAAATTATTGTTAGTGTATGGTGTACAGAGGTGTTTATGTTTTTGCATCACGACGGAGTTCTAAAGTTGTCATACTACAGTTTAAAGCATTTTCAATCATATTATCATAATACATTCTGGGCCCTCTTCAGTTTGAACCCTCTTTGATGTTTCTTATCTTCTGCCCTAAGCGTTTGTAACTAATAACATTTTGTTTCCCAGGCGTGCATGCTTAATTTGTCTGAGGCTGGCTGTAGCAGTTGCCACTTGTCATCATTTTATATAAAGTTAGGTATTAATTAGTAACAGTATTAAAGTATATTAATAAAGCAGACACTGTGTCTACTGTGAACTGGATCTGCCTGTACAGGAGGAAACCTGTAGAATAAACATGAAATTGTAAGTCTCACATTATAAAATAGCAGGACAGTTATTTTGGAGTATACTCTTATATATTTTATATCTATTTCTAGAAGTATATATGCTTTAGAGTAGTTCATCAGCCTTGCTGCAGTCAGAAGGACAGAATGTACACATAAGGTCCATTGTGTTTGTGAAATTGATCACCCTAGTCTTCAGAGAAAATTTGACTTTGCAAAACAGTACAACCTCAAGCCCAAGGAGCAAATCAAGAATGACCCAAAATTGCATGAAGTGAAGCAATGTAAAATGTTACACCAGCACACCATTATAAAGTATCACAGGAAAAAAGGATCTTTATCAAAAACCTGCTGGTGTCTTTGAGTGCCAAAAGACAATAGAAGTGTCCATGGTTACTGAAATCATCACTTGTCTAAAACAGAAGTTAAAATGGAAATGGCCTCTCGCTGACTTCTGCCATTTCATTGATGTTAAACATGAGCCTCAAAACAACCCATTGTTATATCGCCTCAAATGAGCTCAATTTAGGAAGTTCTCGGACAGCCGAGTTAATGTACTTTGCATGGTTCCTTTGCTGTCAGATTTAACCAAGGCGCTGCGGGTGAGTTTAAACAGATTGTTACGTGACGTGACCTGTCAGAAGCAGTTATTTGTGTTATTGCTGATGCTGGTGAAACTGGCACAGCAAGGCTCAAAACACGGAGCAGAAGAAGGGGGGGGGGGGGGGAGCCTGGAACTGGGTCAGTCCGTATCTCTGCTTTCTGGATGTAACGGTTCCTCCCACCACTAAAAATATTTAAGGGGTGGGCAAGAAATGCTACACAGCCCCCGGTGGGTTTACGGACGGCTCACAGACAGCCTAATCCCGTCCGTTGCTTAGCAACCAGTTATGGGCTACCATATTATTTATCCTTAATTCAGCCTAGATTTTCTGCGGCCCGTTGGAGTGTCGCCGAGCTCCCGCGCCGAGCGCGACGTGTATGTCAGGGCGACGGAGAGCGCCGGGGAATGGCTGTCAAGGAATCACTTGAGCTTTTGTTAGCGTAACGACTGACGGAGGAGTCAGGGTAATTTCACAGCCCGCTGACTGTTTTTCGATTGGAGAGGCAGCACCTCAAACCAAACGTCTGACGTTCCTCTCTTGCGGGCGGTAAAGCCTCCCGAACTGCCCCTCTCCCCCAGCTGTTTTCTGCCCCAACCTGTGCACCTTAATTGCAGTGCCTTATGTTATGGTGATAGGACAGGCCTGGCCTACATACTGGGATTAGACGATGTGCAGATCAGCAACTCCCTGCATGGGTCAGTGTTCAGTTATGTTTTAGCCTAATCAACAAAAAAATGAAAAATCCTTTTATAAAAGTGTTAGTGATATTAGTGTAAGAATATTTTTATTCTTTTTTCATCAATATTCTTTTATAGCATCTAGGAGTGATAATAATATAGAGATGATATTGATTTTCCTTTGATTGAACATGCAAGTGAATGCAGATTTCTTTGTAGAAAGTCATCATTCACTCAGAAAGAGCTGGGTTTCATACATTATGTTGGGGGGAAAAAGAGTTTGATTATCTCAAGGTTCAATATTAGGAGCCATAGAATTCTTGAATATGGAATTTAAACAAATGTGCATCCCCACTGCAAACTGATGTGAAATTATGTGTAGTCACCACTGCACCACGTAAAAGAACCCTGCTACTAAAATCACTAGTCACAATAGAAAAGAATTAAAATATATAAATTCCAGAATACCATGTAAATGAGGTTGCTTCAGAGAACTTGTGTTGGCGCATGGAGAATTATGATGATTTATAGGTTTGGGGATGTGACAGTTTTGTTAGGCCAGGTGAATAGGTTGTAACCGTTCAAGTGAGGATAGCGTTAGTGAGCACTGCACATAAAACACATGAAACACCCCTGTGAAATGCATCAGCTAATTGGTCACTCATATCACTGAGGGGGGCCTAGCTCAACAAAGTCATAAATTAATCAGTGTTGCCCTGAGCGTTGCCAGGCTGTGGGTTAATGGCGGTTTGTCTTCATTTTGGCCCTGTGTCAGGAGAGACCCTGGTGCCCTCAGCATGATGTGGCTCTCAGCATGATGCCTTAATTGAACGATGAGCCTCTTAACCTCTGAAGCGGAAGCATCCAGAATTAATTCTGGCCTTGCGTACAGTGGAGGAGCGGAGTGGCCTTTCTACTGTAAGGTGTCCCACACCTGCTTAGTTGTGCATACCCCCTCAGACTGAAAGCACACGGTGAAGGATATGTGACGCTATTTCTGCCGGGGGAAGGAAGTTACAGACGCAAAAGGGCTGTGGCCACAGCCACAGGGGTGCAGCAGAAGCCCCAGTGTCCAAATTGCTTGAACTTTGAACCTTTGTAGTGCGCTAGGTGGCATAGCCATAGCGTTCTAGCAATCACTGCAGAATTGGTTTCAGATTTATTTAACAAGGCGGATTGAGTAATCAGAAAGGTAAATAGTTATTCTTTGAGACAAGCCTCCTCTCGGGTTGATTACACTGTAGAGTGTTTGTGTTTGGTTTGTGCTCTGATGAGGCAGCTCGAACACCTGCTCATAGCCTGTGAGTCGTATAAAATCTTTGCGCTGGAAAGCTCATAATCGCTACAGCTGCTTATAATGGCAAAAGGCTGCCCACTGTCTTTGCTCTTCAACAGATAAAAACAGCCACGCTGTGTATTCTTACAGTGCTACCTGTAATGTGAAATGCCACTAGGTCAGAGGAGCATGGTGGGACTTTTATTCAGTATTTCTTTTTCCCCTCCCAAGCACACCATGAATGTGGTGAATGAATTGTGGTTAAGGAGTAGGTCTTGTAACCGAAAGGTTGCCGGTTTGATTCCCAGCTGGGGCACTGCTGCTGTACCCTTGGGCAAGGTACTTAACCCACAGTTGCCTCAGTAAAAATATCCAGCTGTGTAAATGGATAACATTGTAAAACAACTGTAACCTATGTAAGTCGCTTTGGATAAAAGCATCTGCCAAATGAATAAATCTAAAATGTAAAATGTCTGGATAAGAGTGTCTGCTAAATGCCTGTAATGTAATGAATGTTAGTTTCTTATGTGTAAGTAATGAGTCACTTTAAGGAGATCTGCATTCAGTCACGATTTCTGTCAGGAATGATGAATTATCACACTTTGCACAATGATCTTAAATACTTAAAATACTGATCCAACTAACTGAGTGGTGATCTCATCTGTAGATCTGTAGAGGCGGTGGTGTAGCGTAGTGGTTAAGGAGCAGGACTCGTAACCGAAAGGTTGCCGGTTCAATCCCCGCTGGGACACTGCTGCTGTACCCTTGGGCAAGGTACTTAACCCACAGTTGCCTCAGTAAATATCCAGCTGTATAAATGGATAACATTGTAAAGAGCTGTAACCTATGTAAGTCACTTTGGATAAAAGCGTCTGCCAAATGAATAAATGTAAATGTAAATGTAAATCTCATGGTCAAGTGTTTGAACAGTCAAATATTTGGGCTTGTTCCTCCTTAGTATAGGATGCTGTTTAGGGTAGGCTTTAATGTGAGACTGAACATCTTTTTCACTGTCTGAATGCCCTATCCTGACAGGCAGGGTTCCCAGAAAGCCACACAGCCAGACAAAAAGGGCCCCCACTGCTCTGTGAGAAACAACTAGCTTCAGATCTGTGTCAAAGCCCAATTTAAAATGCTCCAACGTAGCAAATTGTGTGCAGACATGGCACTGTATGCGAATGCAGTGTGGTCCATCTTAAATCAGTGTAGCTATATGGTCAATTACCTTCATCCCAAATAACTCTTCAGTTTAGATCAACCTAGATTCAGTTTTCTTTGTGTGGTACTGGAAATGAGGTGGCTAACTGAATGTATTGCGTGTTTTACAGGACAGTTTGGATTATACTTGTTTTCTGTTGATGCTAAGAATTAAGAATTGTGAAATCTGTAAGGCAAAAAAATTACAATCACAGAGAGTATGAGAGCTGAATGTGTGTGATGGTTGCATTTTACTGAGGTTGCACTTCGTTATCAAAGCAAAGCCAGGATACAAGGAGCAGAGCACAAACTTTCCCAATTTAGTTTTTGTCTTACTGTACTGTACTGTTTTTACATAGCTGCTTTGGCCATAATTTCCGAATTCTTAAAAATTGATCAGTCAGATTCCATTGCTGTGTGCAGCAAATAAACAAAATGCACTTACGGCTTTGGGGGCAATTCAATGAATATACCAAGTATTGCAGTCCTTGCATTCTGCAACAATCGGGCTGGAGTTTGATGGGTTTTATCAAAAGTTATTGAGAGGCTGTTGCAGAGAAGTTTGTTCCTGGTTTCTCAAGTGTTTCAAAGAGATTGAATTAATAGCAGGAGTGTGAAGCAAAACCTTATTGTTTTCCGAGTCTGACTTGCAATATAAGAGAGTAAATAAATTTGTCAGTATGAGTAAATGAAGCAAACAAAAAGCAAAGTTATTCTGCCTACTTGGCTTTTAACGACATGCAAAAGACTTTTTTAAAAAATGTTTTCTTACTGCTGAAACTGCCTGTTGAGATCAGAACTCCCGTGGAAAAGGAGTAAGCTCTTTGTCCCATGTAAGTTCTAACAGTAATAGGAAATTATTTGTAAGTTCTTTAACTTGGCTTTGAGCTGGGCTGTGCAAAGCATCTTATTTTCATATTGATTGTTTTTTTTTTGTGCTGAATTAATGTCCTTTATACTGTTACTTTTTTTTTTTTTTACTTTGATCAAGCCATCCTTTGGTCTCGATCAATGATGGTCCTCCATGCGGTGCGGTTGCCCATGACACTTTGGATCTCCTTGACGCTGTCACTGTTAACAGCAGATGCGTGGAATATGGTCATACCCGATGTTTGTAAGGGAAGGAAGGAGTTTTACTTCACAGCCGGCTGTGGGAACGTCATCATGACACACAGTTCGCAACACTTTCAAATGACAATACAGTGGGGTTGTCTTTCACAGTTAGTGGGGATCCTTCCTGGGGTGTGAGACATCAGCCCCTGTGCTGAGAGCACCCTGGGGAGAGGTAGCACCATTGTTAAGGTAAACACCTCTGTCCTTTCCAGAAACCGGTAACGCAGAGGTGCCATCTCCATGCGTTGCAAACCATCAGAAACATTATGTTTAAAATGCAAGATGTTAACTGTGGGTGCCCAGACCAAATGTTGTGTTTCCTCAGCACAATTCAGTTCATTTCAATTAGGCCTGCTCTGTTAAAGCACAGACGTTCTGTTAGCGGAGCGTTGGCACAGCAAAGCATTTTTGAAAAGAATGCATTCCAGAATGGTTATAAGGAGAGCTTCTGGCAAACATCCTCCCAATAGAATTTGCAGTTGCTCGCATGCAAGTCATTGATAATAAACAATAAATTGATCTATTGGTAAAATGTAGGCTGAATGGCAAGCCACAGTTGAGGTTGGAAGTGGCTGTAATACAGAGGTGTCATAATCCATCTCTGCACAGAGATATGGGCTGTCTGTTTCCTTTTATCTCCCTCAGCCCGCTGCTGAATGTAGATCTGTAGATCGCAGCCTGCCACTGTTGTGACATCGCAGCGTTGCGTAATTTTTTACTGTAGCTACAGTGTAGCTCCCCATCCCGCTGCCAGTCTGCCTGTGGGGATGGCCATGTCATAAATAATCCTCAAAGAAGGGAATTGGACACGTTCAGTTTAAATTAATTTCCCTCTTGCGTGGAGGCTTTTATGGCAGATCAGTCTCGATTAGGCGTGAGCTCATTTGTTTTTGCGCCAGTCGACGTTTAGACCGCCCTCCTCTCATGTGTGGAGAAATTCAGCCAATCGGTGGCTCAGAGCCGACTCCCTCACTGATCATGCTAGGGGGCATTTTTCTACCTGCTGGGAACAATAAGGCCTATTTCGAGAAATCCATTAAAGACACCTGACCGATGGCTCATTCTGTAATTGTAACTGAGAGACTGGGCCTATTCACATGGTTTTTCTTTCCTTGTGCATACTTGGCTTTGGCTATATTTACCCAGCATCTCTGTTGCCATAGAGACTCAGAGTGAGATGTGAGCTTCACGTGAGCCTAATTGCATGCTTCCATTGTGAGAATGAGTACAGTAGCCAGGGTGTGTCAAAGAATGCCCGCTTCTAGGGTGATTTGTAGAGTTCCACATGAGACGACATCAGGCAAACTTGGGGATTTGTTTTTGCAACACTTAAGTTCAAAGTTCACAGCATTTTAAAATCAACCAATACAAAAATACATTGTGGCCAAAAGCCACAGTCAGCTGGATGTGTTCTTCACACCGTTAAGGTCTGTAGTGTTCTTAAAGAAATGAATCGTAGAACCGAGGTCTGCTGAGCACAAGAGGTGAGCTGGTGATGTGACACTGTATTTTTTGTGGCCTGATGCTGTGTGAAGTGTTCACCCTGAATTACTGCGGTTAGTCAAAGGTCATTAGTGTTATAGTGTCACTCTACGTGTCAAGGTATTTGCCAGGAAGTGTAGTGTATTTTTTGCAGAAGGTATGTTTTCAGGGAGGGTCGTCATGTCCTGTTTCACAGTTCTGCAGTGTTACCTTTACTGCTGTGCAGTTGCTGACAGAAGCTTAACGGCCTCTGAATTTTTGGAATAGGCCTGAATCTTATTATACCCACATGCAGAGACCTTCTGGGAATAAGGCTGAAACTGTTTAAGGGACCTCAACTGGTGTGCTCCCATTTACTCAAAATTAGTCAAAAATCGGGACTTACCAAAAAACGGACTTAGCAAAACATTTAATACGTGGCGGGCGGCTAGCTTTGCCCTCTCTAAACTTCGGGTGACTACGAAACGAGGCGGGTTACAGTCATTTTACAGCCCAGGGGAGAGAATGGATGAGGATGACATCACAGTAATAAAACGCTGGAGTGAAGAGCTCCCGGTGGAGGGCAGACTTTGAGAGGCTGTGAATACTTTGGAAAATATGCTGACGTGAGTTTCTTAACAGGTCCTTGCCACATCGGAGTGTTGTAATCCTTTAAGGAGGAATGTTAAGCACTGATAAAGAAATGTCTGCTGGTATTATTTCCATCACCCAGAGGTGTTTGCTTTCATCACAAGATTACATCAAAAGATTCATTATTCTGCTTATCTCTCCCCACTGAGACAGTGTAGTGACTGACAGAGTGTGCACGCACGCTTCAGTTTAAAATGCTGTGCAAATTATCTCTCTTTTCCAAAAACCTGCCGTGCTGTATGGTGTTTTTGCTTTCCATGAAACCTGTAACTTTCCTAGAACTTTTCAGCTTGACTTGATTTATATGTATATTGGAATATAGGTTGAGGTTGCTTGTCCGTGGTCCAAAGCCATAACAAAACAAAAACACACACACACACACACACACACACACACACACACACACACACAAAAGCCACTACATAAGGAATGCATGGAACATGCTTTATAATCCAACATTTTTCCAATTGCATTCATTCATACAAACACAAGAATAATGGATTCAGGATCAGATTCTGTAGGTGCTTTAAGAAACAGTTTAAAGTGTGAGAAGCGATTGTATTTTGATGTCTGTCTAGATATCAAAGTCTTGGGATTCCCCCTGCATCAAACAGCATGTTAATTCCCTTGGTTTCCTTCTCCAAAGACTGGACTTGACCCTGCTTTAAGCACATAGGCCAACACCTTTGTATATTAGGGCTTCTTGGATAGTGGAAGGCTGCATAGTAAACCTGTGATTTTCATATGTGAGTACTTTTTTGGACAAGCTTGCTGTCTGATTTTATAAAATTCACTGGTGCCTTTATCCTGTCTGAAACCGAGATAAAAGCCCCATTCATGTGCGTTTGGCCTGGCCAAGCTTCTGTTTCAGATATGCAAAAGTCCACTGTACAAACTTTGAGTCTGCAGATAATACATCAAATACTCTCACAGCCTTGGTATAAGTAACTGTTTGCTGAGAATCAGAGAAGCTTTAGAATTCTCGGTTGACTTGGTTGACAGTGATTTTTTTTCATGAATAGCACAATTTCAATGTCTTAGAAAGTTAACTGTATCACAAGTACATATGTACTTTGGATTTTAGCATTTTCCCTTGTCTCCCATGTCTCCACAAAATGAATTCCTTGAGAAATTAGTTCCTTTAAAGACGGTGCCTTGTTTTCTGCATAGTCAGTGATCACTTATTATTTCAGGAGAGGATGGTTGACCACAAAACCCCAGTCAGCTGTAATGATCTTTCATATGACATGAGCCATCAGTGTATTTTAATGCTTTCCATTGAGCAAATTTTCCTTCACAATGCCGCATTTGTTTCAGACATCGGCCCGGGGGCTCATAACTCACCTATGCAGACTACATCTTGGCCCCCCAAAGTCCACTCCCTCCCCCTGCTAACACTGTGGGAACGCCTCATAGTTGTAAAACAGATATATATATATATATAAGCACACAAGGTAAAACCTGTGGCACTTTAAGCTTTAGCAGCAGTGAAAGCTTGGTGGTAAACTCTGAGTGGTGATGCAAACCTGTGGCTGTACAAACCTGGTGACTGGTAATTGGTGATAATAGTGTGACGTTTTATTCCCCATGACAGCACTTACACCTTTAGTGGCAGCGTTTACCACAATGGCACTATAGAGATGGCACTGATGATTCAGAGTCTATGCAGCGGTAGTCCTCTAACCCTGTTGAATGTACTTTTTTGTAAGTCACTCTGGCTACGACTGCCTGCCAGATGAATAAATACAATTGTAAGTTAGGACTGTGATATTTGTCAGAAACAGCAGATTGTATCAGATGTTTGGAAGAGCGTGGACCCAGGATTTAGCTCCAATTTCACTGGGTTGTCTGTCTGCGTCTGCTTGTCAGATAAAAATGACCCTGTTCTCTTTCTCTCCTCTCCTGACACACTGGATCCATCTTGCCGCGTTCTGCCCTGTTTTGGGTATGTAGTTTTATGTGGGCTTGACGGTGGACAGATTGTCGGTTTATTACCTGAACTCAGTAAAGCTCTTTTCACAGTGATGAATTTCAGACTGACTCATTGCCGTTTACGCAGCTGGCTTGAAAAAGTAAGCATTTGTGCGCTGCATTGTTCATCCGGATAAGGCGAAAATACACAATTTCCCCAAACCCAGGGGCTCCCAGCCTGTGGTAAGGCAAAGATGTGATTAACAAGCCGTCCTGCAGAGAGGGAGACAGAGATGATACTAATCGCTCATCCTCACGAGAAGCAGGTTTGGAATACGAAGGCCTGTGTGTCTCTCACCGCCTCATCATCCCATTTGCAGCAGAAGCCGCGTCCGACTGTGATTACTGCTGTTCTTCACAAGAAAAATCACCGGGGAAGGGGGAAAAACATTTCATTTGATCTGATTGAAGACGGCCTCTGATACAAATATAATGCAACCAGTGAAACTAGCAGAAGCTGTTTTGAAGCCGATACAAAATAAAACGCCCCGCTGCCTCCCAAGAAATTTTGTCATCTCTGTTAGTGCCGTGGTTATCAGCTTAACACAGTCGTCCGCCCAAAACACAGTTGTTGTGAGCACTTTTGCCCTGCCACGGAATACTCCATATAACCAGTTCATTTGCTTGGCAGTTAAATCATACGTGTAATTGTTGCTTTGGAAACAAACCCGTTTCCTGGTACGGAGTGATTGACACGGTGATTGCTGATGTCACAGTGGAGCTGAAGCCTGGTCCCGCCCTCCTGGTGCTCCGGGAAACCATTCCAGGGCTCCTGTAAATAGACACACCTTGCACAGAGTGTCCTTGAGTCGTGATTGAGTCTGTGCTCAGCGCACAGTGCAAGGGTCACTGGTGGGATGAGGCCTCTGTGGAGAGGCTTGTAGAGGAAAAGTGTTTCATATATGGAGTGTATCTTTACCTGTGATTCACACACACATCTTCGGTGATTAACCCTCCCACTGTCCCTGAGTTGATGTCTAAAAAAAATTCACAGCAGAGATGTGGTTAGAAAAAAATCATTGCCAGACCGGAATACTACCCTCCCGTTGCATAATGAACTGCATTTCATTACCAGGGTGCAGGCGAAGCAAAGACATCAACAACGCTGACAGGAGTCATTTGCGGCCCATGTAATCATTTTTAAGAAAGTCTGTAGCAGACCGAACGCTTCCTCCTCTAGCCTAATCTGGAGTGCTTAAGCAGTAACTTAAAGGAGAATGAGATATTTGGATGCAGTCACAAGAAAAAAAAAAAAGACAAGTGGCATCTGTA
The DNA here is from genome assembly GCF_013368585.1 of Megalops cyprinoides. Lineage (NCBI taxonomy): Eukaryota > Metazoa > Chordata > Actinopteri > Elopiformes > Megalopidae > Megalops > Megalops cyprinoides. Next base: position 4,954,470 of record NC_050589.1, on the reverse strand, counting down.
TGACTTCAAAGGATAGTACGGCCATCTGCAGCCAGAGCACTCAATGAGGGTGTGCTTGGTGGTGGTGGTAGGTTCTATTACATTATACTATTATCATTTAGAAGACACTCTTATCCAAAGTGTACCCTTTAATCTATTGATACAGCTGAATATTTACTGAGGGTTAAATACCCACATCCCTGCTGCAGGTTAAATACCTTTCCCAAGGGTATAACAGCAGTACCCCAGAGGGGAGTCGAGCCTGCAGCCTTCAGGTTACAAGCCCTGCTCCTTATCACGACACCGCATTGCTGCCCTCCTGACCTCACCACATCTCTCTCTGTTTCCCTTGGGGGGAGGGCTCTGCATGGTTTCAGTGATACCCCCACGTGCGTGCTGTCAAGGGGCTGCTGTCGGGCCATGTCGTCTCACTCGCCCAGATGGCGTGTCATAGTTTTTACCCACCCCCCTCCCTCCCTTTTCAAATAACAATCCATTTGCACATTGTTTGGGACTCAGAGGCTCTTTGTTTTAGGGTGCGTTCCGAGGGGAGACGTGACCGAAGCGGAGCAGTCGTGAAGCAGTGCCTGGATTCCCCTGGTGGAGCGTGTGGCATTGTTGGAACAGCGTGGGGGAGGTGGTGGGGCATTAGCAGGGGGACTCCCGCCCGGGCTTGGCTGTGGACGCGCGAGGCGTGGGGAGATAGCTCCCAGCCTGCTGAGGGCCAAGCTGTTCCTCACAGAGGAATGGTGGCATCTGAAATGAGGTTGAGATTAAAGCGAGTGGGGACTTTATTTACACCGAAACACATTCATTTTGGAGTTGCTTTAAATGTCTCTGGTGGGGCTTTTTTTTGAGGGGATGCGGAAATGACACCACGTTGGACTGGTGCCTTTTTTGGTTGTTCCGTTTGTAATAAACACATTTATTAGTCTTGTTCATCTGTTCTTTTCATACCTGTAAGCATGTGTCAGTGTTGTTGTGGACAGATCCAAGCGCTAAATGTCATTCATGTTTGCTCAGAAAATACAAAAATCCCACCAGAGAGCCAGGAGCATCACCTTGTTGAAACTGAACACACACTGTAATGTTGATAAACTCTTCAGTCCACATTACAGTTTTATCTTTGTGGCGAGGTCACCTGGCACTGATACATCAGGTCAAGGTAGATCTCAACAGCAAACAACTACACTTTGAGTCTCCTCTTTAACTTACAGTTCATTGCATTCAGTAGATGCTGGTTTTATTCAGAGCATTAAAAGAAATCGGGCTTGCGCATTCTATTAGACCATGTGGTGTTTTCAAAGCTCTTTGAATTACGTCTTTTGGGGAACATTCGAAGTTGACAGTGACAGATTTAATGAAGTACAAGAGTCCAACATTAAAGCAGAAGCCCTCTGGAAATATGCTTGAGGCTATGCTCTCAGTATGTGTTAAGCAGTAGTTTTTCTTTGTTTGAGGGCTTTTAGTGCACGGTATTTTTAGTGTAAATAGTTCTTTTCCCAGTATGATCTTCGGCATGTAATAGTAATTATACGGACAGCGATATTTAAATAGTGGCCGCTCTAAGGGTTTTTTTTTTTTTTTTTTTTGTTGAAGAGCATTTTACGTTTCAGAGATTGATTTTCATGTTCTTTTTATACACGTTGTACAGAGCTGGCAGGCTGTACATGTGAATAAACAACAAAGACTGCACAACTGTCTGTCTGGTATTATTTTAAGGCTGTGTTTAGTATTTAGGACTTTTTGCAAATATTAAAAGCCGGGGGGGGGTGAATATTATTGGGGTTATTATTGATTGATTTATACACTCATTTTAATGAATTATTTGGCAGATGTCCCCATTCTGGCTGACTTGCAGGGGATCAGAAAATACAGAGCTGACAATGGAACATAAGCACACAGGAAGCGGCATTTCAGTGCGTAAGGGTTTCGTGTCTGTGGTTATCAGCTGTGATTGGCGTGAGGTACGCTGTGCCGTGTGACTCAAACTATTCTGCACACAAAGCTGAACCACTCCTTTTAATAAGTCAATAAGGCCCCCTTATTGAGGTTGCCATGGCTACCCCATTTCGCCTGTTGCCACAGCGGAGAATCGCAGCAATCCACTTGATTCACGTCCTTGGCCAGGGAAGACTAGTCGAGGCCAGAGCAGCAATGGCAAGGCACTCAGAGGATAGAATAAAAATTGAGAGCTGCTCAATATCAACGTGAGAGTGGGGCTGAGAGGCTCAAGTGCAGGTGTTGTTTGGCATAACCATTGTTGATATATTTATTGATTTTTGTTTACTTACCTCTTTCCTATAGTTATGGTGAGAAGCCTAGGGTGAAAAAGGCTTGCATTCAGACAAGCATCTCATTTGAGGTGGAATGTCTTTGCCACTGCACATCCATGTGTGTCCACTAGATGTCTTCAACGTGCATACTTACTTTCTTGAGCAGGCGGGAGGCAGCTTAATGTTGAGCTGGGGCCGTGTTTGCTGACAGGTGCACCATTTCTGGTCTTGTCATGGCTACATGCATCCTATTCTATCAGCCTGGAACAGCCCAAGGCAGGGTCTGGGCAGTGCCATTCAACGGCGCGACCTCTTGGGGAAATGGGCAGACAGACCCATGTGGTGATTTCCTGTGTGGCTTTTTGGGAAAACTGATGGTTGCTATTATAGTGACCGCACTGGTGAGATAAAATAAAATGTTTAAAATTTCTTTTCAGCGGTAACAGACTGACTTTAGCAGGAAGTGGATTCTTCAAGAAGATCCGTCTGACATAATCTGCAGAGTTCAGGAAACACTATCTGCAGGATCTTACTGGAGGGTCTCCAGTCATCTTACTGGTGTGAAGGACAATTTAGAATGAGGAAGACAACATTTTTAGAGATAAAAGTAACAATTTGTTGAACTTAATTAGATTTTTCCATTATGTATTAATGAAGAACAATGTAGAAGCATTCCATTTAGGACAGTGGTTTTGTAACAGCCTCCTGCACAGATTTCTGTGGTACTCAGGCTCAGAATGTAACATATATATGTAACTGATGTTTTGAATGCATGAGACAACTTATGTATCTGTAGCAACAAGCCAGTGCTTTTGTAAAACTCTTTAATGCCCAGTGTTATTGACCTGGCATCGACCTTTACACTGCCAGTTGATGAGTGATGACTTCCCATCATGCACTTTGGCACAGTAAGAGTGTGCTGAGGGAGAAACACAGGGTGCTCTGTAGCGCCCCCCAGTGCTGAGCTGATGCCCAAACGCAGTACCAGTGAAAAGTTTGGACACACCTCTTCGTTGAAGGGTTTTAATTTATTTTTACTGTTTTCCAAATTTTAGAATCATAGTAAAGAAATCAAAACTGTGAAATAACACAAATGGAATTATCTTAATAATCTTATATTTTAGATTCTTCAAAATAGCCAAAAATGTTTTTTAAATTCATTTTTTTTGGAAAGAAATTCATTCAATGGTGGAATTAAATTCAACATCACTATTTACGTTTGTCTAAGAAACAAATTTCAAGCATTTAAGCATAGGTCTTTAGATCAACATGTCTCTGAATACGTTTTCCATTATCTTAATCAGGTGTGTCCAAACTGTCGACTGGTACTATAGAAACCGGGGTCCTGGGTCATGTGGCTCCGCATGTCTTACAGCCTTGAGCTGGATGCACACTGTCATTGTTTAGCATAGGGATGCTGCTCTCTTACAGGAAATATAGTTTCTGAAGGAGGCTATAAAATGCATTGGCCGGGTTCATATTAAAACCAAGAATATGAACTAGGCAGCTGTTCAGATTTGGAGCGTGTTGGTGGAGCTGGTGGTGGAGGAGTTCTGTGTGCTTCCCTGTGCTCTCTCCGTTTCTTCTCAGTGGTGCTGGCCTGTTGAGCACAGAAGCTGTCGGAGAAGGTATCAGATGGCAGTTTAATGGCCGCATCTTGGCAGGAAGGTACTGCCGTGTGAAGGTTTTGACAGGAAAGCTTGTGCATGTGGGGAGAACCCACATTGCTTAGCGTGGCGTGTCAATTCACAGCACAGCTCAGCACCTTTATCCCAGCATATGTCTGTTTTAAAGACACTTACTGCATCCTGATTTGTCAGACATTCCCCAGCTAAATCAAAATAGAAAAATCTTTTTACAACTTTTTACATTACATTTACATTTTAACTGCTCATTAGAGAGGTTGATGTTGTGTAAATAGCTCTGTCTGCGGCCCGATCAACTCATTTTCCCGCAGATTAGATTCAGAAACGGGCTGATTCGCGTCAGTGTTAAAATGAAAAAGAAAAAACGCCTCCTGAGCAGTGATGGGGCGTGCAATTAAAGAATAAAGGAGGAAATGTTCTGTTTCGAGCAATGATTGGCTTTTTATGAGTCACTTTATACTCTGGCTGACGTCCAGAGTGTGGCAGGTGAAACTCGAAATGAAGCCGTGTGTGATCGTTGGATAGCCTGTGTTTACAGCATCACCCTAATGGCTTAACTCAACTTAATGGCTTACTTTAACTATAAAGGCGCCTACCTTGAGTTACCTGTCTCTATGGATATGGTCACACGCACACACCTCTATATATTGATAGTTGTTGTAACAAATGGTACTCAGTATGCCGTGTGTTGGTGCATGTACATACTCGCGTATGTACACATTACAGCACTGAGCCTCCCCATCCATCCAAAGATGATAATATGTGACTCACTTCACACGAGTAACGATGTTCAAATGTATCCTTTTATTAATCAGCCTTTATTTTCTTGTTATGACACAAACATCTTTATGATGTTGCCTATTTTATATTCTTAAACCTATTTGTATGATGATGTCAAAATACAGTAAGGAGGACATTTTTTCTTAGATGTTAGCTGAAGTGTTCCTGTTAAAATCGGAAGACAAGAAATGTTTTATCATGGGGAATGCATGACATGTTGGCTTTTGTCAGCAAACCAAATGAAGTTTGACATGCAGTGGAGTTCTTTTCAGTAGGTTTTTCCATCTATTAGGTTGCATTGCTGACTGTATTGGATAGTTTTTTGTAGAATGGCTTTCCAAAGTCTTTGACCCAAAAGTGTCTTTGATATCAGTCCCAGCTTTGGAGTGTGACTATTTAATTCAGAGCCTTAACTTTATTAGGCTTCTTCTAAACCAGGAAGGGTCTGAGATTGACAACAGGTATGTTGCAATGTTAAGCCAAAAAATACCTTTGTTGTATTGAACCAACAGCCTTTTGTATAAACCGTGTCACTGGGGAGTGTTGGAAGATGTATTACATACTGTATATATCCAGGTCTGATATGGCTGGCAATTTTAATAGTGAAAATTACATATCAACATATCCATATTGTCCAACTGATGACAATGTATTGGTTGTGTGATGACTTAAATCAGTTATTTTTAAGTCCTTGCTTTTTGTAAAAAAATAAATAACTTTTTAACCTATGCCCTATGAAAGTCTAGAGCATGACCTCATATGATATAATTTTAGAGCTCTGTCTCGCAAATGTCTTCGCCCAGCTGAGGTGTGAGCATGTATAACCCCAACCCAATCTGACAGCAGTTCCGCACGAATGCAACCCAACGCCTCCTACGGTGTGTGTTTGCAGGGACATGCTGATCACAGACCTGGACGCGGCCATGACCTACGTAAGCCTGTGTGAGGAGGTGAGGACCATGTGCAGTCTGCCCCAGCAGCAACCTATCACCCTCAAGTGGATCGACGACGAAGGTGAGCGCTTCCTGTTTACCTGGGGAACAGCATCAACGCGGGGTCCTTAAGGCCAGATGAGGCTCTGTGCTGAACGCCTTTATGAGGTTATTTGGGGTGGGGGGAGCAGGGTAACACTGCGGTCTTACATGTGTGATCTGGCCTCAGTTGTGCTTTGTATCACATGGCATGAAAGCCTGTTACTCCAAAACCACCACTAGCCGCCCACCCCTAGCAGCTTTTGTTTTTCAACTTTGTTTTCCTTTAAAAAAAGTCTAATCTAATTGTTTAATGCACTTGTATCCCTACCAGCTGGCTTGTACCTTGTCTGGCTAACTATTGAACCTTGGTCATGCAGCACTGCTAACATTGCTGACCCCTTACATGGCTTTTTGCTCGTGTTGTGCTCTGCCTCACTTGTAAGTCGCTTTGGATAAAAGCATCTGCCAAATGAATAAATGTAAATGTATGTTAAATGTTCTGCAGCCAGTCCCCTTTATTGTTTGTTGAGCTAGCAGTGGCAGTGGGGTGTAGTGGCTAAGGAGCTGGGATTGTTATCGGAGGGGTGCCATCTTGAGTTCTGGGTTGGGGCACTGCTGTTACTCCTTCGAGCAAAGGTACCAAGCCAGAACGGCTTCCGTAAATACCCAGCCGTGTGGACAGGTGATCTGTAAAAAAAAAAAAAGGTAAGCCATGTAAGTTGCCCTGGATGAGGGTGCCGGCTGAGCCGGTTGAATAATGCAGTGCGGAGGCTTCGGTTGAACGGGTGGTTCGGAAGATGTGCAGAGGCTGATTCTACGGCTGCCCCCAGGTGTTTTAGGATTAGCCACCGAGGCTTCCTGTCACCGTATGGTCCCAGCTGCCACAATTACTGCGTGAGCGACGGTCATATCCCACACGCCGTTATCTTGAGTGGTGTAATATCCTTACCGAGGTCCTTCCGCTGAATTCCTTATCACTCCTGTTTCAGCCTGACACACATTGGCCAGCAAGGCTGAACTCTTTCAGAAATAAAGTGTAGGATTGCTCTGTATATGTGGTTAGAAAATGGGATCATTTCTGCTTCAAGGCAGGGGAAAAAAAAGTCCTACGGTATCTCACTGAGCTCAAAAAAGCGCAGTCAGCTTAGCTGTGAACTTTGAAAGGACCAAACACAGTCGATTCAGAGGAGAGTTTCATTACATTGAGTTGCGTAGCAGATACACTTACCAAGGGAAGTAGTTTACATATCATCCACCTATACAGCTGGACCTACACAGAAGCAAGCCCAGTAAAGTACTTTGCTCAAGGGTATAACAGCAGTTCCCCACCTGGGAATCAAACCAGCAACTTTTTGGCTTTGGTACTTCTCACCCTCACGTCGCACTGCCGCCACACAACCAGCCCTGCGATCCCAGGGCTCGAAACATCAAGGGCGTCTGCGAGACCAGACTCGCGTCTCTCGACCCACAGTGCCACTGCATCCGCGGATCTCGGGGTCCTGAGGCGCTGCATGGCGAGTACTTCCTGAAAGGAAACAGCGTTCAATTTTTAATCAGAGCCTGTTGCCTTAAAGACGAGCTGGAGTTGGGGACACTTTTTGAACAAGGGGCCGCCGAGCTGCTTGGGAAGGCTTTGATTAAAAAGTCTGCTGAGCTTTGCTGGCGAGACGTTTGTGAGACATGCGGAGTGCTCACGAGGTTCCTTTGACAGTCTCGTTTTCGGCTCTTCCGCAGCAGTGTTGACACTCTGCGAGCAGAACACTTGCTTGTCGGAGATTTCACTGAGTGTAAACGAAGTTCCCTCTAATCTTGTTTTTTTTTTTTTTTTGTTTCCTCCCCCCTCATCTCTTTGGCCTGTTTTCTCACCACAGGCGATCCCTGCACCATCTCTTCTCAGATGGAGCTGGAGGAAGCCTTTCGGCTCTACAGCCGCAACAGGAATTCAGGACTCCTCCTTCACGGTACTGCTCTCTGACAATTTCCTTTCTCAACAAAACATGGCTGGTCTCAGTGACAGCAGGCTAGCTGTGAACCAGAGCACAGCGGATTAGATCAAAGATTAGATCAAAATGACTCCAGAATTGTGCAGAGGGGGACAATTTGGAAAAGTCAGCCAAAAGTTCCACTTCTTTCCCCTCTGAGGTAAAATATTTCCCCCCCCCCTCCAAAAATGTAAATGTCTTGCAAAAGAATTTTTAAAAACATCACAGCTAGCCATACTGTATGAATGCAGATTAACACTTCAAGCCCTCACACACATCCATGCATAATCCATGAATTAATCTGATAACGAATGAACGCTGATAATGAATTAACACTACATGGAGGTTCTGGGAATGACACGGTATCTTAATCCAAGGTGGGGCTGTAGTTATTGCTTTTTTCGCGCACGCCGCTCGTGACTCATCACGGCGCACAGGCGCACGGATGCAGTGACAGTAGAATAATGATTTGGGGAGCGGGGCCAGAGCTCAGGAGCCCGGTAAGGACTGCAGCCCACACACCCTTGCGTTGACATTCTCCAGAGCCTGCCCTTCACTGTGAGAAACGGAGCACCCAGGCACAATCGATACCACTACGGGAGTTACGGATGCATTTGAAACAGCATGTGCGGCTTAGATACGTGCATAATAAAAGCCCATTTGGCTCGGAGGCCGCGATGTATGTATGCACCTGGTCCCCTGGTGCTGTTATTAATAGACCTGGTATTGAGCCGTGTTAATGCATCCTCTTTCTTCCCTTCCCAGTCTTCCCCGGCATTCCAGAACGGCCCGGCATGCCTTGCCCAGGAGAAGACAGTGAGTATCATTGGGTGTCGGATTACACACCTTCCCTCACTCTAACCCATTCATAACTGTTTGCGGGCTGCCGGGATTTGTGGTCTGTTTTCGGAGCCGTGCTCAGTCGTGAGGCTTCCACTGCAGGAAATGGACCTCCTGTTTACAAATCGGGGGATATACTCCAGTGTTTTTATGAGCTCTTTTCATTACAGTTTAAAGAGGAGAGATTATTCTTTGTCATGCTTCTGGGCTTAATATGACGCTTGGAGGCATGCCAGAGAATTTAAGTAAAATGTAATGAGATAATGTTTGAATGTGACTGGGGACTGTTTTGATAGTTAGGTCTGTGTTACAGTTTGTCCTTACAGAATACTTCTATATGTAGCTGTTTGAAGAATGGATTCCTCCTTAGCGTCTTGTGGAATGATTTTCCACAGAAAGATCTAAAACTATTCCATAGCCGGAACCACTGCTCAATTTTACCAACCTCCCATGATCCTTTTCTCTTTGTTTGCAACAGTGGTGAAGGGAATGGTCTAACTGCCCTTAAACTCTGTTTGACCTAATGCCAGATGCTTGTTGAGAATGCCCATTTTGCAGCCTTACGGGGGAAAAGCAAGGAGGTTTCAGTAATGAATCAGATTAGATTCTGAACACTGACCCACGGTGTCGGAGGCAACTGAACGGCCCTTGAAAAGAGGTTACACGTACACGCTTTGCAGGTTTGTGCTGGGAGCGTCAAGCCCATCTTTGCGTGCTGCAGATTCACATGGTAACTTTGCTTGTTAATCACCAGCCTCTCTGACAGCCCACCCATGCAAACAGATGCACTACCACGCTGCAGTCTCAGTGCTGACATTAAGCCAACTGTTAACTAAAAGAAGCCAACAGATATGTGATATATATATATTTTTTTTATTATTCTGCTCTCATAATCCTGTGAGAACGTGCGTGTTTGTGACTGGAATTCCAGCTCATGGCATCTTAAATCGAAGCCTCTGCCTCTGGCGATTCAGACACGACGAGGTGGAGGCTTAGAGGTGAGGTCGCGGGGCGAAGCGTTGTGTGTTGTCGGGCCAGGTGGCAACATTTGTAGTCGCTTATGTGCGGCAGTCCTCGGAGTGTGGTGTCCCCGTCACCGCAGCTGCTGTTCAGCACATCGGTCGCACGCCTCCACATTCTCTCATACCTCATTTTCCTCAGGCGTGGACAACACAAACAGAAGGAAATGGAGCTTGTGTTTGCAGACCGAGGAGTGTCCTCCGTTGTTTTTATACGCGCTTTTCATTACGGGTAACAGAGGAGAGATTGCTCTGTGTCATGTGTCTAGGTTTAATACGATGCTTGGAAGCGTGCCAAAGAATGGAGGTAAAAATGCTGTAAGATAATGTTTGACTGAAAGGCCAGATTTCAGTTCTTGTCATACACATGCAATCTCCCTTTCGTGGGAGATTTACTCAAACTAAAACGGAATAAAAACCCATTTCGAGCCAGGCCTTAAATTACAGAATAAGGCACAAAAACAGTAATACTGTGATATAATGTACTGGCTTGATCCAAAGAAGTAGTGGCAAAAAATTAGGAATATCCCTTCTGTTACAGGTTATTTAATGGCATTGAACAGTAATCCAGGGTTTATGTGCAGATTAAAAACAATGCAAAAGACAGACTATTGTCTGTTTATGAGATTCACAGGAACCCATGTATGAAACCTCGTAGTACATGAATAAAATGTTCTTGCAATGGAAAAGTGTTTGCATTTATACATATGTAAATGAGCTAGGAAACAAGACCGTGTGAAAATAATGACATGTGGGCTGAGTAGAAAAGTGCTTGTTTGTTGTGCCTGCTCATTCCCCTCTGGCCATTTTCTCTGCCATGTCAGAGGTGCAGTAGTCAGGTAACACATTGCCTAATAATTAGCCCACTGCAGGCTCTTTGCTGACAGGCTTGTTTACACTGAGAATTACCCTGCCTTCAAGCATAGTTAGACTCAGGCTCATTGGGGTAACAAGACATTCTTACAACCCTGGGAGAGAAACTGCGCGGCATGCCATGTTACGTGGAAATGTAGAGAAAGCGAGTGGGACGGAGGGAGAGAGAGGGAGAGAAACAGAGATAATGAGAGACGGAGGGAGTGGGTGAGCTTCCGGGAGGTCCCACTCTGCTGCTCCTCACTGAGGTTGGTAACTGGGCGCAGGGCCAGAGAAATGCATCCAGGGCACGAGTGTGATGTGGCTCCCCGGGGCAGTCTGAGCTCAAAGTTCCCCCTTTCAGCTCCGTTCTGGCCCACAGCCGCCTTCCTGTGACTCACAGACCCTGATGGACATAGCCCAGATATTTCACCTTGGCGGAAGGCGAAAGCGTGGCTTAGCTGTCCCTCTCTCTACCCTCTCTCTACCTCTCAGTCCGGGTTGGCAGTGGCTTCGAAAGGAGTGTCATTCAACAAACTTCATTTGCGGCTTGTCAAGTCTAATTACAGCTGCTGTATGCTTTGGTTGTGGGCTATTAGTTTGAAGAGCTGCGTGTCACTTTTTTATGATAACCCAGGTTTTGCACTCAGCTGGTGATGTGAGTTTATAAATGGGTTGTCATCAGAGGTTGCGATTCTCCTGATGAATGTGGTGCAGTCGCTATTTGAAAGAGGCAAAATGAGAAGAGGAAAGAAGTCATGCTAAAGGAGGGAAAAGGCTCAGCACATGCAGACATATCGGTCATACACCGCTTATGTTTGATTACAGCATTTCTCAGGAAAAAAAAAATGTTATGAATCCATGCTGTTGATGTTCTCGCCGTTTAATATTTTGCCCTTTTAAAATTAATTTTGTGTCATCTGAGCTAAAACTGTAATAGATGTACCCTGTTTTTAAAGCTAGGATACGTGCTTCGTATTTTAGAGACTGGCTGCTTATTGCCTCTCCTACTAACTTACTCCAACTTATTCAGTAGTCTTCCCTCTGCAGTTGATGGTTTGACTGAAATATTAGAGAAGTGAAGTGTAATGGTTGTTTTCCTTGTCTTTCTCTAAAATAAGTGTGTGTGTGCATGTGTGCATGTGTGTGCATGTGTGTGTGTGTGTGTGTGTGTGTGTGTGTGTGTGTGTGTGTGTGTGTGTGTGTGTGTGTGTGCGTGTGTGCATGTGCATACGTGTGTGTATTTTAAGGCTCATCAGCATTCACAACTTTAAAAATCACATCACGGGCACAGAAAATATTGTGCATCTCCTGTGACACAAACAATAAGCCTCTGCCTTGTTCTCTATTTGAGGACTCGTGCTGCCCGGAATCTGAATTAACAGATAAAGCGTCTGATCTTTGAGACAGAGGGTGCGCGTTTCTTATGATGGCTGCTTGCCGTGATGAATGGATGCTTCGCTCGACTGAAGCCCCTCGCATCGCAGTGGCAGAGTTTCCACTTCATGGCAAGCCCTTGATTTCCTCTCTTTTGTAGCAGTCCCGTATTGATTGCTCCGTTCTTCTGCAGAGGACAGTAACCCACTCAGTCCACTTTCCAGCTGGTCAAGTGGTTCTTGCTTCCAGGGAGCAGTATTGCACACTCCCAGAGCCCACAAATCTATCATCTCACCACTTCAAAACATCCAGGCCCTCCAGTAAATTTCCTGACTGCTACACTGACCTGTTAGTGCACATTGGCTAATAATGGCACCCTCTTACCAAACCATTTAGCCCGTCATATGATTATGGTAAACATATATATGCTGGTAAGTTGAAGCCATTATCTTTCTTCCATGGAATGCACATGTATCTTACCTTTTTAGTTTTTGTGAATATGTGGATGCCAGCATGCACATGTTTTGCAGCATCAGACATTGTACAATATTAATAACTAAACAGAAAAAAACAGTGTTTCAACTTGTCCCAATATTTATCCAGAGCACGGGTTTCCTGTCTGTTATGAAGGAGACAGTGTACGCGTTTTTTATTGAAATCTCAGTTTATTGTTCACAGGGGATCTGTTTGGCTTTGAGCACTGCCTTCTGCCTCTATTACTGGGAGGATATTCTAGTCATAACTACTAACAGTGTTCTGCTGACACCGTTGTTAAGCAACAGGGAGAATCAGCCCTCAGTTGGATGTCACCTTGATGGGCGGCTTCCATCTTATGTCCTTCTGTAATGACTGCATATAAAAAGACTTCACACAGTGTTCTAAAACCCTATAACCCAGTGACTATAAAAACTGTATCTCAATCAAAGCTTGTTGTCTGTATGAATGAGTTCCCTCTAGCTGATTACATATAGACAATCTGTTTTGAGTGTCAATTCAATAAGCAGTAAGACCATCCAGACCAAATGACAGGGAGAATATCAACACTGACTTTTCATTCTTAAAGGACAACTCTCTTTTAGGAAGAAAATGGATTATAAGATTTTATATTTTGGTTTGTTTTACCAGCATAATTGGTATGCTTCTGAATGTTTTATATTGGTCCGGAATCCTCTGAACGGAGCCATGCCCCGAATATCAGCTACTCCTCAGCATTGCAACCTGTAAAAAGGAAGACTTACCACCCTCCTGTAGTAGCCAGAGGAATGATAAATCTGTTACAACCCCCTGCATTCAGCACCAGTTGAACAATCTCAAAGATGTGCTTGTAAAACATTTCAAGGTCACAACTGAAACATTTTTGTTTGTTACTGAGCAGAAGTTGCTCAAATAATCGTGTGGCCTATTCAAGCAACTGCACAATGTGAAAATCAGAGCAACCTGCATGATAAATGTATGTGTTTTATCTTAATTTTACTGCATAAGCACAAACTCATGCAACCAGGAGACCTGGAGGCAGCAGAACGGGGAAGGGTGCTTTATTTAGCATGGTGTATTGCAGGGTAGCAGGAGTTTTTGAGAGCAAATATTGTGGGAAATTATCCTTTTGCCTTCATCAGGGTGTTCTGTCCGTCCTGGACACTGAACACCCTCCTGCTGGGTATCATAATCTAACAGTTATGTGACCTGCAACTACCTGGAGCTGCACCTGCCCCTGTCCTGATACTGTGAATCATTCTCTGTTTTAGAAGTCTTTGAAAGCTATTTTGTGAGTAGATGTTCTTTTTAAGTTTAAGAAGCCGGATGTGGTGAATGGATATAGTTGAAATATTGAGATGGTTTGCTTCTTGGCCAAACCCTGACAGGCTGCTGCTCGGTGAACTGACAGGTGATTTGACAGATGAATGAATGTTTCAAGTTTTATCAGTTCATTATAAAGGCTGAGATTATCTCACTCGCCGATTGTGATTTTCACAATGTGTCCGAAGCTTTGCTATCGGCGCCTTATGAATGTCAGATGCTTGTTAAAGGCTATGAACAGGAACTGCAAGAACCATTGGTTAGATGTCTGGATTGGGATGGAAATTTAGACATATAGGGAAGGAAAATAAATGGACAAACACAGACTGCGGAAAAGGTCAAAAGGTCATGGGTAGCACTGAAGGTTACGAGAGAAGGCTTTCCTGCCCTAGTGATGATGTCACACAGCACTGTCCTCCCACCATGTGGTATAAACTACACGTACGGCGAGGAGGCATGCCTTACAGTGTGTTCATGTGAAGATTGCCTGAAGCCACGCCACAGGTTCTGTGTGTCTGAAGTGCAGGTAGGTGCTATATTTTTCGCTTGCATTTGGTATTCCAATTTGATACTGTTGGGTCACCTAAGGTGCCACAGGGAAATATCAACAACTATGTCACGTACGCCTTGGGAGAAATAGGAGAAATATTTCGTACAGATGTAAGCGGCATAACTGAATAATGAGTACATTCTGTTGAAGTGTTTTTTTTTTTCTCTCGAAAGCAGCCAACGTCTACCTCACGTGATGTTATCTGTTTTGATTTCACTGTCCATTATAAGGGGAGCTTAATGATGCGGGCCAAAAACCGCTTCCTGTTGGCTGAGCTTTAGGGTCCTATTCTTGTCTGTCTGGCTGTTGCATGTACTCCATTAAAAAAGGCCTTTTCATTCAGCTGCCCCTCTTTTCAGTATAACTGCTTGGTAAATGAATGGGATGCACCACAAAGGCAGAGCAACTGAAGAATCCTCCCATTTTTATCACACAATATTGTCCTTCTGCTCTAGAAAAAAATGTTCAAAAATGGAGTCGGTCAATTTAATTAACTGCTTTTAAAAAAAAAAAAAAACTTGTTGCCTGTTCTGTGTGATGTATTCAGCCACTTGTTGAGTCCTATGGTTTGTGAAGATAACATTTGATGGGAGGTCAGTGGGTGTTGCACAGAATGGGCAGAGACCAGCACTCCTTGAGAGACCATGATAACATTGGATGTCCTAAAGCCATTAAAAGACATTTAGTCTTGTTTTTCAATCTGCACGCCTCCCTCTCTATGCATCCACGCACTTACCTTGTCCTCAGATGCCTTGGATATACATAATTTATCCCTGTATCAAAAGGCTTGGGACATCTCCAGCCATAGCCTACGATGCAGCATGTTATATTTCTCATGATGAAGGTGAATTATTTTGACATTTTGTGGGTTGGGTATTAATAAAAAATTAGAGGAAGGGTCTTTGCAGCTAGCTTTTCACATGTAAAAAACATGAAATATGAGGCGTGTATTCCTAATTACAGTTTTTCACAATTGCTTTAATGGATCTTTAAGGATTGTGACACAGTGTAAAACTCTTAGGACAACATCCCAAACTATCCACTACAGCAGTAAAAGTGTCCAACATTTGCAAACATTTTTTGAGTCAGATGTAATAAGTACAAATTGCCAAAGCAAATACTCAGTGGCAAAACACAAAAACATTACAAACTAGTTAGTTTATTAATGTAACTTAAATACTATAATTTCAGATTTGGTAAATGCCATCACAAAACAGTACAGTCAATGTATTCAGTAGATTCTCAGAATAACTAAATCTGCTCTAGCTGGAAGTAGCTGAAGGGCATTTCAGCAAATTAATGCATGACTGCAAGTTTGAACACATTCTAGTAATTACAGCAACTAAAATAATAGTTTGCAAATGCAAAAATGATCCCTGTTTGTTACTGGTCAACCACTATCTTTGTGCTTCTACACTTATAACACGTTTAGGGTATTTGAACATGTTGCTGTCACAAGGCCCTTATGCTTTCCTCATTTTTCTGATATGAATCCAGCAACCCTTTTCATTTTCAGGATCATGTCGTGTCTTTCCAAAATTGGTGAAATTGTGACTGTTTTTGATATTGAGTCCTTAACCTTTTCACTGTCAGGAATGGTCTCTCCCAGAACCAAAATGCAATCTTTTGGCCCGGGCCATTCCTTCTAGTGCCATCCCCTTCACATCCACAAGCGTACGGCCACACCCACCAGAGCAGTCATGAACTCAGAAAATAAAATTGCATGTAAGGGTTATTAAATAGCAGTACTGTATAATACTGTAAGCAGGTTTTCAGCAGCTGCTGCAGTATGTCACATAAGCTTGTGCAGTGCTATCCAGCGATTTGTATGCTTACTCTTTTTCATCATCGAATTATGCGGACATGCGGAATGATGAGGCAATAGCTGACCTCTTTACAGTGAGTGAGGTTGTATGAGCTGTCCACCTACTGATAAGCCTCCATGTATGACATGTCCAGTTATTGTTGCTCAGATTTCATTTGAGATCATGGTAAATCCACACTGATTACAGCAACCATGACCGTGACTATGTCCAGCAAATTCTGCTGCCTGCTTCATATTTGTCCGAAAACTGGTGCTGTTTCCACACAGCTGTTTATGTTGTGATGTCATAGTTATCAATTATATTTCCCTGCCTGATCATATGGTAAAGGACATTTCAGAGAGTGAACATAATTAACCATTTTGCCAGAATAGCAATTTGCATTTGAAATAGGACTGTGAGACAATGACATTTCAAGAATTTACTTGGTGGTTCAACATTTTGTTTTAGGTGAATAGGTGAGAAAATCTGTCAAAAGGAGACATTTTTACAGCTCAGTTTGTGCTTTTCCTGTTAATAGCTTTGCACTTTGTCACAAGCGTTTGGGGAAAAAATGTATCAAAGCTATTAAAAAACCTGAAAAATGCATATATCAAATGAGAGAGGTCGGCAGCCGGCAAATAAAATGGATTTCATTTTTTCCATTTTTTCCGTTTTCATTCTTGTAATAGACACTAGACAATGAATCTTGATTCAAGCTTTGGCAATTTTGGTCTAATAAAGGATTAGAGCTTAAGATAGGTGGCGTTCCTGTTTGATTTATTTCTGCCTCTTTTAGCGCGGGTTCCTCTCTATGTCGAGAGCTCAAATGGTAATAATTTCCCCTGTGAAATGCAGATCAGTGGAGATCACAATGCACCGCCACATTACTGTTGAAAGACCTTTGTTACAGTATCTGGCCAGAGGTAGTTGCCTTTGAAAACGCCTCCGTGACAGTCCGTAATGTTGTGAGCCTTTATAGGGATTTGCATAAAAGCAAAAGACGGATTCTGCCCTCTGTGTTGTGGTGTACTTGACACCACTGAGTGCCGATTATAAATGATTCAAATAGCGTTGACCTCTTTCTGGTGAAAAGGGTATGCTTTAGGCTGTTAGCTGCATTTGTTTTAATTGTCTTGACAATGACCAGTTTATTTCTAATTAGTAACTGTAAAGTTTTAACCTTACAGTTAATACATCATCCATGATGATAGTATGTCATTATGATATAGCTGGATATTGAATAGTGTAATGTCAGAATTATCTATTTAAAAACCCTTGAGTTCTTGGTTGCTCAGATATGGTCACTAATATGTTGTTAAAAATATTTTAAAATACTATACTTAGCATAACTGTGTGCAAATAACCTTTAAACTTAACGTGCAACATTTTTATGTTTGTGTATGTGCATGTATGTACGCATGTTTATGTGTGTGTAGATACGTGTATTTATTTGTGGGAGTTTATGTATACGTGCCTTCGTATTTGTTTTCAATTTTTCACTTCCTCGCAGTATACAAAACATTGATGCTCTTGCAGTAACACTGAAGAGAAATAAACACTTAAAGGAGACCATTAGGTTCTCATCCTTGATCCCAGCATTTAGTAAATGCAGGGTAGACGTTGGGGTATTCACCCAGCCTTCATTGGGTTTTGACAGCGGATCTGTCGTTTATCTGAAGACGTTTATCTGAAGAATCTCCGTAATGAAAGGGAGAATGAGAATATGAGATCTAAATCATACAGCAATATATTGCTCTCAGCTCAGCGCAGTGCTCTTTGTCATTGAAGAGAGTGTGTGAAAACAAACACAAGACTATTACTAATGCTCCCACCGACCCTTCTCTACCGTTTTGCGGCTGTGGAGATGTGTGGCAGTTCTTTTCACTGGCGCGGTAACAGACCGGTAAATCTCTCTCTCTAAAAAAAAGCTTGGCTTGTCGGGATGTGCTTCGTAAGCGCTCCGAGCGGCGTGCACTAACTGAGGGTGTCATGAATTAGTCCCGTGCTGTCTCCGCGATGACTTTGGCACCTGCTGGAGAGCGGGTGTGATAAGCTGCTGAGGCTGCTGTTTTCTCCGCTCCTCCCGTTGTGACACGGCGGCGGCGGCGGTCGTGAGGTGGAGCGGGAGCACCCGGGACCGTTCGGGGGTGCCGCTGAACGCCGCGCATCGCTGTGAGGCGCGGGACGCCTTGCGTGCTCTCTCTCTCTCTCTCTCCCCCTCTCTCTTCCCCCTGCGCGCTGCAGCAGTAAGTTTTTTTGCGCCGCGCTGCGGACCGCTGCCCTGGCCGTGCGATTGCGAGCGATGTCGGTGCTGTGTGCCGAGAGAGAACCACTCTGCTATATGAGAAAGGCAAAGTTGCCTGCCTCTGACTGTCATTCCGTAGGTATGTGAACGCGCTCCCCGTGTCCAGCGCTGCGTGGATTTCCGCGTTTTTTTTTTTTTTTTCTCGTGGGCTGTGCTTTGCAGGCTGCATTGCTTGGGGTGAGAGCTCCGTGGACAGAGAAAGGAAGGAGAGAAACTGCTTTGATTCCTTCGTGACAGTATCTGCCTTTTGCTGCAAGATGTGTATTTCTACAGCTGAGGTTTTTCTTGATCATTGTCCTTTTGAGTGCATACATTATGCAGACAAGCTGCTGAAAGATTGTGGGAGGTATACTGGTCATGTGGTGTATGCATGCTTGAATGTTTGGTCTTATTTATGAAAGTTGTGGCTGAATATGTTTTGTAATCTTAATGTTGTACACAAGTGGTTTTCCTACATTTCAATGCTGTGTTCAGTGTAATAGACTTGTCAGGATGCATCTTTGTTGTCTTTGTGCTGGGGGCCTTGGTCATTGTGTGTGTTTGTAAAAGTACAGTATAGAGCAGGAGAGAGAGAGAGAGAGAGGGGAAGAGGAAGAGGAAGATTCCTTTGGAGGAGAGGGAATGACATGCCGTCTGGTGCAGTCCACCTCGTGGTCAGTGGTGTCCTCCCCTTTAAGGCCACATGGCGTGCCACCGCCGTTGCCGCTGCTGCAATACGCAGTGTGTGTCTGCGAGAGGGTACTTTGCCCTTCAGAAAATTGTCATTGAGATTCCCAGTCGTTTTTTTTGCCTTGCGCTTTTTCCCCGTGAAATATGACCCTGGGGAGTTCTGGGTGGGGCGTCTGTTGCTGAGTGTTTATTTGGGGTGCAGGGGTATACTAAGCTACATTAACAAAATATTCCCACAATGCCTCTGCAGCTGCTCCATGCGGGACGACTTCGTTATCAAATCAAGCATGATTAGGAAAATAGAGTTTAACAGAGCAGGACATAGAGGAAGGTGTTATTTTTGGGCAGTGTTGAGAATACAACAAAACAGATCGTAGTGACCTGGACTAAAGTTGGCTTTGGAAAAAATTCACTTGTGAGAGGCTGATTTAGTCCATAGTGCAGAGTGTAGTTAATTGATTTCCAGTTCTGTCTCGTTCAATTAAGTAATGGAATGAAAACTGGAATACCCCATCAGCTTGTGTCCTTTGATGTAAAAATGGGGGCCCTAATTCAATCAATTTCAATTGAGATACAGTGCACTTCGTCTTTTACTCAGTGTAATGAATTTAGGTAAATTTAGCTGTGGTGGGAAAGTAGAAAAAATGTTTCATTTCACAGAATGTAACATGTATACAAACCTATGTGCTGATTGGATGGGGAGAGATCTGGGTTGACTTAAAATAATTATGTGGGTTTTCAATTTTTTAGGGATGTCAAATATTTTTGCATATCTTCGTGGCAAGTGGTCTGTTTTACAGTGTCTTGTTTTTGCCCCCAAAATATCCATGAAAAAATGAGAATTTGAAAGAAATATTAGAAGCTTAAGATATTTTATGACAGAATATATCCCAAGTAGTACAGTGTGCCTGCCTCAGAATATTTGGTACTTATTTGTCTGTCTACCACAGCCATTTTTTTCAGACTACAGTATATGATCCTATCTCTTATATGGAAGTCTCTATTAATTCAGTTGCAGTTTAGATATGTGAAAAATGTCAACATTGGTGTAAATTGCAATGTATAGTAGAATTTGGGTATGAAGTCTCATTTCAGGAAACGTGGGTAACGTGTCTGATTTGGTCATAGGAGGTTGCAAATATGCTACTTTCTATGCTATGTTATTGACTAGTAGTAAAGAAGAGTAGTTAGTGGAGGCTTAGCCACAAACAGCTTTAAATTAAACCTCTTGTTTGGGTGGGTCACAACATATTTCCTGCCATTTGCCCCACAGGGAGTTTGTTTCGGAAATACCACTGCTCCTTGTTATGTAAACCCCTGGGAATATCCATTTGTGCTGCTGTTGGTTACAGCTCTTGGACAAATCTTTGTTCTAATTGTTGTTTTGGTAATGGCTGCAAATTTTATCTGACTGGCCGTGAATCAGTCTGACCACTGCATGTCTTTATTTCCTTGACTGTTTGATCTCAATCTAATTTTGACTCTGAGACAAAAAAATTGGATGCTTAGTTTTACAGATTTACCTGAACTGTGTCCAAGTCCCCACTGTTTGACTCTTGTGTCATTGGCGCAAGTGTAATTGCCTTTGGCAAACCAAAAACTCCACTCAAACTTTGACAGACCTCCACGGTTAGAACGAATGACAGGATTTTCCTGAAGTGGTAATACGAATCATACGCACGTGAATGATGTTTCATTGATTTCCCTGATGCTGACAGGTGTAGGATGCCTTCGTAGATGTGTACCCACTTAAAGAGCACACAGGAGCAACACTGGGGTGAGCTCCTCCGGATTACAGTGTCATGCTGGTGCAGGCTATTGGGGGATGGTACTGGGATCACTGAGGCTGGCTTGTGTGGATAACAGCACGTGCTTCACATTTGTGCGGTGAGGGAAGATTGTGCCGGAGAGAGCATTATTTCTAATGGTAGAAATAATGGTGGGAGCAAGCCTGTGACCCAGGCCTTGCACTCTGACGGCAGACACCTGTGCCACTGAAAAAACCCTGACAGCTCGGCGATGCGGTGGTGGTTTGTGATTACCTGTGGAAGCAGGTGTCAACCTCGCTGGCTCTGTGACAAGCGCTGCTCTCACACTCCCCTTCAGGTGCAAGAAACCTCGAGGTCTGCTTGTCATCTGCTGTCCTCTGAGGTTGAGTGTTCAGTGTGTAGAAAAGGAGACATTTCTTATTGAGCATTTAAGTTTGGTATCTCTAACCTTGTTTTACTTGAGAGAAAGGACTGGATACTCTTGGGCTTCCTCACATGGTATGAATCCGTTTTTGTTTCTTGGCGTTATTACCTGTCAGTCATTGTGTTGCTAATCTGGGACACCACTGTGTTCACACACGCAAAATACTATCAAAGAATAAACACCCAGGAAAGCCCTTATTAAATTATAATGGCGTGGCACAGTAGCATCTCTTAAAGCAGCAGGAATATTCTTCTGTAGAAGATAGATGTTGAGCCGTCAAGGAGAAATGTCATTGTGATTATATGTGTTGTTTTTGTTTTTACCCCACACTTGTTAAGATCTGAGCAAGCGACTAAGTGGCAATCGTTCTCAGTTCACAATCAGCAGAAGTGTTACGCACGATGAAAGAAATCAGCAAAGCATTTATCCCAGAGGTGCACTTGTCCCTCGGTCTGTGCTCCTGGGGGCTGATTTCATGCATGGACCCAATCTCCAATGCTTAATCTTTTAATGAACGTTCTATTGTGAGACTCCCCGTATGGAAGGGCTGTCCCTGCTTCAGTGTGCTACTCTATGCACTAAAAGCACCCCACTGTGCTGTGATAATGTTCCATTTTTGTTCAGAGGTTTTTTTTTTTTTTATGCCAGCTGTTCCTTTTGGGTTGGGGGAAGCTCCCAGTTACAGCTCTGGAAGAGCATCCTGTGTTGAGCATTAAAAGACCCCCCCCCCCCCCCCTCCCCACACCGGCACGCACACATGCACACATAAGCATGCACAGACACACACTCCCACACGCACACACACAAAGCCTGGATAAGGGGGGGCTGAGTGAGTCTGTGCTCAAAGGCGGAAACTGCAGTCCGCTTCCGCCGCATCCATGCCACATTTTTGACCACACCGCAGCCTCAGTCACTGACTCTCGAGGGAGACCGGAGCACCCGTGCTTAGCTACATGAGGCAGGGATGTCATAGAACGAGAGAGAGAGAGAGAGAGAGAGGGAGAGAGAGAAAGGAGGGGGGGAGAGACCACTCCACCATAAAATATCTGCTCTTAATGTTGAAGTCACTGCCTCCTTTTGTCCCGGCTACCCATCAGTATTCAAAAAAAGCAGCCGGGAGAGCGGGGGAAAGGGCGAGAGAGACGAGCAAATTAAACCTCAATCCGGAGGAGAGGAACAGGAGTGTCTGGCTGTAGCAGCCGGGCGAGAGGGAGAGGCAGAGAGAGAGAGAGAGAGAGAGAGAGAGAGAGAGAAGAAATAAATAAATTAATTAACGGGAGGAGAAGAGAAACGCCAGAGAGGAGGGGATGTACATTTCATAGCCGGCGCGACGTAAAGCCAGCCAGGATAATGCGCTGAAGGAGGCAGGAAAAAAAGAGAGAGAGAGGGGGAAGGAGACCGGTGAGCAATACATCTTGCTACAGCTAATAGATTTTATGGCCGTGTCATCTGCAGGATTTAGGTGACATGTAACGTGTGCCTCCGTGGTTAGTGTGTCCCTGCTGTGTGTTCTTGCATGTGCCTGTGTGCGTGTGTGTGTGTCTGTGTGTGTGTGCGTGCGCATGTGTGTGTGTGTGTGTATTGTCACAGAAAACGATCGGGGGAAGATGCATGGCTTCTGGCTGGTCTTCCTGACGTTGTCTTTCTGTTTTTTTTTTTTTTCTCCTTCTTTCGGTTTCCTGCTGTGCTCTCCCTTACCTTGCTCTCTCCTGTCACGCTCCCGTTATCCGAAAAAAGGCTGTGAACCTGTTGGCGCCGTGTGTGCTGCACTGTGTGTGTGTGTGTGTGTGTGTGTCTGCCACAGGAAACGGCAGAGTAGCTGCCTACCTGGCTGCGTTAGTCAGTGCTGCCGGGGAGAGGAGAGAGGCGAGGGAGGAAGGCGAACGTCTCCCTGTCCTTCTCCAAACAGCAGGCACAAAGGGAAAGAGCCGCTCAGTTAGGTAGAGCTCTTCCCGGCTCCTTCAAGGGAGGACAATATGCATCCCAAAAAGACCGAGGGTACGTGTGACATTTTTCTCTTCTGAGACGCATTGCCCCAATTTGTGAGTGCAGCCAAACAGGTAGCGGTGATGTGTGCGTTTTTCCTCTCAGGTTTTTTTTTTTCTTTTTTCTTTTTTTTTTTTTGAAGTCTTGTGAATGAACTATTGCTTGCATTCGTTTTTCTGCGTGAGTCAGTGTACCCATGGTTTTTGCTGGTGTATTTTTAGCTGTGGCAATAAAGAGGAAAGAGTCTCGTTTTGGCTGCTGCTGAGGCATGGTTTTCAGAGTGATATTTACGTGATTACGCCCCGTATTGTTCTGCACCTTGGAGGGGGTGGCCGAAACTGGGGGCCGCATGCATAATTCATCGGCGACGGACATAATTAATAAGGCATTGACAGTAATGAGACTTTTCTCCACGCCACTACTCTCAGACATGGGCTTGGTGCAGCACGCGTTAGGACAATGTTTATTTTCCAGTTGGGCGGGGGAGGGGTGGGGGTGGGGGGGAGTGGTGGCATTGTGGGGGGGAGTGTGTCATAAGCAGATGTGGAGGCACAAGGCACTGCTTTCACTGATTTTCGAGGTTATTTTTCCGGGAAGCAGCCAGTCCAACAAAGGACAATTGTTCGTTGCTTATCGCGAAAGGATACTTCGTGATGTGTCTGTCCCAGTGTGTCCGTGTTCCTCTCGTTGACTTTTTCCATTGCAGTCCGGGCAAGGGCAGGTGTTCGCTCATCTTTTCGGGGGTCCAGCGAAGAGTGTGGGGAGTGCTACAAATGGGATGGGGGGGGGGCTCCCTTTTAGGGGGTCCAGCGGTGAGCACAGGGAGCACTGCACATGGGCGAGGGGGTCCACACGGCCAGTATCCATTGATTGACTAGTGGGTGATGGAAACGTGTTTGTGACGGGGTTCGGTGATTTAACACTTTCGGGCCGGGTCGCCCTTGGGCCGCGCTGGACACAGCTAGAAATCCTGCCTTGAGACACATATTTCAAACTGAGCAACAGTATCGACATACGGGCTGCCTTCAGTGTCCATGTGCTGCATCGGTCTGACTCATCTGCTCTATTGACCGGGAATCTGTCAAGTACAGCATCTTATATGAAGTTGGCTGCACAAGCGGTGCAGTGTATTGACGTGTTTCATGGAGTAAGTCCTGGAGAAACATTAGCTTTGTTTTGTTGTATGTGATGTAGCCTAATACAACGATAATTGTATCACTGAGACACTACCACGAAGAGTTTAATTTCATGTAGACTGCAGTTGCTGTGCAGTCCCGTCCTCAGTGGTAAATAAAGTAAATTAAGTTACATACTCAAAATAAAGATACTGTTAGAAGTGTTACCCTTATTGTTTTGTTAATTTGTCAAATTGGCATGAGATTAATAGAAAAAAATTCTGGTGTGATTAATAAGATCAATTAAGAAGAGCTCTCATTGAATGGCTTGTAGCAGCTATTGCCTCTGTGGCTCAGGGGCTGTTGGCTGGGGTAATTGTCTTGCACTTGAAAAAGCTCTCTATTTTTTAATGTCTCTTGTAAAACAGCTCTTACAGAATACCAGCAGTGATAAAGTATTTTCTTCATGAAAAGTGATGGTGTTCTTTATTGGGTTTGAGTTTATAATTTATTTATACTTTAATTTCAATCCTCGTCGGGCCTAGCTGTACCCTTGAGCTTGGTACTTTTGAATTACTTAAGTAAATATTCAGCTCTATAAGTGGATCATTTTTAAAGTGTCTGCTTTGTAAGGTGTTTTGGATAAGGGTGTTCACTAGTCAAGTACATAAATAGCACCTGATAAACAATTGAAAATGGCTCCTTATAAGTGCAGCCTCTTCCTTGCACCTTTTGATTTCCTGAAGACCTGATTGACAGGTATTGATGTGAAGAGAACCTTTATATCAAAGGTCAGACCCGCCCACTGCTCTCACCTCAGCTTCTAAAGACTCCTCCCACTTCCTGTTGCTATAATAAACTTTTCCTTGATGATTCAGAATGGACTAGTCAGTATGTGGCATTGTAACATGATGGACTCAAGGCCACATAAATGCAAATCAGTGAGAGTGACATTTTTGGTATATGTGTTGTTTTGCGATTGGTCTAGAGTCAAGAGAATTGATCCAGATCAGACAATCTGTAAGTGCAGGGTTGCAGGGTTTCAGTGTCCATTTTGAGAGAGGATGACTTTGTCTGCACTGCACTCTGCACTGTCTGTAGGCTGAGCTTTATTCTGTTTCTCTGAAAATGACAGTGAAATGTGAACATTAGAGTAACAAATCCAGGGTCCAGACATTCACATTTTCCTTGGAGGCAGAGCTGCTTGAACTGATGGCAGCTTCCCTCCTTTGGGATTCGGAGGTGGTATTTGTTCCAATTTGTACTCAAACCCCCTCTGATAAGGGCCATGTTATTATAGTTTTGGAATGAGAATAAGATCTGCCTTTACGCTTGACTTGGCAAGATAATCAGTCTGTGATTGTTTTATTCAAATTGCTTTACCTGATGATTCAGAATTAAACTTTAAAGTAATGAGAACACACAGCAACTCCTCTGTGTTATGTAAAAATCCAGTTGGCGGCACTGGTGTCGCTGTGACTAAGGAGGAGATGGCCACCAACACGCCTTTACCCTAATTTCTGTTTTTCTCTTCCATGCCTATCTAGACTGACCTTTAAAAAAATTATTGATCATTCTGCTGAAAAAACAGAGCTTTGCTTTTTGACAGAGGTGATATGTAGCGAGCTTTGAGAGGTTTAACATGTCTTGTTCTCGGGAACTGCGGGATTCTGGGGAGAAATTAGGTACATCTCCTGGGAGTGGAGTCATGTGACGTTGCATGAACTGGAGCCAGCCAATGGCTGTCTGCCATTCAAGCTTCTGTCACCCCATGTTGAGCCAATTCCACGGATTGATTGCAGAGGCAGGAACCAGGAAGGGCTTATTGCACACATGCAGTGATGTGGTCCTGTGTTAATTGTTCTTCACGACTGATGCTGACAGTGTGAGGAGCTCATAAGCATCTCGTTTGATCTTTAATCTACCTTCAAGAGCACAGTATTGTGTTTAAGGATGATTTAGCTTGCTGTTTCTACCTCTCCAACCACTGTTTCACTGTTTTAAATTTCGGTTTCCTTCGTATTCATAATCAAAGAATAACAGAGGCAGTATGAAAGGTTAAAGCAAATCCAGAGCAAACCCCCATCTATATACAGGGGTTGTCATGTGATGGGGTAATGGGCAAAGAAACGGTAATGAAAACATGCAGACGGGGGGGGTGAGATAACAGTGTGGAATGAACGTCACTCCTGCTGCGGTGGCTTACTTCTCTCCCGTGCCTATCACAGCAAAACCCCCACCCCCACCCCCAACCCCACTCCCACTCCCACTACCACCCCCACTCCCACCCCCACCCCAGCACTCTGCGACTCAGTCATTGGAACAGGATCCGCCTCTGGGGGGGGGGGTCAGCGCTCTTCTGTTGTCAGATGTGCCGCGGGGGTTGCTGTTTTTGATCAGGTGCTGTTGACAGAGCCCGCCCCTTAAAAATGGAAGGCGGCGTGAGGGAACGCCCTGGTGGGGGGGTGGGGGGGTTGCTGCCGCTTGCGGCCGCCAGTGATCACGTCTCCACAGCTCTGTCTGTCTCTGGGCTGACATTCAGGTTCGTCTCACATTCAGAGCTCAGCGCTCATTATTTCGCAGGCTCCGTTGCGGAGCCTGCCGAACGAGGAGGCGTTATCTATTTCTGGATTATTTCCCATCACCGCTGGTCCCACCCCCGATCCCTGTATTACCCATCACCCCCCATGGTTCTGTAATTCTCAGAGAGCAGGTGCTAAAAAGTTTGTATTTGGCTAAGAGAATCAGTGGGTTGCCTAAACATTACTGTTACTGTTAGTATTTGAAGTAGTGCCTCAGGTATGTGAAAGCATGAGAAGGACATTGTGCAGATTTCCAGTTAAATGTATGTGATGTGTGTGTGTGTGTGTGTGTGTATAAATTTCTATTGCATCTTTAGACTTTTAAGGTGGCCCATCATTCATTTTAAGGCTTTTTTAACCATTTAACCAGTGTAACTCTAGGATAGTGCCATATAAATACCAATCCTTATTTTTACACGGAAAAGTAGGCTTATTGCACAGAAACATAAGTTGGAGATAACTCTGAACTACAGTTGTTTGGGCGACACATAGAATGTACCATCCTACATAGCAGGATAATACAGTATGCCTGCAGCATCCCGAACTCAGTCTCTGGTGATTCGGCAGTGTTCAGCAATGCCAGCATAGTCCCCTCTGGCATCACACAGCCTTCAGCAGCCTCAGTGCAGTATGCAGTGATACAGTTAACTGTCTTCAGCTCACCTGTCAGCTATCCAGTCTGTATACAGTCTGTATGTATAATGTGCGGCAGCCCCAGCACAGTCTCTAGCGGTATGGGTGTAACAGTCTGCAGTGCTAAAATGCTCAGCCTTTGGCAACCTCTGTGTAGCCCACCATGCAGGCTTATCAGCAGTTCCTCTTCAGTTTCCAGTGGTGTGGGCACAGCTCCCTGGCATATGTTATTTAGTGTTCTGGCAGGAGGCCTACTGAAGTTTATGAATCCTGTTTCCCTCTCTGCATCAGATTGACTGTCTCTCCGCAGAAGATCTTTGGTGATGTTTTAATGATGAGCGCCAGTCCTTCTTGTTGAGCTGTTGTTAGGCTGAGGCTTCTCAGGGTTCTGCCACTCCACTTGAGGTAGGCTGGGCATCGCTCTCTCTCATCAAAAACTCATCTCGAAAGCGATCGCGAATCGGCCGCCGTGCGGAGCCGTCTGGCTGGAATCCCCTAACCGCCCAATCTCAGCGCCGCGCGTCTCGCACAGGGCGGCTGCCGAAAATGGATCAAGAGCGAAGACTGCCTGGGGCGGGAGAGGACGTGTGGACGCCTGCCTTAAAATAAACGAGCAGACACGCTCCGGCTACGTTTGCGCTAGGTGTGCTACCCGCTGCGTATAACATAGCCACAGGGGTGAGCACGTCTCCTACAGATGTGACATTGTCCAGAGCACACAGGCTCACAGGGGCCGGAACCGAGGCTAACGCGTTCGCGTTTCACCCCCATTTTGTCACCCGATTCACCATGTGGGTTCTGTGCACAAACCCAGCCCATGTCACAACAGCAATATGGAGCACAGACAGGGTTGAGATGCCGGGCATCATGTCCCAGAAGGATGTAACATCCACAGATGTCCCGTTCAACATTTGGAGCAGGGATTTGAGGTTATCCTTTTATTTTGCTTATCGCTGTGAGAAACCGCGTCGGCTAAATAAAGTAAAAGATGCAAAGCCTCAGCAAGAGTGACAGATTGGCAAATGCGGCAGTTGGCATGGCCGTAATAAATAATTCATTATAAAAAAATGCTCCCAAAAAGGTCATGATGCATATTAATAGAATTCGAGATTTGGCACGCAGGGTATGAACATAATTGACTGTTTCTGTTTTATGTCTGAAATGAAATAAGTCACGGTGGCAATCTGATTAACCTTAATAACGCGTGTGACGTTCACCTAATCAGGGACTTGTCTGGAAAGATTTTGTTTGCATCTCTCTGTAAAACTACCATTTTATGGATGGATTATCTTCAGGAAAACAAAGGGAGAAGAAGGCATTTGATGTAAAAACAGTTGATTCACCTCTTGTGTAGTTTCTTCCTGTTCTGACCAGGAATCAGAAGGTCAAACTGCGTACTTCGTTTTAGAACACTGGAGAATACTTTTTGAAAATTAAATACACTTCTGTGCTTGACAGTGTGGAAGTGGCTTAAGCAAAAAGTGTGATGTCAACTCCCTGAAAATCTACATCTGGGTTGTGCTCACTTATTGGCCAAAAAAGTAAAATGGAAAAGGTAGTTTTTAAAGTTAAGAGCTATAAGAAAGATGAGTTTCCCTTTTTTATCTCACAAAAAACTGACTGAGGATCAGGTGTTTAAAAAGAGGATCTGCTATATTTAGCCTCCTTTTTTTGCAGATAAACATCTGCTTTTGCACCTGAGTTGTGAAGCAGTTTTGAGGTAGCACCCACACAGAGCTGAAAAAATTTAACCATTTGAAGACTCTCCTCTTTCCTCCCCCTCACCCCCCGTGCCAACTGCCAGACAGCTGGTAGCAGTGAACTAATCCTTAATTGCCACTGTAATTAATATTTGAGAGCCCAGAGGCAGGCCCAGGCTTTGTCTGCACCGACCTGTGGCGGCTGATTATTGCTCACCACGGTGCCAGCTTCACCAATCCCTGTCACATTCTTCACCGCACCACTCTCCCAGAGCACCATGGGATGGAGAAATCATATCTTCAGCCCTGTGAGGGTGCGAGACAGAGAGAGAGAAAGAGACAGGCAGGCAGGCAGGCAGGCAGGCAGGCAGACAGACAGAGAAAGAGTGAAAGAGTGAAAGAGTGAGAAAAAGGAGAGACAGACAGAGAGAGAGAAAGAGACAGAGGCAGAGGCAGACAGAGTGAAAGAGAGAGAAAGAGAGGCAGAGAGAAAGAAAGAGAGAGAGAGAGAGAGAGAGAGAGAGAGAGAGAAACTCTGTCTAGTCAGTTCCTCAGTGATGTCATAGCAACAGCAAATGCCCACTTCTCAGGAAAAATGGCCACTGTCATTTTTCTATACAGGGATATTTTTTCCCACAGCAATGAAAGTAGCATCCTCAAAGTAACAAAGGGCTGTCTCGACCGGGAATTTGTAGCCATCGTCTTCTTGTTTAGAGTCTAGTGCTGTAATCATCATCTAATTCTGTAATCATTATGTAATCATTGTCATCACTGCATCAGAAGTCGTGAGGAGAAAGATTTTTTTTCCACAACCGGCTATGCAAAAAATCGATGTGCTATTTTTTGTGTTTCTGTGCAGTTTCCATTGAAGCATTATCATATACTCAAGGCAGTCCATTTGAGATAGTTAATGTAAAAAGCCTGTTTAATTTCACTATTTTCACCAGAAAAAAATGAAAAAGTGGCGACTGACGCACTACAGCTAGAATTAGCCTTTATTAAGGTCATAATTTCCTGATTTTTGTTTTTGCAGTGGTTTAATAGAGCAATTGAGACAACCACCTCAAGGTAACAGCAGGACTGTTTTGCCTTGGACATTTACCCATGATCCTCCTGTTCAGAGTCCAGTGTCCTGACCGCTCTACATCATATTGCAGTTCAGGAGAAATGGTTCTGTTGTGCTAATGTACACGCGCTTGCCCTGAAAGATTTCCCCGATTTTCTGTTTCCACGGCCCTGATTGACCATATGTGCAGTGCAAGAGAGGTCATTTTTGTGCATCCCCATTTCTGATACAAATGTCTGCAGCAGAGTTAAGTGTTCATGAAATGCAAATCTGTTCCCCTAATATGCTCTGCAGATTCGCGATCCCGGGACAGCTGCCTCTGTGTCATAGATCCACCTCTCTCTCTTACTCCATATGCGAGCCAAAGAACTACTGTGTGCAGCGGTACTGGACCTGATTAATCTGCCTGGAGAAAGTCTTGAAATTGTCCTGGTCTTCTTTTTTTTTTTTTGCTGGAACATTGAAAAAGAACATACTCTCTGCTGACTTTTCAGAGGCTCATTTGAAGGTGAAACGACTTGACAGGGTTTCATTTGTTGGAACCGAAGTCCTCTTTCATGTTATTGACTTCTCATTGAATCATTTGCCCCGTCCCTGCCATTGCTTTCTTCTGAAATTCACTCAGTGCTGCACTGAGTCATTGTTCCTGAACCATACCCCCCCCCCCCCACCCCCCCACCCAACCCCCCCACCCAACCCCCCCATAAAGACAGGCTGAAACAGGGTGAGGAACACTGTGTGGGTGGGGCGGGGTGTGTGATAGAAACGGGAGTGGGAGGAGACAGGTGGACCACATGCAGGGCCCGTATACAGCAAGCATCCAGCAAGCATCCATTAGTGTGATATCCTGTTGATTCTTGTATTGTATCTGTGCATCTTCCCCTGGTAAACCACATTGCATCTCGTTCGGTTTGATAGAGCCCAGATGGTGCAAGCTGGTGTCCTTGTAGCTGTTTTGCCTGAATGAGTTGATTTATGCCCCTGTTGAGCGCTTTGTCGTTTTCTCCCTGCTCAGCCTCTGCTTGTCCTCAGATTCTCTAATGAATTCATTTCATCCCCCAGAACAGACCCAATCTCCCACCCCCAGTATGTGTCAGAGACAGGAAGGCTGGGGAAGCAGGTGCTGAATGCTGAGATGAGCATGGCTTCCAGTTGCCTTCCAATAGCCCAGCGCAATGCATGCTGGGGGTTGGGCAGGGGGCCTTCCCCACCTCTGAGTTATCCATAGATGTCCACTTAAATGGCAGAAAATGGATAAGGAGCCTCCGGTTTCTGCCATCATCATTAATGCTGTGGTTATTTGCATCGGGAGAGCTCTGCCTGCAAAACCCTGTTTAATGTTTATTTGGAAGTCGCTCTGGGTAAGAGCGTCTGCTAAATGATGCAATGTAATGGGTTCTTGGTAAATCTGTATGTTGCGCCATAATTAATGTGAATTTAATGGTGGTTTGAAACATGCATAGCCTCAGCATTTAAGACCAGATCAATAGGAATGCATCCAGTACAGCGCTCAGGCATGATTCTGTGGAAATAATGTACTTTTTTTTTTTCGCCTGGATTTTCTCCATTTCATTATCACTTTCACCCTCTCACCAAGGAAGATTTCTGATATGCTGCTGCTAGGCAGGATTATGAAACAACGTTCTCGCCTAACGAACGAGCACTTTGTCATTCTTTACAGTGGGAGGGAGTGATGCACTACAAGATATCGATTCGGCTCCCTAAAGCGCATACATGCCTGAAGCTTTTTACCAAAGGTGTTTTGCATATGTAAAAGGAAAAAAAACCCACCTTTGTGCGATTTAACACTGAATCTATTATAAATTCATTTGAATTCATACGTTCAGACTGCAGGCTTTGAAGCCGTGGCCCCAGATAGAGACTCTGGGCAGGGTCCCAGATGAGCGTTGGAATGGTCTTTAAAAGGCTGCGTGCCTTAGCGTGATCAATACCTGACACCCACCCCAGTAAAGGACTGAGCAAACCCACTGCAGCTCCGCACCCACTTCAGGTCTGACGAAGCACCCTCCACCTCCCAGCTCCCACCTCTCAGCTTCCGGTATGCTGCCGTGGCAACCGTGAAGCTGCATTCACATTCAGAGCAGAATCTTCTAATCAGACGCCTCTCGTGTAATGAAATTAAAAACCCATGACTAAGTGTTTTCCCTTTCGGCTCATTAATATACTTTTTGTGCGCGTGTTTGATTTGCTGAGGGCATGTCTGTATGACGCGTTGTAGAATTGGATTTTGATGTGTCCTCAGGGTGTGTTGGGTTAGAGAGGTGCGGTTTTTTGGCACAGCAGAATGTAAGGAGGGGTCAGACGTGCTCATGTTCCACACACAGGTGGTACGAAGTGTGACATGACACCCCACTGGCTTCTGGAGCTTGGCCCAGGGACGGTGTTCTCCTTGGGTACGTAGCATCCCTAAATGCCATCTTGACAGTATTGCATTGATCAGTGCGCTTTGAGGTTCGTTCTTTGTGTGAACGCTCCTGTTAATGTACTGTTGTCAGAATCAGGTGGGCATAGTGTGCCGTGACATCATCAGCACCATCTCCTCTAGATTGGCTCCAGCAGTCCACGTCACAATGGACAGCCATGCTGAGGTAGTTGATTAGGTAATGTTAGAGTGGCTGGTTGTATAATTTGACAAATGTCTGTCTTTAAAGAGGACGGACTGGGGCTTCGGGGTCAGCGGGGGCACTGTGGGAGAACAGGGTGCGAGAGGGGAGGCTGTACCGAAGCCCTCAGAGTGCACGCACGCTCGGCCGTCATGCGTGAAAACCTCGGCTGTCAGTCCCGTGAAGCCACTGGGAGCTGACGACTTATTTGTCCGAGGCCGCCCCGCGTAGAGGCTCGCAGGGAGACAAACAGGGCAGACAATCCCCCCCCCCCCCAAAAAAAAAAAAAAAAAAAAAACACGAGGAAAGGCAAAGTCAGGGAGCCATTGCATGGGAGAGAATGCGCCGGGCGGGGCGGCATCTCCGCACACAGGCGGCGGTATAAAAAGCCAGGGCTGCCGTAAATAGAAAGAGCACGCGGGCGGGGAGAGAGGGATGCTGGGGACTTGTGCCTTTGTGCCTCGTTTTTGGGAAAAAAAACGTGGCAGCACACGCATCCTAACGAGATGCACGGTGCTCAGGGAGAACGAGAGCGGCGGGCACCGGCAGGATCTGCGAGGTGTTAGAGAGGATTATGTTTTTCAGGAGAGCGCGGCGTTGCTTTGTGCCGTCCTCCGGCGGCGCCGAAAGCGCTAATCGTAAATTGGAGGCGGCGTGCTCCTGGGCTCCGCGCTCTCCCAGCTCTTTAGATCAGCATTATGATTCCCCATTTATGGGCCACTGTGTTCCGCGGCCTTTTGTCTCGCCCGTCAGCAAAACAGCCGGTTCTGGCTGTCGCACCTTTAGCCTCTGCGAGCTCATCGGCTCCTCTCTCCCATCTCCCCCTCGAAGGTCTGCTCTGATCCCTTTGTTGGGCAAACAAAGACAGAAATCTGGCGGTTAGGTTTTTGGAACCGGGCTTTTGCTCGGTTAAGTCAATTGCGGCTCGTGGAACGGGGGCCCCGGTGAGCGCCAGCACGGTAACGAGCCTCTGTGATGTGGTGGCAGGGGCCCTGCACAGAAGCTCTTCCTGTTCTGTTTGCAAACCGAGTCTCTGCCGCGGTATGTGTGAAGGAGAATGGTGGCTGTTGTTGAGTCATGGGGCTTTGCAGCGGCAGGCGAAACGTGTGAAGGGGGATGTCACCACGGAAATGTGAGATGATGTGAGCTTCGCAGGCAGGGGGTTTGCCGTTAAAGTGCCCGTGTTGCCGTTTGAATCCAACACGCAGCACTGATGCGCACCTGCAGTTTGGTCTGTAATCACGCATGCTGGTTTCCCCATATTAAAATCACATGCTAAACCATCGTCAGATACTATACGACACTGAGATGCTGACCATGTTTGCATCATGTCTGATTTAGACAATTTGAGTTTGGCAGGTGACGGAGAGGGGGCGGCAGTGTAGCATAGTGGCAAGGCACAGGACCTGCAGCCGAAAGGTTGCTGGTTTGATTCCCTGCTGGGGCACTGCTGTTGTACCCTTGGGCGCGGTACTGAACCCAGTATTGCTGTTAAATGGGTAACATGTTAAGAAATGTAGCCTATGGATAAGAGCATCTGCAAAATGCCAATAACATAATGTAAAGAAGGATTGGCAGTTACACTTCTCCCCTGAAACAAATCAAGTCCCAGCCCATATAAAATGGGTACATTTCTTAATTTCTAATGTATGCAGTTATGAATTCACAATTTCACTTGTGGGAAGGGGGACTTGACATGTTTAATAAACCAGAGGAAATGATCTGGGCGTGAGGATGCTAGATATTTGATTAAAATAGTCACAAAAGCCGGCACTGTGACAAGAGATCTTTGCACAGCGCAAGACCCCCTTTGGTGTGAATGGGATGCGGGAGGAACAGAGACAAGTTGTCTCTGTGACAGACCGTGTTGCCGAGAAGGCATCTCAAAAGCAAACGCAAACAACATATTTAATATTCCCCTAACTGGAGCGCTCACTTGTACATAATTATTCACCACAAGTCACTGCAGAGCAAGTGAGAGGTGATTTTTTTTTTTTGTCAGCTCTGGAAGCATATCTCTCTTTGATGTGCTGACAGGAAGTTCAGCGGCAGCTCTCCTTAGCTTTTTTTTTTTTTTTTTTGCAAGCGGTGCTCTACATTTGTGGTCCGCAGAGAGTTCTCCTTTCCGTTCCTGTGCCCGGAACACCAAGGCAGAATCTGTTCTGGTGTCTGTCCTGGAAAGCTAGCACAGGATGCTTTTCATGGAAGCGATGACATTTCTCTCTGTGCTAGTCTCTGGGCTTGCACATTAGAAAAAAAACAGAACTGGGGTCCATCTCCCTTGTATTGTTTGCGATGTGGCAGCTGGGATGCTGGGAAGGCCTAAAGCAACGTGTTTAAGACATTTGGCAGGGCCAAGTGGAAATTTCTGCAGGGCAAGCCCACCCAGGCACCAATGTAGAACCAGGCTTGACTTCAGACACACCAACATCAATGCACATTGCTGGGTCTCTATGTGTTATTGAAGAGGTTGTTTCATACTCGCATCTTAATTGCTACCTTAGTGGTAAACTCAAGACATACCTGTCTGTGGAGGGTTGGCTTTGTTTCAGTTTTGGCTTTCATCTGTGGTGTTGCTGGCTTGTTGAGGCCACAGGGGCTTTAGCTGGACGGATGTTAAGTTTCTCTGACGGCTTTTACTAGCCTGTTATCCAGGATAAAGCCCCTTCCCCATGTGCGGCTGGGGGCCTGTTTCCACACCCGTGCGGCTCTTCCATCTCTGGTTTTTACCTCGATATCCATGGCTCCATGACTGTGCCACAGGAGTCTTGGTGTCCCTGGTCCCTCCTTTGCTGTATATCATTACATTACATTACTGTCATTTAGCGCATGCTTTTTGTGCTGACTTCCAATTTTATCCATTTATACAGCTGGATTTTTACCGAGGCAATTGTAGGTTGCCCTTGCCCAAGGGCACAACAGCAGTACCTCAGTGGGGAATCGAACCAGCCACCTTTCGGTTACAAGCCCTGCGCCTTACCACTGCACCACACTGCTATCACCGTCCCACATCACCAGGCCTCTCTGAGAATCTGCATCCCCGGGACGTCAGACCGGCACTGCAGCCTCGTACATCCCCAGCACAATGAAGCGGCACTTTTCATTACCATGTTACAGTTGCTTTGCTGCCCGTACGGAAGCCTATTTGTATTTCTCCCGGAGCCGGCATAATGCAGCGCACACCGGCTCATCGGGGAGCGGCCTTAAACACACAATTTGCCGACGTTAATTTGCGTGGCGCAATCTAAAGGGCCATGCTGAAGAATCTTTTTCACACGCGTCGCTGGTGAGAAACGAGAAGCGAGTAAAACTCAGGAGGAAAAAAATATGCTTTGTAGCCGATTATTTCACTGTGTACGTTTTTTGTTAGTTCGACCTGAAAATATCTAGCAGGGGTAGTAATATTATTGAGGATGGTAGCTATCACCGTTGTAGACACCATTTTAAGTAAAAGATGTATTAATATGCATTATGATATTTACAGTGGGACTCTGTTGTTTCTCTTAAATATTAAGTTTGTTTGCAGGTTTCTACCCTGTTCTGTTTATAAATCTTGAATGCAGTGTTGAGTTAACTTTAAAACAAATTTTACATTTCAAAAACCTACATGTATTATTCAACCTAATAATTCATTCCAGCAATTTATAATTGTTAGGAAATGACTGAGTAGCTTGGGTGAGCTCTTGTTGTTGGGAGGATTACAGTCACTTTAAGTTTGTACAGCCTGCTACAGCACTGTGTGTAATGCATCCATTCGGTGTTTCACCCAGAGACACTGTCTTGAAATGTCTGCTGCGGAGGTGCTGGTTGATTGTGCATATGACAGGTGCTCCTTAGAGCAACTTGCTGTGGAATACCTGCCCACACTATATGAATGACACTCAATTGACACTAACTGGCTGAGATTCTCTTCTTGAAGCTTCTGAGCTTCTCAGAGTGAGAGTGATAGTGCTGCATTGGATAAAAAAACAAACCCACCTTCTTGATTTACATTTTTTTGTACATTTTCTTTTTTAACTATGAGTCTGTTGCCAGAGCAGTTGGACTTATTTCCTAGGTGGGCCGCCTTGGCGCAGTTGGTGTGTGGGGAAACCACTGAATTTGTTTACCAAATCATGTAGTCGTCCCAGGGCACACCACCGTCTCTTTTTTTAAAGTGCCCAACTGGCCTACACTGCCCTCGATGAACCCAAAATTCTGGAGGGGTGGCAGCCTTCAAGGAGGGCGTTTTAAACATTATGTCAGCCCCTGAGAGCCCCTCCTTATAGTGCCAGTACCAAGGTAGGAGACAGGCGAGTGAAATTGTGTGTTATATCCTGGCAACATGCTGAGTCCTTGTGGTTTTTGCAGATTAAAGCAGTGTGGAGAAACTGCACTGCGGTCAGCCAGTTACTGTTAAGAGCGCCATCAATAATACTGAATTTTGGTAGCGAGGGGGCCGAGTTTTTCCGACCACAGCAAATGCACCGTGGATAAAGGTCTATTCCCCTCAAGCTCCACAGCGATTTACTTTTAATTGGTCATTTGCAGACGCAAAGTGAAACCTGTATGAGAAGGCCGGGAAGGCACTGGGCTGCGGTGTGAAGTAAGGGTTCGTGAATTGGCCTTGGGACCAGAGATTTGCAGATTTTCGGTGGGTCACCACTGTTGCGCAAGGTGCTGAACCTGAATATCTCCAGTCATCATTCGTCTGCACAAGTGAACGATTTTCTAAAACCAAAGCTTTGGAAGTGGACCTGAATGTGGGCATCTGCAGAGTGAATCGTGCCCTACATGTGATACACTCTTGCAGTCTGCAGTCTCACATAAGACGTTCAAGCCTTTTATCTCCAGGCTGGTCGGGTCCCCGAACCTTCAGAGGGCTTTGTGAAGCCCTTCCACGGCCACGGCCACACGTTGCATCGTCGTGTGATTACCGCCCTGGTGAATAAGGAGGGAGAGCACTTTCTCCGCCCTTCTTGACAGGAATAAAAGACGCTGACACGGCTTGCCGGCTTGGATTTGTCCATCCGACGTGAGACTGGGAGTGGGGCTCGGTAGCATGGCTTACGGAAGAGTGGTTTTGCCAGCTTCTATAGAAGTCCGCACTGCCTCGGGGGTGGAACACAGTGCCACTCGGGAGAGTCCACATCCTGCTGGTATTGTTCCAAAATAGCTCTACATGGGTGTAATGCCTCTTCCTGCACTGGTGCGATCTTTGTGAAAGAGCGTTTAGCCAGCGGCAGGGTGGATGCGTCTGGTCATCTCCTCAAGGGCAGACGACACCAGATCACGTCCTGGTCACGTGATCGCGGTGGCACCCGCGCTCACGTCTGGGGATTGTAGCTTTAAAGGGTTAAGATGTCCCTGCTGTAGCCACGGCGATAAACGTTGAGCATCGCTCCATGCCGTCATCCCCAGGATGGCACAATGAAGTTTTGTTGTCCACTGTGCACACAGTGGGCCCTCACAGGATCGACTAGAATGATGCATTGTTACGGCACCAGCCATTCTCCTGGGGTGGGGGTAGGGGTGGGTGGGTGCAAGGGGGATCCTGGAGGGGTTGTTAGTTTCCTTTTCAGTGGGGCCTGACCCCGTCCGCTGTGACAGCTCTGGGACTGGCGCTTGGTCCGGTTCAGGGTGAGACTGACTCTAATGGGAGCGGTGAACTTAAAGGTCACTGCTGTCTCTCTGTCAGCTGAGACAGGAGACGTTATTTACTGCAGGTAATCTGTGAGTTAGGCTTTGACAGCATCAACCTGCAAACCCATACGGTTGTTTTCATGCTGTTTGGATGTGTCAAGCTAACATAATGTTCATACTGCTCGTGACATTTTGCAGTTTGTGCTGTTGTCTGATCTTCCGCTTTGTAAATGATGTTTGACACAGGAATAGCAGAATGCTGTAATAGCTACTGGTGCTCTGCCGTGTTGAGGAGTTTGTTTTGCAGCAGGTTGGAAGACGGAGCTGTAATATGTCATTAGGTGAGATTTTGAACGTTTCTGTGGAAATTCTGAGGTCTTTGTTTTCAGGCTGACAGCTGATAGGATTCCCCTAATGGCTCGAGAGGCACTCTCACAGGATTAAAAACATGTTGCCGACTAATATTCTACTGACACAGACCATGAGGAAAATGTCATTCCAGTATTCATTATAGCTCTCGATATTACAAACCACTGCCCATCACATCAAGGAGTTAACCTTTGACCTACCTCCCAGTGGCCAAGTGATGGAGCCAAGGTTGATGGGCAGTTCTCAAACCAGGGCTGTATTAAGGAGCCTTTTTCCCCACTGATCCACTGATTAAAATTAGAAATGATTAGATTAGAAATGATGAACCTGCTACTGATGGTGGCTTTGTCCTTTTGTCATGAATTATAAGAATGATGACCCGGTTGTGCTTCAGTTCTGTTTCCATTTGCATGCATCTTCCACACCTCCCTTGCAGCCGAGATTGGGTTTTTCTGATAATCGTTATTTCCCAAACTTAATGAAAGAAACAGATGCCGAAATTGCAAGCAATTAGACCACAGCACCCCCTTACCTTTTCAATTATTGACGGTGACATAAAAGAAAAGATAATTGCAGTGAAATGTAGCATAACTAAGTAAGGAGCTCTTTTCATCTTTTGGTTTTATAGCTTTTCCTCCAAATATTAATTTTCCCCTCTGAGCGCACAGCGGAGTAGCTGTGGAGGATGAAAGGCAGAGAGATCCTCTCCCGAGGTCTGAAGATGGAAAGAATGAGGAAAACAGTACCTGTACCTGTGGAAGGGGCCACACACACACACACACACACACACACACACACACACACACACACACACACACACACACATATATACACACACACACACACACACACACACACATACACACACACACACACACACACACATATACACACATATACATGCATAGCCTGAATTTCCAAGGTACACCTGATTCTGGACTTACTGCAGTGGCATCAGAGGTTTAGGTGTCCCTCACTCTGCCCAGCATGCCAGTTATTGATACAGGGCAACAGCAGAGTTGTACTATCAAGAGTTGTACTATCAAGAGCTATCAGAGTTGTAATATCAGCAAATTACAATTTTTTTGTAGATTATTTACATGAATATCTTTGTAGAAGTCAGCTTGGAAACTAATCAAGGACGGAAAACCAAGGGTTTGAATGATTTCGCTGTAGTTTGTGTACATTAATACTTATCAATTTTAGATGGGTGATAAAAAACAGCTCTGCGAGATGTTAATAAGGGCAGCAACCTGTTTCTCCCAACACAAACAGGAACTTTGACCAGCCATTTTTCTCAGTGCAGTATTTCCTGCTGTAATGAAATTAGCCATTTCATATTATAGACATTGCTTTGCTGCAGTTTATTTATGGGAGTCATGATTTGAAAGAAAACGTCACGATCTGTCATTCCATAATGGCGCAATAAACACACCTCCTGCCACTCAGACGTCACCCGGCGCGATGCTGAGGAGTGGGCTGGGAGATTACGGCAGCCCTTTTAATTACCCGGTCATGGGAGCGAGACCACATCACGCCCATCCGAGCCTCATTGCATTGGTTTTCTATATTGTGAAGGACAGACTGCAAAATCTGTCTCCTTACCTACAAAGCACTCCATAATGTGCCCCCCCCCTGCGCCAGTGACCTCCTGTAGCTCCACACTCTCTCACTCTACCTTTACTCATTAGACAGCAGCCTCCACAGCATACCTAAAACCAAACTCTGTGAAGGAATGGGTTATATCCACCATGGTGCCTCTTCTCACAGACACTCCACCACCATTACCATATGCTACCTGTATATAGACTATTTCCTGCCTAGCCTAGTTTGCTGTCCTTCTGAGTTATTTTAAGCATTAATATTTCCTTATTATTATCTTTATTCATCTTCATTACTGTTTATCTTTACAAATGTTGAGTTTTCCCTGATGTGGATGTTTTGTTTTTTCTTTGTACTATTATTGTACTGTTACTTTTTAAGTGTAACTCTATATTGCTTTTGGGTTTTGTAATGGAAGGTGCCTTGAGAATATGTTGCAAATAAAATGTAGTGCTATTTTCTGGTCTCTGTCTGGGTAATGGTATACCTGGAGTAAATTATCTGGGCTGATGGAAATGCCCGAATTCATCATATTTAGATAATATTTCACCACTTCTGAGATGCCAGTTACCACAGGTGAACTAGAGATGTATGAATCTCATAAAAAGTGCTTTGCCCCAGGCAGTGGTTTGCCAACAAAATGGTAAAATAAAAAATGTAAGTAATAATAAAAACACACAGTACCTCGAACATAAAGGAAAGGCTTTTAGTTTGTGGTTTTGCTGTCCGCAGGAAAACAAAGTTCACTGAGACACATAAGCTCCTATTGTTTGTATATTAAACATCTGATCATACACATTCCTGGGAGGAATTTCAGGAACTCTGACAAATTGGAACTGCAAATTAGAAGTAAATACCTTCACATAACAGGAACACTGAGAATCTGACGCTTGCCCGTGTACTACACAGTGTGAAAAGGAGACATTTGCTGGCATTTTTTATAGAGCAAAGCTGCTTACTGTATGTAATCATATGCACATTTCAATGGAGGTGCTTGATGGGGGAAACTCAGCTGCAAAGAAAGGTGAGGGAAAACTGAAAGGCATTGAAATTTGCTCTAAACTGCTCATCTGTTATTAACCAGGTCACTTGGAACCCATGTTGCAGTGTAGCATTTGTATGACTATTCATTTGCATACAATCAAAAGCAATCACAGTTTCACTCAAAATAATGGATGCAAAGGCTGTATTTTATTTATAACTGCTGTGTTCTATCAAGCCAGGATAAATTCCAATGCATTCTTTTATGGAGAACGCAAGAGTCTGCGTATTAAATGTCTTCTTTTTCCAAGGCGATACATAACGCAAGGTATGTTGACCAATTCTGATTCTGTTTTGTTGTGGCTGAGGGGTATTCATGCAGATGTAATTACCACCGTCTATTACAGAGCAGATAAAAAAAGATCTGAGGGAAGGAGGAACAGCATTGCGGGGAGGCTGTAGTGTCGAGCACCGTACAGCAGCTGAAATATGACTAATTCTCTGCCGCTGTGCCAAGCTGGTGCGTCCTCACACAAACACGCAGAGCCGCCACTGAGAGAGCGGGGGACTGAGTCAAGGCCAGAACCGTGTTGGTTTTTGTGCTGCGAAGACAATATGAAAAGGGCTGTATCTTCAAGGACTTATGTCCTCTTTCTATGCCTTATTGGGTGTCATCAACAGTGCCCACTGCCCGCCAACCATGGCCCTGCAACCTCACTCCTCACTGCAGGAAACTCAGGAGTTCACATTGACTTCTTGTCTTCTCGTACGTTTGACTGTTTCTGATGTCATGGTTATTGAACTGTACTGCATTCAGTTCGAACTGGATTCGAAGCAGATTCATATCCCGGGAGAGTCACTGCTGCCTGCATGAGCAGGTCGCTTAACCTCAGTAGCTTAAGCAAATGCACAGCCGTATGAGTGGATGAAAACGTAAGCTCTGCAGGTCATAAAGGCATCTACTAAACAAACAAATCACTGAACCGAATCAGTGATTAGCATTTGTGTAATATTTGCTCTGGCATCAGCTAGAGGATGGATATTCCAAGGACCCGCATGGTAGTCTGGAGGCGTATTATATGTTAAAAAATGGAGGGAAGGAGTCACAAGGTGGGCTCATATACATAGACACTAAAATTGCTTTAACAATGTTTGCTTTTGAGCCTATTACCATTAAACCTTAGCTTGATATACTTGAGAAAGGTCAAACAAATCATTATATAACTTTATATTGCAATGCTGCATTAATGAAGTGTTTTGGACATCACTATAGGATTTGTTGAATAGGCTGTTTTATAAATATGAGTGGGAAGTTTTCTCATGTTTCTCTTAACTTATCATACATGTGTCTGTTCCTCCTATCAAGTCCTGTATTTTACATCATTGTGATTGTATCAATCACAATGATTTCTTGTGGTAATTCTAGTCAGGTGTTCTGTACAATGTTGTTAGAATCCAGATAACCCCAAAGTAGGCAGAGAGTCCAAAGTAGCCCCAGAATGTGAAATGTGCAGGAGAATTATACATAAAGATAAAACTGGA
Source organism: Megalops cyprinoides (assembly GCF_013368585.1). Taxonomy (NCBI): domain Eukaryota; kingdom Metazoa; phylum Chordata; class Actinopteri; order Elopiformes; family Megalopidae; genus Megalops; species Megalops cyprinoides. The sequence goes on along the minus strand of NC_050589.1, from coordinate 4,911,604 downwards.
GGCAAGCTGTATTGGCACAGAGGAGACATTTTTGCCTCCATCTGCCCAGACCTGCTTCAAGTGTAACCTGCTTCACCATGAAAGATGCATTACAATGTCCGATCTGCACTGAATAACATGCCATTTGAAATAAAAATCCCCTTTTAATATTTGCCCAGGAACTAAAATCAACTGCACCAAGTTAAAAAGCAATGAGAATGACATAAACATGTACAAATAATAATGAACAACATGAATATAAGCTACAAAGTGACAGTGTATTGTCTTTATGTTTCTGTGTAATAACTCCATTATATTTCATTACCACAGTCATTCCCCTAATGTCTTTTGACATTAAGACCAAATGAGATTAAATGTATAACAAGACACTGTACTGTATATGTCTGTCTCCATGGCAGTTAATAATTTGCTTTGATTGAATGGTTGGCTCCTTTAGCATCTTTATGGAGATTAGGAACATGGGTTTTCACAAAACGACAATTCATTCTTCTTGTACAACACAAAAAAATGCAGAGATCACTTTGTTACTTGAAGAACTGTACCATGCTGCAGTCTCAATGTAAATCTGTGTTTGCGTCAAATCCGTTTTTTTTCTCCTACCCCTTCAAGGGTAACGTTAGTTGCTGTTCACATATGCAAGAATTCAAAGATGGGAAACAAACTAAAATCTGAAGCAAATGTACACACCTGAACCTAACCTTAATCAGTGTGTGACATTATTTCTGTACTGTGAGAGAATATTTCTTTGTGTTGTGTCTTATGAAACATCTCTCTCAATGGGCTTAATTCAGCAATTGTTACCGGCTTTTATGTAACTTTATTTAATTACATGTAATTACCTTTGAGGGCGTTAAAACACCGCAGGACTGCCACGAAGACGCTTTGAAAAGCAGTCCTGTGACTTAATTTATTCTTGTATCCTTTGCATTACAAAAGATATCAAAGGAATCACTTTGGAAATATGTGACAATGATGAGCATTAAGGCGCCGAGTCGCTTTGACACAGAATTTAAAGGGAATGTGAACCAATTACTGGCTGTATGAGACTGCCTGCAGCTTGCATGAGCTTCCTCACATCCCCCTGTCCTCTGGGTCCTGTAACCGCTGCCAGGGTTTGAGGCTTGAGGCCTGGCGGGAGTATTGCATCTGGATCCCAGTGATTGGGGGATTGAGGTCTCATGAGACCAAGAATGGGCGGAGCCAGTATGTATGACTCTGTGTGGCTCTTTGATTTTTACCAATCGTGGGATGTTGTGGTGCAAAGCAGCGTCCGGTTATTGAAATAAATTGATTGACTGTGAATGGTAGCTCCACCTGTCATTAAATCCAAACATACAGTAGGTTTATCTTTGTACATTGTTGTGCATAGGGGCCGTAAGGTCTTACAGTTGAATTCTCAATCAGTACTTTTATTTAGCAATTTTCAATGTCAAGTGTTCGACCCCTTGAATGCGAAGTGTAGATGTTTCCATCTGCATAAATGTATATTTATGAAATCTTTCCCATATTGCAATAATAAATGAATATTTATGTAACAATTTATGTAATATCCGTTGTGCTGTTTAGCCTACTGCTCTTGTATCATTCATTGTCTCTCTTTAAGGCTCTCTGTCTCTGCGGGGTGAGACCCAATACAAACTTGCCATGTACCATTTGTTCGAGCAGCACTCAGCCTAACTCAAGGTCACATCTGAGGACTGTCTTCACAGCCCACGTGTTGCATCAGTCTTATCAAAGTTAAACGTCTGAGGCCAGAGCGTGGAAGGCTGGCAGCGCTGTGTCTCGGCTGTGGTGATGGGGGCTGTGACGGGCAAATGAAAGGGTACCGAATGTTCTCTGCCTCTGTCGCTCCGTCTTGTCCTCTCTCGGGACAGGCCTCTGCAGGGAGTCTGGCTAACGCTGTTGTCATCACGACCAATCTCAGGGAAGCCTCTTATCGCCATGGCGAAAGGGCCCATCTTCCATCTCACCGGTGTGTTATTATTGGGTCTAGCACCGGCTTTGCTGCTCCCTGCAAGAAACAAATCTCCAGGTCTCTGAAAAAAAAAAACTGTAAACCACAAGCCTCCAAAGTTACTGAAATGGACATTGTAATAATGACATATTGTGATATTTCACCATATAGTGATGTTTACTAATAACAGTAATGCAGATTTCAGCTGCTTCAACTGCAAGCAACCACAGTGCTACTTTTTTGGAGTTTTAACAGTTAAATAGTTATGTCATGTGCATTTCAGACTGATCCTTTTGGAGCCCGTAGTTGAATCATTTTTCAGGCCAGTCGGAAGGTTTGCCACTTATTACTAATACAGAGAACAGTAGATGAGGAGTCACCTCATTTTGCATGTAGTCTAAAGAACAGGGGTTCCAAGACTTGTTAAAGCTAACTGAACAACATTCATCACAACCACAACGTATTGCACCCTCTCAAGTCTCACAAACATGGTCGTTTTTTCCTGAATGCACTAAGAGGCAGTGCCTAAAGAGAGATGCTCTTTCAAGTATGTTCATTCATTATGTCTTTTTTTTTTTTTTTTTTTTGAAAACTCAAGGAAACACTGAGAACATCAAAAGGACCGATTAAGATATCTTGCATCTCCAGCGTTACTCAGACCTCATGCATAAACACGCACCCCGTAGCTGCACGCTTAAAAAGGCACTACCAGGTTGTGGTAAACAAATGCAATGGAAAACATCCTGAGCCAGCGTTTAGAAAAAAATGAGCCGTATTAATCCATTTCTGAATATGAATAAAAATTGCATTTATGCAGTGGCTTGCAGGAAGAATCTAATTGGCTTGAATTATTTCTGAGGCAAATCCATTAAACTCTTACTCACACGCTTAAGTAATAGCTGATTGGAAATGAAGGTGCTAACAGGCAGAACTGTGAGCACCTGCATCGGCCTGATGAGGTCTGGGCTAGGAGACCATCAATGTGCTTCTCTTTCACGCCTCAGTTCAGAGCCTGCGTTTCAAGGACTCGCTGATCTTTATATGATCTGGATGGGCTGATAAGCATGGACGCTGATTTGATTGATGCGTCCACATAGTATAACAATCAATGGATCAGCACAGCATCTGCTGAAAATGCATGATGAAGTGCATTTCAAATGGGCCCCGCTGAATTGTAGGTTCAGGTTGGTGTGTTATTTTTGCACTGTCCAGAGCAGCACACACACACTCAGCTTCAGGCCCGACCGGAGGGAGGGAGGGAGGGAGGGAGGAGGAGGAGAAATGCACAGTCTGTATTTTAGCTCTGCTCCCTCTTACCTCCCCCCCCCCCCCCCCCCCCCGGGCCTGCTGATTCATGGTCGTCCCAGAGCTGGAAGCGGATGCATTTGTCTAATTGGTGGAGCCCCCTTTCCTCTCATTTCGGCTCGTCAGGGGTCATTTTAGCAGTTCTGTCCACTTGAAAAGGCCGCGGGTATTTACACAGATGCGTCTTCGAAGTTGACGTTGTGTAGGCAGATATGTCTTATTCCAGAAACCTGTGGTAGGAATTGGCTTGGAGTGGCAAAAGTGTTTGGCAAGGATGTGTAGACAAAGGTGTTTGTATGTGTCAATGGTGGGGACGATAATGTCAGACAAGCGCTGTTATTTGTATTGCATTAACTGCTGGGTCACTTTACATCTCCAACTCAAATAACCATGAATCAGAGCCCCGTGTGGTGTTAGCGTTGAGAGAAATGAGAGGTGTTTATTTAGCATAATAGCTACTGAACACCTGCTGTTAAAGTCATGTCTGCATGGGGTACATGGTCACCCTTCCTGCAAACTTTGACCTGCTCATTAGAAACAAATTGTTCCCCTTGCACTGATAGCAAGCACCCTGTAGCTGTACTCCAGGCTGTGTCTGACAGCTGAAAGCCCCACAGCCATGTGAGAAATGAGTAATGAGCTTTTGGATGACTCCGGTTTTAAAGGACACTTATCAGAACCTGTGCAATCCTCTGCTAAAGAAACAAATAGTGTCAGTTTTTCATAGAAGATGAACTATGTCTTCGGTGATTTACATACATATTTACATGCTAAGAAAGTTGACTAAGTGTGTTTGTGTGTGTGTGTGTGTGTGTGTGTGAGAGAGAGAGAGAGAGAATTATATCACTTTAGTAAGAAATACAAAAATGACAGGTTGGCATGAGAACTAAAAATATATATTTTTTGCCAAAGCCCCATGCATGCTAGTCTCCTGCGTAAAATATGTATCACTCAGTGGATAATTCGGCTGACGCCCTCGTCGTCATGATGCAGATTTGAAGGGGCAGCCGCATGCAGGAGAGCATTGCAGACGAGTTGTAATTTAAAGTGCTGGCTGGCCTTGATCATAAATTCATGGCAGCAGTTTGTTTTAGAAAGCATCAGAGGATTTCAGAATGAGGTTATCTCAGTCTGATTATTACTCACGATTCTGTTTGACACTGACTTATTTGACTGAAATATCGCAAGCCAAATTGCCCCCCCCCCCCCACACCCCCCCCAGCTTGTACTTATTATTATTGTATTTATTATAGGAATGAGTCTTAAATGTTTGCCTTTGTGTGTTTTTTTTAGAAGACTCTTTTCTTTCAGCAGTGGCTTGTTACCGCTCCTGTTCAGTAAACACTAACAGAAAGGGAATGTAAATTCTGATTGTCTCTGATGTTCTGACTCATCAGACGTGAATTTGATAGTATTTACCTATTCAAGCTACACTGATGGCTTAATCAACGTCATTAATATATTTGAATTGAAGTGTAACCATAATTCAGGACAAAATAAAAACAGTTAGTCTTTTTATTCTGTTAATTTGTACAGTCGAATGGCTGCTAATTACATTGAGGAATCTTATGCACAATGTTGGTATAATATTTGTAATTCAATGCAATTCAATTCAATTTCAGTTCAGTTAATGACAGGTCCAAGTAGAACCTATTCTGAGAATCAGATTAGGCCAGACTTAAAGAGAGTTACATAACCGCAAGTCACATTTGTACTTGGATATAGTATTAGCATCACCACTTGTTAGATTTCCATGAATTCTAATACAAATTTCAGGTTTCAAAATTGTATTGCATTATTCATATATGAAGTAGTATTTGAAGCACTTTGCTGCTGTCTTGTCCTTTGACTTCTGTTTCAGTTGTATAACAGAAAATGGCTGAAATGAAATAATTGTTTTGAAACAGCACTAGTATGTATTCAGAGGCCAGATGCAACACATAACCAAGATAATACTTGTAGAACACATTTTTTTAAGGTTTAAAGTCTCTTATAAACATTGTCTATGGGATATGTTACTTTACCGTACAAATATGCAACACAGATAAACAAATTAGGAGAGTCATTGCACACTAAAAGTATTCTAAGCTGTAATTCTGTTTTACAAAAATGCCTTTTAATCTGCGGTCAATTTTGCTGTTTTTTTTTTTTGCTGCTGTGTCTATGCTCACAATTATCTTGCTTGTTCTGGTACAGTTTTTCAAGGTCAGGCAGAGGTCAGCTTGATTGTTTATATTTTCACCAATATTAGCAAAGATGCTCTGAAAAGCTTCTGGATCCAAAGAGGCACACTGTTGTGTTGATTGGCGCAGTGCTTCTCTAATCACAGGCTGTGTTTCCTCTTGCGCTGTTGAATGCACTGGCCAGACCTTTGGGCCATGAATGAATTAGAGGTCATTACCAGCGTCTCCCGTCTCCGATTAAAGAATTTTGTACTTTATTACAGTAAAGTGCCACTGTGCCAATCAGTTTGTCCTCATTCCCCTCAAAACACACTGTGTCTCACTTTGTCCGTGGTCGGAAGCTGTGTCGCTGGCTGCGGCCCCCAGCTCCTTGAGGGGGGGCCAAATTAACATAAACACTCTCTCTGCTGCTGTTCTGATGGTGGCTGCCATTGTCCTGCTAAATGATGCTGTGGCTTTTAGGCATCTCAGGGGCCTGGTGGATAGAGTCTGCCTATGAAAGAAGAAGGTTCAGGGATCAGTCCTACAAAAGATAGCACCCACTGTGTTTTCACTTGATGCTTAGCATTGAAAGATAGAAATTGTGGTATTGACCCTAACTTGACCTGGTGACATGTCCAAGGGACTTACTTGTATGTTGGTGACTTCATACCACAGTGGTGGTAAGTTACGACCTCAGTATCCACGTGGCTTCTTCTTCTTCTGTACCTTTGGCCTCAGGGCAGGGCCTCATTGAAGTCCTCTTCCCCAACAGCTGCATATGTATACCTCTATCAGTTCATTACCCAGCTCATGTTAACTTCCTATGTATGTCATCTCTTAAATATAAGGAATATGTCTGACACACTTCCAGTCTCATTTAAACATATTTAAGGCTGATTTATGGTTACAGTACAGGGACAGCTACAGTACATGAATTCATGGAAGGATCCCCCTAAATAAATGACCTTCAGACTCTATTTCAGCTGCTCTGTCTTTGGCAACACCATAATGTATCCAGTGTTATGGAGGCTACTTTGAAAGCATAGCTTTGCAAGCTACCAGTTACTTCACACTGGAAGAAGTTGAACTACAGCAAAGCTGCCCTAGGGAGAAATCTAGTTTGGCTAACTAAAGCTACTTAGAAAAAGCAGTTCAAACTGCTTTGTGAAAAAATGATCAAATTGACAATGTACATGTGATACAAAATTATAACAAAATACAATACAAAAAAGTCACATGGCAGCAAAAAAAAAAAAGCCTCTCAATTGAGTTTATTGCAAAAAGTGCCCACTTGTTCACAGGTCATACATAAGCCAAAAAAAAAAAACCTCACTGTACATGGGAAAGTGCAAGGAATGTCAGCTTTTTATGACCCAAAATTAATTGTAGTTTCAGTAGTTAACTACACAAAAATGGCAAAAAAGGTAATTTAACTACTTGAATCACTATGCAAGTATGAATGTAGTTGAACTACCAGCAAGCTACTGCAAACTGTAGTTAAACTACTAGTTTAATTACATGTAGTTCACTACTCCCCAACATTGAATATATCTTCCATCCTTGATTTGTTTACCTAAAGTCCTTTATTCTTTTTCATGTAAATATCCAGAGTATAGGGTTATACAGCCATATGGGGATTTTTCATTATTTAATGAAATACTACTTAAAGTAGGTATGTTATGTTATAAATGTTCCCACCTGCGGTGGCAGTGTTACTACCAGCTTACATAAACTATGGCATTTTGTTAGCACACATCAGTTTAGTATGTTGGACATACCACTGGGGTAATATCAGTGAGTAATGCCAGTGAATGTCTTTCTCACAGCTCATAACTCAAGCTTCTGTTTTCAGATTTGTAGAATATGAGGTCATATTTTACACCGCTTTTTGCTGTATGTCTTTATCTTTTGGGCGAGTGGTAAAGAGCTATGTACTGAAGGCACTGTTCACACAGCAAAATTCCAGTGTAAAAAAG